>NC_042615.1:741658554-743143364 GCF_901001135.1 Rhinatrema bivittatum | reverse complement strand
ATAATAAAGATACAGGGAGTGTAGAGAAACCTGGACTGAATTCCTTTAAGATACAGAGTTCCTGGTATAGGGGTTCTTTTTGGAAGCATTAAAGTGTCCAATTCCCTAGCACATATGATGGGGGCCACCCCAACACTCAAACTGGCTCCAACACTTATTCTTAAATGTTTTTCCTCAGGGGCGGCATGGACCTGCCTCCCGAGTCTTATCTTTCTCTCAGGCACAGAATATCAGGAGGTAAAAATAAAATGGCACAACGGTACCCACTGGCTGATGGAAAGAGAGACCACATAGCTTCATGTCCAGAGGAACAAGCTCCATTGTATGAATTTGGCTGTAGTTCTGTTTTTCTTAAGGAATTCAAAAGGGAAGTCAGAACTAAATGAAATGAGGATTGGCTAAGCTTCTCCCCTGGGTATGAAGTTATGATCTCCTTATTGAAGGAGGACCCACTGGGGTATGAAAACCCAGAGGAGCCATTGTAACTGGTAGAAGATGTTCAACCTGTAAGTATTTCATTCTGCATGTGTGTCTGTCCAATATGCCATCTTGTCTGTATGCCTGCTAATCTTTTCAAGTAGTGTCTGTTTGGCATGCTGGTGTGGCACCTGCTTTGATAAACCATCTTAAGTATTTCTTGGACCACATTTTTTGAAAATGCATACTATCTCCTTCAGTCCTGGTCCTGTTTTTACGTGCGTGGGTATGTACTGTAACATGTCATTTCTAAACAATAGAAAAACAAATGATTTTTCTGTATTCCCTGAGTAGTGTATGTCATGTTGCTTGCCTTTCTCTTTGCTGCCTACATTGTATGTCTACTTCCTTCTGTATAACCTTCTCTCTCTTCTTTACAGAGAAGGGCAATCAAAATGATAAAGGGGATGGAACAGCTCCCCTATGAGGAAAGGCTGAAGAGGTTAGGGCTGTACAGTTTGGAGAAGAGATGGCTGAGGGGGGATATGAATAGAGGTCTTTAAGATCATGAGAGGTCTTGAATGAGTAGATGTGAATCAGTTATTTAATCTTTCGGATAATAGAAGGACTAAGAGGCATTCCATGAAGTTAGCAAGTAGCACATTTAAGACTAATCAGAGAAAATTCTTTTTTCACTCAACAAACAATTAAGCTCTAGAATTTGTTGCCAGAGGATGTGATTAGTATAGTTAGTGTAGCTGGGTTCAAGAAAGGTTTGGATAAGTTCTTGGAGGAGAAGTCCTTTAATTGCTATTAATCAAGTTTACTTAGGGAATAGCCACTGCTATTAATTGCATCAGTAGCATGGGATCTTCTTGGTGTTTGGATAATTGCCAGGTTCTTGTGGCCTGGTTTTGGCCTCTGTTGGAAACAGGATGCTGGGCTTGATGGACCCTTGGTGTGACCCAGCATGACAATTTCTTATGTTCTTACTCATTCTCATAAGTGTAACTGTTACTTCCTTGTATCTTTTCTTACTTCTTCTCTTTACACTGACTACCAGATGTAATAGCATCTTCAAAGGGCTAGTACCTTATAGTCCTGGCTTTTCACCAGTAGATGCATGTATGCATGCCCTCAATAAGACCCTAGTGAGGACCCTAATGCAGTTTTCTGTGCTGTCTTCTTTCCAGCTTTGCACTTATTTATTTGTTATGTTGTATTTGAGAGATTGTGACTGACTGTTCTCTTTGCTCTCTTTCAGTTTTTCCTTGACATACTCTTTTTCATCTCTGGGAGCTATAGATGGAGAGGAAACCTACAACCCTGTTTGGCAGGGTTCCAATATCTTCCTTTCCCCATCAAAAAGGTTGCCAAGACCCCTCCACCATTCACCCTCCTTCCCAGGAAGCAGAAAACATTGTCAAACAATATAACACTTTATTTTGAAAAAAAAAAAACCCACATACTCAGGTGGAGTGATAGGAGAGAGATCAAATTGGAGGGAATGACACCCTGCATAGGATGATTTGTCCCTGACCCCACATTCCCCTGTGCATGTAAATAGGTGTCCGAGTGATGGAGAGGGAGTGCATAGATACAGGGGTAGGTCCAAATAGTGTTTAACTCATGAGAGTTATTGTGGAAGAAGGAGCATGAATGTGAGAGGGGTAGAAAAAAGGGCAAAGGACGAGGGGAACAACGTGTGGTTAATATAATGAGATGCTTGGCCATTAGGTCGGGACTTTCCAATGCTGCAATCTACTTTCACTTTTAAAGCGGTGAGAAATAGTTCCAAAACCACCATATGGATTTCTCAATGCTTTTTCCTAGAGTGATAGAGTTAAAAAAAGAAAAAGAGAAGTTGGTATGGGCCAGCTCCCATGATTTTTCTTTGGTGGTGGGGGGAGGGATGAAATAAAAATTAAAATGACCTTCTGCACTCCACAAGAACATAAGCGCACTAGAGCTTAAGCATGTTGTTTAGCGGTGTCTTTTTTAGTGCTTTGTTTTATCTTTTATGGATGGGAATTCTTTGTAAGCTGCGTAAGTTGAGAATAGGTGGCATATAAATAAATTAATAAATGCTGGTTCAGATCAAATATCCAATGAGACAAGCAGCCTGGCCAGACCAGGTCAATGGGAAGTAACTGGAATATCCTGAAGAGTAGATCCAATTCCCTCTTGCTCACTTCCAGAGAAAAATCAATTGCACCTGGCTAATAATGTTTTTCTTCCAGGAGCTCCGTAACAAAGATGGGAGTTACATGGTTATAATGGAGGCTGCCTAGACTTAATTCTGTTCTAAGCAGGAATAAATCTGATTGGGATAGAGGCCTCAGGGAGACAAATAAAAAACCTTATGTAAAGGCCCAAATGAATAACCCTTTTTGGCCAGGGCAAAACAGTGCAGAAGGCAGTAAACAGAGCGTTTATGGCGATTCCTCCTCCTCCAATGCACTTCAATACTTTTTCTCCTGTTGACCAAAATAACTTTTTGTCTCTTCAAAAACATCTTGAATATGTAATATTCTGTGCAGCCAAAAGTGTGTGCGTTATATGCCAGTGCACATGTAATTTCAGGTGGCTAAAAATCCATTTACTTTAATATGACTGACTTAATTGAGTTAACTCTGATTTTTCTAGCCATGCAAAATAGTCCCTAAATCTTTGAAATGTTATCATGCAATGTTTATGGTTAAAAATAAGCATGTAACAAATAACCATGAATACATAGTTTTTTACTTATTTATTTATTGCTCACCTCAGTCTTTTTTCTTTAAGAATATCTCAAACATAATGCATAGACTTGTGCTTCACTCTCAGCATGTAGAAGGGATACCTTTGTAAAATTTACAAGAATGAGAGTGGTTTCACTCCATTCAATCTATGTAATAGGGGCCGTCTGACTTACAAACGAGAAAATGGAATATGGACAGCAGCCATTCACAATCTGACATGACATAGCATGAAACAGAAGCCAATACAGAAATGCACTTGTAAGAGATTGTCATTACAATGATTTATGGACGGCTGTCAGTAATCTGTCAGCATAAATGCATATACAGAGACATGTTGGTCATTAAGCAGGATGTTTTTCTGCGATTTGACCTAAATTATAGCAGTGCTAGGTAGGGAATAACCAGTACAAACATCCAAACTGAATTCAGTCTAAGTTTATGCTCTTTTCTTCCTAGGGATAATGTTATGGGCCAATTCACTCTCAGAGGTTTGAACCTCCATTGGGAGAATAGCAGTCAGATATCTGCTGTCATAAAATAGGATATCCAAGATTGGAGGAATATAAGAATGTTTTAAAAAAGTAATAAATGTAATAAATATATGAAAAATGATGTTCATGGGTAGCATTTTGAAAGTGTGTTTGGAAACTATGCAAATGCAATTAATTTCCCGAAAGCATGTTAATTGTAGCATTATCACTAATGCATGTAACTTATACCATCATTTGCAAACATGTCAGCATGAACTGCTAGTTGCCTAGTCACCTGATATACAAATACAATGTAGGCTGGTAGCTTGTGTTTGAAAATGGAGAAATGATTAACTTGATTATTTTGTTTTCCTTAGTGTAGACAGATGGACTCAGGACCAGTGGGTTATGTGCTCTTCTGCTAGCAGATGGGAGACGGAGTCAGATTTCAAAGCTGACGTCATTCTAGATATACCCCTGCAGTGACCTCAGCCCCTCAGTATCCTCCTCGAAAAGCCATTGTGGATATATATCTGTGCATAAACAACTTGATTAAACTTCTTAAACTTGATTAAACTGATTCAACTGGTTTCAAAAACTGGAGGACCGTCTGTGCACTCAACTAAGTTAACGCCGTCACCAGACTAACTGCGGGTGTCTTGAACTACGGGCAGGCAATGGCTTACCCGTATTTGTTTAGTCTCAAGGTTTGCTTTCCATGGACCTCCTTCTCTGGGGCAGCCGTGGGCAGGATGCTGAGTCCTTCTGTCTACACTAAGGAAAACGGAATTATCAGGTAAGTAATTTCTCTATCTCCTAGCATGTAGCCAGATGGACTCAGGACCAGTGGGATGTACAAGCTACTCCCGGACAGGGCGGGAAGCTGTCCGTGGCCCCCTTAGTACTGCCCTTGTGAAGGCTGCGTCTTCTCAGGCCTGAACATCCAAGTGGTAGAACCTGGAGAAGGTGTGTAGGGAGGACCACGTCGCTGCCCGACAGATCTTGGCACGCGATAGCAGCTTGGTTTCTGCCCAAGATACTGCCTGGGCCCTAATAGAATGAGCCTTAACCGGCAGTGGTAAAGGCTTTCCTGCCTCTATGTAGGCTGCCTTGATTACTTCCTTGATCCAGTGGGCTATGGTTGCCCGTGAGGCCGCTTCTCCTTGTTTCTTCCCACTGTGAAGAACGAACAGGCGATCCATTTTACGCACCAGTTCCAATCTTTCCAGGTATCGCACCAGGAGTCTGCCAATATTTAGATGGCGAAGAAGGCAGGAGTCTTCCGACTCCTTATGTTCAACCAGAGATGGTAGGGAGATGGCCTGGTTCAAATGAAACTCGGAAACCACTTCAGTAGGAAGGAGGGGATGGTGCGCAGCTGTATGGTTCCAGGTGTGAACCTAAGGAATGGTTCCCGACAGGATAGTGCCTGTAGTTCAGAGATGCAACAAGCTGAACATATTGCCACCAGGAATACCGTCTTCAATGTTAAAAGGCATAGTGACAGACTGCGCGTTGGTCTGAAGGAAGCCCCCGCTAGGAAGTCTAATACCAGATTGAGGTTCCATAGGGGCATTACATTAGGGGTGGCCGAAGTTGCTTAACTCCTTTTAGGAAATGGGTCAAATCTGGATGAGCTGATAGATGGATACCGTTCACTTCAGCTCTGAAGCAGGAGAGGGCAGCTACTTGGACCTTGAGGAAGTTGAGTGACAACCCCTTCTTCGTACTGTCCTGTATAAACTCAAGAATCATGGGCATCTTGGCCATCTGCGGGAGTATCTCGCGGTCCTCACACCATGCTTCGAATATTCTCCAGATCCGTACATATGCCAGGGATGTTGAGAACTTGCACGCTCAGAGCAGGGTGTCAATCACAGGCTTTGAGTAACCACGCTTTTTCAGGCGAGTCCTCTCAAGGGCCAGACCGTAAGAGAGAATAGAGATGGATCTTCGTGAAGAATCGGGCCCTGTTGGAGAAGGTCTCTGTGTGGAGATAGGCACAGAGGGCTCCCCGCAAGGAGTCTTTGCATGTCTGTGTACCATGGGCATCTTGGTCAATCCGGGGCTACTTGTAGAACTAGTCCCCTGTGGTGTTCTATCTTGCGGATGACCTTGCCCAGTAGTGGCCATGGGGGGAAGGCGTACAGTAAGTCTTCCTCTGGCTCTCGTCTGCGGCTGAAGAACCTGGGGACTTGGGCACTGAGATAGGTGGCCAGTAGGTCCATGGCTGGGAGGCCCCAGAGATTTACTATCAGTTGGAAGGCTGTGGTCAACAGCATCCATTCCCCCAGGTCCAGGCTCTCTCTGCTGAGGAAGTCTGCTGAGACGTTGTATTTTCCTGCGATGTGGGAGGCCGAGATCCCTTGTAGGTTTATCTCCGCCCATGCCATGATAGGATCTATCTCCAGAGATACCTGCTGGCTCCTGGTTCCTCCCTGGCGATTGATGTAGGCAACCGTTGTAGCGTTGTCCGACATTACTCGAATCGCTTTGCCTCAGAGTCTCTGGCTGAATCGCAGGCATGCTAGTCTGACTGCTCGAGCTTCCAGGCAGTTTATGTTCCATCCCGCCTCTTCCTTGCTCCATTGTCCCTTGGCCGTCAGTTCCTAACAGTGGACTCACCACCCTTGCAGACTCGCATCCGTGATGAGCAAGATCCAGTTCAGTAAGAATAGGCTTACTCCTCTGCTTAGTTGATCTTCCTGTAGCCACCACTGAAGCTGAGACGGTATCTCTGCTGGTAGTTGGAGGCAAATTGAGTAATCCTGGGACAGTGGGTTCCAGTTTGACAGTAAGGAGTGCCGGAACAGTCGCATGTGGACCCTTGCCCACAGGACGACCTCCAGGGTTGATGCCATGAGGCCAAGGACTTGAAGATAGTCCCATACCTTGGGGCGTGCATTGGTCATCACTCATCATAATTGTTCCATCACCTTCCTTCTCCTCATTCTGTTTGGTGTCAAAACGGGCCCCCAGGTACTCTAGAGACTGAGAGGGCTGCAGAATGCTCTTGCCCATGTTTTCGACACAACCGAGCTTCTGCAGTAGTTTCTTGACTCTGCTGGTCACCTGCCGGCTCTCTTTCAAAGACTTTGCCCTGATCAGCCAGTCATCCACGTAAGGATGTACCAAGATCCCTTCCTTCCTCAGTGTTGCCGCCACGACCACCATCATTTTGGAGAATGTTCTAGGGGCGGTTGCTAGGCCGAAGGATAGCACTCAGAACTGGTAATAGTGACCCAGTATCGCAAAACGTAGGAAACGCTGGTGATCTTGATGGACTGCAATGTGAAGGTAGGCTTCGGAGAGGTCCAGGGAGGTTAGGATCTCTCCAGGTTGTACTGCCATTATTACAGAGTGAAAAGTCTCCATGCGGAAGTGTAGAATCCGCAGATGACGGTTGATGTTCTTGAGATCCAAGATGGGTCGGGATGATCCTTCCTTCTTGGGAATGATAAAATAGATGGAATAGCACCCCATATTTTGTTGAGGCATAGGAACTGGGGTTATTGCCTTCAGACTGAGTAGTCTTGTCAGAGTGGCTTCCACTGCCAGTCTCTTGGTGTGGGAGTGGCAGGGTGACATCATAAATTTGTCCTGAGGGATGCTGCGGAACTCCAGAGAGTAACCTTCTCAAATGATGTTTAGTACCCATTTGTCCGACATAATCTCGACCCATCTTTGGTAGAAGAGGGAAAGTCAACTCCCTATTTCCTTTTCCTGTGGATGGGTCAGCCCATTCTCATTGGGGAGCACGGCTGGAGCTTGCCCCTGGGCCTGTTCCTCTCTTGGTCTGTCGGTTCCAAAAGGGCTGGGACCTTCCGGAGGGATGAAGTACTTGGAACTGCAAGTTCCTGTAGGGTCTAAAGCATTGCGAGCCTCTGCCCCTGGTTCTTCTGGGGGAGGTGCACTGCGATCTTTTACCCCTGTCTTCCGGTAGCCGAGGCACTGGAGATTTGCCCCACTTGCTGGCTAACTTCTCCAATTCGCTTCTGAATAAGAGAGATCCTTTAAAGGGCATTCTTGTGAGATTCGCTTTAGAGGTCACAACGGCAGACCAATTCTGCAGCCATAGTTGTCTTCTGGCTGCCACTACCGAGGCTACTCCTCTGGCTGAGGTACGCACCAGATCTGAGCTTGTGTCCGACAGGAAGGCTGCTGCAGGTTCCATCGTCTTGCTGGTATACATTCTGGAGTTATTTGTCTCTCTCAAGAGGAGCAAGCAGGAACGTGCCACCAGTGCGCAGCAGGAAGCAATCTGCAGTGTAAATGCTGTTGCGTCAAAGACCTGCTTAAAAATGGATTCTGATTGTCTATCCTGAGTATCCTTCAATGCAGCCCCTCCCTCAACGGGAATGGTTGTTCGCTTTGAGACGACATAGACCATGGTGTCCACTTTTGGAAAACGCAGGCATGCTTTGGTCGCTGGTACCAGAGGGTATAAAGCTTCCAAGGCCCGACCTCCTTTAAAGCTGGCCTCCGGGGCATCCCACTCCAGGTCAATCAGTTCCTAGATGGCTTCCATCATTGGGAAGTAGCATGAGGGCTTTACGAAGGGACACCAAAATGGGGTTCTTCTTTGGTTCCGCCATAGGGTCCGTGCCTGGAATACCCAGAGTCTTCAGAGTCTGGGAAACAAGGGCTGGTAATTCATCCCTGTAGAAGAAGCAAAGCATGGTTCAGTATGGTTCCAGGCCTGGAGGAATTTCTCCTTCTTCCAGGGAGCTGCCATCATCATCTGAGGTGTCCAGTTCCCTGTCAGGGAAATTCTTGGTTAGGCGAGGCATGTCTCGAGGCATCCGAGTAGGGACAGGATGATCTTGTGCTTCCGGCAGGGGTTGAGCCCAGGACGCAGCCAGGGCTGATTGAGCCAGAACGAAGGCTTGCAGCCCTTGGAAAAATTCTAACCAGGAGAAGGTCCCTGGGTCCATGTTAATCCCAGGGGAGTCGGAGTAGGGGCCCCTGAGGTGCCCTCTTGTGGGGAAGTCATCTCGGAGTTGCATAGATCCGGGTAGCTATCGTATGTAGTAGTTCCGGACCCATCCTCAGACAGTGAGGGACCAGGCTTTGTTTCCCCCTGGGCCTCTTCACAATGCTGACACAGGCAGGATTCCAGTTCAGGCTGCGCGGCTCTTATGTGGCAGACTGTGCAAAGAGAGTGCCTTCTGGCCTTCTTGGATGCCGGTGCCATTGCCTCTATGTCTAGGCACACAGGTAATGAGCTACAATGCGCGCGTGCTATTGTAAGTGCGGCTGTGTGTGTAGTTATGTGCACGGAGTCTGCTCAGTTGTGAGCACGGTGTGCATTCAATTGTGCGGGTGGTGGGCGCTCAGTTGTGCGCGTGGCTCAGTTGTGCGCACTGCTGTGCGCGTGTCTATATTGGACGCGCACAAGTTAGGCGCATTGGCTGTCCGTCCTGTCCCACGCGTACCGCCGGTCGAAAAGGGAAGATGGCGCCGACGCACCCTGCACATAAGATGGCGCCCCCCCGAGGGTCTCCACGTGTGTGGACCCTTGCACTGGATCGCGGCCTAGCCCAACCAAGGCTGTTCAACCCGATCAGTGCTCCCTTTTTTACCTCACCGGAAGAAAGGAGAATCGGTACGGCAAGCCGAGCTCTGGAGACCAGATACTTGAATTTAAAGTTTTCTGCTTACCTCGTCTTGGCGCTTACCGATTGTGTGCTGGACGGTCTCCAACTGTGGGGGAAGAGAGTTTTAACTTCACCGCTGCGCTCGGTTATGCACCCGCTGCCTTTCACCCACTCTGGATAAGTCCACACCGGGAACCAGCTACCGGACCAAAGCACACCTCTGAGGAATATCGGAAATCACCTCAGGATTTCTCAACTGGGGGAGGGACCCTTAGGTATCACCGCAGGAGAGCGGGGCTTGATCTTCTTTACGGTAATTTTGTCTTCTTGCTGTAATTTTACTAACACTGTGCTAGTGTGTGGGATAGTGCCCGCATCTACTAGGAGACGGAGAGATACTGAGGAGCTGAGGTCACTGCAGGGGTATATCTAGGGTGACATCAGCTTTGAAATCTGACTCCATCTCCCATCTGCTAGCAGAAGAGCACATAACTCACTGGTCCTGAGTCCATCTGGCTACACGCTAGGAAATGGGCTTTTAATATGTAGGCTTAAAAGTAGACACATATCTTTCCCCCCTGTGTTCTGTGTACCCCTACTAAACTAACAATGTTATTAGCCATTTCTAGCTGCATACCATGAAACTGAACCTTCTCAGTTTGGTAGAGATGCATCACCCTGGTTTCACTGGGACTTAACTAGCAGGACATAAGACAAAACTCAAGTTTCTTCTGCCAAAGCAGTGTATGACTGCTAAGTTGTAAAGTATGAAATTGCATGGGATTTTCCTTTAGTTTTCAGAAATTTATATGGTAATACTAAAAAAACAATTGTAAATAGACCTTTTCCAAGAACATGGATAAGGGCCTATGAAAGCCCACATCACCCCATAGTGAAAGCACTAGTGTTGTCCAAATATTATGGTTAATGACAGGAATCTTATGCTGAGAAATACAGTATATAATGGAACCTAAGAGGTGGATAGTTTTCAAAGATAATTTACTCCAAACTTTGAAAATGCAGTATTTTCTAAATATAATCTGGTCTACTCTGAAGTATTAAGGCATGAAATAAGGTACAGGTAATGCCAATTAACTGCATCTTTCCTATTACAAAAAAAGGTCATGTTTAAGTATCTGAAATATCCTCATCTCTTAACGCGACTTAGGGTTCTAAAGAAATAGTCTGTTAGGGTTGGAGTTAACAGCCAAATTGGTAGCAGCAATGAAGGAAAAGCAGCAGAAACATGGATTCAAAGGACATGTTTCATGGGCTTAGTGGATAAAGCAGTGCAAACCACACCATGCAATCAGAGATGCACTTGGATCTTTGCAAATATTTTATTCACAAATCAGATATGCAACACTAAAAAAGCAGGGATTAGCCTTACAAACTATTATAAATTATTAATTAATAGAAAATAATCAGATTTAGAAGGTATAAGCATACTTTTATGTATTGTACAGAAAATACCCTTTAATTTATACTTTTCATCCAGGAGAAAAAGACTAAAGTGCCTGTTCAATAGGCAAAAGTTTATGACAGGATGAATCATCACCACTTTCACAAACAACAAGCCAAGATGACCGGTTGAGTTGATTAAAAAAGAAATAATTTATGACTAGAAATATTAAGGATGTGTTCATGGCTTACGTGCAATAAGATAAGAATGACTTGCATCAGTCATAAACATTTCCTAACATTATGAAGACCCAATAATCAGTTCATTTAAAGATGCATTTAGATGGAAATATCAATTAAATCAGACAAGTGAATGTTTTAGTAAAGTGTAACAGGAAGAATACAGGAAATTTCACAGATGCCAGTTTATTAATTCCAGGAAAATAAAGCCTAATGTTCAGGGCTCTTCGTTTTTTAATTTTTTCCTGGGACTATATCAGACTCTAATATAACAACAAAAAAATGGGAGAAAAACAAAGCAGAAGATGATTCCTCATTTTTCTAGATAAATATCTGAGTTTATTATGGTGTATGGAGGTATGAAGCACTGTTTAGCCTTTCTTCTTATGTTGTGGAGAAACAAGGACTGGTGATGATTGCACAGTGAACATAGGCAGAAAAGTGCAACTGGTAGGGGGGGAGCATGAGGAGAGGAAACAGGCACAAATTAATGTTAAGTATTACAAAATTTGGATAAAAATCAGTAACATCTGAACAGCAGATTTTGGAAAATCTGTGAATTTTTAGGTGAAAATTGGTTTGAACTGAAAATGAAGGGCTGTCAAGTTGAAAAGTTCCTGCAGTAATCAGTCACTCAAGAGCAGTATTTAGAATGGGCTTATTCACATATAGGATAATCAAATGGGTATAAACTGCTTAAAACTACTGCAGGCAAAGAAGAATATACAATGTAGTTTAGAATGCAAATGTTTACTGGAGCTAGGTACAATCCAGTCCATTAATCTGGCCCAGGGTTCACGTTATCAGTAAGTCTTCCTCTTGGCAGACCCAGTAAACAGCACTAGGTATACCTTCAGACTACTTCAACATATTCAGTATCAGAACATACACATCTACTTCAGGATGCATACAGTAATCAGAGCTCCCAACACTCTTTGAGTCCCTGAAGACCAATCTGGATCCTTAGGGGTTGAGCCATGCACCAGGATATCAACTGCTTGGATTTATAGCTATCAAAACCTTCTGTGTCTCGGCACATAAGTTGTTAGCTTTGAACCAAGCAAAAGCAAGCTAAGGTATTTTTTTTCTCTAAGAAGGAAATATTAATTTTGAAGCCTCACCTTTGATCATTTTCATCTGACCAACAGAACCAAAAAATTAGGGTCTCTTCTGTTTTCTAAATTCTAAACAGCATAGGATACATTTCCAAGACAACCACAGTAAGATTATTTTACAAGATCAGAAAAAAAAAGTGCACCAGGCTGGTAAGGAAATATTCTTTCAGAGGATTATAACAATTTGGATTTCTTAAAAGAAAGCACCTCCAGAATAAAAATAGCACAGGTAGTGGTATTGTTTTGGAGCTAGTTGGTTGTCACTCAGTAAATGTTTATCTAAATTCCTTTGTTTCTGTTCACTTTTCATGAAAAATACAGGATCCAGCAAGAGGCAATACAGTGAATTATACAGACATAATTCTTATTTATGCTTGATCAGAGGGACAGAGCAGACATTGAAACAAAATCCCAGCATTACATATTATATTACACATTCGGACACTTGGCAAGATGTACACAGTACTGGCTGGAATTTTATTAACCAACAGTATTATAATTTTCCTTGTTTACTAAACTCATTCTCTACTCAGTACTGATCACATCCAACCTGTTAATATAGAATTGTGACCTTCACCTGTACGCAAATTGTTTAAATGCTCACAGAAAAATATGTAATTGGAGCTAGCCAGTTTCATGTAAGTGAAACACTATTTAAAGATTTGAGCTTTTAGGAAAACATAATGCTTTCTATAAACACATGAGTAAATTGTGATCATTGACAAATGAAAAGGATACACATTATTTATTTCAAGTTCCCATCTACTTATTGTATGCAAAAATGCACTCCAAGTGGATTATTTCAACCTAGGGCAGGGGAAGGAAATGCCAAAGGCAACCCCTCCCCCTTTTATAATGTAAGCAAAAACCATTTCTGTGGTGTCCCCTCGCGGGAGCACCAGAAACTAAATCCCTAGGCCCTATTTGGGCCACTGCGCCTGGCTGAACTGGTCCATGCACCTAACATGCATGGCTTCAAAATGATAAAATAAAGAACCTAAAACAATAAGCTATTCAACTCTTTATTGGCTTGTGCCCCTTATTATTCTCTTGGGTGTCCAGGTAGCTGTCACTGCAGCAAAAAACCCCAAAACAAAACAAAAAGGGGGAGCATGTATGTAGGTATGTATAAAAAGAGATGGGGGCATGTTAAGGAGAAAAAATAATCAAAAAGATAAAAAGGAGCAGGTTCTGCAAGGGAGAGAGATGATCTAAATATTTGGGAGAATCAGAGGGAGAATCCATAGCACTAGGCAGAGAGGGAAGGTATGCCCGAAGATTTGGGGAGGAGGGGGAAAGGAACCCCTCATGACTAGGGGGTGGGGCGACATATCCTTGGCCTGGGGGGGGGCTTCAGGGCCAAGGGTAGAACAAGGAACCCCCCAATAATCATAAAATAATCTTTTATCAGTTAGAAATCAACTAAAGTCTATGCATATAACATTCTATGAAACCACCCCAATGAAAATGAAGATGTCATCCCTCCATGCAAACCTTCAGACTGTCACCCCGAAACTAAAGCAACAAATATTCCCACTTTACTTCTCCTTGCTAAGCACCACAAAGATTCCAGATCTTTTATAATCCAGTTGCTAAGTGTCAAATAATGTTTTCTAAATAATAGATAATCTTCAATTGCTCAAATACTCATTGCTAATGAATTCCATAACATGAGGATTGTACACAAGGAAGAACTCATGTGACTTTTGAGCAGCTTCATGTCCTTCAAGGAAGGAAGTTGCAGCAAATTTTAGGGATGTGCAGGATTAAAATGTTCGTTTTGGTTTGTTTTTTTGTATGTTTGTTTGTTTGTTTGTTTAACAATATATTTAATTTGGTTCATTTTCTGAACAGAAAAAAAAATGTTAAAGATCCCCAAAACAAAAAAAATAACTAAAATGGAACTCCTTTCCCATCCAGGAAAAGGAAGCCCAGACCCAACTCTCTGAACCTCACTCAATTCAAAATCCCACAGCCTACCTGACTGGGCTTCTTTGAGACCCTCTGACCACCACACTCCCCCACCCATTAAATTCGTTTGGGGGTTGAGGATGCCTACTTACTCTACTCCTGGGGTTCAGAAGTTGGAAGGGCAGGAAGGAAGCCCACTAGCTGTTGCTTTTACTCTCAGTGTTGTAGGATGGTGCCAAAGTGATTTCACTTTAATGTCTGTTTCAGGAATGGCTGGCACCATTTTAATGTATGGCATGTGGTGGATCTCTGGTACCATTTCTACAGCACTGAGTAAGGGCAGGAATGGATGGGCTTTGCTCTTCTGACTGCTAGGCCCCAAGAATGAGATAAATGGAGGCTGGGTAGGTCCTTGGCCTCTCCAGAACCATTTAATGGACAAGAATGGGTATCAAAGAGGACTGGTTAGGCCTGGACCCCAGGCGGGATTCTGAACAGGAGGGGGGGGGGGGGGTAGTGTTATTGGAGGCCAAGCCAAGAAGGCCCAAGACCTGGGCTGAATTCTGAACCAGCAGGGATGGGAATTGGAAGGGTCCAGAGAGGCCCCGAATGAACCAGTTGAATAGGGCTGGGGCCTGGGCTTCTATCTCCTGGCTGGGAGAGGGGTTATTAGGCATTTGCATTCAAAATGAATGCAAATGCCTAATAAATTTCCACATTGCCACTAACTCTCTCAAATATTCAGGTGTTAAGCCGTAAAGAGGCTGATGCAATATCAGTGCATAAAAACGTGTGTCCAAACCAGGTGCATGTTTTTTGAATGCGCGCATATCCACCTGTCCTGGATGCTTGATGCAATTGGAAAATGAGCTGCCGTGCTAAAAGGGACACGCAACGGGTAATTTGACTGTCCCTAGAGCTCTGCATCAAGCTCCCAGGAGAAGTAGCTGTGTGTCTAGACTTAGTTAACATGGAATAGACTTAGTTTTTGGGTACTTGCCAGGTTCTTATGGCCTGGATTCGCACTGTTGGAAACAGGATGCTGGGCTTGATGGACCTTTGGTCTGACCCAGTATGGCATGTTCTTATGTTCTTATATCCAGAGCTCCTTCCCCACCACCGGCAGGGCTGTTCCTGATTGGTCCTTTTTACTGACACTTGTCAGTGAAAGGACCAATTCCCTTTCAGGTCAGCCATCTGAAAGGGGATTGGTCCTTTCACTGACATGTGACAGTGAATGGACCAATAGGCAGGAAGGCCCAACAATATTAATTTATTCACTCCTTCCCTCACAGGGGTTCCCGATTGGGCCAGACTGTGGGAATGTGGCCCCTATGAGGAACCACAGAAAGCAGGATTTTGTTTTTTGTTAAGCCCTTCAGTGGGATATAATTCTAATTTCTGTGGTTCCTCCTATTTAGTATAGCGCGGATACTAATAGGGGGAATCACAGAAATCAGGATTTTTTGTTTTTTTCGTCAGCTCTTGAGCACCGCATTCCCGTTAAATTTGCAGGGTTAAAATGGGTGCTGAGGCCCTGTGGCAATTTTTTGCATTGTGGGTAATAGCTAATTGCATCATCTACATGGAATTTGCATGTGATGAGCGCTATTAGCTATTCGCTCAATTGGACGCACGGTTTGGTCGCGCTAATCCCAGTAGTGCATCGGGGGTTATTTTAGCACATCTAAAACACACATCCAACCATGTGTTAAGCGGCGCACTGACCTGAGCTCCTGATATTGCATCGGCTTGACAGTGCCTTAAATACAGTCATATAATATTGAATTGGATCCTAATAGTGTAGATCTTGAAGGACTGGTGAAACACTTCCAAACTACCAAACCATTGATTTGTCAGAAAGTATATCTTTCAGCAATTCATGCACTTTTCAAACTGTACAGGTATCAGTTTGATGATGTTGTGAGAAACCATACAGCAGCACCCTTATTCACTTAGAGGTCCATATTCAGAGACATTTAGCCAAATAACTCACATGATCCTGCTGCTAGGGGAGGTGGCCAGAGTCAAATTTGAGAGGACACAAGGTGCCCGAGGGTCCCCATCCCCTACCATAGCTATGCCCCTGGTCCAGGGAATGATGGCAGGTTGAGAAGACAATTACTTTTCACTAGTTGGGTGGGGTCTCAGACAGGACTCTGTTTCATTTGTTTTTCCTTTTGCATTTTGGCTAAACAAAATGAAACAAATTATAACCAGAATGAAAAAGCTAAAGAAAAACAAGACATTTTTCCACTCTACACCTCTATTAATACAGTTGATTAGAAGGAGCTTTCAAAAACCTTTTATCAGGAATGAAAAGGGGCTTATTTTAATCATTTTGTTTGTTGTCATTGCCAAATGAATTTGCTAAACTCTCTTCTTCCAACACAGCTGTTTTAAACAAACACCTTTCAGTGTTCCAGGACAGAACACATTTCCCATAAAAATGGAGCAGCATGGTTGCCATGTCAGTCCTCTTAAATACACATAAACGAAGGTTATCAAACAAGTATCAGATGATGCTATCTAACCCAATACCCACCTCCAGAAAAATGTCAATGGTTTAAATAAAAACTTGGTAAAGGAATGAACTTGACAGTAGTCATTTTAGTGTTCCAGTCATATAAATTTAACAGTGCCCCCCTTGTCAGGTCCCTTCTGACTGCCCCCTCCACTCCACTCCCCTCCCCGCCTCATCCCATTTCAGTGAGAAAGGGTCTTAACACTGCAATGGCTTTCATAGGATGTTACCAACTGGCTTTTGGAAGAACCTGCCTCCCCACTGACTAAAGGATATCCAGCAGATGGCAACTTCCACTTAAGCTATTAAAAAAAACAAAAAAAAAACCTTTGCAAACATGTAGAAATTAAAGCATAGCCCAAAGCCATAAAGAAATAAACTGACATCATACAGGAACTGTAAAGGTCTGGCAGATTAAGCTAGCATTAGGTAAGCAGTCTACTTGCATCAATATTACTTTATTCATAACTTGAAGATTAAAATGAGTATGACTAATATACTAACTGATACAAAATGTGATTAATAAAGCAACAATTTCAAAACACAAAATCAGCTATTTAAAAAAGCAGAATATGTATTGGGTAAAATTACAATTATTTGGTTGACGTAGTTTTCAATAAATGCAGCAAAATGTGTGAACTGTATACATTACTGATTTTCCCTGTGACCAGACTGCTAAATTCCTATTTTCAGAAGTGTTTTTGGAAACAAGAATTTCCACTGATATCCCAAATCCAGCTGTGGGTTTTTATAATCCCATTCCCTGCACCACAATGTTAGTCGTATGCAGCAGGTACCATGGTGAAACCAGGTTTCAACACTCTGCATAGCAGAAGCTAGAGTCAGATGTCTACATAATAGTTTAAGAAGATGGAGATAATTCCTTTTTAATTTCAGCAGCTGGTAAAGAAAAAAGAATATGGCACAGCTCTGTCAGCTGTTCACATTCTGTTTCAGGGCATGCAGCCTATTACCATATATTTAATAAACAGCAATTAGTATTGTATGAATACAAAGTTTGGCAGCTCATAATGTCTCTGCCGCAATGCATAATTTTTAACTTCATTTAACCACCCAGGAAGAGGGCATTTTTCAGGTCTGTTTCCTGATGTATGGCATTGTTCTGTCTTTTTGTCTGGTGACGTCCTTCGCACTGTCACCTTAGGAACAGAAGGAATGTCAGCCATTCAGAAGGAACCTTGCCTGTCCCCTCAGGATGATTTTTCATTATAAAACATTCAGACGAGCACTCCTTTTCCCTTCCTACTTGCCCCTGAATAGATTGTCCTTATGCCTGATGTCTCTGTTACAGCAATAAAAAAAAAAAAAAAAACTCACGCTGATGCTGCTCATAATGCATTCATCCAGTTTCTATGACATTGCCCCCTGTAGTCTGCTACTTTTGGTTAAAGCATTTCACAACTGATAGCATTTCAGCCAGGTCATTTGTAAGGCTAACATAACAGATCAGCAATACTACAAGGCTCCAGGCTAGACTATATCCTGTAAATAAATTATTTTAGTGAATAGATGTCGTCCTGCTGAGGGGGCACTGCCAGGACAGGTTTAGACATGCTAATTGCTTATGTAGGTTCTACTGTATCATTATGGTTGAGGTGGCTGTCACATAAACACTCCCCCAGCCCTCCCCAATCCCGCCCTTTCTATTTCCTGTCATTGATGTTGCTCACATAGACAGAGCTGGTCTGCTATTCTGTAAATGCACCCCCTGCTGGCAGGTCCTTGCCCTCCTACTCAGTGCTGTACCTCCTAGGTGGGTGCTGGGAAACTTTTTGTGCCTCATGTTATTGCAGAGCCTGTCTCTTTAAAACAGGCTTGAGAGGAATATTAATGACTTGGCAAGAATTTTTGGGGGGAGGTGAAGGGGAATATTGCTAGATCTATACCATTCAGTATCACTAGAGGCTAATGTCTGCAGACAGGTGTGCATTACACCAGCCAAACAATAGAATGCTGCAAGAGGTGTCCAGCGTGATGGGTAGAAGAGGCACAGAGATGGAGATCTACAGCCCCCAGTTCCACACAGACGCATGCACATGGTGCACATAGGCGAATTGATTAAAAAAAACAAACCAAAAAGCACTAACAGTTTCCTTACAGTGCTTTATTTTCAGCTATCTAAATAACACAGTCCAGTTATACATGATACTAGCCTGAACTTCCATCTTTCAATCAGTGTAATCAGACAGCACATATATAGATAGATAGCAAATACAGATAGATAGACATGCAGTCCTAGCTCTTAAAAATCAAGTTAACATTTTAAAAAAAATAATGTTACTAAGCAGTTGTTCTTTCCTACCTGGGATTGCTAAATTTGTGAGAGGGATGCTGTGAATGCTTTCTGGCAAACTTGCCATCCAGTCGGCAAATTGCACATCGCTCTTCCCTTGAGATGAAGCCATGCTGCTCTCTTTCCCCCTGATACTCACGCACTCTTTCCCTCTGTGTGTGTGTTTGCCTTGCACTTCTCTCTCTGCCTATAGTCAGCCTTTAAGCCGATGTTTGCTCCACCCCTGTTAGAATTTACATTCCACTCTGTACCACACCCACAGGATGGCGCAGACACATGCTAATGCCCGTCATTAGTTCAGATCCTTCCTGCTATCTCCATGGAGTCAGACTCGCATTTTCTACAGCTATTGTGTTTAGACATTCACCCTTCTTGTCTCTTTCTTCTTCTACTTTTCTTTTTCTTTGCTTATAATCTCTTTATACTATTAGATAGCCCTAGACATAAATATGAATGTGTGCTTTATTTCCTCAGTTTCTCATTTCTTTCATATGGTAAATATTATTTGTTTATGCAAAATTTCAACTATGTTTCTGACTATGATTTATAAATTATTTGTGTGATTTGTTTCAGTGTACTTCTGGTGACTACTTATTGACTTTTCTGCTCTTTATCTCTTGTTCACTGAAGGTTGAATACCCTAGTCTGTTTCTATTTGTACCTGATGTTATCATGTAACATTTAGTATGTTTACTTGCATCCAGAGTTCTCAGTCGTGAAGTGATTGAGCATACTGCTTGTTGAGGATCTCTGTTCTGACAGAATGTTCATACTCAGAATACATAGTTCCATGCTGTCCTTCAATTATATACTTTAAATCAATTGCATGCTTTATTCTTTATAAGATATATATATATATTAGAGATGTGAATCGTGTCCTCGATCGTCTTAACGATCGATTTCGGCTGGGAGGGGGAGGGAATCGTATTGTTGCCGTTTGGGTGTGTAAACTATCGTGAAAAATCGTTAAAATCGTGAGCCGGCACACTAAACCCCCCTAAAACCCACCCCGACCCTTTAAATTAAATCCCCCACCCTCCCAATGCTTTAAATTACCTGGGGATCCGGCAGTGGTCCAGAACGGCGGCAGTCCGGAACGGCCCCCTCAATAGAATCGTGTTGTCTTCAGCCGGTGCCATTTTTCAAAATGGCCGCCGCAAAATGGCGGCGGCCATAGACAAAAACGATTCGACGCAGGAGGTCGTTCCGGACCCCCGCTGGACTTTTGGCAAGTCTTGTGGGGGTCAGGAGGCCCCCCCCAAGCTGGCCAAAGTTTTCCTGGGAGTCCAGCGGGGTTCCGGGAGCGATTTCTTGCCGCAAATCGTTTTCGTACGGAAAATGGCGCCGGCAGGAGATCGACTGCAGGAGGTCGTTCAGCGGGGGTTCTGGACCGCCGCCGGATCCCCAGGTAATTTAAAGCATTGGGGGGGGGGGTTCGGGAGGGTGGGGGATTTAATTTAAAGGGTCGGGGGTGGGTTTTAGGGGGTTTTAGTGTGCCGGTTTTCCTGCCCTCCCCCTTCCCCCAATTTACGATTTTTTAACGATAAATCGGGGGAATTGGTATTGTATCGTGGCCCTAACGATTTTTTGACAATTTAAAATATATCGGACGATATATTAAATCATCAAAAAACGATTCACATCCCTAATATATATATATATATATATATATATATATATATATATATACACACACACACATAGTAAAATGTTATTCTCAAGGTATGGATTATTCTTTGCTGTGTAAAGATCTGGCACTGTTTAATGATTTGTCCTGCTTTGTTTCCTAAATGCATCTTCTCCTCCTCAATGGAACAGTCAAGACTCACACCCTCCTTGCAATCCATCATCACCAACACCACCTGGGACACAACTTTTTTTTTATCTCCACTCACCTTGAGAAAAATTTCTTTTCTACATCTTGTCACTGGTTTCCTTCAAATTAGAAAAGAAAGGGGGCGTTATGGTTTCGTTCAAATTAGAAAAGAAAGGGGACGCTATAGCGTGGCATATTGAAACTGGAAGAGGAAGATCCTCGCCTGGACATCTATCAGGGCTCAGGAATACCTGGTAATTACTCCCTCCGAGTATTTATTATTATATTTCATAAATTTCAGACCAAAGAGTGGGTCCTGCATTGGGCAAGGGAACTGGGCCCCCTAAAATACCAAGACAGCTGTGTTGCTATTTTCTCTGATTATAGCGCCGCTACCCAGAAGCTGTGAGCAGAATATGCGCGCATAAAGACAATTCTTTACGCTTGCAAAATCAAGTTTTGCCTCATATACCCAACTAAGTTGATAGTACAAGTTAATGGATCATGGAAGAGCTTTGAAACACTGCACAAGGTAATGGCATTCGCACAGGCAGCGGAGGGGGCGAGTTCATAAGAACATAAGAACATAAGAAAATGCCATACTGGGTCAGACCAAGGGTCCATCAAGCCCAGCATCCTGTTTCCAACAGTGGCCAATCCAGGCCATAAGAACCTGGCAAGTACCCAAAAACTAAGTCCATTCCATGTAACCATTGCTAATGGCAGTGGCTATTCTCTAAGTGAACTTAATAGCAGGTAATGGACTTCTCCTCCAAGAACTTATCCAATCCTTTTTTAAACACAGCTATACTAACTGCACTAACCACATTCGCTGGCAACAAATTCCAGAGTTTAATTGTGCGTTGAGTAAAAAAGAACTTTCTCCGATTAGTTTTAAATGTGCCCCATGCTAACTTCATGGAGTGCCCCCTAGTCTTTCTACTATCCGAAAGAGTAAATAACCGATTCACATCTACCCGTTCTAGACCTCTCATGATTTTAAACACCTCTATCATATCCCCCCTCAGTCGTCTCTTCTCCAAGCTGAAAAGCCTAACCTTTTTAGTCTTTCTTCATAGGGGAGTTGTTCCATTCCCCTTATCATTTTGGTAGCCCTTCTCTGTACCTTCTCCATCGCAATTATATCTTTTTTGAGATGCGGCGACCAGAATTGTACACAGTATTCAAGGTGCGGTCTCACCATGGAGCGATACAGAGGCATTATGACATTTTCCGTTTTATTCACCATTCCTTTTCTAATAATTCCCAACATTCTGTTTGCTTTTTTGACTGCCGCAGCACACTGCACAAGGCTTCAGGTCAGGCAAGGGGACAAACAAGCCCTGCAAAAGACAATGGAAGGAATCCAGCAGCAGGTAATCCATATCCCCTAGGGATGTGCAGAAGGAAAACATTTGTTGCGATTCGGATTTCATTTCGCGGGGACCCAAATCCGTTGCATTTGTTTCATAGGGGGGAAAACCAATTCGTTGATTAGTTTTATACATTTTCCAATTTCCCATTAAAGCCAATGGGGGAAGTATTTGCAGCCTATTTTTGGCTGCAGAATTAGAGTTTTCTTATCAATTCTGATGAAACTTCTGGGGAGCAATCATCAGAACGAGAAAAGAGCTCCATGGTACTTAGACTGTGTCAAAATGGCACCAAAGTGGCATGAATAACCTAAGGCACTTTAAAGGGGCAAAGGCCTCCTGACCCCCCCAAGCTGGCCAAAAGTTCCTTTTGGGTCCAACGAGGGTCCCGGAGCGAACCCGCGGGGAATCACGTGACGTCCGCGTCACTCCAACGTGACGCCGACGTGACGTGCTCCTCGCAAAGGAGTTCAGAAATGGCGTCCTGACTCCCCGCTAGACTACCAGGGAGTTTTGGTAAGTCTTGGGGGGGGGGGGAATTAAGGAGGGTGAGGGGTTTCAATTTTTATTTAGGATCAACAATCGCGATTTCCAACGTATTCAACATAGCTATGTTGAATAAGTTGGAAATCCGATCGTTTTCGCCTCATCACTTTTTTAAGTTAAAAAAAAAAAATAAGTTGCGTTTTACCTATAAGTTCAAAACGAATGCACACCCCTAGCTGATAGGGGCAAGACAGGCTGGCAGAGCAGAGGTAGTCTGGTCCCTGTGGTTTTGATAGGCTGGCCCTGGGGAGAGTTCCCTTTCCTTTGATCAGGAAAGGGCTCCCTAGAATGGGTTCGTCCCTAGAGTGGGATGTTTCCATTGGCATCTAGTGAGCTCTCGCTGGTCTTTTAAAATCTGGTGGAGGTAGCAGACATACAAATGAGAATTTTCAAGGCCGAGGCGGAGGAGGGTGCATGTGAACAGCGGTTCAACATGGGTCAGAGGGTAGATACAGGCTGGCTACACTCGGGGAGAGTTCCCTTTCCTTTGAACAGGGAAAGGCTCCCTTGGAATGGGTTGGCCCCTAGAGTGGAGCCCGAGCCTTCAAAGCGTGGTGACATGGAGGAGGTCTCAATGTGAACAGCGGTTCAACATGGGTCAACTGGTACTAAGAAATAGGCTGCTACAACGGAGAGAGTTTCCTTTCCTTTGAGCAGGAAAGGGCTCCCTTGGAATGGGTTGGCCCCTAGAGTGTATAATGGTACAAATTGTTAGGATTTAAGCATGTGCAAACAGATCATGATTTCATGAGCAAGATGAAGGAAGTTCTCTTCTCTGCCCTGAAATGAAAAGAAAATTGTTTGTTTTATTTAAGGATCCATGCTGTGAAGGATTAGTATTTTGAATTGATAGAGACTGAGGTTTCCCTTTGCAATGAGGGTTCAGCTGTTAGGACCAAAAGAAGCGCTGAACTCATCTCCCACCCAAATCTACAATATCAACCTATGTTGACTTTGTACTCTACAATGCCTCTGTAAACTATGGGAAAACAGAGGATGAACTAGAGTGCAACTACCACCAGTTTTCCATAGTACTAGAAACATTACTGTTGGCACCTAAGAAAGATTTCCCGGAAAGGATTCGTCATCCGGAAGTGACGTCTACTTCATGTTTGAGATAAGCCTGGCGAAACGAAGATCTTTGTTGGACTTTCTGGATTTACATTGGGTTGTTTCACAATACCTGCATGTTCTAGATTGTTAGCACTTTATATAAATTATTAAATATTTGAATGAAATTGTAATGAGAATTTGCACTGTATAATTACATCATTATATACATTGTGTATTTCATGTTCATTGATGAAATTTGATTTTATATGTGAGTATGTGTGATGGATGAGTGTGTTAGATAGATTTTAATGTTAGACAGGTTAATGAAATATGAGAATAAACATAATTTAATTATTGTATAGGTCCTCTTCTTGTGTATATGTAGCCATATTATGAAGGTCATGAAAACTATTGAGCATATTAACTATGCAAGCTTCAAACATCTTAAGTCAGCTTTTTATGTTTTTATATTCTAAATGTTGCAAAACAGGAAAAGATTATTCTGGAAAGAAGTGAATCACAAATACATGAAACTGAAATTAGAAATACTAGAACTAAACTCAGACAGGCACAGCGTTTAAGGTCAGGCACTCGTAGGAACGTACTGCCTGTACAGTGGACGGACAGGCACAGCGTTTGAGGTCAGGCCCTTGTAGGGATGTACGGCCTGGACAGGGATGGACAGGCACAGCATTTCAGGTCAGGCCCTTGTAGGGACGTACGGCCTAAGTGGATGGACAGGCACAGCGTTTCAGGTCAGGTACATGTGCTGATATTATCTGGAGTATAGGAGGCATTTGGAGCTGCTGCAAGGCTTTCAATTGCTTTTATTCATCTTGCCATTCACAGGGAAAATTTGGAAACCCAAGCAAAGGCAGGTTTATGTTCAAAAACACTAGCATTTCCATCAACTCTGGTGCCAGCCTTGAGCGGTGAGGTCTCATGATATCCCCTGTCATTGAAAATACATATTCACTGGGCACACTGGTTGGTGGACATGACAGATATTACTGAGCCACTTTGGCTAGGTATGGCCAGACAGTGGACTGGTGTGCCCAATATGCCAGTGGATCTGTCTGCATGTCCTCTGTTGGCTCTGACAGATACCGTGTCACTGACAGTTGTGCTGGTGTCTCCTTTGCTTGGGTGGGCTGAGAGTCACTCATGCCAGCTGCTTTCTCTCTAGCCTGTAGCACAACAGATGAATATTTATGGCCAACATGCCTTTGGCATAGTGAAGTGGAGGAGGAGGAGGTACTAGCTGTCGCTGATAGAGTGCTGCTCATGCTTGGGCTAGCACAACTCTCTGAAGTGCCCACCGCTGTTTCCTCCTCTGCTTCATGTCTAATCTGTCTCTGCCTATGGCGCTCCTGATCATGGACTTTTGCTAACAGCAGTTCCTTCACAAATGAGAGACAATTGGACTGTAGGGCGAGTTTCCCTTTCACACAGGGATCACAGACTGTGGTGAGCTTGTATGTGTGCTCTTCTGTTAAAGGCCTTAATCTCTCTTGCACCTGCTCATGAAAAATGTCCAGACAATGCAGCACCTCAGCTGTCATTCCCTCTTCCTGTTTAAAGCCCCCCAAAGTTTACTCCAGAAAATTAACTATAGGGATGATGTCAGCCAAGGTGGCACTTCTGGAACTCAGCTCCTCCTTGACATCCTTGAAAGGCTGCAGGAATTTTACCAGCTGACTCATGACTAACCAATCATGATACCCTAGGGGATTCTTCACACCTATGTCATTTGAACCAGAAAGTTCATGAAGGGGTGTCTGCAGCTCCACTAACCTCTGCAGCATCATATAGATGGAATTCCACTGGGTGGCAATGTCTTGAATGAGACACTTGTGAGGCATCTCCAAATCAGTCTGCTTTTGTCGGAGAACCTGGCCCGCCTTCACACTTCTGTGGAAGTGCGCTGCTATGTTCCTGCACTTGTGTATTAATGTATGCAGGTATTCATTCTCTTGGTGATTGGACTCCAACCCCAGAGCTGAATTCACTACCAGGTGCAGAGTGTGTACAAAACATCGGAAGTTCTGAAAGCGCCCATCAGTTATTGCCTTAACCATGTTTGCACCATTGTCTGTGACAAAGAACCCTGCCTGAGGATTCCTGTCTTGCTGGTGTAGTTGCCAGCCCTCTAGCATCTGTCTGATGTATGCTAGAATATTGGCTGAGGTATGGGCCTTGTCCGTCAGGTGGGTGTACAGTAAAGCCCACCTCCACCCAGATACTTGTTCACTAATAGAGCTGCTGCCTGCCTCTGCCTCAGCAGGTCCCACCAGTGTGATGTCAGGGAGAGGTAAGAGTGTGCAGCATTCATGGCGGTCCAGGTATCGCAGGTGAAATGCACACTTCCCTGTGCCTTAGCTAGCAGTGCTTGGATGCGACTGCGACACTGCTTGTACAGGCTAGGAATGACCTTTCTGTTAAATCTGGTTCTGGAGGGGACTTTGTAATTTGGAACTATGACCTTCTCTACTATCTACAAGAACTGGTCATCAAGGGCAATCATTTCCCCAATGCTCCTGGTTACAACTTTTGAGGCTGCCTGCCTCCTACCCTGGGATAGCATTACCGCACACCACCCCATTTCCTCCATGGTGGGTTCTCGCTTCTGACACATGGCAGGGGGCTGCTGGCTTGCCACCTGGCTGCTAGAAGGGGCTGAGGGCATGGGGTAACTCTGCTCCTTTTCAACCACTTTATGCTGCCTGGAAAAAGGGATCCCCTGACTGGTACTGCCACCATCCCCAGATGGCAGTACTGTTGTTGGGTGCTGCCTCTTCATATGATACGTCATGTCAAAATTAGATAGATGTCCCATTTGCTTGCCTTTGCTAATAGCCCTGCCACAGTAATTACACTGAGCAAAACGCGGGTACTCCGTCACTTTAAAGTGGCTCCAAATTGCAGATGTCTTTCGTGATCCCTTCTCTATAGCCTTCAGGGTGGATGCTGGCACTGGAGCTGAAGTAGTGGATGCACTCTGAGAAGCAATGCCAGGGGCATCAGTCACACTCTGTGCCTGCACTGACTGCTCTTCCTCCTCCTCATCATCAGTTCCATCTCTCCCCTGCAGCACTGAAGTGGAAGCTAAGACAGGACTAACGAATCCTCCCAAACCTTCGTCAGCTATTTCTTCTTCCATTTCTGATGATGAGAATCCCACACAAGATGTTTCTTCATCGGAATCAGAAGTAAGTACGTGCCCAAATTTTCAACACTAAGTCAAGTCTGCTGTCACACTGCTGCTTTTGGGTCTCATTCTTTTGTCCTGCATGACTCAGCCTCCCCTTCCCTCACCTCAAAAACTACAGAGTCAGAAACAGGTGGTGGTGATGCATCATTTTTAGATTTCATTTTTTTCCGGATGGAACTGCCTGCCCCTCCAGAGATTTTAGATTGGAACACGTCCCTTTTTAATTTTAATGGGGGACTATCAATCCCTTTTGAGGTGCCTCCTATCCCAGTCCCAATCACTCGACCATGTCTAGCTTTCCCTGACATGCTGGGGTAGATTTTATAAATTTCCACGCACGCGTACTTTTGTTCGTGCACCAGGCGCGAACAAAAGTACGCTGGATTTTATAAGATACGCGCGTATCCGGGGTCGGCACACGCAAGGGGGTGCACATTTGTGCAACGTGCGTGTGCCAAGCCCGGCGCGCACTGCCTGTTCCCTCCGAGGCCGCTCCGAAACCAGAGCAGCCTCGGAGGGAACTTTCTTTCCACCCCGCACCTTCTCCTCCCTTCCCCTACCTAACCCACCCCCCCAGCCCTATCTAAACCCCCCTACCTTTGTTGGCAGATTTACGCCTGCGGAAAGCAGGCGTAAATCTGCGCGCGCCAGCAGGCTGCTGACGCGCCATCACCCGACACGGGGGCTGGTCCGGAGGCTTTGACCATGCCCCCGGGCTGGCGCCACGCCCCCGGGCCTGCCCTGAAACGCCGCGTCACTCGTGGCCCGCCCCCGAAACGCCACGTCACTCGCAGCACGCCCCCGACATGCCCCCGACATGCCCCTGACACGCCCCTCCACGCAAGCCTCGGGACTTATGCGCATCCTGGGGCTTGCGCACGCCGCCGAGCCTATGCAAAATAGGCTCGGCGCGCGCAGGGGGGTTTGGAGTAGGTTTTCGGGGGGTACACACATACCCCTTTGAAAATCTACCCCTATGGATTTAATGTCAGTGCCTACTAGGGATTTCAATTAAAAGAATTATTTCCAAAAGAGGCCCACTGGGGATTTGCCTTCAGAGAGAACCGCTGTCCCAATATGCATGAGTCTGCAAAACTGGCTGCCCACAGGCCCAGTGCCTTGTGCACTAATGTAATGTATGTGCACACAACAAAGTTGTAACTACAAAAGAGGCCCACTGGGGATTTGCCTTCAGAGAGAACCACTGTCCCAATATGTGTGAGTCTCCAAAACTGGCTGCCCATAGGCACAGTGCCTTGATGTGTGCACTAATGTAATGTATGTGCACACAACAAAGTTGTAACTACAAAAGAGACCCACTGGGGATTTGCCTTCAGAGAGAACCGCTGTCCCAATATGCATGAGTCTGCAAAACTGGCTGTCCACAGGCACAGTGCTTTGATGGGTGCACTAATGTAATGTATGTGCACACAACAACATTGTAACTACAAAAGAGGCCCACTGGGGATTTGCCTTCAGGGAGAACCACTGTCCCAAAATGCGTGAGTCTGCAAAACTGGTTGCCCACAGGCACAGTGCCTTGATGGGTGCACTAATATAATGTATGTGCACACAACAAAGTTGTAACTATAAAAGAGACCCACTGGGGATTTGCCTTCAGAGACCACCACTGTCCCAATATGAGTGAGTCTGCAAAACTACCCAGTGCCCACTGTTACTGATGCCCCCTGCCCAGTGCACTGCCTTCTTGGATTAAAAGAGCACAGAGAGACAGTGAGTTCAATAAAAAAAAAAAAAAACTGCAGTTATGCCAGTTAACAAAAAAGCCTGGCTTGGCACAGCAGCAAAATCGATGAAATATCTTTTCCAATGGCAATTCTATCAAACTAGTTACAAATTGAATATATCTCCCATCCACAGCACCCAAATGCTGCTTACAACCTACCCCAGGGGGTAAAATAAGAAGCAAAACGCCACTGCTAGTGCTAGCAGCTTCTCTCAGTGGCACTGACAGAGAGATGGTCTCAGATCAATTTAAAAAAGTGAGGTAAAAAAAAAAACACAGTGCTAGCTGGCACTGCAGCCAAATCCAACAAATATCTTTTTCTATCAAAGTATCTAGCAATTGAATACAGATTTGATACACTCAGACTAGCTCTGAGTTCAGCAACCACCTCCCAGACCACCTCCCCACCATCCCCGCCAAGAAATTACGTGGCACGCCGCGTGCTTCACGTATAAATAGTGCTGCATCATCAGGAACAGCGTCACAGAGCACTGAGTGAGAGCGGCGAATGGCTGCATTACAAAAAATGCTTAGCTAAGTTAGCTCTGATAGGTTGCATTCTGGTCTCCTTGCCAACCTGTCTGACCCACTCTGTGACAGGGCTGTGAGGTCACTTATGACTCACAGGAAAGGGCTGGTTTTTGCTATCTCCTATTTCAAATGGCCGCTAAGAAATCACTGCGAGCCAAAAGAATGAAACCAGTGATATGTTTGTAATCATGGGGGATCGCGATCTGTTTCGTGAACCCACGAATAGAATGGATAGGGATGTATATGTTGCGGATTGCCAATACGTTGCAAACGAATGCACATCCCTAATATCCCCTCTATGGTCATAGAAGAAATCCAGGCTGGACAATACCCGAGCTAACAGACGATGAGGAATGGCCTAGATTGGCTGTGTGCTCTGGCTCCTTGTCGGCGACGCTGAGTAAGACACGTGCTCTCAGTAGGAGCAGTGTGGAGAGCAGGTAGGTCAGGCAGGCTCGCCTCAGCAGTGTCTGGGACTGCTCCAGTGGAAGCCTTATATCCTTTTCTTCTCTAATAACACACACATTTATACTATACTATTTCATATGAAATATGGGGGGGGGATAGAAAGGAGTAGATGTAGGGGGAATTTATATTATCTTATCTGTGGATGGTATGATCCTGGGGGGGAGTTGGGGAAGTACTTAGAGGGAGAATCTTGACTCATGTGAGAATAAGGGAGGGATTATGGGGAGGATCGGGGGATGTGTTGGAATTCTTGTGTAATTTCCTTGTTCACATTGTATCAGATATGTGCAACGGGATGTATGGGTTCAAGATTGGTGGATTCCTACTGTATTTTTGCTGCACATTTATCTTAGAGGCAAAGACGCTGTTGTATTCATTTGCAGTTGATGGTAGCCCTGGTGAAGTAGAAGCGGGGGGTGGGGCACTCCATGGACCTTATGGAATATCAATATTCCAGTTATGGCAACATGGCACTGCAGAGAGGCTCCACTGATAACCAAGAGGAAGATTTCAGCCTCTCAGAGGCTGTCAATGCAAGCTGCTAATGGGGGAATGAGGTGGAAGTGTTTAATTGGTTGTTGTTTCCTCACACGTGCATGTAGGCAGGCGCTGTTTGTGGGAAGGGGGGGAAAGGAAAGGGGTTTAGGCAGTTGGGGAAAAGGGGCGGAGGTTGGAGGGGAACAGAGAGATCCCTTACATCCCTGTTAGACTGCAGTTGTGTTTTGGGAAGGGAGATGGTTGTAGTTGGTTGTGCTGTTTTTTTGGGGCAGCACTGTAATGGAAAGAGGGAAGTATGCAAGAGTTTTTGTTACCAAACGTTTTGGGGACACTACTGCTGTAGAAATGTCACAATATAATATTTGGAAAATGTCTTGTCTTGAGGCAAATTTAATCTCTTTCAGTGTAAGGGGAGTAGGTATACCCATGAAACATAAGCGTATACCTGATTATCTGAAAAAAACAGAATGTGAAAATCGCTTTTTTGCAAAAAAAACCCATTTGAGGGACCCAGAGCATGCTAAGTTATGGAGGGATTGGGTAGGGCAGGTGTTCTTTTCTTCATATAACATGAAAAACAAAGCTGTTTGCTTCTTGCAGATTGGGAGGGACATTATATAATCTCGGAATCTTTGGCATATAGGGAACACTTCATACTAGCTAATATCTATGGTCCAAATGAAGGGCAGAGAGATTACTATAGGGCTCTGGAGGGCACACTGGAAAATGTTTCCATGTTGCCTATTTAGTAGGGGGAGATTGGAAAACATGCTAAGATCCTTGTCGAGATCAGTCATCTGGATGAAGGTAGGAGGCAGGAGGGTCAGGAGGCAGGGTTGTGCAAACTCATGGAAAGTTCAGCCTGTTTGATGTTTGGAAGCTTCAATATCCTACAGGCAGAGAATTCACATTGATTTTTTTTTGTGCATAAGTGTGGCATTGTGAATGGCAGGATCCATAGATATATTGACAAGTCAGGTATCTGATTATAGTCCTGTCTTGTTTCTTCTTAGGCACAATCATGAACTCTTGGCTAGTAGTATATGGTGTTTCAAATCATCGTTGTTAAGTAATGACCATTTCTATGACATGATTGTCAACACAGTTAAAGAATATTGCGAAATCCACAAGGGGCAGAGCAAAATCCTGTTGTTATCTGGAAGGATTTGAAATTGGTACTTTGTGGAAAGATTATTAGTATTGCGAGCCACCAGAAAAAACTGAGACTACAAAAAGAAAAGTGCAACAAATTGGTTTACTGGAAGCTCAACATAAAGCTACTTGTTCCCACAAAATATACAAAGCTCTATTAAAAGGTAGGGAAGAACTTAAACAAATCCAAATTGACAATATAGAAAGAGCATTTCAATTTTCCCGCCAAAAGTTTTATGAGCATGAAAATAAGGGGCACTTTTAGCCAAGATGATTAGAAAAAGGAAAGCCCAGTTGAAAATTAATTGTGTCAGAAAGGTATCCAGTGGGGTCTCTTATGGCATAAGAGAGATTAATGATCTTTTAAAAAGTTATTAGAAAACCTATATACTGGTCAGATAGATTGTACGCAAGAGTATTTAAGAATATACTTACAGGAGGTTGCATTGCCTAGGGAAAATTTAGCAGTACCAACAGCAGCACAGGAAATATGTTAAAGCAATAATGACACTCTCGTAGGGCAAAAACCCGAGGCCAGATCACTTTCATATAGATTGTTTCAAAAGATTCTCTACTGAACTGGCACCAATACTGTGTGGGGTGCTTTTGACCATCTTATTTATTTATCTATTTATTTATTTATAATCTTTTATATACCGACGAACGTTGGGAACATCTCATCGGTTCACAGTAAACAAAATGCAGCTAACGAGCTTTACAGAGAACAATGAACAATCATTAATACGTAAACTAGCTTTACAGAGAACAATCAATAATAGGAACTTAGTTTTACATAGAACAATAAACAATCAATAAAAGGGGGAACAAAAGAGGCAGAGAAGAGAGGGGCTGGTCAGCTAGGACCAATTGCGGAATTAAAACAAAGCAAGGAGGAGTCAGGGAGGGATCTAAACAGTGAGTAAATAAAATGGGATTAAGTAATACAGGAATTCAAGTGCATTAAAAATAAGTTGGTATTCAAAATATAAGGCAGGAGAACATAGAATTAAAGGGGAAAAAGGTACATATGAGTAAGCTTGGGTGAAGAGGGCAGTTTTCAGGTTCTGCTTAAATTTCTTGTGACAGGGTTCCTGTCGCAGGAAGGCGGGAAGTTTGTTCCACAAGACGGGTCCTGCCACAGATAGTGCCTGGGCTCTGGTGGAGCAGAGTTTATACTGCCTAGGGAAAGGGATGGGAAGTGTTGCTCTGTGTTGCAGCCTAATGGGTCTGTTTGAACTGTGAAAGGTAAGGTGCTCAGGGAGCCAGTGCATGTCTTAGACAATTTCCTGATGTGGAGCACACCTTGACAGGTGCATCCATAGTGTTATTACCCAAACCAGGTAGGGACAACTTAGAAGTGAGTTCGTATTGCCCAATATCCCTGCTTAATGCAGATATCAAAGTGTTGCCTAAATTCTCCAATTGAGATTGGAAGCGATTATGCCATACTTGCTAAGGGAGGACCAAATGGGTAATTGCCAGGTTCTTGTGGCCTGGTTTGGCCTCTGTTGGAAACAGGATGATGGACTCTTGGTCTGACCCGGCATGGCAATTTCTTATGTTCTTATGTTCTTATCAAGGGGGGATTATCTACCACCAATACCAGGCGGCTTATGAACATTTTAGCCCTATGTGACAGAGTGCACCTATTTTCCCCTTTGAAACTGTGCAGGATCAGTCTAGATGCCTGGTCCATTTTAATTCCCCTTGAGAGAGAGAGCAATCTGTGGGTAGGGCCTAGCAGGGGAGGAATAAGAACTGGGATCCAGGTGGGAAGAGTGAGACTGGGCCCAGGTCTCCAGGAGGAAGGCAGTTCCTGTGGAATAATGCTGTCTAAACACTGAAGTTGTAATAAGCTGTGAGTACTGAGGGAAACAGTTGAAGTCTGTGAGTAATGAGAGTACACTGTTCTGAAGATAAGACAGTCTACTAATGTTTGTTTGCTGTAATTACTAAATAAAGCTAGAAGTGCTTTTGAAAAGGCTGGAGTCAGTCTAATTTTGTGACTCCAGCCTGGTGATCACAACTCGGGTCCCACATCCTAGCCCAGCAAAAGAAAATGGAGGGTGTGGTAGTGGCCTGGGCTGCTGAAAACTCTTTTGATCGCCTAAACTGGCCTTTTCTTTTTCAGGTCTTAGAGAAAATGGGATTCCTAGAAGAATTTCAAGCATGGATTAGGGCCCTGTATTCACATCCCAGAGCTCGAATCTTAATAAATGGATGCTGTTCAGACCTTCTGTCAGTACAGCAGGGTACAAGGCTCCATTGTTTTTTGATCTGGCCATCGAAGTGTTGACAGAAAGGTTACTGGTTATCAGGCAGGAGGGACAGAGCATATTATTTCACCATAAGCTGATGATGTTTTTTCCTTTTTGACAAACCAAAGGCATGCAGGACCAAAACTCTTACAAATCCTAAATGCTTATAGCAAAGTCTCTAGATACAAGATTAACTATTCCAATTCAGAAGTGTTCCCCATTCGTACAATACGTACTTCCGATATTCCCGTGTGTTTTTCTCCTTTAAAAAAGGCTGAAATATCTAGGTATCTGGGTGCCCAAAGCCCCTTCATACTTATATAGGTACAACTACATTCCAATAATAGACTACATATAGAAGGACCTAATGGCCTGAGATGATAGATCTCTTTCATAGGCTGCTAGAATAAATGTATTAAAAATGAATATTTTGGAGATCCAAGATGGCCGAACTAGCAGTGCACATCTGAAGCTGTCTTACTTTTTCTTGCTTACCTTGGTAAGTTATGCTGCATTTTGGACCCAAACGGAGGACCAGAGAGAGGGAAGCCTGAGCTGCCCTTCTCACAGGCTCCGTATTTGGGCCAATGAATGCCCGCGTGCAGTGGAGAATCAATGTTCTGGAAGCTGGATTGCTGGAGAAAGATAGGCTTGAATTATTCCCTGATTCTTTAACATCTCTCCCAGAGGAATGACAAACTCCTGTGAATCCTGCTGAGGCAACTGGGCTGGAGCCATGTTGATGTATGATGACATTAACAGCTATTAATCAAGTTTACTTAGGGAATAGCCACGACTATTAATTGCATCAGTAGCATGGGATCTTCTTACTGTTTGGGTAATTGCCAGGTTCTTGTGGCCTGGTTTGGCCTCTGTTGGAAACAGGATGCTGGGCTTGATGGACTTTTGGTCTGACCCAGCATGGCAATTTCTTATGTTCTTATGTTCTTATTCCCAGCACTGAGCCCTGTTCTAAGGCCGTAGGCCTAACTGGAGTCACCCCAGAGCTGTATAATATTTTTGGTGATGCAGAGAGATCTTCTGGAGGAAAGGTTCAACGACAGCATGGAAGAGCCTCCACAGAGTTGGAAGAATTATTTTTGCTACAGTCTTGCGAATTGATAAAACCCAGTACATTTACTTCGGAAATGATATGGGAGGCCATTAAATCTCTTAATAACAATATTTTCCTACAAATGAATCCAGTGGTGAACAGTATAAATATTTTTGATGTCTATGTGAAAATGCTGGAAAGCGAAAGTAAAACTATAAAAAAAAGTTACTGAGACTTTTAAGGTAAATTTGGAAAGTTCCTCTGCTCTTCAGCAAGCTTTATTAAAAGATCAATTTCTTTCCAATCGATTAGAGCAAATAGAAAATCAAATAAGGGGGAAAAGTCTTTACTTTATTAATTTTCCAAAAGATCCTATTGTGTTCCCTAAAGAGATGTGGAAGAAATATATGATGGATATTTAAAAAATTTCTTAGCAAACTTTACCCCTGATTTCAAGGGTTTATTATTTACCACCTTATAAAAAAATTTACCGGATGGAAAAGATATGCAGGTTTTGTCTCTGATTAAACCTAGTCTGAATCTTACTGTGGTTCTTGAGAGTTCTCAGCATGATTTGGTTAGGCCTGCAACTTTTATTGCTACATTTCTCCTGGAGTCAGATTGAGACTGAATTCTAAAGTTATTTTTCGTCACCGTTAGACATTTTCCTAAAATTTAAAGTTTAGGGGTAGATTTTAAAAGAAGTGTGTGCGGCCTACATGTGCGCGCGCTACCCGGGGTCGGTGCACGCAAGGGGTGCACAATTGTGCAACTTGCACGTGCCAAGCCCGATCTGAGCTGTGCTGCCTTCCCCTTTTTCCTACCCCCCACCCCACCTTCCCTTCCTTTCCCCTACCTCCCCCGCCCTTTCCCCCCTACCTTTGATGACTTTTTTTTTTATTTCAAAACTTACTTCAGCCTGGGCTGAAGTAAATTGTGCGTGCTGGCCGACTGCCTGCACGCGTTCTCTGACACAGCGGCAAATGGCCGCTGTGTCAGAGGCCTCTGGGCCCGCCTCCTCCCCTCCCTGGACCACCCCGCCCCGTCCATGCACCGCCCCTTTTTGCAAGCCCCAGGACTTACACTCGTCCCGGGGCTTTACGCGGGTCACCGGGCCTTTTTAAAATAGGCCCGGCGCGCGTAACCTTTTGAAAATCCAGCCCTTGCTAGTCAAACTCAGAAGAGGAGAAAGCAGTTTCTTTTATTGAGGCCTAGTGTATTAGATTTGGTGCATTTCTTATTCTTAAATGTCCTTGTAAATGCCTCATAAAATATCAGAACACCTCTTTTGTCTTTTTTCAACCTTCTCAACTTTCTTCATTTCTGAGTGAAAGATCTTCATCGCTATTGGGTTCCTCTCCAATATCTACTAACTGTCCTCTTGATGTTCAGATATGAACCATTCAAATTTGTCTTATGTATCCCCTATAAAGCTAGCATTGCTTTAAATTTGAGAACAATGGGCTGGATTTTAAAAGGGTTACGTGCATAAGGTACGCGCATAACCCTTTTAAAACCCCCCTGCGCGCGCCAAGCCTATATTGCATAGGCTTCTGGCGCACGCAAAGCCCCGGGACGCGCATAAGTCCCAGGGCTTTCTTGGGGTGGGCGTGTCGGGGGCGTGACGCGGTCAGTGCGTCATTGGGGGCGTGTCAGGGGCGTGATGCGGTCGGCGCGTCATCCGGGGGCGGTGCTGTGGGCGTACTTTCAGCTCGGGGGCATTCCAGGGGCATGGCTGCAGCCTCTGGACCAGCCCCCGGACCGGAAGATGGCGCGCGGCAGCCAGCCCAGCGCGCGCAAAGTTACGCCTGCATTGAACAGGCGTAACTTGTGCGATAGAGGTGGGGGGGGGTTTAGATAGGGCCGGGGGGGTGGGTTAGGTAGGGGAAGGGAGGGGAAGGTGGGGGGAGGTGGAAGGAAAGTTCCCTCCGATTTCGAAGCGGCCTCGAAGGGAACGGGCAGCGCGAGCAGGGCTCGGCGCGCGCAAGTTGCACAAATGTGCACCCCCTTGCGCGCGTTGACCCCAGATTTTATAAGATATGCGCGGCTACGCGCGTATCTTATAAAATCCGGTGTACTTTTGTTTGTGCCTGGTGCACGAACAAAAGTACGTGCGCGCTGTGTTTTAAAATGTACCTCAATGTATATATTTGTACTTTTTCCTTAGGTTCAGTTTCAGATCTCCCTGAATTGAGGACTAGGAATGAGATATGCTTATGTTTATTTTATTGCTTTAGATTATAATTCAGAATTATTACTATTGGTTTAGATTGTATTTAAGAATTATTACAATTTGCTTAAATTCTATCTATTTTTGCTGATTCAAGTGGATTCTTGATATATGTATGACAAATTCAATAAATAAAAAATTTAAAAAAATGAATATTCTCCCCAAATTAATCAATCTGTTTCTTCATGTTCCCTGCTATTTACCAGAGGGATTCTTTTCTGCCTTACAGGGGTCAATGGCATAATAAAAAGAACCATTTAAAACTTAGGACACTTTGGAGGCCAAAGGATGCAGGAGGATTGGCACTCCCATGCAGGGCTACTATTGGGTGGCTGGGCTCATGGGTGCGATGGTATGGCTTCATAGGGACAAGGCAGCACCTTGGTATCCCCTAGAGGTGCAATTAGCTGGGGCACTAGACCTAACTATGTTGCTATTGCAGCCAGAGTTGCTTCATAGAGCGCAAAAGGCTGGATGTCTGAGCCCTCTATCTCCCACACTTTAAAGATTTGGAAGATTGTATGCAAGAACTTAGGATCTAATATGTAATTGTTGCCAGGCTTCTGACTGGTGGAAGCTAGGTCTAAAGTTCCTGGGACAACTTTGGGACAGCAGTGTCCATATGAAGTAATTTCAAGATATACGAGAAGAATATGAGGTATTGAGTTAATCTGAAGTCTTTTACCAGAGTTTGGAAATGGAGTTGGAAGTTCATGGATGAAGGGGATGGGAGTTGAAAGCCCTTAACCCAGTTGAGAAAGTAATTGTCCAAGAAACCAAGCCATGAAGGTGGCTATCCAAATTTTATGGGGCTTTGTTAGAAATCCTTGGAACAGACTCCATAGGGGGAGTGGCACTCGCACCAGGTGTTTCATTACTTCGGTTAGGGCCAGACATTTTCCCCTTAACCGCTAACTCTCCCTGGACAAGGGGAAGTTCATCTCTTCTTCCCCTTTCATACACTTCTTTAAAGTCACAGCTCTCCTCAATCGGGCTCGACTGAAGGAACGATATACGTTCCATTGACGAGCCAGTTGCTGTGGCAGTGGAAGTGATCACAGGTGGTGGTGGTGTAATTGGGGCCCCGGGACTGAGAGTCACATCTCCCTCCAGAAGAGAAGTTTGCTCACCTACCCCTTCTGTAGCGGGAACCTCAGGGGCCGCTATCTCCGATGCCGGGTAAAAAGTGGTCAGCGTTGTTTGCTTAGGGCTTGATCTGGCAGGGGTTGAGGCATCCTGCCTGATTTTACCCTTGCGCTTTGTATGCGGCATAGGAAAACTGTCACTCCAAATCTTGACCGGAACAAACGCTGTAACTTCGCCCGATTCTGTATTTTCTTTGTAATCCTTTCGGAGGGTTGAGCAAAGTCCAAGCTAGCGATCTGGGCAGCCTCTCAGCCTTCGCCGGCCTAAGCCGGACCAAGTCGGCGCGCCCCTTACGGAGCACGCCGCGACGGCAGGGCGCCGCCTGCCTTTTGATTTTATAGGGCAAGGGCCACCCTTCCGCCACTCACGTCACTCGGCTCCGCCCACTTGCACCGTCCTGCGGTCAGCCGGGTCTCTCGGGCTGATTAGGGGATTCAAACAAGATATTCCGGGGGAACCACGCCAAGTGCAGGTAAACTTGGGCCTCAAACCAGAAACAGGAAAGCCCTCAAGTTTTATTATTTACACCAATGCCTGATAAGAAATCTGTCACATTAGAAATGTTATGGCAAGCCATGTCTGCACTTCAAAATAATATAATGAAACTTAATGTAAATATTAAAGACATGCAAGAAGTCCTGTTGAATATAAACCCTATTGTTACAAACTATGGGGCAACTTTGAAAAAAGTTGAGGACGAGATAACCACTATTAAAGAAGTTCAATCTACTATTATCCAAGGTGAAAGTATAGTTAAAAAAAAAGTGGAAAATTTGGAGAATTCCATTAGATATTTGAATTTGAGGATGGTAAACTTCCCAAAATGTAAAATGATATCTTTACAAGAACAATTAAAAAATTATTTTATTGAAATTTTACAAATACCCTTGGATAAGTTACCGGTGGTTGTAAATGTTTATTTCATAGATAAAGATCAGGGTATAAGTCCCCCCTCAGTAGTACAAGAAACATCTCTTAATGTAACCGAATTAATTGAGACCTCATTTAGTTCACAGGTGGAGAGAAGAGGCACTCTTTTAGTGAAATTTGCTCTATCAATAGATAGAGACAAAGTGTTAAAAAAGTTTATGTTAAATAGAGCCACTCTCTACCTGGGACAAAAAATATGGGTCTACCCCGATGTTTCTAAGGAAACACAGCAGAGACGGAAAAAGTTCATAATGTTAGCCAATTTGGCAAGGACATTTGGTATAAATATAATAATTAGATTTCCGTGCAAATGTGTTATGCATAGAGAAGGGAAAAGATTTGTTTATTACGATCCAGCACATTTAGAAAGTTTCTTGGATGAATGCAAGAAACAGAAGGAGAGTAGTAGCACTTAATTCTTGTTTATCTTGAACACCAGGTAAATTGGATAGTAGTAGAAGTACACTCCGTGTTCTGTATATTATTTAAAAATTATGATAATAATTTAATTGCTCAACTTAAGCTCCCCATTTGTTTAGTAACAGGAGTTTAGGTGAAAATATGTTATGCGTGAATATGTTTTCGAAATTAGATTGAAGTTATCCTGCTCCTAAGGATGTTCAAATGTAATTTTGAATATATGTATTAATTGCATGAAAATAGTTGTTGTGCAAAATATAAATAAAGAATTAAAAAAAAAAAAGAAATCCTTGGAACGGGATCCCCCTGCAGGAATTGAACTGCAGTGGAATAGGGATCTGGGTGGATAAGCCACGCCATTTTTCAAAATGATGCCAGCTGCCCTTTGCCCCTACCATGTGACAGGGGTTTCCCAATGGCACTGGTAGCCCCTGTCACATGGTAGGGCAAAGTGTGGCAGGTACCATTTTGAATGAGGACAGCTGCTGGCTCGGGAGTGGAAGGTTGCTTCCATGCCCCCCCCCCCCCCCCCCGCTAGACTACCAGGTATTTGTAGTGAGTCCTGGGGGGGGGGGGGGCTCTGGAGAGTGGGGGTCCTCTGTTTTTAATAAATGGGAAGGGTTGGGGAAGGCTCTGTTTTTTTCCTGTATTTTTTAACCCACGCCCCCCCAAAAAAAAACAATAGGAAAAACTACAAAATATCGAGTTTTTTCCTTTTGTCTTTTTGTTTTTCCAAAAATGCAAAGAAATAGGAAATACTGCCTGTGTTTCCTTTTTCTTACAAATAATTTTCCACCCCTAATAATCACAGCTTCCAGTTTCCTGTGACAGCTAAAGAGTAGATTCTGTGCAGATGGTAGAAAATTCTGCCTCAAAACGTTTGAAATTTCAAAAAATATTTTGATAAATTTGTATTTTTGTACATACAATACAATGCATAAGTATCAGAGTGGGGCGGAGGGCCACAGGAGCCATGGACCTCACAAAATTTCTGCCTTCCCCCTGGCAGTGACTGCTGCACCTGCCCTCCATGCGTTAAAAGAGTAGGAGGCTCATAGCTTTGCAGTACCTCAGGACACTTCTTCCTCATTGGCTGCTGGCACTTCAATGGCATCTTTGGGTGCCAACTGCCAAGGAGAAGGAAGCAGCATCAGGTACTGCCAAGGTAGCGATCCTCCTACTCTCAAAAATGCACCAGACATGAAGAAAATAATGGTAGCATGGAGATGACGTATTATTATTCCCAATATGGTAATGACATTGAAGGTAAACAATATGGGGCAGATTTTAAAACCTGCGCGCAAGTGCAGATTTGTTCGCGCAACCTGGCGCAAACAAATCTACGCCCAATTTTATAACATGCGCGAGCAGCCACGTGCATGTTATAAAATCCAGGTTCGGCGCACGCAAGGGGGTGCACAATTGTGCAACGCGCGCGTCAAGCCGCGCAGCCGGCCTCGGTGGGAATTTTCCTTCCGCACCCCCCAGCACCTTCCCCTCCCTTCCCCTACCTAACCCGCCCCCCAGCCCTACCTAGAACCCCCCTCTTACCTTTGTTGAAGAAGTTATGCCTGCTGACGGTCAGCCCGCGATCCCGGGCACAGTGGCAAATGGCCGCTGTGCCTGGAGGCTCAGGCCACAACCCTCCCTGCCCCCCAGACTGCCCCGGACCGCCCACGCCCTGCCCCTTTTTGCAAGCCCCGGGACATACGTGCATCCCGGGGCTTGCGCGTGCCGCCGAGCAAATGCAAGATAGGCTCGGCGCGCAGAGGCAGCTTTTCGGGGGTTACGCGCGTAACCCTTTGAAAATCTGCCCCTATGTGATACAATCTTCATACAGATAACCCACATACACTCATGTCACATTATATTTAATAGCTTTATTAACACACATCAAACATATCATATACACATATAAAACGCACTAAAAATATTAAAATATACAATATTTATTTATTTATTTATTTACTTATTTGTTTATTTTTATATACCGACATTCGGGTAGCATCACACCGGTTTTTCATCAAATAACAGATAAAATGTGCAAGAAAAGAAGATAAAACTAGGACATAAATTGCAAGATAAAAACAACAAAACTAATCTAAAATACCATAAAATAATACATCCTAAAAGATAATAAAATATTATAAAAAACAAAAAAATAATTTAGCCAGAAAGCGCTCATCCATGCTGATCTCTTCATATATATGCTTGCAGGAAAAGTCATATTTTCAAATTTGTTTTAAAAGTCTGTGAATTGACTTCCAATCTTAGGGGGTCATTTTCCAAGGAGTTACTGCGGGTGATAATTCCACAAATCACGCTAACAGCTGTTAATGTGATTTTTTTAATTTTGTTTTCAGGGGGTAGAGCAAATGTAAAGTAGGGAGGATTTATTGTGTGCTGTGAATAACTACACCTCTTTCATTTGTGTTATGGAGAGAGAGAAAGAGAAAGAGAGAGAGAGAGAGAGAGAGAGAGAACCTTTTCCCTAGACAGGTATTTGTATCCCTATGGGAGGCCCACCTAGTAACTCAAGATGGGGATTAGGTATGAGTGTAAGGGGTTAGGGGCCACTTTGACATTCTACGTGACACCTACGAACAGAACAGTGGTCTCTTGTGAAGATTTGCTGGTCTTCGGAGTGAGGAAACTCACTCCAAGATGAGATTTGGGCAAGGTTCTCTCAACCTAGCTTGATCTCAAGCTAGGTTGAGAGAACCTTGCCCAAATCTCATCTTGGAGTGAGTTTCCTCACTCCGAAAGCCAGCAAATCTTCACAAGAGACCACTGTTCTGTTCGTAGGTGTCACGTAGAATGTCAAAGTGGCCCCTAACCCCTTACACTCATACCTAATCCCCACCTCGAGTTACTAGGTGGGCCTCCCATAGGGATACAAATACCTGTCTAGGGAGGAGGCACTATAGCAAGGCTTGCTCGCTCTCTCTCTCTCTCACTCTCTCTCACTCACACTCTCTCTCTCTCAGCCTGCAGCATACTGAAACAGGCCTGTCCAGGAACATCATGAACTGCAATATATACTGGCAATGTAGCCCAAATTGGGCTAATAGTGCAACTTGCAATAAGAGCTTTTCACATAGCTGATATCACAATTTGCAATACACACACTTATTAGCATAAGGTACACACCTTTTTGGTATCGCATGCGATACCAATGCGATATTGGAAAATGAGGCCCTTAATTCTAAATGTAGTGTATTCCATAGCTCTGGTCCTGCCAGAGATAATGCTCTCTCTCTTATTGAGTTTAGTTGTGCTAGTTTAGGGGATGGGATTGTTAAAAGTCCCTTGCCTGCAGAGCGCAGATTTCGCTGAGGGGCATGAAAATGTAAGGCAGCCTTAAATCATTCAATTTTTTCTTTAAAAATTGTTTTAGGAATTAAAACTAAAGTCTTAAATTTAATTCTAAAAGTAATCGGCAACCAGTGTAATTCCTTTGAGATACGGAGGATCAACTTGGGGTTGGGATGGTGCTTTATGTCCAGGGTGTCATAGAATCCAACAGGATATTTATCCTGCAAGAGACTAAATGCACAACAGAATCTTTATGGGTAGATAGATATCCCATGTGTGTAGGGGAAGAATATAGTGATAGGAGTATACTACCGTCCACCTAGCTAAAAGATAAGATGGATGATGAAATGCTAAGAGAAATAAGGGAGCTTAAGTTATGCTGCTAATTCTGGTCATGTTGTAGGGCTGTCCTAAAGTTGGCTGGTTAGTCTTATCCGGCTAAGTTTAAGATAGCCAGGGATATCCAGGAGGACAGCTGCGCTGCTGAATCTCCCCATTAACTGTTGTGTTTGTGGCATTGTGGAGCTTTGGTTGCTGTGGAAATGACTCCACCCACGGGGAGGGGCCCCTTGGGGAACCACAGCGATAGGCTGAACTCATATAGCAGACACAGTATGGATGGAGGGCTTTATTGTACTGCTGTAGATAGATGATGTAGGCAGGAAGGTAAGGCACTGAGATCCACAAGGTGCCAATACGTTCAACAGGCTCGGATGTATAATCTCACCCAGATGTTCACGATAGGTGGGAGCTCGCAGTGTGGGTAACGCCACGGCTGGTGGGTATAGAGTTGGAGCACCAGATCGTAGAGGTACTCATAGGAATATAGGCTTCTTCCTGATGATGGAATGGTGGGACCGAAGGTCTGTGGTGCAGGATACCAAGGCTGGTAGGCCCTCGAGGAGCGAGTACCTGATAGTTCGATATCCTGAAATGGAGAAGAGAGAGAAAGAACCCCGAGGAGCGGTTGTCTTATTTAGTAGAGGCCCCAAAGTGTAGTTGGAAGTGAGAAACCCCCGAGGAGTGGGTGTCTAGAGCTTCTAGAGGAGCGAGGCCCTTGGAGTGAAAGCGGCGCCTAAGCATGCAGCTTAGAACAGTCAGAGTAGCTAAACCGAAGTCCTTGCTAACTCAAAGGTGGTAGCAAAGCGGAGGCTTGATATACCCAGAGGTATTGTCGTCATGCGGTGGGGCCGCCCCCAAGGTTCCCGCCATGACGTGTATTTGAGCATAGGAGATATGCGCGCTCGCATCCTAGGAGGCCACGGGGGTGAGCATGGCGGACTGGGACGCTCATGCTAGGTTGGAGATGCCGAGACCCTCGGCACTCGGCACCGGAAGCAGCCATCTTGCCCAAGGAGAGAGAAAAAGGAAGAAAAGAGGTAAGGTAGAGCGGTCGCAGCCATCTGCGACCGACAGTTGCAACATTAAGTTAACCAGATAGCTAGATCCGGCTAACTTAACTAGCCACTCCGTGATTTGTATATGGATATATGGGCCTTCATATATCCTGAACTTACAACTGATTACAAAAGAAATTAGCACCCTTATTTTTCCCCAATGATGACTGTCTATCCAATCTATGGTCTAGGACACAATTGAAATCACCTCCAATTATGAGATTCTTAGACACCACTTATATGAAAAATTGATGATTATTTTGGTTTGGTGTATATAATGATGCTAGCACATAGTCTTTCCCAAACAACTTCCCATTTATTATTTATTTATTTATTTACGATTTTTATATACCGATGTTCATTTCAAAAAGAGATATCACATCGGTTTACAATAAGGTACAATAGGTAATTCACTATCCCCTAAAAGGGCTTACAATCTAAAATTTTTGTACCTGAGGCTAAGAGATTACAAAAATAAAATCATCAAAATCAAAGTTCTTAACAATTAAGCAAAAGTTATAACAAGGAGCATATTAAACAAATAACAGCAGGCACCGCACCCCTTCGGCGCGCGGTGCCTGCTGGCTTGGCGCCTTTCAAACTGCCCGGATCCGTTTGCGATGATGTCAGGGGAGGGGGTGGGTCTCAGAATCATGGCTTTCCCCACAGAATTCTCTTCTCAGTTTCAAAGGCAGTTTTTTCAATTTTTTTATTGTCTTTTTACCTTGGATGTTAGCTGTTACAAGGTGATCAGCACTGGTGGGTAGCCCTCCCCATCACAAGCGCCTGCTGGCTTGGCGCCTTTCAAACTGCCCATGTACCAAAACATATTTTCCGTCATGATCCACAATAGTTCTTTTCATCTTAAAGGAACCACTCCTGTGAAACACATTTCTTTGAAGATCCCTGCTCACCGAAAACCTGAGAAACCTATCGATTTCATAGTTTCTCATATTGTTTATCTAACATATATGTTTCCTGGAGAAATACAATATTACATCCCAATCTGTTTAATAATGATAATACCTTTTCCATTTTTATTGGAGTGCCAAGGCCTGCCATATTCCACATGATGCACACAATGTGGTTCCCCAGCCCAAACTTCTACTGAAAATTGAAGAATATGATTTTGCTTTAATCAGGGTGACCCACTTTGTCTCAGCTCGAGCAGTGAGTCCCCTAGATGCCACCTACTCCCATCATTGACACCATAGGTATGGAGTTTCCTTTGTCATATGCTCAAGGAGTTTCCTGCACCCCCTCTTCTCGTAACCCATTATCCCCACCCCATTTAAGCACCTCCTTCTCCCTTTTCCCTGCCCCCTCCTCCCACTTCCTATCGGACTCCTCCCTAGATTTGAACCCAGAAGTAAAGTCCCCCCAAATATTATTACAACTGTGATCACAGTGAAGTTGGGCAAATCTTTTTATTTTGTTGGGGAATGGCATCCAGAGCCACAGGAAGCACGTCTTACCCGACATACCACATCCCGTGGTCCCTGTTGACTTGTCGGCATTTACATGCGCAAGTGAGCACATTTTAAAACATGCACATGTGAAGAAAATAACCCAGTATGACTTATTAGTTCACCAGTTTGCCCTATCTATCTCTCGGTCATCAAGACTCCTCTGTGTTTTCAGCCTGAATTCCACCCAGTTTACCCAGACCCTTCACCCAGCCAGTTTTTGGCTATAACAATTTTTTTTGCACACGTACACTTAATGAAGAGCAGAATTAAATATGCACAGGTAACAGCCTCATGCAAGCTGGGTTTGCTAGATTTAAAGTCAGGCTTTATGAGTGTAAATGGCCCAGCCCCATAATGCCCTTGGCCTCACCCCAAATCCGCCCCTTTTTTCACATGTTCTGTTACGCATACCCATGCATTTATGTGCATAGTTTGCTGGGTTCAAAATAAGAGTTGCTTACGCTCAGCCCATATACTCACATATATGGGCCTTGTAAAGCAAGTAACTCTTTTAAAATGCACTCCTAAATGTTGATTCTTAGGGTTCTGACTTCTGCATGCAGCATGTGCTGGGGGTCCTTATTAGTACACTGCTTCATCAGCATGATCAAAACTATGCGGTCTATTCATTAAACTATGTTTGCATGGAAATTACTGTTATATTCATTAAAGAGTTATGGCAAGGCAATATTGCACAAAAATCTAATTTGTACAGTATGGAATATGCTTTCATTTGAAAATTGTACTATATGTAAATTTCCATGCAAATGATTTTTTTTCATAAAATTCAGTATTCTAATGAAGCCAGATATCATGCAAAATGTAAAATAGAATGGTAATGACTTTTTAAAATGAAATTAAGTATTCTTGTGCTATTCAGTAAAGCAGCAATGAGCTCTGAAAGCCATATTGTTTAGGAGAATAAAACAGATTTTTAACACCAGCAGCAAGCTGGCATTAAAGCTTGAATAAGTTCCTATACAATGTAAAAAATTACAACCCATTTTATTTTTTAAAGTACATGCTTTTGGAACACAGGTGCTTCATTCCATCAAACCCAGGAGGGGCAGACAGAAATGAATGCAGAAACAAATTCAGAAAGAAGTCATAAGAACATAAGAAGTTGCCACACTGGGTCAGACTGAGGGTCCATCAAGCCCAGCATCCTGTTTCCAACAGTGGCCAATCCAGGTTACAACAATTACCTGTCAAATATCCAAAGATTAAATAGATCCCATGCTACTAATGCCAGTAATAGCAACAGATATTCCCTAAGTCAACTTGATTAATAGCAATTAATGGACTTCTCTTCCAGAAACTTATCCAAAATGTTTTTAAACCCAGTTACACTAACTTCCCTAACCATATCCTCCGGCAATGAATTCCAGAGCTTAATGATGCTTTGAGTGAAAAATAATTTTCTCCAGTTTGTTTTAAATGTGCTATTTGCTAACTACATGGAAGTTGGAAAAGAAAGAGACCCATATACAGCTAATGAAATAGGAGCTGCTGTAGTACAGTATTTTCCAGTGTATAAGTCGCACCCCCTATAAATTGTCATTTTGACAAAAAAAATTGGTAGATAAGTCACTTTTTTGTATAAGTCGCACCTGTTTGTACAGTGAGATTAACAGCACAGGCTGAGAGAGAGATTGTGATAGTATATAAATTGCACTGGTATATAAATTGCAGTCACTGAAATCACTGAAAAAAAACGTGACTTATACACTGGAAAATACAGTACTGTGGTCACCTCCTCAGTCTGCAACACAAATTGAGGTATGCACTGTCTCAGTGGCATGCCATTTCAAGGAGAACTATAAGAAGAGATTTGCCAGTATCAAGCAGAATGGTATGAAAGCACCAGGTTTCCATGAAGGTATTTGGGCAGCCTGAAAAGAGTAGTGATACAGCTGCATCAGGCTTCCTAGGAGTCAGGGTAGCTTGCATTGAGGAATCATGGTAAAATCCAAACTTCAGTGAGAATAGGGTGGTCAGATGTTTTTGGACAATAGCTTCACTAAATTTGATGGTTGTGGAGACTTTTACAAAACTTGGAAATAAGACATTTAAAGGGGCCTGGGTGTTGGCTTAATAAGTAAGCAGTAATCTTGACAAAGCCTGAAATTACCTACTAGGTAATGAAGGCCATCACTTTGAACATATTCTGTGCATGCTTGAGACAGATGAAGAGGATAATGGCGGGAGAGTAATAGGAAGGATGGGTGGTCAACATGGAGAGTGGGAAATCTGCTGTTGTATTTCATGTGGGAATTAATGTGTTCATCTACTCAAAGTGGAAGAATCTCCGCTCAACCGGGCAAAATGAATGGGTCAATTATCTCCCTGTATTTACTGTGTTACTAAGGAAATTGAAGGCAAAGGTTAGAAATCAAAGGACAGTATGCCTGCAGGACAGAAAAAGGACCAACAAGTACACAAGAGTTTACCACCTCGAAGTAGTATCTTCTGGAACCCCCAACCGTAGACAGTCCCAGTGAAATGAACACACTAGAGTCACAGGTGGATGCAGATCTGTAAACGCAAACCCATACAACAGAAACTATTAATGCTTTTATGTTAATGGTTGCTATATTAGAGAATTAAAGTACCTATCACATTGAAGGCCCCATTTGGAACCTTACTAGGAAGTCTGCTCTTGTAGAAGTGTCATATTAGGAAGAAAAAGCCCAAGAGAGGTACCATCTGTTCACAGCAACCACACTGGAGTTTGCTGCAATGCTTTAGTCTATTTCTAATCCATTATTTTTTTTACATTTTATATTCCACAATTCCATTCAATATCACAAGGCAGATTCCATTACAAATACGTAAAGATAGTATATAGAGGTCAATATTTAGCATCACGATGAGCAGGCAATTTACTTGGCTAAAGATAACCAGATAAATTGTCATGGATATTCAGTGGCATGTGCCGATTAGAAGCTCTGCTGAATACAGCCAGATAAAGCCCTAATTAGTTGTATAAACATATCCAGCTAACTTTAGAACTGCTCTACAGGACAACCAGTTATCTGGCTAACTCAGAATACTGGAATTAGGTGGATAGGTTGTCTGACTTAACTTAATTCTATCCTGGAATGACTTCAATTTATACAACTAAACATTTAGCCAGATAAGTTGGAGGGTGTCAGAATGGTAGGAAATATCAAACTCACATTTTGTCCAGCAAAGTCCCTAATTTAGCAGAACAAACCATCTCATTATTGATCCCATAGAGTCTGATATTCAGTGGTGTGATGAGTAGCAAAGTTAAATGGATTAATTTTCTCCAGTTAAGTATACTCTGAAATTCAAAGTCACTTTTCTGGGTAAAAGTGCCACTGAATATGCCCAGATAGAGTTAACCAGAGAAAGTTATTTTTTTAACCTTAAGCCTGCCCTTCATCTTGACCAGACCTGTCTGGATATCTTTAGCCAGGCGACGTTAATTATCAATGATGTCCAGTTAAAGTTTCACCATGCCCCAGTAATGCTTCCAACCCTGCCTCATCTCATTCAGGTTAATTTTATCAGGGCAATGGTTTTGCCTAGACAAAATTTACCCACTGATAAATCTTTTGAATATCAACCTGATAGCAAATAAAAATGATATCCAACATGAATGAATGTAACTCTCCTCCCTTCATTGGAGATCACCTTCAGAGTCTGCTGAGCACTGGCTAACTTGTTGCAGCTTCTAGAAAAATGAAGGGATTCATTTCTGAGTGAGTTCATGTGGAAGTCTTTGGTAGAAACAAAAGGTATAACCTGAAGAAAAAAGGAGGTGGCAATGACTCCTCACAGGCCACTGGGGAGACCTCTTTGCATTGAGCGTACATATACAACCGATCAGCAACTGGTAGATCATCATACATGTGGCACTTGGTGCAAAAGACTGCATTTCACTGCTAGACTGCATCTTAATGTTGATGAGTTCTTAGTTAATTAAGCTTGTTAAGGGAGTCCTATACATTTATTTGGAGAGTACTGTTAGTATTGTTAGTTTGGCAATGACATGCAAGTGGAAAAAAGCAGGCATAACTTTGCCGACAAAGGTAAGGGGGGGGGGGTTTAGATAGGGCCGGGGGGATGGGTTAGGTAGGGGAAGGGAGGGGAAGATGGGGGGAGGGCGAAGAAAAGTTCCCTCCGAGGCCGCTCCGAAATCGGAGCAGCCTCGGAGGGAACATGCAGCTCGCGCTGGGCTCGGCGCGCGCAGGTTGCACAAATGTGCATCCCCTTGTGCGCGCCAACCCTGGATTTTATAAGATACGCGCGGCTACGCGCGTATCTTATAAAATCCAGCGTACTTTTGTTCGCGTCTGGTGCGCGAACAAAAGTACGCGCTCGCGTATTTTTTAAAAATCTGCCCCTTAGGGAATAGCCACTGCTATTAATTGCATCAGAAACATGGGTTCTTCTTAGTGTTTGGGCAATTACCAGGTTCTTGTGGCCTGGTTTTGGCCTTTGTTGGAAACAGGATGCTGGGCTTGATAGACCCTTGGTCTGACCCAGCATGGCAATTTCTTATGTTCTTATGTTCTTAAGGCACAATCAGCTGGCCTGGGGGCCCACAGAGTGGAGAACAAGGTGTCAGCTGTGAGCACCACATTGTTGTTCTGATGCAGTACAGTTTATCCTGGAGCTAAGGAGGAAAGATGACCTGCAGAGCTGGAGCAGGCAGCAGCTGGGAGCATGTCTGAGAGTTCCTGACTGATTCAGGCAGTGAGGCAGCTTTAGTGCAGGTTTTGCTGCAACTAACAAAATAGAGAAGCCCTTGGCAAGAAGAAGGGTGGCCAACTCCGGTCCTTGAGAGCCACAAACAGGCCAGGTTTTCAGGATATCCACAATGAATATGGATGAGATAGATCTGCATACTATGGAAGCACTGGCTGCAGATCTATCTAATGTATATTCATTGTGATTATCCTGAAAACCTGGCCTGTTTGTGGCTCTTGAGAACTGGATTTAGCTATCATTGCCTTAGAAGAAGCTGGTGAGTCTGTCAAAAATTTCTTGGGAGAAAGAAGGACAGGGAGAACAGTGGTTTGTCTTGAGAGGGAGGGGAATTTTGCGCTGCAGTCATGCATTTTCAATACAGAAAAATAAAAAAGAAACGCAGCTAGCACTGACCAGAAGGCGCATCAACAAGCTGGAAAAAATAAGCGAGAACAGAGGATGTGAGGAAAATCAGTCATGTGCAGAGGCTCAGAAAAGACACCACTAGAAGAGGGAACAGAGAGGAGTTGAAAAGGCAGATGTTGTGTATGTAAGAGGAGGGAAAGAGACTGGGGGTAACAAAAAAAATCATTTTCATATGGAAGCCGAAAAAAGAGTGAAGGGATTCGATAAATGGGGTTCCTTGAAAAACTGGAAACAGTCAGGAGAAACCAGGCTTCGCTAACCTGGAAGGGTAAAAAAATAATACAGGTAGAGTCTGAATGGAACTTAGGGGAAACTGAGAAACAGTGGAAGGACCTTCCTAAATAACTCTGTGAATGAATTTCGATGACTTCAGTTTGCCAGTGCTTGTGTGAAGCAATAATATTCTGAATGCATAATAAAAATAAAAATCAGTCACGCACTATTCAAAATGTAATTGTGAGACTGGCTGAAGTTTCCCTGACACACAAATACCATGCTATTTTAACCTGTATATGCGAGAGGATTTAAAGTCTAAAACTAGCTATAAGGGATTAAAGATATGGAGTTGTAAGAGTGATAATCCTGTCAAAAGACAGATTGGCATAAAGAAATCTAGCTGAAAAGGTAAACTGTATGGCTGAACAAGGAACTGTGAAGAAGGGAATGTGGGAAACTATAAATTTAACTGGAGCCATTTTGTCACCAGTCTGTGCTGACAGGTGAGTCTGAATGAGAGAGAGGTGCTGTGCTGACAAGGAATGAAGGGTCATTTGGGATCAATGCTGTCTCCTTATCCTTGATATGACTGTCATGAATGTCGGTATAAAAAAGTATTAAATAAATAAATAAATAAATAGATAAATAAAATCCTTAGGGAAAACTAGACCAAATCCAGCATCGTATGCATGGCATGTGATAGTGACAGTGGCCAAAACACAGTTCTGCAGGAGTGATCTGAAAAAACTCACAGCAGATGAGAGAAAGGGTAGTGCTGGCATATATCTCGGGGAATGTGCTTGAGTGGCAGAGAGGACTAAGTGAAATGAACGGAACCAATTGGCATTAGGGAAACACTTTTTTTAGGTCATGAAGCTATGCTGGTTTAACGCAGGGTACATTAACATTCCAGCTGCTGGAAGACGAATGCGCGCACTGTAGGCTGCTTTCTTTAAATTGATTTGTTAGAGAGTAGGACGACAGATACCACCACAGATCTTCAGCAGCGAGTCGAGAGGACTGGAGAATGGCTACAGCAAGGGCACATCTCTCTTAAGACTGATACAGTGCAGCATAGGAGACCGACAACACCTGCAGAAAACTGCTTGGAAAAATAATGAACTCACGTGTCATACTGCATCACACCTCAAGGTTAATTTCCATCCAAGCACAAACCCAGAGATCTGGTAACATAAACAGGTGGAAATCCAGTAAGAAATTCAAAGTTTTTCACTATTCTTACTTGTTCTGTGCATCTGTAGAACATCATCTGGAAGACACAAAAGAGGAAAGAATCAATTTTGATATACAGTAAACACAATATTTGGACAAATTGTAGCTATGAATGCTTATATAATATTGGCATCTGATTCATACGTACCTGTACAATAAAATGAATATGGTTAATATGGAGATACAGGTACTGTAAGCAAGTTTAGGGGTGCAGGGACCTGTCTGCTACAGGACACTTCCATTTGCCCTCCCACCTTACTTGTGATCCTAAGTCAGGAAAAAACAACGTGTTCTCCTCAGAAACAGACTTTTATTTATCAGATTTGGCAGGATATAGCAGCAATTTCTGCTGTCTTGGTCCACAGTGTAAGAATCTTTATAGCCTAAAAGATATACCAGGTTTTCATCAAAGTCTATTTCATGGCTCTGAAATATATCCAGGATTTCTACTTCTGTGGGAACCTGGTCTGGTTCTAGGTAGTATAAAAACACACCTCCTACACTAACTATTGTTATTAGGTATTGTGACTAAAGAAACATTATTGGGTAAGGGAACCTTACTGGTAACAGCATGCTTGACAGAAAAAGCAAGTTCTTTGATAGGGGTGCTAACTAACCAAACATTATTTACAACAGCAACCTTCTTTTGGGAGAATTAATCAAATTTTGTCACGGTAATCTTACATTTCTCTTGGGCACTGTCCGAGGACAAATTACATAGAGCTTCTGTAGTATCCTTAAAGAAAGACTTACCAGGACATAACCAATGTATGTCCTTTGTTTGTTGGCATAGGCCTAAATTAGGAACTAAATATTGCTAAGGGTTGTTGCTCTGATATGCTAGAAGGGCAGGGGTGTCTACACGCAGGTATACATCGTTCGTCCAAGTACCTACATTAATTACTTGTTGGCAGGGGCGGATTATGGGAAAATAGTGGCCCAGGGAATTTTTCTCCACACTGGCCCATGGGTACCCAATTAAACATACAATATAATTTACATATATAATTTACATATATATATATGCACACCCCCCTTAAAACATAAGAAAAAGCTACCCGGCTGTTGAGAATCAGGAGGTGGATCCTTGGTCCGACCGGCGGAGAGGTGATGATGTAGATCTCTGCTTGATGGAGTAGGTCGGAAGGTGGTGCTGCCGCTGTAGATGGATGGTCTTCACCCTGGAAGTCCGTGACCCCTCCAGGGGAACCTGTGGAGGCCCGGACCGCTGGGACTTAGGAGTCTTCACCCTGGAGATCCGCGGTCCCCCCGGGAGGAGCCCGTAGGGACCCCGGCCGCTGGGACTTAGAAGAGTGGCAGGCGGCATAGATGAATATGCAGACCAGGTTCAGGACTGGAGGCTGAAGGCGTGGATGAGTAAACGGACCAGGAACAAGGCAGGTGGCTGAAGACGTGGTTGGGACAGGCAGGCAGGCGAGAACAGGCAGGCGGGATCAGGCAGACAAGCAAGCAGGAACAGGCAGGCAGGATCAGGCGGGCCGACAAGCAGGAACAGGCGGGCAGGATCAGGGAGGCGGAATCAGGCAGGCAGACAAGCAGAATCAGGCAGGCAGGCTCTGGAGGGCAAATAAGCAGGAACAGGCAGGCAGGATCAGGCAGACGATCGGGATCGGGCAACTCTCCACTCTAACCGAGTCGACCGTGTTGCAAGGCGAAAGCCTGGAGTCAGACACCGGGTTTAAATCCCCCTCGGCATCTGATGTCATTGCCGGGGGCCAGCACAGTTTTCACGCCAGAGGCCCTTTAAAAAGGGAGCCTCCTGTGCGCGCGCAAGCCTTGGGGGAGGGGTTGGAGGAGCCTTCGGCAGCGTCTCCCTCGTGGGGAAGCCGCGATGTAGGCCCAAGCGGCCCAGAGGATTCGGGCGCTCGAGCGGCGTTTCCCGGGGCAGAGAAGGTAAGGGTCCGGTCGCGAGGTTCGCGACCAGAACTGCAACAGTACCCCCCCTCTTACGCCCCCTCCGCAGAGGACCTGGTTTTCCAGGGTTATCTTGGTGAAACTGGAACAGAGACTTATCCAAAACTGGAACAGAGACTTATCCAAAATATTTCGAGCGGGCTCCCCCCCTGCCACCCCTTGTCGGGGTGGCGGGGCCTGGCCTTCCCCCCAGTGGCTCTTCCTTGCAGCGGCCCGAGGCCTGGCACTCTTTTTCTTGTTGGGGCCTGGCCTTTCTCCCAGCAGCACTTCCTTGCAGCAGCCTTGAGTCCCAGCACTTTGCTTCACTTCCAGGTGGGAGTACTAAAACTACTGCTTCTGGGCCTCTTCTCTACTTTTCTGCAGCCTCGCCACCTACCTTCATGGAAGGCAGGCAGGGCTGAGGAAGGTCTCTTGCAGCCTGCACTAACAGCCACGCGGCAGCACTGCGGAGTTGAGACCACGTGATCAGCTAGACTGGCCCACCGGGGGAAGCCCGATCCCCTGATAGGCCAATTCTCCCCTGCTTGTTGGTAAATATTCTCAGGTAAAATGAATGGCACATTTAAAACATACACAGCCTCCATATTCTCAGTGTCCACATACAGAGGTATTGCATTACCCATATGATAAACATCCTGGACTTGGATAGGCTCAATATTACTTCAGGTAATTTTAGCGAAAGCAAATGTAATGACACCTGGAGAGATTAAATAGGTTGGAATCTGTCCTTTCATTAAGTTACTCTTGCTGTTGTCCAGCTCTCTGAACAATTCATTGGGGAGCGTTCGAATGGACTGGAAAAAGTGCGGTCCTCACTCAGCATGGTTTTATTGGTGGTAATGTAATCTCAGTTATGCTCAATTGCTTGAGAAAATAGAGTAACCAAGGTGACATATTTAGTGTTTTACCTTGAGAATTTAACTGTTCTTGTTGGTGTCATATCTGTTTACAGATACTTTTCATATCACCCAGCAACTCTTTAACAGTGTTCTGCAAATGTTTTACGGATACTGCATTGGCAATGGACCAAAGAGGGAACCCAGGGCAGAAAAGATAATGGATCCAGCAATTAGTCCAATAAACCTTTTGGGACAGTCTGTCTTTTCTAATGTGCTGGATAATAATTTTGTCCAATTGGCTAAGAATTTTCTGAACATTCTGGAAAGCATATTTCAAGTGATGCTTGAACCAAGCTTTAGTTGCAAGCAAATGCATGTTAGTGAGGTTAAAATGTTTCTAGATCACATGTTGGGGTCCAGCAACACAAAGGCTTTCCGAGTAACAAACTTGGACTGCATGATGAGGAAGCTAGGGGTGTCTTGCATCATGATGCTAGAGGAAGGACCAAGCTCGACCAGCTTGGCAGCTTCTGCTCCTGTCATCAACAGCACTAGAATGATCATCCTCAGGGACTGGCTCTTCATCTGAAAAACAGTAGAGAACTACTCTTCTGCTTTATTGTTAATGTCAGTGTCACTGGATACAGCATTTTGATTCACAAATTTATGAGGGTGACAAGGTCTGAGCTGGTTAATGTGGACCCATTTAAGGACATCTTCACCATAAGGATTTGTCTTAATTTGAATAAGGTACGCATCTGGTGAGACTTTATCCACAATGACAAAAGGTCCTTTCCACCTAGGCAAAAATTTGCTTTCTATGGCTTTGTTTTTACTGTAATTATAGTAAAAATCCTTGTCTCCAATTTTATACTCTTTAGAGGTAGCTTTTAAAACATAATAGGCTTTTCCACCTCTGACATTTGTCTACAAATTATTTTGATTTTAATAATAATTTATTTATTTATTTATTTATTTTTAACTTTTCTATACCGATGCTCCTGTACAGGATACATATCACACCGGTTTACATGGAACTGAAAACAGTCGCCGGGAGGTGTATACAATGAAACAAGAACAAAGAACGTTCGGGGAAATAAAACAGTGTGGGGAAATGTAACATTGGAACAAGGAACGTGCGGGGAAATAAGACATGTGAATATGTGAAAACTTTAGCAATATAAGAGAATACACTACCATATAATGTGGTAGATATAACATAATATTAAAAAGAGTAAGTTTAATAATAATAAGAATGGGAAAAGAGGCCTAAGCCTCAGGGAAATGAGCCGGTGGGGGGGAAAGGGAGAGAGTTATGGGGGAAAACCACAATGAGCAATGGGACGTTTAGCATTGGCAGGATTCAAGGGGGAGAGAGATCAAGGGCGAAGGGATTATCTGTCTGAAGAGGCCTGACTGAAGAGCCAGGTTTCGGGATTATCTGTCCGAAAAGGCCTGACTGAAGAGCCAGGTTTTCAGTTTCTTTTTGAAGACCAAAGGGCAGGGTTCTTGGCGGAGGTCTAGTGGGAGCGAGTTCCAGAGTGGAGGCCCAGCTGTGGAGAGGGCGTGCTTCCTTAAAGAGGTTTTAGCAGGTGGGGTATATAGCATGTCTTTGTATGCTCTTCTAGTGGGTCTGTTTGAAGTGTGTGGCCTTATTTGGAAGGTTAGATTGAGGGGGGGGAGATATTATGTAAAGCCTTGTGGATCATCATGAGGGCTTTAAAGAGGATCCTGGATTTGATAGGTAACCAGTGCAAGTTTTGAAGGATGGGAGTGATATGTTCTCTTCTGTTGGCATTAGTGAGGATCCTGGCTGTGGCGTTCATGACCATCTGAAGAGGTTTGATTGAGTTGGCGGGTAGTCCCAGCAGAAGGGAGTTGCAGTAATCCACTTTGGACAAGATGATGGATTGTAACACCAAACGGAAGTCACGGAGGAGTAGTAGTGGTTTTAGTTTTTTTAGTACCTGCAATTTGAAGAAGCATTCTTTCGTTGTGTTGTTTATGAATTTTTTTAGGTTAAGTTGATTGTCGAGCAGAACCCCCAGGTCTCTCACATGTGATGAATGGTTAATTGTATTTTTGGCTAGTTGCTAAAGGCTTGAGGAGTTGAGAATAGTGTTGTTGTTGTCCTGAGTTATTAGTAGAATCTCAGTTTTGTTAGTATTTAGGACGAGATTGAGGCTAGTGAGAAGCTGGTTGATTGCTTGAAGGCAGCTGTTCCAATGGGACCAGGTTTTGTGAAGAGATTCGGTAATAGGGATGAGGATCTGGATGTCATCTGCATAAAGGAAGTGGGTTAGTTTTAGGTTAGAAAGTAGCTGGCATAGCGGGAGGAGGTAGATGTTAAATAGAGTAGGTGAGAGAGATGATCCTTGGGGAACTCCTGTGTTTGCTCTGACTGGGTGTGAATCTTTGTTGTTGATCCTCACCTTGTAAGATCTATTTTCGAGGAAGGATTTGAACCAGTTGAATGCAGATCCTTTGATGCCAATGTCTGCCAGTCGCTGAAGTAAGACAGTGTGGTTCACGGTGTCAAAAGCTGCGGACAAATCCAACAGCGCTAGTAAGTAAGGTTGACCTTTTTCCAAGTTTAGAAGGATGGTGTCTGAGAGCGTAGATAGTAAAGATTCAGTGTTTAGTGCCTTGCGGAAACCAAATTGCATTGGGGCGAGAATGTCATTCTCCTCTAGGTATTCTGATAGTTGTTTGTTTACAACTTTTTCCATGAGCTTGGCTCCCATTGGCAGGTTCGCTATGGGGCGGAAGTTGGCTGGGTCAGATGGAGAAAGATTTGTTTTTTTTTAAAAGAGGTTTGAGTATTGCCAGCTTGAGTTGATCTGGTACAAGACCCTTTATTTTATACAAAAAAAAATAAAACATTTCAACAATATTGTTACATTTGCAGGTATTTGTATTCTATTGACGTATTATGGCTTCTTCAACTGATTCAGTGTTCAATTACTCTAATACTGTTTTGGATTCATTATTGAAAGGTGTGCTTTTGTTTGAAAAGAAGATAGAATGTGTGGTAGGCTCTTTCAGTTTTTCTCAATGCAGCTTCTAGAGAAGTTTTTTCTTAATAAGAGTTGAATTTAAAGACATGGGTATATGTTTGTTTGACTTTTTCAGAAAGAGGAAATGAATAAGAGATATTCTAGGAGAAATGTTGGGATCACTTTCTCTTTGTGATTTGATGAATTGAAGGTCGGAAATGGGGGTTTGTATATGAGCACCAACAGAATATTCGGTGCACATATATTGACTGAAAAATTCTGTTTTTTGAATAAAGTGGTATTACTGAAAAATAATGGAAAATGTTTGTTATTGTAATGTAATTTTGTAGAAAGGATACACATGGGTGAATTGATGGAAAAAATCATTTTTGAAGATTTGGGGATAATAATGATTTGTATTATGCTCCCCCAAAGAAGCCTATTGGATGGCGAAATATGTTGGGAGTGCTAATCTTTGATTAAACAATGTTATAAAGAGGGAATGCTAAGATCTGATGGGACAGTGTTACAAAGAATTCTCACTACAAGAAAGGAAAAGAAAAAATTTTTTTAGAGATGTATATGTATGATTGAATGTTTGTTTTCAGGGGTTTATGTTGCTTCTGGAAATTTATGTTTACTCTGTGTATTCAATGAAGAAAAAATATTGTAATATTGTTGAAATGTTTTATTAACATTTTTTTGTATAAAATAAAGATTATTATTAAAATTGATTTATATGCCACTAATAGTTTGGGTATTTGTTGTTAAATTTCATGATATATTGTTACATTTGCCAGTATTTGTATACAAATTATTTTGAGCAAAGGCAAAAGTGTTTTGCAAATGTTCCTGCAGATGAGTAACATATTCATGTACAGTTGTAGCACTAGCCAAATTATTACTGTGTTTTAATGCATCCCATTCTATCTTACCTTTCACCTTGTGGAAGAGGGATTTACTGATGAAGGAGTCCTCACTACTGAAAATCAGGGGTATCTGTATGGTTTGTGTGTCTGCTAGCCAGACATACACTGAAATGGCATCTCCACTCCGGTGTATGTCGGTCAGCTTCCTGGGGTGTACCAGGTGTGTGTTTTTGGTTACTAGTAAACTTACCTCCTGAGCTCCTTAGATCACTCATCTCTGGTCAGTTGAAGGTGGGTTTTGGTTGAGGCAAACCTCTATTCGATCAGTATCTTTTATAGAGGATAAAGTTGTCATTATTATCTCCCCCTTCTTCGGGCTGTCTGTACCGAAGTACTAGTAGAGAGGGGTTTGCTGATCTCTGGAAATTAATTCTAAGGGTAGTCTCGTTCTGCTCTACAGAGCAGGAACTCTGGGGCTCCTTCACCTCTGGGGCTCCTTCAACTCTGGGGCTCCTTCACCTTTCAAATGGGAGAGGGTACCTGATGTTATAAATCTGCTATTAGTTAGACTGTGGAGTTAGCAATCTGTTATTGATCTGACATTAAGCTGATCCTAGGAGTAGCAATCTGATATTAATGGCTCCTAAAGGAGGAGGCGTAGTGTCTCAGATATCATCTTGCTAAGGAGTAGCAATCTGTAATGAATCTGATATAGTTGTGGGTGGATCCCTGGACCGGTGGCAGATGACCACGCCCCCGGGAGGATATCCCGAGCGGGACCACCGGCTAGGCTTGAGTATGGAGACAGACACACATTAGTTCTTTTATTAAACAGGTTTTTGAAACCACCAGAGGTGGCAGTAGTGAGCTGATATGCCCGGCAGGGCTGTAGTCCCTCAGGTACTGGAACAGCGATCCAGGATGGCTGAGCTGTTGATAAACTGTAGAAAGTGAGTAGGCAGAGTTCATGAACAGAACTAGATGACAAAACTCACATAAGGTCTCAAGGAAGCTCAGGAGCTGGAAAGGTTTAGGCCCTCGAGGAGCGAGTACCTGGTTCCAGGGAAAGCTCTGAGAGAGCGATGGTAACTCATAATTGTTTGTAGCAGCAATAGCTTCCAAGCAGTAGAGAATTTTCAGAGGGTCCAGGAACATGAGCCCTCGAGGAGCGAGTACCGGTTCCTATCTGTAATCCGAAAGTAAAGAAAAAGAGCGAGGCCCCCGAGGAGCGGGTACCTCTGGTAAGTCCGAGGAGGCAAAGTAGCTTGGATAGCCGAAGCAAGTCCTTGCTAACTCAGATTGTTAGCAAAATAGAGAGCTTTAAATATTGGAAGCGGATGACGTCACCTCAGGGGGACACCCCTGAGGTTCGCGCCCTTGCTGGTACTTTAATCAGAGAACGCGAGCACGCGTGCCCTAGGTCTTCAGGCAACATGGCAGATTTGCAACGTTGAACCGGTCCGGGATGCCGGAGGGAGATGGCATGGAGACACTGCGGCAACCAGCCGTCCATCAGACCCGAAGGGAGTCACCACAGAGGTAAAAAGGGTGGAGTGAGGACATCGAGCAGTGACGGTTGCAAAAGTTATACGCGCCAGGCCTATTTTAAAAAAGCCCAGTGACGCGAGTAAAGCCCCAATACGTGTGTAAGTCCCAGGGCTTGCAAATGGGGCGGTCTGGGGGCAGGGCGGGTCCAGAGGCCTCCGACACTGCGGCCATTGCCACTGTGTCAGAGGATCGCGTGCTGGCAGGCTGCTGGCAGGCTGCCGGCAGGCGCAAAAGGTAAGACAAGGGTCGGGGGGTTAGAGTAGGGCTAGGGGGGGAAAGGTTAGGGGAAGGGGTGGGAAGGTCAGGCTAGGGGGAAGGGAACGGGGGAAGGCAGAGTGGCTCAGCGCGTGCAAGGTGCACAATTGCGCCTGTTAATAAAACTACATTTAAACAAAAATGAATGATACAAAAGATAATCTTTATAAAATAGAATACACTCATGATTACATCTTCAATCTTCCTATTCAAAATGATATTGAATGGGCTGCCCTGGTAGTTTAGTGGCATCATTGTACATTGCCATGACAAACACCTGGGTTCAATCCGTCACTGTATACAATGACGACACCTAGTGGCTAGATTTAAGGCCCATAATTACAGGCTCTGGTACATGGAGGACTGTTATTGTGATGACTATTCTAGATGTGTTGGGAGGGGTTCTAAAATGGGGAGAAAAATCTCTAGGTAGTTACAAATTAAGGTTTATAGTACTACATTCCAGTCCCAACGCTAAATGAACTAGAAGCCCAAAGGAGCTTTAATAGCTTTTGGGCTACCCCAAAAAAATGCACAGGGTCAATTTTCAAAAGCTTACATAGGATCCACAAATGTAAAATGAACAATTCTGTATGTTAATTGATTGAAAGTGATTAAGTCATAGCTTCTCAAGCCTGCCCTGGGGGACTTTACAGTCAGTCTAATTTTCAGATATTCACAATTCCTGTGCATGAGGTAATTTTACATAAACTAGTGTATAACAAATTTATCTTATGGATATCCTGAATACCCAGATGGCTTTAGTTGCCCAATACAGGTTTGAGAAGCCTTGGATTTTGTCAATATTCAGTCATTTAAAACTAAGCTCATTAGTTTATAATATGAATAAACTGGGCCAACTAAAAGATTACATTTTGGGGGTAGTTATGAATTTATGATCATAGATTACATTTTCAAAAATTTTGCATCAATAAAGTTATGGAAGCATATATTTTGCTGCATAACAATCCAATATTCAAACAATTTATTCAAGAATTCTGTTTGAAAATCAGGTGGTTTTATGCATGCTTTGAAGAAGGTGGGAAACTTTATAGTTAGGCACATTACTGAAAATTTATCCAGAATATTTTCAGTCTACAAAGACCATAACTATTAAAAATATTAATAGGAATTATATATTTGCATTGTCAGTTAATAGAATACATTTTCAGAATATTTAATATTTCAGATTATTGCTTACTTATGAATGTGTTTAGTGTTTCTGTGCTTGTTTCAGTCTCCCTTTGTGTCTGTCTGATATACTCTCAGGATTTCATACATTAAGAAATAGCAGTTATTGGGTATACAGCAAGGCCATTCATAAGGATTATCAAGGGAAAGCTCATGATAGCTGTCCAAGGGTCCTGTATTCACAGGGGCCTAGCACTGATGGAAAATTGTATTGATTAACTGAGAAAAGGCATTGCTTTGCTTCTATTTCTGTCAGAGCTGTCCTTGCTTCTAACATAGTAACATAGTAAATGACATTAGAAAATGAACATAAGAACATAAGAACATGCCATACTGGGTCAGACCAAGGGTCCATCAAGCCCAGCATCCTGTTTCCAACAGTGGCCAATCCAGGCCATAAGAACCTGGCAAGTACCCAAAAACTAAGTCTATTCCATGTTACCGTTGCTAGTAATAGCAGTGGCTATTTTCTAAGTCAACTTAATTAATAGCAGGTAATGGACTTCTCCTCCAAGAACTTATCCAATCCTTTTTTAAACACAGCTATACTAATTGAACTAACCACGTCTCTGGCAACAAATTCCAGAGTCCATCCATTCTGTCCAGTTGAGATTCTCTGTGTGTCTTTCTGCCAGTTTAGGTGGTAAACATATGACCTCCATATGCAAACTAACAATTGTTCCTTCTCCTTCCATATCTTATTGATCTCTGAATCCCTTTCCTCAGCACTGGCCTCCAAATCTGTTCCAAGCATGACCAAAACTTGTTACAGTGCTAGCCTCTTTCACATCCACTTCAAGACCATCAGGCTTTGACATCATTCTCTTTAGTTCTTACAAGACAAATACTTTATTCAACACTCAGATCCATTTCATCATCTAATTACCAAATTTTATGTAGGTTATGGGGGAAAACCTCCACCTTTTGTGACTCTGACAAGCATTTTAATGACAATTTTCAAAGGGATTAAGAAGCCCATAAAATAGATTGTAGCATGTAGGGATGTGAATCATTTTTTGACGATTTAAAACAATCGTCAGATATATTTTAAATCGTCAAAAATTGTTAGAGCCGCGATACAATAACAATTCCCCCGATTTATCGTCAAAAAATCGTAAATCGGGGGAGGGCGGGAAAACCGGCACACCAAAACAACCCTAAAACCCACCCCGTCCCTTTAAAACAAATCCCCCACCCTCCCGAACCCCCCAAAATGTTTTAAATTACCTGGGGTCCAGTGGGGGGGGGGGGGGTCCCGGTGCGATCTCCCGTGATCTCCCGCTCTCGGGCCATGGCTGCGTTAATAGAAATGGCACCGGTGGCCCTTTGCCCTTACCATATGACAGGGCAAAGGTAGTGCCGGCGTTACGAGTGCAGGAGATCGCTCCCGGACCCCCGCTGGACCCCCAGGGACTTTTGGCCAGCTAGGGGGGGCCTCCTGACCCCCACAAGACTTGCCAAAAGTCCAGCGGGGGTCCGAGAGCAACCTCCTGCACTCGCGCCGTATTGCCAATATTCAAAATGGCGCCGGTGCTACCTTTGCCCTCACCCGTATGACATAGTGAGGGCAAAAGTAGCGCCGGCACCAGGAGGAGCACGTAGGGTCCCGGACCTCTTGGACTTAGGTGGGACCCTATGCGACCAAGGATCCAGGCAGTGGTCGAAGAGATGGATGAAGGACAGCTGGACCCAGGTAGTCGAAGAATCTTCACACTCGGAAGCACGCGGCTCCCCTGGGAGGAGCCCCTGAGCCGCTGGGACTTAGGAGAATCCTCTGGGCCAGCAAGTACTGGATACCTGAGATGATGGAAGAAGCCAAAGTCGGAGTCCAAGAGCAAAGCCGGGTCAAAAGTCAGAAGTCCAAGATCCAATCCAAAGCCAGGGACATAAGCAGAAGACGGAGTCATGGGACGGAGCCAGGTCAAGCCAGAAGTCAGAGGATGAGCCAAAACCAGGAGCGGAAGCTGGAGGCGAAGTTCGAAGCTGGGTCAGAAGCCAGAAGTCAGGAATCAGGAATCAATACCAAAGCCAGGAGGGGAAGCCGAAGATGAAGTCAAGAACAAGCCAGGTCAGGAGCCAGAAGACAAGAACAAGACACACTGCAGCAATTAAATACTCAGGGGAACTGAGGAACCTCGTTGCAAGCAAGGTTCTAGGCCAGCTGCAGGGTTTAAATAACCCTGCAGTGTCTGATGTCATCCAGGGGGTTTGGCCTTATTCTCCCATGCTGGCCCCTTTAAATCCGGAGCCCCCTGCGCGCGCACGTGACTAGGGGGCGGGGCCAGCGATGAGAGGATGATGGCATCTCCCTTGCGGGGAAAACGCCGCGGCAGGAGCCCGACCAGGCCACGTCGGCCAGGGAGTCCCTCCAGCAGTCCGGACCGGCCTCGGTGTGAGTGCAGGTCCCGGGGCACGGCCCAGGACCGTAACAACAGAGGCATTATACTGTTTTATAAAGCATTATAAAGTATTTTGTTTGTTTTTTTGAGTGCTGCCACACACTTAGGTGAGGATTTCAAGGTACTCGAGAATGACTCCAAGATCCTTTTTTCTGTGTGGTTACTCATAAAGTAGAACTCGGCATTGTGTACCTGTAGGTTCAAATAGCATAGTATACATTTCTCATGGGCCTGCTAAAGTCAAACATGTAATACTTGTCTCAGATGAGGTGTTAAATTTTGAGTCTCCACATTGCTTCAAGAAATCTCCCTTGAAAACTGGCCTAAACTGAAAGGAGGGATTAAATCTTCTCCAAATAATCCCCATCAAAATCAAAATCCCTTTTTCCATCAGAAACATACATCAATTGCCCCTCCTGTAGCACATCAACAATTCTCAAAACATCACAACATTATGTAGCACATAAAAATCCTCAAGTGGCACATAAAACCCCCTGACATATCAACAACACCCCCACCACTACCACCACAGCACATCAACAACCCCATTACAGCATAAACAACCTCAGGACACTATAACCCTCACACTAACAGCTTCTTCAAAGCCACATAAATAACTCCTTCTACATATCAACATCCCCCTTCAACACATAAACAATCCTCACAGCATATCAACAATACCCCCAGAGCAGATAAGCAATCCATATACAGTAAACAACCCCCACCTGGTACATAAACAATTTCCCACAGCACATAAATATTCCCCTATAACACATAAGAATATCCTAAGCATATCAAACCCTTTCCACACCATATGAATAACCCCACAGTAGAACAACTCACACCGGTACATAAACAACCCATTACACATCAACCGTCTCACAACACATTAACAATCCCCCTTTTCCCGGTAGCATATCAATACCCTTCTTCCAGGACATCAGCAGCCTGTTCCAGAGTTGAAAGACATCCTCCCAGCACCATCCAGCACCCATAGCCCTCTTAAAGTAACCCCTAGGGTCTAGACTTGTGACCCACCTTTCACTCTTTCAGAATGCCTTCTTCATATTCTATAGGGTCATCAAAGCCTTCTGCCAGCACTCCTACTGAAGTCCAAATGAAGTTGCTAGGTGGCGTATCAGTATCACGAAGGATGTGATAAGATGACCTTTCTGAATGAGAGCTGCATGTAAAAATTCATTAGTTGATAGAAGCTGGTATTTTGAATCCAGCAATGATGATGGAATGGAAGGAGTTAACATACTTATTGGATGACAGGTATCAACCAATAAGACCAATATGTTGCTGTCCAGTTTATAAATATTGTTTCCAGTTTTGCAACAATTGTTTGTAGTGGTGCTAAGCCTGAGATGAAATTCATATAGCATTGCCTAGAGTGAAGAGGTTCCCGAAGAAGGCATCACTTTGTCATTAACATCAGGATTTGGGTTTGTGCACTTAGCAGTCCTTTTTTACATTTAAATCTATAGTGAAGTAAGAACTTTTTTGAGAATGATTTTGTTTGAATTTCTTGGATTACATAGGGGAAAATTATTAAAAAAAAAAAAAATGATTCAGCACTTCATTTACACTCCTAGATTTTAAGCATCTAAATTTAGAAAAATTCTTAGTTCAATTTAGGAATCTAAGTTTTCAGCTGAAAAACCTTAGAGGCCCATATTCAGCCACTATCTGGCTTAATTGTGCTTTGACTGAAAATAATATTTTCTCAGATTTACTTTAAATGTTCTACATGGTAACTTCATAGAATGTTCCCTAGTCTTTGTATTTTTTGAAAGAGTATACAACCAATTACCATTGACTTGTTCCATTTCTCTCTTGATTTTATAAACTTCTCTCACATCTCCCCTCAGCCATCTCTTCTCTAAACTGAAGAGTCCTAACCTTTTTAGCCTTCCTCATAAAGGAGTCATTCCATTCCCTTTATAATTTTTGTTGACGTTTTCTGTACCTTTAAATGTTTTTTGAGATGCAGTGACCAGAATTGTACACAGTACTCTAGTTATGGCTGCACCATGAAGTGATAAAGAGGTATTATGATATTCTCTATTTTATTCTCCATTCCTTTCCTAATAATTCCTAACATTTGTTTTGCTTTTTTAATTATTGCCACACACTGAGATGAGGATTTCAGTGTTTTCTCCATGATGATGCCTAGATTATTTTCCTGAGTAGTGACTCCTAATATGGAAACTAACATTCAGGCCGATTCAGTACAGTGCACTCCAACAGAGTGTATTGTTAACCCGCATTTGGCCGCGCGTTTTTGATGCGCTAGCTTTACCCCTTATTCAGTAAGGGGTAATAGCGTGTCGAAAACGCGCAGCCAACCCCTCCGAAACTAATAGCACCCGCAACATGCAAATGCATGTTGATGGCCCTATTAGTTATTCCCGCACGATTCAATAAGTAAAATGTGCAGCCAAGCCGTACATTTTACTTTCAGAAATTAGCACCTACCCAAAGGTAGGCGTTAATTTCTGCTGGCACCGGGAAAGTATACAGAAAAGCAATAAAAACTGCTTTTCTGTACACCCTCTGACTTAATATCATGGTGATATTAAGGCCGAAATCCCAAAAGTAAAAAATAACTAAAATTAAAAAAAAATAAAAATGTAAAATCAGCCTGCGGCTTATGGGTTGAAAATCGGATGCTCAATTTTGCCGGCGTCCAGTTTCCAAACCCATGGCTGTCAGCGGGTTTGAGAACCGACGCCGGCAAAATTGAGCGTCGGCTGTCAAACTTGCTGACAGCCGCCGCTCCTGTCAAAAAAGAGGCGCTAGGGACGCACTTGTGTCACTAGCACCTCTTTTTACAGCGGGCCCTAATTTGAATATTTTCTTTTACTGAATCATGCACATAGAAGAGTGGCCTGTGTGCACGCTGGGAAAGCGGGCGCTCGCCCGCTCTCCCATGACTTTTACTGTATCACCCTGATTGTGTAACTAAGGGGGTCATTTTCTAAAAGGATCGCACACGTGTGATAGCTAAATCAGGGCAGAGTCCGCCCCGGAAAAGGATGAGTTGGGGCGTCGTTGGGGCGGACTCCGTGACGACTTTGCTGATGGCAAAAAGATAGAACACCTTATTGCTACCAGTAGTGCGCCCAATAGCACCACCTTTTATGATGGCGCTATTGGGTGCGAAAGCCAGCCTCCCACTTCTCCCCCACGCCCCCCATTACCGCCGGATTCTCTAAGATCTGTGACTTTAGAAGATCCAGGCCTAAGTTTGAATTATTTTTCCCTTGCACTTCACTTTGCATTTGTCCACATTAAATCTCATATGCCATTTAGATGCCCAATCTTTCAGTCTCGGAGGGTCCTACTGCACTTTCTCACAATACAAATATAATATAACAACATGGAATAATTTTATATTGTCTTAAAATCTGATCACTTCACTAATTGTTCTTTTTTCAAGATCATTTATAAATATGTTAAAAAGTACCAGACCAGTACAGATCCCTGGGGCACTCCAATGCTTACCTTTCTCTACTGAGAAAACTGGTCATTCATTCTACCCTCTGTTTTCTTGTTACCAGTTTGCAATCCTCAAAAGGATGTTGTTCCTTCCTACTCCATGACTTTTTAATTTTGTCAGGAGTCTTTCATGAGGGATTTTGTCAAATGCCTTCTGACAATCCATGCATCCGGGCATGGGCTGGACAGAAGCTTGGAGATTTGGAACACTTGGAGACTCTGCTGAACCTACATGCACAGGAGTGAGACCCAAACACTCTATGCTGGTCTTTGAGGTAGTCCTCCAGCCACTTGATAGTGGCCTTTTGGACCTGCCACTTGGGAATGGCTTGTGTGTTGGGACAAATGGAGGCAGAGGACTGAAGACAAGACGTGACAAAGGCTTGAACATTATTCTGAAGACTTGGACTAGATAAAGACTCTGAAGACTTGGAACAGAAAAAGACAGTAAAGGCTTGGATCAGATGAAGGCACTGAAGATTTGGAAAATATGAAGGCACTGAAGACCTGGACAAGATGAAGGCTCTGAAGACTTGGACAATACAAAGGCTCTTGGGAAGCCCTGCATTGCAGCATGCCATATACAGCCCATGGGCTGGTTGCAAACCACGCTGATGGCAACACAGATTCTGGACTTGGAACATGATGAGGATTTGACATCAGGAACAAAGTAGAAGCTGGAACAAAAACTCTGAAGACCACGGCCTAGACTCATGAACCTGGAACTCTCATGACTTGGACTCAAGAACTCAGAACTAGGAACTTAGACTTTAAAATCAACGAAGGACTTCTGGAGACTTGATCCAGCAGCAAAACCTCTCATACAGGCCTTGTGCCATGAGATACACCTACACAACCCATGGGCTGGTCATGGACTACATAGCTAGCACACCTGTAGGAACTTGTAACAAACTCAGAACTGGACTCGGCAGACTCAGGACAAGAGACAAGGAAGGAGACCTGGAAGGCTGAACTTAGAAACGAAGATTTGGACTGAATGAAGACTCAAACTAGACCTTTGAAGATGAGGACACAGGACGTTAGGAACTCGCTGGTGAACCCAGGATCAAGGAACCATTGAAGACAAGATGAGACCTTTCAAGCAGATAGGAGACCGGAAAACAGAGACAAGAAGACCAAATAAGTCCATCATCACAGGAGCATGACCACGGAAGACCTTGAAGGCCGAAGAATGCCATGGACAACCATGAAGGACCTTGCAAAGGCAACCAGGAAGTGACTGAGGAGCCCTTTTATAGGGTTGAAGGCTAGATATTATCAGGGAGGTCTGCGGGGCTTTTCCCATGATACCTTTAAATTCTGAGCAGAGACACATGTGTGTGCATGCCTAGAGGATGCCGGCAGCAGCCATTGGGTGCTGTGTCCCACTGCCACAAAGACAGATGGAATTGGCAGCATCTAGGACATGGTGAACTGGCAGCACCTGCAGCAGCCCAGCTGCAGGAAGAAGGGCAACATCTTTCCCATCGCAGTGTGGCACCAGGCAAAGTGGTGCTCCAGGCCACCCTGGCAACTGGGAGTGTGGCATTGGGGTGAGTAAGCAGCTCGCAGGTCTGACCATGGGTGGCAAGCGCAACATAATAGCCTTTTTTACCTCATCTTTTAACCATGCCAGCAGTCGTTTGACTTTCCTTTTGCCTTTTTTAATTCATAAGCTTTGGGTTTCCAAGATAGTAGTTTTAAAGAATGTTCACACCTGATGTACACCTTTGCAACTGTACCTTTTGGTTTTCTTTCTTATCTTCCTCATTTTACCGTAGTCTCCCTTTTGAAAGTTAAATGCTAGTGTAATAGCTTTTCTTAATGTCTTCCCTCCAGATAAGTCAAATTTGATTGTGTTAGGATCATTGTTGTCAAGGGCCCCACTATCATTACCTCTCATAACAAATCCTGCATTCCACTAAGATAGCTCCCCTGCTGGTTGGATTCTGGACCAACTCCTTTATGAAGCAGTCATTTATTTAATCTAGAAACCTTACCTCCTTATTATATCATGATATGAAATTTACTCAGTCAATATTGGGGTAATTGACATCTTTCATTATTACTGTGTTGCCAAATCAGTTAGCTTCTCTAACTTCTTTAACATGGCGCTATTAGCCACAACAATAGAAAAAGGAAAGAAAGGATTTTCCTCTTAAGGGATCTAGGGCAAACTCAAATACAAGGAGCACTACTGATGATAGTACTGAGAATGCCACAACTCCCCAGTCAAAGCAAAGAGGTTTTTATAGCAGGGACAAACATTTTACAGGTACATTTTACAGGTACCTGGTGATCCAGTGGAGGTCGCGGGAGCGATCTCCTGCTCCCGGGTCGTCGGCTGCCACTAATCAAAATGGCGCCGATGGCCCTTTACCCTTACCATGTGACAGGGTATACGTGCCATTGGCCGGCCCCTGTCACATGGTAGGAGCACTGGATGGCCCTCGCCATTTTTAAAGATGGCGCCGGCCATCCAGTGCTCCTACCATGTGACAGGGGCCGGCCAATGACACGGATACCCTATCACATGGTAAGGGCAAAGGGCCATTGGTGCCATTTTTATTAGCGCAGCCGACGGCCTGAGACCGGGAGATCGCTCCCGGGACTTCCGCTAGATCACCAGGTATTTGTAAAAAGTTTTGGGGGGGTTTGGGAGGGTGGGGGAAGCTAAGGGGTCAGTTTTAAAGGGTCGGGGTGGGTTTTTTGTTTATCGGCTCGGGCACAGCCGATAAACAAAAACACAATCGGGCCTCACTAAAAAAAATTAACGATGTGAATCGGAATTGAAACCGATTCCGGTTCCGATTCACATCTCTAGTTGACTATGTCCGTTATTATTTCATTATTAAGTTGTCAAGTAGTTTAATTGTATGGGGATGCTGTCAATGGGGTGATTTACTGGATTCATTTTTCTGATTATTTTTTGGATTTCAAGTGATGAGGCAAAGTCGAATTCATGCCAGATTGTTGATATTTCCAGAGATGGTATTGGAGTTTGGGTGTGTGTGGTGGTGTAGATGTTAGAGTTGTTTATTAATTTTCTGATTTTTTCAGTGAAGTATTCAGCAAAGTCGTTGCTTTTGCTTGTGCTGGGAGGTGTTCTTGTTTCATAAGGTGATTTGATGAGGTTTTTTACGATGGTGAAAAGCATTCTGGGGTTCTGTTGGTATTTGATTATTTTGGTCGAGTAGAATTCTCTTTGTATTAAGGATAGGTTTTTTGTAATTAGCTAAATGGGATCGGTATGCATTGAGTGATTGTTCTTGCACCAGAATCTCTCTTTTTTCCTGAGTTCTCGTTTAGCTGATCGTATGGTGTCATTGTACCATTGATTGTTATGTTTAGGATTCTTTATTGTTTTTATGATAATTGGGTTTGTTTTATATGCTATGGCTTTGGTAATGTTTATCCATGAAGTTGTTGCTGTTTCTGTGTTTGTGAAGTCAAAGTTCTTGAGTTCCTCTTGGAGATTTTGTTGCAGTGTTTCGCTAGCAAAGGGAGGGTGGTATGAGATAGTTTTTATGTAGTTTTCTGTTGTGGTAGGTATACTGTTATGAGTAAGTGTGGCAGTGGTCTGAACATGGGATTTTGGTGATTTTTATGTGGTGTGAGTTTCAGATATTGGTGTTGATAAAGACTAGGTCAAGGGTGTGTCCTGCTTTGTGTGTTGATCCATTTGCTATTTGTTCTACTCCCATTGTTGCAAGAACATCTGTGATTGTTTTGCATGTGGATGATAGGGGACGTGAGCCCATGTGTAAGTTAAAATCGCCAAGGATAATGATTGGTTTATTGAGGTTTAGGTTGGCAATCATGAATTCTATAAATAGGGAGCAATTTCATTCTAAGGTTGCAGGAGGACAGTGTACTAGACAGATTTGTAACTTTGAAGAGTCAAAGAGGGCAATTTCGAATGGGGAGACTATCTTAGCTGTGGTAAGTTTCATTTGTAAGCTTTTCTTTATGATTAGCATTAGACAACCACCTTTTTTTCTTGGTCTGGGGATTGTGAATGATTTGTATAAAAGGTCTTCTATTTGGTTAATGAAGACATTGTCAGAGTCTTTTATCCAGCTTTCGGTGATTGCTATGAAATCTGGTTTGTTATCGAAAAGTAAGTCAGAGAGGATAGGCATTTTTTAAACTATGGATTTTGCGTTGATAAGGATGAATGATAGGAGCATGCATTTGGAGTAAGTCTTTAAATTCCTGTATGTTGAGTTTCAGGGATTGTACTTACTTATTTTCTTGTGATTCCTGGTTTTTTCATTCGAAGTATTTTTTGGAGGAGAAAGCTTGGTGGTTTCCATTTTGGTTGGCTAGATGGTTGAGATGAGTTGTACTGATAGTATGATTTTCTAGTTTTTGTAAAAAGGTTTGCACTTAGGGGTGCACAAAGGGGAAAGCCCCTTTGTCGCGCTCCTTCGGCGTGCGACGCCTAGGTATCACACTTCTTTTTGAATCATAGGATTCACTTGTGGGTCGGTGCCTGTGCTGATGATGTCGGGGGGGGGGCGGGCCTCCTGATCAGGTCTTTCATTGGGGCTTCTCTTTTCTTTTCCCTTCTTTTATCTTTAATGGGCGCTGGGTGCCTGCCGCTATGTCATCAACTGGAGACGCCCTCGAGGTTCCCGCAGATGAGGCTTCAAAGGAGGGCCCAGTGGCGCACGTGCGCACCTAGGAAGGCCCAAAGTCAAGGAGGATGGTGGCAGCGTCCAGGCCACCATGAGGAGTCCCAGGAAACGCGGCGGTGAAAGCTGGCCCGAGCCGCGAGCAACCCCAGGGAGGGCAGGAGAGCAGTGCAGGAAATAAGTACATGTGGTCACAGCCATTTGCGACCAATGGGCATAACAGTATTGCTTACTCCACAGTCAGTGAGTATTGGTAGGCTTTTCTAGTAGTTATGTGATCATCCATATCATGTTATTTTCTATTTAGTAATTAATTTATTTTTAGTCAGTGATTGTTTCTTTATATTTTTTAATAATGTAAAGTATATTTTATGTATTTGTTTTATTTTTTATAAATTTTTAAATATCATGATTATGAATTAAATATTGTGAGTTGCTTATATGAGATAATGTAGCATATAAATGCAATTAAATAAATAAATTAATGATGTTACAAAAAGCACTGATAATTAAAAACAAACATAACACTTAAAAAAAGGATCATCCATTGCAAAATGATCATTAAAAAGACGCTGCTTACTGCTAACCAACTACTTCCATAGCTTGTTTGAAAAAAAATGACTATCTGTATAATTAAACTAAGGCCTTTTGTATAAGCTGCATTTAACTGCCAACAGAAGCAGCATGGAAGGAAACCAGTATATTTCCTGCAGCAGCACTCATGAGCTGAAACAGTGTAGGAGCCCTGAAGACTTTCTGAAACCATCGATACCACCACAGCTGAATTAATTCAGACAACATCCAGCAAGGCACTGATCTGTGCAGTCTGGGTTAATAAGCATCGAGGTAACTTGCTTGATGCGGTGGTTACTACCCTTATGCTCACCTTTGATGCAACTCCAACATTACTCTCTGCATCAATGGCAGGGGGTGGTAGGAAATTTGAATCAAACAGTTGCCAACAAGGGCCCTGAACTTGGTGGTCGATGAAACAGATAAGTATGGGAAAATAAGTGTGGGAGCTTGCTGGGCAGACTAGATGGGACGATTGGCCTTTTTCTGCCATCATTTCTATGTTTCTGTGTTTCTATGGTTGGGTCTGACATAACCTAACTGGAAACCAGAGCTATCGGTAAGTTAACACATAGTAAAGAAGAACAGGCATATGTGACCATGACTGGACCTCATGCATGTCCATAAAAAAAACCCTCTTCCAGCAGTCCTTTATCAGAAACAGTTCTGAAGACTCCAATGCAGGTAGAAGGAACATCATGGTATATAATGTTTATGTTTATTATTGCTTGATTAATCACAATTACAGTTGTAAAGAAAAGTAATGTACAAACAAAACAAATAAGGCTAACAAATTAAAGCTAAGTCAAAAAAGCATAAAAAAGATACAAACAAAATTATAGTATAATAAACAACAAATTAAAATGATTTAAATAGGAAAATAACAAAGCAATGATATAAAATAAGTGAGGTAAAATTAAAACAATAAAAAACCATGAAATATAACAAAAATGGTACATCAGGTAAATCAGGTGAGGAAAAGCCAGTAAAAACAGGAGTGACATGTTTCCCTAAATTTCACAAACTCTTTCTCAAGACGAATTTTAAGAGGTAAAGAATTCCAGAAACAAGGAGATAGAAAAAGCAAATTGCTCTTTAACTTTCAAAATGAAAATATAAAAGGGTGATTTTTGTAAATTCAGCTGTGGCATACAGGCACACATTACATTTGCACATGTGCACCGACTGAGCACAAACATGTGTACCTAATTTTAAGCTGGCGTATACCTAGGCACGAAAATCTCGTTTCTACTGTGTAAATCAGGGTATTTTAAAACTGGCGCATGTCCACACCATGACCAGTTTCGCAGGTTCGTCCACCAGTTTGCCTAGTGTTGAGCTGAGACCTGCAACCCTCTGATTTAATAGCCTGTACTTTCCTAATTTATTCCAGACTCTAAACCCCTGCGCAACCGGCGCAAACAAAAGTACACCGGATTTTATAAGATACACGCGTAGCCACGCGTATCTTACAAAATCCGGGGTCGGCGCGCAAGGCTGCACAAAATCAGCAGCCTGCGCACGCCGAGCCGCACAGCCTGCCTCCGTTCCCTCAGTGTCCCCCCACCTTCCCCTCCCTTCCCCTATGTAACCCACCTCCGAGCCCTACCTAAATCCCCCCCTACCTTTATTGTGCAAGTTACGCCTGCTTAAGACAGGCGTAACTTGTGCATGCCGCCTTGGTATCCCCCAGCACAGGCTGCAGTGCCAGGGGACTCGGGACTGCCCTCCTGGCCCGCCCTTGAACCGTCGCCACGCCCCCGGCCCCACCCCGGACCGCCCCTGACCCCTGACACGCCCCCAGACACACCCCGGCCTGTCGACACGCCCCGGTACACGCCCCCTCCCACCCCTTTTACGAAGCCCCGGGACTTACGCATGTCCCGGGGCTATGTGCGCGCCGGCGACCTATGCAAAATAGGCACGCTGGTGCGCGAGTGCCCTGCGTGCGTAAATCCAGCAGGATTTACGCTCGCAGGGCTTTTAAAATCTACCCCAATATGTCTAGATGTGCCTGGAAATTCTTTTTATTCAGGCCGTGGCACCCAATACAATTGAGATTATTTCTGTATCTTTCTGCTACATTTTATTGGTCTCTCATGCCATCTTTGATAGTTGAGCGTGAAGCACTCCTAACATCGTTATCCGACACCATACTTCTTAATCTGGAAAAAAAACAACCTTATCTCCTCGCTCTTCTTGACCTATCCGCCGCATTCGACACAGTCAACCATACCATACTACTCGAGCGACTATCCGACATTGGAATTCAAGGAGAAGCACATAGCTGGTTCCAATCGTTCCTGGATAATAGATTCTACAAAGTAAAAATCAACAATGAAGAATCGCAACCTATCAAATCAACTCGAGGAGTACCACAAGGATCATCTCTCTCTCCTACGCTATTTAATATTTACTTGCTCCCACTCTGCCACTTACTCTCTAACCTCAAGCTAAAACACTATATTTTCGCTGATGACATTCAGATTCTCATGCCCATCACAGAATCACTACAAAAAACTTGGGCGCATTGGAATATCTGCTTACAAACCATCAACTCTCTCCTATCCAGCTTGAACCTCATACTTAACCCAAACAAGACAGAAATCCTCATCATCTCACCAGACGAAAATCACACCCTTACCAACTTTCAAAGCGTAACTCAATTCTCAAATCCAATCACTAACCTCTCCACCTCCGTCAGAGACCTGGGGGTGCGTCTTGACAACAAATTTAACCTAAAATCCTTTATAACCAACACAACTAAAGAATGCTATTACAAACTCCAAGTGCTGAAAAATCTCAAACCTCTTCTTCACTTCAGCGACTTCCGACTAGTAGTCCAGTCTTTAATTCTGTCTAAGCTGGACTACTGCAACTCTCTACTGCTAGGTCTCCCAGCTTTATCCACCAGACCACTACAGATGGTGCAGAATGCAGCAGCAAGGCTACTCACCAACACTAATAAAAGAGCCCACATAACACCTATTCTTCACAGCCTACACTGGCTTCCTATAAAAGCTAGAATCACCTACAAGACTCTATCAATGATCCACAAGGACATAATGGGCATCGCCAACCTAAATCTAAATTCGCTTCTCCGCCTTCACACATCTCAAAGACCCATCAGGCACAACTACAAAGGTTCCTTATATGCTCCCCCGATCAAAACCACATTAACAAAACGAGCACTCTCAACAGCCGGACCCACACTCTGGAACTCACTACCGCCAGATCTACGCCAAGAGACCTGCCATCTAACTTTTAAGAAAAATCTAAAAACGTGGCTTTTCAGGCAAACATATACAGAATCACAAGTTTACTTAGACACCGGCCAAAAGAAAAATAGCTCAACACCAGATCCAGTTTCACCTTTACCCCCCATCAAGACTCAACTACGTCAGATCTGAACTTCTCACCTTAAAGATTTCTTAAAGACTTCTTAAAGACTTCTTAAAGACTTCTTCTCTGATTCATCTGTCTTCCTTAACTCATGGATTTCTCGCATACTTTGCACATCAACATGGTCTGTGCACCCTCAAATCCCAATTTAGTCTACCCTTTAATTTTTTCTAGATATTTATTCGCGCTATAAACATGCCGAATATTTACCTACGTCCTGTTGACGAGTTACTATTATTGTTATCTATGTAATATTTAATTTAATTTATTATTAATATCTATATGTTATAGGTTATATGCTAAATGCTATATGTTATACGTTATATGTTAAGAAACGCTGTTCCATGTAACGCCATTTGTGCGAAAGTTTTGTTATATGTAAACCGACCTGATTCGATACTTGTATTGAGAATGTCGGTATATAAAAATCCGAAATAAATAAATAAATAAATACTATCCAAAGAATAGTCACTTGGTACTGATACTTCTATCAGGGATGCCGTTTTTTGTGCCTTTCTTCTTTACCACTATATCTGTTCTGTTTTTTTGTTTTTTGTTTTTTTTACCTTGCGCTTTTTATCTGTTGGGAATGGACTATCCAAGGTGATCACAACAATTTTCTAAAGCTTTATCGCGTGAGTTAGGACCCTAACGCACGTGATAAGGCCATATCACATGCGAAAAAGACCTTTTCACATGTGGCATAATGCAAATTAGGGGGAGGGGAGGAGTCGGGATGGGGAGGGGAGGAGTCGGGGCGGAGTCGGGGCGGGAGGGGCAGAATCAGCAGTGGCTTCGCTGTCGGCGATAATGTCACTAACATTATCGTTGGCAGTAGCGCACCGAATAGCACCACCTTTCACAGTGACGCTATTCGGTGCAAAAGCCGGCAGCCGGTGCATCATTGTGGTGCGAAGACTGCGGGCTTTCGCAGGCCTGCCCCCCCTTCACCCCCCCTGCCCTCCGTTTTCGCAGGATTCATCATTCTGCGAAAAATGATGAATCCAGGCCTTAGTTCTCTAAAATTGTCTTGGGGTTATGATCCCAGTGCTTTTCTAATTCAGTGATGTTACTGTATAAAGTTAACACAATTTCCAGTTGGTGAAGTATGCCACTTTATTATGCATTTCTGCATACAGACCTTTCAACATCAACTTTTGATATCCAGTACTGAACTATGTAACCATTTCTAGTTCTGTTTTACAGAATCTGCATTTTTCTATTTTACCATTTTTTCCTATGATTCTGCCATAGAAAAGATGTAGATCTGAAGGTCTTCCAGTGTAAAGGAGCTGAAAAAACCTTCTAGATGCCTGGCGTAACATAACAGATAAAATTCATTTAGAATGGAAACATATTTAAAGGCCATTTTAATTTGCACATTTTAGCAACAAATTAAATGCCTATAAAGAATGTGAATGAATTTGCCGAATGCATCATTTTCGAAAGATAAAAAGACATTTTCTTTAAAAATCAAGTATAAGTAAAGATGAAATGGATATCTAGGAACTAAAAATGAAAAGACTGATCCCCGAAAAGTGCACAAGAACTTTTCATAAAGAGTAGCAGGGTCAAAATCAAAACATGCAAATACATTAGCCAATTTAAATAAACAAAAACTCATGCATGCTAGTAAAAAATATATTCCTGAAATAATATCTGAATTTTGTAGTTGCTAGGCTCAACTTACACAATTTTAGAGATGCTGAGGAAGCTAGGAACAGACTAGGAGGTAGAGTACTAATGAAAGAGATTTAGTAACAGGAAAAGAAAAGAACCAAGTCAGACATGGAGTCATAATAATGTGTCAATGTTTTTGATGCTGCTAGAAAATGTGAAACTCTCTTTGGAAAAAGAGTGTGTGCAAATTCTCAAAATGCATTAGTAACAGAGTTAGAACAATTATAATAATGTGTTCTGAGAGATGTATAACTCAGCTGCAATGAATAATGTAATAATTTAGAAATCCAAGAATTAGCTCAGTCCTACTATTCATGTACACAAGCTTATGAAGAGGAATGACATCCTGCAATACCATCTATCACAAGCCCTGAAACAATGAATGAAAGAAAAGAAGGAAATATAGATTTAAATACCTACAGAAAATATTACTGCAAATATGAGAAAGCTATTACTGCAAATATGAGAAAGCTAGAGCTCTCAACAAATCATCACACAGGAAGCTTCATACATCCAACATGAAACATTTCTGTTGCTAAATAAGTTCAAATTTTATAAATCTTAAAAAACAAATCCCCCCAAATATTTCCTCTTCGTAATGTATTATTCAGCTCTATTTTTGTAAGATGCTCATTCATATTTTATTAAGATATTTGGGACTTGGATTGGATGGTGCTTGAAAAATGTTCTTGGTGTATGAGAAGTTTCCATTGGAAAGAAATCAATAGAACTAAGGATCATGATATGAAACTCCAGGGAGGATGACTCAGAACCAGTGTCAGGAAATATTTCTTCACGGAGAGGGTAGTAAATGCCTGGAATGCCCTGCTGGAGGAGGTGGTGAAGACAAAAACAGTGAAGAAATTCAAAGGGGCATGGGATAAACACTGTGGATCCCTAAAGGTTAGAGGATGGAAATAAAGAAAAGAGTGCATGGGGGTAACTATGGGAAACTTGCTGGTGTGGCATTTGCAACCCTTACGGGCGGATTTTAAAAGCCCTGCTCGCGTAAATCTGCCCGGGGTAGGTAGGTCCTGGGGTTTTTGGAAGGGGGCGTGTCGGGGGCGTGTCAGGGGCGGGGCCGAACAACGCGGCATTTTGGGGGCGGGACGTGGCATTTTGGGGGCGGGCCCGGGGGCGTGGTTTCAGGCCGGGGCGTTCCGGGGGTGTGGCCGCGCCCTCCGGAACCGCCCCTGGGTCGGATCTACAGGCCACTGACAAACTGAGGAGTGAGTCAGTGGCCTGTAGATCATACCAGTAAAAATGGAAGCACCATCTTCTTATTTTAGGACTGTCCACAATGCTTCTTCTCTACCCCATGCCCCTTACAATTCAGCTGCTTGTATTTTGTTTTTGACAAAAAGAGCTACTCCCCCCCCCCCCCACTCCCCTTTTCTGTCCTCTCTGTCCTTTCTTAGCAAGCTATAGCCTGAAATGGCCGTATCCCAGTCATGAGAATCACTCAGCTAGGTCTCCATAACAGCAACGATGTCCAAATCTACCACTACCATTAGGGCCTGCAGGTCTGGGATTTTGTTGCCAGACTACAAGCATTTGTAATCATAGCTTTCCAGCTACTCTTTGTAGTCACCTGTTCTGCTTTTTGAACTGATTGATTTTATTATTTACTCTTCCTGCTTCCTGTTTTGCTTGGGGGTGGCATGTCAAATTCACCTGCTACCTCTGCCACCCCTGCTCCCTAGTTTAAATGCATGATAATGTATAATCTAAATTTTTCACTTGGCATCCTCTTTCCTGCCATTGACAAATATAGGCCTTACCATATCATCTTTTGTTGCTCTATACACAGCCCCAGCCTCCAATGTATCCAAATGTAAATCCTTTACACCAGGTTTTGAGTTAGGCATTGAAATTCTCTATGTGACATGATGAGGTAATACTTCTGAAAAGGCAATAGTCTTTGCCATGCGTTTAATCTTTTTCCCTAGATTTTGGAAATCTTTCAGTACTTTTGGACACCATTTCTAGCAAGGTCATTGGTCCCCAGATGGATGATAACTAATATCAGAGTTCTTACTTTCTTCTATAATTGTGTTGACCACCTGGTTTGCCTTTCTGTTAGCTGAAGATCCTGGAAGGCATTTAACTGTTGTGTCACCATCAAAATGAGTTCCCAAATTGGTTCTTCTGATGATTGAATCTCCCAGCAAAAGCAGCTTTCTTTTATGACATTTGATCATGTTGAAGGGTTTCTGGGTGCATTGGATGACTGCATTCCTTTCAGTCATCATTTCATATTCTGTTACTTGGACTTCTTCATTTTCCAATGCAGAAAATATACAGGGTGGCCCAAGGAAAAGTAGACCACCTCCAATACCAGTGCATTGGAGGCAGGCTTCTTTCCCATGGGCCTCCCTCTATTATGTAAGGGTAACCGCGGGGAGAGTGGGTGTCTCTTCAACACAGGCCTTATTCTACCAGTACCCATTGTAATCCAATTATTCCTGGGATTCTGAATCCTGAATGTCAGACTTGGGGAGGGGGGTGGATACTCAGGATGCTTCAAAGTTGGGGAAACTGGGTGTCAGAGTCACAGGTCTTCTTCTACCAGAGCCACTTTAATGCAATGGTTACCCCATCCTCACAGGACTGCCATCACCTTAAAGGGCTGCTGCCCCCCCCCCCCCAAAAAAAAAAAAGAATCACTGCAAACAGGGAGGTTGAGTGGGGGTCAGTGCTGACTGCTGGGGCCTCAAAGTGAGGTGGAACCTACTCCCCCAAAATGTTAAAAAGTAAAAAAAAGAATTGCATGGCGATGGACCCGGCCCCCTCTTTTACATCCTGAAAGCACACAAGTAAAATCCATCCCTGGCTCCCAATACTAATACCCCCAAGCCCAAGTCACAACCTCAAGAGCCCCACCCCTTCCTTCTGAAGTCCAACATGAATCCCCCCACTCCCCACTACCCTGAAGTCAATACATCAAAACCCCACCAATGCCTCCCCAAAGCAAATCCCCACACCTACTCCAAAAAGGCACTGAACCCCACCCAATACCCTTATACCCTCCCTCCACCACTGATATCCCACCGGAACCCCACCAAGAATCTTGAAAGGGATCTCATATAGGGGCCAAGTGTACCCTTGCATGTGGCCTGGGACTCATCCATGAACTTTACCCCAGATGCATGGCTGGGGCAAGGTCAGGTCAGTGCCATCTTGGAAAATGGCACCAATTGGGCTGGGTGCAAGGATGCACCCAGCCCCTACATGGGATCCCCTTCAAAGTTCTGGGGTTGGTTCTGGTGGTGGGTGAGGGTTCATCACTTTTTTTGAGGGGGTGGGGTTTGATGTATTGTCTTCAGGTGGAGCAAGGAGGTGGGGGTTTTTTGATGTTGGGCTTTGGGGGTGGGGAATGGGGGCCTTGATGTTGTGACTTGGGGGGTTGGGGACCCGGGCCACATTTTACTTGTGTGCTTTGGGGAGAGGTAAAGGGGGTCGGGGTCATTGCCTTGTGGTTCTTTTTTTTACTCTTTAACATTTTGGGGGTGTCAGGGCCACCTCGGATATTGGCCTTGGGTTGAAATCATGGTTAGCACTGACCCTCACTCAACTTCCCCGTTTGCAGCAATTTTTGTTTTTTTTCTCCTGCTCCTTTAAATAAAATACCTACACATGAATTAAGGTCGCAGGCCTCCTGCTGCACATCTAATGCATTTAAAATAGGTGTAGGTATTTTATCATGGCTGACTACCTTCTCAGTCAGCTGCGATAAAATATTTACATAAAATTGAGTAGTGATGACTGACTTTGCATGTGTTTGCATTATTCATGCATGCAAATTACATGCAAAGAAGGTCATTGTACTAGGGGAGGTTATCTGGGCAGGGAGTTGCAAAATATCATGTATAACACGATTAGAGCACTAACGTTACTTGATGAATCGCCCAGCAAGTAAGATAGTCGGATTAGTAAAAAATCAATATTTACCAGATAAATAAGATAGCATGATAAGTAGCATTTGAAGATTTGTCTGGCTATTTGCTTAGCCAGTTAAGTAGTGCTTTTTAAGACTTATCTGCATAAATAGTGGGAAAGCTGTCACTTAGCCTGATAATTCAAAACTTATCTGAATAAGTGAAAGGCTTATTGCTATACACATGTATTTATACTTCTAATTTTAAACATTTATGCATAAAGATTTCACACATGCACTTTTCTTAGCACTTGGCTTTTAAATGCACAACTCAGCAAATTTTAAAAAATGTACGTGAAGGAAACTACCAGTTTTATGAATTTGGCCACCAGTTTGCCCAGTCCATCTCTAGGTCATTGAGGCCCTCCTAGTTCTTCAGCCTCAACTCTCCCCAGTTTACCCTGACCCCTCATCTGGTAAATATTTGGCAATACAGACTTTTATTCTCACTTACACCAGATAATTAGCATGTGTAAATACTCACAAGTAATAGACTTAATCATCTAACTTTCCCTTTGAAAATTGGGTCACGTAATTTTCCCTTTGAAAATTGTCAGAAAAAGCTTGCCAACAGACCTGCATCTGTTATTTGTTCAGATACATTTTCCAGTAAAATTACACGTGTATGCATCTGCACGTAACTGTATGACAATTGCTTAGTTTCATATAACATGTTGCTTGCAGCACCTAAGAGTGGAAATAGGCTGTTTGGACACTTTCGTGTACTGCGAAGATTCATTGGTTGTTTTATCGCGGTGCACGATGTTTTCGCGATTTGCGAATCCATTTCCACACATGGCGAAAACATCGCGTGACGCGATGTTTCCCTGCTGCACGAAAAATGCCTTATTTGCATGGGACACGCCCCCTCATGCGTTACCACTGCGATATTGGAAAATGAGGCCCAGAGTCATTGAGAGAGAGAGAGAGAGAGAGAGGATCTTTATAAGGCTTTCATTATATTCAACTATTTATACCACTATAGGAGGGCCAGCTAATAACTCGAGGTGACATTTTGATGGTGGTCTAGGGTTTTGGGGCCAGTTTTACATACAGAGTGAGACATACAAACAGCACAGTAGACCTTGGTAAAAATTAGGGGAGGGGTGGGGTTAGGGAGGAGTTTGGGAGGGGCTTAGGGAAATGGGGTGGTTGCACCACTGCTGGCGATAATGTTTTGGACATTATCGCTGGCAGTAGCGCAGGAAATAGCACCACCTTTTAGCGTGGCTCTGGGGGGCGATATTGTGTGGCATGGTTGCACTGCAGCAGGCAAAACCGCACTGCCCTGATGCGGCCAGCTGCCCATTAGAAACCCCCCGCCCCTTTTTTCGCCCCCTCCCCCTTTACCGCGGCAGCTCATCATTCCACAGGAATGATGAATCTAGGCCTTAGAGTGACATCACACAAAGATGATATTTCTACAATGTTCTCTTGCTCTAGCAAGATGGACTCTATAACAGGGTACTATAGTGGTATAAATAGTTGACTACTATCTGTAACACCCCAAAGTCTCTCTCTCTCTCTCCTGCAACTTGTGAAGTACAAATATAATGGGGGTGCAATAAAGTACCTATCTGCAGTAACTCTTGAATTATCAGAGCCATACCCCTTCTACTTATTGCGGGCATTATCCATGTGATAATTATCGCATTTTGACTAATCTGGGCCTTAGGCACTTAAGAGTAGCTGAAATGTTGCAAACTTTAGGAACCTACAACTAATGCACCAAGCTCAGGCGCTCAGCTTTCTTCAAAAATCAGCCTCTAATTCTTTAATTATAATGTTAATATTAAGATAAAAATGTTAGGTTTTTCATTAGTTGTAGATAAAATAATGCTTATTAGGGAAACTGTGCATGGGTGATTGCTTTCTCTGAAACAAATTCTATGAAGATTGAAACAATACTATACTATAAACCCAAAGTGCATTTGAATTTTTATATAGTATTTAATATTTGACAATATATTTTGTTTTAATTATCCATGCAATTCTTCTGAGTATTTGCCTGTTGAATATGTATGAGAATACATTTAATCTTTATTTTTGCTATATATATGGTTTTGCATCCTAAAAACAGAAATGTATTTAGTATTGAAAATGTTTCTGGTATTTAAAACTATTAACTCTGAGCCATCCTTAGTAAGATCAATGAAATGAGCTTCAATCAGTTTTCCCTGGAGGAAAAAATGTATGAAATAAGTATAAAAAGAATTGCAAAGCAACTCATATCAATCTTTTTTTTCTTAAAACTGGGTTTTACAAGTTGAGAATGTTATGCAGTTTAAAACATCTTCTAGAGCATTCTGACTTTTATACAGTTGTCCAGGCATGCATTTGACAATTTTAGATTGTTGCAACACTATATTGGCCTCCATTCGTCTACTATAAAACCATTGCAGCTGCTTCAGAATGCAGCTGATTTCTGGCAAATCTCATAAGGGCTGATATAATATGAGCCCCAATTAAATCTGCACAGATTTTTCTGCATAGATATTTTTGGCGGCACGTCAAAAACCACTGGCAGCACGGCATGCAATAATGGCCACGTATGCTAATTAGATATGTGCATAAAATGCATGCACTGCAAACATACACGCCATAATGCGCCCAGTAATGCGTGTTAATAGTCCTATTTAGCAAAATGCACAGACATCCACGCAGAAACCCATGCTGACATCCATCGGCGCATCAACACTTGCAATTGATTCTCAGGGAGAAAGCTTTTCTTTTTCAAAAAAATGAATAAATTAGTGGTCCAGACGTTGATGTGAAAGTAAATAGAGAAATATCTAACCCCTTCATGATCGGACTCTGACTGCCGAGAGCGTGAAATGCAGATTGGTGATCCAATTTTTTTTTTTTAATTTTTTATTTATCGAACTTTTTATCAATTACATATCAAGATAACAATACTTGACCAGAAAAGTGAAGTATAATCATTAATAATTACAAAAGCAAAAAATACATTTATTATTCTTCTTATCCTTACTCAATACTTCACACATAAGATCCTCTATACTGATTATAATAAGGATCCAGTAATTTAACTTTCATTCCAGAAAACAACTTAGAACGAAAAAGAATAACTTTTAATAGGAATATTGCCATATAAGCTGAAAGAGGAGGACATTTTTCTTAATGAGCGATAGTCACAGCATATTAGGGGTACTGGATGTATCTGGACCTTGATCTTCCACTCCTACATGTTTGATTACTTTATCAGAAAGAAACTGAGTTAATTGTGAGGGAAGGAAAAAGAGGTAGTTTGACCCTTTATATTTAACTTGACATGGGCAAGGGAACTCTAATTGAAAAGTAGCACCTATTTGTAAAACGTGTGCTCTCATAAGCAAAAATTGCCTCCTTTTCTTTTGCATCACCCTTGACACCTCAGGAAATAATCTCACTTGCATATTAAAAAAACTACATGAGCAATATTTAAAAAAACAATCTAAATATCCACTCCCTATCTATTTCCATTGCAAATATAACAGTCAATCATGGTACTAGATTCAGCGAGACTAAAATCTGAAGTCTCTAATAATTCAGTAATATTCAATGATATGGTCTTTTTTTCAGGTACTCGAACTTCTCCTCTATTCCCTCCTTCTAAACCTTTTCTACCTGTTGGAATATAGTAAGCTTTCACCACCGGTGGAATATTTTCTTCAGATACTTTTAATATATCTATTAAGTATTTCCTGTACATCTCTTTCAGAGATATATGTACTAACTTAGGGAAATTGACAAATCTCAAATTCCTAGCTTTTAACACATTTTCCATGTTCTCCAGTTTGTTTAAAAATTTTATATTATCCTTCATCATGGACTCTTGTGAGATTTTACTAGAACTCAATAAAGTTTTTATCTCTGAATTCTGTGAGACAACACTTTTAAGTGTATTCTCCATAGTTATCAATCTCACTTCATGTTCCTTACAAACATCATTTATAGACAAAATGTTATTCACAATCAAGTTATTCGAACCTTCTATTGCGGACCATACAGACTCTAATGTCACTTCTACCGGTTTCTGTAACTTATAAGAAAAAATTTGAAACAAGAGGAGTACTTAGATCATGTCTAGCCACTGATCCTTGTTCCCTCTTTGCTGGGCTGCTGGAAAACTCACCAGGAATAACTTTCCCAGCTTCTCCACTTTGTTCTCCCAGACTATAAGGCCCTGGCTGGCCATCCAAACTGCAGACAACTTTGGACTGCAGTGATGCCAGCTCTAAATATGGGCTCCTAAGTGTTGCAGGGTTTGCCGGCCCCACTCTCAATATCGGGGAAAGCGAGATGTCAGAGTCAGGCACTGAGACTTGAGATGCTTCCGATGTCCCCTGCCTCAGCGACTGCACTCCCAATTCGGTTCCTCCTCTAATAACATGGACATCCATCGGTCCGGATATTTCAGGGTTAAGAGGGGCTCCAGGGCTATCTTTTTCTTTTGCCCTTCTTTTCCTTACACTATGCGGCATTGATTCAATCCCAAGATTTCAAAAAAAGGATTCCATGATATAATACAGCTTTTAGCAATTTAACTTGGACCCTTATTATTTGGAGGCGTGAGGTGGGAGGAGATATAATAAAGAATACTTAGATTCTTTAACATACCTGAGGTGGAGGTATCGAGGAGCTCCAAAGTTGAAACAGGACAAAGCCGCGTGCCCCTTAGGCGCATGCTGGCAACGGCGACATGCCGTAGGAGAGCCGGACTTATAGCTCCTACGCCGGTCCCTCCCTGATGATGTCACAATCCCGGAAATGTCTCGAGGCCCCGACTGGGTCAAGCAAGGTTTCTTGGACTCTAGGCAACCTCTCAGGTAACAGTTCAAACAACTCCTCACCTCCACCTCCAGATCGGTGATTCTGCCTCATTGAAAAGTTGCCTTCTCTTTACCCGTTCCGTCCACCGCTTGGTGACCCGCAAAAGCATTAAAAAAAAAAAACGGTCTCCATCCAGTGCTTTCACTTACCTACTGCCCTGACCCAGGTGCTAAAAACCTGCAATAAAAAACCTACACTAACCCGATCTCCCTGCTATCATGGCTACCTGCATTGCCTGTAAATAGATAATTGCCTCCTTTGCAAGCCATTAGCATGCTATTGTGCAAAAAAACCGCAGGTCTTTAAGCACATTTGTACGAGCTTATTTCCCGTGCACAAAACTCTTATTACATACCCATATAGGGATTTGCATGGGAAAATGCACGTACAAACGCGCATAGAGGTGTCCATAAACCCGCAGCAGCTTCAGCACAACTTATTACATCGGCCCCATAGACAGCATATTACACTGACTCTGCAAGAACTTTGGTTGCCAGTTTTATACAGGATTCAATATAAAATTTGTTTAATGGTTTTTAAACATTAACAGTGACAGCTTTTCCTGGTCTAATCTTCTCCCTCATTTGAACCTGGGCATTGAGTTCCTCTCAAAGGACTCTTTTGGACATCCCCTCAGTTAAACAGGCATGTTTGGTGTATACAAGAGACTGTGCTGTCTGTGGCAACCCCAGTGCTATGGAACTAGCTTCTGATACATCTGCATGTTACAGATTTCATCAAGGTATTTAAAGTTATGCTGAAAATGAATTTCTTCAGGCAGGTTTTCAGAGAATATATTTAAGTAATCTTTCCCCTATGTTATACTCAAGCCACTTTTATTATGATTACTCAGTTTCTGCATTATATCCTGCCAGATTTTATTAGATTTTAATGTATATTTTATTATTTTTGTCTTCATTGTTTTATCCTTTGTATTTTGCTTTTAATGGTTTTATAAATGTATCTTTATATATCACTTAGAGCTTCTGCAACTAGCGATTAATACATTTAATAAAAGATAAAGATAAAAGAACAAAATACAATATATTATGGAGGTCATTTATTAAGCTGTGTTAGGCATTTACAATGTGGTAAAAGCCTTGTGGTAGCAATAATATGTGGTATTTTAAATACCATGCTTTATTTATCCCACCCCCATAACATCAAAATGGTAATGAAATGCTTCACATACATTTGCAAATGTATACAAATAAGTCATTTCTAGACAATTTCCTGGAAAAAAAAACAACATAGCTTGCCTGAACAATTGCAAGCTGCATTATTTTCATGAACAATAGCTGCCACTCTGAAGTTGCAGCTAACTTTTCCCGGGAGCATTGGGATGCTAACAAGCATCTCAATGCCTCTGGACAATGTGTTAAAGGACTTGAGTGACCCAAAGAAATCCCCTCTCCCCAAAGTGTTAATAAACCCTGGAAGTCTTGTGAGACCACTAGTCCCACCCCCTAGCTGCCTTATGATGAGGCCCCAATGCTTGAAAATTAAGAAATAAATGTTTAAATTAATCTCACTGGACCCTTCCCTACTTTTCCAAACCCTGTACCTTCATATATGTTGGACTCCAGTTAGTCCCCTACTAAGATATAGTTAGAAGAATATACCATTAGAGTAAGGAGAGACATAATAGCAACTTTGTGGATGTAAAGCTCCCTCATGTGGAAGCTGGCAAATGGTAAGCAATTCTGGTACTTAGAGGTCTGTCACCATCTTAATGTGTGGATTCTCTGTTTTCTTTTATAGATTCAACATGTTTATCCTTTCCTCTGATTTTTATATTAATTGAGTTGGTGCCTCCATGAAGCATTTTATTTCGATGGGAGTTTCTTTCCACCCTCCCAATCCATTCTGTATTCTTAAATTGATTTTAAATTTGAGTGCCCATTAAATAGGGACTCAACTAATTTAAGTTCTTTATTGTTCTAAATTCAATTGGGAGATGTTCCCTTCATGTCAGAAGAACCTGAGATCATGAATATCCAAGGAGAAGGATGACTTACAGCCATCCTAGAGAGGAGAAGGTGAGAGAGGAGGGAAGGAGTTGGACCCACAGAATAACCCAAGAACATCTAGTGGAGATTTGGAGAAGAGGAGCAAGAGGTATCACCTGGAAGATACTGAAAAGGATATGTGGCAACAGACTTGTTCCATTCAGGTACTGTAAGGAGATTAAGGAGTGTGAAGAAATAGCGTGGTGGAGGTAGGAGATAAATGACTATGTAATATCAATTCCATCTTTTATATTTTGCCTACATTGGGAGGGAAGCAGTCCACTTGCCCTATACCCATGGGAAAGAAGAAATCATAAACCTAAAGACTACATCAATTGGCTTTAACATTATAAATATAAACAAACTGTGAGAAGTCACAAATGTATTTAGAAACACTGTAACATCTAAAATGAATCAATCAGCTGTATAGAACTTTATTCCATCATCATAATCCACACATTATCGAGCATTTAGAGACCGGGCTTTCTCTACAGCAGGACCTACGATATGGAACTCCATTCCCCCAGATCTGAGACAAGAACCATGCCTTCTAACATTTAGAAAAAGGCTTAAGACTTGGTTGTTTAAACAAGCCTTTCCAGATCCTAACTGATTCTCGGCATCATCTATTGAAAGACACTTCTGAATACTGTAAATAATTATACCTCTGTCTGTTAAGTTACTATAGTTTTGTTTCTTCTTCCCCCAGTTGAACAGCCTTGTTTAATTGTAACTGCATTGATTCTCTTCACTTGTTCAAGGTTCAAAGTTATTACACCCACCCGTTATTTGTAAACCAGCATGATGTGATTGTATCATGAATGCCGGTATATAAAACTCTAAATATTATTATTATTATTATTAAATATTATCATAAGACAAATCAGTCAAAATATTGTTGGAAACCTTTCCACACATTAAGAAAGGTGGAAAAAAGACAAAACGATTACTGGCATGGTTAAAAGGGGAGGTGAAACAAGTTATTTTAGCCAAAAGATCTTCATTCAAAAATTGGAAGAAGGATCCAACAGAAGAAAATAGGATAATGCATAAATGTTGGTAAGTTAAATGTAAGACATTGATAAGACAGGCTAAGAGACATTGATAAGACAGGCTAAGAGACATTGATAAGACAGGCTAAGAGAGAATTTGAAAAGAAGTTGGCTGTAGAGGCAAAAACTCACAGTAAAAACTTTTTAAAATATATCCGAAGCAGAAGCCTGTGAGGGAGTCAGTTGGACCGTAGATGATCGAGGGGTTAAAGGGGCACTTAGAGAAGATAAGGCCATTTGCTTCGGTGTTTACTGAAGAGGATGTTGGGGAGGTACCCATACTGGAGAAGGTTTTCATGGATAATGATTCAGATGGACTGAACCAAATCACGGTAAACCTAGAAGATGTGGTAGACCTGATTGACAAACTGAAGAGTAGTAAATCACCTGGACAGGATGGTATACAACCCAGAATTCTGAAGGAACTAAAAAAGGAAATTTCAGACCTATTAGTACAAATTTGTAACCTATCATCAAAATCATCCATTGTACCTGAAGACTGGAGGATAGCTAATGTAACCCCAATAGAAAGGGCTCCAGGGGTGATCCAGGAAACTACAGACTGGTTAGCCTGACTTCAGTGCCAGAAAAAATAGTGGAAAGTGTTCTAAACATCAAAATCACAGAACATATAGAAAGACATGGTTTAATGGAACAAACTCAGCATGGCTTTACCCAAGGCAAGTCTTGCCTCACAAATCAGCTTCACTTTTATGAAGGAGTTAATAAACATGTGGATAAAGGTGAACCGGTAGATGTAGTGTACTTGGATTTTCAGAAGGCATTTCACAAAGTTCCTCATGAGAGGCTTCTAGGAAAAGTAAAAAGTCATGGGATAGGTGGTGATGTCCTTTCGTGGATTACAAACTGGCTAAAAGACAGAAAACAGAGAGTAGGATTAAATGGATAATTTTCTCAGTGGAAGGGAGTGGGCAGAGGAGTGCCTCAGGGATCTGTATTGGGACCCTTACTTTTCAATATATTTATAATGATCTGGAAAGAAATACGACGAGTGAGGTAATCAAATTTGCAGATGATACAAAATTGTTCAGAGTAGTTAAATCACAAGCAGATTGTGATAAATTACAGGAAGACCTTGTGAGACTGGAAAATTGGGTATAAAAATGGCAGATGAAATTTAATGTGGATAAGTGCAAGGTGATGCATATAGGGAAAAATAACCCATGCCATAGTTACACATATGTTAGGTTCCATATTAGGTGCTACTACCCAAGAAAGAGATCTACGTGTCATAGAACCTTTGACCTCACCACCAACATGGAAGTCGAGGCCATTCTAAAAAAGTTGAAACCAGCCACCCACACCTCAGACACCATTCCCTCAAAATCCCTCCTCTCTATTACCTCCACCATTGCTAAACCCATTACTGACCTAATCAACTGCTCCATCACCGCTGGCAGCATCCCAGACCCACTTAAACTTGCCGTTGTAAAGCCTCTCCTTAAAAAACCTACACTTGACCCCACTGACCCTGCTAACTTCCGACCAATCTCCAACCTGCCTTTCATATATAAAATCCTAGAGAGGGTGATTAACAAGCAACTGACTGACTTCTTAGAAGACCACATCATCCTCCACCCTTTACAATTCGGTTTCCGTAAAGCCCGTAGTACTGAAACCCTGTTACTGGCAATGACAGACACCATACTCAAAGGTATGGACTATGGAAACTCGTACTTACTTGCCCTCCTAGACATTTCAGCCGCCTATGACACCGTCAACCACCAAATCTTAATGACCCGATTAGCAGAAATAGCTATTGCTGACACAGCCCTCTCCTGGCTCTCCTCCTATCTCACACACAGAGAGTACCTAGTGAAAATTGACAAATACGAATCCTCACACATCCCCATTATACAAGGTGTCCCCCAAGGATCCTCACTATCCTCCACCCTTTTCAATATTTATCTCCTGCCACTATGCCACCTTCTCTCCAACCTAGGCCTGAAATTCTTCTTATATGCAGACGACGTGCAGATTCTCATCCCGTTTCAAAAATCCATAAATGAATCCTTGCATTTCTGGGAATCATACATTGCCTCTATAAACTTCTTGCTATCTAACCTCCACCTAGCTCTAAATACATCAAAAACTGAATTACTTGTCATCTCTAATCATCCCGACCGTTTCTCACTCCCCACACTACAGAATATTCTCCAGAACACAGCTACAGCCCACTCCCAGTCACAATCTGTAAGAGACCTAGGGGGTCATAGACCAACACCTAAACCCCACATCAAAGCTCTCCTAAAGGGAGGTTTCTATAAATTAAATATCCTTAAAAAACTCAAACCCCTCCTCCACACCCAAGATTTCCGCACTGTTATACAGTCTACAATGCTCATGAAACTAGATTACTGCAACTCCCTCCTACTAGGCCTTCCTGCCAACACCATCAAACCCCTCCAGATTCTGCAAAACTCCATGGCCAGGATCATAACCAATACACGTAAAAGGGACCACATCACCCCCATCTTAAAGGACCTACATTGGCTGCCTATTTCTTTCCGATAACAATGCAAGACTCTTACCGTCCTTCACAGCTCTTTACATAAACACAATCACAACTGGCTAGATGAAATGCCTCATTACCGATCCACCGACCGCCCCACAAGAACCGCCCATGCAGGCACTCTCCATACCCCATCCCTCAAATCTGTGCAACTATCCCTTACCAGAGAAAGGGCTTTCTCTATCGCTGGTCCCACCCTTTGGAATTCCCTCCCCACCTTCCTCTGTCTAGAGCCATCCCTACACAAATTTAAGAAAGGAGTCAAGACATGGCTCTTCAAGCAGGCCTACCCTGATGTGAACCAAACATAGACTGTCCCCCCTATTCAGTTCACCTTTGCTCGGCTTCCAAACTCCTTCGTTATCCCATTCCTCTCATCTCCAGCTCCTCCCTTGCCCTTACCTCCCCTGCCTGCCACCCCCTAATTCTTATACTGATGATAACAACCTTGAATGATATTTACAGTCATTATATAGTGACTACATAAGATGTATGTAGATGTACATATTTTCAACTGTATATAGTTCTTTTGTTTGTTACGCAGTCCTATGTATTCAGTCTTTACTGCCTTTTCCATCTCCTCCCTGTCTCCACCCTCTTCTCCCATCCCTCTTCCATTTCTTGCCTTCCCCATCTCCCCCTCCCCTGTTTATTGTAATTTTCCTCCTTTCTGTTCATTGTAAACTCACATGATGTGTTTCACGAATGTCGGTAAATAAAAGTTCATAAATAAATAAATACATAAATAGTGGATAACACATTGAAATCGTCGGTTCAGTGTGCTGCGGCAGTCAAAAAAGCAATCAGAATGTTAGGAATTATTGGGAAGGGAATGGTTAATACAACGGAAAATGTCATAATGCCTCTATATTGCTTCATGGTGAGCACCGCACCTTGAATACTGTGTACAATTCTGGTCACGCATCTCAAAAAGATATAATTGTGATGGAGAAGGTACAGAGAAGGGCAACCAAAAATAATAAAGGGGATGGAACAGCTCCCTTATGAGGAAAGACTAAAGAGGTTAGGACTTTTCAGCTTGGAGAAGAGACGGCCTGAGGGGGGATATGATAGAGGTGTTTAAAATCATGAGAGGTCCAGAACGGATAGATGTGAATCGGTTATTTACGCTTTCGGATAATAGAAAGACTAGGGGGCACTCCATGAAGTTAGCATGGGGCACATTTAAAACTAATCGGAGAAAGTTCTATTTCACTCAACGCACAATTACACTCTGGAATTGTTGCCAGAGGATGTGGTTAGTGCAGTTAGTATAGCTGTGTTTATAAAAGGATTGGATACGTTCTTGGAGGAGACTATCCATTACCTGCTATTAATTAGTTGACTTAGAAACAGCCACTGCTATACTAGCAACGTAACATGGAATAGACTTAGTTTTTGGGTACTTGCCAGGTTCTTATGGCCTGGATTGGCCACTGTTTTTATGGCATGTTCTTATGTTCTTAACCTTTAAAGTCTCTAGAGTGTTTCCTTGGTTAATGACTTAAAAACTTATTTTCACTCCGGGCGGATTTACGCGAGCAGGGCCCTCATGCGCCGGCGCGCGAGTTTTGCATAGGCCACCGGCGCACGCAGAGCCCTGGGATGCGCGTAAGTCCCGGGGTTTTTTTAAGGGGGCGTGTCGGGGGCGGGGGACGATGACGCAGCGTTTCGGGGGCAGGACACGGCATTTCGGGGGCGGGACCGGGGGCGTTGCACCAGCCCGGGGGCATGGTCCAGGCCTCCGGACCAGCCCCCGGGTCGGATGACGGCGCACCAGCAGTTCGCTGGCGCGCGTAGATTTACGTCTGCTTCTAGAAGGCATAAATCGAAAGGACAAAGGTAAGGGGGGTTTAGATAGGGCCGGGGGTTGGGTAGGTAGGGGAAGGGAGGGGAAGGTGACGGGAGGGCGAAAGAAAGTTCCCTCTGAGGCCGCTCCGATTTCGGAGCGGCCTCGGAGGGAACGGAGGCAGGCAGCGCGGCTCGGCGCGCGCAGGCTGCCCAAAATCGGCAGCCTTGCATGCGCCGATCCAGGATTTTATAAGCTACGCACGGCTATGCGCGTAGCTTATAAAATCCAGCTTACTTTTGTTTGCGCCTGCTGCACGAACAAAAGTACGCGATCCCGCTTTTTTTTAAATCTACCCCACTGTGATCATCACTGCTGTGCACTGGGACTTAAGTGTTGCAATGATAAGATCCTTGAAAGAGGTATCCCCCCACCCCACCCCCACCCGCCAAGCATAAAACCCTAAAAAGACAATAATATTATACCAGTTGGAAGTATTTCACATTCAATTTAGATTTGAGATATGGCCTCTGGAACTGCTATCCGGTTTTAACCATGACAGGCATTACATATAAATTGCCCCATTGGCCTTCAATCCATCCTTCTGCTTTTGAACTTCCTCATCTGGCCTCCCCCCTTCCCCCCCCCCCCCCCCCACACACACCTCTTGGTCATATCTTTCTATCCATGTTGGTCTAGTGGGGTTTGGAGCACCCCAGGCTCCAGGCCCTGTGCCATCTAAGAAAAAATGGCATGAGCTGGCAGCCTCTCAATCTATGCCCTATCATGTGATATGGGCATAAGTTGAAAAGCAGTTGGGCAGAGTTATTTTTGCACATATGGCACAGGGCCTGTAGCTTAGGGAGCCCTCCTGGTCCTACTAGTCCACCAAGGATAGAAATATATGAGCAGGAGGTGTTGGAGGTGGCTGAAGGCCTGCAGGGGAGTTTACATTTATACAAAGGGACAAAGTTGGGCAGCGAGAGGGGACAGCACCACATGATTTTAAAACATTTTTATTTCTTATTTTTCGGGGGTGGGGCCCACTTCTAGAGCAGCAAGGGATTTTAACACCCCTGGGCTCTTACAAGAAGCCCCAGGATTGTTAACACTTTCGGTAAGGGAGTGGATGGGGCTTCATTCTGGCCAAATAAGCCCTTTAACAAGATAGTAAGATGGGGCTATGGGCTGTCACCATGCAGGAATCTGTGGGCCAATACTAACCCATGGATTTTTTACTGCCCTAAGGGAAAATATATGCATAATTCCCTAAACTGGTAGGTACCAAGTACTGCAAAATAGTAAATTCTAGGATATTTTTTCTCCTCCAAGAAAAAAATACTGTATTTTAGCAAATAGGACCCCTATGATTATAAGTTTGTTTGTCTATCCCGCCATTAATCCTGGGCAAGGCCATCTTTAGGGGGCTGTTTGAGTTCTAGAGGGCACCCCGCAATCTATATTCTTCCTCTATCTGGCTGGGCAAGCTGATTATACCGGACTATAAAATAATTAAATTTCGACCTACTCAATTACAGGTCTAACTTATCTGGCTAATTTAATTGGATAAGGCTGAATATCGGCACTTATCTGGCTAACCCCTAGATTTATCATTTTGCTATAAATTGAAAAAATAGCACCGGTGATAAAAGAAAAAAAGGAGTGTGGTTAGGGTAATTTTCCTGATACTGCATCACATAGCTATTTTAATACAACGTGCAATTAAATTTTCACACAGGGGTTTTATTGCATTTTGGGTTGTGAGAGGTGAGCGAGACAGAAAGATTGAGGAGAGAGGGAGAGAGGACTTTTATTTATAAATGTCCAATCAAGCAGGTCCACTGTTCTAATTTACATTTGAGTTTACACTGCTTTCTTTCACTGAACTTCCTTGCTTTTTCTTTCTGAGTATGTGTCCTATGCTCACGTATCTGGGAGGAGGCTCATCACTTCTGTCAAGAGTGAATAAACTGTCCCAGTGAGGGGATCCCTTATGTCCTGGAAAAATCCTAACTGAGATCCAAAAGTCCAGTCTTCTTCTTTTCCCGGCCTATGTCCTGTGTCCCAAAGGGGCTAGAGATCCCAGTTGGGGGTCACCAAAGGTGTTGTTTCTTCTCTCTGTTCTTCGGACACTTTCGGAGAGACTTTCCTGGAGGAAAGGGCTATAGCACAATGAAATCAAGCTACTACAGCCCAGCTTCACTGTGCGGAGGGGTGGTACTCACAAATCAAAAAGGGAAACCACCTCCAAAGTCTCAAAATTCCTCTGAGATGAAACACAGTCACTGCTACCCCTTTCCGTACAGGGAGAAGGGCTCACAGATCCTCTGCTCCCTAGCCTCCAGATCTAGGGCATGTCCCTCATCATGGACTTACTACCAGTCATGAACTAGGACTTACTACCTGTCGAAATCCCCAAAGTTGCCAAATTTCAGCAAAAGTCTCTTCTCCAAAATGGGAAGCAGACCTCAAAGGCACAGAGTATACTGAAAGGGATCTCCTCTGTACAAAAACAAAATGCCAAGTTAGATTGGTAGACCCTAACTCAGTCATGGAAACCAAAAGTGATCCTCACTTCTCATAAGTTAAACCAAAATGACACACTTACTCTACTCCTAGCACCACCTTACAGGCAAAGATCAAACCATCACAGACCACCTCAGAGGAAGGTGTTGTCGATGAAGGTCTGTCCCTCCAGTTGTACTATCAGGGCAGGGAACTGGGGCCATTTGGTGGAGACCAGGAGGTCTCTACACTCTCATATACTTAATAATTGTGATGCCTCCCTTGCATCTGATTGGCTTACAATAGTTTAAGCCCCAAGAGGTATTTAGCACTCTGAACTCAAGAAAACTAATGGAAATGTATTTCTCCCAAGATTGCAACAATTGGTTTGTAAGAAGGAAGAAGCAACCCACATATCTCAGATGTTAAAACTATGATGATCCCACATTTCTCAGATATCAAATTTGAGATCACCAGCTTATAAAAAGGCTGACCATTCCATGTTGCTATTCAGACCATGGGGACTTAATGTTCTCCATTAAATATAAACTGCTGTTCTCTCTGAACCAGAATGATAAAAAAAAACTTTAAATCATCTAATGAGGGTTGTTGAGTACCCCAATGATCAACCAAAGGAACTTGGATTTTCCTTATTCAAATAAAACTCCTATACTTTATAATAGACTGGTGAATCACTAGCTTTGTTTGGACAATATAAATCAGTTCAAAGAAGCTCACAATTGCACATACTACTTGTGTAGTAATTTATATGGAACCCATAAAAAAGAACAACAAAATTGTGTAATTTCTAATACATGATGTTCAAACAATTGATTATCCTAAACTTCTTTAGGGGCTGCTAGTTGTGATGTCTCCAACTGTTTATCAATTTCCTCAGTACCACTGTCATTGATATTTTAGTGGTGTCAAGAATAAGTAACATTAAATCATAGATACATTTATTTAACTCTGCATTCCATTCACTCTCAAAGTCTTCATTCTTAGTGAATAAATAAGGTTCCTTAAGGATTCCAAGGCCCCTAGGGATATGAGTAAGGTGGCAGTATTCTGTTAATGTAGCTGCGTGCAGCTTTGTCCAAAAAAGCTTCTTTTTCATCCACATGAACACACTCCAGTCTGTCTCTGGTATATTTTTTCAGATATTGAATCAAACAATTGAAGTCCAGATAAGTTGCTTGATCTGTAGCACTAAATAAATCCTTTCACTGTGTACTAAGCTATGGGGTAAATTTTTAAAGGTGTGCGCGTGGTTCCCAGCATGCGCACATGGACGCACCAGTTTTATAATATGCATGTGTTGCTGTGTGCATGTTCTAAAATCTGATACCTGCAATGATTTTATATCAGCTCGCACGCAAGGAAGGGTATTTTATAAAAAACACATGGTGACACAATCGGTTCATTCCCAGTTCCCAAGGAGTGGACTGGGAGGGAACTTCCCTTTACCCCTACCTATCCTTCCTTCCATTCCCCCTCTCCTCCCCAATCCCTAAACCCACTTCCACCCCACCTCCCACCCCGCCCAGATCCTGCCCCCCCGGCCCACCCCTTTTAACATCCCAGCACGTCCGTGCATATCAAGAGATACACGCATGGCTGGGCCACTCTGAAAATGCGCTCAGCAAGCACACGGCCCGGCCACGCAAGTATCTCCCGGGATTTGCGCAGGCAGGCCTTTTAAAATCCCCCCTGTATATCCCTTACCAAGGTAACCAACAGTATGATACAATTGAAGATGATACTAACAGTCATCCAAATCCAATAACTAAAATACAAAGAAAGGAGACCCTACAATTGATAAACCCATTACCCATTAAGTATATGCTAAAATTTGCAGCAAGCCACGCTAAAAATATTATTAGAATTAGTTTTAGTGCATAGGCCCTTATACGTGGGAAAGATTGGCTCATACAGTCTCTCTCAACCTTTTATTTATTTATTCTTTCTTCCTGGAAAACTTTAAACACATTTTACTTTTTCAATGACTATTGTCAAAGATAGTTTTTATCCTTTTCCATTTCTTCATTCATTCTTATTTTCTAGCATAGAACTTGGTATTTCAGTGCCAAACAGGACCAGAAACTATTTGATTTATGCTTGTAATTGACAGGTTGGATATCAGTTTTATTTTATGAATTGCTTTAGCATCATAATCATCAATAGCCCCTGGCTAGAAAAGGGTATGGATTGGTTGTTAAAAGCAAATATAACCCTTTCTCTACCACATACTAGTGTGAAGCATGGAAAACTACAATCTGTCTGACAATGACATTTGGTTGGCTAAGTAAAAATACTGAGGTCCATATTCAGAAGCAGTTAGTTGGATAACTCAAACGTTATCCGGCTAAATGAAGATTTGAGCACTTATCCAACTAAATTTTAACTGGATAATAAGTTATCCGGCTAGAATAAAGCCAGATAAGTTAGGGGAGTTCCGGAGGTGCAAATGGAAAGAGATGAGTAAGCTGGATAAGTTATCCAACCAACTCCAATATTTAGAGTTAGCAAGATAACTAAATTTACCAAGTGGAGTAGCTGCCATCATGGCATAAATAGGCTTTCTCTTGACCCACTGGCCCAGGGCTACAAATTTCTGAGTGGTTGAAATTACTCATGTGCATCCCTGGGACTTTTTCTGCATAACTGTGCAGCCTTCTTCCTAAGAAGGAACACAGACCAACAGTAAATACTGGGGATTTGGAGGGCAGAAGGACCCATTAGAAACAGCTGCTGGAATGCAGACAAAGAAATCCTGTATGTTTCAAATTTTTCAATTGATTCTTAAGTTATATTTTGACAGTCTCAGATTTCTTCTAATCCAAAACTTGTCAGGCACCTTTAAAAATATGGAGCCTGACAGAATTAAATTTAGCCTGGGAAGAAAAACCCAATTATTGCATATGCCAGTGTCAGCAGTACATGTATTTTATAACTACACCTTGAAATATAGGTACCCAGAGATTAGATGCATTTTCCTTTCTGCTACATTTTCTGCAACATCTTCTTGAGATAGGTCATATTCCCTTCCACAATACCCAGCAAATATCACTGTGAGAATGAGCTTGCTTCAGCACTCGAGGTTATTTCAGTTGGCCAAAGAACGTGTGCTAAAGAGGACATGAATGAGTCTTCCCAAAACTTTTGCTAATCTTAATTGGAACATACAAGTTAAAGAATTTTGTTCCTTGCTATAAACTGTGGCCTAGTATTAATATTTGTGTAAGAAATAAATATGTTGCATAATGCTAAATTGCTGACACATCAGTTTAGCATTACAGGGATATTTGTGAAATTATGAGTCAACTAAAAAAGGACTTTTTTCCGTGCTTTAGGATGTAAATGACTGGGAGGGGAGGAGTCGGAGCAGGGAGGGGAGGAGTCAGCCGCGGCACCGCAGCCGGCAATAATGTGAGGAACATTCTTGCCGGCAATAGTGCGGCGAATAGCACCACCTTTTACAGTGGCGCTATTCGTGTGAACGGCTGCAGCCGGCCGCACTGCCACGGTGCGAATGGCTGTGGCCTTTCGCAGGCCCGCCCCCTTCTTCACGGGGGGGGGGGACAGGCCTGCAAGGAATGAATCCTGTCCTAAAATGGAGCACTGTAACTAATCTCTTCTAGTATTCAACTCTGCACATACAGGGACAATTTGCAAAGAGCCCGCCTAGTTGCAAAGGACACAAGCTGTTACGAACATGTGTACTTGAGGCATTTTTCAAAGAGAAACTACCTGCATTATGTATCTTTGAAAATGAGCAAGTGCAAAATGTATGCACTAAAAAGTGTCTGTGTAATTTGCACTTGCTATTTGGGAAGGGGGAGCAGAGAGGGGCAATAAAAAATGCATTTACAATGTAAAATTAAATATATGTGAGTTGGCTTTCTTCCTGACCTAAATACATCTAAAGATATTTTTTATTTAATTATCCACATTTCATTACTCACTCTGTCATATTATATATTTTTAGACACATTTGAAGAGAGTAATTTTCTGTCAGGTTTATCTGTGTAAACACACAGAAACACTGCCTTCCCCAGGGAAGGGAAACTGGTAAGTGAACAGAATAGCAATATTCAGTCATACTGCTTGAGAGAGAGAGACTTAATTAGGCTCTCATATTAGTCAACTCTTTATACCACTGTAGGAGGGTCACAAGTAAATCTTAAAAGGCCTGCGTGCAAAACATTGGGGGGGAGGGGGGGTTATACGCAAGGCCGGGCCTTGCACATGCCGTGCACATTTGACAAAGGGCCCAGTAACACATGTATCCCCTGTTACATGCCGAAGTGCTGAGCCCAAACAAAGGGGTGGGCCAGGGGGCATGGTCTGGGTGGGGAGAGGTGGGGGGGTGGGCCTGGACAGTGCCATTCGACTCTGTCCCGGGGAAGCACGCACTGGTGGAGATTTACTTCTTCTCTACAGTTTATTTGTCATTTCCCAGAGGAACAATAAGTACGAAAATAACAAATTTGGGAATAGTTAGGGTAGATTTAGGGGGCGAGAAGGAGAGGGAAAGAGGGAGGAAAGATAGGATTAGGGTTAGGAAAGTTCTCTCCCAGTCCGCTCCTTAGTTGGAACATACTGAGAGGGAACTGGGGACCAGCTGATCGCTGCGCCGTGCGTAGGTTATAAAATTACCTCCCCTGAGCACGTGAGTCGCGAGCCTCCCGTACATGCACGCACACATGTACATTGGATTTATAGCATACGTGGGCCGGCATGCGCATGTTATAAAATTGGCACTTCCATGTGACCGTACCGGGAACGGGACGCAAATGGATACGTGTGCGCGCACCTCTTAAAATCTGCTTTTCAATTAGTAACTCAAAGTGAGGTTTTGGTGGTGGTCTAGAGTTTGTGGGCAGTTTTACATACACAGTCAGAGATACGAACAGCACAGTACACATCAGTGAAGATTTGATGTGATTTGGAGTGAGGAAAGGTACACAAAGATGAGATTTGTACAATGTTCAAGCTAGGGCGAGAGAACATTGTAGAAATCTCATCTTTGTGAACCTTTCCTCACCACCAAAACCTCACCTCAAGTTACTAGTTGACCCTCCTACAGTGGTATAAATAGATGACTAATATGTGTGCCACCCCAGAAGCATTCTCTCTTTCTCTCTCTACTCCATGCCACTCCCTCTCCCTCTCTCCACTCTCCCCTAACACCCTCCTGCCCAAAATGGGTTTTGCACTAAATAACGCAAATCCCAGTTTGGGCATATTGCACAGCATAACGCCAGGAAAATAGGTGTAGCTATTTCCAGCATTAAAAAGTGTGATAACATGCATTACACTATTGCATGCAATGTGAAATATCTTTCATTTTCATAAACGCCCAAACTCCTCCCTTTTGAGCAAAATGTAAAAATTTGCATATGCATGTGCTATGGCATTATCGCAGGCATTAGGGCCCTAACACCCACAATAAGGTCCTAAAGCGATTTGATGAATGACCCTGTAAGTTAATTCCCAATCTCGTATTCATGTCTTAGGCAGGGCTACTGTTATAGAATCCTTTTTGAACAGGAGCACATATATGTAACAAGAGTGCTTTTCACTCCTGTTCAAGGGGGAGTTATGGATAATAAAACGTTACAAAGATATACCATGCTGGTTCTCACCAAAGTACATTGAACCCAGTATCCTGTCTCTGGCAATAGCCAATTTGTGCAACAAGTTCCCTGCAGATCCCAAAAAGTAGACTCATTTCTTTATGCACCTCCCTATAGATCTGCTAATGTTGGGATTACTACCTGATAATCCCCTTTTCCTTAGTGTAGACAGATGGACTCAGAACAAATGGGATAGTATCCGCGTGCTAGCAGTTGGAGACGGATCTGACGTCAGCACGGGGGCGTATATATCCCCACAGGAAGCGTAGCTATTCAGTAATCTTCCTTGCAAAAGCTGTTATAGATGTGTGTACTGACGCTCAGTTAAAAAGTGAAACAGGATTCCCCTGACCGATTGATAGTAGCTGGAGACCGCCAGCATTCCCAACCGGAAGGCGTGGACACCCGGTAGAGTGTACGCTCTTATGGGAACAGATGACATGGCTTACCTTGAATCGGTGATACCCATGTACGCAGGCAGCTGGGCGGGATGCTGAGTCCATCTGTCTACACTAAGGAAAAGGGGATTATCAGGTAGTAATCCCAACATTTCCTGGCGTGTAGCCAGATGGACTCAGAACAAATGGGATGTACAAAAGCTTTACCTCCCACCTGGGCGGGAGGCTGCCTGAGGCCCATGTAACACCGCCCTGGCAAATGCTGAGTCCTCCCTGGCCTGGACATCCAGGCGGTAGAATCTGGAAAAGGTATGGAGGGAGGACCATGTCGCCGCTTTACAGATTTCCGCAGGCGATAGCATCCTGGATTCCGCCCAGGATGCCGCTTGACCCCGCCTCTACATGTCAACATGTAGAGGCGGGGTTTTTCCAGCCTCTACGTAAGCTGCCCGGATAACTTCCTTGATCCAGCGGGCGATGGTGGGCCGAGAGGCCGCTTCACCTTGTTTCTTCCCTCTGTGCAGGACGAACAGATGGTCCGTCTTTCGTAGGTCTTGTGTAAGTTCCAAATATCTGGGCAGCAATCTGCCAATGTCGAGATGGCGCAATAAACGCCCTTCTTCAGATTTCCTCAGCCCCGCCGTGGTAGGCAAGGTTATGGTCTGATTAAGATGAAACCGTGAAACCACCTTAGGTAGAAAGGAGGGAACCGTACGAAGATGGATAGCCTCTGGAGTGATCCTGAGAAATGGATCCCGGCAGGACAATGCTTGTAGCTCTGAGATGCGGCGGGCTGAACATACAGCCAGCAAGAATACCATCTTCAAAGTGAGGGAACGAAGAGACAGGAAAAACGAATCTAGAATGAGAAGAAAAGAAAAAAAATTAAAGTAGTCTTGGAAAGCACGCTCAACTAGCGTGCAGGCACTCCAAACTGCTTTGGAGACGGAAATTACTGAATAGCTATGCTTCCTGTGGGGATATATACGCCCCCGTGCTGACGTCAGATCCGTCTCCAACTGCTAGCACGCGGATACTATCCCATTTGTTCTGAGTCCAACTGGCTACACGCCAGGAAATAAATGTTTATTCACTTTTCCTGCAGGAACTTGCCAGACCTCTTTTAAACCTCGCTATGTTATTTGCCTTGACCACATCCTCTGCAACAGATTCCACAGTTTAATTATATGCGGACTGAAAAAGTATTTTCTGTAATGGATCGATACAGAGATATTGTGTTATTCACTATTTTGTTCTTCATTCTTCTCCAAATAATTTTTAACATTGTATTTGCTTTTTTTGACCACCAAAACACACCGAGCTGAGGACTTCAATGTATTGTTCACAAGAACTCTGAGGTCCTTTCCCAGGGTGTTTATTTCTAAGGATGTGCACAGCAAAAAAAATTGTTTAGTTGTTTTGATTCATTTCGATGTTTTTAGGTTTTTTTTTGTTTCGGTTTTGGCTTTGGAAAATAGCATATGCTATGGCGTTCATTTTGTCTGTATCATTTTAAATCCATGCACATCCCTATTGATTTCTAATACAGAACCTAGCATTGTATACCTTTTTCACATTAAATTTCATCTTTCATTTAGATGCCTAGTCTTCTACTATCACAAGGTCCTTCTGCAATTTCTCACAATCTACTGCTATTGAGAGAATTCTTAATAATTTTATGTCATCTGCAGATTTGATCACCACATTCATTGCTCCCTTTTCTAGATCATAATGAATATGTTAAACAGCACAGATCCTTATGGCACTCCATTATTGATTGACCTTTCTCCATTTGGAAAACTGACCATTTAGTCCTATTTTCTACTCTCTGTTTCCTTTCCTTTAACCAGTTTCTAATCCACAAAAGGACATAGACTCCTTAGTTTTCTTAGAAGCTTCTCATGTGGAACTTTGTCAAACGCCTTCTGAAAATCCAAATACACTACATCTACCGGTTCACCTTTATCCACATGTTTATTAACCCCTTCAAAAACTGAAGCAAATTTGTGAGGCAAGATTTCCCTTGGGTGAATCCATGTTGACTGTGTTCCATTAAATCATGTCTTTCTATATGCTCTGTGATTTTGATCTTTAGAATAGTTTCCACTATTTTTCCCAGCACTGAAGTCAGTTTTACCGGTCTATAGTTTCCTGGATCAACCCTGGAGCCCTTTTTAAATATTGGGGCTAACTTGCCCACCCTCTAGTCTTTAGGTGCAATGGATGATTTTAATGATAGGTTACAAATTTTAACTAATAGATCTGAAATTTCATTTTTTAATTCCTTCAGAACCCTGGGGTGCATATGATCCAGTGCAGGTGATTTGCTGCTGTTGCAAAATTACCCCTTTAAATGTCAGCAGGAAATGAGAAGTAGTAAAGTGCAGCTTGCCAGACATATCAAATTGCTAATTCATCTGCTTTATCATCACACTTTACAGCTAAGGATTTTCTATGCATATCCCAAATATGGAAGAGGATAAGAGAGCAGCTTTGAGCTACCTTGGGGTCCTTGTGATTGTGGGAACTTTTGGGGAAAGTGGGAGCAAATAGGACCTAGACTTTTTAGAAAGGCTAGGACTTGGAGAGTCATGTATAGATGGCAGGGCAGGAGAGTTGCAAAGGAAGACCCTTGCTATGGAGGAACTTCATTTTTAGATGGTAATAATAGTGATGTAAATGTTTGAACAAAAGGATTTGCTATACACATAAAACATCTCGGGTATGGATCCATAAACTCTCATTTTCCCTCCCACTGAGATTTTGATAATTAATCATGATCAGCAGCTTTCTCTCCCCCACAAGAACAATCCTATAAATATACATATTTGGACATCACACAAATGATCTCTGTTCTACATTCCCATACAGCCATCTCTAGATAAAATAACCTTCTGAGTGGAAAAGAAACCATCTAGTAAAACTAATAAAATTATTCGAGAGCATCAATCAATAAAAATTCTTCTGTGTGGAAGTGAAATCTGGGGTCTATACAGGATAGAACAGAATCCCAATATAAAATCTGCACCTCAAGTCCTACAATACTCTACATGCACAGAAACTTCCCCAGCAAAAGGTGCAGAGCAGAACAAGGACATTTCCCTTTACCATGTACCATAGAAAAATTATTTTAAAATTCTGGAGTCATCTTAGTAACAGCCACACATTCCCTCCACTACAAGGAACAATGTATAATAATACAAAATCCTACAGAAATATACTCTGAATGTATAGGAAACCTGTCATACCATAACTGCAGGGAGGATGACTAAGAAACAATATCAGGAAATATTTCTTCACAGAGATGGTGGTAGATGCATGGAATGCTCTGCCACAAAATGTGAAGACAAGAACAGTTAATGAATTCATGAGAGTATGAGAGAACACTCAGTCATATATGCAGAACACAGACAGACCCTCGCCAAATACAGAAACCATAAAGTAGAAATAGAAATGAGCAGACAAAAACTGAACTGAAAACTGCAACAAGTCAGAATCTGTATGCAGTGTAACAATGGAAAAACAGACACATCACCATTCCTCATTACACATCAAATAAAATCAAGAAATATAAAACATCAATCATTATAGTAAATCCCTAACGCCTGGCTTTTCCTGTACTCCTGGGCATCCTGAGTTTTTTATTGTTCTTGAGATTCCTGTGGTTCCTGATTTTCTTGTGATTCCTGATATTTTCCTGTGCTTCCTAAGTCTCCTGTAGTTTTTGAGTTGCCTGTTGTTGCCCGAGTTCCTGATTCATCCTGCTCCTTGGACTGACACCTGAATTGACCTTCACTTGGACACTGACCACGAGTATCACCGCCTGCCTTGATCCATTCCTGGCACTGACCATGAGTATAGCTGCCTGCCTCAACCTGCGCCTGGACATCAACCACAGAGACCCCACGTGTCCAGTCAGCCCCTATACCCTAGGGCTCAACCTAAGGGGAACATGGGTTGGTAGTGGTGAAGCTCCAGCAGGGTCTCTACTTCTCTCCAGCCTCACATACCAAAGGTAGTGATTAGTGGGGTTCCTCCTCATAGATAGAATCACTCTCCTTCGGTCCAAGGGTCCATATCCAGAACACTGTTAGGCCTCTTCTTCAGCAGCCATGAGTCAGGGTCCATGATGGTCTGTCGGAACTCTTCTTATGCTGCCACAGGATGGGGTCTATGGTGGCCCCACTGGACCTCTCCTTTTCTTCAGGAGACTTGGATTACCAAGGAACAGACTCAGGGAATGGACCTCATATATCTAAAGCTAATGATGCCCCTACTCATGTCCATATGTTTTACAGATCCAATGGTTTTGCCAAGAGCATTCTGAATTCCTGGGCATAGGATACACATCACTGGACCTCCAAAGTTGCCACTGAGGGAGAGGAATTGAAGCAGAAGGTGATGGGATTAGCTAGGAGGGTGTACCATGCACACCGCAAATGCACAACCCATATCCACAGATGACATCCAGCCTGGCAGGGTCAGTGCAAGCATAAATTGGCACCCTAGGTGAACCTTTGGTCATTCACCCCTTTCCCTAACTTAACTACTGGTGGCAGTGGCTCTAGCACAGTACTCCTTTCTTTGATGGTATTGGCTCTGGTACAGCACACCCCTCTGGACTTCACTCTGGCAGGATTTTGCCAACCCCAAAATCTTGGCACTCTAGGTGACTGCCTAGTTTGGCTAATGAAAGCACCGTTACTGCAGCTTGGAGAGTGTGAAAGATGGAAAAGGACTGAGCTCAGATGTTTCCTGGCCCAGTACCATTAGATCTAGTCCAGTGATGCCTGTGGCATAGGGAGGTAATATCATCCATGCATACTCCCTCTTTGTCCCTCCTATATTGTTGGAACAGCAATAGCAAAATTCCACAATCCATGAAGTCCTCAAAGAATAACATGGGCTCTCAGTCAATGCCAGAATATTTTTTTAAATATTAATAGTAATATTCAAAGCTTTGCACAACCCTATCTCTTCTATTTTCAAAATGGCTGTCACATTATGCTCCTTCCAGACTGTTTAGGTAGAGCTAAGCAGCTTTTTTGAGAACCCCTTCTTTAGCAATTGAAAATAATTGTAGCACACAGCAAAAATAGCCTTTTTATGCATTTCTCCTAGAATCTGGAATACTCTGCCAATAGAATTATATAGATCAGGAGAGTATTTGAGTTTTACGAAACTTTTGACATCCTGACTGTTTACCTCAGTCTTTACTTAATTTATCTATCTAGCTATTTATTTCATAGTGGTTGAATAATATAACCATCTTCTGTGCTTCTCTTTTTATTATTGTAGTTTTCCCTCTGTCCTATAGAACTGAGACATTCTGTGTCTGCTGTTTCTATGCCAACAAGTGACATAGTGTTAAGGATGTTGGCAAACAGAAGCTGTGGGACAAAGACTGATTTCTGCCTGTTCAATAGTAATACCCATGTTAAGTGTCATGTAAAATCAAAGGATGGTGACCTTAATTTGGAACAAGTCTCTTCAGCAATTTGTTGTAGCAAGGTCTGTTTCTCTGGACTTGCTGGAGGTTTATTTTTCCCATTTTGGACTTTGAAGTATAGGAAGTTAAGATAGCCTAGTAGACTTACAGTATATCTTAAATGGTTCATAATTGGGTTTTATAAAATAATTTTGAAAGGTTAAAAAGCCTTCCTACCCCCCCCCCCCCCCATCGGGGATTCAGAAGAAGAACAGAGAACACTGTTTGCCTAAGAACTGAAGTGTATGTGTTTAGGTTATGCTCTCTTTCTGCTCCATGAGAGGAAATGTCTGAGATTTATACAGGGAATAGTACTGCCTGCGTTCTTTTCTGCTGGAATGTCTGTAGTCTGCATTGGTTTGTGTCGAAGCTGCAATACTTTCTTCATTCCTCATGCATCAGCATTATGATATGTTTATGAAAACCAATAATAAAGAATATTAAAAGAAGGAGAAAGCAATTGAGATGATACATTAAGAGAATTTATTTTTATTCTGAAGATTGTAGCTTACTTATAAAACTTGTAAAATAGTAATGTTAATATTTCTCAGGGAGTCTTCAGAGGAGAAGAAGATTATGCTGGCGGCTGAAGAGGACTGGTAAGTATTGTTATCTGGAGAATAATGGGCAAAATTGTGGGGTAAACTAGCTTCAACTGTGTGTGTCTTGACTTACATTTCTTTCAGTGTGGGTGGGTGAGTACCTAATTAAAAAAAAAATCAAAAACAAAAAACAAAGACCAGGGAGCTAGGAAAGTTTTTTTTCTCTTATGGTAGCACTGAGAAGAGAATATAACTTGCTGGTGGCTGAAGAGGATCAGTGAGTATTGTGTTGGGAAATTTTAGGACTTAAAAAGTTTAAGGGAGATGTGAAATAGTGGGGTATATTCATTAGTGTGTGTGTGCCTAAAAAAACCCAAACAAACCTTATAGATAATTCTAGTGTCTGTCTTTCCCTCCCCCACTGCTAGCAAGTAGCTTGCTCCCACTGCTTGTCTTTCTACCTGCACCATGTCTGGAAGGAGAGGAGCCCTGCTTAGGAAGCCCAACTTCCAGCAAAAGGAGGTAGATCTTCTTGTTCATGAGATCATGAAGGTCCAGAATATCCTTTATGGACCAGAGTCCAGGAGCATGAGCTCATACAGGAAGGAGAGAACATAGCAGAAGACCTGTCATAGGCTCAATGCGATTTTTGCAACAACCACAATGTGGGAAGACATCCAACGCCTGGTGAAGCAGAAGCAGGCCAGAATGAGAGCTGAGGGGCTGCAAGCCAGATCACTTTTTTCCAAAGCAGAATGGATAGTGCATAGCGCCATTTTGTAGGCAACTGTGAGAGGTGTAGGAGAACTGGATATCTCATATCCTGAAGGCCATCAAGGTGAGCAGTTTAAATAGAGAAAGCATATAAAGTGTTTGCATGTAATGAGTATAATGATGTAAAATTGTAAAGTACCATACATTTTTTATAAGTAGCCCTCATTTAGTTAAGGTCCTGGGCATATGGGCACATAGGGAAAGTCATGGACCGTGCAAGATCTCGTGACTGCCCAGGGTTCCTGCACACGCAAGGAAAGCAGAATATTTTCAAGGCCATAATGCTTATATAGTCTTATAAAATACTGTGTTTTGCCAGCCAGATCTGCATGTAACCATGCTATGATTGATTTCTTAAATAGAGATGTGAATCGGTTCCGGGATCGTTTCTGGTATCCTGTTCGTAGAACCGCGGGAAATCTTCATTTCCTGCGGGTCTGACTGCTTTTTGTTTTCGGCTATCCCGAGCCGAAAAAAAAAAACCCACCCCGACCTTTTAAATCTAATTATTTAGAATCCCTCACCCTCCCGACCCCCCCAAAACTTTCCTAAGGTACCTGGTGGTCCAGCGGGGGTCCCGGGAGTGATCTCCCACTCTCGGGCTGTTGGCTTCCAGTAAACAAAATGGCGCCAATGGCCCTTTCCCCTTACCATGTGACAGGGGCTATCGGTGCCATTGGCTGGCCCCTGTCACATGGTAGGAGCAATGGATGGCCGGCGCCATCTTAAAAATGGCGCGGACCATCCAAATACATGTGGTTGGCATTATGGCATTTATTAATACTAAACGTGACTACAACAGTTAAAAGATCAAAAACTCATCTAATAATTCAAAATACCTGTACAACCTCATTTCTGAAAACATCAACTCCAACACAACCAAATCCAAAAATTTAAGCCAAGACTTAGCTACATTCTTCAAGAACAAAATAACCAAAATAACAGATACATTCATCAACTCCTCGATTGAAGACAACCAAATATCCACAGCAAACATAACACCATGGACTAATTTCGAAGTTATCTCCTCCACTGAAACAGAAAAAATGCTAAAGAAAATAAATTCAGCTCGCCATGACCTTGACACCATCACCACAAGAGAACTAAAGGAAATTGCTCACTCCTTAGCCCCAACAGAAGCAGCAATAATCAATAAATCTCTTGAAGAAGGTGAGCTATCAGTCAAGTTAAAAATTGAGACAATCAGACCAATACTAAAAAGAAAGAACTTGAACCCAGATGACCTGAACTACCGTCCAATATCAAACCTACCCCTACTTGCGAAAATGACAGAGAAAGCAGTACTGAAACAACTCAATGAACACCTCGATAACTACAAAATACTACATCCCACCCAACACGGATTTAGGAAAAACCTCAGTACAGAAACTCTACTGCTCAACCTATCTAACATTTTAAGAAGCTGTGATAACAAAATAGGTCACATACTAATCCTTCTCGACCTTTCCGCTGCATTCGACACAGTTGACCACAAAAAGCTCATATCCAGTCTAGCAAACATAGGGCTCTCAGGCAAAACTCTTTACTGGTTCACTTCATTTCTAAAAGACAGCTATTACAAAGTCTCCATCAACAACAACACATCAGAAGCCATTCCCCTTGAAACAGGGGTACCTCAAGGGTCTGCTCTCTCGGCCACCCTCTTTAATATATATCTACTTCCACTATGCCAACTCCTATCAAGCCTAGGCGTCACCTACTACATATATGCTGACGACATACAGCTCCTCATTCCAATTACATCCACCACTGAAGACGCACTGATTTTAGCCGCATCTCACCTAAATTCGATAAAAAACATGCTAAACCACCTAAAGCTTTGTCTAAACATGAGCAAAACTGAATGCATCCTAATCGATAGAAAAAACCTGGGATCCAAAACCACCTCATCTTTTCAAATTGACAACATCCACATACAACTTAAAGATAATGTAAAAGACCTCGGTATCTGGATTGACAGTGAATTAACATTCAAAAAGCACATTTCTACAAAAACTAAAGAAGGCTTCCATAAACTCCAAATACTTAAACATCTAAAACCAATGCTTCACCACCAAGATTTCAGAACCGTCTTACAATCTCTCATCTTCACCAGCCTTGACTACTGCAATTCACTCCTGATAGGCCTTCCTAAAGTAACCTTAAAACCACTTAAATTACTACAGAATGCCGCAGCGAGAGTTCTAACTGGCAAAAAGAAATCAGAACACATCACACCCATGCTCAAAAGTCTACACTGGCTGCCAGTAGAAAAAAGAATTGAGTTCAAATTACTAACAATACTACACAATGCAATCTACAAAACAGATAACACGGCTTTTGACAATGTCTTACACATACACAGATCGCAACGTATGACCAGAACAGCAAGCAAAGTACAGCTAGAGATACCAGCACTCTCATTAGCCAAGCTATCCACAACAAGGAACAGAGCCATATCCATAGCTGGCCCGAAATTATGGAACTCACTACCAGAACACTTGAGCTCACAAAGCAACATTAAATCATTTAAAAAAGAGCTTAAAACCTGGATATTCAGTCAAACTTTCAAAGATGGTATTGGCTAAGATTACACAAATTATCCCATGCATATCCTCTATCGGATATGCAAAGACACTAAGACTTTGACACTGAACGTATTAAGTTCGAAAAGACATGGTTTAATCACTGACACTCCCTGTTTAAACGTTTGAATTTACATGTATTAAGTTAGTTTGATGTTTTTTGTTTCTCTGTTTCTCAGTTTACTGTTAAATGTTGTACTTGTAAACCGGAGTGAAGGCTGCTAGCTATACCTTGGTATAAAAAAACTCTTAAATAATATAAATAAATAAATGTGTGCTGCCTGATAGTGAGACTAAATGAGGCATGTGTGGCATGAGAGTTTATATACGATTGCTATCACAGTGTTCATAGCTTGGCCTAGCTAACGGCATTTGGTTTGGTGGTCCTCCCCAGCAGACCCCATTCCTAGCCCTCACTTGTGGGTGAGATAGTGCCATAGGTGTGATAGGACCCCAGATCAGCCTCAAGCATGCAGAACAACATCTCTAGAAATGCTCTAAATCTCAATTAGCTCTGAAGCTTAAAGCCACAGCCTATAGATGCAGGTTGACAGTTTAAGGTTTAAATGACAGAGTTCCCATTTTACAGCTTCATTTCATAGCTGAGAACTGTGTGTATGTGAAGTTAGGCACCTGTATTGGGGAGGTTTAGTGTCACATGGCGTGCCAAGACATAGCTAACAGCACTACTTCAGCAGTTGCAGATCCAGTGCTGCCTAGGGTTACCAACTGGCTCCAGATTTACAAGACATGTTGATCCAGTCCTGGTCTTACGCCCTTATGTGCAGGTTTTTATAGTCTTGGTTTAACTAGGAAAAGTTAAATCAAGTCCCAGCATGTAATGGGTTAAACTAGGACTGGGTCAACCTGTTCTGAAAATGGGGAGGCAGTTGGCAACCCTTCTACTGTCATCAGAGTGCTCACCTAGCAGGCCTTAAATAAAGCCTCACTCCTCCTTTCCTCCACTCCTTCTCACTCTTCCACTCCTCCATTCCTCCACCACTCCTCCTCATCCTTCACTCCTCCACCACTACCACTCCTCCACAAAAAAAGACTAACAGACAAACATGACAAACTAACAAAAACTTTCACACACAGAAAAAGACAAAAGACATAGGAACAGGAAAACAGATGAGAAACATAAAATAAAGGATACAGCACTCAGAAATCACTAGCAAAACTCCTACTCCAACCACTATCCAACATCTAACCTCCTCTCCTCTCTCTCTCCTACATCTGACACACCCTCAAAGAGGCAGCTGCAGGAAGCTGAGATACATAAACTGCAAAAATAATGCGCCACTCACTAATCAATATTAGCTGTGTAAAATGACGTGGCTCATCCTGACGCAATGTGCGACACAATAACACAACGTGCCTTGCGTTACTTACCTAAGTGATGCGGTAGACAGGAAATTAACCTAACCATGCTTTTTTTTTTTTTTTATCGTGGGTGCTATTTCCGCAATATTTATTTCATTTTGATTGCAGCTAGGTAGAGAGTACATCAAGCTAGGTAGAGAGAACATGGTACAAATCTACTCTTCTTTCACTTTTCATCCCTCCAAATCACATTAAGTCTTCACTGATGGTAACTGTACTGTTCATACGTAGGACTGTGCATGTAAAATTGCCCCCCCAGAACCCACCCCACCTAACAAACCTCACCCTGAGTTATTAGTGGCCCTTCTTATAATAGTATAAAAAGTTAACTGTTTGGAGAGCCTTTCTCTCTCTCTTTCTTGCAGCCCAAAATGTGATAAAAGCCTGTCTGGGGACTTCTCAACTTGCAATGTGAAAATAACGCAGGTACGATAAATTTAACTTGTGATGCGAAAAAATAACTATGCGATGCATTACCAGGAAAATTAGCCTAACCATGCCCCTTTTTTATCGCAGGCGCTATTTTTGCTATATTTATCGCAAAATTATGAATCTAGGACTAAGCTATTTAAATGGCCATCTTTCAATTTTGGGCCCTAAGGATTTTCTTCCATTTCTGTGTCTATGGGAAACATTCTTAGTAAATGAGGCCCTAACTTTGTACCTGAGGCAATGGAGGGTGACGTGATAGAGCTGAGCAGTTGGTGTAGATGGGCACATTAGATAGGCCATATGGTCTTTTTCTGATGTCATATTTCTATGTTTGATGGAAAAGTGAAATGAATAAGCGATGATGATGATGATGATGATGATGATGAACTACTACTTAAGACTCAAATTTTATAATATCAATGTTAGGACTAGAGTCTGTGTGTACAAATTAGCCCCGAATTTTTAAAGTGGATTTCCATGCATACGTCTTCTTTGAAAATTACTAGGACTGTGCGTACCTTTGCATGGCCATAGGCATGCACATTGACACCAGCTAGGGAGCAGGCGTGAATGTTCACGGAATTTATCTTCCTGCCTCAACTCCATCCCTGGGAGTGTTTTTTTTTTAAGTACATGTAAAAGTCCACACAGAATTACTTTTGCACATACTTTTACATGTACGACCCTGGGATAATTTTCAAAAAGCCCATTTCCACATCTAAATGCTTTTGAAAAATTATTCACAATATTGTTAAGAAAAGTTAACTTAGTATTTTATTTTTCTGCTTATTATTTTACATGCAAATGTTGCACATTATTTAAAGCCCTCAAGGAAAAAAAGACTGCCCTTGTTTCCTTAGCAACAGTCAGGTATGATTTGCATTCAACTCTCATGCCAACTAACTACTGTAACTAGGCAAAATATTAAATGAGGCAAATGCAGCCCAGCAGAAATATGTGCAGGGATTTCAATTTGAAATATCTCATCTGCTTCCTTCTGCTTTTTCCCCACACACCTTGCATCTGCAATATATATGGGGAAAAGCGTCTTGGTGACACTGACCATTTAGGGAATTTTTAAAGGAAAACTCTGGGAAGTCTCCCTTTAAAAATCTGCTTGCAGCTCCACAGGTACAAATTAACCACGGGTCTGCAGGCTACTAAACACCTCTGAAAAATCCCTTTCCAGTGAGTTTAACAAATGCACAATCTTATGTCAATATTATTTTAGTAACATAACAGTAGATAAAGATTTCAATCACCCTGGGTAGATAAGCATTTAGAGGACTATTTCAAAAGCCATTTACCTGGATAAATAGTGATTTACCCAAGTAAACTGGCTGTTTGGAAACTGTTCTCATTCAATCCAGCTGTTGCGCTCCAGTGCTCTGCCCAGGGGGCGGAGCACTGGAGGAGACAGAGGCTAGGATGAGCTTCACCACTGGAAGCCTGAGGTCCTCCCTGGAGGAGCCCATAGGGACCCGGGCCGCTTGGACTTAGGTGGGCCTCGCAGGGTCTCCTGGGAGAATGGAAGTCCGGCGTGCCCACAGACAGAGGGGGAAAGCGGTCAGGTTCGTGACTGGAGGTCAGGTGGAACAAGGAGGACTAGAATAGTATAGGTGATGACAAGGCTAGGAACAGAGCCAGAATCTAGAGATGTGGTCAAGCAGGCAAAGGTCAGAGTCCAGGAGTCAGTCTGAGAAGTGGCCAACAAAGCAGGAGTCAAGTACTGGAGGTCAAACGAGGTCACAGGCAGGCCGAGGTCAGAAGGCAGGCAGCAGGCAGACGAGTCTAGGAACAAGCAGAGATCAGAAGGCAGGCAGGTCGAGTAACAGGCTGGAGTCAGAAGACAGGTGGCAGGCAGGCAGGTCAAGGAGCAAGCCGAGGTCAGTACCAGAATGACAGTCTGGAGGTACTACCTGGGAGACGGACAGATGAACAGGAACAGAAGGACGCTGGAACTAGGATGCAGCAACAAGGCAGGAACAGAACTGGAACAGAAGGATCCTGGAATGAGACTTGGAACAAGACTGGAACAAGATACAAATGCAGTGACAATCTAGCATATACCGACCCGATTGCCAAGGCAAGGAAGTACAAGCAGGGACTTCCTTATAACAAGGAATCAATCAGGACGCGCCACAGAGCTAGGACCTGCCCTTGGCCCTACAAGAGGCCGGGCGGTCTGCGCGCACGCGCATGGCCAACACAGCCGAGGACGCCGAGCTCCAGCGTGAGGCCTGGTGCACAATGGAAGGCCCGGCAACCGCCACCGCATGACGCCGAGGCCTGGAAGCACTTGCAGTTGCTGCTAGGGAGGCCGACCCGGGACCTGTCATAGAACCATGAAGGCGAGCAGACCCGGGCGTGGACGGGATGCATAACACCAGCTAGTGGTATGTGTGGGGGTTCCCCTGCATATGCACTTTTTGCTGGATTTCCGTGTTTTCTAGAAAAAAAAATCTGCCTGCAGAAAAAGCAGTTGGAAAGTTCTTATGCCCTTTGATAATTTTCTAGGGAAAATAATGCACATTATTTTTCAATCCTGCCCAAAAACATGCCTCGGAAACATTTCCCCTAAATGTGGGATAAAAGTATTTGTATTGTTGATCACAGTGTTTATTTCCTTCCTTATTGAAAAAGTCAGTTTTCAGATACCAAATTTACAAGTGTAAATAACTTTGAAAATTGTATTCCTCAATATTTAAACCGACACTTCCCCTATGTCTTTTCCCAAGTTTCTCAACTCCCTTGCTACCACTGCCATCTATCTAACCAAATCAGGTTTAAATTTCATTACAGTGCTCACTAGGAAAGTGCAACCCCCAAAGTTTTTATTTTGTTTTTTTCATTATGGGATGGGAGTGGGGGCTGTTTTGTAGGTACGGGTTTGTCTAATTTTTTTTCTGCTTTGCTCAATTGCCAAAGCAAAAAAATAAAAACATTATGCAGGAAAAAAAAAATCCCCAAAACAAAAGAAAAACTGATTTTGAACAAACCAAAAATGGTGTTATTCAATGTGGAGCAGATTTGAAAACCTGCACGCAGGCGCAGATTTGTTCGTGCAACCTGGTGCGAACAAATCTACACCCGATTTTATAACATGCGTGCGCAGCCACACGCATGTTATAAAATCCAGGGACGGCGTGCGCAAGGGGATGCACAATTGTGCAACTTGCGCGCACCGAGCCACGCAGCCTGCCTCAGAGGGAACTTTCCTTCTGCCCCCCCCCCCCCCCCGGCACCTTCCCCTCCCTTCCCCTACCTAACCTAGCCCCCAGCCCTATCTAGAACGCCCCCCTTACCTTTGTTGAAGAAGTTACGCCCCACCCCCTTTTTGCAAGCCCGGGGACATACGCGTGTCCCGGGGCTTGCACGCGCCACCGAGCCTATGCAAGATAGGCTCGGCGCGCGCAGGGGCAGCTTTTCGGGAGTTACGCGCGTAACCATTTGAAAATCTGCCCCAGCATTTTTTGCCATTGTTTTAAACAAGTGCACATCTCTAATGCTGGTCTCCAGCACTTCTGCTGGTAGGCTGTTCCAGGCCTTGTCATCTTTGTATTTGGTTCTTACAAGATTTATGCTTCATCCAACACCCAGACCCATGCAATGATCCCTCTAAACTGCATGGGAGATTGCTGACACTTTTCTCCCCACCTGGTGTCATTCCAGATGTTTCATGGTTTGAGCTGTGCAGGGCTGGCAGCTTCTGTAGACTACAGGACCCCATATGGTTCACCATAAAGAAGATAACTTTTAAAAGGCATTTCCATGAGTAAAAGGCATTTCTTTATTATTACTAATTTTGGTGTCTCAGTATGTGATATGCTTACCTTATTTGGCATATTTTTTTAAATTTTATGCCAATGATGGGCAGCTTTATTTTACAGTTGCTGTTCATTTTTTGGAAACTAAACAATAGATTGATGATTGTATGAAGGAGATAAATAAGCACCTAAGTTCCAATGCCTTATTTTTAAACATTGCCAAAGAGGAGATAACGTGAGGGAATGTGAGAGAATGTGAGAGGGCTCCTTGCAGACCTATCACGTTCTACTGCCACCCAACGTGTCCAGCCTCACCCCTTACAGTTTATCCCCATATTGTATCTCAGACCTTTAGATTATATTGCATTATCTTCCCGTTCATTTAACCTGTATTCAACCTTTAACTCAGCGGTTCGCATCTTGCATCCCAACGTTTTTCTCCCTTAACCTTTAACTAGCTCTTCAAAGTTGTGATCTCTTCACCTAGTTCCCAACAGCCTCCCTGACATTGCTTGATGGTACCCTAATTTATTCTGTACTGAATTTATTTACTTTCTTGTGTTAAATTGTTCCTTGTTTTAAATTGTTCCTTGTATCGCCTCCAAGTGACTGTTCTGTTCACATGTAAACCGGTGTGATATGTATTCTATACAGGAACGGCGGTATATAAGAATTTAAAAATAAAAATAAATAAGATGCATTTTCTCTTTGCTTTGGGACCCCACTCCCACAACAACTAAAAAGCAGAAGCGTGATTGCAAACATTTTCTCTTATGACATACCTTTGTTGAGACCTGAGAAACGGTGAGCTGCAGGTTTGATTGCTCAGACATTTTGGGTAATAATGGTGATGAAACCAGTACGATGGGAGAAGGAAAGGCAGAAAGTGATGGCTCAAAAAATGCAAGTGAGGTAAATTCTTCTCCCTCGCCTGAATCTCCCAGGCAGCCACCAGATCAGAACATGCAGAAGGTTGCAGCAGCAGTTACTGTGGCATTAGAGGAAAAGTTTAATAAAATCTACAATACATTTGATAAAATATAGGTCTTATAATCTGATAGAAAAAGCTGCAAACAAAGGAAATGCACGGGTCAGGACTGAGCTAGAGTCAGAAATGGCACAGCTTAAACAATTTAATGCCAAATTTGTTTCAGTTTTTTTTTTTCATTGCAGAGGCTTGAGCACGGAAATGTTAGTTTTCTGCTCAGTTATATTGTAACTATGATGTAAGGGAGTGGGGTCCCTTCAGATATAAAGTAATCACATCCACCCATAGTTGGGTAGTGAGTCAGTGTTGGCCAATGGCTGAAACACTGGGGATGAGTGGTGGGTTGGGGGGACTGGAGGGGATAGAGGGTGGTTTTCATGATTGGGAGGTGGGTTTTAAAGCTTGAAATTTACTGAACATGATACATGGATTCCCTTTTGTTTTGTGTGTTAAGATAAGAAGAATGCATTTTCTGTACCATGGGGGCTGGGCTTTCGGCTGGGAAGCTCATTCTTAATCAGTGACAAAAGAAATGATGTGTCATTCACTCAATTTATTTGTATCAAACTACAAGTTAAATGAGTGTTATCAGGTATTCGTTGTACAACTTGGGATGTGGCAGGCATAGGTTCTGTGCTCAATGTTTTAAAATATTGCAGGCCCTATAGAGGGCAAAAACACACATTGCTATGTTACAAGAAACAAACTAGAATGAGTTAGAACATCAGAAGGTATAACAGCAGTGGGTGGGGGAGATTTTTCCTCACAGTCAGTCTATATTAATTGGCTAAGAAAATAATTAAGGACTGTGAAGGTAGATTTGTATTGGTGGAGGACATTCTCTTTCGACAACTCTTGGTGAGGTGTACTGTGTGCACAAAACACATATAGTCATGCATTTTTTACTAAGATTATTAACTTACTTGCATAATATTAGAGTCTCAGTTTTAGTGGAGGGAGATTTAAATTTTGTACAAGATTCGACCGTGGATAGATCTTCTTCTACCCCTATGCAGCACTCGGACAGACTGTTGTGCATTTCGTAAATTTGTCACACATTAGATCTTGTAGATGTATGACAAACATTACACATACTGGAAAGAACATATATGCATGTATCCAGAGCACATAAGACATGCTAGCATATTGACTCTCTGCTTTTACAATGGGAATTTGTTTCTAAGGTCACCACAGTCGAAATTGGTCTTGCGACCATTTTTGGTCACTCAATGGTATGAGTTGATCTTATTTATTTATTTTTTAATTATTTTTATATACCGATGTTCCTGTATAGAATACATATCGCACCGGTTTACAGAGAACTGAACTGTCACCCCAGGAGGCGGATACATGGAACAGGGTTGAAATGAACTTAGGTTGATACGAACTTACAGTGAACAAATGGGATGCAATTAAAAACATGAATGCTAATATGACTGGTACAATTAAAACATATTTACAATGACATATTTACAGTGGTATAAGTGGAAGAACGGCTGTGAAGCACCATTCATCGGATCTTAACCCTCCGGGAATGCCTGGCTGAATAGCCATGTTTTTAGTTTCTTTTTGAAAACCAGAGGACAGGGTTCTTGGCGGAGGTCCGGTGGGAGCGAGTTCCAAAGGGGAGGACCCGCTGTGGAGAGGGCGCGTTTCCTTAGTGAGGTTTTGGCCGGCTGGGTGTGCAGCATGTCCTTGTACGCTCTTCTGATGGGTCTATTAGAAGTGTGTGGCTGCAGTTGGAAGGTTAGGTTGAGGGGGGAGATGTTGTGTAGAGCCTTGTGGATCATCATGAGGGCTTTAAAGAGTATCCTGAATTTAATTGGCAGCCAGTGAAGGTTCTGAAGGATAGGGCCTTGAGGGTTTTCTGAAGGTTCTGAAGGATAGGGTATGGTTTTCATCCACATGGGTCTCACGAGTGTGGAGATTCCCTAAACACCTATGTCATGATATGGAGTTCAGAAAATGTTGATAAAAAAAAAATGGGAGGATTATCCAAAAAATAATCAATGCCACCAGGATGACCCAGTTTTGTTTTGGATGGCAGCAAAACCAGTACTGGGGTGGGAAATCATTTCCTATATGATTGCTAAGAGGAAATCTTTAGCTAAAGAAATTTTGAATTTGGAGTCCTAGCATAGAAAAGCTAAGAATCTATGGGGTCCATTTTCAGCCACAGTGCGTCTTCGCTAGATAGCTGGATAAACATATCCAACTAATTAGCAGGGTATATTCAGCCTGCGGTCACACCACTGAATATACCGAGATATTTAAAGTTATCTGGTTATGTCTAATCAGCTATTTTTAGGACAGCCCTATAGCCAGATCAGAGTTAGCCGCATAGTTTCAGTGGCTAACTCTTCTCCACCCGGAAACACCTCCCGCCTGCCCCTGGAACACCCTTGACATGCGGCTAAATTCTAGCCCCATACAGCGATGAATATCACTGGGTAGCCATTTAGATGGATAACTTTTCAGTTATCCATCTAAATAGCTTTGGAATATTGACCTCTGTATGAACAAAATACCACAGTTGTGCATATAGAACAGTATATGATGGTGTAGACTGCTTTTAACACACTCCTGCATCAAAGGGCAAAGAAGAGCCTGTTGTAATACTGATATAGATATTTTTTGCATGGTAATAAAACAGGGAGGATGCTGGCTTTATTTACTAAATGAACTATGGAACCAAACTTTATTACAAGTCTAAGGGACAAGACTGGGAATTTGGTAAATTCTGACAAAAGCATTAGTGTTGGAATCTGTGGGAGGGAGCGCTAGGGAGCGCTCCCGATTCTGGGGGGATGTGTGCCCATGGACCATGACGTGACTGCAGAGAGGAGCTCCATGGAAGCGCCGCAGCAGGCAAGACGAGTCCCAGTATGGGAGGAACAGGCTGACCACTACCCTAGCCTCTGCCAAACCTGCACGCACCGTAGAGACCCATCAATGCAATGCTGGTCTCTGGGGTAGCCCTCCGGCCACTAGATAGCCCTTTCAGACCTGCCACTGGGTAGCAGCAGATACGGCAGGATGGACAGAGGTTGAGGACAGGCAATGGTACTGGAGCTTGAAACAAGACGGGACCTCGGCCTTGGACTAGGCTGACGGCTTGAAGAAGGCGAGGAAGCTCAGTTCAGATGAAATAAAGACACATGGAACTTGGGACTCAGACAAGACGAGGACGCTTGAAGACTCAGACGAGATAAGAACGTGTGGTTGCTTGGAACTCAGATGCAAGATGCACAGACGTAGGTGGAGATCAGAAGTGGATTCTAGAGAGTCAGGTGAGAATTCCGGATACTCCAATAAAGATTTGGAACTGGGGAAGACTCAGGCGAGGATAAGGACTCAGGATACTCAGACGAAGAGAGAGGCTCAGGGACTAGGAGGAATCCGGGCAGTGATCGAAGACTTATCCTGCCAGAAAAGGGATCCAGCCACCAAACTCAGACACCGGATAGACACGGATTTACTCTCAGGAAAGTCAGCTGAAGATGAGGTCCAGGGCGAGTGAGCTGAACCCATAACTTAAGGACTGGAAGTTCTTCAGGATCAGAACCTGACAAAGGACATCAGAAGGACACTTGGAACATCAGGGTTGGAATGTAGGACATCAGATATGAATGGACACCGGTACCTCGGGACATCAGGACATCTATGGCATCTGGACATCAGGGGACTTCTAGAGAGGATGACCACAGGGATGACTGGAACATGACGGACGAAGACATCAGGGGACTGGGACGTCTGGACATCCAAAGACAAGGGGATATCAGGACATCTGGAGAAAGGGAGATGTCTGGACATTGAGACATCAGGACATCTGAAGACATGGAGACAGCGGGACATCTGAAGACAAGAGGATGGGATCCGATGAGAGACCAAAACATGGAATGAAGATGATGACAGAGGTTCAAGAACCATGGATGAAGACAAGGAGAATCAATGAAGAACAGAGTGCGTTGAAGAAGTGAAGAAAGATCACAGAGGACTCCTGGAATGAAGATCTTGAACCAAAGATCCAGGAGAGGTCAGACTCCATGACCAACTGCTTGCAAAGGAGAAGACTGACTGAAGGCTGAGCCCTTTTGTAGAGCTGAAGAGGAAACGCCTAAGGACGTCAGTAGGAGGAGCTCAGAAGGACTGCCCACCGCTGGCCCTTTAAGAGAAGAGAGGAGGTGCGGCCTCGCACCTAAGGAGGCAGGACCATGGAGAGCGACATCCTGCAGAGAAGGAGGAGGCAGGCCCTGACGAGAGCGGCTCCCTGCCATGAAGAACAGAAGATGATGGCGGCTTCCAGGCCGTGTGAAGAGGAGTTCTGGAGCAGCCTCCAGGCCATGGAAGAGGACCTGGATGATGGCAGCCTCCAGGCCACGGAAGAGGAGCTTCAGGTTACCCTCCAGGCCACGGAAGAAGAACGTTGGTGGAGGCCTAGCCGCGAAGAGCCAGACGGCCGCAGAGGAAGCAGCAGAGTCGGCGGCAGCCTCCAGACCACAAAGAGGAGCATTGAGGGCGGCCTCCTGGCCACAGAAGGAGGAAGCATCGGCGATGGCCTAGCTGCGAAGAAGGAGCAGGGACGGCCCCAGGCTGCGAAGAGGACAAGCAGCAACGGCAACGATGGCAGCGGCCTTATGCGGAATGGCAGCGGCAGCGAGGGAGATATCGGCAGCCTCCGGGCCACAAGGAACGGCATCAGAAGGCTGGCAGCAGAAAGGTAGGAGGCTGCTTGTGGCCTAGCAGCAAGCAGCATCTCAACAATTAGTGAAATATTCTGGCACTATTATCAAAAATTATACACAGCTAAATCAGCAAACATGGTGTTCTTGGTGTAGGTTAAATTTCCTAAGTTAACTGAACCGCCCCATTCAATTACAGGAAATCCAAAAGGCAATTCAGTGGGCACAGTTGATGAAGACCCCAGAGCCTGTTGGTCTTCCCGCAGAATATTATAAAAATTTGATAAGCCAGATTGTGCTCCAGTTAGGTAAATTGGCCATGTTAAAGCGGTATTATCCCCTGTCCAACAATCAAGTGACTATTACACTCTTGCTGAATCCTAATTTTACCCAAGTCATAATGCCCAATATCTTTGCTAAATTTAGATACATTATAGCTAAGATTATGGCAGAGAGGTTAGCGAGATATCTCCCTGGTTTAATCCATGATACTCTGGTGAGTTTTGTAAAGGGGACATGCTCTACAATTATTGTAAAGCGAGTTTTGGTGTCCTTGGAGGCCAGCCAATGATAACACATCCCTTCACTCATTCTCAGCTTTGATGCTGAGAAGACATTTGTCAAGATAGATTGGACATATGTATGAGGTATTAGCAGCTTTTGGAATAGAGGACACTTTTTTGCAGGTGATACATACATTATATATTTGCCCCAGTTGCTTTGGTATTAGTCAATAATACCTATTCAAATACCCTTAATATTCATAGAGATACATGGCAGGGATGTCCCTTATCACCACTGATTTTTAAAGCTGCTGCATTTGCAGATTCTGGTGCATGTAAGAGACCTGGAGCCCTCATTAAAATACCTATTGGAGGAATTTCAATCTGGACAAAATTGAGGTCTTGCACATGCAAAAGGAGGTCATGGATATGTGAGGCATTGACTGTCTGATGAAATGGGCAGTACATTCAATAAAGTTTTCGGGGATTAGATTACATAGAGATGCCTCTAAGTTACTTGAGCTCAACTATAACAAACAATGGTTTTGGAATTGGATGGAATTGCCATTGTCACTAGCGGGCAGAATAAACCTCTACTGTATAATAGTTTTCCCCAAGTGGCTATATGTGATGCAGATGCTTCCTATTTACCTAACTGATAAATAAATAAGATGGGTGGAGAGTCTCTTGCACCAATTTTTGTGATGTAGAAAAAAGCTGAAAATTGCCTTTCACATATTAATGAGAAAATGGGATGCCAGCGGAATGGGCTTAACAACTAACATATGGTTGTACAACCTTGCTTATATTATTCTCCATTTGGGAAATGGATAATGGGATCCCATTTGTATATACCCCAGAGATGAAAGAAGATATGGTGGTGCCACTGGACCTTAGATTTGTGTTACATAGTAATCCTCTGACACAACCTATACAGCTTCAAAATAGAATACTGATTATGCCACTGTTAAAAATATGGAGTTGGGTAAATGTGTAAAGTTGAAATTGAATTACAAGGTGTTACACTTCCTGCCTTTGAAAGGAAACACATTTTTTCCAATCTGGGATCCAGTCCAAACATTTTCAAGCATGGGAATCTAAAGGCTGCAAGTCATTGCGCAATGCTTGACAGAAGAAGGCAATTTGCTTTCATTCCAGGAACTCTGAGATAATTTTGAACTGAATAATAAGAAGTTCAATGCTTTTCTACAAGTTAGGCATTACATAAATTCTTTGGTACTGCAAAATCCGGACCAAAGCAAATGTGTTTTTGACAGATCTTTTTTGATGTGGAGGACTCGGACCAACACATGATTTCTAATCTCCACAGGTTTCTGAAGGGATTGGAGAAACCTCTTGAGGTCCATATTCAAAAGCATTTAGCTGGCTAACTCAGAATTTAGCAGTTAAATTAATATTTGGGCACATATCCAACTACATTTTAGCTCCCTAATAAGCTAGGAGGCTAGAATTTAGGCTGCTAAGCTAGGGGCATTCCTGGGGCATAACTGAGAAGAGTGAAGTTAGTCGGCTAAGTTTACCGGCTAACTCTAATCTTCAGAGTTAGCCAGATGACTCAGCCAGTTAAGTCTGGTTGGGCCAAAGAGCTGTCCTAAGGTTAGGTGGCTATAGTTAGCCAGCTAATTTTAAGAAAGCCAGCTATATTCAATAGTGTAGCTTCACTATTGAATATACTTCCAAAGTTAGCCAGATACGTTTTTCTAGCTAACTTTGCTAGCCGGACTGTGTCTGAATATGGACCTTTTTGGTTTTCAGGCCCAAAGGGAAAAATGGCCAAGGGAGCTCAATATACTATTGAATCCTACTCAGGCTTCTGAGTAGGATTCAAAAGGCTTCTGTCTGTGATGGCTGGGCTGAGCTCTGAGAGGAGCAGCTGGCTTCGGAACCGGTGAATCTCATGGAGCATTAGAGTGCCAAGAAGGGTTGAGAATGGGAAAGGGAGGGGACTGTGGCAATATGAGGAAGGGTTGGCAGCAAGCACTAGCTTTTAAATAATGATGCAGCAGTGCTGAGAGCAGGGGGATACTCACTGAATCAGCACATGAACAATAACACAACAGCAAATGCCTGTGTGTGTGTGTGTGTGTGTGTGTGTGTGTGTGTCTTTGCAACTGTGAGCCACTGGCTGGTAGTATGACCAATTACCGTTCAGAAGGCGGTCCTGAAAGGGGATTAGTCCTTTCTACTGAGAAATGTCAGTGAAAAGGACCAATGGGCAATAAGTGAATGAGAGCCTGACACTTTATTATTGATTTATTCACTCCTTACAGTGCGGCAGTCAGGTTTGGAAAATGGACCCTGAATTTATCAGCCTCTGTTTTCCTAACCCATGGATGTACAAGGGGTTCAGGAACCAGACACTTGTGAACTGAGCCTCCACTTCCTGCACCCGACTGCTGTGCTGTTTTTAAATAATTTTTTTTAAGAGTTCTTCCTCCTATTTAATATCCTAATGATATTAAGTAGAAGGCAGTACAGAAAAGCAGTTTTTTCTGTTTTCTGTACTAGTTTTAGGAGCGCTCAACAATTAATGCTTGCTCCGGGCAGACGTTAATTTCTGATCACTAAAATGTGATTCCTAGATGCATGTGATGAGTGCTATTAGTTTCACTCTGTGTTGGACGTGCGTTGTACAGGCGCTAATCCCCTTATTGCATAAGGGAATTAGTAAGTGTCTATACAACCTGTGTCCAACTGTGGGTTATACAGTGCGCTTGGCTGATATTCTTATATCTATACAATTGACTAACATAAAACCACCAACACTAATCGACCTCAAATTTCCTGGGTGGGTACACAGGTTGGGAAGAAAGAGGCCGGATGCGACTCCATCACAGCCCTTTAAATGAGCTGCAAAGTCATAAGTCCATTACTGTTCCTCCCCCCTCATTCTGCTGCCGTCACGCTGAGCCAGAGGGAATCTGCAAATCTGAGTGATTTGGTTTTTCCATTGGCTTGACCAATTGGTTCTTCAGTGAGAACAAGTGGGCCCATTCCCTCGTGCAAGGAGCCCACCACTTAACTGGCATCCTGGTTGTGTTAATGCTAGAGCCCCTCTGAAGAACACAACTAGGATGCCATGTTTGGCGCTAAGTTAAGTGGTGGGCTCCTTGCACGAAGGAATGGGCCCACTTGTTCTCACTGAAGAACCAATTGGTCAAGTCAATGGAAAAACCAAATCACTCAGATTTGCAGATTCTTGTATAGACCATCCTGATATCTTTTCCTCTAAATACCAAATGTAATTCCAAAATAAATTTATGTTTCCTAATCACATTGCTTATTTTTCTGTCATACCTTGAATGTCTCATAGCTAAATTTAAAGTATCATCTGAAGATAATGATGTTCTCTTTTGCATCAACAATTGTTCTCTGTCAACATAAAGTGCTCTCTTAAGAATTTTTGATGCTTTTATATGAATAACCCAGTTGACAAATATTCCTTGCAAATGCTCGTGAATGCAATTTGTAATCACTTCAGTACAATTCCGACAAATTCTGAGAAATTGAGAAAAAGGTAAACTGTTTTTTAAAGAAAATGGATGATAACTTGAAAAATGTAAAAAATTATTGCAATTTGTGTTTTTTTAAATAACATGGTATTAAACATTCCATCTTCTCCCTTACTAACCATCAAATCCAAAAAAGAAACTGAAACCTTATTACACTGAATAAAAAATTGGATGTATGCATTACACGAGTTTAACCACTTATGGAAAGTTAACAGATCTTGAACTGGACCCACTCAATGTAAAAATACATCATCTATATATCTTTTTGAAAACTTAATGCATCCAATTAAAGGAGACGTGCAACCAATTTTCTTCAAAATTTGAAATATAATTTGCTTATGATGGTGAAAACATGCCCCCCATTGCAGTCCAAAAAATATGTTGGTAGTATTTACCTTTGAAAATGAAATAATTCCTAGTTAAAGCTAATGTGATCAGCTGATCAAAAAATTACTAGGTACAGAGTGTGGATGTGTGCGTTTTTCTCAAGATATCTATGGCCTCAAGCTGTGGTATACTGGTATGTAAAGAATTTACATCTAATGTTACCACTAAAGAGTCATCTTAATAAGAATAAGTCTGCCAATAAGTTTAGAAAATATGTAGTGTCTTTGATGTGTGATGGAATTTTGGACACAAGAGGCAGTAGAGGAGAACCAGAAGGCTCATCTGCCTACTGCTCCCAGCATCCCCTGGGAGAGGAGTCCAGAAGTCACCGCAAGCGATCCAGGGATTGACGTCCATAGCCCCAGCTTCCAGAGGCCCCACCCCCTTTGCAGTAGAGGAAGACCGGAAAGCTCATCTGCATACTGCTCCCAGCATCCCCCAGGAGAGGAGTCCAGAAGTCACCGCAAGTGATCCAGGGATTGATGTCCATAGCCCCAGCTTCCAGAGGCCCTGCCCCCTTTGCAGTAGAAGAGGACTGGAAGGTTCATCTGCATACTGCTCCCAACATCCCCCCGGGAGAGGAGTCCAGAAGTCACCGCAAGCGATCCAGGGATTGACGTCCATAGCCACAGCTTCCAGAGGCACTGCCCCCTTTGCAGTAGAGGAGGACCGGAAGGCTCATCTGCATACTGCTTCCAGAATCCCCCCGGGAGAGGAGTCCTGAAGTCACAGCAAGCGATCTAGCGATTGACGTCATTAGCCCCAGCTTCCAGAGGCCCCACCCCCTTTGCAGTAGAGGAAGACCAGAAGCACGCGCTGTTAGGCACACGAATCTCAAACCCTTCCATTAACTGAGTGAAGTCTAATTTAACAGTGGTTAAAGAGGATTGGTAAACTATAGCTTTCAGAAATTTTTGGGCTTATAAACGTTTGGTGAAAGGTGAAATTAAGGGATATATTCTTTAGAGTTTGTATGTGTCTGAGGTAATAAGCAAGCCAGAGAGAGTTAATTCTAGTGTCTGTCTTTCCCACCCACTCAACCCTTGATTTTTAGGCATGAGACATGTTCACATTAAAAATCAATCAGGGGCTTATCTAAATCATACTATTGTACCAGCCCTTATTGAAAGTTTAATCATCCCCTTGTAGGACACTAGCTGATTAATTAGAAAAATTCACCAGTAAATTTAAACTACTCTCATTCCAGCTCCCTTAGCATCCCAAACTTAACTAGGAACTCAATAAATCTAAGATGAAGGCAGCAATCCAGCAGTAAGAGGGGGGCTTTCCAGTCTTTTGCATTGAGTGTCACATGTATGATTTTTTACCTGCCGGTGAGAGATTGTATGTGTGTACTCGGTGCAAAGAGCACCTGGCTCTCAGGGAATGGGTCTGATCTCTGGAGGCTAGAGTAGCAGAATTGGAGGAGCTGAGGGAGACAGAGAGGTACATTGATGAGACCTTCAGGGACATAGTAGCCAAGACCCAAATCCAGTCTGGCAGACCTAGTGCTGCCTTGGATCAGAAAGGTCTCCAAGTAGGAGAACATCACCCTGGTGTAGCAGGAAGTGATCCTGTAGCGAGGACCTGCTCTCCAGGAGATGTATTGTCCTCTCACACTGAGGACAAGCGTCCCAGGGCTACCTCCCAGGAGGGAAGGGTTAGGCCGGCCATCATAGTTGGTGATTCGATTATTAGAAATGTAGATAGCAGGGTGGCTGGTGGACGTGAGGACCACCTGGTAACTTGTCTGCCTGGTGCGAAGGTGGCAGACCTCACGTGTCACCTAGATAGGATTATAGACAGTGCTGGGGAGGAGCCAGCTGTCGTGGTGCATGTGGGCACCAATGACATAAGAAAATGTGGGAGAGAGGTTCTGGAAGCCAAATTTAGGATTTTAGGTAGGAAGCTAAAATCCAGATCCTCCAGGGTAGCATTCTCTGAAATGCTTCCTGTTCCACATGCAGGTCCCCAGAGGCAGGCAGAGTTCCAGTTTCAATGCGCGGATGAGACGATGGTGCAGGGAAGAGGGATTCAGCTTTGTAAGGAACTGGGGAAACTTTTGGGGAAAGGGGAGACTTTTCCGAAAGGATGGGCTCCACCTTAACTAGAGTGGATCCAAGCTGCTGGCACTAACTTTCAAAAAGGAGATAGAGCAGCTTTTAAACTAGAACAAGGGGTAAAGCCGACAGTCACTCAGCAGTGCATGGTTCGGAGAAATGTATCCTTGAAGGATACTAATGAAACAGGAGAGTTAGGGCATCCCAACAGAGAGGTTCCATTAAAAGCAAACATAGTCCATATGCCTATATGTAAAAAATCACCAAAGCTAATGATTTCCGAATTATCCCAAACAACTGAAAAGCAGGTTGTTAAAACAAACAAAAAACACACTTTGAAATGTCTGTATGCCAATGCCAGAAGTCTAAGAAGTAAGATGGGAGAGTTAGAGTGTATAGCAGCAAATGATGAGATTGACATAATTGGCATCACAGAAACTTGGTGGAAGGAGGATAACCAATGGGACAGTGCTATATCAGGGTACAAATTATATCACAATGATAGGGAGGATAAACTTGGCGGGGGTGTGGCACTTTATGTCCGGGAGTATAGTGGTAGGAGTATACTACCGTCCACCTGGACAAAATGGTCAGACAGATAACGAAATGCTAAGAGAAATCAGGGAAGCAAACCAATTTGGCAGTGCAATAATAATGAGAGATTTCAATTACCCAAAGTATACCAGAAGCACCTTGCACATAAGGTAATCCACAAAGTCACAAGTGCAAGTAAAGAGATCAAAGTCCCATTCACTTAATATAACAATTTATTAACCATGAATAAAGTTCATATCTTATTTAATTCGGCAACTCCATGCGAATAGTAACAAACATATAGTTTTCTATGTCCCCCGACACGGTCCCGTGTTTCGCGGAGGCTGCATCGGGAGGGACCCAAAGGAATCATTCATATCTAAAACGTAATATAACATAGTATAAGAAACGGAACACACACTGCCAAAAAAGTAATATCTTTAAAGTACACATACCCATTCCATTCTTCTCAGGAGTGCACTCACCCTATAGTCTGACAGCCATTTAAAGAGCAAAGAGCGCGGAAGCAGACTCTCGCGATACAACAATCAGCAGGCACCTGTCAATAAAGACTACCAGAGGAAATTAATAGAATAGGTGCCATTCAATGTCTTTATTGAGGCCAGAAGGGGCTACTGTGTTTAAAGTGTGGATCCATCGCTGCTCCCTCCGACCCAATGCACCGGAGAAATCTCCCCCCCGTACGGGGGGCGAGACTACCTCCAATACGGAGTAAGAGAGAGAGTCAATGGAATGTCCAGCTTGGAGCCAGTGGGACACCAGAGGTTCATCGATTCTGGAGGATCTTATGTTCGAGCAATGTTCAATAACCCGTGTCTTTATCATTCGGGATGTTTTCCCCACGTATAACAATGAACAGGGGCATCTTATCACATAGATCACTCCTTTTGTGCAGCAATTTGATTGGGAATATAGTTTGAACACACGTCCTGTCACAGGGTGTGTAAATGTGGTGGCCAGTTGTGTGTGCCTGCACATAGTGCAGTGACCGCACGGAGTATGTTGTCCATTCGTTTTATCAGGAAATTGTGTCACTGGTGCTGTGTGCACTAAACGGTCTCTAAGGTTGGTTGCGCGTTTAAAAGTGAATCGCGGGGGACCCTGCATTAGAGTGTTCAAAGACAAAGATGACCAATGTCGTTTGACCATTTTAGCTATGGCCCTGCCAACAGTGGAAAAAGGAAGAATGCAGTTATGGGTAACCTCATCTGATGACGTGGAAGATGTAAAAAGCCACTCTCTTTGTGTGTACAGGGCGCGCTTAAAAGCCCTTTTAATAACTCGCATGGGATAACCTCTCTCTGTAAAACGGTCAACCAACCCATTGGACTGAGAAAGGAATTCCTGGCGTGTGGAGCATATCCGACGGAGTCTCAAAAATTGACCCGTGGGAATATTGTCCCTCAGTGCCCGCGGATGACAGCTGTTATAAGCCAATAAAGTATTGCGGTCAGTGTGTTTGCGGAACAACGTTGTTTCAAAATGGTCCACCACCCAGGATACATCAATATCTAAAAAGGAGATTCGCGAGGGATGAATGCAATGATTGAATTGGATATTAGAATTGACTGTATTGATCCAGTCCAGGAACAAATAAAACTGAATGTCTGTACCTGTCCAAACAATAAAGATATCGTCAATATAGCGCAGCCATACATGGATGAACTGAGACCATATTGAAGAATAAATGTTTAAAGTCTCATATTCAGCCATGTATAGGCACGCCAGACTGGGGGCCATAGTCGCCCCCATCGCAGTCCCCTTTATTTGCTGATAAACTGTGTCCTGGAACTGAAAAAAGTTTTTTGTCAATGCTAATTCAGCAAGTTGAATTAGAAAGGCGGTGGTGATTCTCTGTGGAGTAGGGCGTGTGTTCAAGTATTTCTCAATCACTGTAAGGGCCTCACTTTGGGGGATGTTTGAATACAAAGATACTACATCAAGTGTGATCAGAAAGATCGTAGATTGAGGAACCTGCAAAGATGATAATATGGTCATAAAGTGGGATGAATCCCGCACATAGGAGTTGATCTGAGGTACCATAGGTTTCAGAAACACATCGACAAACTGTGATAGTGGCTCTAATAAAGAGCCAATCCCGGACACGATAGGACGTCCCGGCGGCTTTTCAAGGGACTTGTGTATTTTCGGGAGAATGTAGAATAAAGGCATTACTGGATGTGAGGAGACCAAAAACTTGGACTCCTTCACAGTGATGATATGCGCCTCCATAGCAGATTGTACCACTGATTGAATATGTTTACGTAGTGAGTCAGTGGGATCAAAGGTAAGTGGGACATAAAATGAGGTATCTCCCAGTTGTCTAAGCACTTCTGCCACATAATCTGTTTTATTTAGTATAACTGTCCCTCCTCCCTTGTCCGCTGGTTTTATAACTATCGAGGAATCATGAGATAGAGCTGTCAAAGCACTAGCCTCCTTCTTTGTCAAGTTATATCTAATATACTGATAATGTGAACAGATCCGTGATACATCATCACATACAAGGCGCTCAAACGCCCCCAGCGTGACATCCCCCAATCCCGGTGGAGTCCACTTCGATTTCACATGTACCACGGAGGAATCACAGGCCGGGGGGAAATTCTGAAAGAAAAGTTTTAATTTCAAAGATCGGAAGAACCGATGTAAATGAGTCAGAATATCAAAAGCATCACCCTTCTGAGTGGGAACGAACGAAAGTCCACGATGTAAAACATTTAATTCAGTGCTAGATAGGTGACGAGATGACAAATTAAAGACTGTGTCCTTCATTGCCACAATTCTGTCTGGGTCCGAGGGGGGCGGGCCGGTCGCTGTTGTTGACCGGTCTGAGACGTTGGAGGGACCTCTCGTGAACGAGGTTGTCGTCCATCCTGCTTCGGTCGTGACTGTCCCGAATCTAAAAAAGAAGCCGCTATTGAGGCATATCTGGAGGAAGAGAATGGCAATACAGATGTAGGATCGCCAGACGTCGCAGCTGAAGCGTGTACAGTATGTGAAGCGCGTCCCGATGTTGCAGCAGCCGCCCCACGGGCTCGGCGATTCTGGCCCCTGGTGCGTGGGCCGCGGTTTTCCTCTCCTGAAGATTCCCCGGAGGAGGAACTGTCGGCCCTTCTGGCCTCAATAAAGACATTGAATGGCACCTATTCTATTAATTTCCTCTGGTAGTCTTTATTGACAGGTGCCTGCTGATTGTTGTATCGCGAGAGTCTGCTTCCACGCTCTTTGCTCTTTAAATGGCTGTCAGACTATAGGGTGAGTGCGCTCCTGAGAAGAATGGAATGGGTATGTGTACTTTAAAGATATTACTTTTTTGGCAGTGTGTGTTCCGTTTCTTATACTATGTTATATTACGTTTTAGATATGAATGATTCCTTTGGGTCCCTCCCGATGCAGCCTCCGCGAAACACGGGACCGTGTCGGGGGACATAGAAAACTATATGTTTGTTACTATTCGCATGGAGTTGCCGAATTAAATAAGATATGAACTTTATTCATGGTTAATAAATTGTTATATTAAGTGAATGGGACTTTGATCTCTTTACTTGCACTTGTGACTTTGTAGATTTCAATTACCCCAATATTGACTGGTTAAATGTAATATCAGGACTTGCTAGAGACATAAAGTTCCTGGATGTAATAAATGATTGCTTCATGGAGCAATTGATTCAGGAACCAACAAGAGAGGAAGCTATTTTAGATTTAATTCTTAGTGGAACGCAGGATTCGGTGAGAGAGGTAACGGTGGTGGGGCCACTTGGCAACAGTGATCATAACATGATCAAATTTAAACTAATAACTGGAAGGGGGACAATAAGTAAATCTGCAGCTCTAAGACTAAACTTTCAAAAGGGAAACTTTGATAAAATGAGGAAAATAGTTAGAAAAAAACTGAAAGGTGCAGCTGCAAAGGTTAAAAGTGTTCAACAGGCTTGGACATTGTTTAAAAATACAATCCTAGAGGCACAGTCCATATGTATTCCACGCATTAAGAAAGGTGGAAGGAAGGCAAAACGATTACCGTCATGGTTAAAAGGTGAGGTGAAAGAGGTTATTTTAGCCAAAAAAAAATCCTTCAAAAATTGGAAGAAGGATCCATCTGAAGAAAATAGGATAAAACATAAGCATTGTCAAGTTAAGTGTAAAACATTGATAAGACAGGCGAAGAGAGAATTTGAAATGAAGTTGGCCATAGAGGCAAAACTCATAATAAAAACTTTTTAAAATATATCCAAAGCAAGAAACCTGTGAAGGAGTCGGTTGAAAAATTAGATGACCGGAGCGGCCTCGGAGGGAACGGACAGCGCGTGCAGGGCTCAGCGCACAAGTTGCACAAATGTGCATCCCCTTGCGCGCGGTGACCCCGGATTATAAAATCCGGCGTACTTTTGTTCGTGCCTGGTGTGCGAACAAAAGTACGCGTGCACGTTGTTTTTTAAAATGTACAAAGTATTATGTAAGAAATCATGTCACATAAAAAAATCAGTTATATATCAGTCATTAAGATTGTGACTTATTGTAATGGGAATTATATCCCATTCCTGGTGCCCCCTTAGGGGCAAGGGCATGAGAAAGTAAAGGTGGGGCAGGAAAGAAAGCCTTAGAACTAAAAAGAAGCAGGATGTGAGAAGAGACAGTGGCTGGACAGAGACTCCCCAGATATCCAGGTTACCAGCAGTTGTCTTGTGGCCATTGGGAATTAGGGATTGCCGAGGGAAGGTGCAGGCAGGGACAGACTGCCACAAGCCAGAGGAACTTCTGGCAAGCTGATAGTTTGTGTATCCTGCAAGAGGGTAGTGCCAATCCTCCCCCAGCTATATAGCAGTGCTGGGGGGGGGGGGGAGGGGAAGGGTACCTCAGGATGCCCTCAGTTTAAACCCTGAAATCAGATTGCCTGATTGGACTGCCTTTGGAAAAACAGTTGTGCTGGGAGAAGCCAAGTATTATTGAACTGTGTTTTAGAGCTTGGCTTTAACTATATCCTGGGCTGGAACTCGCACTGCCGGATTGGACTGTCTTTGGAAAAGCAGTTGGGCTGGGGAAAGCCAAGCTTGACTGAACTGTGTTTGGGAGCCTCGTTCTGTCAAATGCTGGGCCGGGGAAAGCAGCTACTGGAAGAATACTGAGGGTGGGAGAGGCCTCCCATTGTTAGCAGGGTATTGCCCACGACCTCCGGTTCTATTGAACTCGGTGCTGGGTTGTAGTGCTGGCAGGATTATACTCCTTCCCGGGATCCTACAGAGGGAATCAGGCTGGAGAGGTTCTAACCGCGGAGTGGAGCAGAGAGGACAGAGCGCTGGGAAACGCATAGCAGATGACTGGTGGAGACCATAAGATGAAACACTTTCCACTTATGCATTGCTCATAATAATTCAAATATATATATATATATATATATATATATATATATATATATATATATATATATATGTCATTTTTAACTCCCTGGAGACTTTTGCACCTGTGGTGTTCTCACATAAGGAGCTATAAGTAAATATAGAACATATTTGCTGCTCCCAGTTGCAAAAGAAGAATCTAATCAGATTATATTTATATCCCAGTTTTCTTAAAAGCTACAAAGGTCAAGCAAAACAAGCCATCTTATAGATGAAACCGGTGAACCAAATTAGGCAAAATGATTCCTGAGAAGGACCTTATTTTGATCCTGACCAGAGCCTACATCAAGAAAGGCAGAATTTTGAAACTGGCACTCTTCAAAGTTCAAATATTGCTCAGTAAAAATGCTCCAGTACATATTTAAATATATATGTTTTTCACTTATAAGTTTATACAGTTAGTTGAGGTGAGGAGTTATGTTTTCATATGAATTGTTTGTCCTTGTGGATCCGTGAATAGTTTTTTGTTGTTATTCTGTGCCATCAATTATAATAAATAGAAGGCCCTTCCTTTAATAATAGCTCATTAATAATGTCTCATAAGCTAGGTGATTTCAACTTTTTCAAAGGTTTGTCATAGGATTAACTTTTCCACAGCTGTCTCCTTGTCTAGTTATCTGTGCATTACTGTAGATTGTTCAGGCTTTTTGTTATCTGACTCCCACACAGTGTGTTTGTTGAATTGACACAAGAAACTTTATGCTACAAAGAGCGAGCCCATTTTTGCAAAGTTTGATACTGCCTCTGAGCCGTAAAATATAACAGATAGCAATTGCTCGCTGACAGTATGAATCATCACCAGATCCACTAGGAAATTTGAGACCATTTTCATACAAAGTACTGGAAAATTGAGAAGAATTTCTCTGGAAACCTTTCCATTTCTGGTCTAGATTCAACTGAAAATAGGTGACTAACTTACAGTTTGATTTTAAAAGGAACGCGTGTGCACCCATGAACATGTGATTGGGCGTGCGGGCAGACAGACGCTGCAATTGTAAATCATGCGCACAAGTATGCTGGTATCTATCATTTAAAGTACCCCTCCCGCAAGTATTTCGGCTAGGGCTTTAGCGGCTTTTACGTGAGTATGCAGGCAATCGTTAAAACATGCTCGCGCGTGGAGAAAACCAGTTTTTACAAGTAGCCCACCAGTTTGCCAAGTTCATATTAAGGTCTTCAAGACCCCCTCCCCCTCTGGTTTTTCCTCCTAAGAGCCCCCCACTTGACCCCCAAACCCTCACACTGTGCTAAACGCCCTAAAGCCTGAGATCTGCAGACTTGCTCCTCATCAGGACCAGACATAAGTTACACGACTAACAAGCCAACACACACTATGGTCACCTTTTTTAAAATGCGGATTTACACACTTAAATATTGGCTCCACTCCAGAATGCGCATGGCCCACCCACTGTCCACCCCTTTTCTGCCCCCTTCTTCTTAACGTACGCACGGGTATGTACGCCTGTACTTCACAGCTTCTTAAAATGCAGTTGCTCGCGCAAGGCCTGCGAATGCGCATATCTGGCCTTTTTGTGCAAGCAATGCTTTTAAAATCAACCCGTTCAGGAACTAATTTATAGGGGTCATTCATCAAAATGTCTTATGGTGTTGACGCACATGACAATGCATTAACGCCATAACGCATGCAATAATAATCATACTATCGCCTTTACCAGGTTACTATGTTACCGCCCACAACATGGGTGATAGCCATGTGGAGAAACGCCACTGTATAGGGACATGATGTTGCTGCCCACACTGCTTGCTTGCAGAGCGCTTCTGCCCTTGAGCGCCTGGCCCACCCGAAGGGAAACTTGTCCTCTGGTCTCGCTCACCGGGAATTGCACACCTCTACTGCAGCTGAATGCTCAACACCGCCAAGTCAGTTCAAACTTTAATGGAGACCTGAATTGCCTCCAAGCTACAGGCAGCAGCTCTTCATTGTATTTTATTTTTTTTATATAATACTGCACCCCAGAAGCACACAATGGGGACGAGGCCCATACCCACAAACTGGGCTCCTTGTGAGCTATTCTACATGGAATATTGCTATTAGCTCAGCTTAGAAAGGTCTACAAAATAAAGTAATAAAACAACTTAAAATATTTATTTTAAAGTTTCTCATGTGAGCTGACTGGGATTCACACCCATGCCCTCTTGGAACATATTATACAGCACTAGACATCTGCACCTCTGAATTGCTTATGCAAAGGCCTTCACTTTAATCACCTTAATCATTGCACCTTTCAAGACAACCTAGGATAACCTAGATTGAGTTGCCCTCTTTATCCCCCTCCCTCCCCTCCTTGCTTTACAACTGAAAAGCAGATTTGTAATGATAAAGCCACCTGGAGCTGGGGGAAGAGGAGGTAGCATCAGTCCTACCTGGGCAGAGCACATTCCTTGCTCTTTTCTTTTATTGTCCTGCTTAAACCTACCACCTCCCTCCTCCCTCCACTCCGCCTACCAAGCCATAAAAGTAGCTCATGTTCTTTGTGGAAGAATGGAAAAGATCCCTAAATCTCACTGCTGTTGTATTTTACAAGGCAGTCTAAAGCTGCCCCTTTAAGTACCATCTCTCTTTCTGGTTTTTTTGGGTTTTTTTTAAGAAACAGGAACAGCAAGCAATCAAAATTGCTCCATGTAGGGACCTAGGCCCTGCGGGAACCTCAGCAAAGGGATTTAAACCCCATTCCCCATGCACCAGAGCTGCATAAAGCAAACTGTCCTTCTTTTATTTATTTTTATTTTTTATGTTTGAGATAGCTAGCCTGCATGCTGAAAAAGAACTCAATCACCGTTCTGCTCCCGCATTCCTCATACACACCAACTGCCCCCAGCACCTCCCTCCCGCATCACCCACAGCAGGCAGCACCAAACTCCTTGCCAGCACTGGAACGTAGAAAACAGTATAAAGGAGATGAAGAGTAAAGGAGAATGCCCGCAGCAGAAGGGGCTAAGCCCAGCCATGCTCCCAAGAACTTCACTAGCCCTTCCCCCAAGCTTGTAGGAGTCCTCAGGCTGCAACATGACTGCAGTGCGCCAGGAGAAGCTAAGGAGAGCTGTAGTTTAACTGAGCTCCTAACACAAAGTTTTGAATCAACAATTAGGCTCTATTGGCTGCCTGACCTACCGGTCAGCTAGAAAACTGCCGAAAGAAGAGGCTGGTGGGAGGACTGTTCTTGGCTTAAACTGAGCTCAACAGCCCTAGCACAAGCCTCTGTCCCTCTCCTCAGAGGCAGAGCGCCTCCACTCTTGTAGCCTCCCCCACTAATCTGGGATCGGGATCGGCTGCTTAGAATGATACATAAATTTGAATTGATTTTCTTTTTTTTTTTTTTTAAACAACAAAAAAGGAAAGATTCATGGCATATGGGGCTTCCATTGTTCTTTTGGTGTTTCTGCTCCAGGAATCCACACTATCTACACTATATTTTACTATTTTATTGTATTCCATGTTCCTTGCATTCACCCCCAGGCGACAGTTCAGTTTCTATGTAAACCAGTGAGATATGTATGCTAGACAGGAACATCGGTATATAAAAGTTAAAATAATAAAATAATAAAATAAAATAATAAAATAATAAAATAAAATAATAAAATAAATATATTGCCTCCCTGAAAATTAACAACCTATTGCAAGTTTAAAAAATAAAATATGTCAACAATATAGCCAGAATCCAGTCAATGTGGCTCAAAGGTGCCTCCATATGTGCATTCCTAATAGTACATTTCTTAATAGCGTAAGACATCTTGCCAACGTAAAAAAAATTATAAGGACAAAGAATCATATAAATGTATCCCTAGCCCAGTGTGCAATCCTAGCACGGGTGAGGCCAAAACTTGTTTGTACTTTTCAGGGCGAGCTGTACTACTTTCCTTCCTTCTCAGGAGGTTGGTTTGATAGACTTGGGGATGAAAGAAGTCCTCTTGGTTCCCAGTGTGGGGTGGCTAATTCTCTCTCCCTGACTTCTTTTGGTAATGCAATAATTAAGGTAACGTTGTGCTTGGATGCCAAATAAAGACTGGAGTCACAGTGTTAGTGTCCCAAAATAATTCTTTACTGTTGACAATTGGGAAAATGGCACAGCTCTTGATCCACAGCAGCACAGTATAATGTCTGGTTACAAGTTCTTCTTCAATCTGTGCAGGAATGTCTAGCGCCAGACTAGGGGGAAATCCTAGCATCTAGGGCATGGAAAAATAGGGTCTCCAGGTGGGCAGGGTGTCCTTTGTATGGGCAGAACCACCCTCTCCAACTGGCAAGGATATAACTTCAATGTATCTGCACAGAGAGATAAAACCTTTTCTCTTCCCAGGGCCTGAAAAATCACCAGATGAATGCCCTTTTGAATGGCAGGCTTAGCTTTTACTCACTGTTAGGTGATTCAAACCTTCTTTGTTCTTATGCAGTCCTTTGTGCTTTTATTAGAATCCCTGATGGGAGGGATCTCCTGGAGCAGGACTTTCTGGGCTCCAGGCAGGCAGGAAGAGCAGTCAAAACTTCTCTCTGGATGGTGAACTTAATCTTCTTAAAAACCATAGATAATACCGGGGTTCCCTTTACAGCAGGTCACTACCACCTCTGGGGTAAGTCTTCCATAACCTGCACAGCCCTAGATCCAGAGTGCCCCAATCCCTGAGGCCAGGGGGAGTACAGGCTCCAATAAGGCCCCTACTACTTAAAAAGTTAAAATCCAAAAAATGCACGTAGAGAGAATCTCCCACCAGACAGGTTCTGTACTGGCTGGGCAGAAACCCTCTCGACCATGGCCAGGATCACCAATCAGAGTTTGATTGGCTCATCTGGTTGGGCCTATAAAATAACAAAAACTAACTTCTCACTCTACTTCTGCACTTTGTATTAACCAAAAGGACTGCCTTCCAAGCTGTAGCAAGGGTGCAGTTATATACTATACAGCCATTCCAGACTACACAGGAGGAGGGTTTGAATGTGGAGTCCATCAAGTTAGGTTGACATAACATTGTACAAATCTCATCTTTGTGTGAGTTTTCTCAAGACTGTACTGTTCTGTTTGAAGGTCTCACTCTACATGTAAAAGTGGCCCCTAACTCCTGCACTACTACCTAAACCTCACCTCGAGTTACTAGGTGGGCTTTCTATAGAGGTATAAATACCTAACTACTATAATGTTATGAACTGGCTCCTGTAGAAGGAAGAGTTAGCAATCTGTTATGAATCGACTCCTGTAGAAGGAGGAGTTAGCAATCTGTTATGCTCTACTCCTCAAGAAGGGAGGAGTTAGCAATCTGTTATGAATTGGCTCCTGTGGAAGGAGGAGTTAGCAATCTGATATGCTCAGCTCCTGTAGAGGAAGTAGATAACAATCCGTTAAGGTATAGACTGCGGAGTTGCAATCTGTTATGAATCTGTTGCTGAAAACTTTAGAAGTGGGGTTTGATCCTTGGGCCGATGGCTAGGCTTGGGTATGGAGACAGACACAGATAATTCTTTTATTAGACAGGTTAGTAGAACCACCAGAGGTGGCAGTAGTGAGCTGATATGCCCGGCAGGGCTGAAGTCCCTTAGGTACTGGAACCGTGATCCCAGGGTTGCTGAGCTGTAGAAAAACTATAGATAGCGAGTAGACAGGGTATGCTGTGTTCATAGCCAGAACTAGATGACAAAACTCACATAAGGTCTTAAGGAAGCTCAGTAGCTGGAAAGGATTAGGCCCTTGAGGAGCGAGAACCTGGTTCCAGGGAAAGCTCTGAGAGAGCGATGGTAACTCACAAATGTCTGTATTTGCGATAGCTTCCAGGCAGTAGAGAATCTTCAGAGTGTTCAGGAACATGGGTCCTCGAGGAGCGAGTACCGGTTCCCATCTGCTATCTGAAATAAAAAAAGAGAGCGAGGCCCCTGAGGAGTGGGTACCCCTGGTAAGTCCAAGGAGGCAGAGTAGCTTGGGAGAAAAGCTGAAGCAATCCCCAGCAATCCCCTTGCTAACTCGATACGTTAGCGAATACTGAGACCTTTTATATTGGAAGTGGATGATGTCATCCCCGGGGAGACGCCCCCGAGGTTCGCGCCCTTGCTGGTACATCCATTGGAGTGCGCGCACCCTACGTCATCAGGCAACATGGCGGATCCGCAGCGTCATGCCAGTTCGGGGATGCCAAGAAGACGCCACGGCATCTAACTGTCCATCAGACCTGGAGGGAGTCGACACAAAGGTAAAGAGGGCGAGTGAGGGCGTCGAGCAGCGACGAACGCAACATATAAAGGCCTTACAGCTAGTCCCTCTCTCTCTCTCTCTCTCTCTAGTAGTTGTAGGTAGGAATTGCAACAATTGTGGTACTTGCCACAAAGTGTGAAAAAGTTATCACACTCTGCGGTAATACCTATGTGAAGCGCTAAGATAGTGTACTTTGCAATAAATAGGCTATTACCATAAAACACTCCCCTCTTCATATCATATGCAATAGTTTGATGAATCCTGGCCTTAGGTAGCTAAATTCTTTAAATATTGGTCTCATTCATATTGCTTTAAATGTACTTACCTTTATGAAAAATACTATCATTGTTCCAGGGGAATAAAATGTTTCTGAAAGAAAATAAAAATACATTTTGTTTTTCTGAAGTTGCACATTCAGTGGATATTTCAAAGAACTGAGCAAAAACTAAAACTAATTAACATCTATAAAAGTTAACATCATCATCACAGTTCCTCCTCCCAATCACTGGGTAAAACATTGTCTATGTTGGTTATCCCTTTTGATTAAAATTGCACAATGAAGGGGTGGGCTTTGGTGGATGTAGGCCCCACTATATGTATTATCCTGAAAGCTATAGAGGATTATATTGTCAATGCCAATCAAATTACACCAGGGTACTCTAAGCCACGGGGAGTGGAGTTCCCTGTGCCTTTTGCATGTTACAACATTATATGAAACTCCCATCCAAGGATAGAGAAATACAGTGAAATGTAGCTAGTGCATAACTGAGATGTGTTGTAGTAGAGTATGCACGCTGAACTCAGGTATACTGTGTGGTTGTAGACAGTGAATTGGACAATACAGGGGGTGGGGCAGAACTGGAGGGTGGGGTGGAGCTGGAGTACAGAGAAGGAGAGGGGCACGGCTCAATTTGCATATGGGTGATGCAGTCACAGGGCAACTTTTCTCTTTATTATAGTTAGATGGCATCAGGGAAAAATTCTGTATTAATGTCCTTGTTTAAATTTAGGTTCTTGTTCTAATATTGCTTCATTAAGTAAGATCAAGACATGCAAATTCAATGAAACTAGCATATGTGTATTCATCCAGTAAACTTTCAGATTAAATTTAGAAAATACTTTCAATAGGATTTATGAAAAGCAGAATAATAATTAGATACATTTAGAACTGATTGAGATTCAAGAGAGAATGTGTTGATATTTTCTTCTTGCTGAGGTCTGATGAGTTTTTACTCTACTTTAATTATGAAATTGATATCAGCTATTTTAGATTAATTTTATAGGAGTTATTTGCTCAATGAAATGTTTAAATATATCTATGTGAAAGTAATTCAGAATAGATAATTGTTTGTCGCAAAATAGTGATATAAATATACATGATCATATTTTCTATTGGAATATAAAATTTGTTAGATATGGGGGGGTGCTGTTGAGTACTGACGGCGATGGATACCCTCCCGGAATTACCCCTCTTTGCTCTTCTTGATGTGTGTATACTTTTGTTAATGGATGGCACAGTGACTTACAGACCCTCGATATACATCTTGACCTTGAATTTGCAGCACCATAGAGCATCAATGATGGGACATTTATAAGGAGGTTGTTGAGTCAGAGGCCCTGATTCAGAGCAGGTGCAGTCAGCTGGAGCAGAATACGTCTAGTGAAACAGAGGGACGAGATGCAATGGCTCGCATTCTGTCAGAAATAAAAACCTCAAAACAGACTTTACTAAGGATCTGGGGATGGTTAAAGTGGAGATTGGTGAGTTTAATAAAAAACTGGACAGCATGTGTCCCAGGGGAGAGGAACCTGAGCAGCACGTCTGATTTAGAAGACTGGGATACTTCAGTTGCAAACTTCCTAGTTGAGATAAAAAAGTATGTACTCCATTACAAGATAAAGTGACCAACCTAGGAAATAGGTTGGTCACCAAAATTCAGTTGGTCGGTGTCCTGGAGAACAGGGAGGGAAACGACACTGTTTTGGTTTGGAGCACCTACTAACAAATTTGTTCTTCCCGGGTAGCGATGATCCAAAGCCAAGTATTGATAGGGGTCATCATACCCCAGGACAGCGGACATCTAATAATGAAGTTCCTTGCCCCTTCTTAATTAAATTTCACCATTTTAAAGTGAAGGAATGGGTGCTAAGGAAAATGCAGGAGCAAGGATCACTGTAGTATGCAGGATACCACATCACCTTTTAATTTGATTATAGTTATGAGATACAGAAAAAAAGAGCTGCATTTGCCAGAGCTAAGAAAGCACTTCAGGAGAAGGGCTTGCAATTTTGATTGTTATATCCAGATTATTTTTGTGGATGGAGGGTGGAAGCAATTTAACATTCCTGAAGAAATACTTGCTTATGTGAAACTCCTTGCACAAAATGGCACTCGGAGCTTATGGCAGCTGAGTATCTTCCCAAGATGCTCAGGTAAAAGCTCAGATAAGGTGGAGCGGAGAGAACAGAATGGAACCCAGATCTTGCTGTGATCAGAAATGACAGAAGTCTTGCCCTGAATGATGCTAAGGAATGGATGGCCTTGCCAACAAGTGAGGGATCAATGACCACAATGATACAGGCTAACAGAAAGAAGTGCTGGAGTGTAAGATCTTGCAGTCATAGAAGTGCTGGCAGTTTAACAGAATATAATTATGGTCATCTCGGTGTTGGACTGAAGTCTTTATGCTGGTTTTATGTTAAGCAATTTTTATTGAATTGAAACACATCAATAAACAAGTATGTAACAGAAACATATCATTTTTCATATATTCCCAGTTATATCTGTATTAGAGATGTGAATCGTGTCCTCGATCGTCTTAACGATCGATTTCGGCTGGGAGGGAATCGTATCGTCGCCGTTTGGGTGTTTAGAGTATCGTGAAAATCGTTAAAATCGTGAACCGGCACACTAAAACCCCCTAAAACCCACCCCCGACCCTTTAAATTAAATCCCCCACCCTCCCGAAACCCCCCCCCCCAAATGCCTTAAATTACCTGGGGGGTCCAGCGGCGGTCCGTAGCTAAATCGGGGGAAGGGGGAAGGCAGGAAAACCGGCACACTAAAACACCCTAAAACCCACCCCCGACCCTTTAAATTAAATCCCCACCCTCCCGAACCCCCCCCCCCAAATGCCTTAAATTACCTGGGGGTCCAGTGGCGGTCCATAGCTAAATCGGGGGAAGGGGGAGGGCAGGAAAACCGGCACACTAAAACACCCTAAAAACCCACCCCCGACCCTTTAAATTAAATCCCCCACCCTCCCGAACCCCCCCCCCAAATGCCTTAAATTACCTGGGGGTCCAGCGGCGGTCCGGAACGGTCTCCTGCAATTGAATCGTGTTGTCTTCAGCCGGCGCCATTCTGCGCCGCCATTTTGCAAAATGGCGGCGCAAAATGGCGGCGGCCATAGACCAACACAATTCGACTGCAGGAGGTCGTTCCGGACCCCCGCTGGACTTTTGGCAAGTCTTGTGGGGGTCAGGAGGCCCCCCCCAAGCTGGCCAAAAGTCCCTGGGGGGGTGCGGAACCCCCGCTGAACGACCTCCTGCAGTCGATCTCCTGCCGGCGCCATTTTCTGTACGGAAAACGATTCGCGGCAGGAAATCGCTCCCGGACCCCCGCTGGACCCCCAGGTAATTTAAGGCATTCTGCGCCGCCATTTTGAAAAATGGCGGCGCAGAATGGCGCCGGCTGAAGACAACACGATTCAATTGCAGGAGACCGTTCCGGACCGCCGCTGGACCCCCAGGTAATTTAAGGCATTTGGGGGGGGTTCGGGAGGTGGGGGATTTAATTTAAAGGGTCGGGGGTGGGTTTTAGGGTGTTTTAGTGTGCCGGTTTTCCTGCCCTCCCCCTTCCCCCGATTTAGCTACGGACCGCCGCTGGACCCCCAGGTAATTTAAGGCATTTGGGGGGGGGTTTGGGAGGGTGGGGGATTTAATTTAAAGGGTCGGGGTGGGTTTTAGGGTGTTTTAGTGTGCCGGTTTTCCTGCCCTCCCCCTTCCCCCGATTTACGATTTTTTGACGATAAATTGGGGGAATTGGTATTGTATCGTGGCCCTAACGATTTTTGACGATTTAAAATATATCGGACGATATTTTAAATCGTCAAAAAACGATTCACATCCCTAATCTGTATTCATACTTAGCTGTCGTTAAGAACATTTAACCCCCCCACTCCCACCCCTAATCCCCAACAGAACCTTCCACCTCCATATAACTGAAAGTCCAACAATGTCCACAAGTTACGAGGGTATGCGGTCCAATGCCCTAATTAATCATTCAGTATCAAGCTTCGTGCCCGAGGGGTAAGGCCTGTATGTATCCATTCCAAACCTGAAGGAAACGACGGCGTCTCTGTGGATTGGTCTTGGAAGCCAAGTTATCCATTTGCATCATATGATGTAGATGAGTTCGCCACATCCAAAAGGAGGGAGAAGCAGAGTCCCTCCAGGTAAGGAGAACGACTTTCTTCCCAACTGCGAAGGCTTTTTTCAGAAACTCACCAAGGCTTTGACCCCGAACAAGCGGGCGAGGCATACAATCAAATAAAATCATATAAGGAGACAAAGGAAGGTTAACCTCCAATAACCGCCGCAGGTAATCCACAAGGCTCCCCCAAAATTTTTGAATACTCGGGCAGGCCCAGAACACATGAGAGAGGGTCCCTGCGGTAGATTGGCATCGTGGGCACACTGCAGTATGGGTCAGCTGGGCATGAAAAGCTATCTGAGGAGTTACATATGCCCGACGTAACAATTTGAACTGCATTTCCCTATAATACATGGCACCGGAAAATGTGGTCAAATTTGTCATACAAGCCTTATAAAACTGCCACCTGGAACACTCCATCTTTGTTCCAGCGCTCCACCGAAATTTGGTAAGAGTGTCGCCAGCCCTTTTATCAGCTTCTGATAGTATTGAGATAGGGATGGCCCACGTGGGCCGTTCAGCATGAAAAAACTGACAATATTTTGGAGATATGATGGCAGCTTTTGAGAAGAGGGGAGGGAGGTGACGTAGTGTCGAAGTTGTAGATAACTGAATATATGAACCCCTGAGAGCCCATATAGATTTTGGAGCTCTGGAAACGAAAACAGCATCCCTGAAGTATCAAACATGTGGCCCACCAGAGTAAGACCCTTAGCTTGCCAGTCTCTAAATACTCGAGATTGGGATCCTGGGGAAAAGTCTGGATTACCACTTATGGGCGCCAGGAATGCACAAAATGTGGGCAATCCCAGTTGCCGAGTAAGAAACTGCCAAGCCTGATGAACTAGCGCAATTAGCGGATCTTGACAGAAATCTCTGGAGAGCACCTTGCCCGGACACATAAGCACATAGTGTAAGTCTAGGGGGGCTACTAAGATATGTTCCGCCATCATGGCCACAAAATGGGGATCCGGTGAGATCCAATCTCGAGCTATGCGCAGCTTAGCTGCTATATTGTACCGAATCAGGTCTGGAACCCCCATGCCCCCCAAGCCCCACTTCAGTTTAAGCCAGCTCAAGGGAATTCGAGCTTTCTTACCCTTCCACAAAAAGATACGGAGCAGTTTGTCAATCGTCCCCAAGTCAGTTTTGGTGAGAAGGAGTGGGAAGTTCTGCAGCACATAGAGCCATTTAGGCAGGAGAGCCATTTTGAATAAATTGATGCGGCCCCCAAGAGAAATGGGGAGATCCCGCCACTGGTGTAATTTGTCTTTTGTCAAAGTAATTAAGCGAGGAATATTTAACGAGTAGATATTGTGCACATCAGTGGAAAGAAAACCCCCCAAATACTTAAGAGAGTCTGTTGCCCATTGGAGCGGAAAACTTCCCGACCAGCGTTCCCTAAGAGTGGATGGGTACGCCAAAGCTTCTGATTTGTCCCAGTTAATTCTCAAACCTGAGAAGGAGCCAAACACTTGAAACAAATCCAAAAGGGCCCTCAGAGATTTCTCCGGGGAGGTGAGAAAAACCAGTACATCATCTGCAAAAGCAGAATATTTAAAAATCTCTTTTTGCGTCTGGGAGTAGAATTGCACCCCCCGAATGTTCGGGGATGCCTGCAGCACCAAGAGCAAGGGCTCCATAGTCAGCAAAAATAAGAGGGGAGAAAGTGGGCAGCCCTGATGCGTACCACACCTCACCGAAAAGGGGGGCAGAGAGCATCCCATTCACCGCAATGGAAGCCATTGGGCCATGATAAAGTAATTTAATAACTTGAAAGAAGAAACCCTGGAATCCCATGGCGGTGAGCAGCTGAAACATAAAACTCCACTCAACCCGATCAAACGCTTTTTCGGCGTCCAGGCTCACCACCAAGAAGGGCATGTCCGAACGCTTACAAAGCGCCATCGCCGCAGCCACCCTCCTGAGATTAGTTAAAGCGTATCGCTTTTTGACGAACCCTACCTGACTGGCCTGGATCAAAGTCGGCAAAATGTTCCCCAGCCGGTCCGCCATAATTTTAGCCAGAAGTTTGTGATCGAAATTCAACAATGAGATAAGGCGATAGGCGGAAGGCAACAGTGGATCTTTAGCCGGCTTTGGAATTAGTGTTACATGGGCTATATTACCATGGGAGGGAAATGAGCCTTGGTCTATCAAACTATGGAACACTAAAGGGAGAAGATTACTAAGAGGGTCCACCAGACATTTAAAAAATTCAGAGCTGAAGCCGTCCGGCCCAGGCGCCTTTCGTTTTTTGGCTTGGTGGATAGCTGTCCGAACTTCCTCCACCGTGATAGGTTCATTCAACCCCCGCTGTTGGGCTACAGTGATAGAGGGAAGATGAAACTTGGAGCAAAATTCGTTCCAATGGTCTTGGTGCCATCCCTCTGACTGATATAAGGACGTATAATATTCCTGAAAAGTAGTTAAAATATCAGGTGTACGATTTACTATCTGGCCCTTGGAAGTCCGGATTGCCAGAATGGAATGCGAACCCTTAGCCGATCTGATCAAGTTGGACAGCAGTTTCCCCGTCTTATTCCCAAACTGATATAACTTGAATTGGTAATAGAGGACACTTTTCTTCCCTCTCTGATGGAGAAGGGAATTCATCGCTGTTTGTAGGGAGATGTAGGTTGCTCGATGTCGAGGGGATGGCGAAGCTGCAAGGGCCCCTTAGCCTTTTGTAATTGTGTACCGAGAAGTAGAAGCCTCTTATCCAGGGACTTCCTCCAATGGGCATCGTAAGAAATTATGTCTCCCCGTAATACAGTCTTAGCGGTCTGCCAAAATAGAACGGGGTCATTACTGTGTTGGGCATTGAGTGCTGCAAAATCCTCCCACCTCTCCCGAATATAGGCCTGAAAGGCGTTATCCTCCGCTAAAAACTAAGGATAGCGGCAGTTGCGCCTTATGGGGTCTGCAGGGCTAGCGGTCAGCTCCAACCAGATAGGCGCATGGTCGGATATTATATCTCCGATGCCAGCGGCTGAAATTTTTGAAAAATAATGGGCACTTACAAAAAAATAATCCAGGCGGGATTGCGTCGCATGCGCTCTCGAAATATGAGAGAAATCTTTCTCAAAAGGATGAAGAGTCCTCCAGGAATCCACTAAATCTAAGGATTTTTCCAAAACATGAAGCTCCTTACTGGGTTTCCCAACTTGGGCTATTGTGGAAATTCTGTCCCACTCAGGGTCTCTTAAAGCGTTGAAGTCCCCGCCAATCACCAGTGCCATGTCTATATAGGGAAGAAGCAATTTCTGCAGTTCTTGATAAAAGGAAGCTTGATGGGTATTCGGTGCATAAACACAGCAAAATACCATGGGGGCCCCATTTAACTCGGCTTCTAGGATTAAATATCGGCCATTAGGGTCTTTAATTTCTTTGGAAACTGTAAACATGAGATTCTTTCGAATTAAAATAGCCACCCCCGCAGATTTGGAACCGGCTGACGCAAAATGGACTGTTCCCTCCCAACTGTGGCACGTTTTAATATGTTCCCCATCAGTTAAGTGGGTTTCCTGGAGAAAAGCAATATCAGTAGATTTCCTCTTTAAAGCTTGCAAAATTTTGGACCTTTTAATGGGAGAATGGATACCGCATACATTCCAAGATACTAAAATAGGGCCATGATTAACCATTGTCATAAACAAAAGAGACTAGCAGAACAGGATGTTCTAGATTTGGAGGAGGAAATGGCCATCCCAGCAAAGACTATCCCCTCCACAATCGCCCCTCATTTCCTCGTGGACTGCAAATAGAGTGAAAATCTGGCCATAGGCCCCAAAACACAGAAGGCAGACCCTGAAAACTCGGAATTTCCCAACCCTCTTCTCCCACCCCCTCCCCCACCCACCAATCCCCGCCCCTCCCCCCCTCCCTGCCCTTAATCAAAATCCCCATCCTAGTCCTAAGACTACAATGAAACCCCCTAGCAAGATCACTTAAGACGCTAAGGCTCCCCCCAGCACCAGTCCACCCCATCCCTAACCTGTATAAAAGTAATGCTTCCCCTCTTGTTTTGGTTTTTTTTTTTTTTCCCCAAAAAAAGGCCGGGAGCCCCAAACAAGGCTTGCCAGCATAGCAAATCCCAAAATAACGATCACAAATCATACAGAATGCATATAATGAACCAAAAATAGCCCTATATTGTAGGCACACAAAGATGACTGTCTCTTGTCACCCAAAGCTTGGACCATAATAAACATATAGCTGACCATCTGGTAGCAAGAGGAAGGACATAGAGGGACACACAAAAATTTATCCCACTTGTTAACATGGGGGGGGGGGTTTCCCCCTAGCCCTCCAAAATTCCAGGGCATCAATGGAACTAAACCCAAAGAAGGGAAACTGAACCCCATTATACAGCACACTATGGATGCATATAAGAGTTAAGGGGCATAAAAATATATAGAAACATGCATCACATGTCAAATAACATGTTATATAACCAATGAACCTTTGAAACTGTCCAGTTGAAGGCTCATGCCTTCCAAAAATACCACGTCATGTGATGGCTCAGCATCGCAGCGTCCACTCCAAGAGCATGTTTAAACACAGGTAAGTATCGCACATCCATGTTCACTGTCCTTGACGGGCCGACCTGTTAAGTTACCATCCAACCATGACAATAGAAACCAGATGAATCGGCGAAGCAGCAGAAATCAGGCCGTAGTTCCAGGCCCCGCAGTCTCGGTGTTCAACGACGCGATGTAGGTACGTAGCTCTCCCACCTCCGAAAACCATCTGGGACCTCCCGGTGTGGTCACTCGCACTTTGGCCGGATAAAGCACTACAGCACGCTGACCCAAATTGTGTAGCTGTGCACAGAAAGGCGACAACAGCCGGCGCTGTGCAGACAAGGCGGCAGAAAAGTCCTGGAAGACAAGAATTTTCTTACCCTCCAATTGCAGGGACTTCCCGCCGCGCACAGCCTGCATGATATCCGCTTTGTGAGCAAAATTTAAAATTTTGGCGATAACACACTCTCGGCCTGTCCTGTTGCTCCCGCCTCTGCCCCAGCCGATGGGCTCGTTCAATGCGAAGGGGGCCGCATGCTGCCGGCAGTGAGAGTTCCTTCGTCAGCCAGGCTTCAAGAAGTTTAGGGAGGGTCCGTTCCTCTATCGATTCCGGTAACCCAACAAACCGGAGATTGGACCTGCGGGACCTGTTTCCCAGGTCCTCTAGCCTGTCAGTATGTTGCGTGATCGCCGATTTCAGCTTCAGCAGCTCAGACCGCATGGTCTGGATGCCATCTTCTGTTCCCGAAACTCCCTGCTCCATCTCAGTAAATCGCGTTTCGTATCCAGCAAGAGATGTGGTCAGGTCGGAAATTTGGTTGGAGAGTTTCTTGAATTCGGGTTCCAGGGCCGCTACCACCGCGGCTCTAAGATCCGCCCAATTTGCTGGCACTGGTGAGTCTGCCATACCGACGTCCTCGTCGGACATGGCCTCCATAGGCCTGGATTTCTCCTTGTCCTTCTCCCTATCCTTCCTTGCGGTCCGGGTTGACATTCCCACCAGCCAAGTCTGCTTCGGAGCACAGGAAACCCGATATTGAAATCACGGCTGAAATTGCAAGTGTTGGTTGCCCTAGATGGGGTTGGATGGGTTAGGAAGGAGCCAGCAGGGAAGACCTACATCCTCTCCCCTGCACAGCGTCACGTGATCTCCATGCTGGTTTTTATTATGTGAAAGGTACTCCTGTTAGATGGCTGTAAAACTGTGAACAATATGGATTTTTTAAACTGATGGTGGATTAATATTTTAATATATTTTTTTCTATTTCTCTATTTCTTGCTTCAAGAGAGTTTGGGGATCCTGATGGGTTTTATATTGATGACTTGGGGTATAAGGGAGATACAAGATTTTCTACAACTATATACAACAAAATATTAATTTTACCTTCTATAAATAATGACCTCAAAGGGACACAGACTTTAAAAGATGGATGCTGACATGTAAGTCTCAGCAGAGAAAAACAAAATAGGAAACTTTGACCAGTACAACCATGCTACCCAGCTTATCAGATCTGCTTATTTGATTTAGGAGCTATAAGCTTCTTCTCTCAAATAATGAAGTAAGTTGAGACAAACAAGTCTGCCTGAAAACAAGAAATAGCTAATCCAAGAAGGGTGAACTCAACACAACTTAAACCCCCAGAGCAGAAAAACAGCCTATCCAAGGACAGCTTGAGGTAGGAGCAATGAGATGGGGCCAGCAAGTAAACGAAGAGAATTGCTGACATGGCAATGGCAAGGCAGAGCTGGTCAAGATATGAGCAGACACTGCCCAGAGCCTCCATGCAGCAGAAGCAGTGACTCCCACCATGGAAAAGGGGGAGGTCAGTGATCTGAAATGTAGAGACAACACCATCTGCCCACTGCAAGAATATGCATGAACCTTTACATATTCATCAGCTGACTGTTATAAGAAAGGGCAAACAAGAGTCAATACTTGATGATGTAGAGGTATCAACCCTGCCCCTCCCTGTGTCAAAGAGGTAGAGGATCAGAGATGTCCGGGGAGACTGGAGAAAGAAAAGTCCTGCCTGATATTTGGCCACCTGCCACAAAGCCAGAAACAGCCCCAGAGCTGAGAAACATCTCCTCAGTCCAGCCAGTACCAGGACCAAGTAAGCAAGCTCTTTCCCTCAAGACGGTCACTGATACCTCCATCCAGAGACATCTAGAGGTAAGCAGAAGGGAATCTCCCGAAGTTGGGTGGGGCTAGCCAGCTAATTACCTTTATTAGTACTATATGCAGGCTAAGGTTTCTGGCACATTTCAATCCACTAATGATGCAGAGCTTTATTTAGAATAAACCTAAGTTGCAAGGACTTTAGAGACGTGTATTGTTTATTTTCTTCTAAATGCCGATCCTGCAGTGTCTGACAAATAAAAGTCTAATTCTGTGAATAAAATATGTGGTCTTTTCTGAACTATTCGGATTGTGTAGGTATAGGAGGTATTATTGAGAACTGTTTCAATGAGACACTCATGGTAGACATACAAGAAAACTTGAGTATTAATAATATGGGGGATATTTCTCTGGTGACTGTATGGGAATGTCTGAAGGCAGTGGTAAGGGGCAAGTTAATTTTGCATGCTACATAACTCAAAAGAGAAAGGGAGAGTAAAAGATTACAAAACATACAACAAATAGCAAAACTGGAGTTGAGTAACAAGAGAACTCCTGACCCTTGGATTTTGAGGAAGCTGGAAGCTGCAAAAAGGGAATTCTAATCGTTAGACCTAGCCAAAGTAGCTTTTTAGCTTGACTTGGTAAAACAGAGACATTTTGAGTTTGGCAATAAGGCAGGATGTCTGCTCGCTATGCGCTTATAGGAGAGGGTTACCCAAAATCATATCACAAGATAAAAGATAGCACTGGGAAATTCTTGTATGATTCCAGGGATATCAGCATATGTTTCATACAGTTTTATGAAGAATTGAATGAGTCAGATAAATATGTTTCAGAGCAGGACATAGAAAAGTATGTAGGTGGAGTGGAACTTCCGGTCCTATCAGATAGACTCAGAGAGGATCTCAATAAAGAGAATTTAGATGGGGAGGTGTATCAAGTCATTAAAGATTTAAAAACCAGTAAATCACTGGGGTTGGATTACTATATCACCAAGTTCTACAAGACATTCCATCTGGTCCTTGTTAAACCATTAGCAGATATATTTAATCCTAGAGGATGGTGGCTCACTCTCAAAAAAATGCTAACTTGGTGGGGATAACTATAATAGCGAAGGGTGGCAGGAATCCCACGCTCTTGTGGCTCATGTAGGCTCATATCCCTGATCAATATAGATTTGAAAATATTGGCTAAGATCTTGGGGTAAGGCTGGGGGCAGTGGCTACATTGCTAATTCACAATGCTCAGAATTTGTCCCAGGGAAATTAGCATCCAACAATGTCAGGTGGATTCTGGAACTGAGCTGGAAGGCAGTAGCACAGCAGAAGAATGTATTGACTGTTTTTTTAATAGTCGATGTAGAAAAAGTCTTTGACAGAGTGCATTGGATGTTTCTCTTTAAAGTACTAAAGAAAATGCAGTTGGTTAGGGACTCATCCAGTGGGTTCAGGCTTAAGGCTTGTATAAAGATTAACAAGTGTTTTTCTGAACCCCTTTGAGGTGAAGAGGTGTACAAGGCAGGGGTGACCTTTGTCTCCACTGCTTTTTGCCTTGTTTCTAGAACCCACTGCAGGAAAGATCAGATACAACTCTCAAGTTCAGGGTATAAAAGTAGAGGAGTTAGATTTTTAGTAGCCTTTTTTTTGCTGATGGAATAGTTATGGAACCAGAGGTTTTGCTTGGGGCCCCCATTGGTGGAAGTGAGAAGTTTTGGGAAAGTCTCAGGATTTAAAGTTATTGAGGACAAATTGAAGAACCTAAATATAGCTCCCAAGGTACAATTTGACAGTCTTGGAGGTAAGCTTCTGTTCAAGATACCTATGAAATGGTGAAATATCTGGGGATTAGAATAGGTGCTAAGAAGGATCAGTTATTTGGGTTTAGTTATGATCTTTTAGTCCAGGAAGTGCAAAGGGCCTTAGTTAGATGGGACAGAATGGATTTCTCTTGCCTGGGAAGAGTGGCTATTATTTTCCCCGATTCTGCAATTATTTTCCCCGATTCTGCAATTATTTTCATATACTTCCAGTGGCTGTCCTGGATAAGATCCTGCAACTGTGGCAATATAAGGCATTTGGGTTTATATGGAAAAATAGTCCGCCAAGTGTGTCCAGCAGGGTACTCTACCAATGGAAGCTAAGGAGGGGGGAGGGCATCTTAGTGTTCCAAATTTGTCATGGTACTATGCAGCATCACATTTGAGCGCATTAATGTATTGACATAAGATGAGGGAGATCAAACCTTGGGCGAATATTATGATCTTATCTTGTGCTCCAGTTTGTCAAGGTCCACTTAAGCATTTTGAAATGGATGTGGACCAGGTATCAATACAAACTCTCAGGAAGCAGACATATTTTCTCAAAATGGAGTTCTGCAGGCCGAAGGAAGTTTTGGAACAATTGTGAATGAGGACATGGGGGTGGGGGAAGGAATAAATATGAAAATATAGGTTTACATTTTGGCTCATCTCAATGTATTATATTACATTTTGTGTGGTTCTCATTGTTATTGCTTCATCTTGTTTTATCTAGATGTCCTTGTTGAAATATTGTGGATAAAACATGTTAATAAAGATTTAATTACAAAAACTCCCAAAAAAATCCACCATTGTTTGCATTTTTTTCTCGCTATAACAAGTACATTTCCCAGAATTTCTGTTTATAAAATACAGTTGTGCATGTATGTCTCCCACTGATGCTTCCTTAAGAATTTTCAAAACTTAAGAATAACAAATAATTTCAAGGGTCTTTGGAAACCCACCAAGAATTGACTAATCATCTGAATTTTCAGGAAGATGGCTACAAATAAACCACAGCTAAACAAATGGAATCATTCTGAAAATGTGAAATGTCAGGGTTAGTCATCCATCTTCTTCAAAAAGCAATATTTGCACTTCAGATTGAATCAAAAAACAATTAGACTGAACAAATACATTTGTCAATCACAGTTTCCTGTAGAGTTCTGTTGACACTCGTTATACTTTCTTTAACCCATCCATTAATATTTTAATGATTACATACTGCTATTGAAGATATTTATGAGGGCATATTACTCCAGGGTCATTTTACCTTTGCTGAAAAGAATGTATTACTTGTTCCTGAAATTAAGTTTTTATTTTAAGCCAATGTGTGATGCAAGTTGAAACTCTGAACAATATGTAAAATATTTGAAAGATGTTCTAACATACCTGTGCAAGTGAGTTATATCTTTGTTTAACAAAAGCAACTAAATCATGCATTACATATTTCTCAGTGAAATTTTCAATGTTATTTACCCAGATAAATAGCAATTTTTCTGGGTACATTGGCCTATCTGCAGATTGCCCTCACTTAGGACCCCAATTACTGTTTTCTTTCCCAAAGATACAGCATGGGAGAAAAGCTTTAGTAAATCAAGCCCATAGTATATTGAAAAGTGTGAATGAACTTCCAGTTTGAAAATTGAACCTCTTACTCATTGCTACAACACACTACTTTTATGGGGGTCAAGAATAATATAGACAGGTTGTAAACCAAAGGCTGCATCTTTTATTGGCACACAAGGTTATGACAATGAACCATAGCAACAAGCTTGCATGATTCTAAAAAACAGCTTGCTTGAGGATTCAGAAAGAAGAGAAGCTGAAAGAAAGTAAAGAGACATAAAAATAGCAGGAAGAGTAGAGGGGAGAAAGACAGAAGTGAGGATGGTAGTTTAAGAGACAGAAGCAGAATAACTGATAGAAGGGGGAGAGACGAATGAATAGGAAAATGGAAAGAAGGGGGAAGAATGACAGGATGTGGTGTGGCAAGAAAGATAGAAAAGGGGTGAGGGAACCAGAAAAAAAGTAAAATTATAGAAAGGAACAAACAATCGACTCGGCCAAACTACAAAAAATAAATCAGAGAAGAATGGATAAAAATAAAGAAATGAAGAGCCAATAAAATACAATTGGAAAAGACCTAAATTGAGCAGGAAAGTAAAAAAAAAATGTAAAAAGAAACAAAATAAACAATGCAGCACTAGTAACAACAAGAAAGAAATGAATTCAAAGAATACATTTCTCAAATCATGTCTGTGGAAAGGGTCTGCATGATCTAAAAGCTACAGTAGATATAGCTACATTTTTAAATACTTATTATTTTCATCCAATAAAAGGTTAGAATGTGCATTTGCATGATCCAAACGTGTCAAGAATATAAGAATTGTCATACAGGTCAGATTGAGGGTGCATTGAGCCCAGCATCCTATATCCAACAGTGGCCAATCCAGGATACTGTTGCGATGCGGCCTGTGGCTGGAGCCACGAGCCGCCTCTTACCTCCGAGGCCCAGAGGCCGCAGCAGCCCGGGACCTCTTAAACTGGCCAGTCCGATGCCGTGGATCCCCATGGTCCAGCCGCCATCTTGCTGGCATGGCAGAAGCCGTGCCGGGCTTCTCTGACATGGCATGAGACCACCGGTGACTCTGTTCTCTTCACAGCCTGGAGGCTGCAGTAGCCAGGGCCTTTCCTGCGGCAAGTGCTGCCCCCGGACCTTCTCTTCGCGGCAGGACGCCACCGATGACCTCGGGCCCTGTCCTGCGGCCCTTCTCTGACTTCCCCTGCTCTCCGTCTTCTTAGCGGCAGCATGGCCACTGTCCAGGGTCCTGCCCAGCTTCCTCTAGGGGCGGGCCCACCGCTCCTCGCCAAATTTAAAGGGCCAGCCAGGTGTGGTCCTCCTGGACTCCTCCCAGGGAGTTGTCTTCTTCCAGCCCTATAAAAGGGCTTCTCTGCCAATCAGCCCTTGCTTCGGCAAGGGGCTAGTCCTCCCAAGGACGCCTCGTTTCCAGCTCTTGCATGGCATCCTTGATCTTCATCCATGGTTCCTGTTCTGATGTTCCGTTCCAGTCCTGATGTCTGATGTCTCATCCCGGTCCTGATGCTCCAGGTCCTGATCAACCCGTGCCTCCGGAGATTCTTTGTTTTTAATCAGAGTTCCAGGTTCCACGTTTTATCTGCTTCTTAATCCAGTCCTGACTCCAGAGGATCCGAGGGGTTGCTTCACGCCTGTGCTATGAGACCTCCTGAGCCTGTCCCATTCCTTACATGGTCCGTGACCAGCCTTTGGGCTGAGTAGGGTACGTGGAGGACAGTGTGGTCTACAAACAGCCTTCGGGCTGTGTAGGGCACCTGAGGGTCTTGCTCGCCCCATCTGTGTCTATGCCCAAGTCTTCAAGGATTTTCCTCATCTACATCTACTCCAAGTCTTCAAGGACTTTCCTTGTCCATGTCTGTTCCAAGTCTTCATGGACTTTCCTTGTCTGTTCCTGACTCCCAGACTTTGACTGTTCTCACCGCAAGGGCACACACTCTCCTTGTCCCATGCTGGAGAGCTCCCAGTTGCGCCCTATTCCATCGCCAGCACAACAGTTACATGTACAAACCAAGATCCCAAACAGTAAATAGATTCCATGATGCTATTGTACAGTGATAAGAAGTGGCTATTTCTTAAAAGATGAATTTTAAAAGCCCAATGCATGCCAAAACCAGGAGATATATTAATATGGTGAGCCGACGCACACCAAGTGGATTTTAAAAGCCACCCGAGTATGCAATGATCTTCCACTGCACCACACAAATGAAAAGTTCCAAAAAGGGGCAGGGCATGGGCATTTCTAGATTTCAACTTCAAATGAGTGCATAAATACTTATGTGCAAAGTCACATGTCGGGGTCCTCTGCCGCACAACTTCACTTCTATTATGAAGGACGTGTAAGTAATAAAATAAAAATAAATAGATCAGCGTGGTTTTAAGGGTCAGGTCTAACAGAGGAGAAGGAAGGCTTTTAAAGTAGAGGGTGTTTGGAAGTCTGATCCCTTATCTGGGCAAACTGGGAATGAGCTGGGAAAATTGGTAATGGTGTCAGTGTGCATGTCTATTAAAATCCTCCCACTTACTTGGTAGAAGTGGCATTTGCATGCATAGGAGCATATCCACTTAAAATTACAAACACATGTGCATGCATTCAGGCTATTTTATAACAAGAGTACATATACTCATGTATATTATAAAATTTCCGTGCCCCTGGGCACCGGCCGATAAATGTGCACACATGCGCCTGCACGCCTGTTTAAAAGTTACCCTCCCTATCTACCTGTTTAATGACAGTTTATGGACTTCTTCTTCAGGAACTTATCCAAATATTTTTTAAACCTAGATAAGCTAGCTGCCATAACCACTTCCACTAGCAATGAATTTCAGAGCCTAATTGCGTATTGAGTGAAAAAGTATTTTCTCCAATTTGTTCTGAATATGCTATTTACTAACTTCATGAAGTATTCCCTAGCCTTTGTATTTTTTGAAAGTGTAAATAACCGATTTACATTTACCCTTTCTATTTCACTCATGATTTTATAGACCTCTATCATATTCCCCCTTAGCCATCTTTTCTCCAAACTCAACAACCCTAATCTTTAGTCTTTCCTCATAGGGGATCCATTCCACCCCCTTTATCATTTTGATCGTCCTTCTCTGTACCTTTTTAAGTGCAACTATATCTGTTTTGAGATGCAGTGACCAGAACTGCACAAAATACCTCAGGTGCGGCCTCACCATGGAGTACTACAGAGGCATTATGACATTCTCCATTTTATTCTCAATTGCTTTTCTAACAATTCCTAACATTCTATTTGCTTTTCTGACCACCGCTGTACACTGAGCCAAGGATTTCAAAGTAAAGTCCGCTATGATGCCCAGATCCTTTTCCTAGGTGGTAACTCCTAATATATTGTAAAATTTCAAATCATATAACTACAATGTAGGTTACCTTTTGCCATGTGCATTACTTTGCACTTGTGCACATTAAATTTCATCTGCTATTTGAATGCCCAGTCTTCTAGTCAGGCAATGTCTTCCTGCAATTTTTCACAATACACTTGTGATTTAACAACTCAGAATAATTTTGTTTCTGCAGATTGGATCACCTCACTTAGGGGCGGATTTTAAAAGGGCCGCGTGCGTAAATCCTTCAGGATTTATGCACGCAGGGCCCTCGCGCACCAGCGCGCCTATTTTGCATAGGCCGCCGGCGCTCGTAAAGCCCCGGGACACGCGTAAGTCCCGGGGCTTTTGAAAAGGGGCGGGAGGGGGCGTGTCAGGGGGCGTCCCCGAAACAACGCGGCATTTTGGGGGCGTGCCCCGGCGTTTCGGGGGCGGGCCTGGGGGCATGGTGCCGGCCCAGGGGCATGGTAGAGACCTCCGGACCACGCCTTTGGGACCGGAGGACGGAGCGGGGCTGCCGGCGACGCGCGCAAAGTTAAGGGGGGGGGGTTTAGATAGGGCCGGAGGGTGGGTTAGGTAGGGGAAGGGAGGGGAAGGTGGGGGGAGGGCGAAAGAAAGTTCCCTCCGAGGCCACTCCGAAATCGGAGCGGCCTCGGAGAGAACAGGCAGCGCGTGCTGGGCTCGGCGTGCGCAAGTTGCACAAATGTGCACCCCCTTGCGCGCGCCGACCCCGGATTTTATAAGATACGCGCGGCTACGCGCGTATCTTATAAAATCCAGCGTACTTTTGTTCGCGCCTGCTGCGCGAACAAAAGTACGCGCTCGCGCAAGGTTTTAAAATATGCCCCTTATTGTTCCCCTTTCCAGATCATTTGTTAATAAAGAGGTCAATATTCACAAACCATTTAGATAGATAACTGAAAAGTTATCTGTCTAAATATCAAACCCAACATATTAAAAAAAAGTATGCCCCTAAATTCTAGCCAGATAATTAGTTATGTGGCTAGAATTTAGGGACATAAATAGGGGGCATTCTGGGGTGGGTGGGAGGTGTTTCAGGGAGGAGCGGAGTTAGCTGTATAAGTTAAGCAGCTAACTCCGATATTTAGAGTTAGCTGCTTAACGTATGTGGCTAACTCTGGTCATGCCATTGATCTGTCCTAAAGTTAGCCACTGAATAAACACTGCTAGTTAGCCGAATAAGTTTCTCAGGCTAACTAGCCAAACCCTCAGTGGTTGAATGAATATTTCCCCCATATTAAAAAGCACCTGTCCCAGAACAGATTTCTGAGGGGCTCCACTGTTTACCCTTCTCCACTGAGAAAACTGACCATTTAGTCCTACTCTCTTTTTCTTATCTTTTAACCATTTTACAATCCACAATAGGACATTGCCTCTTATCCCATGACTTTTTGTCAGGAATCTCTCATGAAACACTTTGTCAAACACCTTCTGAAAATCCAAATACACTTCATCATCATTATTAACCCCTTCAAAAAAATGTAGCAGAATGGTAAGGCAAGACTTTCCTTGGATACGTTCATGCTAGTTGTGTCCCATTAAACCATGTCTTTTTAAATGTTCTGTGATTTTGTTCTTTAGAATAGTTTCCACTATTTTTCCTGGCACTGAAGTCAGACTCACTGGTCTATAGATTCCTGGATCACCCTGGATCCCTTTTTAAAAATTGGGGATACATTAAACACCCTCCAATCTTCAGGTACAATGGAAGATTTTAATGATAGGCTTCAATTTCAATTTTTAGTTCTTTCAGAACTCTGGGGTATTTACCATCTGGTCCTAGTGATTTGCTACTCTTTAGTTTGTCAAGCTTCTTTATTACATCTTCCAGCTTCACCATGATTTGTTTCAGTTGAATTTGGCTTATCCAAACTGAATGGGTACAGTCCCCCAAAATTTCTGAATCCTTTTCAGCTCATTCAGTTTTGTCCCTTTAAAGTATTTGGGAGAATTAAATCCAGACAGAATGAAGCTGGATATGGATGGAACAAGAAAGAAGCAGGACCAATTGTGTTACAGCACTTTTTCAATCAACCTATCCTGGCTGGCAGCTGCATGAGTTTACATCATCATTTTTTAAAGTAAAAGCAAAACTAACTGTACTATTAGCAGATTCTGCTTTCAGTCATTCTTCTGGTGGATCTCAAAGAGAGAAGGCAGAGATGTTGAAGTTCCTTACTTCAGAAAAATGTTTTAGATTTAGAGGAGAAAGCAAAGTATGTTCTTAATGCTACTGTCACTTTGTCTTAGCTCGGGTGGTAGCAGCAGGACCTCTGTTCAAGGGTAACAGGATAACCTTATATCCACAGGATGACTGATTTCTTTTTTTTTATATATCAGGCAGTCAGCATGTGTCAGGAGTCTGTAGGAAACAGTGAACGAGAGAGAGAGATTGGTTTTCTCTTGCAGTATGTGCAGCATGGTCAGTGATTGTGACAGAGGGCAGTTTATTTTTTCTGTGCAAAATAGTCAGTGACAGTCTGACACTGGATTAATTCTGTGTTTGATTATTAAACTTAGGGGTAGATTTTCAAAGGGTTACACGTGTAATATATGTGCGTAACCCTTTAAAAACCCTCCTGTGCGCGCCGAGCCTAAGCCCCGGGACACGTGTATGTCCTGGGGCTTTGAAAAAGGGGTGGGAAGGGGACAGGAGCATGGACGAGGTGCAGGTCTGGGGGCGGTCCAGGGTCGGTACCAAGACCTCTGGCACAGAGGCAGATGTAAATACTTGAAATAAGGTGGGGGGGGGGGATTTAGGTAGGGCTGGGGGGTGGGTTAGATAGGGGAAGGGAGGGGAAGGTGGGGGGGAGCGGAAGAAAAGTTCCCTCCGAGGCCACTCCGATTTCGGAGCAACCTTGGAGGGAACGGGGAAAGCCATTGGGGCTCCCCTAGGGCTCGGCGCGCACAAGGTGCACAAGTGTGCACCCCCTTGCGCGCGCTGACCCTGGATTTTATAACATGCGCACGGCAGCGCGCGCATGTTATAAAATCGGGTGTACATTTGTGCGTGCCAGGTAGCGCGCACAAATGTACCCCGCACGCGCTTCTTTAAAAATCTACCCCTTAGTGTACATAGTCAGTCAGCATGGCCTTGAGTTGCTGATGAATCTGTGCAAGCTGCCATATTCCTCATTCTATGCCTTGGGGTCTTCACACTACTATGCTTGCTGCCATAGCTCTCACTCTATGCCTTGAAGTGCTGATGCCACTATGCTTGCATGCCGCCACACCCCTCACTCTTATCATTTGGGGTCTTCATGCTACTATACTTTCTGTCTTACCCCTCACTCTATGCCTTGGGTTCTTAATGCCCTGTTCGTGCCCTTTGCCTCTCTTTCGGAACCTTGGGGTGTTCATTCTAATGTTTATGCTGTTTTGCTCCTCTTTTGTTGCTTTAGAATGTTCATGCTACTATTTGGGTTGCTTTTCTCCTCTCATTGTGGCTTGGGCTGTTCATGCCACTGTCCATGCTCTTTGCCCTTCTTTTGGTGCTGTGGAGTGTTTGTGCCATTCTTGGGGTGTTTTTGCCTCTGCTGCTAATGCCTGGCAGCACATTTCATAAACCTTGGATGGAAAACCCCAAAGTTAGAGTAAAAAATAGAATGTATTGCTTCCACCTCTGACTTTAATAGAAACAAAATAACCCAAACAAAATGAAGGAGCTTCTGAAGTGAATGAAACAGGAAACCAAACCAAAAATCCGAACTGAACCCAAATATTTTTTTGTGCACAACCCTAATAAAATGTATTATGACCTTTTAAGAACCCAGTTTTGTCCAAAGTAATGCTACAAGAATTCTGCATACGGTAATGAAAAATATCACAGTTCACTGCAAACCTAAGCAGCTCAAGCAGCTGGAAGGAAAGGGAGCCCATGTTGACAGTGAAAGGCTACATCTGAAGAAGGAACTTGCATGGTCTCAAAAACTTGTGTATAACTCTATCTGTGGCTAATTCTTAGGTTGGTCCAATAACAGGTATTACACCCTAGTAAGAAACCAGACTCAAGACTTGTAAAAAAAAGTGTTCATTATTTTAACTCTGGAATAAAATCACTGCTTAAACTATAAATTAAGGAGGAGGAACTCGTAGTACAATAAATCTTACCAAATACATAGCACATGCACCAAGCTGTGCCATCTCACCAACATTTTTTCCCCAAATTCTCCCCCTCCATTTTTTTTTTTTTGCTGCCGTGTTTTTGATTTACTTTCTGACCACCTTGCCAATAGTTTATCATAAATAATCCACAAACGTCACCTTTTGTATTTTCTTAACGGGGGATCTGCTGATGGTCAGAGTGGGTTCTCTTGAAGTCTCAGGCCCCAAACAGCTTATAAGAAACTGTTACTTTCAAAGGAAGTGCCACAACCACCAGGGATACTTGTCCAGGGTGGGACAGATTAGGTTATGAAAGCCCTCAATTAACCTGCAATTGAAAAAAGGCACCTGGAAAGTAGGAGATAGGAAACACAATTATATAGCAAAAACTGAACAGCACAACCAAAATATCACTTTTAAGATATAGTTTTTTCTCTTACCTCTCTAGTAATTTGCTTGTTCAGGCTGAGCCACAACCACCCACAGTGGATTCTGTGGAATTCTCAGGCTTAAAAAATACTTTAAGAAACTGCTACTTTTAGAGGACATATCACAAACATCTGTCCCAAGGTGGGACAGATCATTCAGTCATCCTTACCTACTACATGAACACTTTCTTCTCCATAGCCTTCACCTCCATTCACTTGATCCAAGTGTATACATCTCCATTCCACCTTGTTGTCATGGACCCTACCTGCGGAGCTAATACCCGCAAGCAGGCACTCACCTTCCCCCACGTTGCTGCTTGCTTCACCCGACGCGGCACGGTTGCCGCCGACATCGGGCCTGCCTACATGGCCAGAGCCGCGGACTCAAGCTCTTCACGCGGCCTGGAGGCCAACCCTGGTATCCGTCTTCACCGCGGCCGGAGCCGCAGACTTTCCTGCTTCTCTTCACGGCACAGGAGCCGCCACCGACGTCATCTCCATCTTCGCAGCAGGAGGCCGCATCCCCGGGTTTGATTGGCAGCTGGAGCCGCCCCCGGGGCCTCCTGCAGCGGCTGGAGCCGCTGCCATCATCGGGACCTGTCCGCAGGCTCAGCCCTGCCTCCTGCATTGACGACGTCGGTGCAGGACCGCTGTCCACGGTCCTGCACAGCCCTGCTTCCTTCTTCCTAGGCACACGGCCGCGCCTTTCTACTGAATTTAAAGGGCCAGACACAGGAAGTGTGCTGGCCCCACCTATGGATTGATTTCCTGTGCTAGCCCTATAAAAGGGCTGTCTTCACATTACGTCTTTGCCTTGCATCGGAGTTACTTCACTCTGGAGGCTCCTGCCTGCCAGAGCTCCGTCAGGTCTTCTATCTTCTCCATGGAGTTCCTCGTCTCGTCTGTTTCTCGTCATACCATGTCTTTGTGCCTGAGGTCCTCGTCCAGGTGTCTTGGTGTTTCGTCTCCTGGTGTTTCGCCTCCTGGTGTCCTGCCCTTCTTGGTGTTCACTTCAGCGCTCCTGAGCCTTCTGGTCCTGTCAGGCCTTGCTCCCTCGGACGACGTCTTTCCCGGGCGTGGAGTGGCCTGCAGGTGGAATTCGTTCCTGTGCTCCTGAGCCGTCATGTCCTGCCAGCCTTGTGGTGCTTCGGATGACATCTGGCTCCGTCGTCGGAGTCCCACCTCGATTGGATTCTTCCCTGCGCTAGTCCCGCTCTCCGCGTGGTCCGTGACCAGCCTTCTCAGGCTGTGTAGGGCACCCAGTGGGACAGGGTGGTCCGCGACCAGCCCATTTGGTCTGCCCATGAAGGTGGGCTGAGTAGGGTACCCTGAGAGACAGTGCCAATGTCCTCCTGCCCAGCTTCTCGTCTCGTTTGGATTTTGTCAAGTTCCTTGTCATGTCTCTGATGGCATCGCATCGACCCTGGACCGGGATGCCGTTGCATCCACCCTGGTCCGTGATGTCTTCGCATCAGCCCTGGTGTCATGTCTTCAATAGCCCTGGTGTCTTGTTTTCAACAACCCTCGTCTGTGATGCCATTGCATCAACCTTGGTGTCATGTCTTCATGTCAAGGCCAGTCTACCCTCATCCTCAGGCCAGGTCTGCTGCTCTATGCCAATCCAAGCTGCAGGTCCGAAAGGGCTCGGAATGGTCGGAGGACCATTCACATTCCAACATCATGTCGTTGGCCTTGGGAGCTTGCAGACCTGGCAGAGGGTAAGACCGTTTGCCATGCTGGAACACGCCGTCTACCCTTGGTTCGGTCCTGGATCCGTCTGGGGTCAGGCTGAGGTCCAAGGGCACACTAAAACACCCCTACGTAACAGAATGCAAGGCCTTCCGAGGCTTAGGTAACACTTGTCACTGCAGGAAGTGAAGAAATGGAGCCTCCTTGTGCTTCTGGTGAGAGAAGAGCTCCATCTGTGTCCAGACTGCATTCCTTTCTTGCTGAATCTCTTGGATCTATCCTAAGTGGAAACTGGAGGTCAAGAGAAGTTCCTTTAAAACAATTGTCTTTTCCGTATAATCATCAGCAGTGACTGGATCTTGAGAGGAAATGTGAGAATATTTCCAGGCTGACTACAGGTCAATAAGCTGAACTGGAATTGTAGTTTTCAGGGGCAAAGGGATGCGAGGAAAAGCAGGAGAAAGCAGGCGCAGAGATTTCACAATGATATGTTTGTAACCCTTTACTTTGAAGAGGCTTTATCCTTCAGGACACACAAGAATAATTTGTATTCTCTGGGACTATCTTCACTGTAACCTCTCCCCTCTGGTAACTCCCCAAGGTGTGGGTCCTTTCTTTGGGGTGAGGCTAATGCTGATAGCCCAGGCAGTGGTGTATTTATGAAGATGCCTGTCAGTACTGCTGTAGACTGAGACAGATGAAACAGGACACAGAACTGGGTGTTCAAATTATAATTCATCATGACCAGAGTTAGCTGGATAAGTTATTCAGCTAACTCAATTCCTCCCAGTTACGCCCCCGTCCCACCTACTACTTAGCAGGCTATTTAGCCAGATAAGTAGTTATACAGCAATGTGGTGCCCACTGATCCCAGGCAGATATTCAGTCACTGCCACTTAGCCAGAGAGGTCAAAACATACAGTATCTGGCTATGTGCTCCGAATATGCACCTCCTGGATTTTCTTAATTTTCCTACATTTATTTGCCTCTCCCCTTCGGCTTTGCTCAAAAAATTATTTTTTTGAAATATTGAAAATTCCTTAAAATATTTGTCCTATAATTTCCAGGTACTATTACCTGATCCCCTTTTTTAAAAAGGAGGAATTAGAGGATCAAGTTGTGGTCCCTCAAATGACTTTTGATTTTCTTAATGTATCTCATGTCCTGGATAAAGGAAGATATAGAAGCAATTGTGATTTCAAAACTCATTGTTAACTTTTTTTGGAACCTGATAAGGACTGAGTTTTGAAGCTGGTTTTTTTTTTAAAGGATTTTTTTTTTAACTCTAAGGTTTGTACTCAACCGGATATAGCTAAGGCTACAAAAAAGAAAAGGAAACAGGTGATGCATTGTCCTCTCGCACTGAGGACAAGTCTCCCAGGGCTACTGCCTAGGAGGGAAGTGTTAGGTCGGCCACCATAGTTGGTGATTCTCTCATTAGAAATGTAGATAGCAGGGTGGCTGGTGGACGTGAGGACCGCCTAGTAACTTGCCTGCCTGGTGCAAAGGTGGCAGACCTGGCACATCACCTAAATAGGATTATAGACAGTGCTAGGGAGGAGATGGCTGTCGTGGTACATGTCGGCATCAATGACATAAGAAAATGTGAAAAGGAGGTTCTGGAAGCCAAATTTAGGATTTTAGGTAGGAAGCTGAAATCCAGAACCTCCAGGGTGGCATTCTCTGAAATGCTTCCTGTTCCATGTGCAGGTCCCCAGAGGCAGGCAGAGCTCCAGAGTCTCAATGTGTGGATGAGAAGATGGTGCAGGGAAAAGGGTTTCATTTTGTAAGGAACTGGTCAACCTTTTGGGGAAGGGGAAGAGTTTTCCAAAAGGATGGGCTCCACCTTAACCAGAGTGGAACCAGGCTGCTGGCGCTGACTTTTAAAAGGGAGATAGGGCAGCTAATAAACTAGAACAAGGGGAAAATTTGACAGTCACTCAGCAGTGCATGGTTCGGATGAATGTATCTTTGAAAGATACTAATGAAACAAAAGAGTTAGGGCATCCCGACAGTGAGGTTCCAATAAAAGCAAAAGTAGCTTATGTACCTATAAGTAAAGAATCACCTGAGCTAAATTCCAAATTATCCCAATCAACTGAAAAACACACTTTAAAATGCCAATGTCAGAAGTCTAAGAAGTAAGATTGGAGAGTTAGAGTGAATAGCAGTGAATGATGAGATAGACATAAGATATGCCATACTGAGTCAGACCAAGGTTCCATCAAGCCCAGTATCCTGTTTCCAACAGTGGTCAATCCAAGTCACAAGTACCCAAACATTAAATAAATCTCAAGCTACTTTGCTACTAAGGCCTAGATTTATCAATCTGCAGTAAATATTACATGTGATAGGAAAAGGGATGTGTTTTATAGTTCATTTCATGAGAGAGAGAGAGAGAAAGAAAGAGAGAGAGAGAGAGAGAGAGAGAGAGAGAGGGCTAGACTATCTACAAGGCACGAGTAGTAGTTAGCTTTTTACATCTCTATAGAAGGCCCCCTAGTAACTCGAGGTGAGGTTCAGGTAGTAGTGTAGGAGTTAGGGGCCACTTTTACATGCAGAGTGAAATGTACGAACAGAATAGTACACTCTTGTGAAGATTTGATGTCTTTTGGAGTGAGGAAACTCACACAACGATGCAAGCTAGTTTGAGAGAACATTGTACAAATATCATCGTTGTGTGAGTTTCCTCACTCCAAAGGACTAAAATCTTCACAAGAGTGTACTGTTCTGTTCGTACATCTCACTTCATGTAAAAGTGGCCCCTAACCCCTACACTACTTCCTAAACTTCATCTAGAGTTACTAGGGGGGGAGGGGGGGCCTTCTATTGTAGCATAAATAGCTGCTTACTACGGTGCAACCACCAGAGACTCTCCCTCTCTCCTCTCCCCTTATCTCAGGTCCTTCCCCCAACCTAAAAATGCCCAAAACAGAATTTGCAAAACAATCACAAATTGCATTACGGGCATAACACACAATGTCACACAGCTTAACACAATTGAAAAAGGTGTAGTTATTTCCAGCATTAAAACTGTGCAATATCATACATTATGGCTTTGCACTTTGTGAAGCCAGCCCACTTTTGCAGAAACCCCACCCCAACTCCTCCCCAATCCCTCCCTTTTAAAAAATTTGCATCGCACCATGCTTTATGGTGCTTATCGCACATGTTAAGGCACTTTTTGCATGCAAAAAGTGCCTTAATGCATGTGAAAATGCCATAACGCGATTTGATAAATGACCCTGTAAGCAATAGCAGTTTATGGATTTTTCCTCTAGAAACTTATCCAAATCTTTTTTAAACGCAGTTACACTATCTGCCGAAACCACATCCTCTGGCAATGAATGCCAGAGCTTAACTATGCGCTGAGTGAAAAATAATTTTCTTTGATTTGTTTTAAATGAGCTACTTGCTAACTGCATGGAATGCCCCCTAGTCCTTCTATTACCTGAGAGAGTAAATAACCGATATACATTAACTTCTTCAAGTCCTTTCATGATTTTGTAGACCTCTATCATATCCCCCCTCAGTCATCTCCTCTCCAAACTGAACAGCCCTAACTTCCGTAGCCTTTCCTCATAGGGCAGCTGTTCCATGCCCCTTATGAGGAGTTATACATTTCCCAGGAGGGGCCAGATAAGGGAAGGATTAGGGACTTTTTGGCTAAGGTTGATCTCCTATGTCTTGACGATATGTAACGACAGAAATTGGGTACTTCTATTTCGCAACTTGAAGTTATGGAAGCTATTAAAGATCTCCAAGCAGGGAAGGAGAGCAGGGTGGTTTAGTATCTGGTTCTATAAGACCTTTGCTGGGCAGTTGGTGCCAATATTAACACAGGTTAAAAAGGGTGCATTGAGTGGCCGGCGATTTTCTGCAACGCAGGGTAATAGCTAATAGCTTTATCTATATGGAATTTGAATGTGATGAGCACTATTAGCTACATATTTGTTTGGGCGCATGTTTTGGACTAGCTAATCCCATTATTGAATCAGGTATTACTCTAACCTGTCCAAAATGCACATCCAACTGAGGGTAAACCTTGCGCTAGGCTGGGTGCACTTTATTGCATTGGCCCCTAATTTCTTGAGAAATTATACCATCTGTATCACCCCTAAGCTCAATACTTGCTGTTCACTCCTAAGGATTATCAGTAGCTAAAAACATTAATCTAACATATATGAAATCTTTAAGTTAATGTAGAATCCTTGTTCTCTAAATAATCTATTATTGTAGAAGTTAAAAGAACCACAGGAGCTCAGAAAGATGTAATCAAAGTACATAATGTGAAAAAAATCCTTACAAAGAGCTGCTACAGAAAATATCAAACCTCAATCATTATTGTGCCAGAGATTCCATTATATGTTTTAAGAACTGCTTGAGCCTCTAAGTAGATTTGTATTGGCTTCCTGGGAAGTGCAAGAAATGTTCAGTTTTAATGTCACCAAAGATCCAGCAGTCCTCTAAATAAGAGCAAAACTTTAAAGTAGGGCTGTCAACCTAAAAAAAAGGCCATATACCTCCCCTTTCCTTTCCATCACTCAACACTCTTCCAAACTGTTATTATTTGTGATAATTATGGGTGGATGACCACGCCCACGGGGGAAGATCCCGAGAGGGACCACCGGTCAGGCTCAGAGGTGGGAGACACACACACTTAGTTCTTTTATTAAACTGTTTTAGAGAACCACCAGAGGTGGCAGTATTGAGCTAGAAGAGCCCGGCTGGGCTGTAGTCCCTCAGGCACTGGAACAGCGATCCCAGGATGGCTGAGCTGTAGAGAAACTGAGATAGTGAGTAGGTAGAGTATGCAGAGTTCAGGAACAGACCCTTGATGGTAACACTCACACAATAGTCTCTTGGAACAGCCCAGGAGCTGGAATGAAGTAGGCCCTCGAGGAGCGAGTACCTGGTTCAATGGAAGCTCTGAGTGAGAGATGGTAACTCACTTGTGTTGTAGGCAGCGGTGACTTCCTGGCAAATGTTATATTCAGTAGCAGGTACGGTTCCAGACTGCGACCTGAAAAGCAAGAGAGAGAGCGAGGCCCCCGAGGAGCGGGTACCCCTGGTAAAGTCCGAGGAGGCAGAGTAGCAAGGTGTTATTAAAGCTCTGTGTTAGAGTTGGGAGTTAGCAATCTGTTATTAGTCTGCTGTCTGATGGAGGGAGCAAACGGATAGTAGTTAGTAATCTATTCAGAAACTTCTAGGGGTTAGCAGTCTCTGTTATATTTGTGGGTGGATTCCTGGGCTGGTGGCAGATGACCAGAGCCCCGGGAGGATATCCCGAGAGGGACCACCGGCTAGACTTGAGTATGGAGACAGACACACATTAGTTCTTTTATTAAACAGGTTTTTGAAACCACCAGAGGTGGCAGTAGTGAGCTGATATGCCCGACAGGGCTGTAGTCCCTCAGGTACTGGAACAGGGATCCAGGATGGCTGAGCTATTGAGAAACTGTAGAAAAGTGAGTAGGCAGAGTAGGCAGAGTTCATGAACAGAACGAGATGACAAAACTCACATAAGGTCTCAAGGAAGCTCAGGAGCTGGAAAGGTTTAGGCCCTCGAGAAGCGAGTACCTGGTTCCAGGGAAAGCTCTGAGAGAGCGGTAGTAACTCACAATTGTTTGTAGCAGCGATAGCTTCCAAGCAGTAGAGAATCTTCAGAGTGTCCAGGAACATGAGCCCTCGAGGAGCGAGTACCGGTTCCTATCTGTAATCTGAAAGTAAAGAAAAGAGCGAGGACCCCGAGGAGCGGGTACCTCTGGTAAGTCCGAGGAGGCAGAGTAGCTTGGATAGCCAAAGCGAGTCCTTGCTAACTCAGTTTGTCAACAAAATAGAGACCTTTAAATATTGGAAGCGGATGTCGTCATCTCAGGGGGACGCCCCTGAGGTTCATGCCACAGATGGTACTTGAGTCGAGGCCGCGCCGCGCGCGCGCCCTTAGGCCTCAAGAGAACATGGCGGAAGGCAGCGTCTAGCCAGTCCGGGGACACCGGAGGAGGTCAGCAAAATGACGCCGCAGCAGCCAAACTTCCATCAACCAAAGAAGGAGTCGCCAAAGAGGTAAGGTGGGCAGAGTGGAGACATCGGGCAGCGATGGTCGCAACACAAACGCCCCTGCCCCTCATACCTTTTCTTATTCATCAGGGACTGGTCTAAGGCCTTATTGTTGACTCAAAGCAGCTCATTTTGAAAAAACATGGGCTGTAGACTGAGCCAGAATGCACTCCACTCCCAAGCCATGCTGCCTTCTGTTTCCATAAGGGAGGAGGTGGGGCCTAGGAACAGAGTGTGTGCTGGCTCAGTGGGCGGCCCATGCTCCTTCAGAATGGCTACATCTGTTGCTACTCATGCCACTGTAACAATCATGCCTCAGAACAGCCCCTGCTGACAAAGAAACTTTCTGTGGGGCAGGGGAGGGAGTCTATGCCGATCAGAGGCTAGCGATTGGTAGAAAGCCAACATTTATATTGGCTGTTATTTTTTATCCTGCTAGCCAGCCACTAGCCTCCCTTAAAAAAAAAATAACCTGCCAGACCAGACAAATGCTTACCAATTGAAACTCTATTCTAAGGTCTTACTGTAGAGACATAATGATGAACAAGAAAAACCGTGGCACAGGGAATGCTGGAGAACATAGAGAGACAGAAAGAGAAAGAGAGTGCTGGTGTCTTCCTGCAAGGTGTTCCCAATAAAATCCCAAATAGAATACAAAATTCTGACCATACTACACAAATTAATACAGGAAGAACAAACCGACTGGCTAGGCACAGCTATCAGACTCCATACATCACAGCGAACCCTCCACTCAACCAACAAAGACCTCCTGACAATACCATCTGTTCGAACCACACAACTTATATCAGTTCGGGAAAGAGTCATCTCTCTCGCCAGCCCCAAACTATGGAACACACTTCCAACTGAACTAAGACTACAACTCAACTTGAAAACATTCAAGAAAGAACTGAAAACATGGCTGTTCACCAATACCTATCAAAACACCCAATGACAATCATGCATCCTCCTCACAATATACTCCTTACTACACCTCACTATGGTTATTTCTCTTAGACAAGACAACCTTGACGCCCTCCCTTATAATATTCTATTATAAATGCATGCCTCAAATTACTACTTGTTGTTATCCCTCTCAACCATGACAACCTCCCTTCCACCCTTTCCATATTTTAAAACAATTGCATGCCCCTAATTAATACTTGTATTTCATCGTTATTATAATGTTTCAATGACTTCCAATTATCATAATGTGTCAATGATTTCCAACTATGGTTATATTATTTTGTATTATAATGTCTGCATTACTTCACTAAGAACTTCTACTTTGATCGATAATTGTAAACCGTTATGATGGCGAAACCGAATGACGGTATATAAAACTTGATAAATAAAAATAAATAAATAAAATCTTGAGTCTCCGCTGCTGCTGAATTCCATCATAAGTGGCCGGGAGAGGGAGAGCCCTCTAGCTGATGTCATCGCCCCAGGACTTAAAGCACTGAATGCACTTATTGCGGTGGGAGAGAGTGCTGGTGTCTTCCTGAAAAGTGTTTCCATTTTGAGTCTCTGCTGCTGCTGAATTCCATCATAAGTGGCTGGAGAGCCCCCTTGATGATGTCATCTCCCCAGGACTTAAAGCATGGCATGCAACAGTGCACTGCTGCTGGTGCATTGAAGCTGTGTGCCAAAGGGGCACGCCCCTTATGTTTTTGCAATCAGACTTCCAACATAAGTTATTATTTTGGTTCTCTCTAATAGATGGATAAGAAGAGGAAAGGCTCTCTTAGAACCTTCCCTCTGGGTCCTGCCTTGCCTTCCTCTATATCACAGCCCACTTTGGAGGCATACCAATTTACTAGCCAAGGAATTTTGGGCACACATGAACTTGGACCTCTGGGATCTGCTCCACTGCAGGCATCAACCTCCCTCAGTCCCGATGGTCCTATCCCACCCAGGGTTAGGAGCCCTAGCCAGCTGGGTTTGCTGAACAATGCTTCAGTACTTGAAGATACTGTTTCTGTTGTCCAGAGAGGGGCTTCCCCACCTGGCTCAAGGGCCTCCTCAACTCCTTCAAATCATCTAGCCAAACCAGCCTCTATAACACTGAACTCTCTGTGGGTTGCTATCACAAAACTGGAAGCCACTTTGTCGTCTAGGACTGATTCTATGCTGAGCTCTGTTGGGAACATGTCAGTGGCTCTTAATGACCAGTCTCAAAAGATTCAAGAACACACTGAGAAATTGACTGTTCTAGAAAATAACATAATGAGAGATAATCTCATTCTACAAAGAAGGTTAGAAAATCTTAATATAGAAGATGCAATTTGAGAATATTGAATATCCTTAGATGTTCAATTGTACCCCCTTTGGAGATGTATGGGAGATTTTTTCAGGATTTCCTTAGTGTCCCCCAAGTAATACTCTCCTTCTGTTGTTAAAGCAGTCCATTTGTTTTCTTCTATTAATGCAACGGGAGGTTTTCAGAAAGAAGAATCTCTTGATTTGACAGGTTTTTTAGAGATTTCTGATTTTGTTATTGAGGACAGAGCTACTCTCTTAGTGAAGTTTTTAAAGAATCTGACAAACAATTAGTGTTGAAACTTATTTCCAATTTAAAAGAATGTTCTTTCTATGGTCATATAGCCAATACCAGTTTGCCTTCATCTCAAATATTCAAAACGCAGTAATGAAGCATCAATGAACTTATACTATCATGACCTTCATAATAGGCATCATCGTAATTGCTTTCGCGTGTATCAAGTCTGCCTTATATTTAATCATTTGGTCATTTCAGTCCTAATTTCAAAACTGAATTTAGACTTGCATTTTTTAAAGTATTTTTTCTTGCTTCATTGATGCTTCATTACTGCGTTTTGAATATTTGAGGTAAAGGCAAACTGGTATTGGCTATTGGTATAGCTTTTGGTTTTTCGATACAGTTTGAAACACAATTATTGCATCCTCACTTTGATTAATTGGAGTTATATAAGAACAGCACTGAGGAGGATAAAAATTTGAGAAAAAATGTGGACTAATATATACAGCTATTCCGAACAGCAGATAGCTGCAGCGTTGCAGGGTACTTTACTTCTTGATGAAGATAGTAACATTTTGGAAAAATACACTTGGGAACAATTGTTGGAATTGCAAAAAAGAGTTATTAGATCTGAATTGCACTCTGCCACTTTATTACAATACATAAAAACAGAAAGGATCCCTCAGGGTCTTAGAATAAATCTAGAACTCTCCATCTATCCGGACAATGAAGAGTTCATACAAAAATGGATCTGCATATTAAATAAATGTGCATTAGATTTAATGTTATTATTGATTGAATCCACTAATCAATTGGCAGAGAAGTTACGTCCAGAATGTGAATTAATGAAATCCAGTTTACAACAGCAAGGGAAGAATATGACGTGAAATTGCATGAATTTAATGCTACCATTGAAAAATTTAGAATTGAATTAAAAAATAGCAAAATAGGAAAATTTAAGCGTGATGAGAAGGATTATTCTACTGGTGCAATTTACCCATGGCAGAGAAGAGCATCGAATCCACCTCGAAAGGTAGCCTTTGTGGGATCTTCCGAAGAGTCATCTGGATCGGAAGAAGAAATACCCCAAGAAACTAGTAATGCACAATACAATCGTGGTAGAGGCAATTTCCGTTCATATAGACCACAACAAAAGCGTTTTTTTCGCCAAACACGTCAACCTACAGGACCAGACTTAAAACAGAGACCTTACACTCGATCACAGAATTGGAATGCAACGTCATAAATTTATCTCAGATGCAGTTAACACCGGACCATCTAAAAGTGTTACAAAAAGGGTTATCGTTTATTCCCTTCCATCGGCATGATCCATTTTTTTGTAGAATTGCACTGTATCGTTTTTTTCGCAAACTTCAACTATTAGTGTATTTTTCTCAGAATGTTCCTCAATTAGATTGTTCTATATTACATCCAAAATCCAATTGGTTACCTAGTGGGCCTATAGATCCTATCATCAAAACCTTTATCGAATTAGTTTTAATTGATGTAATGGAAATTGAAGCAAGGTATACAGCACCTAAGTTTAATCTCACTTATGGTGAATTCCAAGCGTTATTATCTCTCAAGCATGAACAGTCAATTGTGATCAAAAAAGCCGATAAAGGTGGTGCTGTAGTATTGCAAGATAAACAAAGGTATATTGTTAAGATCTTACAACATATTCAGGATCCCACTAAGTATGAAATGTTGAATGTAGATCCTACAGTTGAATTGAGTACAAAAATTTCTAAATTAGTGAATGATCAGTTGATATTAGGTAGTCTTACATCAAGAGAAGCACGGTATCTTTGTGTTGAGAATCCAATGGCACCAACTATCTATTTTGTTCCGAAAGTGCACAAAGATCGCGATAATCCTGCTGGACGCCCAATCGTGACCACAATTGGATCTATATTAGAGCCTCTATCTCTTTTGTGGACTTTTTTTTGCAGCCTTTTGTGTCGGATTGTAGATCTTTTTGCAAAGATACAAAACATATGTTGGCAAAGTTAGATGACATTAATAATGCAGCTGATACATGGTTAGTGACCATGGATATACAGGCCTTATATACATCAATTCCACAGTTAGAAGCACTTCAAATCGTAGAAAATACTTTGAATCAACGCGAACGTCAATACAGAATTCCTACTGAGTTTTTGATGCAACTCACAAAATTAGCATTGCGTGAGAATTTTTTTCTATTTCAACATAAATGGTACAAACAAATACATGGGACTGCTATGGGGGCTACTATGGCCCCCAGTTTAGCTAATCTTTATGTTGCTAATTTTGAAAACAATTTTTTGTATAATGCTGTGGAGTTTCAAAATATTTCTCATTATACTCTGTATATTGATGATATTTTCTTTCTGTGGCATGGAAGTTCAGAAGATCTATTACAGTTCCATAGTTGGATTAATACGCTTGATAATAACTTAAAGTTTACGATTGAATTTCATCATTCCCAGATATATTTTCTTGACATACATATAAAAAAGGATGTGAATAAAATGGTCACGTCTCTGTATCGGAAACCTTGTGAAAAAAATACCCTTCTGCATTTTTACAGTTTCCATCCTTATCATTTACGGAAAAATTTGCCTATAGGACAATTTTTGCGGCTGAAACGACTATGTAGTGACAAAAATGATTTTCAAACACAAGCAGGAATTTTAGCAAAAAGGTTGCTTCAACGAGGATATCTCAGCTATTGGATTAAGAAAGCTTGGAAACGAGCTACGAATGTAGCACGATGCTGGTTATTGTTAGGGAAGCAAGAAGACTACAAGACTCCTTTAATTTGTTCAATTCCTTTTTCAAATAAAGCTGGTGCTATTGCAGCATCCATTTTTCAACATTGGACTGTATTAAGACCGCATGCGCCATTATTTGATGCTTGCCCCATTGTTGCTTATAGTCGTGGCCGCAATATAGGAGATACTATTATACATTCATTTTTACAGGAACAACAATTAGAAGATGCAAATTTACCTCATGGAAGTTGGCCATGCACAGGTTGTTCTGTTGTGCAAACAGGTGATTGAAGGGGAAACTTGGGTAGATGCGAATGGACAGAATCATACATTGCAGTATTATACAGACTGTAAATCTACACCTGTAATATATTTGATTGAATGTCCGTGTAAATTATACTACGTGGGCAGGACAAAAAGAATGATCCACACACGTTTAACCGAACACAGAAGCTGCATCACCACCGAAAAAATCACAGCCCCCCTAGTACTACACTGTAAAGAATGTAATCATATATTCAATGATTTACGTTGGAGGATTTTGGAAAAAGTGCATATACATCCTCGTGGGGGTAATATTAATAAAACATTAAATCTAAAGGAACAACAGTGGATATTTAGGCTTAATACAGTTACTCCAAGTGGCCTAAATGCTTCTATTGAGTGGTATTCTTTGATATAATACAACTAACGTCAGTACAACGTCAGTGATTGGATTTGCATAGTAGGCGGAACGTGAGTATAGAGTAGGACTTAAGAGGGTTCCGGTTGGGTTCCGGATGTCAAACACAGCAGAAAATGCCGGGACGCCATTGTGCTTGTGAAGTTCAAAATGAATGAAATGAATGAAGAAATGTGAGTACACAAAGTTACTGTGCTAGCTAGCGGAATAACTATAGTCCAAGTTTATGGTATTATTTATTAAATTATAGCGGTATGTTCATGGAAATATGGTGTGTTTAGACGCAGAATTAATCACCCTTGATAAAGGACTGAAGATTTTCTACAGCAGTCCGAAACACGGTCCAGTGTTGGGTCATCGGTTTCTTGTGGATTACAGCAAGACAACAATGAACGCCAATGAAGAAAAAAGAGTTTCTAAGATAAGTGCAGAATTTGAGCACAATATTTTTTAACAAAAGACATTTAAATTTTAAAGTGCAAGAAAAATACTTAAAAAAATGCAAGTCTAAATTCAGTTTTGAAATTAGGACTGAAATGACCAAAATGATTAAATATAAGGCAGAGTTGATACACCCGAAAGCAATTACGATTATGCCTATTATGAAGGTCATAATAGTATAAGTTCTTATTGATGCTTCATTACTGCGTTTTGAATATTTGAGGTGAAGGCAAACTGGTATTGGCTATTGGTATAGCTTTTGGTTTTTCGATACAGTTTGAAACACAATTATTGCATCCTCACTTTGATTAATTGGAGCTTTCTATGGTCATAACATTTCTATGTTTCCTGATGTAACTAGAGATATCCAGGAATGCCATAAATTGATAGCTAGGAAACAGAGGACTCTAGATAAAGGTGGGTCTTTTCAATTGAAATTTCCTTTTAAATGTTTGCTTTAATATCAAGGTAGTAGATATGTTTTCTTCAAAGTAGCACAGCTGGATAATTTTCTGATGAACAAAGTGGTTCATATTGTTGGTGGTGTTAGTTTTCAGGGTAAAATACTGGTCCAATTGAGTAAATGGCTATTTCTTTTTTGTAATATTTCTCTATTCAGATTCTCTCCCCATTGTGACCTGAATTAGTTCTTTAGTCCTATTTCATACTTGGTAAAATATTTTCTTCGTTAAACTCATTAATGTTGTGACTAAAGCACTATATTTTCTGTAACCAATTTTACTTGGCTAATTGATTTATTAAAAATCTAATAAAGATATAATTAAAAGAAAGAGAAAATGCCTAGAAAAGCAACAACTAAGATCTGCTCTGACAGAGGCCCATCATAGCACTTGCACTTGAGCTACTCTGCATACTTTTAGTGAAGAAAAGTCCCTGCTCCCTCCACTCCATGATATTCCTCCTACTGCACATTTCTCACTGTAGCCTAGAGCAGTTGGAGAACAAGTATGTCAGTATTGTATAATACCCAAAAATATCCTTCACAGAAAATCAAACATCCAATGCTTGTTTAAATGTAAAATAACTTTAGTTAGGAGGAAAAAGACCTCAGAAATGCATTGATGGTTCACCATATATGAGAGTGGTAGAGGCACATGCTCATTCATAATCGCCGGTCTAAAAAACCTCCATCCGACCCATTCTTTATTGAAAAAAATCTTCACTAACATAGGGAAGCAAGACACGCAGCTCGCTTCGGCCTCCTTCCCATACAAAACACAGTACACCTTTCAGGCTTTTAAAACAAGGCCACAGTTAATTGCATAACAGAACCCGAGCCCCTCCAACTTATTATGCAATCAAAACAAAACACCCCCCCCCGCCTCCTTGCTCCAAATCACTTACCACCACATCCCAGTGGTAAGGCTAAGCCGTCTCTCCCCTATCTCTTATCCCGCTGCTGCCCCAGCGAGGGTAAGCGCACGGCCTGAGCATCAGCCCCCCTTGCTCATAGGCCATCCCATGTAGCAGCCCCAAACTACACAAGATTCTCCGCCCCCAACCCCTCCAATGCCCTTTTATAATACAATACTAACACTTCACTACTTAGGGCTCGGGTTTCCGCCCCTTAAAGTTCTTAACCTGTTGTTCAAATCCTTCCTGCAAAGCGTTGTTAAATAAGTCGATGCCTACATCTGAAAGGTGTACCCCATCATCACAGAATAAGTCTCCCAAAACCACCTTGCTTTAGCATCCACTTACCAATCTGTCGATTCATTTTTTTCACACCCCATTTCTACAGTGGCTCATTCTTATGTCAAATTTGCACGATTATGTCTGACCAGCCCACCCTAGTACTCGGCATCCCGTTTATGAAGCAGGCAAAGTCTTTTCTCATTTGCGCCACCAATATCAGAAAAACCCCCCAATATCATTGCCCCCCAAATGAATAATAAGAATCTGTGGGACGCCCCAACTTTTAACAAGCCCCTGCAGGAATGATAACAACTCCACCCATTTCATGCCTCTCCTGCTGAACCATCGAATTGTCCACTTACTGGTATCCAAATTCAAATGCTTTCCATACGGACACTTCTCTGCCCGACGCTGAGCCCAGTGAATGAAGGAATGGCCCACGATCCAAGCGCATTCCTTATCGCAAGGAACCCTCCATGGTTCTGCAAAAGAAAGGTTGGACATTACCCTCTTGCAAACCTCCCCTCCCCCCCCCCAACACCCCTTGGATCCTCATCTCCTAACATACGACTTGTATGCTTTCGATCTCCAGCGTCCAATGGACTGAATCATCCATACTGGCAACCCCAATTCCGTGGCGGTAGTAGCAGCTCCTATACGGAAAGAATGAGATTAAAGTATTCTGCTTCCCAAGTTTTCAAAACCTTTGAAAATTGAAAAGTGACCAAGAGCGTGACATCAACATGGACCAAGAAAGAGCCAGGAACTTCAGGCCGCACCCTTACAAACATTTGAGTAGCGCGTACCGGGCATACCAACGCATCACGCACTGGAACTAAAGAAAACCACTGACCTCTACCCCGCTGATCCACCTTTGATTTATGAATGCACAAAGTAAACGCACTCTCGTAAACCCATACATATTGGGCCGGAAGTCCAGCCCTAGATGCATTCACCTTGGAGCTTGCCACGAGGTCACTAACCCTCATTGCTCCAAAAAAAGGTAAGTGCAAAGGCTGTTTGAAACATTAATCATAACGGGACCAACAAACCCTTGCCACCTGTCCTGCTATCAGCAACAAATCTGCATACCGAATGGGTTGCCTTTTATCCATCACTCTACCATGATCTCACCCCCATCCACCCAACACCCTCTTAACAATGAAACTGATTGCAGGGTTTCCCCAACCTCCTAATTTTTTAAAAAATGGAAAGCCTGCTAAATGAGAATGCACAGATGCCAGTGAATAGCCAATCCACCTCGCCCACAATATGAACTGGACAATAGGGATGTGAATCGTTTTTCAACGATTAAAATTATCGTCCGATAATGTTTATATCGTCTTAAATCGTTATAGAACACGATACAATAGAAATTCTAACGATTTATCGTTAAAAATCGTTAAATCGTGTTAGTGCGCACTAACTCGAGTTAGTGCGCACTAACTCCCCGTTAGTGCGCACTAACTCGATTTAGTGCGCACTAACTGAAAATGATACAAATAAACACTTTCCAGGTCACTGAAGGTCAGTTAGGAATGAATATGTGTTCCTATTGGCTGGCTGCCCTCTTATCTATTGATGTTACCACTGAGGTGATGGTTGGGGGGATGGGAAATGGAACTGGAAACTAACGAACACCAACAGAAAATGAAACAAAGTGTTCACACTTCCCAGGTCAGTAAAGGTCACTTAGGAATGAATATGTATGTATGTATTCCTATTGGCTGGCTGTGCTCTTATCTATTGATGTTACCAATATGGTTGGGGGGATGTGAAATGGAAACAGTTGGAAGCTTGACAAAAAAAGTAATGTAATGATCAGCACTCACCTGACTAGAACTTGTTTGTTTATTATTTTTGTTAGCAGGCACCTGAAATGCTAGTGCATGTTGAATTTGCCAATCACTGTGCATTTTAGAAAGGTGGTCCTGGCTGGAACTGTACACAGTTCAAATATATGTAATTGATTGTTGGTAAGTGTATTTTTTAAGTAGCCACACTGGCACCAGTATGTTTACTTTTCCTCCTACTTAACTCACTAGCTCAGCTTTGTAAGAAGGGCTTCTCTGCTTGTGTGTTGTTTTTGTTTGGTGTGAGGAGAGCAGAAACATCAGATCTTTATTCAATCTACTACAGTCATCTCTTACAGTGCCCTATCCCTATTAATACCAGGAGTGTTGTGATCTTCCTGCACACAGTGCCCTAACCCTGATACCAGTCTGAGACAGCTCCCTCCCTGCATTACTAGTGAGAGGCTGGCTTCACAGACAGGGGGGAGCTGCCTGACCCTCACTCCTGACTTCCCCCATGTCCCAGCTAGTGAATGGTGTGTGGGTGAGGGGGGGGGGGAGGATGGTGAAGTCTGAGACAGCTCCCTCCCTGCATTACTAGTGAGAGGCTGGCTTCACAGACAGGGGGGAGCTGCCTGACCCTCACTCCTGACTTCCCCCATGTCCCAGCTAGTGAATGGTGTGTGGGTGAGGGGGGGGGGGGAGGATGGTGAAGTCTGAGACAGCTCCCTCCCTGCATTACTAGTGAGAGGCTGGCTTCGCAGACAGGGGGGAGCTGCCTGACCCTCACTCCTGACTTCCCCCATGTCCCAGCTAGTGAATGGTGTGTGGGTGAGGGGAGGGGGGAGGATGGTGAAGTCTGAGACAGCTCCCTCCCTGCATTACTAGTGAGAGGCTGGCTTCACAGACAGGGGGGAGCTGCCTGACCCTCACTCCTGACTTCCCCCATGTCCCAGCTAGTGAATGGTGTGTGGGTAAGGGGGGGGGGGGGGGGGATGGTGAAGTCTGAGACAGCTCCCTCCCTGCATTACTAGTGAGAGGCTGGCTTCACAGACAGGGGGGAGCTGCCTGACCCTCACTCCTCCGGGGTATTGTGATCTTCCTGCACACAGTGCCCTATCCCTGATACCAGGGGTGTTGTGATCTTCCTGCATGCAGTGCCCTATCCCTATTAATACCAGGAGTGTTGTGATCTTCCTGCATGCAGTGCCCTATCCCTATTAATACCAGGAGTGTTGTGATCTTCCTGCATGCAGTGCCCTATCCCTGATACCGGGATGTGTGCAAGAAGATCACAACACCCCCGGTATCAGGAATAGGGCACTGTGTGCAGGAAGATCACAACACCCCTGGTATCAGGGTTAGGGCACAAGTTCTAGTCACATTGACTGATCACATTACTTGTTTTGTCAAGCTACCAACTGTTTCCATTTCCCATCCCCCATATACTGTCAGTAGGAAACTTGGTAACATGAATAAATAAGAGGGCAGCCAATAGGAATACATATTCATTCCTAAACTGACCTTAACTGACCTGAAAAGTGTCAAATTGTATCATTTTCAGTTAGTGCGCACTAACTCCCAGTTAGTGCGCACTAACTCGAGTTAGTGCGCACTAATCGGAAAAAAACGATTTTTAACGATTTTTTAACTAAAAAATCGTGCCTAAGACGATTTTCTTGCCCTGCCACACGATTTCTATCGTTAAGACGATATGGAAAACGATTCACATCCCTACTGGACAATATCATATTCACTGACCGGCCCCCCTATCCAACCCACAGTCTGAAAAAAGTGAGACACTAGTCCTCTGCCCACCAAATACGACTTCCATGTGGCCGGTGCCATGGATTGCTAAAACAATCTCCACGTTTCCGATTGCCGAGATGCCACAGATGCTCCGGGAATGGCTGTCCCGTCAAACTCGCCTGCGGCGCCAACACCCGAAAGACATCCCACTTGAAACGAGAAAGAGCATCAGCAATCAAATTCCGGTTACCTGGCACGTGCCTAGCCATGATGGTGACATTCCAACGCAAACACAGGAATACTAACTCCCTCAGCAAAGCCGACACCCATAAACATTTGGCAGACTGCCTGTTAATCACCTGAACCACTCCCATGTTATCGCACCAAAAGACCACTTTTATTCCTGAGCTTATTCCCCCATATAACTAATGCTACTACTATGGGAAACAACTCTGATATTCTTGGTGATACCCTCCACCTCCCATGCCGCTGGCCACGGCCCCACACACCAATGCCCCTGAAAATAAACTCCAAAACCACAAGCCCCTGCCACATCCAAATACAACTCCATTTCCTGGTTTGATACCTCCCTTTCTTGCATTATGCAAACACCATTGAAAGACTCTAAAAAACCCTCCCAGACCCCCAGTCATCTTTCACTTTACGCGTCACTCGGATAAAATGATGACCCGCTCTCACACCAACAGTCGCTGCAGAGAGCCTATGAATGAAAGCCCGACCCATCGGAATCACGCGGCATGCAAAATTAAGCAACCCGATTAATGACTGCATCTGCCTTACCGTCAGCTTTGTCGCCCCTTATTCCAACTGCACTAATTCTCTCGACCTAACCACTTTGTCTAAAGGCAAACACGACACCATGTCGACCGAATCCATAAGAACATAAGAATATAAGAAATTGCCATGCTGGGTCAGACCAAGGGTCCATCAAGCCCAGCATCCTGTTTCCAACAGAGGCCAAACCAGGCCACAAGAACCTGGCAATTACCCAAACACTAAGAAGATCACACGCTACTAATGTAATTAATAGCAGTGGCTATTCCCTAAGTAAACTTGATTAATAGCCGTTAATGGACTTCTCTTCCAAGAACTTATCTAAACCTTTTTTGAACCCAGCTACACTAACTGCACTAACCACATCCTCTGGCAACAAATTCCAGAGCTTTATTGTGCATGGAGTGAAAAAGAATTTTCTCCGATTAGTCTTAAATGTGCTACTTGCTAACTTCATGGAATGCCCACTAATCCTTCTATTATTCAAAAGTGTAAATAACCGATTCACATCTACTCGTTCAAGAGTTCTCATGATCTTAAAGACCTCTATCATGTCCCCCCTCAGCCAATTCGATACCTAAAAAAGTAAGCATCGTAGTTGGCCCTTCAGTTTTGTCTTGCGCAATAGGCACCCCTAAAGAGCGTGTTCCCTCCAGAAAACCATCTAACTGAGCCTGACATACACTATGTAGTGCAGCATGCAAACACACCCTGTTGGCCCACTGTATGAAAGTGCTGAAAGCTTCAAAGAATGCGCAGGAAACCGCACAACCCATGGGCAAACAACAATCAACAAAATAATGTCCTTCGAAACAGAAACCAACAAAGGAAAGCTCTCAGGGTGTATGGGTAACAACCGAAAAGCTGATTCTATATCTGCTTTAGTAGTAGAGCCCCCTTTCCCGCTCCTCTCACTAAAGCGACTGCTGCATCAAATGAAGCATACAACACTGTACAATTTCGCCGTGAAATTAAATCGTTTACGGATGACCCCGCTGGATAAGATAGATTCAGAATCAACCGGAACTTGCCAAGAGCCTTTTTTGGTATGACCGCAAGCAGAGACAAATGCATTTGTTCAAATGGCGGAGAAACGAATGGACCTACACACATCCCAGCTGGATCTCCGATTGCAGTTTCTCCCTAGCAATGTCCTCAAGTTGTGACACTGACCTACCATTCCTCGCTCGACCCCCAAAACAGGGACCTTCCATAAGGGATACGAAAACCTACCTTAAAACCAACATACAGGAATCTAACCACTGCCACATCCGGATAACACCACAACCATTCCTTTAACACAGATACAACAACCGGTGAATCCGCCTTTTACCTCAAAACGTCATAGTTTGCTGCCTTTATGAGTGGCGGTACCATGCCCCTGTGTACATTTTGTGGCAGGATGCGCTCTTCCACATGAGGTACACGCATGTCAGAACTTGCACTCTGGGAAAAGACAGGTCAGCTTATTGAATCTCCAGCAGATGTCTGACCCTCCCAATGATGGCTTGTTCCCTGCTTCAAACTTCCTAACACTCCCTTGCCCTCGAAAGGAACCTCCTTTTCCACTGCCAATCCCATAAGTGCCCGTGTTAGTATTACCTCCTCCCCCAGCTCCTAAGCTTTTAGCTGTGTTAACACCCTTATTGGTCATTTGAGTTAACCATAGGTGAATATCCTGGGTTCCCCAAGACATAAATCGATTGCCTGCCATTTTATCTTGAAATTTCTTGTCGTAGTTGAGCCAAGCCCAACCTTCGTAATCTTTAAAGGCTCCAGTATGCTGTCAGCATAAGATAGCAACGAACCATATTGTGTCAGATCAAAATGCCCTACCACCCTCGCCAATTATAGGAAACCTCACACCCAATTAACTATATTTTTGGAGACCGTAGACCCAGAGCCCTCCCGTTTACCCTTCTTCTTAGCTTTCTTCTTGTCCTTCCTGCCCCCCATCGTCCCTCTAATAATTTGAAAATATTCACGTATTTACATTTACGAATGCGCCGGGCGAGGTGCTTCCTCCCACAACTCTGTTAAGGACACCACGCCGGATGTCCCATATCCTGCCTAGGACCCTCTGCCAACGCAGTGCGCTGAAATGGCCCTGACCCCTGGAGCTAGACGACGACAAAGACGAACTTGAGGACAAACTACTGGATCTAGCTCTCTTTTTCTATTTCACAGGTGCATGAGATCCTTGCTCGGATTCACACTCTCTTACCTGACCCCGAACAAGCCGTGCCGCTGCCCGAAGCCTCTACTGGGTGCACCACCACAGATGCCCCTCTTGGAAACTGGACCTCCTAGTTATGTGGGAACACCTTCTCTCTCCATGCCTCCTGCTGTGAAGTTCCTGGGAACACCGCATCCGCTGCATCTGAAACAGAAGATATACCCCTTACCGCACCTCCCCCATCTCCAGACCTTTTCTGCCTCTAGCCTTGCATCTTCCACCCATAAGCAAAAATGTACCTGCAGGGGCCCTTGCTGCGCTCTCCTTCCCGTACCACCCTGGATGCCAAAAGCCCGGGGGAAAACACCTGCCCCTGCCCCATAATCCAATGGCCAACCACTGATGCCCCCCATATCCCAATGGCCTTCGTCTCCCAACAAGGGGGCTGCTAACCCATGGTGGGTACCCACATAATGGCCCATAATATCTGCTATTAAATCAGCTTGGGTAGCGCTCCTCATCCCATACTGCCCTGGCACTATGAATCCATGGGTATGGTCCAACTTATGCCAACTGGCCGATGAAACACTGCTGGCATTCAACTGCCATGTTTCTGCTACCAGTACCCTGGCTGGATGTTTTCCTCTAACACTTGAACTGCTGGCCTTTTTACTTCTATGCTGGCCAGGAGGGCAGAGGGCAGCTGGAGGGCTGGGCAACTCAGCAATGCCTGGTGCTGCCACAGAACTCTGTGAACTGGGCAGCCATCTGGGCAATGGGGCTTTTCCTTTGCTCCCACCACATCTGGACGCTGCTTTCATGCCGCACACTGCTGCATCATGGGGGCCTGAGGGGTATGGGCCATGAGGAATACTGACGTGGCTGTATGGCTCAGGGAACTGGGGGGAGGGGGCAAAAACCACGGAGGAGCCATGCGGGGGAAAAGCAGGGCAAATAACCGGGGTCTTGGAGTACAAAAAAATCACCCACCGGAGGCGTTTAAAGAAATTTCCTCCACAGAGCCAGAAGAACCGGCACTGGGAGGGGATAAGCAAGGGGGGAGGGGCAGGAGGAGCGAAAACTGGAGCGTCAGCAGTCTCCAGGCCGCTCTCCCCTGAATTGGAAACACGTGGTGGAGAAGGCACATGCATGGGGGGTGCCCGCAGCACGGGGGAGGGGAAAGACAGAGTCAGTGCCGTCAGGAAAACCGGCGAGGAGGGGACCGATATGCTGGAAGCACTCACCGGAGGGGGCCTGGTAGCAACCGAAGCCCGCCCAGAGGAAGCTTGTCTGCCCGCTGCCAGAGGTCGGCCGACTGCCACGGCAGGAAGTGGAAGAGCTACACAGTCCCGGACACGCTTCATGCTGGAGCCGGAGGGACAACCTGCTGCAAAACGACGCTCTGGCAAGTTAACCAATGGGGAGGCAGCAATTCAAATTGTTGCCATCACCGGTTACCTTTCCCCCCCCCTCCCCTAACACCTCCAACCCACTCCCTGCACTTTCCCCATGTTATGAAAAACTACCAGTATCCTTGATGCAGGTTTCTTATATTTTCTGCTTACCAAGGACTCCACAAAGTCTTTAAATATATTTTTTGTTCATTATTTTTTATAAATGCAATAAAAAAAAAAAAGCTTACACTTTGGTTTGACTTATTGTGAAGCAAACGTCTATAAAATGAGGTTTCCCCTCCTCTATTAATTGCTGCTTCTCTGTGCAATAAGCAAAAAAAATGCCACAACGCATCTTGTAGGAAACACAGCGAGCTTGAAAGCAAAGCTACTCTTTTTCCTTCATCACTACTTCTTTTAGTGGACATCAAGACAGCCTTTGGCAGACATCAAAACCACAGAGGATGGCCAGCATTTCTCAAATGCTGCTTCAGGGTAATATAACATTAAATTTGTTCAAACCATATAAGCAATACACTGGAGCAAACTGCTCTCAGTAGAAATCTTGTCTGCAATTAATAGAGGAGGGGAAACCTCATTTTATAGACTGGTTTGCTTCACAACAGGTTAAGCCAATTGGGTTGCTTCACAATAAATGTCAAGGAAAGGTATATGTTTTTTAAAGAAAATGGCATTTATAAAATAATGAACAAACAAAATATATTAAAGACTTTGAGTATTCCTTGGTAAGCAGAAATATAAGAAACCTGCATCAAGGGCATCGGTAGTTTTTCATAAATGAAGATTTTTTTTCAATAAAGAATGGGTTAGATGGAGATTTTTTAGACTGGTAATTATAAATGAGCACATTTCTCTAGCACTCTCGTTTTTTGTATTCTGCTTTTCAGCACTTCAAAATGGATTACATTCAGGTACTGTGGATATTTCTCTGTCCCCACAGGGGTCACCAATCTAAGGCCTAGATTCATCATTTTGCTATAAATATAGCAAAAATAGCACCCACGATAAAAAAAAAAAGGGGGGCATGGTTAGGGTAATTTTCCTGGAATGATTTTGCATAGGTATTTACCTCAACATGCATTCAATTAATTACACCTGTGTTATTTTTACATTGGAAGCTGAGAAGTCCATCGCATGCTGCATTTTGGGCTGAGAGAGAGAAAGAAACGGTTAACTATTTATACCACTGTAAGAGGGGGCTCTAGTAACTCGGGGTGAGGACTGGGGAGTAAATTGGGTTTTGGGTGGCAATTTAACATGCAGTTACCATCAGTGAAGATGTAATGTGATTTGGAATGATGAAAGAAGAGTAGATTTGTTCTATGTTCTCTCTACCTAGCTTGATTGCAGCTAGGTAGAGAGAACATGGTACAAATCTACTGTTCTTTCACTTTTTATCCCTCCAAATCACATTACATCTTCACTGATAGTAACTGATGTTCATACATATGACAGTGCATGTAAAATTGCCCCCCAGAACCCACCCCACCCCAAAAACCTTACCCCAAGTTACCAGTGGCCCCTCTTACAGTGGTATAAAAAGTTTAAAAATCAGTGGGCCTCCACAGAGGCTCTCTCCCTCTCTCCACCTGAAACGGGATTTGCGATAAATCCCATTTCAGCTGAAATGCATAGCTATCGCAGGCATAATGCTCAGGAAAAAGCTATAGTTATTTCCAGTGTTAAATCCATGATAGTGTGCATTATGTTATCGCACACAAAATTAACTAGCCCTCATTTCCATTTACTCTGCCTAAACTCCTCCCACTTGAAGGGATTGCATTAGGGCCCGTTTGTTCCTGAGGCAATGAAAGAGTAAGCGACTTGCCCATGGTCACAATGAGCAGCAGTAGGATTTGAACCCTCATTTATAGCCCACTGATCCTACCACTAGGCTACTCCTCCATCAATGCCTGTGTGTGGTCTTTTTCCTCCTAACTAAATTTAACATATATACAAGCATTTGATGTTTAATTTGTTGTGAAGGATTTTTTGGGGGTATCTCTATTTTTAACTTCTCTAGCCTGTTTCAATTTGATTTATCTGCGAGTATGATAAATAACTACAATGTAATTCAGCTGCTTGTGCTTGGCATGACTAGGCCCAATGATTCTCTAAATAATATTGTACTATAGTCAGGGCACCTGGTTTTGTGTGATTCCAGGCAGGCCTGCAAAATCTGCCCTTCAGGGGCATCGCAAGACAATCTGCTGCCTGAGGCAAGGAAAGAAATAGCGCCCAGCCACACACCCCCCCCCCCCCCCGACTCAGGGCAGGTGAAATCAATGAGAAAGCAAAAAAAGAAGGGGAGGGATTCCCCTTGGCATTTAACCCTTTTTTCCTATTTGAAATGCTGGGGAAGGGAGAATGTGGGGGTCAGGATTTTTAGAGTGTTAATGGTATCTTACAGCCTTGTGCCCAACCCTCCCCTGACTCTACCCATATACAGTTAAAACAAGCATTTATAATAGATTTTACATCAAAAAGACAAAGTACAGTCCTCTGAGGTAAAAACATTACTTATAACATATATAAATAATTTATTTATATTATATTTACATGCACTGTTGTGGTGCCAACCATACAAAAAAACAAAGAAAAGACACTTGGAAGCCATGTGATATTAGGCCTATTGTGAAGTGCATTAGGAGTGAGCTTGGTCCTCAGAAAGCCATGAGCAAATTGAATTACAAATTATGATATAGTACTCACTGTAAAAAAAACCCTACCCAGGAAAAAGCAATACTGCAAATATTACACCAGGCCTTAAAACACCAATGCACATCTCCTATTAGGAAAACAGAACAAACTAGGCAGCTATAGACTCTTACACAGTAGCAGAATACCTCATTTTAATCAGTCACGTAGAACACAGACAGAACTTCACCAAATACAGTATAAAGAGGCCATAAAGTATAAAAAGAAATATGCAGACAAAAATTGAACTGGAAACCATGACATAAAAACAAACAATACAATTACAAAATATAAAAGATCAATCCACAGTAGTAAAAACATATTAAAAAAGAATATTTCAAAACAGCTGGCAAATAGAACATTCAATAATTAAACATAACCAATTAAAAAAATTTCCTCAAACTCAAAATATTTAAAAAAGAGCAGACACATCGAATAACACACAATATTTAAAACTAGTTGTTACGTAAGGGGCGGTTTAGTGTGCCCTTGGGCCTCAGCCCGGGCCCAGACCTTCAGGGCCGAGCTGAGGGTTGACGGTGGCTCCGCATGGCTAACGGGCTGACCCTCTGCCAGGCCTGCAGGCTCCCAAGGCCAACATCCAAGGACGTTGGAAGTTGAATGGTCCTCCAACCATTCCGAGCCCTTTCGGACCTGCTGCAAACAGCAAGGAGCAGCAGGCCTGGCCTGAGGCTGAGGGCAGACGGAGGCCTTGACACGAAGACAGGACTATGGTCGAAGCAGCGGCATCGCAGACAAGACACTTGACAACAGCAGGGTTAATGCGTCGGCATCACTGACGAAGACACTTGGGCTGATGCAGACGGCATCACAGGCATGACGAGGACTTTGACATCCAAACAGGCAAGACACAAGGCATGGACATTGGCACTGTCTCTCAGGGCGCCCTACTCAGGCCACCCGTGGGAATGAGTCGCGGACCACCCTGTCCCACTACGCGCCCTACACAGCTCTTGCAGGCTGGTCACAGACAGTGCAGGAAAGGTCCAGGCAGAGAGGGACTCCAATGACGAAGCCGGTGTCACCCAAAGCTCCCTCTAAGGCTGGCGGGAACGGAGGCTCAGGAGCACAGGACACACAGTCCACCTGTAGGCTGGTCCACTCGGGCACAACCTCATCCAAGGGACCCCCGGCCTCACAGGTACCGGAAGGCTCAAGAGCACTGCAGACGAAGATGCAGGGAAGAACATCCTGGACAGGAAGACACAGCATGACGTGGGAAATCATGGCGGAACATCAGAGCATGGTCAGGGACCTCAGGCAGGACATCAAGACATGAAGACATAGTATGAAGGCAGACGAGACAAGACAAGGAGCTCCACGAAGAACAGAAGACCTTACAAGGCTCTGGCAGGCAGGAGCCTCCAGAGGGAAGTCACCATGATGCAAGGCAAAGACAGACTGAATTTGAAGTCCTTTTATAGGGCTGCAGACCGGCGACTCCCTGGGAGGAGTTTGGCAGGCCCACACCTAGCTGGCCCTATAACTACAGAGAAGTGCTGTGGGCCGGCCCCTAGGGAAGGGCGTGGCTCAAACCAGGAAGCCCATGCAAGCACAAGCAACCTCAGGCAGGCCCCACGGATATCGAGGCCTCCCAGGCCTTGGAGCAAATCCTGGACAGTTCGCAGGCGAGACCCCGGCTTGGAGCGGCCTCCAGGAAGAGGTAAGGAGCCTCCCGTAGCCCCGCTACAGGAGGCTTCATAACAGTACCCCCCCCCCCTCAAAGGGGTCCCCCTTTCCTATTAGGAGGGCCAGGAACAAAGCAGCACAGAGCATAGAAGATAAGCAAGAACCTCAACAACAGTACAAATGACGCACAGCACAAACAAGCAAACAGCGCACACCAGTGCACAAAAGCACAAACAAGGAAACAGCGCACAAAAGCACAAACAAGCAAACAGCGCAGACAGCACCAACAAGCAAACAGCGCACCAACAAACAGTGCACAACCGCACAAACAAGCAAACCGCGCAAACACACACAGCGTAAACCAACGCGCCCGCAACAAACATCATAAATGAGCGCAACCACCAAACAGCACAAACGAGCGCAACCACCAACAGCACAAATGGGCGCAACCACCAACAGCACAAATGGGCGCAACCAACCAACAGCACAAATGAGCGCAACCAACCAACAACACAACGAGCGCAACCAAGCAAACAGCACAAACAAGCGCACAAACGAGTACGCAACCACCCAACAGCACAAACAAGCACGCAACCACCCAGCACAAACGAGCAAACAACCAACAGCACAAACGAGCAAACAACCAACAACACACAGCACAAATGACCAAACACACAGCACAAACGCGGCAACAACAAAACACACAGCGCAAATGAGACAACAACAAAACACACAGCGCAAATGAAAAAAGAACCACAAAAAGCACCAAGAAAGCCTGGGGGAGGGAACCCAGGGCAGGCAAAACAAAACCAGCTAACCAGGTGGGGTGCAGGCGCCTCCTGCAGGTCGTAGCAACCCCAAGCTGGCGAACATGACAAAAAAGTTTCAGGATGCAGGCGCCTCCTGAGGGTCATATTATCCAGAGAGCTGGCGCCTCCAGCAGGTCGTATGCAAAAAAACATGAAAAAAATTTTCAGTCCCAAAACCAGTCCAGGAAACAAAGAAGACTCTAAAACAAGGCGAATCCATCAGCGGGGCACCACCGTCGGGCACATGGCCTTGCATTCTGTTACGTACGGGGGTGTTTTGTGTGCCCTTGGGCCTCAGCCCGGGCCCAGACCTTCAGGACCGAGCCAAGGGTTGACAGTGGCTCCGCATGGCTAACGGGCTGACCCTCTGCCAGGCCTGCAAGCTCCCAAGGCCAACATCCAAGGATGTTGGAAGTTGAATGGTCCTCCGACCATTCCGAGCCCTTTCGGACCTGCTGCAAACAGCATGGAGCAGCAGGCCTGGCCTGAGGCTGAGGGCAGACGGAGGCCTTGACACGAAGACAGGACTATGGTCGATGCGGCGGCATCGCAGACAAGACACTTGACAACAGCAGGGTTGATGCGTCGGCATCACTGACGAAGACATGGGCTGATGCAGATGGCATCACAGGCATGACGAGGACTTTGACATCCAAATAGGCAAGACACAGGGCATGGACATTGGCACTGTCTCTCAGGGTGCCCTACTCAGGCCACCCGCGGGACTGAGTCGCGGACCACCCTGTCCCACTACGCGCCCTACACAGCCCTTGCAGGCTGGTCATGGACCACGAGGAAAACGGGACAGCACAGGAAAGGTCCAGGCAGAGAGGGACTTCAATGCCGAAGCCGGTGTCACCCGAAGCTCCCTCTAAGGCTGGCGGGAAAGGAGGCTCAGGAGCACCTGTAGGCTGGTCCATTCGGGTACAACTTCATCCGAGGGACCCCCGGCCTCACAGGTACCGGAAGGCTCAAGAGCACTGCAGACGCAGGGAAGAACATCCTGGACAGGAAGACATAGCAGGACGTGGGAAATCATGGCGGAACATCAGAACATGGTCAGGGACCTCAGGCAGGACATCGAGACATGAAGACGTAGTATGAAGGAAGACTAGACGAGGAGCTCCACGAAGAACAGAAGACTTTACAAGGCTCTGGCAGGCAGGAGACTCCAGAGGGAAGTCACCACGATGCAAGGCAAAGACAGACTGAAGTTGAAGTCCTTTTATAGGGCTGCAGACCGGCGACTCCCTGGGAGGAGTTTGGCAGGCCCACACCTAGCTGGCCCTATAACTACAGAGAAGTGCTGCGGGCCGGCCCCTAGGGAAGGGCGTGGCTCAAACCAGGAATTCCATGCAAGCACAAGCAACCTCAGGCAGGCCCCACGGACCACGAGGCCTCCCAGGCCCTGGAGAAAATCCTGGACAGTTCGCAGGTGAGACCCCGGCTTGGAGCGGCCTCCAGGAAGAGGTAAGGAGCCTCCCGTAGCCCCGCTACAGGAGGGTTCATAACACTAGTAAGGATAAAAGAAACTAAGTTCTCTCCATACCTTGAAATTTTTGCTTTCCAGTAATCCTGAGATTGTTGTGGATTAGTGGAGGGCGGGGCGCTGCACATAAAATTTTGTCCTCACTCTCTAATATGCACATGCTAACACACATTCGGAATCCAAGATGGCGTCTTAAGGAGAGGACACGCTGAGAGGAGCTCCCCGAATTGGATTAACTATTCGTTCCTGTAATAGAATGCCTCACACAAAGAGAAAGGGGAAGGTAAGGCTGGTATCCGCAGCCACCACCTTACCAGGTCCCCTTCAATCGACGATCGAGGGCTTCTTTGGTGCGGCATCCACTTCGACCCCAGAGAGGAGGTCCGCGGAGGCACCGGGTGGGGAGCACACCCAGACGCCGTTGGACACTTCGACATCACTTAGTCCTGGGGCGCCCAATACTCCTTCTCCCCCTACCCACTGAGCGACCTTAGAACAGGCCTGGACCCTGCGGCCGAAGGGGCTGGCAGAAGGGCAGGCGGAAGCGGCTGTTTCCGGGTCAGGAACCGTTGGAGCAGTGGCGTGCGTAGACGCTCGAGGAGAGCGGAATGAACAGTGGGGATCCGCCGCGCAGATTGTGGTGGACGAGAACACCGCTGTGACGGCCATCGGTGGGGGAGAGGAACCGGTTGAAAAAATTCTAAGAATTTCGGAGGTCTGCCGGAGCCAGGAGGTAAGCCCAGATCTCAGCTTCAAATTATCAAGACCACAAGTAATTACATTAGACATTGTTTGGAATGCCCTAGTTGCTCTGGAGAAGGCAATTTCAACCTTGACTGTGGCTGTAACAAATTTACAACAAAAGGATAGTGAAATTAAACCTGTTTTGGACACTCATGAGAAGAAAGTTAAAGAAATTGAAGACAATGTAATTAAAATTCAAGAAGTCCAAGCAAAGTTAATACAAAGTGAGGCAATTACTTCAAGAAAGTTGGAATACTTGGAAAATTCTCAAAGATATTTAAATCTTAGGATACTAAATTTTCCTTCTATAAAATATGTATCATTACGAGATCAGTTTAAAAAATACTTGATGGAAGTTTTTTCATTTCCAAGTGAGGCTATACCACCTATTTCAAGTATCTACTTTATAAAGAGAACAACTGAATCACCTCAGCAGGAACAGAATTCCTCTATGAATATAGGGGCGGACTTATTATAATTCCAAAAATTGTATAGCAGTAGTGTTCATAGTAGGGCGGATTTTAAATGCCCTGCACGCGTAAATCTGGCCGGATTTACGCATGCCGGCGCACCTATTTTGCATAGGCCACCGGCGCGCGCAGAGCCCTGGGATGCGTGTAAGTCCCGGGGCTTTCTAAAAGGGGCGTGTCGGGGGCGCATCTAAAATGACGCGGCGTTTCGGGGGCGTGACGCGGCATTGCAGGGGCGGGGCCGGGGGCATAGCGCCGGCCCGGGGGCGTGGTCGAGGCCTCCGGACCAGCCCCAGGTTGGGTGATGGCGCACCAGCAGCCCGCTGGCACGCGCAGATTTACGTCTGCTTTTAGCAGGCGTAAATCGTGGAACAAAGGTAAGGGGGGGGTTTAGATAGGGCCGGGGGGATGGGTTAGGTAGGGGAAGGGAGGGGAAGGTGGGGGGAGGGCGAAGGAAAGTTCCCTCCGAGGCCGCTCCGAAATCGGAGCGGCCTCGGAGGGAACAGGCAGCGCGCGCTGGGCTCAGCGCACGCAGGTTGCACAAATGTGCACCCCCTTGCGCACGCCGACCCCGGATTTTATAAGATACGCGCGGCTACGCATGTATCTTATAAAATCCAGCGTACTTTTGTTCGCGCCTGGTGCACGAACAAAAGTACGCGATCGCGCAAATTTAGATAATCTACCCCAGTATGTGTAAAGCACAGATCATCATTGCATGCATCAAGTCAAATAAAATCAAAAAGTTTTTCTATCCGTCCTTTCCATTAAAGAAGTGCATTGTCAATGAACCTCCTACTTGATGGAGATAAAAGTATCAGCAGCCCCCCAGATAACTCAGAAGGAACTTTGGAGTGGTGACAGTTTTGTTGAATATGGTACAAAGTTGTATCATTAACAATCTCTGAACCTTTAAAAAGAAAAAAGAGAGAGTATATCCTTGAAGTTTACTTTTGCAGCTACATTGATAATTCACAAATTTCATGAGCTAGCTTCAAATGTGAAGACCATCTCTTAATTCTTACCAGAGATTTCTATTGTCCCCACACAAGGAATAAATCATTTTTAATCATTCCAAAATATGTTCTTAGAATTCATTACAACTCTCCTCAAGACCCAATGACAGTGACGAATGGAAGAGGTCTCCACATTTCAGCAGATTGTGCTGAAAGGCATTTAGCATTAACAGAGAGAAAGAGAGAGCTACAAATAGAGAGTAAAGTATTCCTTTATCTCATACTAATGAGATTTATACTTTCCATGCTCTCACAAAGAAAGAAAATCCAAGTCAAAAGTCAAACTTATAAGGTAAGAGCATTGTTTTAAATCTGGGTAGAACCAAAAATGAATGCTGCAAATCTGATTCACTTTGAGTCTGACAGTGGGAAAATGAAGATTTATCTCCTTAAGAGAAACTTACTCAATCCACTGATTTTTTTTATTTTTTTTCATATAGGCAACCATAGCCAAATATCTATTTCTAACTAATGTTAGAAATAGATATTTGCACCCTGATATACCTGTTTGCACCCTGATATACCTGAAGCATTGCATGCTTACATTAAGACTCAAACAGGCCAATGAATGAATTAGGCATTTTTATTAACATGGAAAAGAAAAACTTGTTGCCAATTGAGAATTTGTGCTGGGAATAAAAAAGAATCAGCTAAAACTAATATAGTTAATTTTGTTGTTTCCAGGAAAAAAAGAAAAGGTTGATATGGGACTGAATTCAATCTAAGAGGTGCTACCATCACATTGGCAGGCACTAACAAGTAAAAGAGAGAATTTGCAGTCGGTAAAACAAAGGATGGAAAAACTAATTCATGAATGAGAATCAGTCTTCTTATCCATTCTGATGAGGGCCCTCTGTACTAAAACTGCCAAATAGGCTATTGAGCCTGATGGTGTGGACACCTAGTGGACACGGGACTAAGACATTTTCCATGGGCCGTTCAACAGGCATCTGCTCATTTTGCATCAGAATTGCACTGCAGGCAGAGGTATGGAAAACTCTATACGTCTGAGCCAATCCACTGAGCCACACGCTTTTTTTTTTTTACTTTTTCTAACACCAGCCCTTTTTCTATTTCAATTTATTTTTCCGTGCCACTGGGCAAGAGTGAAGGATTGAAAATTTGTTAACCTTTGTGGAAGTTCTGTTTCCCCTTTTGCTTGCGGTGAGCTTCACATTGTTATGCTAAAATGTTCTCATGGTAGAAAAACCCATAAAGTTACATTGACATGCCATTTGCAAACCTTCATGAAACAATTTGGATATCTGAAGGAAATAGCAAGTAAAGGATCCGCCATAGATTGAACCAGAACAGAAGATTAATCACTACAGCAGCAAAATCATTACTGAAAATGCCTCCACAGAAAACATACTAACTGCACTGAAACTCTTGGTGAATTACAAAACAAAATCATCAAAGCCACCTGCCAACTATAAAATATTAGTCATTAGTGCAGTGAAAGGAGACAACTTTCTTTCTATTCATTAATTTTTCTTTTCACTTCAATTTTAAACTATTTCGTGTAAGTAAACACAGCAAAAAAGAAACTTAGTTTACTGGTAAAAAAAAAAATCACACAGCAGTACAGAAAGACAAAATGAACAGAAAACCTGGGCTATGTTTAGCGGCTGATGTCTTCAAACATGACAGAAAAGCCCAGAATGGAGGAGGGAGGGGCTAGCTAGCAAGGGGGGGGGGGGGGTAAATAAACTTCTTGTCCAGAAACCGGGAGAACCAACATCAACATAACCCCAGGCAATTCATTCCAAATGGAAGTAATGTATCTAATAATATTCAGAAATCTGGGGATAATGTACATCCAATCAATGCCAATAAAATGCTACGTTTTGAATGAAAACATTGGATGCATGCCAGAAACAAAATGGAGTGCAAAAAGTAATAGAAGCCTGATTTAAATACATGATGGCACTCACTGAGATTTGGTGAGGCAGTACAATGGCTAGATAGCAATTATAATATATAGTATCCTGTTCCAAAGAATAACTTACTTGCACAGAAAAGGACAAGGGAGTTCCACCTTTAAATCCAACCTTCTATCTGATTCTCAGGGAAGGCATTGGAGCAGACCCAGGATAAGCTGATTATAAGCTTTATGAGTAGAAATTAGGATCAAGAAGAGTAAGAATTGTTGGTTTATTACAGTGAAGAATAAACTAACATTACCCAAGGACCTGATTCTCTAAGCGATGTTTCCATAGACACAGAATGGGTGAAAAGCATTAGTAAATCCAGCCTTAAACACAGAGACTTTAATTGCCTAGAAACTAATTGGTATAAAGACATGAGTAAATTAGCAAGTGGGGAAGTGACAAGCAGGGTCATTTCCAAAGGAAAATGTAAATGTAACATACTTTCATAGCAATTTTCGAAAGCCCATTTCCCTGTGCACTTAAAATGGGTAAAACCTGTTGACAATTCAATACCATATATCCTAGCAATTTTCAAAGACTATTGAATTGTCAACAGGTTTTTACTTTCAAAAGTATGTCAGCATTTCTTGAAAAGTTTTTGGCACAAAAAATTATCAGATTTTATTGTGCGGGGGTAATTTTGGTGGAATAATTTTCAAATTGAACATGTGTGCAGAAGTTAATTTTGAAAATTGGTATAAGATATGCAGGCTGTTACAAGATTACCCCCCCCCCCCCCCCCCATTAACAGCAAAAGAATAAGGGAAGCTAGGGATTTATTTCTGAACAAGTATTACAAATAATTACAGGGATGGGGACAAAATAGAAATATTAACGATTTTTTTAAAGCATTTCCAGTGGAAAAACAGCTACACGAAGGTTACCTAAAAGGGGCATTAGACCATAATATTATGCATATGTGAATAACCCATCAGTAGATTAAAAAAAAAAAAAAAAAGAACTTTGAATTCAAATTAATTAGGCACTAGGACCAGATGAAATAATTACTACAGTGTTACAGGAAATGAGCAAAGTATTTGCTTAGCCAATGTACTTAATATATCAGGAATCAGTTTGGAAGGGGAAGATTCTGCATTAATACAACAAGCTGTGCTCAAATTCAGAAAGGGATTCAAACTGGAAACAGAAAACAATGGATACATGAATTATCCTAAAATGAATGCCAAAGAAAATCCTGTAAAGCAACATAGCTGCACACTTGAAAGGGTGGGAAAGATTGGCAAGAATCAGCATTGATCCAGGAGTAAAAGGTCCTGCCAGCCCACATTTATTATTGGGTATTTTAAGCAAAGGATTGTGTTTGCCATGTTAGTCCATTAGAAGAAATGAAGGTCAGCAAACAAGTTAATTTAATTTAACTTAATCTGAGACTTCTATTCTGCCTTTCATTTCTTGTCTGACTTGACAGGCAATCTTCTCCAATCTCACCCACCCATGCAAAGTAGCAGCAGGAATACCAGCTAGTAGTATTCTCTGCTTGATCAGCTTTTCAACATAGCAATGGACGTGCACCTCTAAGATGTGATTGACCTCCACCACCATCTCACGATAGCAACACCTCACTTGCCGTGTGCGCTCCCTATTATCTAGCTGCAGGCCATATTCCAAAATGCTATCTATCACAGTAAAGACCTTCACGACCCCATGTCCAAACTTGGTAATGCCATAAAATCAATGTAAACCTACTGCATATTGCTGTAGGGATAACCAAACCCCTCTGCAAATGAATAAGGATAGTGCCACCTGGCATCTGAATACATGCTTGCCCACATTCAGTAAAAGTAATACAAGCAATGCTACAAAAAAGGAAAAACACAGTACAGGGTAGGGCATGAAGGTAGATCCATGCTAACGGGCATCCCACCATAGTCTTGAAAAAATATTGTAGTGGGAAGAGAAAGTATCCCCAACAAACCAGGCCCAACATCACCTGCATGGAATGAGAAAACGGAATGGACAAGGAAAAACTGTCACATTACATGGATATATTACAGGTCTTCGCTAATGCAGAGGGAGTGAAATGTCTAGTAGAATACATGGGAGGTAATGATGCATCCTAAATTACTGTATTGCTTTTATAAATTTCCTCTAAAGCTAGCCTATCTACATTAGGGACTAGACCATGAATTCAGGCCCACTATACCTGTATTCACCTGCGAGAATGGGTAACTGATGAAACGAAGTAATTCATCACAAAATAGTACTGCTGCCTCCCTAATTATGTCATCACAGCCACATTTGGGGCCTAGAGACAATCGGACGTTAGCTGAAGCCACAGCTCATGGAAGATAAAGTGGGGACTCAATAAATGAGCTATATAAATCTAATCTGGACAGTTGACATGCTGGCTGAGACATGCTCAACAAGCCAAACCATTGCTGCTCTCATCTGCAAGAATTCCAGCATGAGGCATGGATGGAGGTGCAAAGGGAAGTGATGATCTCAGCGATGAGATAACTACAGTAGTTTACCAATTTGAAGAATTGCAACCAATTAAATTGGGGCCTGGGTTCCAGATACTCAAATGCAATAAATAATTTACAGACCAATTGCTAAGCATTGGGACCCTAAAGTGTGCTTGCTATAAGCTGGCCAGGTGACACATGTTCCATTGTCAGAGGAAAGCTGAGCCAGGTAACAGATGACTGGATGCCATAAATGACCTGCTGAAAGAAAGTCAGAAAGAAAACATGCAGTAAAGACTCGCTAAAGAAAGAAATGATAGTGGATTCCCATATCTCAGCATGCACAGAGATCCTGACATACATGAACTGGCTGAAAGGTACAGTGACAAAAGCACCATTGTCACAGGCAAGCTGTAGAATGGATGCCCAGACTTGGATATACCTGATACAACTGTTAGGAACCCTGGCAGTGCTGACCCGCGACTGGGTTCCCTCACCTGTGCCAGCTGAAGGCCCGGCTCTGCCACCGCCACTCCCAGCCACCAACTCTGCCCATGGCCTGCTCTTGTGGTGCCTCGAATGCCGCCGACTCCAGCTCCTTGTGGTCTCCTCTCTAGGCGTGCACTCACACCCCAAGTCATTGGATTTAAAGGGCCAGTGGCAGGAATGTTCCCCGCGGCCCGGGCTCATGACGTCAGGTTAGGCAGGTATTTAAACCTTCTCTCTGCTTCCAATTTGCCTCAGCAACAGGTCCTGCTCTCCTGAGAGTGTGAGTTGTCTGCGTTCCTGATCCCTGTGTTCCTGATGCTGCCTTGCTTTGTTCCTGATCCCTGGTTCCAGCGTTCCTGTTCCTTGCCTTCGGTTCCTGCCTTGCTTCTCAACCCTTGGATTACTTTCTCGGTTCTGACTCTTTGCCTGGTAATTGACTCTGCTTGATCTCCACTTGACCTGACTCCTTGCCTGGTATTTGACTCTGCTTGATCTCTGCCTGCCCTGACTCATTGCCTGATACTTGACTCTCCTGATCTCCACCTGCCCTGACTCCCTGCCTGGTACTCGACTCTGTTTGATCGCCGCTGGCCTCTACTCCTGGACTTCTCCAATGCTGCCTCTATCCTTCCCTGCTGGTTCCATGCCTGGGAAGACCCGTGCCTATATCCTGCCGGCCCCGATACCCAAGGGCTCAAATTGCGGGGAATAAGGGCTGGTAAGATGGCAGCTGCTTGCAAAAACCAAATTCAAGATTTTTCATAGCAGTACATAAGAGCATGCCATACTGGGTCAGACCAAGGGTCCATCAAGCCCAGCATCCAGCTCCAACAGTAGCCAATCTAGGCCATAAGAACCTGGCAAGTTCCCAAAAACTAAGTCTATCCCATATTACTGTTACTAGTAATAGCAGTGACTATTTTCTAAGCCAACTTAATTAATAGTTGGAAATGGACTTCTCCTCCAAGAACTTATCCAATCCTTTTTTAAACCCAGCTATACTAACTGCACTAACCACATCCCCTGGCAACAAATTCCAGAGTTTAATTGTGCGTTGAGTGAAAGAGAACTTTCTCCGATTAGCTTTAAATGTGCCACATGATAAATCATGGAGTGCCCCCAAGGCCTTCTATTGTCCGAAAGAGTAAATAACTGATTCACATTTACCCGTTCTAGACCTCTCATGATTTTAAACACCTTTATCATATCCCCTCTCAGCCATCTCTTCTCCAAGCTGAACAGTCCTAACCTCTTTAGTCTTTCTTCATAGGGGAGCTATTCCATCCCCTTTATCATTTTGGTCACCCTTCTCTGTACCTTCTCCATTGCAACTATATCTTTTTTGAGATGCAGCCACCAGAATTGTACACAGTATTCAAGCTGCGGTCTGACCATGGAGCGATAGAGGCATTATGGCATTTTCCATTTTATTCACCATTCCCTTTCTAATAATTCCAAACATTCTGTTTGCTTTTTTGACTGTCGCAGCACACTGAACTGACGATTTCAATGTGCTATCCACTATGACGCCTAGATCTCTTTCTTGGGTGGTAGCTCCTAATATGGAACCTAACATTGTGTAAATATAGCATGGGTTATTTTTCCCTATATGCATCACCTTGCACTTATCCACATTAAATTTCATCTGCCATTTGGATGCCCAATTTTCCAGTCTCACAAGGTCTTCCTGCAATTTATCACTATCTGCTTTAAATACGCTGAATAATTTTGTATCATCTGCAAATATGATTACCTCACTCACTATCTGATTTAAATACGCTGAATAATTTTGTATCATCTGAAAATATGATTACCTCACTCGACGTATTCCTTTCCAGATCATTTAAAAATATATTGAAAAGTGCGGGTCCCAATACAGATCCCTGAGGCACTCCACTGCCCACACCCTTCCACTGAGAAAATTGTCCATTCAATCCTACTCTCTGTTTCCTGTCTTTTAGCCAATTTGTAATCCACAAAAGGACATCATCACCTATACCATGACTTTTTACTTTTCCTAGAAGCCTCTCATGAGGAACTTTGTCAAATGCCTTCTGAAAATCTAAATACACTACATCTAACGGTTCACCTTTATCTACATGTTTATTAACTCCTTCAAAAAAGTGAAGCAGATTTGTGAGGCAAGACTTGCCCTGGTTAAAGCCATGCTGACTTTGTTCCATAAACCATGTCTTTCTATATGTTCTGTGATTTTGATATTTAGAACACTTTCCACTATTTTTCCTGGCACTGAAGTCAGGCTAACTGGTCTGTAGTTTCCCAGATCACCCCTGGAGCCCTTTTTAAATATTGGAGTTACATTAGCTACCCTCCAGTCTTCAGGTACAATGGATGATTTTAATGTTAGGTTACAAATGTTTACTAATAGATCTGAAATTTCATTTTTGAGTTCCTTCAGAACCCTGGGGTATATACTAGAGATGTGAATCGGAACCGGAATCGGTTCCTATTCCGATTCCGATTCACATCGTTAATTTTTTTTAGTGAGGCCCAATTGCGTTTTTGTTTATCGGCTGTGCCCGAGCCGATAAACAAAAAACCCACCCGACCCTTTAAAACTGACCCCTTAGCTTCCCCCACCCTCCCGAACCCCCCCCCCCAAACTGTTTACAAATACCTGGTGATCTAGCGGCAGACCCAGGAGCAATCTCCCAGTCTCAGGCCATCGGCTGCGCTAATAAAAATGGCGCCGATGGCCCTTTGCCCTTACCATGTGACAGGGTATCCGTGCCATTGGCCGGCCCCTGTCACATGGTAGGAGCACTGGATGGCGGCGCCATCTTTAAAAATGGCGTGGGCTGGCGCCATTTTAAAAATGGCGCCGGCCATCCAGTGCTCCTACCATGTGACAGGGGCCGGCCAATGGCACGGATACACTGTCACATGGTAAGGGCAAAGGGCCATCGGCGCCATATTTATTGGTGCAGCCGATGGCCCGAGACCGGGAGATCGCTCCTGGGACTTCCGCTAGATCACCAGGTATTTGTAAAAAGTTTTGGGGGGGTTCGGGAGGGTGGGGGAAGCTAAGGGGTCAGTTTTAAAGGGTCGGGGTGGGCTTTTTTTTTATCAGGCCATCGGCGCCATTTTTATTAGCGCAGCCGACAGCCCGAGACCGGGAGATTGCTCCCGGGACTTCCTCTAGATTACCAGGTATTTGTAAAAAGTTTTGGGGGGGTTCGGGAGGGTGGGGGAAGCTAAGGGTCAGTTTTAAAGGGTCAGGGTAGGTTTTTTTTTTATCGGGCCATCGGCGCCATTTTTATTAGTGGCAACCGACGGCCCGAGAGTGGGAGATCAGTGCCGGGGCTTCCACTGGACCACCAGGTACATGTAAAAAGTTTTGGGGGGGTTTGGGAGGGTGGGGGAAGGTAAGGGATTAGTTTTAAAGGGTCGGGGTGGATTTAGGGGTTGTTTTGGTGTGCCGGTTTTCCCGTCCTCCCCCCAAATAACTCCCGTTAGTGGACACTAACCCAATTAACGATTTTTTCACGATAAATATAGGGAATTTCTATTGTATCGCACTCTTTAACGATTATTGACGATTTAAAAAATATCGGACGATATTTTAAATCATCAAAAAACGATTCACATCCCTAGTATATACTATCCGGTCCAGGTGATTTACTATTCAGTTTGTTAATCAGGCCTACCACATCTTCTAGGTTCACCGTGATTTGGTTCAGTCCACCTGAATCATTACCATGAAAATGTTTTCCGGAACGGGTATCTCCACAACATTCTCTTCAGTAAACACCAAAGCAAAGAAAGCGTTTAATCTTTCTGCGATGGCCTTATCTTCTCTAAGTGCCCCTTTAACCCCTCGATCATCTAACGGTCCAATTGACTCCCTCACAGGCTTTCTGCTTTGGATATATTTTAAAATGTTTTTACTGTGAGTTTTTGCCTCTACAGCCAACTTCTTTTCAAATTCTCTCTTAGCCTATCTTATCAATGTCTTATATTTAACTTGCCAACGCTTATGCATTATCCTATTTTCTTCTGTTGGATCCTTCTTCCAATTTTTGAAGGAAGATCTTTTGGCTAAAATAGCTTCTTTCATCTCACCTTTTAACCATGCCAGAAATCGTTTTGCCTTCCTTCCACCTTTCTTAATGTGTGGAATACATCTGGGCTGTGCTTCTAGGATGGTATTTTTTAACAATGTCCATGCCTCTTGCACACTTTTTACCTTGAGTATAGTCATTGGACCTCTGCCTCAGGGAGATGTCAACATCTCCACTGGGAAGCTACTTCATGCATCCACTACCCTCTCATGTAAAGAAGTATTCCTTCAGATTATTGCTTTGTCCACCTTCTTTCACCCTCTTCCCATGACCTCTTGTCCTAGAGCCTCCTTTCAGATAAAAGAGGCTCACCTCCTGTTTAATACCTTGGAGGTATTACATGTCTCTATCATATAGAAACATAGAAACATAGAAATGACGGCAGAAGAAGACCAAACGGCCCATCCAGTCTGCCCAGCAAGCTTCACACATTTTTTTCTCTCGTACTTATCTGTTTCTCTTAGCTCTTGGTTCTATTTCCCTTCCACCCCCACCATTAATGTAGAAAGCAGTGATGGAGCTGCATCCAAGTGAAATATCTAGCTTGATTAGTTAGCGGTAGTAGGGGTAGTAACCGCAGCAATAAGCAAGCTACACCCATGCTTATTTGTTTTACCCAGAAAAGCCCTTATTGGTTGTTTTTCTTCTCCCCTGCCGTTGAAGCAGGGAGCTATGCTGGATATGCTTGAAGTATCAGTTTATTCTTCTCCCATGCTGTTGAAGCAGAGAGCCATGCTGGATATGCATCGAAAGTGAAGTATCAGGCACATTTGGTTTGGGGTAGTAACCGCCGTAACAAGCCAGCTACTCCCCGCTTTGTGAGTGCGAACCCTTTTTTCTTCTCCCCTGCCGTTGAAGCAGAGAGCTCTGCTGGATGTGTGTAGTATCAGTTTTTCTTCTCCCCTGCCGTTGAAGCAGAGAACTATGCTGTATATGCATAGAAATTGGAGTATCAGGCTTATTTGGTTTGGGGTAGTAACCGCCGTAACAAGCCAGCTACTCCCCTCTTTGTGAGTGCAAATCCTTTATTCCACATTTCCTCTTGCTGTTGAAGCTAGAACGATGTTGGAGTCACAATAAGCATGTGTACGTTTATTGAATAAGGGTATTGTCTCCAGGCAGTAGCCATCATTCTGGCGAGTCATCCACTCTTCATTGGCGGCCTCTTGACTTTATGGATCCACAGTGTTTATCCCACGCCCCTTTGAAGTCCTTCACAGTTCTGGTCTTCACCACATCCTCCGGAAGGGCATTCCAGGCATCCACCACCCTCTCCGTGAAGAAATACTTCCTGACATTGGTTCTGAATCTTCCTCCCTGGAGCTTCAAATCGTGACCCCTGGTTCTGCTGATTTTTTTCCTATGGAAAAGGTTTGTTGTTGTCTTTGGATCATTAAAACCTTTCAAGTATCTGAAAGTCTGTATCATATCGCCTCTGCTCGTCCTTTCCTCCAGGGTGTACATATTTAGATTCTTCAATCTCTCCTCGTACGTCATCCGATGAAGATCCTCCACCTTCCTGGTCGCCCTTCTCTGTACCGCTTCCATCTTGTCTTTGTCTTTTTGTAGATACGGTCTCCAGAACTGAACACAGTACTCCAGGTGAGGCCTCACCAAGGACCTGTACAAGGGAATAATCACTTCCCTTTTCTTACTCGATATTCCTCTCTCTATGCAGCCCAGCATTCTTCTGGCTTTTGCTATAGCCTTGTCGCATTGTTTCGCAGACTTCATATCATTAGACACTATCACCCCAAGGTCCCTCTCCTGCTCCGTGCACATCAGCCTTTCCCCCCCATCGAATACAGTTCATTCGGATTTCCACTCCCCATATGCATGACTTTGCACTTCTTGGCATTGAATCTCAGCTGCCATATCTTCGACCACTCTTCCAGTTTCCTTAGATCCCATCTCATTCTCTCCACTCCTTCCGGCGTGTCCACTCTGTTGCAGATCTTAGTGTCATCCGCGAAAAGACAAACCTTGCCTTCTATCCCGTCCGCAATGTCGCTCACAAAGATATTGAACAGGACCGGTCCCAACACCGATCCTTGCGGTACACCACTTAAAACCGCTCTCTCTTCAGAGAAGGTTCCATTTACCATCACACATTGTCTTCTGTCCGTCAACCAATTTGCAATCCAGGTCACCACCTCGGCACTCACTCCTAAGCTTCTCGTTTTATTCACCAGTCTCCTGTGCGAAACCGTGTCAAAAGCTTTGCTGAAATCCAAGTATATGATATCGAGCGCTCTTCCTCGATCCAATTCCTTGGTTACCCAGTCAAAAAAGTCAATCAGATTTGTCTGACAGGATCTTCCCCTGGTGAATCCATGTTGCCTCTGGTCCATCAATTCTCCGGACTGTAGATAGTTCACTATTCTCTATCTTGCTTTTTCTCTCGGGTATAATGTTTAGATCCTTGTCTGTCATGCTTGAGAACGAAGATTGTTAACCATTTTAGTAGATTCCCTCTGCACACTGCATCCAGTTTATATACTTTAAAGGTGAGGTCTCCAGAACTGTACACAGAATTTTAAGATCTTTGAGACAGAGACTTTTCGTATCTGAATACTTATCACCTTTGTACAGCACTGCATACATCCAGCAGTGTTATATAAATTAGTAACAATAATATAACTAAGCTGCAAGAAGTAATTAAGACATCCTTACCAGGGCTCCCCCAGTTCCACATTTCTGCTCTTTTGGTACAACAGCTTACTATCTTCCTAATGCAACCCTTTTCTTTCTTCACTGCCGGGCTAGTCTCCCATGAATCAGACTGCGGACTGTGATATACTCACACTCCTACCCCTCCTGGACATGCTTCCAAAAGAAGATGAAGAGGTGGGACCATGTGACAGTTCACAGTCCCTGTATTCAAGCATCTAGAAACTGCCCAGTATACATTTGAGGAACTGAGCAGTTGTGTTAGGAGTGGTTGAGGTCCCAGGGGGAGGAGGGCACATCAGCATCAGTGGAGGCCCATAAGAGGGCATTAGAAAGAGCAAAAGGAAGGGAAAGATGTACAATCAACAGTCATATTGGTAAGAGGGGAGACACCTAATTTTGAGGTCATCCAGGGCAGCAAGTAAACTTGCACCAGTCAAGCTATTAAAGGTGAACTATAACTTCTAATAGAAAAGGTATTTTCTGACTTGTGGCTGATTGTGATGCAGGTGTTGGGTCGGGGTATAGCCACAAGTGAATCTGCCATAGCCACCCACTTTGGCCTCAGGCCTACCCCCATGGGCCTGCTTCAACCTATGAGGAAGGAGACACTGGCCAGTCCACCACCAGCAGAGTGTTGGATATAGAATTAAATTTAGTCTTGGGGGAGCCTCTATTTATGATTTATAGTTGTTCACTAAGTGCTTGCATCTACAACACTTAAATAGATCCTCTTTCAAATGCAGTAGGTCATATTCTGCATTCAAAGATTTTAAATAGGCATTGTTGAAATCAACTCACCAGTCAAGCGCCCACAATCGACTATAACACATAAATGAAATGAATTAAAAAAACAAAATGAAAACCTGAAAGAAAATATCGTTCTATCTCTTACCCACTCCATTAGCAGCCACAAGATAGAAAAAGGTTCTAGTATTTCCAGGCTTCATAGGGCAGAGTGTATTCAGGTCTCAGACATAAAAACAATTTTGTCAGTAATTTATTGATTCTATCGGCTTCTCATCTGAGCGCACTGCTTATTCATTCTGCCCCTGAACTTCAGGCCTTTCTCAGTCTCACTACATGCTGCTCTTAAGTAACTAGCAAAGGTTATTGCTGCATTCTCATTTTAACTTGCAAATATGCATTGATTTATTCCCCAAGTTCTCTGCTTATTTTTTAATGCTGCATTTATTGCAGGGGCATGCTGTCATATAATGGACCTATATGGACCTGCAATTCAGGACTTATTAATGTTAATATTTATATACCTTACCCTTCCCCTGTTACTTGTAATTTCCGTTGCTTTTGTTCCATGTAAACCAAGGTGATGTTTCGACTAACATCGGTATAGAAGACTCTTTAAATAAATAAATTAATTAATTAATAAATATTAGACGTACAAAAAGAATACAAACAGCTTTCATGATAATCCATGTGTTAGTTCTAAGTGCTGGTTGAATTATATATTTAAAAATAACGGTTATTTCTGTTTTAAGATATTGATGGAAAAAGAAACTACTGTATATTTCTCATATCTAACCTTTCCCATAAAAAATAGATCATTTGTGCAGGGGCAATGCCTATGGTGAATGTTTTGATTGTGATGTAGAACAGTCTTGTATGGTGAAAGAATATGCTTTACAAAGACTTTAAAATTGTTACTATATATTGTAAATATTTTGAAGTTCTCAAATTCAATATAATCAGTCCCAAGACTTATTTCTGCATTAAAATGCTGGCATTTCAAATTGGTCTAATAGCCCACCAGCAGATTCAATCCTTTACCTGGTTCTTGAGACACAGTATGGCCAAGGCTGCCTTCATAGAGAGAGGGAAGGGAAGAGGGTGCTACCTGGCTGCCATTCTGTAGTGATACCCACCAGCCACTACAGAGACATTTGTACCAGGCTCCAAAGAAAGCCACAGTCCATGCCTCTTGGCTAAGGACAATGGTTGCAATAACCAGGGTAGAAGAGGAGAGGAAGAGACGTCATAGGATAATCCCTGGTAGATGCAAATGAATGTTCATACTGTCTAGCCCAAAAGGGGTTCTAGAACAGGAAACCAAAATTGAGTAGCAGGAAGCTGACAGACAATAAAAATTCTGGCATTTCTTAGTTGTGCAAGTAAAAACCTCTGCGATTAAAACCGTGGAAGCTTTCTCAGTTGTATGACAACAACAGAAAGAAAGATCATTTTCCATTGTTTGGAATCTGAGCAAGGAGGTATGATATTTGTTAAACATAGTGGGCCTGATATTGAAAGCATATTCAGCCAGCTAGATAGTGGGCGGAGCAGAGCTGGTTAAGTTATCCAGCTAAGTAGTGATATTTAGCCTTGGCAGGATAGGTAAGTTATACCTGCCAACGAACACGTACAGCTTGGCTAGATATAACTTATCTGGCTAAGTAGCAGCTTTTAGATCTAACCAAGCCGCTGAATATCCCTTGTAACTTAGCCAGATAAGTCACTTAAATGACCAGCTTTCAATTTTGGGCCCAGCTAGATTAATTTTATAAGAGCCGGCGTAGAGTTGAAATCCGCATGAAGAAAGTACACGTGGGCTTCAGACCTACTTTTCAAAGTAGACTTATGCATGTAAGTCCATTTTGAAAGTCAATGGGTGTACATGGAAGCCTCTGTGGCGTAGGTATGCAGATTTAATTCCTGTTTGGAAGCAAGTGTAAATATGTTCAGATCCATATATGAGTATATTTTCCAAAAATGAACACATTATTTATATAGTTCAACAATTTATATCCCGCCAATTACCAGACTCTTTTCTAAGCTGATTACAATAAAACATCAACCGCATTTAACAAATAACATAAAAACATACAGATACAATATAAACAACTTAAAGCTAAACAAATCATGCATCATGATTAAAAGTCTTCCTGAATAAATAAGTTTTTAATGTCTTCCTGAACACCTTATAGTCAGATGTAAGGACAAAAGCAGATTGTCCCACAAGCAAGGGGAAGCAAAATAAATGCATGATTGCATGTTTATTATTAAGTGGAGCTTCCTTTTGTCTGGTAACGCCAGCAAAAATAAATGCTTTGAATGCAGAGCCTCTCAAATAAGGTGGATTGCCTTCATGTAATGGCTTAAAATGCAAAACGGCAATCTTAAATGTATGCGTGCAAATAGTTTCCCTACCCCAACTCTGCCCCCGGGAATGCCTCTTTCAAGTATGCATAAAATACATGCTTTTTTGCATATAGGCCCTGGGTTAATTATCAAAAAGCCCATTTACATGCATACAACCATGTTTTATGCACATAAATGCTTTTGAAAATGTATCTCATAATTTTGAATGTTTGTTTAGTCTTGTGTTGTGATAAGAAACCAGCATGTTGTTAATACTAGAAAAGTCCTTCCTTTTTATTGAACTGTTTGACTCTTCTAAACAAAGCTGATCCTGTTGGTTTCTGATTTGTGAGGCTGGATCACATCTGTATACACATCAGTACTTCTATGAGAGCAATTTGACTTAATGGTCTGATTTGGAATCCTGTTCACTGAGAGCAGAAGGATCTGGGATTTCTATGCTGACCATCTTCCCATCCACATATTCAGTTGATAAAATTGTCACTACAGCCCCTTTGCTGTTATTTGGGGATGATTGTTTTTTGGAGTACTTAGTTGTTAAATTGCTATTTTGTTTTTTTAATTTTATATGTGTGTGCTTGCTGATTGTATAATTTTATTGATTGTTTCTTTGTTTATTGTGATTATACATCATTTGTCAAGATTTGCTAGTTGTACCCCATCAAGAGTGCCATTTGATGTGCTGGGGTGAGTAGTAAATCTGAAAAAATAAATAAATGTGGCCTCTATTCACTTCTATGACATATTTTGGAATGGGCATTATTACATAAGAAAGATATTAAAAGTTATCAGTAGAGTGGAAAAATATGCTGAAATTCATACAATGCTTGTTCATTTTTTGTGACAAGTCCATTTCAAGCACGAGTCAAGGCAATATGCAATGCTGTGAGGTGAGACTTAGGCCAGGGTTGTGAATAAACAGTCAGCCTTGAGCTTAAACATCCAGAGCAAACAAGCACATGGGCACTTCAGAATAAATTGAATCCTAATAGAAAGGTGACCGTATCTCTTAAACTTAATGAAATAAATATTCAATGCTGGCCATATGCTGTTCTATTTATTTTTTAATTTGTTTTCAACTATTCTTATACCATGCTGATCTACCTTAACTGTCAGCCCCTCCCCGGTGAGGGGATCACTTGTGCTGCTATCAGATAGCAGGATTCAACCCTACCCTAATTTGTTTCAGATCCTCATTTTCTTTTCAACTGAGTTTTGTCTCAGAGGCATTTTTTGGTTCCCTGTAAGCACTCTATTCCATGGGCTCTCTCTCATCTATCTTCCTCCATCATAAAGACAGCCCAACTCCCCACTGTTTACTCTGCTTAAGTTCCAGGAATATTTGCCCTTACCTATATTCAACCTATGCTTGCATTTTGGCTGCCTCCCAGATGGTTACATGTATATTGATTCCAGATAGGGTTTTTTTCATTGTTCATATTTTTCAGTTTTCCTTAACTCTACTGGGATTTTGATTAAAACTTTTGTTTTCACATATACCCTATTACATGTTCTTTTCTCTTCCACCCAGGTTGCTATTAAATGCATGACTCAATCAAAAGGTGATTCCTTTGAAACTCAAGGAAACGTTGTACCTACGTCTACCAAGCAGGCAGCTAGCTGCTTTATTCGTATCTCCTATTTACGGTTTTAATGTAGATGCTAATGTAATATGTCTTTCTATTACATCACTCCAAATTCTTTCCCAGCTTTTTCTTTTAGATCTAGAAGAAGAGCAGAAGGAAATTTTGCTTGAACATAGAACTTCATTTGCCCTAAGTTGTCAGTATAATCTAGCCCTAGATTTATTGCTGGGCCCAAATGCTAACCCCATGGTTCTTGCATCACTCCTGTACTACTCTAGTCACCTAATGGATAGAAACAGCCATGCGAGCAAACGAAGGGGATAGTTCATGGAATACAATTATAAAGTGATTCAAGTTGTAGTGTATAATGTTGGGAAAGGTTTATGGGTGGCACTCTCACATCTGTAAGGTTACAGATGGATTTCACTCACTTACCAAAATTGTACAGTATAAGTAATTATTGATAGCATGGTGCATGTTTCCCCACAGCAAAGGCTGATGGTATTATTGTGAAAACTGCTTAAGGAAATCATAAGTATCTCAAAAAGTATTGAAAGTAGTAAAAACAAATTTTATAAGTGAATGGTATAACGTGGGAAAAGTTCTAAGTATAAAAACTGCAACATCATTGCTTTCATAGGCCATAGACCGTTGGACTGGTTGAAAAGCTGAAGGGCATACTTAAAAATAAGATTACTAAGATGCATCTTTTAAATGACCTAATTCTGTTCCTCTGGCATTATGAGAACCATACCTAATCTCAAGCATGATCTTTTCCCTCATGAACTTTTAATGGAGAGACTCATGCCAATTACTGTTTGCTCAAGCACCCTGTGGACATTTGGTATTTTGTCCAGGTTTAACTGATCTTGCATTTTGCTTCTCAGTTGCACCACCAAGTGAAGAAAACTTAGCAGTGAATGTTAAGAATATTGATAGCTCCACTGAATTCATCTGTACCTGATGTCCACCTGGTGATTTGGTGCTCCTAAAGGCATTTTAGTTAATGATCTGCTTAAACCCTAGAAAAGTCCTTACCAAGTGCTGGTTACCATCCCCACTGCTGTAAAGTGCCTTCCAATGCAAGAAAATAACCACACCCCAAGATTTTCCAATCAAACCACTTGCACCAACTTCTGGTAGTGACAACACTTGAGATATTTGGAGCCCAATCCAGGAACGCCACCTGGTTGTTTAGGTTAGATGTACTGTAGACTTTCTACTGTTACATTTGTGACCCTGAATATTTGACTTTGAATCAGAAGTTATCAACAACTGTTCACTTGGAAAACAACCAACTGATTAAGGCGAGGAGTAACACCAGTGGTAGGCCCCAGATTTGTGTTCATACATAATAATTTCCCTACTCTGCCAAATAGCCAAGAGAGGTTTAGAGCCCCACTATGGCATTTCTGCTTGTTGTTCTACTTGCTTGTGGGTTACTGCCAACAACATACCCCACATATGTAAATCTCAGCAGGCACTAACTAGCTGCTGGATATATATGAAGTACAGTATGGACAAAAATCAGCTGGACATTTTGTTCCTATATTTACATCAAAGAACATAATGATACTCACTGCCAATGCTTTCTCTTGCAGCTTCTACTTTCTACAGCTGACATATGCATGCTACGAAGTGCTGGAAGTAGTAGAAGTAGACTCATTTGTAATGAGACTAGTATATTATATTACAAAAACATGATATGAATGTCAAAGAACTGGAAATGCTCAAACGGTAAACCAATGTTTGCCTGTTTTATTAATCAAACTCATTATTTACATCTCACCAACTAGTCCTGGCCATCTAAGAATTATAGTCTAGATGGTAAAAGATAATTTCAAGTTTTATCTCTTACTTTAGCTACTGGGTCATGGTTTGGTAACTTAGATAAAACATTTATGAACTTTGTATTTATTATAACTAAAACTACTGTAATGGCTGTGATTGTTTCCCCAGAGGAGAAAGGATCACAGCTAATACAGGCCTGGATTTTCTAAGTTCACAGAAAATCCGGCAGTAATGGGGGGCGGGGGACGAAGTGGGGGGCGGGCCTGCGAAAGCCGGCAGCCATCACACCACTGTAGTGCGCTGGCTGCCAGTTTTCATGCCGACTAACTACACCATAAAAGGTATAGCTATTCAGCGCGAAACTGGCAGCGATATCAGTGATATCTTCGCGGTGACAGCCCCAGTGCCGCCCTGACTCCTCCCCTTTCGGTGCCGACTCCACCCAGAACCCACCCTGATTTAGGTATCGTGTACGATCCCTTTAGAGATGACCCCCACAGATAGATTTGCATTAATACTTCTGTTTCTCATTAAGGTGCTGAAACCACATCCTCTGGAAATGAATTCCAGAGTTTAATTATGCGCTGAGTGAAAAAGAAGTTTCTTCAATTTATTTTAAATGAACTACTTGCTAACTTCATGGAGTGCCCCCTGGTCCTTCTATTATCTGAGAGAGTAAATAACCAATTTACATTAACTTGTTCAAGTCCTTTCATAATTTTGTAGACTTCTATCACATCGCCCCTCAGTTGCCTCTTCTCCAAACTTAATAGCCCTAACTTCTTTAGCCTGAGTTACCCACCACAAGACTATCAGTTCAGCATATTTTCCTCTTAGCAGGCCATTGGGACAGGTCTTACTCAAGGTCTCCGAGATTAAGCAAGAATGTTAGCTCCTCTTATCTTTAATAGATATGCTAGGTAGAGACACGGGTTGCATACTGATAGATTGAAATGAAAGCCAGAATGCCCACTGAGAGCTTACTCAAAGTTTCCCTCTCTCCCTATAATATTACTGGCAGAATATAGATAGCAGCATTGTACTGTAACGGAGTCCTGTCCAATTTTTGGAAGGAAGTCAAGAGGGAATTACCCTAGCTCCCACATTATGGAAAGATATTTTGCTATTTGGTTTAATTTTGAATTATTTCCAGGAACAAATTGATAAGGATAGCTTTGAGAGGAGAGCAGCTAGACTCAGCAAAAATATTTTTGCTCTATTGCTGTTCGTCTTTCAGCATCCCATCTTGTATGATGGCTTCTACTACTATTACTTAGCTCGACGTAGTTCTTTAAGTTTCCATGCTTGAGATGGGAGGGGAGGTGGCCATCATTTAAAATCCAGTTCACAACTCAGATTCTGCTTCTGCATACAACTAGATAACACACATGATTTTGTTTGTTTTTATGTTCAACATCAAGCTTTAGAGTTCAGCAGCTCTGCATCATTTTTGTAAGCAGTATAAGATAATGCATAATGGTCAGATATAAAATCAAATGCACAAAATTTACATTTTTCATTATTTGTTTAGTTTGTATCTTATAGTTATCCATCAGTTCCAAAGTAGCAGGCTAGCTTCACCAACACTTACTAAAATATTTTTTAATATAGAGGATGGTTTGCTGCTTTCAAAATAGTTTCTATTCAGCTGCTGTTGATATCAACATTCCACCCAGAAAACCATAGGCAACAGATGCAAAACATTATTTTATATTAAAATGAATTCTAAATGAGTTAATATAGTGGATACTCTTAATCAGTCACAATACAATAGAAAGAAACTTTCCTTCCTCTGTTTAATAATTATCTTAAAAATAAACAAGATCAATAATTTCTTGTTGTCATTTTCCTTTTTTATTTGTGAGGAAAATGATGTGTTTAAAGTAGCAATAAGCTTTCATTTTTAATTCTCAGTTAAAATTGGATGTTGCTGTGCTGATTTTTGTCAGAATATCTTACAGAATCTGTAAGTTATGACTTAACCTCAAAGAGGGCCATAGAAGATTTATAAGAACTGGGGTTGTAGCCAAAAAAAATAGGTAGACATCTTTTATTATAACCATGACTGATGAAAATTTTGAATAAAAGATGTGTAGTTATGTTTTTTGGCTTTAATCCCAGTTCTTATAAATCTTCCATCAGCCTTCCAAGAAGACTAGATTTACCTGCACAGTGTAGCCGGGGTTACAACCATGATCAGAGGGGGTGTCTGTATATAACTCTCCCTATGAAACTCTGTCACTAAAATTGCAAAAGATGAGTGACCATTCTTTCAATTAATGCAAGAACATTTTATATGCAAAGACCTACAAAATAATTTGTAAAAAAAAATATGTTTTAGAGACCTGTGATTAAAAGATCGAGCTACATGCCATTTAAGTGACAGTGTCCAATTCAGAAAACCGTGTATCTGCTACTAAGTGAACAATTGTGAGCTTGTTTGTTCATGATGGCCTTATAAACATATCCTTTGCAGTTTTTTCTTCATTTTGGTGTTATTGTGGTTACAACCCTAGCATTAACAAGTATAAGGTGACCAGATGTTTCAGACAACAGCCACACTGTTGAGCCCGTCGGTCGCAGGCGGCTGCGACCTCTCATGCTCACCTTTTTCCCTGCACTGTCAATCACTGGGAGCATGGCGGCCTCCGCCAACCAACGCCGACTTCCACGGCGTCCCCAGGACAGCGTGGGTGCTGTCGACCGCTATCTTACTTCCGGCATCACCTAGGCGCGCGTGCACAGGGCCTCCTTATGAATACGTCATGGCGGGAACCTCGGGGGCGTCCCCTCCCGATGACGTCAACACCGCTAGTGTACTTATACGGACTGGCCCATTGCTAAGACGAGTTAGCAAGGAGTTCTCTCACTTGTTAAATCTGCTCTAACTTGGATCTTCTGTTCCAGACTATCCTCCTGGGAATTGGACACTCTGAGTACCCACTCCTTGGGGGCTCTTCCGCGTCTTGGCTATCCGCTCCTTGGAGGGCCCTCCTGCCTTGGACATCCTGACCCACTCCTCAGGTATTTCTACTGGGACTTCCTTGTGTGAGTACATTCTCCAACTTCTATCATATCTACTGAAGATTCCACGGCGTACCCCATGCCTCAGGCCACTACCATTCTTCAGTCCATCCCCGCTACTCTATCTGTGCCTCAGGATACTTCATCTCCTATACCGGGTTATGGCCTGGTTCCTGTATCACCGACCTCTGCCTCTTTAACATCTACAGTACAGCTTCCTCAGCATACCCCGTGCTACGGCCCACTACTGGAACTGTTCTCAGAGGTATTACATCAGCCTACAGGAATTCCCGGGTGTACCCAGCACAGTAGGCCACTACCTGGACCTTCGTATCTACATCATCATCCTGACCACTGTATAAGACTGTGTTTATTACATTTCCCGCTCCTCGGGTTGTGTTCTATCTTTCTCCTTAATAAAGTCTCTCTCACAGCTGTGTCCTACATTGCTGAAACCACGCCCACCAACGGTTAGGCCCACGGGGCTCCTCCCTGTGGGCGGAGACATATCTCAACTCGGCCCGGGGTTCACCAATTCATTAAAACCATAACACACATTAGTTTGCCAAACTGTTTAGACTGTTAAAAAGCTTTGTGGTAAAACTGGGAGGAGATCAATGTATTAGATTAGGATTCATGAGTACCAGAGGAAGATAACAAGGCAGCCTACCAGTGGAGGTAACAGAAGCCAGTACTGTGTCACAATTTAAAAATGTGTGGGACAGATATAGAGAGAGGTACTAGAAACAAAGTCGTGGAGTTGATTAAAATATATGTGAGCTTATATGTTCATTACTCAAAATGATAAAGAATCAGAGGGGAAGATAACTGAGCAGACTGGGTAGGACAACTGGTGCTTAGTTGTCAAAATATACTATGAGGTCAATATTCAAAGCTGGCCATTATAAGTAACTTAAGTGGATATAACTTATCCACCTAAGTTATGTTGTATGTTCAGTGGCAGAACAAAGCCGCTGAAAATACACATACTTCATTGGAGGTCTACCTGGCTAAGCTTAGAGCTGTTGTATGGGGTGCCTAAACTTAGACGTCTAACTTGCTCCACCCCTGATTTGCCCACTTTTTTGAGCATACATTTTTAGCCACATAAGGGACTTATTTATTTATTTGAGTTTTTTCTATACCGGCATTCGTGATGAGTATCACATCATGCCGGTTTACAATAAACAAGGGGGTGTAATAATAGGTTACAATAAAAAGAACAAATAACAGGTGCTGAGCAAAAACAATTGCAGTTACAATAAAACAGGGAAATGCACAACTTGGAGCAGAGAAAGGCGATAGGAATTTAACAGAATACATTTACCAAACTTTAACAGAAAGCATTTACAGAATTTATGGTATTTACTAGGTTATGACATTTGCAATATTATAGTTTTCTGCGTTAGGGTAATGACTGAAAGTTGGTTAGTGGTGAATTAGGATTCATTCGGTGTCTAGAAAGGCTTTTTTAAATAACCACGTTTTGAGTCTTTTCCTGAATGTTGGGAGGCAGGGTTCCTGCCGCAGATCCGGTGGGATGGAGTTCCATAGAGGAGGTCCTGCTGTGGACAATGCCCTGTCTCTGAAGGTTATATGATGGGAGGTTTTGGAGTGAGGTACCTGTAGAGATTCTTTATAGACTTGAATGGCTTAGCAGCGACTGCTATACATAGGTGTATATTCGACAGCTACTACTTAGCTGCATAAGTTCTACTTATTTTTTTATTTATTTTAGATTTTTACATTCCACTTTTTGGCACGTCAAAGAGGAATTCATTCAGGTACTGTAGGTATTTCCCTATCCCCAGAGTGCTTACAATCTAACAGGGTCATTTTTTATTCTGCAATATGCCGGCGAAGGGAAGGAGTGTGGGTGGGATTTGGGCAGAGTTATCTCCCAGCAGCACTGTGGGCAGCTGCCCACTATTGCTACCCCACCCCCTTTTTTTTCAAGCCTCATCTAGGGGTAAGTTTGTACGTGAGGCCCAAGGTCACAAGGAGTGACAGTGAGACTTGAACGCTGGTCTTGGCGGTTTGTAGCCCACTGCTCTAACCACTAGGCTACTCCTCCACTTCATGCTACACCACCATTCCTATCCAGCTAAATAGCACTGAATGCACATTGACTATTGATCTCCCAGTTACTATGGAAATAAAATGCGTTAGAGGAAAAAATAAAAAACATACAAACATAAGATATGCCATACTAGGTCAAACCAAGGGTTTTGAACAATGGACAATCCAGTGGCAAGTACCCACACATTAAATAGATCCCATGCTAATAATGCTGTTTATGGACTTCTCCAGGAACTTATCCAAACCATTTTTAACCTAGCTACGCCAACTGTCTTAACTACATTCTCTGGCAATAAATTCCAGAATTTAATTGTGCATTAAGTGAAAAGAATTTCTCCAATTTGTTTTGAATGTGCTACATTCTAACTTGATGGAGTATTCCCATAGTTTATTATTTTTGTAAGAGTAAATAACCAGTTTACATTACTCATTCTATTCCACTCATGATTTTATACATTTCTATCATATCCCTGCTCAGCTGTCTTTTCTCTAAGCTGAAGAGTCCTAACCTCTTCAGCCTTTCCTGATAGGGGAGCAGTTCCATCCCCTTTATCATTTTGGTCTCCTTGCACTGTACCCATTCCAATGCAACTATATCTTTTTTGAGATGCGGTGACCAGAATTGCATACAGTACTCCAGGTGTGGCCTTGCCAATTAGTAAGTTGTGACTTCTTGATCAGTTTTTTAGTTACTTGATTTCTTTCCTTCCTTTGGAATTTGGGGCAAGTTGGGGCAAATTATGGAAATTCCCTCCCCAAATAGATGAAGTATTAAAATGTAGTTTTGAAGGTTTTTTTAAATCTTTTATCTCCTATCTCCTCTTGTAGAATCAATGGTGATACTTTGTCTCTCCTTCTCATCATCCTTAGTAAATATAAATGGGCCAGTGATGTTGTTCATCTCCTCTTCTTCTCTCCTTTTTTCTCTCAAAACATCTGGAAGTCATACTCTCCTTGGATTCTGGTGATCTCAGGTTCCACTTGCAAGAAGGGGACCTCTTCCATTTGTTAAAAGAGAAAACTCAAAACAGCTTACTTGAGTCCAAAAAGATTTGGAACTCCAAACTCAAATATGTTAAAGGCGGCATGAGAGAGTGGAAAGAAACTCTCATCCAAAACAAAAGTCTTCATGGAGCTTAATGTTAAGACGTAAACAAATGAAAGGACAGCTTAAGACATGCTGCCTACTTGAAAGCAAAAAGAATCCATGACAGAAAAATGGTGATCTCTCTAGAAAAACACCAGGGACACTACTATTACTAGCTGCCACATGGGGGAGCTGCAAACTCAACAAAACTATTCTGTCTCTTCCCATACCTAAATGTTATATTCCTGTCCAGATATTAGTAGGGGACTAATAGGATCCTTACATTTACAATCCACTTGTGATTTAACAACTCAGAATAATTTTGTGTCATCTGCAAATGTGATCAATTCACTCATTTCCCTTTCCAAATCATGTATAAATATATTAAAAATCACCTGTCCCAGTATATATTCCTGAGGGAATCTACTGTTTATTTTTCTCCATTGAGAAAACTGACTATTTAGACATACTCTGTTTCCTATCTTTTCACCAGTTTGCAATCCACAATAGGTCATTGACTCCTATCCCATAACTTTTTAATTTTCTCAGAAGTCTCTCATGGAGCACTTTGTCAAACACCTTCTGAAAATCCAAATACACTATATCTGCCGGCTCACCATTATCCATACATTCATTAACCACTTCAAATAAAGTAGCAAATTGGTGAGGGAAGTGTTGCGGACCCTTGGACCAAGGTAGAGTTGGTGCAACCTGCAGGGAGGAGCCTTCAGGTCACCACCATCAGCTGGCAGAGTTAGATGAGGCAGAGGCCCAACTGGAGCTTTGCCTATACCAGCCACATTCACCTTATGATGAGTCCTCAGATGCTGCGGCTGGCAGATCTTATGTGGGAGCCTCTGCTGATAAAGAGAAGATCTGATGAAGAGCAAGCATGCAGGAAAAGTCAAAAGCAGTGGTGGGTAAGGGCAGATGACATTCAAATGATGTCCACTAGTCAGGCAGTGGTCAGTGGCAGATGGCATCCAATCAAGGTCTGGTAGTCAGGCAGTGATCAGTGGCAGATGGAGTTCAAGTGAGATCTGATAGGCAGGCAACATGAAAGAGAAGACCAATAAGCAAGCCGAGGTCAATACTGGGTATCCATCCAAGGGAAGGCAGGATGGATAGGCAGGGCAGGAAGACAATACAGGAGGCGGATTTCCACTGTGCTAGAGATCAAGGAGCACCCTCCACAAACAACACAATCAATTACCATATCCGTCAGGAAACCGTGCACCGGAGATCATCTCAGCACACATCTTGCCAAGGAACTAGTGCATCTGGACTTATCGGACACCAACTCTGCCACGACATCATGGATCAACATCACCAACAAGGTTGCAGATCAAGCGTGCCCCATGATGACAAAATCTCTTAACCCAGACAAAGACAACAGGAAACCTTGGTTCACCCCTGAGCTGAAGTCGAGCAAACAGGAGCTCAGAGGTAAGGAACACAAATGGCGGAAAAGCCCATCTACAACAACCCTCCTTACTTACAAATCGTGCCTAATATAGAAACGACATCAACAAAACCAAGAAAGAATTCTTCTCCAAAAAGATACACCACTTCATATTCGACTCAAGAGCCTTGTTCTCTTATGTATCAACCCTCACTAAACCTTCCATGCCCATCATACAGATGAACAAGCTTTCAACAAAGCCAACGAACTGGCAGACTTCTTTGACAAAAAAATCACACTCGTCGCCCCCCTCAAGGCACCCTCAAGGCACCCCCTCAAGGCACACTCGTCGCCCCCCTCAAGGCACCATCTCCGCACCCGAATTTCTCAATCACCTACAGTTCTCAATCCTCGCACCCAACCCCAGCAGCTCTCGATACCTTCGAGCCCACGTCCACCTTAGAAATAGAGAACATCCTTAAGAAGATAAAACCATCGTCCCATCCTTTAGATCACATTCCTTCCAATCTGCTGAGCTCCATCCCTAATATCATTGCCAAACCCGTTGCAGACATCATTAACTGCTCTCTCACTCAAGGCCAAGTCCCTAACCAACTCAAGTTGGCAATGCTCAAGCCTCTCCTCAAAAAACCCAACCTTCCCACCGCAGACCCAGCCAACTTCAGACCCATAGCAAACCTTCCAATGATTGCCAAAATTATGGAGAAAATTGTAAACAGACAACTTTCAGAATTCTTAGACGAAAACAACATCCTTACCTCAAACCAATTCGGTTTCCGTAAGACCCGGAACACCGAATCGCTATTAGCCTCACTATCAGACACTATTCTCTTTAATCTGGAAAAAGATCAACCTTGCCTCCTCGCACTTCTGGATCTCTCCTCAGCGTTTGACACTGTGAACCACTCGTGCCTCATCCAGCGTCTAACCGACATTGGCATCACAGGATCAGCATTCAACTGGTTCAAATCATTTCTGGAAAACAGGTCTTACAAGGTCAAGATAAATAACAAAGAGTCTCACCCCATTGAATCCAAGATGGGGGTACTGCAAGGATCATCCCTTTCACCCACTCTTTTCAATATCTATCTTCTCCCGCTCTGTCACCTACTCACCAGCCTCAAGCTAATACACTTCCTATACGCGGATGATATACAAATACTCATCCCTATAGCGGAATCTCTACACAAAACTATGTCATATTGGAATAACTGCCTCTTAGCAATCAACAACCTACTCACCAGCCTCAACCTGGTTCTAAACACAAACAAAACGGAAATCCTCCTTATAGCTCCTGAAAATTATGTCCCACCCATCACTCCAACTGCTAGCCAAGGTCCTGTCACCTCCACGGTCCTCACTTCGCCACAAGTAAGAGACCTGGGTGTACTCCTAGACAACAGACTCAGCTTCAACAAGTTTGTAAACAACACCACAAAAGAATGCTTCTTTAAATTACAAGTATTAAAAAAACTAAAACCACTACTACTCTACAGAGACTTCCGCCTGGTTCTACAATCCATCATACTCCCGAAACTGGACTACTGCAACTCACTCCTTCTGGGCCTTCCCGCTTGCACCACCAAACCACTGCAGATGGTCCTGAATGCTATGGCCAGAGTTCTCACAAACACCAAAAAAAGGGATTATATCACCCCTATCCTCCAGCACCTGCATTGGCTACCGATTAAATACAGGATTCACTTTAAAACCATTATGATGATACACAAGGCCCTACATAACATCTCTCCTCTCAATCTAACTTTCCAACTCCAGCTACACATCTCCAAGAAACCGACTAGAAGTGCATACAAGAACATGCTACTCACCCAGCTGGCAAAAACCTCCCTGAGGAAACGCACACTATCCACAGTGGGTCCCACACTCTGGAATTCGCTCCCTCCGGACCTTTGCCTTGAACCTTGCCATATTACATTCAAAAAGAAACTAAAGACTTGGTTTTTCACACAAGCATTCCCGGAGAACTAAGAGCCGGAAGAATTACAATATCTGTATAGTCTTTGACCCACCATCCCCTTCTGTACATAAGTTTCTGAATAGTTCGTTATAGCAATTTCTCTAGACATGATTGTTCTCTGTAAGCTCCTCTAAGTTCCTTTATACTCCTTTATGTTATTTGTTAATTGTTTCAATGTAGGCCGCCCACGAGGCGACAGTTTTACTTCCTTGTAAACCGGTGTGATATGTATATTATACAGGAACATCGGTATATAAAAACTAAAAATAAATAAATAAATATGGAAAAACTGAAGACTGACCTCAGGAGTTGACAGACAAGACAAAGACCATAGGAACTAAGGACCAGCATGAAGACCAGGAACTGAAGACATGAAGAAAACCAGGACCTGAAAACACGGAGAAGACTGGGAACTGAAGACATGCTGAGGCAACTCACTCTACACAGGCTGTAGTGACCTATTGCCGAGACATTGAGGCAGGGTTAATAAGGGCCTTTTATAGGCCAGCACATCAGTTGTCATCCAGGGGCACCGCAGTTTTCCCTGTCATGGGCTCTTTAAATTACCCTGTGTCATGTAAGTGCGCATGCACCTAAGAGTCACAGGGAGGTACAGGAGCAGCGGCGACCACCACGAGAGGTCCCAGCAGCTCCCCACTGCATTTGAGGACGTCAACCCGACACACGGGAAACAGGGAGACATCATGACATTGGAAGCCGGGCCTGGGGCTGTAGGTAAAAGCGGTGGTCCATGGATCAGCCTGTGGACTACTGATCATAACAGTACCCTCCTTAAGGCCTTGGGTTTGCGGAGAAACCAGCAATGAAAACGTCTTCAGACCTTTATGGGTTTCTTGGCTCAGTTGGTAGCTTCTTCAACCAAACAATAGAATTTCTCCCATAATTCATGCAATTCCGGGGATGAAAGCAGACCCTTACGCAAAGGAATGGTCTCTTTTGAGCTGACGGGCAGCCCCCACCATGAGGGTGGACACATCTACCTCTTTTTCAGGAGATTTGGAATTGCTCAAGAAACTCTTGCTGTATGAAGTTCCCCTGGAGATGAAGTCCACCAATGCCTGGGTAGAGCAACTATTGGAAGATTGCTCCATGGAGACAGGCAGGAGAAGCTGGGATGTTGAGGTGGTGATTCCTAAGGTCACCCGCCCAACTGAATCTGGGTGTTGTCTTCTACCTTCTCTTGGGACATTGGGACAAGATTTGTCCTTGAACTGCACAATACAGGCAGAGGCCTAGTTGTCTTCATCGGGTCCTCTCCTTGGGTGGCAGATGACTATAACTCGATTGCTTGGGATCTTCTGGCAAGACAGTCATTGGTGCAGTAGAATCAGGCAGAAGTGGGGTAGAAATGACGGGAACCAGGTTACGTCCTTCTTTTCCAGGTGGCCCTCTCAGGACCTCTGTTGGAGGTGTCTATCTATCTTCCCTGTGAGGTCAATAAGTGCTTCAGGAGAGATGGACAACTCCCGGATGGCAAGCTCATCCTTAATTCAGAGAGAGACGCCTTCAAATAAAATGGGAAAAAGACAGTCTTCCCGCTAATTGAACTCTGATGCCAGGGTTCTAAACTCAATGGCATATGCTGCCAGCATTCTGGTGCCTTGTTGGTGGTGGAGTAAATCAGAATTAATAATAGTCGTACAACCGGGCTTCTCGAAAATGTTGTTAAACAACTCAGTGAACTGTTGCAAGTTTTGCAGCAATGGATCTCTCCACTCACAGAAGGAAAAGGCCCATGCTAAAGCCTTCCCATCTGAAAGAGCGAGGATGTATGTAGTCTTCGTTAAGTTGTCCAGGAATAATGGTACTTAAAGGGTAAAGTGCATCTGGCACTGATTTAGGAAACCCCAGCATTTCATATGCACATGAAAAGTAACTAGTGTTGAAGCCTTGATGTTCACAAATTTATATTAATTCAAACCCTTTTTGATATTATCTAGCACTATAATCATTTTAGTCACTATATCTCAAAACCTTCATGATTTATTACAATATTATGCAGCAGTAGATAGATATCACATAGCATGAATATCTAATAAACTCTCTCAAACTCTTCATATTCAAAGAGATTCATCCAGGCCCAGAGACTGTGTCTGGAAAATAAGAAAACAACTCTCTGTTCCTGATTCAGTAACTTCATGTTTCTTTTATTAATTCTGATGATGATCAGAAATGAGGCTCAAGCCTCATTAGCCAATTCTCAAGTGGATATGTGCTGTAAAATAAAAAAAAATAAATATATACAAATGTTTCACAAAAATTAATTTTGAAGTGGTAGCAATAGTATTCAAAATTTGCAGAGCCTGAAATAGATTGCTTATTTCTGATTGTTTAAACATGAATTAATTATGACATGGTTTTGGGAACTTAATGACTTCCTTAGCAATTCTGCATCTGGCATTGCCCACCACCTGCATATTTAGGGACTTGATGATATGCAGTTCCTGAAAGTATTGTAATTATTTGGTACTGCACAAATTGTCACATGCTTGCAATCTACAGGTCCCAGGATAGAGGGGACGATCAGTAATGTCACAGGATTTGTCTATGTGCTAGCTTTTTAGCCATACTCATTCTTCAGCTGGAAATTATAGTATTTATACCTATTTAAACAGCCTTTAAAGTTTTCTCTGCTGCCATTTTATCCTCTCAAGTGCAATTTCAGACACATTCTTCTCTACCACCTGAACATTTATTCTATTTTCCTCTTCTAAGCCTATGCTAAGCAGAAGATTTTCTCATTTGAAAGGTGATTATAACTATAGCCTCGTGTAACCCACTAGCAGGGCTTAGGGGCTCACTTGGAAATGCCAGGGCAAAGTTTTGACCCATAAGCCTAGGTTCTTTCTTGGGCAAGAGGAAAAAGTAAATCTTTTAAGGTTAAGAAAAAATGACAAGCGGTGGGTGGCACCTTATAGACTATCCAATTGCTTGAGGCATAAGCTTTTGAGGACAGAGTCCAGTTCATCAGATTAGGAAGTCTTCTTACACCTTCTAGTAAAAATAAAATAGCACCCTGCACACAGCCAGCTGCTGTTCAGAAAACAAATCCTTTTTACCTTGGTGCAGAAAAATTATCTTGCAATGAATACATGGATCTGATAGCAACCATACAAAAAATAAAGTCCAGAAATCCAAAACTCTTAGTCACTGGTAAAACCACAGAAATCCTCTGCATACTGGAATTCTATCCCTTAGACAGTCACACAGGCTACTCTTCTGGGTCGTGTCCCCTCTGGGCTCCCCTAGTAGCACTACTTGTTTCCTCAAGGATGAGTGTGCTGGCTCAATATAAACTTGCCTTGTTTTCTCATCCAGACAGCTAACTTTCTTCCCAATCAGTCTTCAGACAAAGATCCTTTACGTTTGAAATTATTTATTGTACAAGTAGGTTTTTTTTATTACTTACAATTGTTGCTTCCAAATGTATAGCCCCAGGCAAAGATCTTTGTAGATGGAAATAGGTAGGAGAGGGGAGAACGGAGTTTCTTGGGATTCAAGGTGAGAAGACAAAAGGGTTCTGAAGCTGATTTAATCTTCAGAAATAAAGTGATAAGAAGAATGTAAAAAAGCCAATCGTGTCACAGCTTGCAATTGCTCCTGGCTTTGCAGCTGCATGGGCTAAACTGAAATAGTCCTGGAGAGTTATTACAGAAAATGTCTCCACAAGCTGGGGACAAGGAGTAAGTTCTAATGGCAGTGAACCTAGGACTCATGTGACACAGGGGGAGCATGAAGGGCAGTCTCTTGAGCCAATAAGGCACTTAAGAAGACTCAAGTTAGATTTAGAGGGCATGCAGACTCTTCCCAGGTGAGAGAAGGCAAAGGGGGAGGGAGTTTCTCTTAAGGGCAAAGTTTCTCTTAAAGGCAGGGCTCCCAGACTTTTATCATGGGTTACAAAAAAATGTTTCAATATCGATAGTTCCCAGAAGGGAGGGGCTGCAGTAAACACAGTTAAGCAACAGTATATACAGATACAAACATGTACCCACTGCTGGGGACAGAATACGCCCCATCTGGTATCACAAGATACCACTATATCAGTTCTTATATCATTATGCAACAGTGCAAAGTCCATTGTAACTGGATCTTTCGACGTTCAAAGAAGTTCACAATCATCTCGGTCCTCCAGTCATCCAGGAGTCGTCTTCTTCAAAGGGTATCAGCAAGCTGAAATGAGAGACAGACAACACAAAGATAGAAGGAGTCTCTGGAGTGGACAACGGTCCACGGAGTTCAAGTCTCTTCATGCGGCACGAGGAGTACCACCTCATTGATAGGTCTGTAGAAGATCTTGGATCACCACTTGCTCTGATACTGGAGAGTCGGCAAGTACTCTTTCTTCCGACAGATCCAAAGGGAGTTGGCAAGCTGTTGGACTTGTTTCCATTGACGCTTGTAGAGCTCTCCGCTGTCAAGTTTCTGCATGGCACAGGAATGTTAATAGTCTTTTGTGTTGAAAGCATGACGGATGTAATGCTCAACTATTTACAGGTTCCTACGAAGTCAGTTCCACAGTCGGAGCGGGTCTGGGTGGCTGAACCCCAGAGCTGAGCATATACATGGAACCTTCTTGTCTGGTTGTAGATGTAGTTGAATACTATTTTGCTGTCCATGTGAAGATGGATGGCATCAACTAGAATGTCCATTTCGGCTGTTGTTAACTCCACTGTTTCCACTGCTAGCACCGCTCCATGCAATTCTAGACGTGGTATGGTGTGGTTAGGCTGTGGTGCTAGCTCCAAAGACAAAGTCCCCACGCACAGTTCCTTCTGTGTCTATCACTCTCAAAAAGGCTACCACAGCTATGGCCTTTACAGATGCATCCAAGAAGATCTCTTTGCAGCTGGCTGTATTGAGTGGAACTGGAACATGGGTGCATGGTATGTGAAACTGTTCAAGTGCTTTTAGGGAGCTCTTCCAGTTTTCCCATTCTGGCTTCATTGCTTGAGGTAGTGGAGTGTCCCACTCGGTAGTGCTTGATGAGAGTTCTCTTAGCAAGGCTCTTCCTTGTATCGTGTCTGAAACCACAAACCCCAGTGGGTCGTACAGGCTATTGACTGTGGACAGGACACCTTGGTGGGTGTATGGTTCACCTTGAGTCGAGACTTGGGACGTGAAGACGTCTCTCTTTGGGTCCCAATTTAACCCAAGGCTTTATTGGAGAGGAGGTGTGTCCACTCTCAGATCCGAGTTCTCTGAGTCTTTAGCATGATCATCTGAAGAAATTGCTTTCTTTACTTCAGGACTATTGGAGGCTATTTTGTGGAGTCTTAGATTTATGCTTGCCAGAGTTGCTTCCTCTGCAGTAGGTAAGGACCTTAGCTTGTCATCTACATAGAAGTCCTTTTCCACAAGGCGTCTGGCATCTGGGCCGCACTCTTTTTCACCTTCTTGGGCTGTCCTTCTAAGCCCATATGTGGCCATTGCAGGGGATGGACTATTATTTTCTACCAAGAGGGTTGGTTTGTCATCATCCTTGGTGACTTGAGACACTGGGTCCCCTAGATGTTCTTCTACATCCAATGAGGAGGTGATCTGACTGGTAGCTGAATTGAGATTCAGTTCCTCACAGCTTAAGATCTCCTTGGTGCTTAGATGGTTAGGACATGATCCAAGTAGAGTAGGACATCTATCCTCTAAGACACTCGTAGTGTGTGCGTGAACGCTTGGTCTCCTTGTTCGATTCAAGCAGACTTCGCCAACTACCACCCATCCCAGTGCGAGTCAGTAAGCGTAGGGAGCAGCTGGTGGGCCATCGCGCATCTCCAGGACCTTGGTCAGTGCTGGTGCATCTCTGCCCAATAGCAGCAGGATTTCTGCTTCCGGATCTAGTGGTGGGAGCTGGTGCATTATTGGTTTTAGATGAGAGTGGTACCAGGCGGCTTCCGGTGTAGGAATCACATCTCTATTGTCAGGCATCTGGTTGCACTCGATGAGCGTGGGAAAGTTTGACTTGTTGCTGCCGTCTATCGCCTCTATTACATATCCGCCTGCTCTCCTCCCGGTCACTCGAGTAACTCCTGAGCAGGTTTTGAGATTGTACAGAGAGTAGTAGTGATGGATCCCAAACAAGTCAAAGATTTCTGGCCTTGCCAGGGATCTGTTGCTCTGCTCATCTATGATGACATACATTTTGACTGCCTTCTCAGGTAGCTCTTCGGGATACACTCTAGCCAAGCATATTTGGCTAGAGTGTATCCCGATTTCTCATTGCTATTTCTCCCATACACTTGTGTGTATTTGGGGATCACTTCAGGTTCTGGCGTTTGTTCGGCCTTCTCCTCCCCACCATGGTTTGGACTGGGGTGTAAGGTTCCCAAAGGATGAAATCTTGCTCCATCGAGGTGTAGGGCGCTGTCATGTTGGTTGCACTTAAGTGCAACCAACACTTAATGGCTATTTCACAGTCCTTAGCCATGTGGTTAAATGAAGAACAGCACCGGTAGCAAATTCTGTAATTCTTCAACAGTTCTTTGCACTCTTTCAAGGGTTTCCCTTTGAGTCCTCGACACTTTCTGAGTGGGTGAGGTTTTTTGTGTATTGGGCACTGCCAGTCTGGATCCTCTGCTCTATCCATGTTGGGAAGTTGATCTGATGTAGGTGCTGCAGGTGACACTTCCATTTTGTGCACAGAATTGGGCTTCCTGCTGTCACCATACTCCTTGGTTGGCCTTTCGCCCACTCGGTAGCTGATTCTGTGTATCTCATATGTGCTGAATGAGAAGCTAGGGTCGTTCCTGCACCTTGCTAAGTCTCGTCTGAACTTTGTGAAGACATGGAAAGGTGGGTACTCTTTGTTGCCTTCTTTGTACTGTGTACCATGAGATGCCCATTTATCTTGTATATCACGTGGCAGTTTATGCCGCGTGATGTGTCTAGAAGGTTGAGACCCGGATACATTAGTCCAGCCTTAGCTGTCTCCACCTCTTGGAGGAGATCTCCCAATTCTTGTAACTTTCGGTTATCCCTTCTGGATATTTCTGGAAAGTTTTCCATTTCCTCAAACCATGCATTCTCTATAGCGACTGGGTCCCCATAATATCACTCAAGTCTCTCCCATACCTCTTTTAGCGCTGTAGAAGGATTATCTGGGTAGACGTTTTTTAATCTTCTCACGTGTTTGACCGATTCATGTCCCAACCATTTCGCCATCAAGTTCATCTCTTCCTTCAGGGTCAGTCTCATATCCTTCACAGCATTTTGGAAGTCAGATTTCCATGCCCTGTAACTCTCAGGGTGGTCTTTGAACTCATAGAGTCCTGCGGTTATGAATTCTTGGCGGGTCATGTACCTTGCTAAGTCTTCTCTTTCTGAAGACTCGTCCTGAAAGGTAATAGGCCTTGATGGGCGGATGTCTTGTGGTTGACTACGCACGTCATTCTTGTTGTGCATTGGCTCAGGTGGTGGTTGGTCAATTCTCTCCTGTTTAGGCTCAGGGTGTTCAGCTAGGACCCTTCCTGGGTGTGGTTGCCCACCTCTTTCTCATTCCCGGTGTCCACGGGACGTTGGGATCCATGGCTGCAAGGAAGTGTTTACCTTGGGGCGTGTGCTCGGCTCATGAGTTGGCTGCCGTGCATCCATGCGATTTAGAGCCAGTGGATTGTTGCCATGGGGTTTGGTATCCATGGTGTCCTGCTTTTCAGGTCCGATTTCTTTGTTCAAGGCTGCCATTTGTGAAGGGGAGCGTGCTGTCTTTGGGTGTGAGGGTTGCTGTGGGGGAGGTGACGTTTTGGTGCCGGCGTGAGTTAGAGGATGAGCTGTGACATATTCCAGCATCTGCTGATGTTGCAACCGTCCCTTCCCGATGGCTTCACTCCGCCTATCTTTCTTTCCTTGCACCTCCTCTTGCTGTTGATGGACACCTGGCTGCAGTGGCATCTGCCTGCCATCCTCTCCAGCATCCCCGGACCGGCTTGGGCGCTGCCTCCCGCCATGCTCCACCTGTACCTTAGGGCGTGCATGCCGCATGGCCCTCACTCTTATTTCCTACTTGGCGCGAACCTCAGGGGCGTCCCCCTGTGATGTCGTCACGCTGCCCGGATATTTAAAGCCTACTTTGTTTGCTAGCCTTTGAGTTAGCAAGGGGATTCTTTACAGATGGGATTCACTCTCCATGCCCAGCTACTCTGCCTCCAATATCATTGGACTCTTAACGCTAACAGAGTACCCGCTCCTCGGTGGCCTCACTTGCTTTTCAGGTCGCTATCAGGAAATCGGTACTCGCTCCTTGAGGGCCCATGTTCCCTGGCTCGCTGCCTGCTCCCACCTTCTCTTCTGTCTGGAAGTATTTGCTATCTTCAACACCAGTGAGTACTACCATCTTCACCTCAGAGCTGTTCCCTGGAACCAGGTACTCACTCTCGAGGGCCTGCCTCCGTTCCAGCCCTGGTGCCATCTCCTATGTGGAACCACTGTGTAAGTACATCACCTTCAAGCCTCTGAGATCTCAGGGATCAGGTACTCACTCATCGAGGACTTGCTCTCCCAATGCTGGGGTTCTCCATACTGGGGCTTTGTGCATATTCCACTGTACTCATTATTCTCAGTTCTTTCCACTACAGCACTGCTGCCGGAGGAGTCGCTGTTCCAGCGCCTGAGGGATACTAGCCCAGTCGGGCTCCTCCAACTACTCACCACTGTCACCTTTGGTGGCTTCCCCACATTGTTTAATAAAAGATCAATCTCTATGTTTGTGTGTCCTAAGCTGAGCCTGACCTGTGGCCCCTCACGGGACTGCCCCCCATGGGCATGGTCAGCTGCCACAGTGTCCAAGGGTCCACCCAAACCTCACTAATTATAACAGCTGGGTTGCGTCTTGTTGGGCCATGGAGCTGAGTAAGTCCTCCCCATCATCTTGGTGAAGGGTCGCACCCAATACCTTAACTTCAGCTTCAAGGGCTGCTGCTTCTCTTTGCTGCTGCAGCAAGTCCAGGTTGATATTTAATTCGGCTTTTCTGCATACCTGAGCAGCAGCAGCTTTTTGTTGTTCTTCTACTCTGAGCTCTTCTTTTTTAAGGGCTGCTTCTTGTTCAACGTACTGTATGCGCGTCAAAGCTGCTTCAGACTTTGCTTTCTTTCAAAGGATGATAGAGCCGAGTTGAGAGCGGCTCAAGTGCCTTGACCCTTGTGACCTTGTAGACCTTGATGTACACTTAGAGGTGCGAGAGTGCTGAGAGCCGATCTCATTTATTGGGTTACCTGCTTCTGCATCCGTTACCATTCTCTGACGTATTTGGTCTAAACTCTGCTGGTGTCCCCTTTCTTCAAGGCTTTCTGCAGTGTTACTTTGGGTTAAGAACTCGGGATACTCTTTTGTGATGAGCTGATAGGTTTGGAATTGAGCCTTCAGCTGTTCTATATGCTTGATCTTATTCCAGTCTCTCTCTATCTTATCTTTATGTTCCTGTTTTCTTGTTTCATATATCTCCGCAGCTCTCTCTCAGGCCGATAAAGTACAGTGTGCTCCAACGGAGCGCACTGTTAGCTGGCATTTGGACGCGCGTAAGGGGTAATAGCGCGTCCAAAACGCGCGTCCAACCCCCCGAACCTAATAGCGCCCGCAACATGCAAATGCATGTTGATGGCCCTATTAGGTATTCCCGTGCGATTCAGTAAGTAAAATGTGCAGCCAAGCCACACATTTTACTTTCAGAAATTAGCGCCCAAAGGTAGGCACTAATTTCTCTGGGCACTGGGAAAGTGCACAGAAAAGCAGTAAAAACTGCTTTTCTGTGCACCCTCCGACTTAATATCATGGCAATATTAAGTCGGAGGTCCCGAAAGTTTAAAAAAGTAAAAAAAAATAAAAAAATTTTGAAATAGGCCCATGGCTCGCGGGTTGAAAACCAGACGCTCAATTTTGCCGGGGTCTGGTTTCCGAACCCGTGGCTGTCAGCGGGCTCGAGAACCAACGCTGGCAAAATTGAGCGTCGGCTGTCAAACCCGCTGACAGCCGCCGCTCCTGCCCGAAAAGAGGCGCTAGGGATGCGCTAGTGTTCCTAGCGCCTCTTTTTACCACCTCTTTTTACTGTATTGCACGCACAGGAGAGTGTCCTGTGCGCAAGCCGGGAGAGCAGGTGCTCGCCCGCTCTCCCACGATTTTTACTGTATCGGCCCATCTGTTAGTACACATAGCCTCTTTGATCCCTTGCTTTCATCTCTCCCTTCATCGTTCTCCCCTCTTTGCTGTGTGTCATTTTTTAATCCAATGGCTTCTGCTGGCTGTTTTGAGGTGCCCTGCTGTGATGCTCCTTCAGCCATGTTAACAGCAAGCACTTTCCTTTTGCCACTGAGTTAAAGGGAATAAACTTTGAATGGCTTCAGAAGCAGGACCAGGCTAGTTAACACTTCGGGCTTTCTGTTTCTTGTCCCTGGAGTCAGTAAAGATCTGGTATCTGTTACGACAGGTATTCAGATAGTAGTGGAACCACAGTTTAGACCGCTTACCTGGAGACGTCAAAGACTGGATTTAGGAGGAGCGCACGGGTATCAGTAGGCAGTCCGAGTCAATGCAGGTTGTAGATAGAATAATCCAACGGCAGTCCGTGGTCGGGGCAGGCAGCGAGCAATCAGGAACCCAAGACAGGAGATCCGCACAGGCAGGCAGCAGGCAGAATAATCCAGAGGCAGTCCAAGGTCGGGGCAGGCAGCGAGCAATCAGGAACCAAAACCAGAAGATCCGAACAGGCAGGCAGCAGGCAGAATAATCCAGAGGCAGTCCAAGGTCGGGGCAGGCAGCGAGCAATCAGGAACCAAAACCAGAAGATCCGAACAGGCAGGCAGCAGGCAGAATAATCCAGAGGCAGTCCAAGGTCGGGGCAGGCAGCGAGCAATCAGGAACCAAAACCAGAAGATCCGAACAGGCAGGCAGCAGGCAGAATAATCCAGAGGCAGTCCAAGGTCGGGGCAGGCAGCGAGCAATCAGGAACCAAAACCAGAAGATCCGAACAGGCAGGCAGCAGGCAGAATAATCCAGAGGCAGTCCAAGGTCGGGGCAGGCAGCGAGCAATCAGGAACCAAAACCAGAAGATCCGAACAGGCAGGCAGCAGGCAGAATAATCCAGAGGCAGTCCAAGGTCGGTCAGAAGCAGGAACAATCAGCAAGCCAAACACACAGCGATGCTCTCAGGAACAAACGTGGCCGAAGCAAGAAGCAGGAGAAGTACTGCCGTTTAAATAGCCCCATCTCCCGCGCAAAAACGCCAAGTCGGCGTCTGACGTCGGGATGGGGGCGTGGCCAGTCCAGTCGCGCGACACTTGGCCCTGCTAGCACGCAGGGAGGCCGGCAATCGCGCGCGAAGCGGCATCCAGCGCTGCGGCCGCGCCGCAGACGTCAATAGAGCGCGCCATCAGCTTCCGTGCGCTGCCCGGCTCCTCCCGCGCTTCGCGCCGCCGCGCGCCCCGATCGCGGTAACAGTACCCCCGCTGCAAGACCCCCTCCGCTGCCCCCGGGGGCCAGGCTTAGAGGGAAAGCGACGATGAAAAGCCCGAAGCAACCGAGGCGCCTGGAGATTAGTGGAGGGCTCCCAGGTATTTTCCTCAGGACCACAATGTTTCCAGGAAATGAGATATTGGAGCCGCCCGCGAACACGTCTGGAATCCAATATAGCCTGTACCTCATACTGATCAGTCTCAGGAAGAACCGGACAAGCGGATCGCCGCGGTCGATGCGGCCAGGTCAGGACCGCAGGCTTCAGGAGAGAGATATGGAATGCGTTATGGACCCGCAAGGAGGGGGGTAAACACAGGCTATAGGTGACCGGGGTGAGACGTCTCCGGACGGGGAAGGGTCCAATGAAGCGAGGAGCAAATTTAGCAGAGGGTAAGCGTAGACGAAGGTGACGAGTACTTAACCAGACCAGATCTCCGCAATGAAGGTCAGGAGCCGGAGTCCGGAGGCGATCGGCCTGATGTTTCATCACGGCAGCGTTCTTAAGCAGCAAGGCATGAGTCTCGGCCCATAAACGGGACATGGAGGTAACGGTAGCGTTGACAGCTGGACAATTGGAGGAGGCGTCAATAGGTAAAGGAAAGTTCAGATGTCGGCCATATACCAGAAAGAACGGAGAACTACCGGTGGCCTGATGGACCAGGTGGTTATGGGAGATCTCGGCCCAGACTAATAGAGACGCCCAATCATCCTGTCGCTGATTCACGTAGGCCCGAAGAAATGCCTTAACAGCTTGATTAGTCCTCTCCGTAAGGCCGTTGGACTGCGGATGATAGGCCGACGAAAAGGCAAGCCGTACCCGGAGGAGGCGACAGAGGTTAGTCCAAAACTGGGCCGTGAACTGAACACCTCTATCAGAAACTACACTATGGGGAAGGCCATGGAGACGAAAAATATGACACAAAAATAGGCGAGCCAATTCGGGAGCAGAGGGCAACCCGGGGAGAGGAACGAAGTGCGCCATCCGGGAAAAACGGTCCACCACCACCCATATGACCGTATTCCCCTCCGAGGGCGGAAGGTCAGTGATAAAGTCGGTGGCAATATGGGTCCACGGACATCGAGGAGGAGGAAGCGGATGTAAGAGGCCGAGAGGTCTCCGCCGGGGCGTTTTCTGAGCCGCACAAACAGGACAGGAGTCCACAAAATTCTTAACGTCCTTAGCCCAGTTGGGCCACCAATACTGACGGGAGATGAGTTCCTGGGTGCGTGCAACCCCCGGATGACCCGCCAGATGGGAAAAATGGGCCCACCGAAGAACCTTTGGGCGCAACCGCTTGGGAACGACTGTTTTCCCGACGGGTACCGTAAAGGCTTCGGCCAACTGTTACGACAGGTATTCAGATAGTAGTGGAACCACAGTTTAGACCGCTTACCTGGAGACGTCAAAGACTGGATTTAGGAGGAGCGCACGGGTATCAGTAGGCAGTCCGAGTCAATGCAGGTTGTAGATAGAATAATCCAACGGCAGTCCGTGGTCGGGGCAGGCAGCGAGCAATCAGGAACCCAAGACAGGAGATCCGCACAGGCAGGCAGCAGGCAGAATAATCCAGAGGCAGTCCAAGGTCGGGGCAGGCAGCGAGCAATCAGGAACCAAAACCAGAAGATCCGAACAGGCAGGCAGCAGGCAGAATAATCCAGAGGCAGTCCAAGGTCGGGGCAGGCAGCGAGCAATCAGGAACCAAAACCAGAAGATCCGAACAGGCAGGCAGCAGGCAGAATAATCCAGAGGCAGTCCAAGGTCGGGGCAGGCAGCGAGCAATCAGGAACCAAAACCAGAAGATCCGAACAGGCAGGCAGCAGGCAGAATAATCCAGAGGCAGTCCAAGGTCGGGGCAGGCAGCGAGCAATCAGGAACCAAAACCAGAAGATCCGAACAGGCAGGCAGCAGGCAGAATAATCCAGAGGCAGTCCAAGGTCGGGGCAGGCAGCGAGCAATCAGGAACCAAAACCAGAAGATCCGAACAGGCAGGCAGCAGGCAGAATAATCCAGAGGCAGTCCAAGGTCGGTCAGAAGCAGGAACAATCAGCAAGCCAAACACACAGCGATGCTCTCAGGAACAAACGTGGCCGAAGCAAGAAGCAGGAGAAGTACTGCCGTTTAAATAGCCCCATCTCCCGCGCAAAAACGCCAAGTCGGCGTCTGACGTCGGGATGGGGGCGTGGCCAGTCCAGTCGCGCGACACTTGGCCCTGCTAGCACGCAGGGAGGCCGGCAATCGCGCGCGAAGCGGCATCCAGCGCTGCGGCCGCGCCGCAGACGTCAATAGAGCGCGCCATCAGCTTCCGTGCGCTGCCCGGCTCCTCCCGCGCTTCGCGCCGCCGCGCGCCCCGATCGCGGTAACAGTATCTTGGTATCTATAGCAACTGATTGCTCTCCACTTCCTGTCCTGTTGGAGCTCAGCAAGGGGAGGGGGGAGCTTCTCACCTTTTGGGGGCAAGGTGTGTAACAAAGGGATGGGGAGAAGGGCAGAGCAGCTTGGAGTTTGGATTCAGTCCTTTTGTTAGTTCTTGCTGCTCTGGTATCTATAGAAACTAATTGCTCTCTGCTTCTAGTAATGGCAGAGGGAAATTTGAATAGGCTTAAGTATGGTAGTTAAGCCCCTTTTGTTTGACCTGGGTTTTGCCGCTCACAGCTCAGGTTACACAAAGCTGGATGCTTTCTCCAGAGCTCTTTGTATCTTGCTTACAGTACAGGCTGACTTTTAAAACCAGTTCCGTAAGAATAAATCTTCACAATCTTGGAGCTTTTATATTTAACTTGCTTTCCTGGCTTCTCCCCACAGTTGAGGGCATGAAAGGCTTATTCAAATGCAAGGCAGTCCTATACCTTTAACAATTTCTGTTCAATGTGGACCTCTCTGTTATAGGCTGTGCTGGGAGATACAATTCTTTTCAAAATGCTTTCAGTTCAATGGCTGGCTTCTCACTTGCCATCTTCCTGTTTGATACAGCTCTTTTACTTTCAGATCACTGGCTGGCCTTTCTTGCAATTTTCTGTATGATATGTTTTTTTTTTACTGTGCTGGCTCAATAGAAACTTGCCTTTTTCCTCATCCAGATAGCTAACTTTCTTCCCAATCAGTCTTCAGACAAAGATCCTTTCAGTTTGAAATTATTTATTGTACAAGTAGTTTTTTTTTTTTTATTACTTACAATTGTTGCTTCCAAATGTATAGCCCCAGGCAAAGATCTTTGTAGATGGAAATAGGTAGGAGAGGGGAGAACGGAGTTTCTTGGGATTCAAGGTGAGAAGACAAAAGGGTTCTGAAGCTGATTTAATCTTCAGAAATAAAGCGATAAGAAGAATGTAAAAAAGTCAATCGTATCACAGAGCTTGCAAGTGCTCCTGGCTTTCCAGCCGCATGGGCTAAACTGAAATAGTCCTTGAGAGTTATTACAGAAAATGTCTCCACAAGCTGGGATCAAGGAGCAAGGTCCAATGGCAGCAAACCTAGGACTCATGTGACACAGTGGGAGCATGAAGGGCAATCTCTTGAGCCAATAAGGCACTTAAGAAGACTCAAGTTAGATTTAGAGGGCATGCAGGTGAGAGAAGGCAAAGGGGGAGGGAGTTTCTCTTAAGGGCAAAGTTTCTCTTAAAGGCAGGGCACCCAGACTTTTATCATGGGTTACAAAAAAATGTTTCAATATCAAGAGTTCCCGGAAAGGAGGGGTTAAGCTACAGTATATACAGTTAAGCTACAGTATATACAGATACAAACATGTACCCACTGCTGGGTAGGGGTGTGCATTCGTTTTCACCGTATTGGCAATCCGCAACGTATATACACTATTCGTAGTATTCGTGGGAAAGTGAAACGTATCGCAATTCCCCACAAATACATGAATCTTCACCGAATTATACGGCCACCTAAACACAAATTTAAACAAGCCCCCCACCCTCCTAAACCCCCCCAAGACTTACCAAAACTCCCTGGTGGTCCAGCGGGGGGTCCAGGAGCCATCCCCTGCACTCACACCCTCGGTGCTGGTTTCATCATGGCGCCAATAGCCTTTGTCACAGGGGCTACCGGTGCCATTGGTCAGCCCCTGTCACATGGCCATCAGCACCATCTTGTGCTCCTACCATGTGACAGGGGCTGACCAATGGCACCGGTAGCCCCTGTGACATAGTATGGGCAAAGGCTATCGGCGCCATTTTGAGTATTGGCATCAGACGGCTGGCATGCAGGAGGTCGCTCCGGGACCCCCGTTGGACCCACAGGGACTTTTGGCCAGCTTGGGGGGGGCCTCCTGACCCCCACAAGACTTGCCAAAAGTCCAGCAGGGGTCCGGGAGCGACCTCCTGCACGCCGGCCGTCCAATGCCAGTACTCAAAATGGCGCCGATCGCCTTTGCCCTCACTATGTCACAGGTACCAACGGTCGGCCCCTGTGACATAGTGAGGGCAAAGGCGATCGGCGCCATTTTGAATACTGGCAGCAGATCACCCCAAGCTGGCCAAAAGTCCCTGTGGGTCCAACAGGGGTCCCTGAGCGACCTCCTGCACGCCGGCCGTCCAATGCCAGTACTCAAAATGGCGCCGATAGCCTTTGCCCATACAATGTCACAGGGGCTACCGGTGCCATTGGTCAGCCCCTGTCACATGGTAGGAGCACAAGATGGCGCCGATGACCATTTGACAGGGCTGACCAATGGTACCGGTAGCCCCTGTGACAAAGGCTATCGGCACCATGATGAAACCGGCATCGAGGGTGTGAGAGTGCAGGGGATGGTTCCCGGACTTCCCGCTGGACCACCAGGGAGTTTTGGTAAGTCTTGGGGGGGTCAGGAGGGTGGGGGGTTGTAGTTAATTTTAATTTTAGCTGGGACACGAATAGAAATTGCCATATTAATGCATCGGGGTGCCATAAGGCCGAATGCAATGTATCTGCTCCCCGACGAATCCAAATCACAAATGCAACGTATGGCGTCCCTCTGCACATCCCTACTGCTGGGGTCAGAACAATGAGCTCTTGCAGACTTTTCTCATGAGGCACTGGCAGCACTTCAGTAAGAACTTCACTTCTTAGAATTCAGACAAAGAAGAAATATTTCAAAACAGATGAAGAATATGGGACTAACTCCCCTCTTCTCCTTCTGTGTCTTCCATCTTGAGATCTTCCTTGGAAATCTCCCAAGTTCCTAGAACCTAGGAGCTTCATCCTTAGGTTGGTTGGACATCATATGGCATACATTTCAGAAGCACTCTTGTGGAAATGGAATGCTAAGACGGTATCCATATAATAAAACCATAGGTAGTGTGTAACGAATGAATACTTGGCCTTGGAGTATTAAGATGGAAGCTGAGGGTAAGTCTGTATATTCTGGGTAAGAAGTTTGATGCTTAAATCCCTATGGTTTTAAGAGGCTAGAATGCCTGTAAGATTAGTATGCATTTGGTCTGCCTGATTCCATGTAGATAGGTGTTGTGGACCTTGTGAACTGTGAGAGAGTGGAACATAGTTGAGGCCTGCTGTATACTAGAGACCCACTTGTGTCAGAAGTCAGTGTCCTACAAGCTAAGCACACATGAGGTCTTCCTCCAGATCTGGCCCTGAGTCATTTTTTTCCTTGTTCCCCCTTAGCCCCAATAAGTTTCACTATCTCACCACTTAGAATTTTGAACACATTTTATGCATAACTCTAGGATGATTTCCAGGAACTTCAACATTAACATACACCAAATACCGGTCAGATTTGTAAAGTTCTATTATATAACTTTTCCCTCACCTCTAACTGTTAACACCATAGTTCCTAAGACAAGATTCAGTCTTACTTGCCAGCAGTACCTCCTCTGCGTTTAATGATGTTTTTCTTGTTATAATGCACAGCCTTCATCCTGATTAATCTCTGCATATGCAATTAGACTTTAATCCATGATCTTCCCTAAATATAAGGCGCTAGTTCCCATAATACACATTAAGTACAACAATAACATTTTTAAAACATAGCAGTTAAGAGTGCTGCTCCTTTTTGGTTCCACATTGAACTTAATTGGGAGTCAAACTCTGGGTTTTAAAATGCCCAGCTTTGCCAGTAGCACTGTTGCATTTGCACAACCAAGCTTAACTTTATCTAACACGCACACACTGCTGAATTTTCTTTTTCTTCCTACTAGAGTTCCCTAATTTAGTACCTGATTCACTAAGGGCTTTTTCCCATAGACACAAAATGGGAGAAACAAAGCCTTAAATGAATCTGGCCCTTAGAGTCTTTATTTATGTATGTATGTATGTATGTATGTATGTATGTATGTAACGTATTTATCTACTGCTGTTCCCAGTTTATTTTTTTTCTGCCTGGTTCTATTTAAAATGTAGTCTGTTTATTCCATTTTGCAAGGGTCTATCTGTGTTCAGCATGTGTGACCAAGGGGATGTATTCTGCTAGTATGTAGTTTCTGTGTAGGGATATATAGCAGCCCGGCTTGTTCTGTTTTCCTAATAGGAGGTGTATTGGTGTTTTAGAGCCTGGTGTAATATTTGCAGTGTTGCCTTTTCATAAGTAGGGTTGTTACTGGCATTTAGAGCTGCTTTGCTATGGAAGGTTTATTATATTGTAATTGTAATTTAGTTTACTCGGGGGTATCTGAGGGTCTAGCCTACACCCAACACCCGTTACAGTAGGGCTAATATCATATCGGTTCCAAGTGTATTTTTCACAGGACTTTCTGGTTGGCACCACAGCAGTGAATGTAAATATAATATACATTTTTAGTGATATTTTTATGTTAGAAGTCTGTATTTTGAATACCCTTTTTCATCAAAAATCCCCTTTTTTGGGTTGGGGATGTGGTTAATAAGACATTTAAAAATAAATGCATAATTATTTAATTGGGAAGCAAGTTATAAGGTGCTAGGGATGTGCAGAGGGACCGCATTTGTTACATTCGGTATTCGTATTCGTGGGGGGGCAGATACATTGCATTAGGCAAGGGGGGGACCCCGATCTGTTCATGCGTTCCACTCTTATTCATTTCCTGGCTAAAATTTAATTAACAACAACCTCCCACCCTCCTGACCCCCCCAAGACTTGCCAAAACTCTCTGTTGGTCCAGCGGGGGTCCGGGACCCCCGCTGGACCAACAGAGAGTTTTGGTCCAGCTGATGGCTGGACCAAAACTGATTTTGGTCCAGCTGGTTTTGGTCCAGCTGGTTTTGGTCCAGCTGATGGCGTGAGTGCAGTAGATGCACTCACGCTGATGGCGTGAGTGCATCTACTGCACTCACGCCATCAGCTGCTGGTATTCAAAATGGCACCAATAGCCTTTGACCTTACTATGTCACAGGTGCTACCGGTGCCATTGGTCAGCCCCTGTCACATGGCCGACCAATTAAACATCAAATAACTGTGCTGAGTAAAGAACTGGCTTGCTTCATTTTACCAAATGAGACATTTGGCAGTCATCTTGATGAGCAAGGAAACGATCAATGCTGAGTTAGAGATACAGAACTTTAAGGCCACTGATAAACTTCTAGCTTAAATATTGTCAAACGTCATCCCACAGTCACAGAATTTGTGACATCAGCAACAAATGAATTAGATCCATCTAGCTTTCGATCCAAAGATGAAAAATGGTTTGTAGAACATGTTCACTCAAGTCAGTATTTTCTTCAGATTGTAAAGTACATGAATACTGATTGCTGCAACAGACAACTTCCAGGGCAATTTGTGCCACCACTCATTGTTGTAATCCAAACTCATGGAGGTATAAAGGCACCAAAGAACAAATGGGAAACTTTGGATTTCCTTCACTTTACCCTACTCTGGCAGAGAAGATCAGTAATACCCTTCCAAGATCTGCTTGGAATTTAAAAATCTGCCTTAAGATTGTCTTTTGGTGCAAACACAGCTAATTGATCAAGTTTATAAAGTTTGCCATCAGTACTTTGCATCGACCACTTTTCTTTCAAAACACATGAAGGACCACTCACTTGATCTACAGAGTCATCTCGCTGTGAAGAAGATTGTGAGACTGGTGTGAGTAGCTGCTCAAAAGCAAAGAGAATTGATGGCAATCATTGCATTAGATGAAAACAAAGTATAGATTGGTTCGATGAAGAGGACTTAGATACAACTGTGTTGGAACTTTCCAAAAGTATAGTTCCACACTGACAGATGCCTGCTGTTTCTACTGACAGGCATCTTTCATCGCCAAGGGAAGAAACAAAGTGAACTAATTTGTGAAATAGATAGTTATGCCTACTTACTACTACACATTTGCAGATAAGCTGTTGTAAATCTTTACCACCACAGAAAGAGGATCAGCCAAGGTGTTATATAATTTTATGGGAGGAGGGGGGTTGTCACACACATGTTATAGGGGGTAGGAGGAGGGTGGCTGAAAATGTCAAGAATTGTGTTACATAACTTGTGCTTGGTCTCAGAGACAGGATGAAGGCAGTCCAGGGAAAGGTGACTAAAAAGGAGTGGGATCTGTCCTGGAAGACTTATGAGGAGGTGCTGAAGGATCTGAATATGTATACCGTGGAAGAGAGGAGGTGCAGAGCAAATATGATACAGACCTTCAGATACCTGAATGGTTTTAATGGTGCATATTCCTCGAACCTTTTCCAGAGGAAAGAAAACAGCAGAACTAGGGTCAGGATATGAAACTTCAGGGGGGTTGATTTAGAACAAAAGTGAGGAAATATTTCTTCACAGAAAAGGCGGTGAATGCATGGAATGCCCTTCTGGAATTGGTGGTGAAGACAAAAGCAGTAAACAAATTCAAAAAGGCATGGGATAAATACTGTTGATCCCTAAAGGCTAGAGCATGGAAATGAAGAAAAGGGTGCATGGGGGTAATCAGCATGGAGCAGCAGCTGCAACTCCCTAACAGAATGCATGGGAATTGCTACCATTAACCAATTAGCATACATGGGTTTGACACAACTGCAGCATTACTCTCAGCTTTGACAGCAGGTGTGGAGAAAAGGGGAATTGGATTGGGACAACAACCTGAATTTTACAGTCTATTTATTTATTTATTTATGTTTCTATACCGGTGTTCGATTTTGCATATCACATCGGTTTACATTCAACAAAAGAGAGCAGGAAATTGGGCGTTTCCTTTGTCTAATACATTGAACATTTGTAACATGGAAATGGTTAGCAAGGGAGAGGAATGCAACATGGAGATGGTTAACAAGAGAAAGGAACATTAAAAAGATCAAAGTGTCAGGCATTGGAGCTCTTATCATACAGTAGTCAGTCTAGGCTACTGATATGCAGACATTAGGGATAAAGTGCAGCATTGCTTCTATGACCAAATTCAAAAGCAAGCACATTCAAGCAGGACCATTTTATGAGTTTTCAGGAAGGCTGCTCACGCTGTTAAAATATTGCTAATATTAATTTTGTTATGGGTTTGACAGTTGCTTATTTTTGATTTTTAATATTACTACCCTTAACATAAGGCTTGGAGAAAACCTGCATGGAGCAGCAGTAACTACCATAAGAAGCTTGCTGGGCAGACTGGATAGATCTCTTGGTCTTTTTTATGCTGTCATTACTATGTTACTATGTATATTATGTGAAATGGACTAACATTTGACATTTGATGTTAGGACTAAAAATTCTAATCTTTCTTTACAGTTTGGGGACACATTCTGTAGTCAAAATGTTCTTCGTGGCTTTGTAGTCCCTCTGGGAAGTTGGCCTATAAAAATAAATAAAAGAAAAACATTCTATATTTCTGGCCACTGCTGCTCCCTAACATGTAAATAAAAACTGGAAGATCTAATATTGAGAAGTTTGCATGCACCAGTTACAGATCCCTTCACCCCAGGTAAAGGAAGGAAAATCCCTTCACTTTCTTCCCCAGGTAGAGGCACCAGGCGCCAAGAATGTGAGGACCGACAGTCTGCCCTAAAGGGGGGCTTCCACCAGGTCGGTCCTATCCCAGGAATGCCCCGCGAGGTAAGCGGTCAAGGGGGCATTATACTTATTTAAATACTGATCCCTAACCTGAAGAAAAAAAAACTTTTCTGACAAGTAGTGTATAGAAAAGGAGAATATAATGGTAGGTAATAACCACAAACCCCCCATCTAGCCTGCCAGTTTCCTTTTTCTACTGTAAAATGCAAATCTTATTTGGCTTAAATTCCACTTTCCCTCCAGTAATTAGGAAATTAAGGTAATCTGCAGAACATTCATTCTCACTTTCTGGTTCCAGCTCTGATTAAACAAAATTCTGTTTGCTTTAAACAAACTTTTGTTGAGAAAGAGTATCTGTAGAAATGCAGAAATAATTTTTACCTTAAAAAGTAATTTTATGATGTATTATATACTAACAAATTTTACTGTTGCTAAAATTAGCTTGATTAAATCTGGTCACTTGCTAATTACACAACATTTTCTATTGCAAAAATGTTATAAACATTCTCCTCTAGATGTGCTCATTTGGGATGAAATGTATTTGCCATACACTGCTGTCTTCCTTCCTCCTCCCACCCAATAATTTCTTTTGGAAGTGAAGAGTGGCAGGAGTACTTGGTGAGTACATTTTTTCCATTCATTTATTAGATTTTTATTCTGTCTTTCAGGCACTTTATGGTGAGGGTACACCTCCCTATCAACCCCTACCCAGTGCATCCCTCTCTCTCTTATTCTGCTCTTGCACTCCCCTCCTCTCCCCTCTTCCTGGTCCACTCTTTCTTCTCATTCTTATATGTTTAAAGTCCATTTATGCAAGTAAACCCTTTTAAAAATTCAGCTTCATGGAGTGAATTTTCAAAGGAGTTAAGTGCCTAAAAATAGCAATATTCAAAAGCCATTTTATGTTCCTAAATCCTTTTGAAAATTACTGATATAGTGACTAATTGATAGGGATGCATGGATAATTAAAGAATCAACCTGGCAGATTTCAGCCTGGTTCAAGTTTGCAGAATTCATGGATCTAGGAGAGATTTGGAGTAGATCTATAGAAATCTGTTGGAGATTTCCCTCGATGGATCCACTCAAATTGGTTTGCAAACCTCTTTTATTTTTAAAAGTTTGCATTTCCGTAATGAGGGATAAAAATATGCTACATTTTATTTAAAAATCTATTAAGAACATAAGAACATGCCATACTGGGTCAGACCAAGGGTCCATCAAGCCCAGCATCCTGTTTCCAACAGTGGCCAATCCAGGCCATAAGAACCTGGCAAGTGCCCAAAAACTAAGTCTATTCCATGTTACTGTTGCTAGTAATAGCAGTGGCTATATTCTAAGTCAACTTAATTAATAGCAGATAATGGACTTCTCCTCCAAGAACTTATCCAATTCTTTTTTAAACACAGCTATACTAACTGCACTAACCACATCCTCTGGCAACAAATTCCAGAGTTTAATTGTGCGTTGGGTGAAAAAGAACTTTCTCCAATTAGTTTTAAATGTGCCACACGCTAACTTCATGGAGTGCCCCTAGTCTTTCTATTATCCAAAAGAGTAAATAATCGATTCACATCTACCCGTTCTAGACCTTTCATGATTTTAAACACCTCTATCATATCCCCCCTCAGCCATCTCTTCTCCAAGCTGAAAAGTCCTAACCTCTTTAGTCTTTCCTCATAGGGCAGCTGTTCCATTCCCCTTATCATTTTGGTAGCCCTTCTCTGTACCTTCTCCATCGCAATTATATCTTTTTGAGATGTGGTGACCAGAATTGTACACAGTATTCAAGGTGCGGTCTCACCATGGAGCGATACAGAGGCATTATGACATTTTTCGTTTTATTCACCATTCCCTTTCTAATAATTCCCAACATTCTGTTTACCATTTCTAGGTGGTGTAAAAACTTCCATACATAATAGTGAATAAAATGTTAAACAAAAACAATTATTTTTTAGAAAAGGAACACAATGTACAAATATATTTTAAAAAAACAACAATAATAAAACTATTTTAAAAACAATAAAGGTCAAAACAAAAGCTAAAAATGCACATCAACAACATAAAAACATCAGCTGGGCCAAGTTAACTTATATAAGGAAATTACCTGGGCAAACTGGCTGATAATGCTAATTCACAATTTAAAAGGCTTATTCATTGGCCTATGTAATGGATTGGTAGAAGCTCCTGCACGGGAAAAGGACATACATTTGTCTGAGGAAATGGCTTCTGTTTAGGACTATATTTTCCAGCCACCCTTGCTGACTGCTTTTGGCAGAGAGATAGTAGGGATGAATCAAATCCCCGGGTAGAGCCAGTAGCTACTCATTGGAATTTTTTTTATTCAGTTGTATAGCAGGCAGGAAGTGAGATGAACTCTCACAGTAGCTACTAATCTCAGCTATGGAAGAGGATTCAGCAAAGAAAGATGAGGCTGACTTGTCAAATCATAATTAAAAGTTGAGGGAAGAATCAAAGTGAGCTGTGCACAAGTCTTTTGACAGGACAGACTTAAAGCAAAGGAGAAGTGAGTTTAAGCCAGGTCGAACAACATTGGGAGGCCGAAAAGTGTTGGATTTTTGCTTCCCTAAGTAAAGATTATAGTCTTTCTCTGCAGTCATGTAAACTTTAAGAGGACATGGTGATATGAGTAGACTTTATAGGTAAAAGCTGCAGCTGCAAAACCCCTCCCTGAACCTGAGAGAAAGTGGAGCAGGGACTTACAATTACCAGCAGGTTGGGTTTTTGTTTTGTTTTTTTTCAAACGTCGTTCCAGTTTCATAAGGAATAACAGGGCACAGTTGGAAAGTGCTGTCACGGTTCTTGCTTCTTTATTCTTGAGTAATTGTCTGCTAAGATAAACTTCATGTTTGGTTCAAGAGTACTGCTCCAGATGCTGGTAGCCACCAAAAGCTGTCAGTTAATTGGCTTGTTAAAAGAACCCCTGTACTCTGGCCCCTTGTGCTAATAAAAAGCAAACCTAAGGGTTAAGAAGAATGAAACTGAACAAATTGGACAATTAAGGTGTAGAGGATGAGTCCCTGTTCTAAAGCAGACTAATTAAACCTTGCTGCTGCTTGCCTCCTCAGCTGTGGGATATCGAAATAAAGATACTTCTATGGCTTAAGAATTGCTTAGAGGCTGTAAGAAGGTTTAGACGTAATTTGGTCTAATGAGAGACTGAGCTCTGGCATGAAGAATCCTGACCGGAAGATAAAAGAATGGCTGATTGTCCTTGTTGGGGGGCAGCCTGCATGTAAGCCCATAGAATCTAGCCTAGTGAGTCTTTAAAACCTTGAATATTGTAGCTAGGCTAATGGAATTTATCTTTAACAGTCTTAAATAGTGATTCTTGGTGTTAACATTGTCTTAGGCTATAAATGATAGGGATGTGAATCGTTTTTTGACGATTTAAAATATCGTCCGATGTATTTTAAATCGTAAAAAATCGTTAGAGGCGCGATACAATAGGAATTTCCCCGATTTATCATCAAAAATCGTAAATCAGGGGAGGGGGGAGGGGAAGGGGGAGGGTGGGAAAACCGGCACACTAAAACAACCCTAAAACCCACCCCGACCCTTTAAAATAAATCCCCCACCCTCCCGAAACCCCCAAAATGTTTTAAATTACCTGGGGTCCAGTGGGGGGTCCCGGTGTGATCTTCCACTCTCGGGCCACGGCTGCGTTAATAGAAATGGCGCCGGCGCTACCTTTGCCCTGTCACAGGGCAAAGGTAGCGCCGGCGCCATTTTGGTTCCTGTCCCCCAACGTCACGAGCGCAGGAGATCGCTCCCGGACCCCCGCTGGACCCCCAGGGACTTTTGGCCAGCTTGGGGGAGCCTCCTGACCCCCACAAGACTTGCCAAAAGTCCAGCGGGGGTCCGGGAGTGACCTCCTGCCCTCGTTGCCGTATTGCAAAATGGCGCCGGCCATATGGCCGTATGGCCGGCGCCATTTTGCAATACGGCAACGAGGGCAGGAGGTCACTCCCGGACCCCCGCTGGACTTTTGGCAAGTCTTGTGGGGGTCAGGAGGCCCCCCCAAGCTGGCCAAAAGTCCCTGGGGGTCCAGCGGGGGTCCGGGAGCGATCTCCTGTACTCGTGACGTCGGGGGACAGGAACCAAAATGGTGCCGGCGCTACCTTTGCCCTGTCATATGACAGGGCAAAGGTAGCACCGGCGCCATTTCTATTAACGCAGCAGTGGCCCGAGAGTGGAAGATCACACTGGGACCCCCCCACTGGACCCCAGGTAATTTAAAACATTTTGGGGGGTTCGGGAGGGTGGGGGATTTATTTTAAAGGGTCGGAGTGGGTTTTAGGGTTGTTTTAGTGTGCCGGTTTTCCCGCCCTCCCCTGATTTACGATTTAAACGATTTTAAAAAAAACAAAACCGTGACAATCAGATTCCCTCCCCCCCCCCCCCCCCAGCCAAAATCGATCGTTAAGACGATCGATCACACGATTCACATCTCTAATAAATGATGCTGAACCCAGCCCTGAAGTGAACTGAGGTTGAAACCCCATAATCCCTGTAATGTTGAACCCCCCCCCCCCCCCACCACCACCATAGGAACTGTAACCTTACCCTTGTTTGCAACTTAGGGAAGAAAGAAATTGAACTGTGTTTTGTTATATTTGAGGTGGCTGTTTGATGATTGGGAAAAACTGTTATTAAAGTGTTAACTATATGGTTGCAAGTCTCATCCTTTAAACCATATGAGGGTAAAGTTGGTTACCAAAACTGTAGGCAAGTAACCAGGGTTAGAAAAAGAAAGGTAGCTCAGAGCATGACCAATTGATTCACCTCTCTGACCTCAGTACTGTCATACCCACCAGTCAGTATAAGTCTCCTACACAGAATCAAAGCCAACTACAGTGCCCCCTGCTGGATAAGATGTATCACTACAGCCTGATTGTAAAGCTATGTTTTATGCAGCTTTCTAAACCTTGGCAAAGACATTTCTGTCCTGAGATTGTTTGGAAAAGTGGTCCATAACTTAGGTCCTGCTATGCGAAAGAGGTGTTCTCTGGACAGACAATTTGATCTGTCAGAAAGATGGAACATGAAGCAAATTCTGAACTGCCGATCTGAAAGGTCTGACTGACTGGTAAATCTTGAGGACAGTATTAAAGCAACAAGGGGTTGTATGCTTTGAATACTAATAACATTTTGAAGGTAATTCTTTGCTCAATAGATAGCTAATTGGTGTAATGTGTGATTTTACTTTAAGACACTGGAATGCTTTGCAAATTAGGAACTTTTCCTCCACTAGGAAAATCTCAATAGCTTGGTTGCTTTAGGTTGGTTTCATGGCCCACTAGATTTACAGATATTTTAATTTCAATTCTGGATCTCTGATGTGAAACCTATTACCTTATGTACCTCACAATACAACAAAAAGTGATGTCCACACAGTCCTGTTTCCAATGACTTTTATTTTAGAGGTAGAAATTGTAGTGGATGGTTACAAAATTCAATTCACAGCAATTCAACATCAGTGCAATCAATAGAATTTTTTAATCTTTCCATGCTTCTCTGCTTCAGAGGGCAGGCTATCCATAATGACTCATTTTCAATGACGAATAGCAAGTATTAATCAAAAACAAGTTGCATTCATTCTCAAAATTTTCTGAAGTACCAGGGTACCATTCTTTATGCTCTCTGCATCATTAGCAACACTGGAATTTAAGTAAGCAAATACATTTCTCCCATCCCAGGTGAAAGGCTCCAAAAGGGATCCCACCCACTGAGTTACTTCTGCTATTTGGGACAGCAGAAGAGCACAGGGCAAAACTAAAAGGATGTTGGGGGCAATGTAATAATCCACTGTAATAATCCGCGTATTATTGCACAGGTTATTGCACAGGCCATCCCATGCTAATCTTACTCATGTATGTATGTGTTTATCACAGAAAAAACCTGTGCAAGAACCCACACAAAAACCTGAGGCTGGTTTAGCGCAGGGGCATGCAAAGTGTAGGGTAATAGCCTAATTAGGTATCACCCTGCTAGCCTGACCAATCCTCCCCCCCCCCCCCCCCATATCAGGTTGCTGAATCCAAAGTTTGATCTCGTGGGCCAAGTGGTTCGTGTCTGGACCTGGGTGTCTTCTTGCTGATACAAACCAGAAATTAACCGGAAAGACGCTGAACCCCAAGTTCTGGCCCAGCAGATCAAGCAGTTCTGGTCCAGACCCAGGGATCATCTCACTGGTACATTAGCCAGCAGGTCCCTTGCTACCTTCCCACAGGCCCAAAATCTCTCCTCTCTGCCCAGGAACAATGCTGGATAACCTGCTTCAGCAGGGCTGTTTAGGACAGCCTTCCAAAAGGGAATTGATCCTTTTTAATGGGTGGTTTTGGTTCTTTGAGGCCACAGGATTGCAGGAGAGCAAGAGTCCTGGTAATCGTCCTCCTTATGCAACCTAGTATCCCTTGAGTTCTGGCTATCACTTTCTTGCATTGTTTCACTATCTTGAAAACACTGAATATACGGTAATCTAATAATATAAGAATGTTTCTTGCCTGCTCCATGTGAAGAAACTGCCCAGGAGCTATAAAGAATGTTAGATCCCTGGGTCTTCTCCTAACTGATATGAAATAAAAAGCATACCCAAGTTAGCTGCAATAAATATTACTGCTTTATTGATATTTGTATACCAAGAAAGCCTATGAAATAAAGTCAATGCAGAGTTCTGAAAATCACAGGAACAGCATTTCTCTTATACTCTAAAAGTTAGTATGATTTCCATATCTTAGCATTCTTAGGTCATCTTGACCTGTAAATTTCCATTTCTCTTTTCTTATTTTAAACAAACACAGATAATTACTTTTTGGCATATTTGCATTGATAAGCATATCAGAACATCTTTCCTCTGTAACCTTTAACCTTAGTTCCTCTTTTCATCCTGTCCCAGACTTCTGACAGTAAAGTCTTCTTGCACAGCTGTGAGACATTTCAGGAAAGCTAATTATATTCTACTTATTGCTAGTCTCTATTGCGCAATCACTGACCTCTGGTCCAGTTCTTATTCCAAACACTGTATCAAGCTAAAAGCATAGCTTGGTTTTTCACGACAATTCTTCCCTTGTGTTAGATCTCAAAAGTGGGTCAGTTACGTTGTAGAGGTTTATACATCAAGAGCTGCAATAAGATGTTCATCTATTTTTTCTATCTGAGGCATGAAGGTAGCAGGTGGAGCAGTGGGCAACGCAAAAACCTTGAGTGCCATAATAGTAGATGCAGTGGATGGGTTTCACCTTATAAGGGAAAATATAAATTGCTCACACATGCAAAAAAGTTATATGCCCACTAAAAAGATTACTATAACCAACAGCCAATCTGTGACCTGCTTGCCTAGCCCTCTGTTGTGTCCGTCGCTGTCCGACGTCTCTGCTCCGCCCACCTTACCTAATTGGCGACTCCCTTTCAGGGTTGATGGAAGGCTAGCTGCTGCAGTGTCTCCAGGCCGTCCTCCTCAGGCGTTCCCGGACCGGCTCGACGCTGCAAGCCGCCATGTTGACCAGATGCCTAAGGGCGCATGCGCGGCCCGACTGATATACCAGTGTTGGCGCGAACCTCAGGGGCGTCCCCCTGAGATGACGTCACCAGCTCCAGATATTTAAGGTCTCAGTTTTCGCTAACAAGACGAGTTAGCAAGGGATTGGTTACCTAGCTTCCTCCTGGTCGCTGCTGATGGGATTCGCTCTCCGCAACCCTAGCTACTCTGCCTCCTCGGACTTCACTAGAGGTACCCACGCCTCGGGGACCTCGCTTTCTCTTTTTCTTTGCAGGTCGCAGTCCGGAACCGGTACTCACTCCTCAAGGGCCCACGTCCCGGACTTGCTCCTGAATACCACTTCTGCTAAGAAATCATCGCTGCTTACAACTTTGTGAGTTTCCATCTATCTCTCAGAGCTTTCCCTGGGTACAGGCACTCGCTCCTCGAGGGCCTAATGTATACCATCTCCTGGGCTGCCTTAAGAGACTATTGTGTGAGTGTTACCATCAAGGACTTGTTCCAGTACTCTACATATACTGCCTACTCACTGTCTTAGTTTCTCCTCAGCTCAGCCACCCTGGGATCGCTGTTCCAATACCTGAGGAACTACAGCCCAGCCGAGCACTTCCAGCTCACTACTGCCACCTTTGGTGGTTTAATATATTGCTTCTAAGAAGTCTTTGTTGCTTAACATCAGTGAGTTGTATCTATCTCTCAGAGCATTCCCTGGAACCAGGTACTCGCTCCTCGAGGACCTAATGCATACCAACTCCTGGGCTGCCTTAAGAGACTATTGTGTGAGTATTACCATCAAGGACTTGTTCCAGAACTCTGCATATACTGCCTACTCACTGTTTAGTTTCTCTACAGCTCAGCCACCCTGGGATCGCTGTTCCAATACCTGAGGGACTGCAGCCCAGCTGGGCACTACCAGCTCAATACTGCCACCTCTGGTGGCAGTATTGAGCTGGTAGTGATGAACAGAGAAATTGATGAACAGAGAAATTGAGCTGGTAGTGATGAACAGAGAAATTGGGAAGAATATAACCCAGGATTATTCTCTTATGATTATTCCCATAATATATCTTAAAAGCTTTTCTCCCATTCATATAAAACATGCCTGGAGCACTAATCCCAGCATGGCTTTTTTGTGTTGCTAGGACGAGGAAATAATAGTAAGAGAATAATACTGGGTTATACTCTTCACAATTTCTCTGTTCTTCAGTTGGTGCCAAAACCCGGATTCATATCAGGGACCTTTAGATGGAATGCAGCTATCCCTTATCTTGGACATCTGCATTCTACACTGCGCATTCTTCTCCTCCATTATACATTATAATGTAAAATTCCCTTGGATTTACTGCTACTATTTAACATTTTTTTAGTAGTGTGTATGCAGCACTGTAAATATACAAAAGCACTGGCTGCACCTTGTTCCAGGACTGTCTTAGCACAGTTTGCAATCTAGCCAAGATAAATATAGATAATTGAATGTTTTTACGACATAAGAACATAAGATATGCCATATTGGGTCAGACCAAGGGTCCATCAAGTCCAGTATCCTGTTTCCAACATTGGCTATTCCAAGTCACAAGTAACTGGCAAAAATTATGAGGTATTCTCAGTCCCAAGGATACATAAACGTGGAGGCGGCCTACTACTAATTATCGAAAAAGCTTTTAAATGTAAACTAATCCCAATAATACCTTCGCCTAACCATGAAATTGCCATCTTCAACACTAACAATATACAAATATGCCTTATATACTGCCCTCCCAGTTTACTAGAGCTAAATATGTCACCATTAATCGAGTTTCTGACAACACATGTAAACAACTCTAAACCTACCATAGTGTTAGGTAACTTTAATCTACACATGGACATCCAACCCCTTTCTAACACATGCTAGATGCCATGACAGAACTAGGGTTTTCACTAATAACCGATAAACCAACACACAGAGCTAGACACTCATTGATCTAACATTCATAAATAGCAACTATCTAGAAGACTTAGCAACAAGCTACACACAAATTCCTTGGTCTGACCACCTCCTTATTCAGTCCAATATTAATATTCTCAATCTTTAGACCATACAAACTCATAATCCCATAGAATTTAAATATCGACCACCCTATAACAACGATGAACTAAAGGACAAATTAGAAGAAGAACTAAAAGACATAACACTTAATGATTGTAACTCAGCTACTGAACTCTGGTTAGACTCAGCCAAAAAAATAGCCGATGAAATAAACCCCATCAAAACAATAACTATCAAAGAAACAAAACAAAATAACCACTGGCATAATGCAAAAATAAAATATGCAAAAAGAAAGCTCAGAAAATTTGAAAAAAACTGGAGAAAATACAAAACAACTGAAAACCTAACCGAATTCAGGAAACATCGCAACATCGAAACATCTAGCTTTCTACAAACAACTGATCCTTAATACTAAAAAAGAATACTATTCCAATAAAATAGAAGAGTTTGCCAATAACCCAAGAACCTTATTCTCCATAGTAACGAATCTCTCAAATGACAAACAAGAATCACCTCAAAGTCTTCCTGAATCAAAATGCAATGAATTAGCTAAATTTTTTAATGACAAAATATTAAACCTAAACGATGTTGGCCCGTATGACATAGTGAGGGCAAAGGTAGCGCCGGCGCCATTTTGAATATTGGTGATATGGCCCGCGTGCAGGAGGTCGCTCCCGGACCCCCGCTGGACTTTTGGCAAGTCTTTTGGGGGTCAGGAGGCCCCCCAAGCTGGCCAAAAGTCCCTGGGGGTCCAGCGGGGTTCCGGGAGCGATCTCCTGCACTCGTGACATTGGGTGCCAGGAACCAAAATGGCACCGGCGCTACCTTTGCCCTGTCACATGGTAAGGGCAAAGGGCCACCGGCGCCATGTCTCTTAATGCAGCCATGGCCCGAGAGCGGGAGATCGCGCCGGGACCCCCCCACTGGACCCCAGGTAATTTAAAACATTTTGGGGGGGTTCGGGAGGGTGGGGGATTTGTTTTAAAGGGTCGGGGTGGGTTTTAGGGTTGTTTTGGTGTGCCGGTTTTCCCGCCCTCCCCCCTCCCCCGATAAAATGATTTTTTAACCAAAAAAACTAAGATGATCAGATTTCCCCCCCTCAGCCAAAATCGATCGTTAAGACGATCGATCAAACGATTCACATCCCTACTATTTACCATTACACACTGTCTCCTGTCAGTCAACCAGTTTGTGGTCCACTCCACCACCTTGGCGCTGAGTCCCAAGCTTCTCATTTTATTCATGAGCCTCCTAGGCAGGACTGTATCGAAAGCTTTGCTTAAATCCAAGTAAATCACATCTAGCAATCTTCCTCAATCCAATTCTCTATTCACCCAATCAAAAAAATCAATCAGATTTGTCTGACAAGACCTTCCCTTGGTAAATCGATGATGCCTTGGATCCAGCAAACCACTGGGTTGTAGATAATTCACTACCCTTACCTTCATCAGTGCTTTATTAATTTTATGACCACAGAGGTGAGGCTAACCAGCCTGTAGTTTCCAGCCTCCACTCTGCTCCCACTCTTGTAAAGTGTGACCACCACAGCTGTTCTTCAGTCACAAGGCTCCACTCCTATTTCCAGGGATTTATTGAACAAGTCTTTTACTGGACCCGCTAGAACATCTCTGAGCTCCCTCAGTATCCTGGGATGTATGTCATCTGGCCACATGGCCTTGTCCATTTTCAATTTTCCTAGCACTTCCTATACATTCTCTTCTGTAAATGGAATTTCTCTAACCCATTCCCCATCTTAAGCTTTCTCAACCAACAGCAGTCCTTCTCCAGGGTTTTCTTTTTGGAGCACCGACCTGAAGTATTTGTTTGATATTTCTGCTATTTCTTCATATCTCTCTCTCTATGCATTACTCCTTGTCACCTTTCAATTTCACTATTCCATATCAGGCCTTCCTTCTTTCTCTGATATATCTGAAAAATATTTTGTCACCTTGCTTTACCTCTTTGGCAATACTTTCCTACGCTTGACCTTTTGATTTCTTGATTTCTTTCGTCATCTCTCTCAGTTTCATCAGGTATTCTTCCGTGTTCCATTCTGTTTGATCCTTTATACTTCTTGAATGCTGTTCTTTTTGCCATTATTATTTCAGCCACCTTCTATGAGAAGCAGATCAGTTTCTTTTTCCTCTTACTTTTGTTACACTTTTCTAACATAGAAATGTGTTGCCTTTGTAATAGATCCTTTTAATTTGGCTGAATGTTGTTCCACCTCACTCATTTTCTCTCAGTCTTCTGGTTCTTCCACCAAGAACGTCCCTTTTTTTGACAAAGTCTGTATGTTTGAAATTCAAAACTTGGGTCTTTCTGTGACTTCTCTGTATCTTAATTGAGATAGCAAACCATACCATTTGCTAAGCACTGGTGCTCAGGTGGGTACCTGTACAGAGATTAGAGACATCCCAATTTCTGAGCACTAGGTCAAGTACCATACCCTCCTTCATGGGTTCCATTACCATTTGTATGAGCAGAGCCCCTTGAAGGGCATCCACTGTCTCTTTATGTCTTCTAGATTCCACAGAAGGGATACGGGAAGTCACATCTGGCAGATTAAAATCTCTGCTGAGCAACATTTCTCCCTTCTTTCCAACCTTTTGGCTGTCTCTGTCCAGCTCTTCTGTCTGAGTTGGAGGCCTGTAGATCACAACCATGTAAATGGAAGCACCATCTTCTTTTTTTAGGACAGCCCATAATGCTTGTTCTGTACCCCACTTCCCTTGCATTTCAGTTTTTTGGGTTTTTTTTACATAAAGAACTGCTCCTCCCCCTTTCCTGTCCTCTCTGTCCTTTCTTAATGTTATAGCCAGGTATTGCCCTATCCAAATCATCAGACTCAGTGAACCAGGTCTCTGTAACAGCAACGATGCCCATGTCTGCCTCCACCATTAGGTCCACAGGTCTGGGATTTTATTGCTCAGACTATGAGCATTTGTGATCATAGTTTCTCATATTTTCTCCCTTGGTTTGCTGCTTTTCCTAGTCTCTTTTTCTCTTTTTTGAGCTGATGGATTTTGCTATTTTCTCCTCCCATTTCCTGTATCACATGGGAGTGACATGCCAATTTTATTAACTGCCTTCTGCCATCCCTGCCCTCTAGTTTAAATGCCTGATAATGTGTGAGTATGTCTCACTTAGCATCATCTTTCCTGCCAAGGACAAATTTAGACCCTTCTTACCATAAAATCTTCTATTGCTCCATGCACACTCCCAGCCTCCAATGTATCCAAAACCACTTTTTTAGCACCTTTTTTTAAGCCAAGCATTGAAGTTATCTATATGACAGAGCCATTCCTTCTCCTTTCCATGAACAGGAAATACATTACTTTAAAAAATTCAGTGGTCTTTGCCATGTGTCTAATCTTTTTCCCTAGATTTTGGAAAATTCTCCATGTTTCAAAGATACTATTTCTAGCAAGTTCACTGGTTCCTTGATGAATGATAACATGGATATCAGAGCCTCTACTTTCTTCCGTAATTCCATTAACTATCTGGTTGGTATTTCTACTGGCTGTGTCCCCATCAATATGATTTCCCAAATTGGTTCCTCTGATGACAGAGACTCCCAGGAGAAGAAAATTCCTTTTATGACATTTAATACTGTTTAAGGATTTCTGACTACACTGGATGACTACATCCCTTTCAGACATCACTTCATTTTCTATTGCTGGAGCTTCTTTGTTATCCAGTGCATAAAAGGTATTATGTAAGGGTAACAGCAGGAAAACAGATTGTCTCTTCATCACAGGCCTTATTCTGACACAGCCCACTATAATCATGGGTTTATGAATCTTAAATGTCTGACTTCTCTTTGGGAATGGGAATTCAGGATGCTGCACAGTTGGGGACATTGGGTGTGGTACAGTCACATGCTTGTTCTATGAGAGCCCACTGTAAACCATTTATTCTTGGATTTCTAAATCCTTTGTGGAAGCTGGGGGAGTATTTCTGGATATTGTATGTTAAGGGAGGATCTTTGAAAACTGAACAATTTCTCATTCAAATGAGTCACCTGATTTTTCATTGCATACAGCTGAAAGTAAATTAGACAACCCTTAAGTGTCCAAATGGTAGACCTTGGGACATTAGCACCATAAATTTTACACTGAATAAAAGACATTCTGCTAGTAGGGCCAGATTTTAGTACCTATGCATGGGCGTAGATTTGTATGCGCAACCTGGTGTGCACAAATCTATGCCTGATTTTATAACATGCGCGCACAGCCACACACATGTTATAAAATCTGGGGTTGGCGCGCGCAAGGGGGTGCACACTTGTGCACCTTGTGTGCGCCGAGCCCTAGGGGAGCCCCGATGGCTTTCCCTCTGAGGCCGCTCCCTTCCACCCCCCACCTTCCCCTCCCTTCCCCTAGCTAACCCACCCCCAGCCCTACCTAACCCCCCCCCCCCCCCCCGACCTTTATTTTTCAAGTTGCGCCTGCCTCTGGGCAGGAGTAGGTTGTGAGCATCGGCCAAGTGCTGGTGCACAATCCCCCAGCCTAGAGGCCCTACAGAGGCCTCTGGCCACGCCCCCACCCCACCCCAGACTGCCCATTCCCCGCCCCTTTTTTCAAGCTCTGGGACATATGCACATCCCATGGCTTCTGCACATCACCAGACCTATGCAAAATAGGCTTGGCACGCATAGTGCTTTTAAAATATGCCCCATAGTGACTAATATATAAATTGTTAGAATGGTACTTAGGAGTTATATTATTCATTTAACCTAAGTCCTTGGAAGAACTATTTAAGAAGAAAGCACTCTAGGGGTGGGAGGGTGTGGAGAAGGGTGGGAGGGAAATGCAACTTTTGTAGATAACAGCCACTTTTTAAACTAAACAAACACAGTAAATTAAATATACACTAGCAAGGAATAAAGGACACTATCAAGCTAACTATATAGAGAACCAAGGATCAGCATAGATGTTGATGATAAAACTTTTTTGTAGCACTAACCTGGGGAAGAAATTTTCAAAATGATCTAGCTGGATAAATAAAGAAATAGAGCTGCCTAGGTGACTATTTAGACACTCAAAGAAAGAAATTCCCAAGATAAAGTTGCAGAATCAAAGTACTGGTATATATTTGATTTTCAAGCAGTTTACTTGCATTGATTTGAGGTGCTGCAAATCCATGCTTCTTTTCACTTCTCTCATTCCTATACCCCCCGAGTCACACCCCAAATTGTGGTCTTCAAGTAATGACCTCCTAAGCTAGTGCAGTCTTCCCAGCCTCCAAACCCTGATCTCAAATTCAACTTTGACCCTTTTTATCCAACACAAAGACCCTCTGGCAGTACCCCAAAGTAGATCTTAGCACCCTGGTATCCCCACACCCCTCCTAAATTTTACCTCACCATTCTGGAGGGTCTTCTGTCATCATTCTGTCACCATTTTGCCATTACTATTATGAAATAAGAGAGACATTCTCAAATAGGACTATTATGAAATAAGAGAGACATTCTCAAATAGGACAGAACTATAAAAATTATAAAAACACAGTGTAATCACAAGAAAGTATAATTCCAACCCCTTATTCACAATTTTATGATTGCAAAGACTCAATTAAAAGACTATTTTGCTTGTGGAAATTGCAGCATCTGTCCACAATTCATTAAAATGAAGCTCTTTGTACATCCAGTTACAAAAGAACAATTCAAATATGAACATTCTCCAACTGCAATTCAACCAATGTTGGGTTTTTTTTTTTTTTACATTATTCAGTACTAGTGCAATTTACTTTAGATTGGTAAGACAAAAAGAAAATTGAAGGCACATTTCTAGAATGCAAACGTTGTATTAGAAGGAACAAAAAGGAAGCACCACTAGTAGAACATTGTCTGCTTTATAATCACTAGAGATATACAGTTATTTGAAACAAATGGGTAAAACTTAACAAATGAGTCCATTTTCTGTTTTGTTTATTGTTTCCTAAACAAATGGACATTGCCTTCCAAAAACTACAACCTATTTGTTTCACTCAGTTTCAAATACATCATATACACGGGGCAAGGAAAACTGCATTTTTTTTCTTTCTTCAAATCAAACAGAGCAGAGCTGGGAAGGGAAGGGAAGGGACATGGAAGGAACATTACCAATCAAAATGAAGTATTTTTCAACCAGTCTATCCTAGGAATAGAGAATAAAACAGAGAACATCATAATACCTGTGTACAGAATAATAGTGTGGCTTCACCTTGAGTAATTGTGTGCAATTCTGGTCAACCCATCTCAAAAAAGGATGTAGCAGAATTAGAAAAAGGTATAGAGAAAGCAACAAAAATGGTTAAGGGTTTGGATCAGCGTCCTTATGAGGAAAGACTAAACAAGTTAGGGCTCTTCAACTTATAGAAGAGACAACTGAAGAGACATATGATTGAAGTTGACAAAATCATGAGTGGAGTAGAATAGTTAAATACGGAATAGCTATTTACTCTTTCAAATAACACTAGGACTTAGGGACACTCCTTTAAGCAGCTTTAAAACAAATTGGAGAAAGTATTTTTTCAATCAACGCACTATCAAGCTGTGGAATTCATTGCCAGAGGATGTGGTCAAGGCAACTAGCATAGCTGTGTTTAAAAAGTGGTTGGACAAGTTAATTAAAGAAAACTCTATAAAAAGTTAATAAACAGATGAGTCAGAGAGACGTACCACTTATTATAGGAAGTTATCAACAATAAATTGAATCAACTTTTAGGGATTGGCCACTGTCAGTAACAGTGCTGGATTTGATAGATCTTTGAAGGAGGATGGACTGTTGTCTTTTTCATTGTTTCATAGGAGAGACTGTATCCTTTCTTTTAGAAGGCTACAATATGAGCTATTCACCAGGGTAATAGCTCAGCACTGCAGCTACATGGACTAATTTAAAATGAGCGTGTGTGCACCCAAATATTCGTGAATCAGCACGCGAGTGGAGATACACTTTAATTTTAAATCATGCGCACACATGCAAGTGTAAGATTTAAAATATGTATGCTCCTAATTTTAAGGTTATTCGAGCAAACCTAATTCACGCATCTTGCATAGGACTTTGCCAACTTTAACGTGTGTAGGTAAGCAGATTTTAAAATATGCTCGCTTGAGGGATATTCCCAGTTTTTCAAATTAGTCCACCAGTTTGCCCAGTCAATCTGAAACCTCTGGATCTTCTTCCTGCATCCCCCCCCCCCCCCCAGTTGACCTGGACCCCTCATCCTGTCGTGTAAGCTCTAAAACTCGATTTCTGCAGACTTGCTCTTCATCAGGAGCAGCAGGAAAGTTATGAGGTTAGCAAGCTGCCCCACATTGCGACTTCTGGTTTTAAAATAAGGAGTTGCATGTGTAGCTGCTGGCCCTGCCCTGCAATGCCCATGCCCTCACCCCTTTTCTGTCTACTTATTTTTTGCTCGCTCATGCGCATAAACACAAATAAATCACATTGCTCACGCGCCACCTACATATTCACGTATATGTATGGGTATTTTGGCACAAGCAACTATTTAAAATCAACCCCATAGTGTGTGTGTTTGCAGTCTCTGCAGCGCAAATATACTTTGACCTGTGTTATTCCAAAGGGCATGGAGAATTTGTGTTGCATTCCAGAATTAATGTATATATTACATACATTGAGAGAATGCCTGCAAGGGAAGTGAAAAAGAGAACAATAGAGAGAGTGCCTGGAGAAAGGGAGGGGAGATAGAGGAAAGAGGAAAGAATACCCGGAGGGAGAAAGAGTGGGGATAGAATGCCTGGAAATAAGGGGGGAATAAATGCCTTTAGGGAGGGAAGGAGGAAGTATGTCTAGAGGGAGAAAGAGAAAGGGGGAAAGTGCCTAGTGAGAGAGGAGATGGGGGAAAGAGGGTTGTGCCTGGAAAGAGGGGGGAATTGTTGCGAGCGTGGAGGTTGGTTACTTCCAACTGGAGATGTGAGCCCTTGGATTGCCACGCCATTCAGGGAGGAGCCCCGAGAGCACAGCGAGAGATGAGCCAATGCAAGCACGGGCAAACAAGGAACAGAAGAAAGCTGAAGCAGAGACAAGGAGATATCAGGTCTGACCCTCTACTGGACCTGCACGCCCCAAGAAGACCAGCAACACAATGTTGGTCAATGAACAGTCCTCCGACCGTTCCAGGCCCTTTCGGACCTGCTGCTGGGTAACGGCAAAAGGTGGCAAGCCGGACAGAGGACGAGGGCAGACGGAGGCCTTGGAACATGGAAGACTCTTGGACGAAGATATATGCGATGACTCTTGGACAAAGACATAGGCGAAGACTCAGTCAAAGACATTTGGACAAAGGTTCATGAGCAAGGTACTGCAGATGAGGATTCAGGAGCAAAGTACAGCAGACGAGGGTTCAGGAGCAAGGACTGCAGGCAAAAGTATACAGGAGCAAGATCAAGTACTGGGTTGAGACTGCGATGCAGCGCGCGCCCTACACAGCCTAACCGCGGGGCTGGTCACAGACCATGCTGGGCTCGAAGCAGGCTCTAGACGAGGTGTGCAGAAGATGAGACTGGAACATGGCGAAGATCCTGAAGAGGCCTCCACCGGGGTGCACCATACACAGCTGCCTGAGGCTGGTTGTGGACCACGCTGAAGCGGAGCAGGTTCAAAAAGAGTCTTAGACATGGACGGCCACAAATGCAAGGGACTCCGAAGACAAAGACAGGATACAAGCTACAGGATTCTCCAACAACTCGGGATTCAAGAGACAGGGGACAAGCAGAATTCTTCCAGAGGCTAGCACTGCGGAGATGAAGATGGCAATGTGCCATGAGGTGCCCTTCACAGCCCGCCCATGGGCTGGTCACGGACCATGACAATGGTATGCCAGGAAATTGGAAATCCAGGAATCAAGGAACTGGAGGCAGAGGCGAAGACAAAGTCATCAGGAAAGAACATCGGACATCAGGAGGTATGGACAAAGGACATCAGGAACACGGAGACATCTGGAGGCACGACGAAGGACACCAGGAACACGGAGACATTTGGAGGCATGGACAAAGGACATCAGGAACACGAAGACATCTGGAGGCACAGACGAAGGACATCAAGAATATGAAGACAAGCCGTCAAAGTAGGAGAAGACCACGGAGGACCTGGACCGAAGAAAGAACACAGCAACTGTGGAACTCGATCTGAAGGCCCTGAATGAAGGCAGGCAGGGCCCTTTTATAGGGCTGAAGCAGGAAGTAGTCATCAGGTGGGGCCCGGGGCATATCCGGCCACGGGCCCTTTAAATAACTTGAAGAGGCATGCGCCAGTGCCTAGAGGCAGGCAGGAAGCAGAAGCAGCACCACAGACAGTGGCGCTCTCCTGCACTTCGACGCAGAACGAACAGGCAGGCTTCGGGGTGGCCTCCAGGCTGCGGGATGACATCAGAACGGTGGCAGCCTCCCACTGTTGCTCAGAAAGGACCCCGGCGGCGGCTCCCCACCGCAAGAGGAGCTAGTAGGCGCAGCCTCCAAGCTGCATGAAGATGGCGTCGGTGTCGGCAGCACCAGGCCGCAGGAATGCGGCAGAAGCGGTGGCTCCGGCCGCGTGGACGTGGCAGTAATGATGGCCTCCCAGCAGTGTCGGGGAGGAGCAGAACGGCTGAAAAGGGGAGAGGCCTGCTTGCGGAGGGAAGTTCCGCGGGCAGGAATCATAACAGGAATGTCTGAAGGGAGAGGAGGCTAAATGTCTGAAGGAGAAAGAGAATGTTGGGAAGGAGAAAATATTGCATGGAGGGAGGAAGGGAGGATAATGCATAATGGAGAGAAGGGAAGAAAAAAGAAAAAATTGAATTAGGAAGGGAGAAGATGGGAAGAATGTCTGGAGGGATGGGGATATGAAGGGAAAGAATGTCTGAATAGAGAAAGAGAGGGAAAAGAATGGATGGAGGGAGAAGAACATGAAAATGAATTTATGAAGGAGGGGGCATCATCAACAATTTTCACCCAGGGTGCCATTTTCTGTAGAGCCACCCCTGGTTTCACTGTCTGCAATGGCTTACAGTGACAGGCAGACACAGCAGTCAATGTTTAAAAAGAAGTCAGTGTATGCTCTTCCATTGTACAAAGCGTCATTTATTGTAAGACTATAGTCAGCAAGTAAACAGCCTCAAAACAAAAACATTTTTAACAAAGAAAATAAATACTTTTTCCTTCCCTGCACCTCTCTGGATGTCTTGAGATCCTGGAACCTGTTAATGCCTGGCCTGCTCCTGTTGTCTGCCTGCTGATCATGCCCTGCCTCTTGCTGTATTGTTAGGCCATTGTTGCTGTCTGGCCTGCTTCTGTCCTGCATCTCTCTTAGTTCAGCACTTTGCTCATTGACACTACTCCTCTTGCTGCTTCCCTCTACACTCTATGTGTGGGGTATTGATACCACCCCTCTTGATCTCTTAATCCTCATTCAGTGTCTTGGAGTGTTAATGCCACTATGTTTGCTGCCATTCCTCTCACTCAATATTTTGGGGCATTGATGCCATTGTGCTTGGTGCCATACCTCTCTCACTATTCCTTGGGTTGTTGATGCCACTGTTGTTCTGCTTTCACCTATTTGGGTACCTTGGGGGTCTTTGTGCCAATATTTGTTCTGCTTTACCTCTCTCACAGTGATTTAGGGTCTTCATACCAATGTTTTCCTGCTTTCTCCCACTCTTGGTGCCTTGGTGTGTCCATGCCTGCTTCTTTTGGTGCCTTGGGATGTTCATGCTACTGTTTGTGCTGCTTTGATCCTCTGTCAGGGCTGTGGGGTGTTAATGCCATATAGTTGGTGCTCTTTGCCCCTCTTTTGGTGCCTTGGAGTGTTCACACCAATCATTTTGCTACATTGCTCCTCTCACTGAGCCTTGGGCTATTCATGCCACTGTTCATTCTGCTTCAACCTGTCACGGTGCCTTGGGCTATTCATGCCACCCTAGTTACCACTGCTCCACTCCTGGTGCCTTCAGTATTTTTCTTCCACTGTTGTTGCCTGCCTGCAAATTTCATTAAACTGGGATAGAAAACTCCAGTGTTAGAGCCCAAAATAGAATGATTGCTTCCCCCATTGACTTTGCTGGAAAATGAATGAAAGAAAGAAACAAATGAAATTTTAGGACCTTGAACCAACAATATGAACAACAGAATCTAATGAAAAAAAAACCTAAATGTTTTTCCATGCACAGACCTAATAAACACACATTTACAGAACTTAGGTTTTGCAACCTATATTTTTTTAGCCATTCTGTAGCTCCACATAAGCATAGCGGATTAAAACTAAGCAAACCCTGATTCAAGGTCATCTGCAAAAACGTTTTGCCCTAACATTTGATAAATGACAAATAGGTGTGCAGTTGATATCATTGTCAGAAGTGCTTAGGAGCCAACTTTTCAATAACCATGATGGTATGGATGGTGAACTGTTCTGGGTTTAACATCGAGGAAGGCAGTATACAAGTGCAAAGGTAAAGTAGTATAGTATATATCTTTGTCCTTATCTCAAGAGTGTTTGCTGAATATCACATCCAACAAAGCTCTTATGAGTTTTGCTGCACTCTCAACATGGAGGTCCATATTCAGCTGCTGGCTGGCTTGCAAAGTTAGCTAGACAAATTTATCCAGCTAACCTTGTTCAGATATTTAGCAGCACGACTGCACAACTGAATATCCACATCTATTTATAAGTTAGCTGGATAAGTATATTGGGTTAATTTTAGGACTGCTTTCAAGCATTTTCAAATTTATCCAGCAAACTTTATTTATTTATATTTACAATTATTGATATCTCACAACCTCCAAAAGGTTTGGGGCTGGTTACAGGCTCACATACACATTAATAATAGCTTAGCCAGATAACACTGAATTGGCATTTATCTGACCAACTGGGAGATGCTTGAAGCCACGGTAGTACTCTAATGTGCGTTAAACAGCCGTATATCACATGATATACATTGTATATTACACAATAGAGCACTACTGTGGCGATATCGAATGATATATGCAAAATTTTGCATCTCCCAATCCAGGTTCCCTCTCCTATTACAATTTATTTGTTTGCATGTGATTTTCATGCATGAAGCATGCAAATGCATGCACAGAAGTTCATAACTAAACTAACTATATAACAAGGTACCTCTCATCCAATCAGCATCCAGAAGCCTCTCATCCAATCAGCATCCAGAAGCCTCTCATCCAATCACACAATACCATCAGAACATTCTACAACTCTACAACACTACCAGTCTTCAAACTATCATCAAACCCATCCTGCTCTCACCCCACACATCTCTCAAGAATTCAAGACTTAGTACTCTACTACAATTCAGCCCACCAGTCACAATCTGACCACAATACCCATGGGCCTCCCAATTCCTATCCTCCAACAAAGGACCTTCCTCACAGGAAAACAATCTTTGATCTCATGCCCACCCACTTACAAATCCCTTATCCCCATCATGATTTCCCCGTTCACCCAAACTTTAGGCCTAGCTCTTTTTTCTTTGATACTATTCAACGCACAATCGCTCTCCAAGAAAACACTAATACTCAATGACATTCTCTTGGACAAAAATCCTGACTTCTGCGCCATAACTGAAACATGGCTTAAACACACAGACACCGCACTAATAAACCAACTTCCAATTCAATCCTACGATATCTTCTCTATCCCTAGAAAGAAAAAAAGGGGTGGAGGTATCCTCCTAGCAGCCAAAAAAGAGCTAAAAATTACTCAAATCCCAATTAACTCACCTTCAAAAATAGAAACAGGCCTATTCAAATCTGACAATCTGCAAATCCTTCTAATCTATGCTCCCCCAGGCCTTCTGGAATCCGATGCATCACCCATACTAGAATTAACAACAACTTACCTAAATCTGGAGCATCCCGCCATAATATTGGGAGGTTTTAACTTACACGTCGACGACCCCATTCTCTCTACAAATTGTGAATCTTTCCTGACCGCCATGTCGGCCATAGGCTTCAAGCAAATCATAAACAAACCTACCCACAGAGCAGGTCACACCCTGGACCTAATATTTGTAAACTCTAACATCTCTCAATCTACTCCACCCAAATGCCAACCTGTTCCCTGGTCTGACCATACTTTAATATCTTCCGCCTTCTTGCTAGAACAAATAAGCAAGAAACCTGTCCCACAACCTGAATTCATTTACAGGAAATCTTGCACATCCGAGGAATTACACAATCATCTTGGCCCAGAACTCCCACTCATAGACATCTCTTCACCCAACTCAGCCCTCCACTCTTGGTCCAAGATAACAGAAACTGCAGCTAACAATCTCTGTCCTCTGGCAACAAAAAAATTTGAACATAACACCTCTAAAAGACAACCTTGGTTCAAAGAAGAACTTCAAAAACTGAAACACTCCCTCCGACAGAAGGAAAACAAATGGCGGAAAACACCAACACAGACTTCCCTCTCTGCTTACAAACTCGCACTCCACCAATACAAAAGCGCTACATTAAAAACAAAAAGGGACTTCTTTGCACAGAAGATCCACCATATTATCTTTGATTCCAAAGCCCTCTTTGCCTATGTATCTAATTTAACACAAACCATGACTCCTGACATCCCTGCCAACCTAGCACAAGAAAAAGCAGAGGAGTTGGCCCTCTTCTTTAGCAACAAAATCTCCAACCTAATAACACAGCTGAGAACCAACACCTCAACACCATCCAACACATACTCCCACCTCAACAAAGGCATTACTCTTCAATCCTTCGAACCCATCACTACAACTGAGATATTTTCTACATTGAAGAAAATGAAACTTTCATCTCACCCATTAGACCACATCCCATCCAAACTTCTCCTGCTAATACCAGACACAATCTCCAATGCTCTGACAGACATTATTAACTGTTCCCTAGCACAAGGAATCTACCCGGATGACCTGAAAATTGCATCAATCAAACCGCTCTTAAAAAAACCTAACTTAAATCCTAATGATCCTACCAATTTCCGTCCTATATCCAATCTCCCTTTCATAGCCAAGGTAATGGAAAAATTAGTTAACTCCAGACTCTCAGTCTACCTCGAGGAACATAAAATTCTGTTCCCATCCCAATATGGCTTCAGAAAAGCTTTAAGTACTGAATCTCTACTAATTTCCCTGACCGACTACCTCATCATGGGCCTGGATAAAGGTCACACTTATTTACTGATCCTCCTGGACCTCTCAGCTGCCTTTGATATGGTTAACCATTCCACCCTACTAATTCAATTAGCAAACATCGGAATAACAGGAACAGCACTATCATGGTTCAAATCGTTCTTAGGGAACAGGAAATACAAAGTCAAAATTCACAACAAAGAATCTCAACACTACTCTTCATCTACGGGAGTTCCACAGGGCTCCTCCCTTGCACCAACGCTCTTTAATATCTACCTGCTCCCTCTTTGCCAACTGCTAACTAATTTAAACCTTAAACACTTTCTTTATGCAGATGACGTCCAGATAGTCATCCCCGTCAAAGAATCCTACACCAAAACTCTAGAATTCTGGGAAACCTGTCTTAAAAAAATTGATGGACTCCTCTCCAACCTTAATCTAATACTAAACTCTTCAAAAAGCGAACTCCTCCTAATTTCATCTGAAAACAGTAACATCGACACAAATCCTCCACTCAATTTACAAACTCCACAAGTAAGAAACCTGGGAGCTATCATTGATAACAGGTTAAACCTAAAAGCATTCATAAATCAAACTACTAAGGACTGCTTCTATAAACTCCAAGTCTTAAAAAGAATAAGACCACTCTTCCACTTTCATGACTACAGAACTATTCTGCAATCAATAATATTTGCTAAACTAGATTATTGCAACTCTTTGCTATTAGGTCTTCCTTCATCTCACACTAAACCCCTTCAGATGGTTCAAAACACGGCTGCGAGAATATTAACTAACACACGGAGAAGAGACCACATATCACCAATCCTCAAAGACCTGCACTGGCTGCCAATTCACTACAGAATCATATATAAGTCCATAACCACTATTTTCAAAGCTATACATCAACACTCTCAGCTCAACCTTCAAATTCCTCTCAAAAACTTTACGTCCAACAGACCAATCAGAGAATCCTATAGAGAAACCCTACAAGTACCACACTCCAAATCCATGAGGCACATAACCACCAGAGACAGGGCTTTCTCCACTGCAGGACCAACACTGGAATTCCATCCCACCAGATTTGCGACAGGAACCCTGCCTTCCCACATTTAGGAAGAGACTCAAAACGTGGCTATTCATGAAAGCCTTTCCTGAACTAAACTGAACTTATTCCATTATTAACTAGTCGCTCAGACTTTGCCGTAATCATGGTAATTAATATCCCTACCTCATAAGGGCAATTCATTAATGCTCTAAGCACATTGTTCTTGGCATATATGTTCTCTCTATTTAATCCCCTGCTTCTTTTCTATGCTCCAAGTTGTATTACTCCCTTGTTTTATTGTAACTGCATTCCTTAGCCTTTCTTTTGTTTAATGTTTTATTACTACCATTATTATTATTATTATTTATTATTATTATTATTATTATTAGGATCAATGTTATTTTTTACCTTTCTGTTCCCTATCCACTTGTTAATTGTAAACCGACATGATGCGATTTTATCGCGAATGCCGGTATAGAAAAACTTAAAATAAATAAATAAATAAATAACTAGGCAATCTTATGCAAATATTTTATCATGGTTGACTGAGAAGGTGATCAGCTGCAATAAAATACCTACACTTTTTTTTTGAAAAGCAGTAAATGTGAGGTGGGAGGCCCAGGACCCTAACGCTGGTGCCAAGGCTCCCGCCTCTCATTTAAAGAGTTGGGAAAAAAAAAAGGCACGAGGCCAAATGGGGAAGTTGAGTGGGGATAAGAGCTGACCCCTGGCTCAACCCAAGGTCACCATTTGAGGTGGCCCTTACTCCCTCAAAGTGAAAACATTCAAAATTGAGAAAGCCTGGCGATGGCTTAGGTACCTCAACCACCAATGTTTCAGTAAAAGACATTGATGGCACAGTCCTCCAACCCATTCCCCTCCCCCCAAAGGTTTAATAAAAGACATTGATGGCCTCGGCCTCCCCAAACCCCTCCCTCAAGACCAACAATTACAATTAGGGTCCCAGTTATGGCCCCCCAAGTCAACAATAAGAATTAGGATCCTGGCCCCCCACTCTCTGCTGAAATCAACAATAACAATTAGAATCCCAGCCCATCCACCCCACCCCAAGTCAATCAATAATAACATTTGGGGTCATGGCACCGAACACCCCCCTTCCCCCAAAAGGTCTAAATCCCAAAAAGAGGTTTCAGGCCACAAATCCCATCCCCTGGCACCCCAACCCACCCCCAACCTGGTACTAGAGTATGCCCTGGCCCCAACATGTGACCCCCTACAAATTCTAAAGGTTCAGGGGGGTGCGGGAGGGATATTCAGGGTGGGGACCTGGACGCTCTTATCGGGATGTAGATCCTACAGGAGTGGAGGGTTTCAGTGGCCAGGGCCCTAATTTTTATTGTTGACTTGGAGTGGGGGATGGAGGGGCTAGGACCCTAATTGCTATTGTTGACTTGAGGAGGCCAGGACTGGGACTTGGGGAGAGGGAAGGGGAAGCTGGGCCATCAATGCCTTTTATTAAACCTGAACAAGCTCGGTCTTCTTGTCTAATTGGAAAAAGAGAGACTTGTGTAGAGCTAGGGGGAAGCACCGCCCTGAAAGGTTTAGCCACAAAATAGTAGTCTTCCGAAAATAACCCAAGTAAAAGAGGGAACTGAGAACTTCTGTATCCAATTAATAAACAGAAGTCCAGGGCAAAGGCTAAACAAATCTTGGGGGGGAGGGGCAGGGGCACTGGGTCGTCAATGTGTTTTATTCAATCTTTGGGGGGTGGAGGGACCTGAGCCATCACTGCACAGGGAGTCGGGGCCACCATGAGTGCTGGTCCCGGATTAAGCCATGGGTCAGTATTGAACCCCCTGCTCAACATCCCTATATAGCTGCGATATGTTTTTTTTTGGGTGGGGGGGGGACCAGCAGTCCTTTAAGGTGATGGTGGTCCCTTGAGGTTGGGGCCCCCTTTGTGTTAGAGGGATGCTAGGCACGTTCTTTTGCTAACGGTATTTGGTCATGAGACAGAAGAATGCATCATAGAGCTATAATGTTTTTTCGGGGTAGGGACCCTACTATCATGGTAACATCCCCTGCCCCCCCACCCCCCGCACAATAGTTGGAACCCTTCATCTAAGCCTAAGTTAGCTGGATATCTGCTCCCCCCCCCCCCAGAATGCCCTGATCCCACACCTTCCCCCCTGACTTATGCAGTTAATGTTTTAGCTGAATAAAATGTTAACCAGCTAAATTCCAGGTGAGCCCAGCCAGATATTGAAATGGCCCCATTTGTCTGGCTAAGTCCAAACTACAAATGGCACTAAATACGGACCTCATGGAAAATAGTGGATTTGAGTTTTGGATGGGTTAAGTTTCAGAAAACATGTAGCTATTTATTTGGCATGCGTACAAAAACACCTGGAAGTAGGCTATGGTTATAATCCTGACTGACTATTTATCTCCACCTTCATAATCACATCAAATTTCAATAATTAGCTGATGGCAAAAAAAAAAAAAAAAAATCACTTGCAAGAAATATAAAAAATCTATCCAAACTTTTTAAATGCATTTCAAATGGATGATGAAATCTATTTTAATGAAGCACATACAGCCAGCTAAGATTTTATGCAGTAAGCTACGTGACAGTGAGCTATGTTTCCAGGATTATCTTGGGGACTCTGAGAATGAATAATCCAATGCTTTCATTTTCATGATAAGCATTCCTTCAGGATGTTTTCAGCCATCTACATCTCATAGGTGGGTCAGATATACCAGCAAATTTTATAGAAACATTATTTTAGCATAATAATGTGTTTGCATTTCCTTTGGCATTTGTTATAACTAAGTAATTTAGCACTGCAGAAAATAAATACATTTGGTGTTATGCTGGAGACAATCCGGATGTGGATCCTTGGGCCGACTGGCCCGAGGGAACAGTCGGTAGGCAGAACTCCCACTGGGCAACAGGATCTTCACCTGGAAACCCGAGACTCCTCCAGAGGAGCTGTGGGAGCCCGGGTTGCTAGGACTTAGGAGACTTCACCCTGGAAGTCCGAGGTCCCCCCAGGAGGAGCCCGTAGGGACCCGGACCGCTGGGACTTAGGTGAGGCCGAAGAAACCCAGGAGTGGAATCCGGACCGGAGTCTGGGACGGCAGCGGGCGAGCAGAAGTCGGTGTCACGAACCGAGGTCAGGGCAGGCTGAAGAAGCAGGAGTCGGAGTCACGAACCGGAGTCAAGGCAGGCTGAAGACAAGCAGGAGTCGTAGTCACAGACCGGAGTCAAGGCAGGCTGAAGACAAGCAGAGTCAGGCAAACCGTGGTCAAGGCAGGTAGCAGGCAAGCGGAGACAGGCAAACCGTGGTCAAGGCAGGTAGCAGGCAAGCGGAGTCAGGCAAACCATGGTCAAGGCAGGTAGCAGGCAAGCGGAGTCAGGCAGAGCGGAGTCAGGCAGGTAACAGGCAATCCAGAACGCAACTTAGAACTACAGGAAGTAGTGAACCTCGTTGCAAGGTAAAGAAGGGAAGGGACTGCAGGGCTTAAATAGCCCTGCAGCGTCTGACGTCATAGAAGGGAGGAGCCGGGTTTTCCCGCGCTGGTCCCTTTAAAACTGGAGGACAGTCGCGCGCGCGTGCCTGGGGGCGGGACTGGCCGTGAGGCCACGCCAGCGGCAGCGTGAGAGCCGGCGCATGGCGCCCGAAGGCACTGCAGGCCCGCGGAACGCGGCAGCTCCCCGGAACGCAGCGGCCAGGGTCCTGAGGGCCGCGGAACGCGGCAGCTCCCCGGGACTCGGGAGGAAGGTAAGGCCTCGGGCGCCAGCGTGGCGACCGAGACCGCAAGAGTACCCCCCTTCTTACGCCCCCTCCGCCGAGGACCAGGTTTCCCGGGATGGTCCAAATGAAATTGAGTGAGCAATGATTTGTCCAAGATGTTTCGAGCTGGCTCCCAAGAGTCCTCCTCGGAGCCACACCCCTCCCATGCCAGTAGGTATTCCCAGCGACGGGCATGGAAGCGAACGTCCAGGACTTCTCGAACCTGATACGTAGTCTCTGAAGATGTAGAGGAGGATAGCGCATCCGTGGACGGATGATGGTACCGGGACAGTACCACTGGTTTCAGCAAGGATACGTGGAACACGTTGTGGATGCGAAGTGAAGACGGAAGGCGAAGTCTGTACGCCACCTTGGTACCATCAGTAGGAAACTGGTTAGGCAGTAGTGCAAAGCGCACATAACATTGATTTAAAAACCCTCGACATGCTTTGGCATCCCCGGCATAGCGAGAGGGCGCTGGGAGCTGCGTAGGGGTCTGAAGGGTTACCAGTGGTGCAGGGACAGGTGCCGGTACTGGAACGGGCGCGGGCGGCTCGGTATCCATGCGAGACGCCAGCCGCTCTACTGTAGCAGCCAGGGAATCCAGGACTTGTTGTTGCTGCACCAACCGCTGGGCCAAACCCGGAATGGCCTGTAGCCCGGCGAGGTCTGCCGGATCCATGGCCTTGCAAACTGTTATGCTGGAGACAATCCGGATGTGGATCCTTGGGCCGACTGGCCCGAGGGAACAGTCGGTAGGCAGAACTCCCACTGGGCAACAGGATCTTCACCTGGAAACCCGAGACTCCTCCAGAGGAGCTGTGGGAGCCCGGGTTGCTAGGACTTAGGAGACTTCGCCCTGGAAGTCCGAGGTCCCCCCAGGAGGAGCCCGTAGGGACCCGGACCGCTGGGACTTAGGTGAGGCCGAAGAAACCCAGGAGTGGAATCCGGACCGGAGTCTGGGACGGCAGCGGGCGAGCAGAAGTCGGTGTCACGAACCGAGGTCAGGGCAGGCTGAAGAAGCAGGAGTCGGAGTCACGAACCGGAGTCAAGGCAGGCTGAAGACAAGCAGGAGTCGTAGTCACAGACCGGAGTCAAGGCAGGCTGAAGACAAGCAGAGTCAGGCAAACCGTGGTCAAGGCAGGTAGCAGGCAAGCGGAGACAGGCAAACCGTGGTCAAGGCAGGTAGCAGGCAAGCGGAGTCAGGCAAACCGTGGTCAAGGCAGGTAGCAGGCAAGCGGAGTCAGGCAGAGCGGAGTCAGGCAGGTAACAGGCAATCCAGAACGCAACTTAGAACTACAGGAAGTAGTGAACCTCGTTGCAAGGCAAAGAAGGGAAGGGACTGCAGGGCTTAAATAGCCCTGCAGCGTCTGACGTCATAGAAGGGAGGAGCCGGGTTTTCCCGCGCTGGTCCCTTTAAAACTGGAGGACAGTCGCGCGCGCGCGCCTGGGGGCGGGACTGGCCGTGAGGCCACGCCAGCGGCAGCGTGAGAGCCGGCGCATGGCGCCCGAAGGCACTGCAGGCCCGCGGAACGCGGCAGCTCCCCGGAACGCAGCGGCCAGGGTCCTGAGGCCGCGGAACGCGGCAGCTCCCCGGGACTCGGGAGGAAGGTAAGGCCTCGGGAGCCAGCGTGGCGACCGAGACCGCAACATTTGGCTACTTTGAATCTAGGAATTCTGTCCAAAAAAGAGCCTGTACCACCAGAAACCATGATAAGGAATTCTTTTTACTATTGAAATGAAAACTAGGAAGCCTAAAGTGCATTTATTTTATTTACTACATATTAATTGTCATTATTATTATGCTTTACTCCTATTTCTGCTTTTCTTTATAAGCATGTTTTAAAATATTATCTAAAATGCTGCTTAAAGCAAAACTATATTTCTGAAGCTGCATCCGTCCAAGTAGCATGTCTAACACTTATTAACCTTTCGGATTTTCTTCATAGTCCTCTGGAGGATTGTAATCTTATTAGTTCCACTTATATTGCTTTCACTGTGGAATTATTGCGTTTTCATTGTATTAATATTCTACTGGATGGATGATTGTATTCCAATTTGTCTAGAATCTCCCTTTGGAGATAATTACATTCTAGTAATTATAATTTTTAAAATGTCTAGCCTATAGTTGTACACTATATATCTTCACTGATGGGCCAAACACAATTAACATGATACGATGTGTCGAATGCACAAAATACTTTCTTTTTGAATTGTGTTACTAGCAGTTTCTGTGATTGTTCTTGTGTTCCATTGAAGATATGTTTTCTGTGATATTCTGGGGGTAAGTGTGTATGAACGTATTGTGTTTCTTTGGTAATAGTTGTGTAATTGAAATGTGTGCACTCTTCTATGATTATACCGTATGTGTGTATAAGGGTTATTTTTTCCTTTTGATCCACTGAGGTGGTAGAAGCTAAACAATGGAAAAATTTAAGATGCATCATATAGACATGGGGGGAGGGGGGGTCCATATTCAACTGCTGAGTGTCAAGATAAGTTAGCCGGATACACCGGGATTTTCAGCGGTGTGGCAGTGCTATTGAATAATATGTAAGGCTATTTTAAAAATTAGCTGGCTAGGTATATCTGTCTAACTTTAGACCTGCTAGCAACATGGCCAGAACTAGCCGGTTAACCTAACCAGCTCCCCAGAATGCCTACCACCTGCCCCAGGAACATCTCCAACATATCTGGCTAAATTCTAGCTGAATATCATGGCTAAGTCATTTAAATGGTTAACTTTTCAAATATCCGTCTAAATGGCTTTTGAATATCTACCGCATGGAGCTTAAATTTCAAACAAATCCATGCAGCCCCATATACGATCATATATGGCTCCAAGCAGATTTGATCAAGTATTTTAGACCCTGCATAGTGCCACCTGAGCTAATTTTAAAATATGCATATCTCTGCCTCCTAAAGTAGACACAATATTGTGCGTGTACTTGTGAACTTTAGTTTGTGCATTCTTTCACCTTCCGATTTTGGTGAGGCAGCTTGTAAATCCAATTCCACAGCCCCCCATCACACTAAAAAAAAAAATAAATCAGCCTTTTAACTTCACTTCACGAATTTTCCACACCTTTTTGAGAGTTTGATCATTCCCCTGTAGGCCACTACCATACATACCGTGAATTCATTAATATATTTAAAGGAAGCTAATTAGACACATTCCTACTACCAAAAACTTAATTAGGAACTGAACAAATTTGAGATGAAGGCAGCAGTCCAGCAGCAAGAGGGGGGGGCTTACCAGTCTTTTGCATCGAGTATCACATGTATGATTTTTTACCCACCGGTGAGAAGTTGTACATGTGCATGCGATGCAAAGAGCTCCTGTCTCTGAGAGAACGAGTCCAATCTCTGGAGGCTAGAGTGGCAGACCTGGAGGAGCTGAGGCAGACAGAAAGGTATATATATGAGACCTTCAGGGACATAGTAGCCAAGTCCCAACTTCAGACTGGTAGCCCTGATGCTGCCTTGGAGGAAGAAGGTCTCATGATCGGAGAGCATCAACCTGGTGCAGGAGGAAAGGATCCTGTAGCAAGGACCTGCTCTCCAGGTGATGCATTGTCCTTTCGCACTGAGGATGTGTCTCCAAGGGCTTCTTCCCAGGAGGGAAGGATAGGGTTGGTCGTCATAGTTGGTGATTTGATTATTAGGAATGTAGACAGCCAGGTGGCTGGTGGGCATGAGGATTGCCTGGTAATATACCTATCTGGTGCGAAGGTAGCAGACCTCATGCATCACCTAGATAGGAATTTAGACAGTGCTGAGAAGGAGCCGGCTGACATGGTAAATGTGGGCACCAACGATATAGGAAAATGTGGGAGGGAGGTTCTGGAAGCCAAATTTAGGCTCTTAGGTAGAAAGCCTAAATCCAGAACCTCCAAGGTAGCATTCTCTGAAATGCTCCCTGTTCCACGCGCAGGTCCCCAGAGGCAGGCAGAGCTCTGGAGTCTCAATGCATGGATGAGATGATGGTTCAAGGAAGAGGGATTCAGTTTTGCAAGGAACTGGGGAACCTTTTGGAGAAGGGGGAGTCTTTTCTGAAGGGATGGGCTCCACCTTAACCAGGGTGGAACCAGACTGCTGGCGCTAACCTTTAAAAAGGAGCTAGAGCAGCTTTTAAACTAGAACAAAGGGGAAAGCCTACAGTTGCTCAGCAGTGCATGGTTCGGAGGGAAGTATCTTCAAAGGATACTAATGATTAGGGATGTGAATCATTTTTTGACGATTTAAAATATCGTCCGATATATTTTAAATCGTCAAAAATCGTTAGGGCCATGATACAATACCAATTCCCCCGATTTATCATTAAAAAATCGTAAATCGGGGGAAGGGGGAGGGCAGGAACTTACTTACTTGCCCTAAACCAATGGCAGGAAAACCGGCACACTAAAACCCCCTAAAACCCACCCCCGACCCTTTAAATTAAATCCACCACCCTCCCGAACCCCCCCACAAATGCCTTAAATTACCTGGGGGTCCAGCGGCGGTCCAGAACGGGCTCCTGCAATTGAATTGTGTTGTCTTCAGCCGGCGCCATTTTGCAAAATGGCGGCCGCAAAATGGCGGCGGCCATAGACCAACACGATTCGACTGCAGGAGGTCGTTCCGGACCCCCGCTGGACTTTTGGCAAGTCTTGTGGGGGTCAGGAGGCCCCCCCAAGCTGGCCAAAAGTCCCTGGGGGTCCAGCGGGGGTCCGGGAGCGATCTCCTGCCGCGAATCGTTTTCCGTACGGAAAATGGCGCCGGCAGGAGATCGACTGCAGGAGGTCATTCAGCGGCGGTCCGGAACCCCCGCTGAATGACCTCCTGCAGTCGATCTCCTGCCGGCGCCATTTTCCGTATGGAAAACGATTCGCGGCAGGAGATCGCTCCCGGACCCCCGCTGGACCCCCAGGGACTTTTGGCCAGCTTGGGGGGGCCTCCTGACCCCCACAAGACTTGCCAAAAGTCCAGCGGGGGTCCGGAACGACCTCCTGCAGTCGAATCGTGTTGGTCTATGGCCGCCGCCATTTTGCGGCCGCCATTTTGCAAAATGGCGCCGGCTGAAGACAACACAATTCAATTGCAGGAGACCATTCCGGACCGCCGCTGGACCCCCAGGTAATTTAAGGCATTTGGGGGGGGGGTTCGGGAGGGTGGGGGATTTAATTTAAAGAGTCGGGGTGGGTTTTAGGGGGTTTTAGTGTGCCGGTTTTCCTGCCATTGGTTTAGGGCAAGTAAGTACTTCCCTCCCAAAGTTGATGAAGTATTAAGGCATTTGGGGTGGGGGATTTAATTTAAAGGGTCGGGGGTGGGTTTTAGGGGGTTTTAGTGTGCCGGCTCACGATTTTAACGATTTTCACGATATTTTAAACACCCAAACGGCAACAATACGATTCCCTCCCCCTCCCAGCTGAAATCGATCGTTAAGACGATCGAGGACACGATTCACATCTCTACTAATGATGCATTAGAATTAGGGCATCCCAACAGTGAGGTTCCCATAGGGTTCCTGCAGGTGTATATGTACTAGGGGCTGAAGTCAGATTGAAATCTGATCCATCTCCAACTGCTATCAGGAGTACACTATAGCCATTGGTCCTGAGTCCATCTGTTACACGCTAGGAAATTATAATTTATCCCTATCAATTAAAAAGCAGAATGAAAATACAAACAAAAAACAAACTTTGAAATGTTGTATCCTAATGCCAGAAGTCTAAGAAGTAAGATGGGAAAATAAGAATGTATAGCAGTGAATGAACACATAGACTTAATTGGCATCTCAGAGACATGGTAGAAGGAGGATAATCAATGGGTCAGTGCTATACCGGGGTACAAATTATATCGTAATGACAGAGAGGCGGCGTGGGATGTCCAGGATGGCATAGAGTAAAACAGGATAAAGATCCTGCATGAGCCTAAGGCAGGGGTGGGCATTTCCAGTCCTCAAGGGCCACAAACCTGTCGAGCTTTTAGGATATCCTAATGAATATGCATGACATAGATTTGCATACAACTGAGGCAGAGTGCATGCAAATCTCTCTCATGCATATTCATTAGGCATATCCTGAAAACCAGACTGGTTTGGTTTGTGGCCCTCGAGGACCGGAACTGCCCACCCCTGGCCTAATGGCCAGATTTTCAAAAGGCCCGGCGACGCGCGTAAAGCCCCAGGACGCGTGTAAGTCCTGGGACTTTACTAAAGGGGCGGTCCGGGGGCAGGGCATGGGTGGGGTGAGGCATGAGCGGGGCCAGAGGCCTCCGACACAGCGGCCATTACCGCTGTGTCGGAGTATCATGTGCTGGCAGGCTTACAGCGCGTGCAATTTGCGTTTGCCCAGAGGCAGGCGCAAAAGGTAAGATAAAAGTCAGGGGGGTTTAGAGTAGGGCTGGGGGGAGAAGGTTAAGGGAAGGGATGGGAAAGTCAGGCTAAGGGGAAGGGAACGGGGAAGCAGCGTGGCTCAGCGTGCGCATGTAATAAAATCGCGTGTCCATATGCGTGCGCCGGGTAGTTGTGATGGAGAACCTACAGAGAAGGGCGACCAAAATGATAAAGGGGATGGAACAGCTCCCCTTAGGGGTGTGCATTTGTTTCCTATGTATTTGTAATCAGCAACATATAGGGCCATATTTGTTGTATTCGTGGGGAAGCGAAACGTATCGCAATTCCCCATGAATACAATGAATCTTTGCCGAATTATTCGGCCATCTAAAGAGGCAAATTTTAAAAAACCCTCCTGACCCCCCCTCCCCCCCAAGACTTACCAAAACTCCCTGGTGGTCTGGGAGCCATCTCCTGCACTCACACCCTCAGCTGCCAGTATTCAAAATGGCGCCGATAGCCTTTGACCTTCTATGTCACGGGGCTACCAGTGCCATTGGTCAGCCCCTGTCACATGGTAGGAGCAATGGATGGTCAGCCCCTGTGACATAGTGAGGGCAAAGGCTACCGGCTGCCAGTATTCAAAATGTCACTTGCTCCTACCAAGTGACAGGGGCTGACCAATGGCACCGGTAGCCCCTGTGACATAGAAGGTCAAAGGCTATCGGTGCCATTTTGAATACCGGCAGCCGAGGGTGTGAGTGCAGGAGATGGCTTCCGGACCCCCCACTGGACAACCAGGGAGTTTTGGTAAGTCTTGGGGGAGTCAGGAGCGTGGGGGGTTGTACTTAATTCAATTTTAGCCAGGAAACGAATAAGAATTAACGCATGTATGTATTGGGGGTCCCCCTTGCCGAATGCAATGTATCTGCCCCCAGACGAATATGAATCCCGAATGCAACGTCCCTCTGCACATCCCTAGCTCCCCTATGAGGAAAGATTAAAGAGGTTAGGACTGTTCAGCTTGGAGAAGAGACGGCTGAGAGGGGATGTGATAGAGGTGTTTAAATTCATGAGAGGTCTCGAACGGGTAAATGTGAATCAGTTATTTACTCTTTCGGATAAGAGAAGGACTAGGGGGAACTCCATGAAGTTAGCATGTGGCACATTTAAAACTAATCAGAGAAAGTTCTTTTTCACTCAACGCACAATTAAACTCTGGAATTTGTTGCCAGGGGATGTGGTTAGTGCAGTTAGTGTAGCTGGATTTAAAAAAGGATTGGATAAGTTCTTGGAGAAGAAGTCCATTACCTGCTATTAATTAAGTTGACTTAGAAAATAACAACTGCTATTACTAGCATAAGTAGCATGGGACAGACTTAGCTTAAGGGTACTTGTCAGGTTCTTATGGCCTGGATTGGTCACTGTTGGAAACAGGATGCTGGGCTTGATGGACCCTTGGTCTGACCCAGTATGGCATGTTCTTATGTTCTTTTATTCTTATCTTGGGGGACTGTTCTGGAGGGACGCTAAGAAAATAAGTTAAAGAAAGGGCAACCAGGGTGCATGTGCAAAAATGCATGAATTAAGTGCATGAATTAAGTGCGTTAATCTGCCCCCCAAACGAAAGGGGAAAGTGAGGGTATTTCCCTCTAAACTGACACAAGTAAGGGAGAGAGCACTGTCATTAGCCGGCCCTATATTATGGAACTCAATGCCACCCGAAATAAGACTAATGAGGGATCAAAAACTTTTCAAAAAAAGCTTAAAAACAAGGCTTTTCAAAGTGAGAATGGGAAATAGGTAGTACTAAGAAACAAGAAAAGGACTCATACACACAAGCAAAAGTCACCTGAGAACATATATGTATTTTTATTTTTATTTTATCACACTTAAGTATTAAGTTAAAGAATTACAGTATACCGCATCAACGGTTAGCCCATAAAGGGAATTTTAATACACTTTACATATAGCTTATAATATTGAATCATGTATCTGAACAACTGCGGCACCCTCTGGTTAAAGTCCAATCCATTTTGATTTTATTTATGTGCCTATTTGTAAACCGTTGTGATGGTATATCACTAAACGACAGTATAGAAACGTTTTTAAATAAATAAATATACCCCCCCTTCCCTCAGAACAATGCACCATCCCCGAATGCACTACCATTTACCCAAAACAGGAGGAGCAGGACCTCACTGATGAGTTTGATAAGGGAGTCTCCGTCTCGTCTGGGGAATTTTCGTTGAGCCCTCCAGTTCTAAGAACTCCGCAAGCGATTTCCTCAAGCCTGCCGCCAAAGTCTGCATTAGGGAGTCTGAGAATGGAAAGCTCAGAGGAAGCTACAGAGGGAGCGGCTGTGAGTGGAATGGAGCGAGGAGAAATATTGATGCAAGAAAGTGAACCAATATCAGTCTCGGTAGACATTTTGAAGCCAGGTTCTTCTGTGGGCGGTAAGACTGTTTTAATTCCTACGACTAATGTGACTGCATCTATGGCTTCTGTGTTGATACAGGAAAATCGACCTTTGTTGGTTTCACTACCTAAACCTGCTGTGGTTATACTGGACTCCCTCTGGGAATTGATGGCCCATCAGAATTAAGCCTTACAAAGTTGTTCATCACAGATAATCAGATCTAAATTGGTAACAGTGACCCAAGATCATAATTTTCAATTATTGGAGCATACAAATAAGATTCAAGATCTTGAGAGTCAAGCTAAAGAAATACAGAAAGTTCAGACAGCTAAGGTTCAGGACTGTATTGTTCTCAATAAGAAAATAGAATTGTTTGAAAATCGTCTTAATTTAAGACTTCTAAACTTTCCCAGATAAACTAGCTCTGGTGGTGCCCAACGATATTGTCCTGCAAATTACAAACAGTGTAGCTTCAGCATTTAACGAGAGACTTATAAAACTCCAAACAGTGATGGAGGAGATAAATGAAAAGCTTGAAAGCCAAACACAGTGGATTGAGATGACAGAGCATCGCAACTTTTCCCAAGAAGACAAAATGGTGGAGGCAGCAGCCCAGATCACTGAGCTACAGTCCCATAAATACATACATACTTGCTTGAGCACCTGGATAATCAAGAGAATAGGAGCCACAGGAAAAGCTTATGGATTCTGAGGTTGCCAGAATCCATGAAAGGTGCATACCTGATACATTTTATTGAAAACTGGCTGCCTGGAAAGTTAAGCCTCACAACACCAAAGCCAAACCATGCTGTGAATGAGCACACAGAGCAGGCCTATTAAAAGAAAATAGTGGCAAATCACTACCAGTTGTAGCCCGATCTTGAACGGGGTCACAAACTTAAAATTTTATGGCGTATTGCAAGACCAAAGGGTCCACAATCTCCGACTGTTTCAAGATTATTCTGTGCATGTGGTTGCTCAGCGGATAGAACCGGCACTGGAGTGCTCTGAGCTAGATCAAAAGGGTGTATTGTTTAACCTACTTCACCTAGAGAAACTAAGAATCCAACAATGGAGCTGTAAAATTCTTCACTATAGCCAGGAAAGCAAAGGTGTACCTGTCTTCATTAAATGCATAGGCTGCAAAATGATTTTTCAGGATCAGCAACAGAGGCCATGTTATGGTGCTTCTGATGGCGTAAATGTCTAGAATGGGCTACCTCGAAAGAGAAACCTCATTGACTCCTATGGAAGTCATGGGCGCTGTTTGTGCTTTGGTGATGGCAACATTGAGGGACAAGATATCTTAATTGTGAGTGGCTTTGTTCATCACCAGCAGAGTGTAACGTGCAGCATAGAGGTATAATCTCATCGCTTTGAAACAGTTTGCACATTTCTGAGTTAAGGATGGCTATTTCATAATAGGCCGTCAGAATTCATATAGAGAAATTATAAGCACAGTCCTTTAAATTCAAAGTTAAAATATTTGTATGTATATTTTTCTTTTTCACCACAGAATATAAGGTTTTGTAACATTACTTACCAACACACCGTATATCCTAAAATGGGTAATAATATTTTTGGGGTAGATGGTATTTTACATCTCTATAAAGCCTAATTTCATAGGGGCTCCTACAAGGTAAGTGTGATGGGGAATGGATGGGCGGGTTCTTGGGGATTTGCTGGGGCACACCCTTGAGTAAGTGCTAAGATGCAGGGGTCTGTGTTCCCTTGGAGAGCATGGGGGGAATTTTCTTTGGGGATTACAAAGTTATAGATATGTGTGTGGATGCTATGGTGTGAATGTGTGAGAATGATGATGAATGGAATGGTACAAATGCTGATACATAACATAAATGAGAGGAGGTGCCAAAGATGGTACCTTGCAAAGGGGGGATTATTTGATTCAGATCTCAGATGCTTTGGAGCTGGGGCAATCGAGAATTACCAGGAGTACACTGTGGTCCACTTTGGTGGCGTATAGAATGTTTGTATACAAAGGATTGTGAAATCTAATAGTAGGAGTTACAATAGTTACACTGAATGATGATAGCATACATTCCCCCATAAAATGGAAAAAATTGATCAACTTATTCAAAAGGTTCAATTCGCATATAGTCATGATGCAAGATGTTCACTTATGTGGAACATTTATTTATTTTATGTATTTGCTTTTATATACCAATATTCATTGGGGTATATCACATCGGTTTAAATGTTAATGCGGAGAATAGTAAGACTAAGGTGTCTTATTATTTTTACATTGTAATAGAGGCAGATCAGCAATTAATATAGTTACATTTTAACAGAAAGGAACATTGTAACAGAAGTAACTCAAAAACTAATATAATTATGTTTTGGAAGTAGGCAACTCAAGAATTATAACATTGCATAAATATGTATATTAGAAACAGAGTGGAATTTATTGTGGTACGCGGGCATGCAATAGGGCTAAATAGTATTGAGACATTTGCATTTTATCATGAGATTGGATAGTAGTAAGACTAAGGTGTCTTATTTTTTTAACATTGTAACGGAGGCAGATCAGCAATTAATATAGTTGTTGCGGTTCTGGCCGTGAGCCATTGAGAGAAATGACAATTCAGTCATACTCTCCATTTCCTATCCTTTAGCCAGATACCAATCCAGAATAGGACATTGCCTCCTACTCTATGACTTGTTAATTTCTTGATGAGAATCTCATGAAGGACTTTGACAAACCCCTTCTGAAAATGCATATACACTAGATCATCTTACTTATCCTTGTCAACATGTTTGCTAACCTCTTCAAGAAAAATCTAACAGCTTTTTAAGGCAATATTTTCCTTTGTTGCCTCTGACTCATTAGTCTGCATCTATCCAGATGGCCAGTTATTTTTAGAGGTGGGTATGGCAAAGATTTTTGTTTCATTTTTAATCTATTGTAATTTTTTTTCATTTCATTTTGTATTATATTTTATTTTTAAATTTTTTGCATTTTATGTGCACACTAAATCAAATTAACTCAATAGTGTGCACTATTTCAATTTAGTGCACAGAATTCAAATTAATGCAAATAGAAATGAAAAAAAACATTAATTTGTCTGTTTTTTTGTTGTTTCAATTAAAAAATGATATGAAATGATATAAGCAATACTGTTGACATTGTCTATGTGATTTCAAATGAAGCACAGCTCGAGTAATTTGGCTTTAGATTAGCTTCTACCATTTTGCCTGGTACCAGTGTCAGGCTGACCAATCTGTAGTTTCCCAGAGCACCCCAGAAAGCTTTAAAAGAAATGGGCATTAGATGGCCACCCTGCAATCCTCAGATACAATAGCCAATTTGAATGAGAATTTAAAGATCACTTGTAATAAGTCTGCCCTCCTGACTTTATCCACTCATCCCAGTCAATTTTCAATTGCCTTGATCTAACCAGCTAAGTCCTACTTCTGGTGAAATTTTCAACCACTTCAGATTCAGGCATGACTAAAGAATGGGCTTCTTAACCTACTAGTTACAGAATAGAAATGGAAGGCTGAACAAAAATATGAGGCATGATGTTATTCAGTCTATAAATGAATAAAAGATTTGAATAATTGTTACAGTTGTATTAATGCAGAACCTATAATTATTTTTTATTCTATCTTTTTGTCACAGTGTAATTAAATATAACTCCCTAGCAGGTCAATTATGTGAGAGAATAAATGTGTCCTGCAATGATAAATACCTTGGCAAGGATGGAGCAGATGAAGATTATTACTGAGTTCAGCCTGAGCTAAGGAAAATTAATCACATGTTTACCATTAACATGAAAAGTGTTTGAACATTTTTTTTATAAACTTAAAATGCTAATAGTGCTCAACTGTAGGAAATATAGTTGGCAAAATATAGTGGCATGGATATTTGTTGAAAGAATAGCCAAGACTTCTGAAAAGTAATTAGTGGAGACTGTTTTCTAAGGATGAACATATATGTAAAACAAATAAGGAATCTGAACTGAATCATGTGGATTCATTTTGGATTTTGGAAAAAATATGAATGGCCAGTTCCCCAAACATCAACTAAAATGAATGTTTGCAATTGTTTTCATTTCCCATTAAAGTCTATGGGACAAACAAAACTGCAAAGGTTTCTTTTCTCTTCACACAACCCTAGCCTGACTGGAGTTGGGGTAGCAAGGGAGAGAGAATAAGCCAGGAAGCAGGACCAATAAAGATTAGCCACATTTTTTAACCAGCCTATCCTAACTGCATCTGCATGAATTGACAGTGACTTCCTCTTCGTTTTTCAAATTCAAAGTGAAAAGAGGTTTGAGCCATGTACCATTTTATCTCACTTGTCTCTGGGCTGCAGGACAGAGTATATGATAGTGTAGGTTTCTAGCTTTGAGAGCATAAGAGAAAATTGAGAAAAGACATAGGACTGAGAAAACAAGGATTAGGAGCTCCTGGGTCTCTGTTGGGAAAACCCTACAAAAAAACTCTATCTCTGCGGGCAGCTGTCCTGGCTCTCTTTCTAAAACCTATCATCATTCAGTGTAACTATTGTAACTCCTACTATTAGAATATTCTTGGTTGGCTGATCTCCAACATCCCAGAGAAATCTGGCAGGATTTACACGCACAGGACTTTTAATATCTACCCCAAAGTGTAAGAAGAACAATTTAATTTATTTATTTATTTATCGAGTTTTATATATCATCATTCGGTTTTGCCATCATAACGGTTTACAAAAGTACGATGGTTTACAAGGTTAAGGAGGTTAACAAGGTTTTCAAAAAGGTTCAAATGATTGTTAACATAGAGACATCATATATAAGTTATTTACTGTTCAGTTTTTTTTTTCACATTTCAATTCTTTGTTATAATATATACTTGTGTTGAGATTCAATTTTCTTAATGTTAGACTGAAGGGGGTTGGTGTTGTTTTGTTCATTGGGTGAGTAGGTATGTTTTGGTGAACATCCATGTTTTTAGATCTTTTTTGAAAGTTTTTAGGTTTTCTTGAGTTCTGAGTTCAGTTGGGAGGGAGTTCCAGAGTTTCGGGCTTCCTAGGGAGATTGTTCTCTTTTGGGTTGAGGTGAGTTGTTTGGAATGAGTAGGTGGTGTCTTTAGAATTCCTTTATTTGCTGATCTGAGGTTTCTGTTTGGGGTATGTAGTTTTGTGGAGGAACTTAGCCAGTTTTCTTGTTTTTCATATATGATTTTATGTAGTATGGATAATGATGTGGTTTTTGAAAGAAAGTTCCTTGTCAATTATTACTCCAAGATTGCGGGCATGATTGACCGGAGATATAATCGTATTTTGGTTCATTAGGTTGAGTGGTAGAAGTTGAAGAGAGTTGTTCTTTCTGTCTAATATGATTATTTCAGTCTTGTTGAAGTTAAGGATTTTTTTTTAATTGGTTAGTATTTCCTTTCTTCTGCTGAAGTAAGTGGCTGTTAATTTGTATGTTTCTTCTAGTGATTTTTGTATTGGGATTCATATTTGAATGTCATCAGCATAGATGAAGATTTGATAGGAGATGGCATATTGGAAGCAGATAGATGTTGAAGAGCTTCGCTTATAAAGCGGATCCTTGGGGAACTCCAGTGTTTAGATTAATTTTCTTTGAGAGGGTATCATTGAGCAGCACTTGGTAGGTTCTTTGTGATAGGTATGAAGAGAACCATTGTAGGGTTGTTTCCTTTGCCCCAATTTCAGATAGACAGTCAATCATGGTAGAGTGGTTTACTGTATCAAAGGCTGCTGATAGGTCGAGTAAGAGTAGAAGGTAGCTGTGGCCGTTTCGAAACCTTTGAGTACGAAGTCGTTCATTGCTAGTAGTAGAGTCTCCATGTTCAGTTGCTTTCTGAAGCCAAATTGCATGGGTAGCAGGATGTTGTTTTCTTCCAGGTGGTCACTGAGCCGTGTGTGGACGACTTTCTCAATGATTTTGGCAATGAATGGTAGGTTTGATATGGGTCGGTAGTTCAGTGGGTTTTCTGGATCAAGATTATTCTTTTTCATAATGGGTTTGATGATTGCAGATTTTAGGCATTCTGGGTAGTTTCCTTCCGTGAGGGAAAGTTTTACGATGTCAGTTATCGTCTTAGTTATTCATGGTTCAAGATTTTTTATCGTTGTAATGGGTATGGCGTCAATAGGGTGTTTGGCTGGGTTCATTTTTTTAATGATCATTTGGATTTCCAGAGAAGATGCTGTCTCAAAGTTGGGCCAGCTTTTTGTTTGGATGTTCTGTATTTTCTAGTCTTGTGAGTCATTTTTAAGGTTGTTCCTTATGAGGATTTTGATATTTTGTTAAAGAAATCTGTGAAGTCGTTACTAGAGATCTTTGGTGTTGATTGTGACGGATCATCATAAGATGATTTGGTTAGGCTTTTTACTATGTTGAAGAGCATCTTAGGGTTATGTTGGTATTTGTTTATTTTGTTAGTGTAAAAGTCTTTTTTTGTTTTATGGATGAGTTTTTTGTATTCTGCTAGTTGTGCTCTATATGCGTTGAGTAATGTGGTTGTTTTGTTGTTTCTCCAAGATTTCTCTTTTTTTCTGAGTTTCCTTTTGGCTGCTCTGATGTTGTCATTGTACCAAAGATTCTGATTTTTTGGTTCATTTATTGTTTTCTTTATCATGGGGTTTATCTTGTCTGCTACAGTTCTAGTTATGGTAATCCAGGATGATTTTGCGTTTTCTGTGTTTGATAGGTCTATGTTTGTTAGTTCAGTTTGTAGATTTGCTTGAAGAGTTTCGATGCAAAAAGGTGGACGGTATGAGAATGATTTAGTTGTGCTTTTTCTTGTTGTAAGTTTATAATTTAAATATAAGTTTGCATGGATGATAGATTGGTCTGACCATGGTATATTCGTTATCTTAGTTTTGTGGTTAGACCATATGTTAGTGTTGATGAAGACTAGGTCTACTGTGTGACGTGCTTTGTGCGTTGGGCCATTCATGGTTTGACTGAGTCCCAGTGATGAGAGCACATCAATGATTGAGGCGCAAGCAGGAGAATAGGGGGCAGTGTCTATGTGTAAGTTGAAGTCACCTAAAATAATTATGGGTTTGTTGATTGATATTCTGGTCAGGAAGAATTCAATAAGTGGTGAGCAGTTCCGATCGAGAGTATTAGGAGGGCTGATCTGGGTGAATGAGGAAACAGCCTCCCACTGGGCCAGAAAGAAGAGAAGGAAGTGAGCGTAGCCTCCCATCAGGCCCAATGTAAGAGAAGTCAACCAACTCCCACCTGGGCTGATAAGGAGGCAGCCATCAGCTGGCCCTTCGACACACCTCCCAGGACCGTGCGACATACCAATGTGTCCCGACACACCTGTTGAGAACCACTGATTTAGAACAAGGTAATGTTCACATTTTTTCCTTTCTTCTTTTCCTTAAGACTTACTGCTTGTGATTGGATAAGGGGGTTGAGCTATGACATAGGATCCACTTTTCCCTCTCTCTCTTCTTATGCTTTCAGTTGCACTTCTGATTTGCCCAGCAACTGAGCTGTAGCTACTGAAGAGAGTAGGCTTTCTTATTTTTACATAGATGTTTTTGTTTCTCAAATAAATATTGAACATTCTTTTGGAACTTACTTTTAAATGGTGTGTGCATTTTTAGGTCTACTTATGTTGGATCACAGAGGTTGAACTGCAACCTCCAACAAAATATTCACTCAGGCTTTTGGAAGCACCCCAACTCTCCTCTTCTGCATACTCCATTTGCAGCACTCTTAAAGATAGCACTTGCTGTCTCTCCAATCAGTCTGATGGCATGGACCCTCCAAAAGCTCCCCTTCCTGAGACTCCTGCCTCAGTGACAAGCTCCTATCCTCATGGAAACGACCTTTTTATACCACTCTAATACTTTTCCCTATTAACTGAGTCACACTGCCATTCATACACTGGCACACTCCTCTGTACACTCTGCTTGATCCCTAACTCTGAAAATTTCTACATTGTAACACATAGCATAATCTTTAACCTCAAAAGTTAACATAGAATCAAGTAAAATATAGTACCAGTATACCATCTAGTGGCTTAGTCCCACACATGACACCCTTGCACCTCAATGCAAGCTTTATTGCTCTATAACCTCACCACCACCACCATCATCTGCACCTCCAATACAAACCCTCTTCAGAGCTACAAAACAACCATATGATTCCAGGACCCTTGATCTCTATCTCCAGCCCCCTCAAAATCTTCCTATATTCCAGCCCCACCAACAGTTTCCTTCCATCACCTTAAGCCCCAACTCTACCACCTCAACCCTCAGGAGGAATGTTTCTTACTGCTGTTGTTGGTGAAATGGTGTTACACAGTGCCACTTTCAATTTGACTCATATGTTGTGCAAGTGCAGGTCAAAGTGTGAAGCAGTACTGATCACTGCCATTTCTACAGCAACAGTAAGCCATTAGGAGTTAAAGAATACTCCTGCGGCAATAGGAGTCATAGTGGAGACTCAGGGGAGGCAGGGATCTGGTAGGGAGTATGACTGCACCTGGAAATCTGGGGGGATCCATATATGTCAGAGGTTCTTAGAGGGAGGATCAAAGTCAGGACAGATAGAGAGGTTCCCCCAAGCTTCAGGACAGTTAGTGTGAGGCGAAAAGCAGAGCGTGAGCATGCTTAAAGAGTCATGTTCCCTATAATGAGACCCTGTGAGCATGGGTACACTCTGCATACAAGCATATTCATACTTTGATCATTTTTTAGGATGTGTGTCCCAAAATGTGAGCTAATGGACTTTCTAATTTTAGTAAACATCCAGGGGCAAATCTAAAATTTTCCTGGGAAGCTTGCAAGTCTGTGGATATAAGACACCAAAGAACCTCCAAGCTAATTTTGAAAGGGAAACTCTCCGCAGCAAACCTTGAAACGACCTATGAGTCTGATATTTCATGATATTTTCCATAGATTAGCAATTTTGCTACAGATGTTAATAAGGTCAGAGTTCATTAGCAGCGGTAGCAAAATTGTATGAGAAATGTTTTGCATGTGGCCACAGCTGGACCTTCAAGCATTCCAGACCATGGCAATGCATGAACTGGGCCTGGGAAGCAGCAGTTCAGACAAATCGCTGTGGGAATTTAAAGGGGCCTCATGGCCCATGTGATCACCCTGCCCTCCCCTCCCCCATGTGATATCCAAATTGCCTGGTAGTCTTAGAGGTCTCTCTCGAACCCAACCCCTGAGCCCTTTGTGGGTCCTAAATACAAAATTCCAACCCCATTAAGAAACCTCACACCTTCCCACCCTCCCCAAAGCATCTAAATCCCCACCTCATTGAGGTGTAGTTTTTTTTTTTTGCAAAAATGGACCCACAAAGTCTTTTTCACATGCCTTTTGTCATCAAATACCACATGATTTTGTTTCACAGTAGCTCATTAATATGGTATTTGAAAAAATGTTCTTGTGCAGTGGACTATGCCCATATTTTTGCATTTTTACACATCTATAAGGCATTTTGTGCACATTTTCACATAAAATCCTATTTTTGCAAAAGTTTCACAGTTTAATACCTGAGCCTCTATGTCAGCGGTGTGCACTTTCCCTTCCCTGCCTTAACCCTGACCCTACTCCTTTTCATTGTGGTCAAAGCTACATGCGTACCTGTGGCTGCATTAAGGAGTGCAATTCTCAAATAGCCTTTTCTAGCCATATTAATCATTAACACAGCTGAATGCCTTTGAATATTGTCCTCCCTGTACCAGGCCCTATCACCAATAACTGCATTCATTTCTTAAAATACAACTCCATAATAGTTAAGTATATATGATCCACAATATCTAACTTTGATATTAACTTTATATTTTATCTTTGCTATTTATATAATCACAAAACAATCGGCATGCAGGGGATATACACAGAGGTTTGATTCTTTCTTAATTTGGATAGTCAAAAGATTTGATGCCCTCAAACTGGCAATTAAAAATTACATAATAGTAAAAATAAACCAGTTTTAAAAATATTTTGGTTTATATAAATCAGATTCAATGTTCTTAATAATTTGAAGCATTTTGCACTTTTTGGATGTCAGATACGGGTAAAGGGAGTTTAACTGCAGTCTCCGATTCAGTTGAATCACTGAAGAAGGAGGATTACATTGTGAAAGGCGAGTTATTAAAGCTTTGTTTCCCAAATGAGAATAATTTAGTGTTCTGCAGATGCTCTGTCAGTGATTATTCTGGAACACAGGGAGAACACAAATTCTTCTGTAACTTGCTTCAAAACATAAATCTTTAAACTCTACTGCAAAATACAACATTGATTTGCCATAAAAGAATAATCATTTTGCTCCATCATCTCTCATCAGCATGCTGGTATAGTGCTACTCTGTAGTAAAAGTAATCAGCACACAAGGCCACATTAGGGGCCAATTCACTAAGGATATGGTTTAATGGTGAGGTGAAAGAGGCAGTTAAAACCAAAGGGGCATCTTTCAAAAAATGAAAAGCAGACCCAAAAGAATTAAATAAGCAGGTGATTAAGCACTGCCAAGTTAGACAGTAGTAAGACGGGCCAAGACATGAAAGCAAAAACTAATAATAAAACCTTTTTCGAGTACATTGAAAGAAAAAAAAATCAGTGACAAGATCTTAAATTGGGCTCACTTTTCAATAGGCAACCAGTGTAATTCTAACAAAGGTGTAGCACTCATCCTTCTGGGATAATGGAAAATCAATTGAGCAGCCATATTTTGAACTACTTGTAATGGATATAAATCTTTCTTTGGGAGGCCTACCAAAAGTGCATTATAATAGACTAACAATGGCCAGATCAACGCTTGTATGAGTGCCCTAAAAACAGAAAAGTCCAGAACTGATCTGAGCCTCCTAAGTTGCTTTAGCTTATAGAAAACTCTCTGTATAATGGAGGAAACAGGGAACCAAGCAAAATGACTCATCCACTAATACCCCTAAATTGGATTGGATTGGTACAGTAACTGGTTAAAAGACAGGAAACAGGGAGTAGGACTAAATGGGCTGTTTTCCAAATGGAGAAAGGTTATTAGTGGAGTACTCCATTGGTTAGTACTAGGATCTATGCTGCATAACATCTTCATAAACTATCTGAAAAAGGGACCAAAGAGTCAGGAGATCAAATTTATAGATGTCACAAAATTATTAAGTTCTTGGAGGAGAAGTCCATTACCTGCTATTAAGTTCACTTAGAGAATAGCCACTGCCATTAGCAATGGTAACATGGAATAGACTTAGTTTTTTGGGTATTTGCCAGTTTCTTATGGCCTGGATTGGCCACTGTTGGAAACATGATACTGGGCTTGATGGACCCTTGGTCTGACCCAGTATGGCATTTTCTTATGTTCTTATTCAAAGTTGTTAAAAGAGCAGCAGATTGCAAGGAATTGCAGAATGACCTTGTAAGACTAAGGGATTGGGCATCTCAATGACAGATTAAATTTCGTATGGAAAAGTGCAAAGCAATGCACATAGGAAAAAGTAGTCCCAACTTGCACAATGCTGGGTTTTGTATTTGGAGTCATCACCCAGGCAAAGGACATTGGAGTCCTTGTGGACATACAGTTAAATATTCAGCTCAGTGATTAGCAGTGGTCAGAAAAGCAAATAGAATATTAGGAATGAACCAAAAAGAAAAGGTGAATAAAATGGAAATTATCATATTACCTCTTTATCAATCTGTGGTGCACAGTTATGGTCTCAAAGGTCTTTTTTGAGAGGATGCAACAAAAATGATAAAGAGATGGAATAGCTCCCCTATGATGAGAAGCTGCTACATTGGCTTGGACTCTTTATCTTGGAAAAGAGAAGGCTGAGATAGAAGTTTGTAAAATCATGATTAAATAAAGAACCATTATTACTCTTATAAATAATACTAAAAATAGTTGACACTTTATGAAACCAACAAGCGAGCTGTGAAATCTTTTGCTAGAGGACATGGTCAAGGCAAGTAGCATAGCAGGGCGTAAAACAGATTTGGACAAGATCCCGAAGGAAAATTGGGTAACCCCACTATCAAACAAGAGGCATATAAAATGATGAAAAGTTCTGTACCTAATAATGAGGGCTAGTATCTCAAATTTATTTAGTGAGTTCAAATTTTTGGGTCATGCAGATGATGAAGTGGACCCTGGAAGAAGCAACAGGATGGTTCACGTTCTCTTGACTGGTCAAGGAATGCCTTGGCTGTTCTCCCCTGCATGAACCTAGTCCCTATATTTCTCTATAAGTTTTGCCACAAATAAAATCTAGCAAAGCAGAATCATATCACTCTAAGGCATTGATTCTCAACCGGTGTGTTGCGACACACAAGTGTGTCGCCAAACACAGGCAGGTGTGTCACGTCTCCCGGTGTCCCACTGCCCCGTTGTACTTTCCTTCTCCCTTTTTCCAGCCCCCGCAGACCAATTGGAAGCTTCCTTTCTTCCAACCCCCACTGCCCAATGGGAATCCTCCTTCATTCTTCCTGCCCCCGTGCCAGCCAATCAGAAGCCTCCTCCCTTCTACCTGCCACTGGAAGTAGGAAGAAGGGAGGAAGCCTTCGATTGTCTGGTGAGGCAGGCATCGCATAGCCTGGGGGTGGGGTGGGAGGAATGGCAGTTCCAAACCCCGACGAAGCAAGGCTGCCACGGGAGCTCATCCCCATGGTGGTGAAGAGGAAAACCCGACCCTGATGAAGCAAGGCCGCCACGGGAGCCCATCCCTATGGCAGCAAAGAGGAAACCCAACCCCGACCGAGGCCATCATGGGAGCCCATTCCCATGGTGGCGAAAAAAGAAGGCCCACCGGAGTAAAGCCGTGGTGAAACTGAAGCCCATCCCTGCAGTGAAGGAAGAAGAGGTTTTTGGTGAGAGTTTGTGTGTGTGGGTGTGGGTGTGTGTGGGGGGGGGGGGAATGGGTGCCTGGGTGAGAGCTTGTGTGTGTGGGTGTGAATGGAAGCCTGGTGAGAGCTGGTGTGAATGGGTGTTTGGGTGAGAGTTTGTGTGAATGGGTGCGAGAGCATTTGTGTGTGATTGAGAGCTTGTATATAAGAAAGCATGTGTGTGATTGAGAGAGAGACTGGTCAGGGAGGTGATGTGTTTCTGTGTGAGAGAGAGAGACTGATCAGGAAGATGACTGTTGTGAGAGAGACTGGTCGTGGGGTCTAATCGGGTGTGTGTGTGAGTGACTGGTTGTGGGTGCTAAGGAAGAGGACTGTGAGGACAGAGCTTCAGCAGCCTTTCCTGCTGGTGAGTGCTATTGGAAAGTTGCTGGAGAGGGTAAGTAAAGGTGGCTTTTTAAATTTATTTTTCTTGATTGACTGCCATTTTAATTATTGGGTATTGTGCGATGTCTGCTGTTTTGAAAGATTTTATTGATATTTGGACATGTTTTAATAATTTGTATGAGTTTTTAATTGTTGGATATTCTTTTCAGCAGCTGTTTTGTAACATTTTTAGTATAGCTTTACAATTTTTTCTGTGTGGGGCTCTATAGCAGCTTGGCTTATTCTTTTTTCCCAATAGGAAATGTATTAGTGTTTAGGGCCTGGTTTAATAGCTGTATTTCTTAGATAGGGTTGTTATTGTTTGAATCTGTTCCATAATATAGGTGTAACTTTGTGCGGGTTTATGTGCATTATTGCAAATCCTGAGAGTCTGTTTGTTACACTGATACGTGGAACCAAGGCCGGTGACCGCTTACCTCGAGTAGTTGAACTTCTTGGAACCGGAGGCTCAAAGAGTGGCGTTGGGTAGGACACCACGGGTAGTCCAGGTAGAGCCAGCAGCGATGACAGGAACCAGGAAGGGTAGTCCAGCGGCAGGCAGCAGGTAACAGGGGGAGAAGGGCTGATGTGCACAGAGCAGGAGAGAGACCTCGGGGTGACAGTCTCTAATGATCTGAAGTCGGCGAAACAATGTGACAAGGCGATAGCTAAAGCCAGAAGAATGCTGGGCTGCATAGAGAGAGGAATATCGAGTAAGAAAAGGGAAGTGATTATCCCCTTGTACAGGTCCTTGGTGAGGCCTCAACTGGAGTACTGTGTTCAGTTCTGGAAACCGTATCTCAAAAGGGACAGAGACAGGATGGAGGCGGTCCAGAGAAGGGCGACCAAAAAGGTGGAGGGTCTTCATCGAATGACTTATGAGGAGAGATTGAAGAATCTAAATATGTACACCCTGGAGGAAAGGAGGAGCAGAGGTGATATGATACAGACTTTCAGATACTTAAAAGGTTTCAACGATCCAAAGACAACGACAAACCTTTTCCGTCGGAAAAAAATCAGCAGAACCCGGGGTCACGAGTTGAAGCTCCAGGGAGGAAGACTCAGAACTAAAGTCAGGAAGTATTTCTTCATGGAGAGGGTGGTGGATGCCTGGAATGCCCTTCCGGGTGAAGTGGTGAAGACCAGAACTGTGAAGGACTTCAAAGGGGCATGGGATAAACACTGTGGATCCATAAAGTCTAGAGGACATGAATGAAGAATGGGTGGCTCACGGGAATGACAGCTACTACCAGGAGATAATACCCTTATTCAATAAACATACACACGATTAATGCGACTCCAACATTGCTCCAAGCTTCAACGGCAAGAGGAAATGTGGAAAAAGATTTGCATTCACAAAAAGCGGGGAGTAGCTTGCTTGTTACTGCGGTTACTACCGCAAACCAAATAAGCTTGATACTTCACTTTCAATGCATAACCAGCATAGCTCTCTGCTACAACGGCAGGGGAGGAAGTCTGACACTACGAGCATATCCAGCATAGCTCTCTGCTTCAATGGCAGGGGAGGAAGCATGATACTACGTGCATATCTAGCATAGCTCTCTGCTTCTACGGCAGGGGAGGAAGTCTGATACTTCGTGCAAATCCAGCATAGCTCTCTGCTTCAACGGCAGGGGGAATGAAGAAAAGTGGATCTATATACAGACTACAACCAACAGGGACTAAGTCGCATAGTCTGAGTAGACAAATGGGCATGGGTGTAGCTTGCTTATTGCGGTGGTTACTACCCCTAACTAATTTAAGCTATATATTACACTTAGATGCAGCTCCAACACTGCTCCTTGCATTAATGGTGGGGGTGGAAGGGAAATAGAACCAAATGGTTATTAAGAGCCAAGAGTAACAGATAAGTATGAGAGAGAAAAAAAAAGTGCGAAGCTTGCTGGGCAGACTGGATGGGCCGTTTGGTCTTCTTCTGCCGTCATTTCTATGTTTCTATGTTTCTATCAGTCCAGGTCAGGGCAGGCAGCAAGCAGAGTAATCCAATAACAGTCCAGGTCAGGGCAGGCAGCGAGCAACAGGAACCAAGGCAACTTATCCAAAGGCAGGCAGCAGGCAGAGTAATTCAGTAACAGTCCAGGTCAGGGCAGGCAGCGAGCAACAGGAACCAAGGCAACTTATCCAAAGGCAGGCAGCAGGCAGAGTAATCCAAAAAGCAGTCCAGGTCAAGCAGGCAGCAAGCAGCAGGAAACATAGCAAAGAAACTCCACAACACACTTGTGGCCGAAGCAACACGGAAGAGGAGAAGCTCCCTTAAATAGGGCAGGTTTCCCACACTGCCCAGCACTTCTGCCGGCGTCTGACGTCAAAAGGGGGCGTGGCCAAGGCCCCGATTCGTGCAGAGCCGCGCCGCGGGGAACGCCAGCATCAGGGGGAAACGCCAAAGCCATCGGGAGAGTTACGGCAGGTAACAGTAACCCCCCTGCAAGGCCCTCCTCTCTTCTCCCTAGGTCTGGGCTTGAGAGGAAAATGTTGATGGAATTTTTTAAGCAAACGAGGTGCCTGTACATTATGAGCAGGTTCCCAAGAGTTCTCTTCAGGTCCAAAGTTCTTCCAAGAAATTAAATATTGTAGTTGTCCCCTACATCTTCTGGAATCCAGGATGTACTCCACTTCAAATTGGTTATCATTCTGAATTCAGTATGTATTAGGCCTCCTCTTTCTGGAAGGCCAAGACATAATTGCAGGTTTGAGTAAAGTCAAGTGGAAGGTGTTGTGAATCTGCAAGGAGGACAGTAAAGATAGTCTATAAGTGACATTATTAATCTGCTTCTCAATAGGGAAAGGAGCAATAAAGCGAGGAGCAAATTTTAATGACGGCATGCATAATTGAAGATTGCATGTGCTCAACCACACGAGATCTCCTGCCTAGAGTCGAGGAGCAGGACATCTCATCTTATCTGCTTGGATCTTCATTCTAGCGGCATTCTTTAATAGTAAGGCTCGTGTCTCTTCCCATAACTTGGTCATAGAGGCGATGGTTGTGTTGACAGCCGGACAAATTGAAGAAGTAGCAATAGGTAACAGGAGTCGTGGGTGTCTATCAAAGACTACAAAAAAGGGAGAACTCCTCGTGACCTGGTTCAAATGATTATTATGACATATTTCTGCCCAGACCAACAAGGGAGCCCAGTTGATTGACATAAGATTGAAGAAAGACCTTCAGGGATTGATTCGTCCGTTCTGTGAGTCCATTGATTTGGGTGTGGTAGGCTGAGGAAAATTCAAGTTTATTTTTAGAAGTTTGCACAGTTCTTTCCAAAATCGAGCTGTAAATTGCACCCCTCTATTAGAAACAATACTGAGAGGTAACCCATGAAGACAGAAAATGTGTTGAAGAAATAGGTGAGCTAACTCTGATGCAGAAGGTAAACCTGGCAGCGGAATAAAATGAGCCATTCTGGAACAACGGTCCACCACCACCCAAATGACAGTGTTATTGTCTGAAGTCGGAAGGTCAACTGTTACACTGATATGTGGAACCAAGGCCGGTGACCGCTTACCTCGAGTAGTTGAACTTCTTGGAACCGGAGGCTCAAAGAGTGGCGTTGGGTAGGACACCACGGGTAGTCCAGGTAGAGCCAGCAGCGATGACAGGAACCAGGAAGAATAGTCCAGCAGCAGGCAGCAGGTAACGCAATCCAGTAACAGTCCAGGTCAGGGCAGGCAGCAAGCAGAGTAATCCAATAACAGTCCAGGTCAGGGCAGGCAGCGAGCAACTGGAACCAAGGCAACTTATCCAAAGGCAGGCAGCAGGCAGAGTAATCCAGTAACAGTCCAGGTCAAGGCAGGCAGCGAGCAACAGGAACCAAGGCAACTTATCCAAAGGCAAGCAGCAGGCAGAGTAATCCAAAAAGCAGTCCGGGTCAAGCAGGCAGCAAGCAGCAGGAAACACAGCAAAGAAACTCCCCAACACACTTGTGGCTGAAGCAACACGGAAGAGGAGAAGCTCCCTTAAATAAGGCAGGTTTCCCGCGCTGCCCAGCACTTCCGCCGGCGTCTGACGTCAAAAGGGGGCGTGGCCAAGGCCCCGATTCGCGTGGAGCCGTGCTGCGGGGAACGCCGTCAGGGGGGAACGCCGACGCCATCGGGAGAGGTCCGGCAGGTAACACTGTTAGGTGCTATATTTCTCTTTCCATTTCTCCAAGTTTGCATTGCATGCAGAGTGGCTTTTTTTGGGTTTCCATTCCAGTTTCTGTCTCCATATTTATAATTTGAGATATTTCTGTACTTGGTGAAGGTCAGTTCATAAGGAAGGCTATTGTGCCTGGTAGTAAAGGGAGTTTGTTTTGCTTTTACTGAGATGCTATCAGTACCAGAATATCTTTTTTGTATGGTGAGTTGTACAGGGAAGGTCATAATTCTGCTTTACATCCATAATTGTGGGTCAGGGGGGTTCCTATGGATGAAAACTGTACTTTTACATTTAGCCCTATGATGGTCATGTGTTCAGTGTGTTATGCATGTGAGAACCATCTGTCAGGTGTGTCCTGGCCAAAAAAAGGTTGAGAATCACTGCTCTAAGGTATAAATAAAATCTTAACTTTATGTCTGCATTTTACAGCCAGCTACTATGTGCATCTTAGTTTAGAGTAAAAATTTCATACTGAATGCTCAGAGTTCGGGGAATGCACATCAGAGTAGCAACATCCACTAATAAAGCCTATCTGGTACCCCAAAGTCTGGCATACCCTCTTCTCTGTCCATACCAACAGATCCTTGCAATCCTCAATTATTCAAAATCTTCAAACCTTCCTCCCATCTCTTCAACTTTTTCTCTCTCAACTAGTAGGGACATGCAGCTTACATCCCTAAATATGCCTCCAGTCGCATACCAGATCCCAAGAGCTACTCATAACCTCAAGAATATCTCCACATTCAGCCTAGACCTCTCAGTAGTCTATGGGTCCACAATCAATCAAACTGATTGACAGATGAGATAAGGATGAGAGCAGCCAATCAGCGTTCACTCCCTGCCCACTCTCCATAGAAGTGAATGGGGTTGTAGCCCCACCCCCTCCCACCCCTCCCATCTCCTCCTGCCCTCAACTCCACCCCCTCCCACCCCCTCCCACCCCTTCCTACCCCTGACCCCACCCCTAGCTTGCTAAGCTTCATGGCCAGGAAATTTAAAGAGTCTTTAAACTGTATACCCAGGGGTTTGATCGTGATTTGTAAGAGCTTAGCATCCTGAGCTAACAAGCGCACATCCATCTTTTCCTTTAGCAGCTCTCTAACTACAAAATAACCATCATAGCTTTTAGAATTATGTGCTATGAAGGTGTATCCTTTGAACTTTTTGTCACAAAAAATGTTAACAAACTCAGAAATACTCTCAAGACCTTTGAACTGCCAGTTTCTTGTGTTGTTTAAATCTGTTGCATATCTATAATTTGGAACATGAAAGGCTATTTCCTGCATACATTATCAATCATAAAATATATATTTTTCAGATATTTCTGCTTGATCAATAGGAGGCATAAAACACAAATGCTTGTTGCCAGTGGCCAAGGGTTCAGAACACAGCTTATATTGTCTGCCCCTGCATTTATGCCTCTTGTCCACATACATTTCACATTTTTCACACAGTATTTTAAACAAGCACTGAACCTCTTTTTTTTTTAAAGCCAGAACTGTATGCCTTTCTAAACACTCTTTAGAACGGCAATACAGTCTGCATTTAGGACTTTTCTGTTGTGTACCAACATTGTCTATACATGTTGTTGTTAGTTATTTATTTATTTATTTATTTAAGGGTTTTTATATACCGCAGTACGTAAAGAAATACATCACCGCGGTTTACATTTAACAATAACTTAGCAACAGGCTTTACAATTGACATTATTAATAGGTATTAAATAAAATAAATTCCATATAACAGTATTGATGGAAAACAGGCTGTACAGACTGTGGACCATCCAATAATGTATAACATACAATTAAAATATTGATGTAACTATTAAACCTTTACGAACCAACACTAAAAGTAATTAGCATCTAATACAATACCGGTTCTGAGAGTGTTAAGCAGAACCGGCACCATAATGAGCAATTATGATCGTGACTGTACGGCTTCTGGCAAAATTTAAAGAAGTTTCACTCTCCATAGAACTTTTTTACATCTAAGATTCCATAAAAATGGTCATCATGTAGCAACATAAAACAATTTTATGGAATTCAGATCTGTCATTTGTCTTAAAGCAACCCCATTCTTTTGTATAAAGCACAACCCTTATCTTTATACCTAAATGGTGTTCAAATGTTGAGACGTCATCTAGCATAACTGTTTTTATGCTCTGACCAACATAGCTCTGTGTGCAGTTTTTTAGCACGGTCTAACAGCTCTGCATCTGTAAGCTTTATTGGTGACATGAGGCTGCAAGGCTCCCTGCAAAGCATAGAGCGTTACCTTTGTTTATTTATTTATTTATTTATTTATTTAAAGTTTCTACTATACCGACATTCGTTGGTGACATCACATCGGTTTACAATGAAACATAACAACAGCAGAAATGCTTTACAGTGGAACCAGGTTGATAACAATGAACAATAGCTAAGGGGGGAGGGATGACGAGGGGGATCTATTGTCTATTAAATGCCTTCTCTTTTATGTATGATTTGGTTGTATAGAATAGACCTTAAAACCCTTCATGCACCTCTCCCCTGTTCCGTATAACAAGAACGACACTATGTAGTGTCTCACCAAACTGTATCTCTCTATAACTCTGCAGGAGTTTACTAGAGATGTGCAATCGTTTATCACGAATTAGGCAATTGCAACGAAATTGCCTAATTCGTCATGGTTCGGGGGCCCCTAAACCCGAAAAGGATTTTCCCCGAACTTCGGGGAAACTTCGTTTTTCGGGTTTGTGTGGGGAGAGGGGCACATTTTTTTTTAAATTAAAAACCACCCCAAACATTAAGATTAAGTATAATACAACCACCCTCCCCCCATCCTGATCCCTCCCCAAGACTTACTAACATCCCTGGGGGTCCAGCGGGGTCCCGGGTTCCATTTGTCCCTCCGTGCCCGGTGTGCTACTGCAAGCCGTGCTCCTCAAAATGGTGCCGAATAGCCTCTGAACTACTATGTCACAGGGGCTACCGGCGCCATTGGTCAGCCTCTGTTATATGGCCATCGGCACCATCTTGTGCTCATACCATGTGACAGGGGCTGACCAATGGCGCCGGTAGCCCCTGTGACATAGTATGGGCAAAGGCTATCGGCGCCATTTTGATTCCTGGCATCCGACGGCACGAGTGCAGGAGATCGCTCCCGGACCCCCGCTGGACCCCCAGGGACTTTTGGCCAGCTTGGGGGGGCCTCCTGACCCCCCCCCCCCCACGGCTTGCTAATAATCCCTGGGGGTCCAGCGGGGGTCTGGGAGCGATTTCGTTGTCGGCTGCCAGGAATCAAAATGGCGCCGATAGCCTTTGCCCATACTATGTCACAGGGACTACTGGCGCCATTGGTCAGCCCCTGTCACATGGTATGAGCACAAGATGGCGCCGATGGCCATGTGACAGGGGCTGACCAATGGCGCCGGTAGCCCCTGTGACATAGTAGTTCAGAGGCTATTCGGCACCATTTTGAGGAGCACGGCTTGCAGTAGCACACCGGGCACGGAGGGACAAATGGAACCCGGGACCCCGCTGGACCCCCAGGGATGTTAGTAAGTCTTGGGGAGGGATCGGGATGGTGGGGGGGGGGGTGTATGTAATGTATTAAAATGAATTTAAATGCTTGGGGTGGGGTTTTTTTTAGCTTCATTTCCCGGTTCGTTTTTTGGGCCGGTTTCGGGTTTCCTCGTTTCGTTTTTCAAAAAAACTAAACGAGAAAACCCAAATTTTACCACGAAGTATCCGAGTCAAAAAACGACCCGGTAGAAAAAAAACGAAGCACATCTCTAGAGTTTACTAACTTGATCTAAGAAATCATCAGCATTCAGATCATAAGGGTTTAACTTTCCTGAATACAAAGAATTATGAAAACCTATAGAATGTAAATGTACCTAAACATAATCATTAGATAAAAATATATTGCTTATTTCATTTAGAACGTTCTGTATGGCCTGCCTCACAATGTTTTGGGCACCTATGAATGAATCTATTGTATCTATATTAATAAAACGAAATTCCTCTGAATAAAATACACATTACATTTTTCTAAATCACGGCTCCACCTTCTCACAAATTGCACAAAATTAACCGGTTCATTTTCTGCAGATGCATTTTCAGAGGTCCCTGATATACAATTATTTATCAACCCCCCTGAAACATTGTCATCAGTACAAGTATCTAAGACCATGCTTTCACATTCTTTCTCTACTGTATCCCTGTGCAAAGGTCTGCTATTGTCTTTTCTTTCAGAAATAGATCCTTTTGTAGCATTTTCTCAGTCTAACAATTAAAAATAATAATGAAAATTAACATGGGGGCTGTCATACTTTTTATTGATTTTACAATATTTTAAGAAGATGTTTGTAAAACTATAACAGTATAAATTGTTACTCTTTTGTTTATATCTTGGGGGGGGTTGTTTTTTTTTTGTATGGTCTTTTGTCAGATTTCTTTGGCATATGCTGCTCTTGGTCTGTTATATAAAAACACATGGTAATTCCTTTTCATTTACACAGCTGTGAACTAATTGTAGGTTTACTTGTATAGATATAAAAAATGCTTCCTTACCTTCAACCGGTTCCACTTCTGTTAAGATGTTACTGTCTTTTCTTTTTCTTTTGGAAATAGGTTCGTTTGCATCATTTTCACATTCTAAGAATTACAAATAAAAAACACTGGTTCACAAATGCTTTTGATGTCTTTGTAACATAACTCTCTGCTTCGTTGGCTGTTATGGAGGAAAAGAGGTGTTTGGGCATAGACATTAAGGAAAAAAACTGTTTCTTACCTTCATTTGAATTATTGTCAGAAATGTCTTGGGGTTTTGTTTTTTTCTCTGAGGCCTTGCTGCAACCCAGTTGTTGGTCTGTGCTCAACACTGTATCTGTTTTTGCAATATTTTTCTTGTTCTAATAATAAAAAGAAAACAAACTTTTTTCCCCCACAGTTTTAAAATCATATCTAAAAACAAAAAAGATACAATAACAATGTTTACCCACCTTTCAGTTTTCTTTGTTGCCTCCATTTAGTGAGTGACAATTTATTAATAAATCCAGACTTCTGCCTTTCTTTGTTTGAAGAACCCATTTCTGTTTCAAACTCTTCAGGCCTTACAAACTACAGACTGGTGAACCTTTCTGGTCATTGGCTATACCTTTTATTACAATCATAAGGGTTTAACCACCAACAGCCCTCAAAACTTGTGTATTGTAACACAAAAGCTCTCTGTCATGTGTTGAACAATTGTATTGTCTACAGCGTGTTTTTGGAGTGGTGGTGAGGGGTGGACTTCTGGTGATGTCATACCCATAAACAACAAAGGAGCACTGCTACATGCAGATAATCAAATCAGCAAGACGAATGTGCAGAATAAATTCAGTGTCCACACATGATTCAGTGAAGAGGGTATATTTTTTTCAAAACGGCAACTCCACAGTGTTATTATGACAGGAATCAGTCATACCCATGACATCATAGGGGGTTTGGCTTGGGGCAGGGTTTGGGCAGGGCCACCAGTGATACCATAGGGGGTTGGTTTGGGGGCAGGGCATGGGAAGGGCCTCGCCATTCACTTCAATTGGGGGGGGAGCATAGGTGGGGCCTGGGGAAGAGCTAGGGGTAGGGTCAGTAGTGGGAGGGGTGGGGTGGGGTTGAGGATGGGAGGAGGCAGGAGGGGGTAGGGCTACAACCCCATTCATTTCTATGGAGAGTGGGCAGGGCGTGGGCGGGACTCAGAGCAGAAGTGAATGCTGATTGGCTGCTGTCATCCTTATCTCACCTGTCAATCAGTTTGATTGATTGTGTACCCATAGACTACTTCTCTCCATCAGCAATGTGCAGGATACTCTGGTCTCCTCCATACTCCATTTCTCCATTTCTTCTCTGGGCCCTCAACTCAGGAAACCCTTCTTCCCCTCTTCCAGGCCATTTTCCTCAGGAAGGGGCATTGCATCTCCTACAGTTCCTCATTCTGCTGATTCCTCAGAGGGGGGGGGGGGGGGGAATTGCTAGCTTTCCATTCCTCAGCCACAACCCTTTTCCCTTAGGGAGAAAAGCCTGTGCAGTGTTCTTTCTGTATTGGAGAGGTCCTCAGGCCCCACAAGCACACAATTTCCCTCTCTTTCCAAGCTCCAACCTAGAAAGTGCAACTCCTGCTAATCTGACCCAGAATTGATAACTTCCTGGTACACCAATCAATCATAATTAAGGTGGCACAACACCACCCAAAACACTAACACTCAAGATGTTTTTATATATACCAATAACCATAACCCAGTAATCCAGTATCACACCAAGTGCCATCCAATGATCACTCAGGAATAGGTTCAAACCATTCAAAAAAATATGGACTTAAAAAGGCTATTGCCGTCCCTGAAAGTGAGTACCAGAACATAGATCTACCTTTTGGGATTGGCTGGGTACTTGTGACCTAGACTGTCAGAAACAAGATGCTGGGATCTGTATACCTTGTTCTAACCCAGCGTGGCATTTCTTATGTTTTTATTTTCTAAGAAAGACTCACTTTTATATTAATGACCATTATACTAAGCATCATCGGGGTTGCTCTCACATTATAACTACATCTACCTTACATATAATCATCGGTCAGTATAGCTATATGTTCAATCTTATCCATTCCTGTTTTTTTGAATTTTCTTTTGCAATTAAAACAAAAAATTTAAGCACTCACTTCATAGTACATTTTATATTGCAAGTGTAAGACAATCCACTACTTTTTCAATACCTGATATTTCCAATATTTCTTAAACCTAATGCCTCTTATGCCCAACACAGATCCATGTTTTGAACACAGCATTCTATACCTTTAACCAAAATCTTATTTCACATTCTCACACAAATCAAAACAGTTTGTCCCAATCTGAATAACTGTTGGGCATTAGCCGGCCTCTGTCACATGGTAGGAGCAATGGACGGCCAGCGACATCTTAAAAAATGGCATTGCTCCTACCATGTGACAGGGGCTGACCAATGGCACTGATAGCCCCAGTCACACGGTAAATGCAAAGGGCCATCAGCGCCATTTTGATTAGTGGTAGCCGATGGCCCAAGAGGGGGAGATCGCTCCTGGGACCCCGCTGGACTACCAGGGGCTTTTGGTAAGTCTTGAAGGGGGGATTGGGCAAGTCTTGGGGGGTCAGAAGGATGGAGGGTTGCAATTAATTTAATTTGAAGAATTGGGGTGGATTTGTTTGTTTTGTTTTTTTAATATGTCCTTTCTCCCCCCCCCTGAAAACGATAAGAAAACCACATGAAATTTCGAGGGTTTTCTTATTGTTTCATCACCCCCCTGAAATAAGACAAAATAGGAAATAATTGTCTCTATTTCCTATTTCGTCGCAAACAAATGCACATCCCTATCTAATACCCATGCACCAGCCCTGGTTGCACTGGATCCATGTAGGAAATCAAGATTCTGGAGCTGTGCTGCAGCTGTGTGCATCAGCAGAAATGTCCCTGTCAATTTTTAATGATGACAGAGACAGAAGCATGCTTTTTTTTTTTTTTAGCCCCCTCTGTTTAAACGTTACTAGCTATGAGGTGGCAGGAAGCTGTCTCTCATTCTGTACACAGAGACAGGGAGAATCTCCTCCTTCTCTACTCCCCTCACTGTAGATATGCATGCCCCAATGGCCCCTATCCTAGCAGAGTGAAATCTGAACAAAGGATTATTAACAGCAAGGTGTTGGGTGTTGGAAGTTGTGGGATTTCAAAAGTGAATAAAGCAAAGATGTAGTTTTCTTTTAAAAAAACAGACCTCTGTGTTTACAGCCATACAAAAGAGCCTTGCACCAGCAGAACTTAAATAAAATTTATTATGAACCAGGTGTGGTAGATAGTTTTGCTGGTATAAATCCTCTTTTTCAGGCTGCTAAGACATGTAATCAGACAGTGATCAAAATCAAGTGACTGATTGGCTTGCAGATCAAGATGCTTATTCGCTACACAGACCTGCTAGGATACATTTTAAAGGAAACAAAAGGTGATGAGCTGCATTCAATGTAATTTGCATGGGCATGCCCAAACTTGCACAACTGGATGTAGAAGTAATCATGTGATAGAGGTCATGTGAGAAAATAATCTCCAGACATAAGGGCTGTAGCTGTTCCTGAAAAGCTTTAGCTTTTGTGATCCTGAAAAATAAAATAATGGATGTTTATGGGACACCTAAATGGCTGGAAATGGAAAGCGAGCAGCAGCCAAAACTAAAGAGGAGGCATAAGCGAAGAGGCCTTCTAAAAGATGTTGAAACAGAAGTTGATACACCAGTGCACAAATCGTACTCTTGCAGGAAGAGATGAGCAAATGAAATGACAAGAGCCAGAACTTGATTAACTTCCTTTGGAACATAAGCTTTTTGATTTTCAGGATCCAGCCTTTGTCAATGAAAATGCTATGGACTCTGCAGATATAGAGCTGCACCAAGCCGCAATAGATGCTGAAGCAGATTATTTTCTGGAAAAGCTTGAGTGTAAGGTAAGAAAATTTATTTCACTGTAATTAAGCATTTTAGGAGGTTGGGAGCTATATATAACAGATACCTTGTTTAGAAGTGGTTTTTAATTTAATGTTTACATTACGTTTTATAGAAAAATGAAGGATCCTCACAAACCGAAGAATATGGTGACACACCAGATATCAACATGACCTGTTTGTGATGTTTTTGCCCAAACATCAAGGAACCAACAGTCTCAGAAGGTAATAAAAAAAAATCAAACCTGAAAATGCGCACAATTTCAGCTGGTGAGAATATATAGGATTTCCAAAACCCCTGCCGGTACATGGCCTTTTTCGAAAAATGATATTTAGATCAATCATAAGGGTGACCGTGTACAGCATTCTTACAAAGTGTTTGGCTGGCATTCGCCATGATGACTGCGATGGCTGTCTCATTGATGAACTGAGTCAGGCGCCCATAGTTGCATTTATTGGACTGCCTCTGGCACCCAGGAAAAATTAAGGACCATTTGTACCAGGTTGTGTCTAGAATGTGTTTTGAATCTTATTGTATTAGCAACATATAAAAGAGGCATATTAAGTCTCAACAATGACGATTTGAATCTGATCATTTACCTTATACATAGTGTGAAAAGTGCTCTGAATCCAGTAGAAAAACTAAACAGTATGCTTAGACCTACAAATGAGATTTTAATGATGAAATATATAAATGCCATCATTTCTGGGATAAAGCACCAGTCCTTTTTTAAAAATGCATAAGAAAACAACCAATGTTTGCTAGTAATGTTTTCTTGTCTGTATTTTCAGAAGTATGTATTGAACATGAAATACTTTGTGATGTTTAATAAATTTTGCCATGTGTATAAATTAGTTAATAAAAAACATATAAAAACAACTAATAAACATATATCTGAATTAACAAAATGTGTCAGTCATGATTTAAGGAGCTATTGAAGGTTTTTGGGGGGCTACAAAGGTGGGGATACCTTATGGTTTTCTTAAGTTTCATTGATAACAATGCACAGACTGTAAAGTGGTTGATACAGCAACCATTTCATTAACTAAGGAATGAACATTGCAATGACCTAAGTGTAGGGGAAGTTGTCTAGACTCAAGATCTGTAAAATGGTTAATCTAATCAGGGTGAGACAATGTATAATGTGTAATCTTTGGAGGAAAAAACAAGAGGACTAGATGACAAGCCATTCAAGAGAGAAAGGCCTTGGCCATAAGGGGTGGTGGGGCTGCTCTAGTCAATACAGTTGTTCAACACGTGACAGTTTGGGCAGTCAGTTTTGTGTTACAATACACAATATTTGTGGTCTGAAAAATTTAACACAGAAATTTCCCTGTCAAGTTTTAATGATGACAAAACTGGAAGCATGCTTTTTTTCTAAACCCTCTGATTTAAAAGTTACTAGCTGTGACTTGGCAGGAGGCTTTCTCTCATTCTGTACACAGAGACAGGGAGAATCTCCCCCCTTCCCTCCTCCCCTCACAAGGGGTTTCTATCCTGGCAGAGTGAAACCTGAGCAGAGGATAATTAACAGCAAGGTGTTGGCTTTTGGGGGTCTGTCATCTAGGCCTCTTGTTTATATCTCCAAAGATTACACATTATACATTGTCTCACCCTGATTAGATTAACCATTTACAGATCTTGAGTCCAGACAATGTTCTCTCAACCTAGCTTGATGTTACCCAGGAATAGAGTCCATCAAGCCAGGATGAGAGAGCATTCTGCATCTTTGTGTGAGTTTTTTCACTTCGAAGGAAACCAAATCTTCACAGGAGTGTACTGTTCTGTTCGTACATCTCACTCTGCAATTAAAAGTGGCCCCTAATCCCTACACTACTACCTAAACCTCACCTCAAGTTACTAGGTGGGCCTCCTATAGTAGCATAAATAGCTGCTTTCTATGGTGCCACCCCCAGAGTCTCTCTCTCTCTTTCTCGTGAAATGAGCACTTTGCAGCTAGGAAAATGGAATTATTGCAATGTTTGGAAACTTACCACACTTATTGGTAATGTATAGTGCACATTATGATAATTAGGAATTAATATAAAACACACCCCTTTTCTCCCGCATGTGATATTTACAGCAATTTGATAAATCCAGCTATAAGTTTGTTCCTGAGGCAATGAAGGTTAAAGTGACTTGCCCAAGCGCATGTACTTTCAGAGCACTGATACATGGTATTTTATAAAATGTGCTGTGCCTGCTGCACAGTGTAAAAAATGAAGGCATAACTTTAGGAACATCTACTTATAAATGTATGTGTTGCGTTTTGTATATTACTGAACATTACCCTTTATATGTACCAGGCAATGGCATTGTTGTTGGAGTCCCCCAAGCTACTGCTCCCTGATAACCCAACTAGGCTGGAGCAAGAATATTTATCTCCTGCCTCTGCTATTCATTTATATCAAGAAGTCTCTGTACCGACCCATGTGGGAGTGAATATATTGGACCTGTTTTTTAATCCACTGCCTGAGAGTTTCAGCATTAGATATTGCTCCATTCTCTGAGTGACCATAATCTAATTAGCTTGCATTTATTAGGAGATCCCTACCTTTTTGATGGATCAGTAATGAAGCGCTGGATAAAATGCTGCGAGGACAGTACCAGAGGAATTTGTATAGTGGGTGGATGAGCAGAATGATGTGCAGTAAGTTGGATCTAACCTGGAATATTAAACTAGCATCTGATAATTATCATTAAGCTCTTGAAAAGAGTAGACCTCTTTGATCTTTAAAGTCAGCTCCTTAATGTTTTAAGGAGCTACATAAATTGAAGTGTTCTAACAGTGAACAGAACTGGTGTTATTGAAAGCTGGAGTTTGATAAGATTAATTCTCAAGCACTTTTTACAAAGTATAGGGAAGTTATTTTAGACACTATGCAAAAATTCTTTCAGACTGAAATTGTGTTATAAAGAGGAGTAAATGTATCTTTTCCCCTGTTCCCTTAAGCAGGTGATTGTTCATCCCCTATTGAAAGTAAATCATTAGACCTTAATGGTATGGGGAAATATAGACCAATGTCAAACCTCGCTTTTCTATCTAAAATTATTGAAAAAATAGCACATGAACAGTTAGGATTTTTAAATGAAACAATATACTTAGTTCCATGCCAGTCCAGATTCAGGCAGAGATATCATACCATTTATAATGCATTTTAAAATTCTTTAAAGCATTGCATGGGAGCAAGCCCTGTTATCTTTCTTAGAAAATTAGACCAATCATTCCGGGGCATAAGGTCAGCAAATGATAGACTTTTGATCATTCCATATCTTAAAGAGATAAATGGGAACAGGATGATGTGCCTTTGCATGCGTGGCACCCACAGTGTAGAATGCCGGATAACTTAGGGTCACTCCAGAATGCCCCTGGAACACCTCATTTTTAGCCGGCTAAATTTTATTTAGATAATGACCGATCTGGCTAAAATCTAGCTGGAAAAGTGGCGCAATATACTAAAACTTTCCATTTAGCTGGATAACTTGTGAGTTTGAATCTGGACATCTAAATAAATTATACTGGAAAGAGGAAACTGATTATTTAGATGTCCAGATTCAAGCTCACAATTTATCCAGCTAAATGGAAACTTTTTGTATATTGGGCCACTTATCCAGTGAGACTTTAGCCAGATAGGTCATTATCTAAATAAAATTTAGCTGGATAAAAATGAGGTGCTCTTGAGGCATTCCTGAGTGAGCTTAATTTATCTGGCTAATTTCAATTGTACACAGTTATGTGAACTGGATAACTTTAGAATTGCTTTAGAGCTGACCTAAAGTTATCTAGCCTTGTGCAGAGTACAGGGGGTGCCAAACAATTCAGTGTCATCAGAATCCCCATGCTGTAGAGTATGGGGTACGACAAACAGGAGAAAGGCATCAAAATACACAGGAGGTAGAGTAGGTGGCATGACAAACAGTACAATACAATCAAAACACCATAGCATCGTGAATGACGCAAAGGGCACCCATGGCAGTGTCATGAATACTCCAAAGCTCCATAAAGGAACAAAACGGTATCAGCAGGGACAGAAGTTCTCCAAGGCACCGTGAGTCAGCCAGGAACATGCTGAACAGAAACAGTGGCAGACTAACAGCAACTCACAGAACTAGGAAAGAGGTGAAGTGGAAGAAGAAATTTGCAAATTTTTTCTCTTTTTATGTTTTTGGGGACATAACACCCCAATATAATCAAGAAAGAAGCTGCCATGTTGCTCCTTGATCCCCAAGGTATCATTTTCTGCCAGATGCAGCAAGTCTGTAAAGCAGCAGATCCCCTTAAAGCCTCTATCTTCAATGCCTTTTTCATGTCTGCATCACTATCTGTCACCTAAAACAATAACAGGAACCACAGTCCTGTCTCTCTGCTGTAGCTGCCAGTCCTTCATCTTCCTTATTACTGCTAAAATATTCACCAAGGTATCACTTTTATCCATCACCTGGGCATGCAGCACAGCCCATCTACATGTTGTTGCTCTGCCACTAATCAAAATGGCGCCAATGGCCTTTGCTGCTGCCCAGCTCACCCCTGCCTTGGACAGCTGCCACCAGTGAGCTGTGAGAGAAAGATATGCAAATATAGCAATCTGGCTGGTCCTCATGTCTCAGGTGAAGTGGATACTTCCACTCCACTTCACTACTTCCACTCTTCATCTTGGCCAGCTGTGCCTGGATGTGAGAACCAGGGATTAAATCCCTGTTGAATGTTGTCTGGAAGGGCATTTTGTGATTAGGAGCTGTAAGGGTTGATTAACCAGGGCAATCATTTCCCTGATGCAACTTGTGACTACCTGTGATGTTGACTGTTTCCAGCGGCGGATTCCCGAGGACGACCGGCCTGGGTATTCGCCGCCCAGGACACATCATGTGGTCTGCTGAGTGCGGCTCTGTCACAGCCGTGCACGGCAGACCACGTGACTGGAGCGACCGGCCCACCGGGGCATGCCCAATCCCCCGATAGGCCAATCCGCCCCTGACTGTTTCCTACTATGGATTTTTTCTCTTATATCTCCTTTTAGTTTTGTTTTACTTATATCTCCTTTTAGTTTTACTTCCCCTAGATTTTCCAGTCCAGCTAATGATTTCTTGAGGTATTTCCCCATATTAATAAAGTTAGTTTTCCTGGCATCTAGGACCTCATCTTTGAATGAACCTTTCCTGATGAACCTTAATCTCCTGAGCTCTAAAGCTGGATCACACTATCCAGTGATCATTGAATCCCCAGATGATAGACCACTACAACATCAGAGATACTGTGCCTGATGGGAAGCACCAGGTCCAGTATCACCCTCTCCACAATGGATTCTGTTAACTGTTGACAGGACACATCTCCCTGTAGAGAATCCAGGATCTCCCTTCTTGTAGAAGAAGCTGCAGCTATGATGTCCTAATGAATATCCAGAAGCTTGAAATCCCTGAGCAATAACATCTCCCCTTTCACAGAAATGTTGTTAATATCCTCCATTAAATCTCTATCCATTTCATCTGGTGTGATGGAATTCTGTATTTTACACTAGGGATGTGCATCGTCTTTTTTGATGGATGAAAATATTGTATGATATTTTCTAATCCGTCATGTATCGGGGGTCCCCGTAAATGATAGGAAAACCCACAAAATTTTCGTGTGGTTTTCTTATCATTTTGGAGGGGGGGGGAGAAAGGGCACACAGAAAAAAAAACCCCAAACCCACCCCAACCCTTTAGATCTTATTATTTACAATCCCTCACCATCCCAATCCCCCCAAAACTTGCCTAAAGTCCCTAGTAGTCCAGTGGGGGTCCCGGAGTGATGTCCCCCTCTCGGGCTGTCGGCTGCCACTAATCAAAATGGCGCCAATGGCCCTTTGCCCTTACCATGTGACAGGGGCTATCAGTGCCATTGGCTGGCCCCTGTCACATGGTAGGATCAATGGATGGCCTGCACCATTTTTTAAGATGGCGCCAGCTGTCCATTGCTCCTACCATGTGACAGGGGCCGGCCAATGGCACCGATAGCCCCGTCACATGATAAGGCCAAAGGGCCACCGGCGCCATTTTGTTTACTGGCAGCCGACGGCCAGAGAGCAGGAGATCGCTCCCGGGACCCCCGCTGGAGCACCAGGGACTTTAGGCAAGTTTTGGGGGCTCGAGAGGGTGGGGGATTGTAAATAATTAGATCTAAAGGGTCGGGGTGGGCGGGGGGGGGGGTTTCGGCTCAGGACAGCCGAAAAAAAAAACATCCGGACCGCGGGAAACGAAATTTCCCATGGGTCCACAGGATGGGCAGAGGTCGAGGACAGGCAATGACTGTAGAACAAGGATAAGACATAGGCACTAGAAGACTTGGATGATACATAGGCACTTGGAGACTGGGACGAGATGAGGCACTTGGAGACTGGAAAGAGATGAGGCACTTGCAGTCTCAGACAGGCACTACTCCTCAGGGTGCCCTACACAGCCCCCTGTAGGCTGGTCATGGACCATCCTGTCCCACTGCATGCCCTATACAACCTGAAGAGGCTGATCATGAGCCATGCAGAGAGCGGGATGAGCACAGGACTGAAGCTCAGGAAGAAAAAGGGATCCAGGCAGCGCTTGAAGAAGGATCCAACTGGAACAGGACTCCAATGGCTGGGAACAGGATACAGGATGGTCATCTGGAGACTGGAACCAGCAGGAAGAGACAAGGCTGGAACTCCTGGAGCCTGGTACAGGAGAATAAGGAACATCCAAAGACAGGAACTGAAGAGACAGGAACATCCAAAGACAGGAACCAAAGACGCTGTAACATCCGAAGACAGGAACCAGAGAACTGGAACATCCGGACATGAGACAAACGAGGACGCAGGATCCGTCGAGAGACCAGGAACAACAGATGAGACAAGGGAGCTCCCATGAAGAACAGAGGACCTTGAAGAAGTGAAGATGGATCTCAGAGCCTCCTGGAAAGAAGAGGTGGGACGAGAAATCCAGGAGCAGGCAAGCTCCTTGCGAAGGCGACGAGGGACTGGCAAGGAGCCCTTTTATAGGGCTGAAGATGCGACGCTGGGAAACGTCATCAGGCAGGGCCGCAGGGCTTTTCCCACCATGGGCCCTTTAAATGTTGAAGAGAGGAGCGGCCAAGCACCTAGAGAGTGCTGGGGTCAGGGATAGCGGTGGCAGTAGCCCGCCACAAGCACAAGGCTGGTGGCGGCACTCCTGCTGCGGGACAGGGGAACAAGATGGCGGCTCCATGCCACAAAGGCAATCAACGGCAGCGGCTCTGCCCGCCACAGAGTGAAGAGGGAAGCAGCACTCCTGCTGCATGGAGGCAGCAGCATCGGCGGCCTACAGGCCGCAAGGAGAGAGGCAGCAGTGGCGCTCCCGCCACACAGGGAGGAAGCACGTCTGTGGCCACAAGGGGGTTGGGACCCATGAGCAGCATCATAACAAGTGCCTCTAATCCAGGACTTTATTTCCCATACTATGAGCATTAGTATTCATAGCTTTCCAGACTTTGCCCTTTTTTCCCTTTTCTATACCAGTATTTAATGTTTTATCTACCTTAGGGTTTTGTTCACCCATTCCTGATGATCCTAGTTTAAAACCCTCCTTAGTAAATGCGACAATCTATTTTGGAAGAATCTGTACCCCTTCTTCGCAGGTGAATCCCATCTCTGCTCAGCAGGCCTTGAAACGTTATCCCATGGTGCAGAAAACCAAAACATTTTCAACAACACCATTTATGCAGCCATTCATTTATCTCCAGAATACGGGCTTCCCTACCTGGGCCTTTATCCTTTACTGGGAGGAAAGAGAAAACTACTTATGCACCTATCTTCTTTTATCTCTCCCAGGGCCATGAAGTCACTTTTGATACAATCTGTGTGATACCTAGCAGTATTATTTGTGCCAACATGGATGAACAGCATTGGATAGTAGTCAGTGGAGCTGAGGATTTTTAGCAAGCTCTCTGTAATATCTTGGATTTTGGCACCATGCAGACTGTGCACTTCCTGGGACAACATGTCTGTTTGGCATATGGATTCCTCCATGTGCCTAAGTAAGTCACCAACCAAGGTGCAGTAGTTGTTGAGTCTACAGCTTTGGAGTTTGCATGTTTTGGTTCCTCCTTATCCTGGGATGGTTTCTCCTCCTCCACTTCCAGGGCTGCATACCAGTTTTTCTTCTCAAGGGAAATTGAAGTTGAGGTTTAGGGTCTAGTAGCTATAGTAATCTAAGTCCAGCTGTCTTCTTGTGATCCAGTTTCACCTTTCCCTTTTCTTGAGTCTTCCATCTTTGACGTCTCAATAAGCATTTCATTATTATAGTCTTCATTTTCCCAGCTACTTCTCAATCTCATCACCTTCTCTCTGAGTTCTGCCACCTGTTTCCTGAGGGATTCGATCTGCAGACATCGTTCACACTGATGTCATTGTAGATCAGGGCATCTGTCTGGACAACAATAGAAGGGGCAAGAGTGGCGACAGCTTTGGTAATATGTTTCTCATCTATCCTAAGTGAGTGGAAGCTTCTGGTACCCGTTGAAAGAAATGAGCAAGACCTGCTAAAGTCTTTGTCTTCTCTTCAACTGCCCTGCAAGTAACATTAGCTATCCTATGGAATATAACTTCCACCCCTACACTCAGAATCCCTGCTTGTGGTCCTGTTTGCTTGCTTACTTGATGGTTGGAAGAATGAAGTGTCTTATCTTATTCTTTCAGACTTCAGAATATATTTATAAATCTATGATGCATATAGTTTTGTATTGTACCCTTTGAAGATTCTTGTTGCTGAGGGTATAAAAGGAAACCAGAGCAACTAGAAATTATTATTACGAAGATCAATTTTGATCCTATCAATCAAACTCAGAAGAAATGTACCTAACTTGTTCTATTTTCAGAAGACACAAGATGACCTAAATCACTTACAGACTAATTTGAAAACATGAGCATGTGCGGAGATAAGCTGGAATTTTAAATCATGTATGCACTTGTGCGTGTATAACTTAAAATATGCTTACCTCTCATAAGCATGCTCCTAATTTTAAGAGGTTACTCAAACAAACCTACTTTGTGTATCTTCTATAGAATTTTGCTAGCTTTAATACACATATGCAAGCAGTTTTTAAAACATGCTCACATGAGGGACATGCCCAGTTTTTCCAATTAGTTCACCATTTTGCCTAGTCAATATCAAGGTCTTCAATACTCTCAGATTCTTTATCCTGCATGCCGCCCAGTTGACCCTGACACAAGCCCTAAAACACGAGATCTACAGATTTGCTCCTCATCAGGAGCAGCAGTAAAGTTACTTGCCAATGCACATTGCAGCCTCCAGTTTAAAATAGAGCTCTTAATTTCTTTCTTATTGCTATTATGAAGCATTACTTTTCTCCAACTGAATAGAAATGTATCCTAATTTATGATCTTAATCAGTTTACCTATGATCTCTAATAGATAATTTTGGTTAGAGTTCATTTCACACTTATTTGTCTATCGTCACTAATAGATACAATTAAATACAATTTTCCAAAATCCCTTTTTAGTTTATAAAATATGTTTCTATATCTATTAATTGTATATTCTATAAAGAATCCAGTTGCCTTATCTACTAAACACCAACTAAAAGGGGCGGATTTTCAGATCCCTGCTCGCGTAAATCCGCCCAAAACCGGGCGGATTTACGCGAGCAGGGCCCTGCGCGCCGGGAAGCCTATTTTACATAGGCCTACCGGCGCACGCAGAGCCCCGGGACTCGCGTAAGTCCCGGGGTTTTTGGAGGGGGCGTGTCGGGAGCGTTCCAGGGGCGTGGCTACGGCCTGGGGCGGCCCGGGGGCATGGCCGCGCCCTCCGGACCCGCCCCCAGGTCGCGTCCCGGCGCGCAGGAGGCCCGCTGACGCGCGGGGATTTACGCCTCCCTCTGGGAGGCGTAAATCCCCCGACAAAGGTAAGGGGGGGGTTTAGACAGGGCCGGGCGGGTGGGTTAGGTAAGGGAAGGGAGGGGAAGGTGAGGGGAGGGCAAAGGAAAGTTCCCTCCGAGGCCGCTCCTATTTCGGAGCGGCCTTGGAGGGAACGGGGGTAGGCTGCGCGGCTCGGCGCGCGCCGGCTATACGAAATCGATAGCCTTGCGCGCGCCGATCCAGGATTTTAGCGGATACGCGCGGCTCCGCGCGTATCTACTAAAATCCAGCGTACTTTTGTTTGCGCCTGGAGCACAAACAAAAGTAGGCTATTCGCGCTCGTTTTAAAATCCGCCCCAAAATATATTACCTGACATTATATATATATATATATATATATAAGAATCGGAATGAGCAAACTACTTCACCATTGTCACATGGGTAGCCAGATGATTCAGACTGTAAGGGTTTCTGGTTTATAGATGTTTAAGGAAATAGTTTGTTAGTACACCCAGTGTATTTCTATAGTTACAAATTAAAATTAAAAATCAAAGACACTTCTGTATTAGAAGAACAAGTTTTATTTAACCTGGAAAACAATTTGTGTTAGTTCAACAATAAAATATTTCACAGTTGCAGCGTTATGATTTTGAATTCTCTGTTAACTTCCAAAAGTATTTAGCAAAATACTTTCATATTTTCAGATACAGAAATATTTATCGGAAATTAGTTTCTAGCAAACAACTTTATGACTCAAACAAGATAAGTAAAATGAAATTCTCTTTTTCTCTCTATTACACAATGTAACTAGTTACTCAATTTGACTGTCATTATAAGAATTTATTCTTTGTGGTATTTTCTTATCATTTTCTGTTATTTCAGGTCTGTAGCGACTCCAAGAATTTTCATAGGTAAGTATGTTGTATGGTCTATGTCTAACCTCTTGCTAATCTGTTTGTCTTCTCTTATTGTGTGTATTCTGTCAATAACTTCATTTGTACTATACAGTGTTTGTAAATAGGCAGCCTTTTGTGTTGCTTACACTTTTGTAATAACGCGTTGGTGCACTCATCCATGCTTCCACTGACGTAGCTGCAAGGAGGAGTGGCTTGAGAATGTCGTCAGAGAGTAGGGATGTGAATCGGGCTTCGGACGATTGAAAATATTGGACGATATTTTCAAAATCGTCAGAAATCGGGGGCTCCCCCAAAACGATAGGGAAACCCCATGATATTGATCATGGGGGTTCTCTTAACATTTTGGGGGAGGGCGGGAAAAACAGCACACAAAAATAACCCCTAAACCCACCCCGACCCTTTAAAACTAATACCTTAGCTTCCCCCATCCTCCCGAACCCCCCCAAAAACTTTGTACAGGTACCTGGTGGTCCAGTGGGGGTCCCTGGAGCGATCTCTCGCTCCTGGGCCATCGGCTGTCACTAATCAAAATGGCGCTGATGGCCCTTTGCCCTTACCATGTGACAGGGTATCCGTGCCATTGGCCGGCCCCTGTCACATGGTAGGAGCACTGGATGGCCGGCGCCATCTTGCGCTCCTACCATGTGACAGGGGCTGACCAATGACACCAGTAGCCCCTGTGATATAGTAAGGGCAAAGGCTATCAGCATCATTTTGAATTCTGGCAGCCGACGGTCCGAGTGCAGGAGGTCGCTCCCGGACCCCCGCTGGACTTTTGGCAAGTCTTGTGGGGGTCAGGAGGGTCCCCCAAGACTTGATGGTAGAACAGGAGGAAATTGCCAGGTAAAAAAAAAGAACCGATTGGGTACATTTACCTGGTTATCTTTATCCTAATATTCAAGGCTACTTATCTGACTAAAAGTGGTTCTGAATATCCATCTAAATCTACCCAAGCAAATTTTGTGTTGTTCGATTTAAGACAGATATGTACGTGAACAGAGTTGTCAGCACAAATTTAGCACAGGAGCACTGAATAACTTGTTTCCTGGTCCTTTCTTTTCATCTGGTCAGATTTTTGCAGGTCGTGATTATACGCACACTCATTTAGCCAGGAAAAGGGGGGAGAAGCTTGATCAGCTATGATTTCCATTGCTAAAACCTGAATATCTGTTACTATGAGTTGAAAAAGGGAAAAATCATCAGGTGCTTACATTTCCCTTGGTTGTTTACAACAAATAATGGATGAGAGAGGAGACCCCGATGAGTCAAATGTGTACTATAGTAGCAGATTGCTAAATCACGGACCACCACAAAAACTAAAAGATCTTCAAATAAGAAAGATGCTGTGCAGTATATTTTCAGTTTCACAGTTAAAAAGTAACTGATTCAAAATATAGTTGTTATTATTTGCGATAATTGTGAGTGGATCCTTGGGCCAGAGGCAGATGACCACGCCCACGGGGGAAGATCCCGAGAGGGGCCACCGGTCAGGCTCAGAGTTGGGAGACAGACACACACTAGATCTTTTATTAAACTGTATAGTGAACCACCAGAAGTGGCAGTAGTGAGCTGGAAGAGCCCGGCTAGGCTGTAGTCCCTCAGGCACTGGACCAGCAATCCCAGGATGGCTGAGCTGTAGAGAAACTGAATATAGTGAGTAGGCAGAGTATGCAGAGAACCTGGATGGTAACACTCACACAATAGTCTCTTGAAGCAGCCCAGGAGCTGGAATGAAGTAGGCCCTCGAGGAGCGAGTACCTGGTTCCAGGGAAAGCTCTGAGAGAGAGATGGTAACTCACTGGTTTTGTAAGCAGTGGTGACTTCCTGGCAGAAGTAGTATTCGGTAGCAGGTCCGGGAACGTGGGCCCTCTAGGAGCGAGTACCTGGTTCCAGGGAAAGCTCTGAGAGAGATGGTAACTCACTGGTGTTGTAGGCAGCGGTGACTTCCTGGCAGAAGTTGTATTCGGTAGCAGGTCTGGGAACGTGGGCCCTCGAGGAGCACGTACCGGTTCCAGACTGCGACCTGAAAAGCAAGAGAGAGAGCAAGGCCCCCGAGGAGCGGGTACCCCTGGAAAAGTCTGAGGAGGCACAGTAGCAAGGTATGCGGAGAGCAAATCCCATCCGCAGCAATACCTGGAGGAAGATAGGTAAACGTATGAAACCTTAACCTTTGCTAACTCGAATAGCTAGCAAAACGAAAGACCTTAAGTATCCGTGAGGATGACGTCATCTCAGGGGGACACCCCTGAGGTTCACGCCACAGCTGGTACTTGAGTCGGGGCCGCGCCACACACGCCCTTAGGCTTCAGGAGAGCATGGAGGAAGGCAGCATCTAGCTGGTCCGGGGACGCCGGAGGAGAACGGCAACATGACGCCTCGGCAGCCAAACTTCCATCAACCATCAAAGAGGGAGTCGCCAAAGAGGTAAGGTGGACGGAGCGGAGACGTCGGGTAGCGACGGTCGCAACAATAGTAAAGTTTGAAGAAAATGAAATTTCTGACTGAGCTTCAGCAATATCTGTTAGAATGTCATCCTTTCCAAATTAATTTTGTTTTGTTTTTCTGATTATTTGGTATAATAGAAATAGTAATGCAGTATCATGTTTTGTCATACTTTGCTGATTATGACAGCTTCATCTTTATTGAAAAATATAGGAAACCACTGAGCCCTCACTAGTGGAGCTTTGTAAAAAGGTTGTGCCTGTATTTAGATTAGTATTATAAGGGCATGCCATCTTTTTCAGAGCATCTCTTTGTGAGGCTGCTGCATTGGTTGCGGCCTGTTCCTATACAAGCTCAGGTCCCCTTCTGGAAGTGTGCATTTTTAGTTAGAATTTGAGATGAGAAGTGTTTCTTTTGAGTTCCCGTTTTTGCCAAAGAAGAAATCCTAGGTCCTACAACTTGTGGTCTGGATTTGAAGAAGAATTCAGAGAGTTTCTCGTTTGCGTTTTTCCTTTTGAGGAGAGAACTGACTTGTTTTGGACATTCTTTGAAGGAAGTTTTTCCACCCTTCCCTTCCTTTTTGGAACTTGATTTTTGTTTTGCTTTTCTATTTCTCTCCAAATGAGAGGTACAGCACACACCTAAATAACAGGTAAATTTTAAATCCCCTGCACATTGGGAAAACAGGGGTTACACGCACGGCCGGACCTTGCACGCACTGCGCGCATTTTAGAAGAGGCCCGGCCGCACGCGTAACTCCTGTTACATGCACAAGAGCCAGGCCTCTATCAAGGGGTGGTTCCGGGGGTGGGGCGGAGCTGGAGGCTGCCGGTACAGCAGCCATTTGCTGCTGTGCCGGGGGAGAGCATGCCGGCAGCCTGCTGGCACGCACAATTAATGCTAGCTCAGGAGAAATGGCGTAAGTTCTAAAACAAGAAAACAACTAAAAGGTAGGGCCTTCAAAGGATCGGGGAAGAGAGGGGAAGAAGGAGGGAGGGTAGATAGGGAGGTAGGAAAGTTCCCTACAGCACCCAAAAAGGCCTCCACACTATTTATATGCCTTAAAGATCTATCCAAGTCAAATCTTCCCATCAGAGCCTGATGCAGTTATAAATATTGAGCATGTGATGTCGGGTTGATATCAAAGTCTTCCTCTAGAGTTTGAAACAATACCATCCCTTCCTCCTCCTCCCCATTACCCTCATAAATATGCCAGAGTAAGCAAACCATATTCCCTTCAGTCTTTAAACACAGGTGGAAAAGTAGAGCTGGATAGAAGCTGGATAGAAGCAAACAAGAGTAGTAAATCACCTGGACTGGATGGTATATACCCCAGAGTTCTGAAGGAACTAAAACATGAAATTTCAGACCTATTAGTAAAAATTTGTAACCTGTCATTAAAATCATCCATTGTACCTGAAGACTGGAGGATAGCTAATGTAACCCCAATATTTAAAAAGGGCTCCAGGGGCGATCCGGGAAACTACAGACCGATTAGCCCGACTTCAGTGCCAAGAAAAATAGTGGAAAGTATTCTAATCAAAATCACAGAACATATAGAAAGACATGGTTTAATGGAACAAAGTCAGCATGGCTTTACCCAAGGCAAGTCTTGCCTCACAAATCTGCTTCACTTTTTTGAAGGAGTTAATAAACATGTGGATAAAGGTGAACCTGTAGATGTAGTGTACTTGGATTTTCAGAAGGCATTTGACAAAGTTCATCATGAGAGGCTTCTAGGAAAAATAAAAAGTCATGGGTTAGGTGGCGATGTCCTTTCATGGATTACAAACTGGCTAAAAGACAGGAAACAGAGAGTAGGATTAAATGGACAATTTTCTCAGGGGAAGGGTGTGGGCAATGGAGTGCCTCAGGGATCTGTATTGGGACCCTTACTTTTCAATATATTTATAAATGATCTGGAAAGAAATACGACAAGTGAGGTAATCAAATTTGCAGATGATACAAAATTGTTCAGAGTAGTTAAATCACAAGCAGATTGTGATAAATTGCAGGAAGACCTTGAGAGGCTGAAAAATTTAGCATCAAAATGGCAGATGAAATTTAATGTGGACAAATGCAAGGTGATGCATATAGGGAAAAATAACCCATGCTATAGTTACACAATTTTAGGTTCCATATTAGGTGCTACTACCCAAGAAAGAGATCTAGGCGTCATAGTGGATAACACATTGAAATCGTCGGTTCAGTGTGCTGCGGCTGTCAAAAAAGCAAATGGAATGTTGGGAATTATTAGAAAGGGAATGGTGAATAAGACGGAAAATGTCATAATGCCTCTGTATCGCTCCATGATGTGACCGCACCTTGAATACTGTGTACAATTCTGGTCGCCGCATCTCAAAAAAGATATAATTGCGATGGAGAAGGTACAGAGAAGGGCGACCAAAATGCTAAAGGGAATGGAACAGCTCCCCTATGAGGAAAGACTAAAGAGGTTAGGACTTTTCAGCTTGGAGAAGAGATGGCTGAGGGGGGATATGATAGAGGTGTTTAAAATCATGAGAGGTCTAGAACGGGTAGATGTGAATCGGTTTTTTACTCTTTCGGATAATAGAAAGACTAGGGGGCACTCCATGAAGTTAGTATGTGGCACATTTAAAACTAATCGGAGAAAGTTCTTTTTCACTCAATGCACAATTAAACTCTGGAATTTGTTACCAGAAGATGTGGTTAGTGCAGTTAGTATAGCTGTGTTTTATAAAGGATTTGATAAGTTCTTGGAGGAGAAGTCCATTACCTGCTATTAATTAAGTTGACTTAGATAATAACCACCGCTATTACTAGCAACGGTAACGGAATAGACTTAGTTTTTGGGTACTTGCCAGGTTCTTATGGCCTGGATTGGCTACTTTTGGAAACAGGATGCTGGGCTTGATGGACCCTTGGTCTGACCCAGTATGGCATGTTCTTATGTTCTTATGTTTTTATGTTCTTACATTATAGGGGAGTTATGGGAGATATTTCCTCTCCATCTACCTGAAGGAATTGAGCCACCTGTTGCCAGACCCACAAAGTGTGCACCAAAATGAGTCTACTCCTGCATGCCCTGTGACAGAATGGAAGCATAGCCAAGCTATCAGCTCTGGTCTGTTCACTCTGTAAAGCTACCCACGATTCTTCCAAGCCACAAATCCAAGTTTGGAGGCACACTAACCTCGCAGTCCAATAATATAAATGAAAATTATGTAACACTATCCCCCCTTGTTGCTTACGCAGGCTTGTAGTTCCAAATAAACATCCATCATACCTTGTAAATCTTAAAAGACCTTCTTAGGCACCTCACATGGAATATGTTGGATAGATAAAGCAAACTAGGAAGAATATTCATCTTGAGTAAGTTAATTCTGCCTACTCATGAAATAGGCATCTCGCCCCAAGTCTGCATCTTTTTCTTAATGTCCCCAATGAGTACGCCAAAATTTTTAACAAACAGCGAAAATCCCTGGGAAAATATGCACCAAGATATTCAGTCATCTGGTACTATTCAAAAGCTAGAAAAAGAACTTGGGACTGTGATTTTTCTATCAATAGGAAGTATCTCAGATATGTCTAGATTGATTTTATACCCTGAAAGGTTCCCATACTCATCCAAAAGGCTTAACAAGGCAGGTCCAGACTCAGAGGGAAATGACAGGTAAATTCAAACATTGTCCGCATAAAGTGTGATCTTCTGCTCCCTACCACCCAGCTTGATACCGTGAATACCAGCATGGGACCTGATGGCAGCAGCTAACAGGTCATAGAGCAGAGGAGACAGGGGATAACCCTGACGCATATCCCTAGCGATGTTAAAGTAAGCAGATAATGACCCATTAATCAAGACTCTCGTTCTCGGTCAGTGATACATGGCCCTAACCCAGGTAAAGTACTGATCTGGTAATCCAGCAACAGCTAAAGTCTTAAAAAAGGAATGGTCAGCCCAACCTTTTGAAGGCTTGTTCAGTGTCCAAAGAGAGGACCATTGCTGGCCATATGCAATATAGTAAATAGCCGCCTCGTGTTAGCAGTGGAGACCCTATCCTTTATGAATCCCGCCTGGGCCCTATGGACCAAGCTGGACAAAACCACCTCTAGCCACATCTGCAGTACTTTTGCTAATATCTTCAGGTCTGAGTTCAATAAAGAGATAGGCCTATAAGAACCACAATCTGCAGCATCTTTCCCCTTCATATGAATTAAAGTGATAGTAGCAGGTTCATAATCCTCTTCAAGATTGAACGCATTAAACACTGTGATTGCCTTCTTCACCAGAGCTGGAAATTCTCAATATCCCAAAAGAGAGACATTGAATCTCCAAATATATCCTTGAGGCTTAAATAAATTGGAGTTGGACTTGAATCAAATGGTGATCTGATATCATACAAGACAAAATTGCACTATCCAGAACTTTAGAGAAAAGATTGGGAGTACATATAAAATAATCAATTCTGCTTTACATTGCATTTCTGGGTGAGAAAAAAATGCAATCCTTTTCTAACAGGTATTGCTGCCTCCAGATATCATTATCAGTAAAACTTTCAGAAGCTCCACATTTAGCCTTGGATGTTTTATCCATATCAGGATTAGGATAGATGTTCCAGTCACCCCCTATCAACAATTTGTTGAAACCAAAAGAAGCTATTTTATCTGACAGGAGCCGATAAAAAGCCAGCTGTTCAGTGTTTGGGCCATATACATTCAGCAGCATAAATGTCAATATAATGTGCATTCCAGAATCACATAACGACTCTCTACATCTCAGTAGGATCAGTGTACTTGTAAAGGCAAATTTTTATCTATAAGAATGCAAACCCCACAACTATGGGAGTTGTAAAAAGAGTGATATATGGCACCAAGCCACCCCACCTTTAACTTTTCATGTTTTGCTTTGTTATGTGTGTCTCAAGCAAAACTAATATGGGAGCTTTATTGCTTCTGGCAAACAGTAAAATTCTCTTATGCTTAACTGGGGAGGAAATCCCTCTAACATTCAGAGAGAGAAATTTAACTCAGTTACTCATGACACTGACCCAGAAGCATCAAGAAAAAGTGCATTTGGAGAATCAAAACTCCTGTGAGCATGAAACAAGCAAAATCTATATTTATCAGGACAAATTATTATGAGAGTGGATCCTTGGACCGGCAGAATAGGGAGCCAACGGGGAGGAGCCCCAGAGGACCCTTCCAATAGCAGGAGAGGCTGTAGGAGACCCGAGACCCTGCAGGACCTTCACCACTACCAGCCCTCATTCCCCGCGGATTAAGCCCTTGAGTACCAGGGCCGGCTGGACTTACATGGGGTCTCAGGCAGGTGGTAACACTCGAGTCAAGCAGGCAAGGGTCTTGGCAGGCGGCATATCTCGTAGTCAGGCAGGCAAGGGTCTTCGCATGGAGAAACAGAAGACAGGAATCAGATGACGGAGAATCCAAACAGGAACTGGAGCCAAGAGTAGCCAAGGCAAGGCCTGAGACGCAGGCACTGCCTTAAATAATTGCAGGCTTGGGAGGAGGAGTCCGGGCTTCTCCCACGGTGACCCCTGAAAAGGGGTCAGGAGGCAGGCCAGAGCAGGAGCTGCCAACGTGCCGTCCTGCATGCAGCCTAAGCGTGGCGGCCCTGGAGGAAGGCCGTGGTGCAGCTCACCGGCCGAAGCGAGGTTCCCGGGTCCAAGGAAGTGGAATTAGCCATGCTGGTAGGTGGGGGAGTCTGGCTGTGGTCCTGTTCAGCTGACTTTTGCAACAGTACTCCCTTCTCTAAGCCCCCTCCCCAGGAGTTTGGGTTTCTTAGGATGGTCCGGTGGAACTGCTTGATCAAGTCTTTATCAAGGATGTTGGTAGAGGGTTCCCATGAATTTTCTTCAGGACCAAAGCCTTCCCAAGCAAGCAGGTACTCCCACTTGAGTCCCCACCTCCGAACATCTAGGACCTCTCGTACCTGGTAAGTGGTCTCTTACCTGGTAAGTGGTCTCGTACCTGGTAAGTGGTCTCTTCTTCAGCGGTCATAGATGGAGCTTCAGGCATCTTCCTGGAGGGCCACAACAAGACTAGAGGCTTCAGCAAAGAGGTATGGAAAGCATTATGGATCTTCAAGGAGGATGGTAAGCGGAGTTGATAGGTCACCGAGCCCAGTTGCCGAAGGATGGAAAAGGGTCCAATGTAGCGAGGTGCGAGTCGCATAGATGGTACCCGTAACTGGATAAACCAGGTGCTGAACCAAACCTTTTGGCCGGGTCAATATTGAGGACCGGCACGGCGATGGCAATCCGCAAACTTCTTGACTGAACTACTGGCTTTAAGGAGCATCTTGCATACCTGTGACCGCATAGTCGTTTACCTTGGAACAGTGCAGATTGTAGGCAAAAGTGCATATTGCACTGGTTGAGGAACCCACGACTGTGCTGAGGGTCCTCTGCATAGCGAAGTGGAGCTGGTAAAGGAATTAACGGTCAGAAAGGTGCTGCTGAGTCCAACGAGCCGGAAGGAGGAGCGGCCTGAACAGAGGTGGCGGCCACAGAATCCAAGCGGGCGTTGAGACACTCCATAGAAGCCGCCAGCAATTCCAGGGCCTTCTGTTGTTCCAGGATTCTTTGGGCCAGTCCAGGAATTGCCTGCAAGGCAGGAGCCTCAGCCAGATCCATGGCCTTGGCTAGCTGTTACTAGACTGGATCCTTGGGCCGGCAGAATAGGGAGCTAATGGGGAGGAGCCCCAGAGGACCCTCCTGATGGCAGGCGAGGCTGTAGGAGACCCGAGACCCCGCAGGACCTTCACCACTACCAGCCCTCATTCCCCGTGGGTTGAGCCCTTGGGTACTAGGGCGGGCTGGACTTACGTGGAGTCTCAGGCATGTGGTGGCACTCGAGTCCAGCAGGCAAGGATCTTGGCAGACAGTATATCTCATAGTCAGACAGGCAAGGATCTTGGCAAGAAGCGTATCTCGTAGTCAGGCAGGCAAGGGTCTTGGCAGGCAGTGCATCTCATTGTCAGGCAGGCAAGGTTCTTGGCAGGCAGCGTATCTCGTAGTCAGGCAGGCAAGGGTCTTGGCATGGAGAAACAGAAGACAGGAATCAAGAATCAGTCGACAGAGAATCCAAACAGGAACTGGAGCCAGGAGTAGCCAAGGCAAGGCCTGAGAAGCAGGCCCTGCCTTAAATAGTTGCAGGCTTGGGAGGAGGAGTCCGGGCTCCTCCCGCGGTGGCCCCTGAAAAAGGGTCAGGTGGTGCGCGTGCGTGCCTGGAAAGCTGGGGGTCAGGAGGCAGGCCAGAGCAGGAGCCGCTGACGTGCCGTCCTGCACACGGCATCAGCATGGCAGCCTGGGAGGAAGTAGACGCCAAATATCCTTTATAAGTGTTTATTATAATGGAGACATGTTAAAAAATGCCCGACTCTGGCTGAGTTTCGCCATTATTTTAGTGGCTGCCTCAGGGGCTCAGATTTTTAGTTTGAACCAAAAACCATTCGAAACAAATCATTGGTGACGTATAATATCATTTGTGAATCATCCACAGTGAGGGTATATCTTTAATTATGGATAATTAGTTGTGTAATCTTGTTTGCAAAAGATCTCACTGTAAGAGTTCCTTACATCTTCCTCTTAAGTTGTGTCATTCTCGACATGATCGGATGGTCAGTCTCCACCCGTTAGGACAAAAGTCACTTTTGCAAACAAGATTGCACAACTAATTATCCATAATTAAAGATATATCCTCACTGCGGATGACTCACAAATGATATTATACGTCACAAATGATTTGTTTCGAATGGTTTTTAGCTCAAACTAAAAATCTGAGCCCCTGAGGCAGCCACTAAAATAGTGGCAAAACTCGGCCAGAGTCAGGCATTTTTTAACATGTCTCCATTATAATAAACACTTATAAAGGACATTTGGCATCTATGTCCTTTTGTTTACCCTCACAGCTTTCATAGATCGCCTGCCTTCTTGTTTCCTGGGTCCGGCCCGGGAGGAAGGCCCTGCTGCAGCGAGGTTCCCGGGTCCGAGGAGGCAGAGTCGGCCGTGCCGGTAGGTGGGGGAGTCTGGCTGTGGTCCCGTTCGGCCAAATTTCACAACACCAATAGGTAAAAAAGAGCCAACTCTTTTTCCAAATCCACCCTTTCCACAAAGTTTGAAATGTAGACTAGTGAGTGAGAACTATATCCAGTATGCCTTTTTACCCCACCCCACCTAAATACAGAAACACATAACAACCCCAAACTAAACCCATCTGCCCAATCAACCCAAACCAACAAGTCAGCTAATAGCCCTAACTGGAACATCGCCCCCCTCCCTTCACCTACAGGTTCATAGCCCCTCAGATGGGAAATAAATTAAGATCTGAGGGGTGGACCTAATGTCCAACAACAGCTCCCCTCCCTCAAATTCCAACCAAGTAGAAACCTCCCCATATTTCTCACCCCTTGAAAATAAGTACAGTTTATTGAAACTAGCATTACCAACCCACCCACCCCCCACCTCACCATAAACTCCCAATTCCCCCTATCCCACCCCCATTCAAATCAGCCAGTCCCATATCCCAATCCCATTTGTGTGCTGTAAAAAAAAGGAGTACTAACACATTTCCTCCAGAAAAGTAAAAAATCAAGGTTAGTATATCTAGCATGTACCTTAATGGAACGGAGAGCAAATACAGAGAGAATTGTACAAAAAACTAACAAGTGACCCACCAACCCCTCCCCAAAAACAACACAGGTGTTTGCATAGTTATGGTACCAAAACACCACAGAGAAAAGGAGAACTCCCTCTCAGTCAGTAGGTGCAGTGCTCTGGCCAGAAGAAAAAGTATTTTCTTCCACCACTTGATAAGTCTCCCATTAGTGCAAACAGGGGTAATCAACATCACAAAACTCTTCCAGAATCTCCTAAATGTATGAGCACACAGAAAGAATATCAGGACAGTCACGAGGAGCAAGAATACGCTATTCCCACTGTCAATGGAATCTTATACTTGCTTCCTAGGTGGAAATATATTTTAGTTATTATTTTAATTGCCAAGTCTATTATTTAAGTAAGGAAACAGAGCACTACTATCTACTAACAACAAATGCTCCACCCACATCACACCCATCCTCAAAGACCTCCACTGGCTCCCCATAACCTATAGAATACAATACAAAGCCCTAACCCTTTTGCACAAGACCATCAATAATGAGAAGAGCGAATGGCTAAAGGACAATCTCCACCCCCACGAATCCCAAAGAGACCTCTGATCCAAGAACACTGGCCTGCTCGCAACCCCGTCCACCAAACTGGCTCATCGCTCCGCAACCAGGGAACGAGCCATCTCAGTAGATGGCCCCACAATGTGGAACAAACTACCCACACAACTTAGACTTGAACCCTCAACCCAGTCATTTAAGAAAACCCTAAAAACCTGGCTTTTCCAGAAAGTCTTCCAACATACGCACCAGTGACACCACATGATCACCCTATGCTTCCCCCCCCCACCTCCCCCCCCCCCTGCCCCCCCCCCCACTCGCCCGATGCAAATCAAGTGTAACTCCACCTGTTATTCAAGGTACACACTCACTATGTAAACCAATCTTATGCTCCAATCTGTAACTAAGTCTCCCTGACAAAATGTAATGTCAAGCGTAATAATAAGTCAAGCATAACTCCATTTATTAATTAAATTTTAATAAAGTTTTAATTATTTACACAGTTTTCTATGTACATCAAACCTTTGTCCCATTATGTTAACCAAGTTCCTCTGTTACGATGTACTTATAATAATGACACCATTGTCATATTATACTATGATTTTTTCTGTAAACCGATGTGATATGCCAAATCGAATGTCAGTATAAAAAAAAAACAAATAAATAAATAAATACTAGATATTTGGGGTGGTTTGAAAGAATTGCACAGCTGGAGGTAGCCAGAGGCTGAATTTCCAAGCAGGTGGTGACCTGGTTGAGCCGCTGAGCAGTTTACCTGAGTTCTGCTTCTGCTAAGTTTAGAAATCTTTCTTCTATATTTTCCCAAAATATATTGCTTTTCTCACTGTTGTTTTGAATCTGTTCTTGTGTGTGGCTGGAGTGTTGAGTTCTCAATAGAGATTGCAGTTTTCTGATCTGTTACTATCTGTCTGGTGTGAGGCTGATTCATTAAGCTAAAGAGAAAAAAATCTCCAATTATTTCTGCTGTCTTTTGTCTGGGGTATTGCTGGAATCTTATACTTGATAACTTAAACTATAATTTTGCTAGGTTTTCATATTCTACCTATTCATCTTTACTGGCTAACACTAATAATTTTAGTTTTTATTTCAAATACCTATTAAAAATCTTTTCTAGAGCCTACATTTTTACTTTACCTTATCTATTTGCTTTAAGGAATTAGTGATAATTTAGCAAAATATCTTTCATTCAATGCAACAATTGTGGTGCTTATGTCCCAAGGACTATCATTCAGCTGTCTGCAATTAAAATGGAGCTGATTCATCTACAACCGGACCCCTATCGATATCCACTACCCAATCACTCTGCACACCTCTTCTAGACCCATCAGAGAAGCTTACAAGGGCTCGCTACACCCTTCCCCAGCCAAATCCACACTCCACTCATCCACCAAAGAATGAGCCTTCTCGACAGCGGCGCCAACCATCTGGAATGCTATGCCCCCCGACCTTAGACAAGAACCCTGTCTACTGACGTTCAGAAAAAAACTCAAGACTTGGCTATTGCAACAAGCCTTCCCTTGATCTGGGACCTCCCCAGCTACAGTAACATTCCAAAGCCCTCTAGTCGATGCACCCCAATTCTGATATTGTACATGACTTGATATTGTTTAGTTCCGAGTTACCTCTGCCTCTGGCTCCTCTTCTTCCCAGTTCGAGTACCCCTGTTTTATTGTAACTTTCCGCTATCTCTGTTTATGTTAACGTTATTTCCCCCTTGTTCCTTGTAATCCGATATGATATGATCTGTATCATGAATGTCGGTATAAAAAAGCACCAAATAAATAAATAAATAAAATAAATAAGGGAGGAATTGTCCAGGTTTCAATTAAACTCCCCTTCCTTGAACCATTTATTATCTCTCATCCATCTCCCACAGAGGTTGCAGAAACCCAGGAAAAACGGTTTACAGTGGGCTCTGGTAGAACAAGCTATGTGACAAACAGACACCCAAGTTTCCCAACTTTACAGCATCTCCCACAGAGATGTTGTTACGATTCCTGCCCGCCGAGCTACTCTCCACGAGCAGGCCTCTCCACCCACCTGTTTCTTTGATGCAGCAGGATGCCGCTGACTCCATCCTCCGCGCAGAGGCCGATGCCCACGCCGGGACCCATGTGGTCCTGATCTGCCGCCGAGACCCACAGCCTGGAGGCCGTGCCTGTCCGCTTCTTCTGTGGTGTGGAGCCACCACCGGCCAGTCTTCGCAGCAGGGAGCTGCAACGTCATCCCCGTGGTCCTCGTCGGACGGAAGGAGGCCGTCCTGAAGCCTGCCTGCTCCTCTCTGTGCTGTTTCCTTTGCATGGCTGGGTGCCGCTGTCCATGGTGCTTCCTGTCCTGTCTGCTTCTTAGGCGCCGGCACGCACCTCTTCAGAGTATTTAGAGGGCCAGTAGCAGGAAGTGCTCTGGCCCCATCAGATACCAGCTGGACTTCATTTCCTGTTTCAGCCCTATATAAGGGCCCTGCCTGACTGCTTCCAGTGCCTTTGGATCGGGTTCCACAGTTGGCCGTGCTCCATGACTGATCCAGGTCTTCCGTGGTCTTCTTTTGTTTAGATGGCTCCATGTTCAGTGTCTTGTCCCTGGTCTTGTCTTGGTCTTGTACCTGGTCTTGTCCTCCGTTGCTTTATTCTCAAAAGCTGAGAGAGGGTACATCCTACCCTTCGGAGGCTCAGTGTTGGGCTTCAGTCTAATGGCACAGTCAAAGGGCTCCAGTGGAGGAAGAACATCAACTACTTCTTTGGAAAATATATCCCCGAAGGGGGTGTACTGGAGCGGCAACCCTGGTACTGCTGGGGTCGCATGCATGCCTTTACAAGTGATATCTCCTTAAGGCATCTCCCATGACATTCTGGGCCCCTATGGGATAGATCCAGAGATGCCCAGTCGAATTGGGGTTGGTGTACTTGCAACCAAGGTATCCCCAGGACGATAGGGTGCACAGCCTTTTCCAGTACAAAGAAAGAAATTGTTTCCATATGGAGCGCTCCGGTGCGAAGCATAACTGGTACGGTTTCGCACATAAGGGCTCCCCGTGAATGGAGGATAACAATAGTGGATCTTTTAAGTTGATGAGAGGGATCTTCAAGTATTCCACTAAACGTCTGAGAATGAAGTTGCCTCCTGCCCCTGAGTCCACCAGGGCAGGAGTCTGAACCGTGACTGGTCCATAGGTCAAGGAGACTGGGAGAGAGAGCAGAGGAGAGTACGCGGTAAGGCCTAAGAACATTCCTCCCGCAGGACTTAAGTCCATCCATTTCCCGGACAAAATGGGGCATGTAGAGACATCATGGCCGAGCTGACCACAGTATATGCACAGGCCATGTTTCTTCCGAAATCCTCTCTCCTTGGAGATCAAGTGTCCATGACCAAGTTGCATTGGTTCATCTTTATCAGCAGCAGAAATTATTGGAACCATCCGAGGTGTAGTGGTAGTACTAGCCTGTTTCAACCCAAGTAACACCTTAGGCCGGAGTTCCTTCATCTTGTCTCGGAGCCGGAGATCAATCCGAGTAGCCAAGGCTTTTAATTCGTTCAGCGAGTCAGGTGTCTGGTGAGTGGTCAGCTCGTCCTTTAAATGGGTATCCAGGCCTCTGCAGAAGAGAGTCTTGAGACATTTGAAGTCCCAGTGAAGTTCCGCTGCAAGAGTCTTGAATTCTATGGCAAATTCAGCCAGTGATCTGTTGTCTTGCTTCAAGTCCACCAAAGCAAAACCGGCAACAGAATTATGAGCAGGGTCATCAAAGATGGATTTAAACAAGTCCATAAATCCTTCTATGTCCTGCAAAATAGGGTCCTTGCATTCCCACAAGGTAGATGCCCACGACAGGACTCTTCCATCCAAGTATGACAGGATGTAGGTGGTCTTCGAAAGAGCCGTGGGAAATAAAGTTGGCTGTAAGGTGAAGTTCATGCAGCACTGGTTCAGAAAGCCCCGGGTCTTCTGGATTTCTCCAGAAAAGCGGATAGGAGCCGCCAGTGGTACAGCTGTCTTCAAAGTTACCTCCGGTGACTGACCTTCTTGGTTGGAAGCTGTGCCTTGTATCTTCTGTGTGTGTAGCTGATGAAATGCTGCAGTAAGTTTCTCCAAAGTTTCTTGCTGCTCTGAGATGCGTTGGGCCATGCCTGGTATAGCCTGCAAGGCATAGAGATGTGCCGGATCCATAGAGTTAACAGCATCCCATATTTAAGCCGGATCCACTGGAGTTAGCAATCTTGTTCAGATCTGTGCTTGGAGTTAGCAATCTTGGTCAGATCTGTGCTAGGAGTTAGCAATCTGTTAGAATCGAGGTTGCGGGCTGCTGAAGGAGGGAGGAGTTAGCAGTCTGTTAGAATCTCCGTGAGGAGTTAGCAATCTGTTATATCTGCTGTTATCTGGACTGCGGAGTAGCAACCTTGTTAGAATCGGTGTTGCGAGCTCCTGAAGAAGGGAGGAGCTAGCAATCTGTTATGCCTTTCAGTATTATCCACTCTTCCTGTTAATTGTATTCCTCGGTTACTTGTAAGGGCTCCGCCCAAAAGTTTTTGTTTTATGTAAACCGATACGATGTGCGAACGGCTATTGGTATAGAAGAGACTTTAAATAAATAAATAATAAATCTTGTAGTGTCTCAGATATCATCTTGCTAAAGAGTAGCAATCTGTAATGAATCTGATATAGTAGTGGGTGGATCCCTGGGCCAGTGGCAGATGACCATGTCCCTGAGAGGATATCCCGAGATGGACCACCGGCTAGGTTTGAGTATGGAGACAGACACACATTAGTTCTTTTATTGAACAGTTTTTGAAACCACCAGAGGTGGCAGTAGTGAGCTGATATGCCTGGCAGGGCAGTAGTCCCTCAGGTATGAGAACAGCAATCCAGGATGACTGAGCTGTTGAGAAACTGTAGAAAGTGAGTAGGCAGAGTAGGCAGAGTTCATGAACAGAACTAGATGACAAAATTCACATAAGGTCGCAAGGAAGCTCAGGAGCTGAAAAGGTTTAGGCCCTCGAGGAGCGAGTACCTGGTTCCAGGGAAAGCTCTGAGAGAGCGATGGTAACTCATAATTGTTTGTAGCAGTGATAGCTTCCAGGCAGAAGAGAATCTTCAGAGTGTCCAGGAACATGGGCCCTCGAGGAGTGAGTACCGGTTCCTGTCTGTAATCTGAAATAAAGAAAGAGAGCGAGGCCCCCGAGGAGCGGGTACCTTTGGTAAGTCCAAGGAGGCAGAGTAGCTTGGACGAATCCTTAGTGAGTCCTTGCTAACTCGTTTGTTAGCGATAACAAAGACCTTTAAATATTGGAAGCGGATGATGTCATCTCAGGGGGCCGCCCCTGAGGTTCGCACCCTAGCTGGTACTTCAATTAGACCGCCCGCGTGTGCGCCCTAGGTCTTCAGGAAACATGGTGGATCTGCAACGTCGAGCCGGTCTGGGGACCCCAGAGGGAGACGGCATGGAGACACCGCGGCAGCCAGCCATCCATCAGACCCAGAGGGAGTCGCCACAGAGGGCGACTCCCTCTGGGTCTGATGGATGGGCGACGCCCATCCATCAGACCCAGCGTTTGAATCCAAGACAAACGGGTCTTCAGTAATGGCTATTCTTGCGGTTCCATTTGTAGCGCTTAATTTTGTCTCCGGTCGACATCCTCGACGGCCATTTTCGCCATAATGGCCGTCGAGGATGTCGACCGGAGACAAAATTAAGCGCTACAAATGGAACCACAAGAATAGCCATTACTGAAGACCCGTTTGTCTTGGATTCAAATGCTGCCCCTGAAGCAGGACCAGGACGGTCCGAAACACGATCGTGTCGGGATGATGTTATGACGTTTAGAGCGTTGGGAACTTCATAATAGATGAGTACTTTGCATGAATGATCAAGAGTATTATGAATGATTGACCATACAAACATGAGAGTTTTTCTCTGTCTAAAATTGTGGCATGGTGATGCAAAAAATTAATAATCGGGGTCTACAAATATTTTATATAAAAGAAAAAAACAAAAAAAGTTTTTCCAAAAAAAGTAAAGAAAACTCAAAAAAAGAGTATTTTCATGATTAATAAAGCAATTCTGGACCTGTAAACTACCAATGTATTGCTTTTAAAGAAGCCTTTCAGTGAAGTTGGTTGGAACACCAATCTGTTTTCAGTGTGATTCTATGGAAGAATTCTGTATATATTAGAGTTGAATAACAAGAAGGTTAAGTGTTGGAAAAAGTTCAGCCCCAAGAGTTTAAATGTGTGTCCATGGACTCCTAGAGAGGGCCCCAGTTTGGGGGTTGCATAAAAAAATATCTACATAGATGTCAATATTCAGCAGAACATTGAGTGGGAAAGTTACACGACTAACTTTGCCTAGATGTTCAGTGGAACATAACCCTATAAGTGTTACGTTCAATACACCTAGAATTATGTCTTTAGTCCAGTAGTGCCAAATAACTGTGCTTACTCCTGAATGTCTCCATCACCACTTCTTTTTATCCAGCTAAATTGTTTGTGGATAATGAATTACCCAGAAAAAATGTAGCTGGTCAATGGGGGGGGGAAATATTCAGATCTTATGTTTTATCCAGGTAAATCAAAAAGTTACCTGGACAAACTCTTTGAATATCAACCTCCTTGATGTTATTGCTGTCAAGGGCTCATATATCCTTTCCTCAAATGTTTGTAGAGCACTGACAGAGGAAGCAGATTTTTTACTTAAAGAAGAAAAGCACATGTTTTGCATAATTTAAACTTGATGTATGTGACTGAGGACAACAGTCAACAGATGGATATTACTGAGTCTATGTGTAGGAGTTAAACAAAGAGAGATGAATATAGTTTGTGAATTAAATGGTGGGAGTGGGGGTGGGGATTCTCACAAGTTGGCATTAAAAATTAACATTGGACAAGAAAGTGTCTTATTATGTTTATAGCATATAGAAAAGCACATAGTACAGTATGTATTAGATAGTATGTTACAAAATGATCTATGCAATAAAATTCATGTTAAAAATGTTCAGCTGGCAAGCCAGTAAAAATGTAATCCACATAATAAAACATCCCTTACTTTTATCATGTAAACAGTACCCCAATAGCATGTCCACACTAGCACTGTTACCACTATATTGAACAAGGTCATGTTAAATACAGAATACACACAATGCTAAATATTACAGTCGAATTAAACTGAACTTGCTCAATTCTCTCTCTCTCTCTTGGCTCTGCCTCCTTCTTCAAAATGGTTTCAAAGTCAGCCTGGTCCATGCTGCTCATAGTTGATGCTGAAAGGAGTAGCAGGAGAGCTACTGGAACCCTAGAGAGGCAATGAACTACAAACAGATATCAAGCAAATCAAACAAAGGCACACTTCAGATCTCGTGAGCAGCCAGAGGAGAGGGAGGAGTTTGAGGTTTCACAAGAGGTGGCAAAGGATTAGAAATGAACTACAGAAGATGATGCAGAAAGTGCTGCAGAGGCTGCTGCAAGACCATGCCTATGCATGTTGCACGTCACACAACCTGTAAACAATATGATTCTGAAGCTAGTTCTAGAACACCCAATGATGCTCTTTGGCAAAAATTGCACCACAAAAGACCAAGTAGCCAAGGAATGAATTTGACAATGAATCGCCACAGTGGTCAGTAGCCATGGAATTATCTATCGGACCATCAAAAACTACAAAAATTGATATCAAGATATCAAATGTTTCATTCATGAACAGTCTTCAAAAAGTCATGCATTATACAGAAAGCTGGCAGGAGGCCTATTTTTTCTCACATTGTTGGAGCAAGGCTTTGCCCAAAGAATGGGTTCAGATGTCATGGGCAGCATCACTGACTTCTAGCTTCAACATCATATTAGAGACAAGCTGGTGGGTTATTTGCCTTATGAGAACACAAAGTAGAAGCACAGAGCCAAGGTCTAGTAACATTCTTGTGAAGGGTTATCATATAGGCCCTGACTTGTTTATGAAGCCTGTAGACAGTTACAGACCTAACAGGCAGAGGAATTTTGGACTTGTTTGGGGGCCTAGCAGGAATGGAACTTTTCAGAAGGGGTGGGACCAAACTGGGCCTGGATCTTTTAGAAAGGTTGAGAACTTGGTGGGCCAGTAACAGAATTCAGAGCAGGAGAATGGCAGGGTAAAAGCTTTGCTGTATATGTGCTTACATTTTCAGATTGCACTAAGAGAGATGCATGTGTTCCAAACATACAATGTACTCCTCTCTGTATCTTTCCATATCCAGCACCTTTGCCAAGAGCATCCCGGTCACATAGGATGCATGCAGCAGGACTCCACAGCTACTACAGAGAGAGGATTTGGAGCAGGCAGGTGACTGTTTCATTCTACAGTGTGTACCACAAACATCTGGGATACATGATCTATACCCTCAAATGATACCCAGTCAGGAGAATTTTGAAGGACAAAATCGAATGGCCTCAGATGGATATGTACCAGGCCCTTAGGAACTGTCCCTTTATCTCCAATAAAGAATATGAAGTACAGTGTCATCTAAGCATCCTCCCTTTTTGACTACTATGTAGTGCTGAAGCAGCAATGGCACAATATCACGTCCATGAGGGTGTCAAAGCTGTGTTACAAGAGTGCTGTATTCTAGCCCACAGAAAGCCAGGGGACACAAAAGCCAGGGGACACAAATGAAGTTACTAGGTAATACATTTAAAACTAATAAGAGAAAATATGGGGTACATTTTAAAAAACAGCGCACGTGTGTACTTTTGTTCGCGCTCCAGGCGCAAACAAAAGTATGCCGGATTTTATAAGATATGTGCTGTCTAATTTTGGGACTCATAGCTTAGGGCACAAGAACACTGCAATTCAGCAAGAGGTTTTAAAATTTAGTTTATTTTGGCTTTTTTAAAAATGAGGCAAAGACAAGTGTTCTGGGAGATGCAATATGCCCTCTATCTATACCAACTAGCATCTCCGTGAAGCTCTGCCATGCTCTGACTTATATAATCAAAATACAACATTCTCGAAGCTTCCAGAAAAGTGTAACCGCCCACAAACACATGATACCGTTTGTCATGACAATCTATCCTGTATAGGAAATGCTTGTGAGGACCTCCCTCAACTAAGAATTCTTCTAACCCTGTTTCTCCTCCCACTGTAAACAAGTTCCTGTATCATACTGGCTTTGATGCAAGTATTCTCTTCTTGTCTTCTGTTGTTCTTCTTTGTTTATTGTAAACACCTCACAGTCTGGGTCTTGAATAGAGCTTGGCACCAGGATTCATTCAAAACTGTCACCTCACAAGATCTCCTTTTCACATTGGTTTCTGTTGCATCTGCAAGATAAACGCTTGCATCCTGGTTTTCCTGCAGAACAAGTATCCCTGCATTGTGAAGTAAATGTGGCCATTAAAATAGGCCTCTCTCCTTTTGTTGCCAGCAAATCTGTCTCAGAGATTTTCTGCAAGTCATGCTTCAGAAAAGCACCCAAAGGTCATTCACCTCTTGCCAAGCTACCGTAGAGCAGAGGTGTCTGGGTAATCGTGGTTGTCTTAATCAGACATATTCTTCATTTCCCTCTATGGGACACCTTTAAAATGGATAGGTGTCACATCAATCAGTCTGCGATGCTAAGCCATGACAGAGGAACTTAAAATGTGTCCTAACCCCTAACCTTGGTATTTATCAGGTGTAGTGCATAGGTGTGTGTCCCTCTAGATTCCTAATTAATATGAATGATACTCTCACAAGCATTTACTAGTTAATCAAAAATAACATCAAAACTAATTTTCACTAGGTAACTATTAGCTCTGTAATGGAGCTATACAGATACCTGCATTATAAAAAGGACCTACTTCATAATAACATGATCACATATGTTATCTTTCAGAATCAAGTAAGTACATAATAGTGGTATAACATGTAAAGATAAGTACACAGAGAGACTAGTATGAAAGTACTGTGTTTCTCATATAATACTAGGTATACTGGGCAAATCTTTTCAATGAATACTGTTGTTGTGAACAACTACCCAGGATAATATTCATTAAAATGGGAAACAGGGATATAATCAATGCACCTTACAAGAAAAGTAAAGAAACCAATAACATAGAAGAAAACCAAGAATCTATAGAAAAACTCATACTGTGTTGTGCATACATGATGTAAAAGTGTTGCAAAGCATAAGACATATTCTAGTCATATGCTGTAGTGATGGAAGATCAAATACAAAAGCATATGCATGATAGGCAAAGGCATAGCAAAAGTCTAAAACATCATACTAATTCTGTAGGGTATTTATAGTGCTATCCAGTATTAGGACAACAACCTGTAGCATTGAAAGCACTCACTGTATGGACAGTCCTAATTCACTTATGGCAGTCATATGTCCAAGAAATAATACATCTGTGTAGGGCAAGTATTAATTATTAAGGTAAATGATGGCTAGTAATATTGCTTCGTCTTCAGATACTTCTAGGGGAAATGGGGCTCATACCCTTCTCAAATGATAGTAAGTCTAAATATATTGGGGATAATCATAACAATAGATGAAAGCTAACTCTGTGAGAAAGTCTTTAACATATTATGTGAACTACTTTACAGAATTGATAAACCATCAGTGTAAGATTTTACACAGGAAAAGAAGGAATGTCATATAAATAAAAGACAGAAATAAGGAAAATTATATCTTCCCCTTTGGAATCCTAAATAGAAACCCACTAGCTTATAAGTCACAGATAGAGTTTATAGTGAAAGGACCAAGATAAGAAGAAAAGAACAATGAGCAATTAATAAACCCAAAAATATAGTAATAGAATATTACAAATCCCTATAGCAGAGCTCCTCATGTGTAAGGTCTGTATTTGTTTCAAGGAGAAAAGAAATCTTTGTGAAAGAGAGTGAAACAGTCATTAGGTAAAATCTAGTAAATAGTGTCATAAGAAAAGATATTCAAAGAAGGGTTCAGCGAAAACATTAGAATAAGAGATAGAATATTGAGATATTAAAGATCAGCAAAGTGATTATCCTAAGTGCAAGCTGCAAAACAAAAGAATAGAAATAGCTTATAACTTAGGCTGGTGTGAAAGAGAAATATAAAGAGATCTCCCTCTTGAACCCTGAATTATCCTATTTGAATCACAATGAAACACATCACCCTCTATGTGATCAAAGCAGCTTCCATAGATAAAGATAGAAAAACCTAGTACATATGCATTTAACTGAGTCAGCATATAAGTATTATAAAATCTAAGACTGGAAAATATTACTTAACTTGGAACATACAAACTAATAAAAATAGCATCACTTCAAATAATATTATTAACTTGAACACCTAAGTGCTGACAGAGAATGAAAGAACCTAAATTCTGCATAAAGTCATTCCCACAAAACATAGAAAAAAGCAAAAATCAGGTATAAATTGTACGCCTTGCAGTCCATATAATATGTAAGAAAGTCTGTGACCAAGTGCGTATATAGTTCTTTTAGTAGGATTCAGTGATGATGTCAAGGCAGAATCTCTTAGCTCCTTAGATTAGATGCATGTGTATGAATTCAAACCTAAATAAAAGTGCAACAAATCCGATTAAGTAGTAAGAAAATACTTTTATGTCACGTACTCCCTATATTTAATTTGCCAAATAATCCCCACATTATTTCAAAACATCATGCAATGGTCCAGACCACAAACATAAATACTCAGACTGTACATTAAAACATATATGTCACAGCACTGACCACATAATACATGCATTCATTCATTCCTCCTTGTACACATGTAACATAGAACAAACAACATGACAAACGTTTGAGCTCAAAAAAGAAAAACGTATTTTAAAAATATAAAAGAATTGGATCGATCCACAAAAGAAAACAAAAACTCAGAATGAAAATTAAAATAGATCTACTCAAAAATTGAAAAGGAATCAAACTGGAAAAAAAACTGATCTTCATCTCCCATAGAACAGAGACAGATGCGCTTTGTGCTTTGGTACCCTGGAAAGAAATCTAATATATAACAGTTAATATAATGATTAAAATGAAAGTTAAAAAATGACATTACAGATTCTTTAAAAGTCAAACTACTGTTATACCTTAATTCAGCAAAAAGCAGTCATACAGCTACTTTCCTTTCTCTGATGGTCCACCCCTAGGAGGCGCTGTCCCCTGTGATAAGAGCTACTTCCTTTTATAACTCGCCTTCTAAAAGAAAAACTTAAAACAAACAACTTTGCACTTAATTAGAAGTCATTCTATTTCCATCCAATATGCATATGTTCCACAAAGTTCTTACTACCAAATCCTGCAAATACCCTAAATAGAAATACGAATCATTTCCAAAAGCACAGACATATCAGCTAGGAGTCTGGAAGCCTGCAAAATAAAAGGATGGCACAGACTAATATGCATTAACCAAAAGTTTTTTTTTTACTGGCACATAAATAGATAATAGACATTGCTGCTTATTTCTCTGCTGTTCACCGTCTCACAATCTTTCTCCTTTACATATTATCTAACCAGTCCACAATACAAACATGTAATACCTGAACTCCCATCAAAATAAACCACCTAATTCATTTCCTTTCTTCTAAAAGGTAGCAGCTACTGAGGTATAATCAAAACTGAGAAATATTGATCATCCTTACTGCTGCATGCCGTCCGTTTATTTCTGTCCTGTGTTTAAATTAAAATAAATCCTATCGTCACACAATTAAATGCAACTGACTTACATCTTTTCTCTAAAACAATCTATATTGCTCAGTACACAGCCTTCTGCATATTCCTAAATCTCTTCCCTCTTTAACATTACTTCATCTCTCATCCCTAATATTCACTTTCCCCATACTTTCAACACAAATTTCTGTGTTCACATTAAACAGATCAATTCATTAGTCCCTCTTCTATCACCTTTGCACTTTGTCCTATACCATACTTAAACCTCAAACCTCTCAGCAGAACTGTAAAATCCATTTTAAAAGTGACTCACTCCCAGGTGTTTTTTTTTTTTTTTCCTTTCTTCTCAAACACATTCCTAAGGGGGGGTTCACCTCCTCTCCCGCCAAACAACTGTTACACTCAATGAATAGGTTTGTTAAGTGATAAAACCCTTAAACAGATCATTTCATTAAAATAAAGTTCCTCTCTTGTAGTATATCCATAAATTGTTTTCCTTTCTATCTCTCTGCCTATACCCCTGACCAAAGAAAAAACCATACATCCCTCTCCAATGATAAATCAAATCTAAGTATGAATGGCTTTAAATAAACACAAGTTCATGCTTTCGTTCCTACCAAATGAAATGAAACACAATGCACAATAAACTCTCGGTAATCACACAATTCTAAAAACTTAGATGCAAATATGAGCATCTCTGCATTAATGGTAGGAAATAAAACCAAAAACTAAAAGCTTGCTGGGCTGATTATTCTTTTTCTACGTTTACAATGAACATAAGAGTCCTTGTGGCCAGCCATGGCTACATCAGTCAGCCCTGTACCTTGAGGGGGAGGGGGGAGAAGCAAAACACCAAAAAACTGAAAAACTTCATTTCTCTAGTTAATGATACCCTAACAGCAATCACACATTAACCCCAAAGCAAACTTAAATATGAACTGATAACAATAAATCTCATAGACTAAAATAAACTGGAGGCATTTATGTACCTCTGATCACAGACAGCTGTAAACTATAATATCCAGCCATGCAGTTTCTAGTTTTAAAAGCACCGCATTTGTTTTTGTTTAACAACTAAACTTTGGTAAAAATCCACTAACGAAAAACACCTTATCATACTAATTATAAAACTTTCAACTTACCAATTGTATCTTATTCCCTCTTTCTCCTTCTGAATCTACACACTTACAACTGCTCTACTCAGCCGCTCCCCAGATGTAAAGTGAAAGTGAAAGTGAAACTGCTTGAGCGCAAGCCATGCGGTCTAAGAACAAAAAGACCCCAGACTGACTAGTGCTGGCTACCCCTCTGTGTTTTCAACTGTTCTATCTGATTTTAATCAAATCATCAACTCATGTCCTGTCTCCCTAACATATATTAAAGAACAATTTGCAAAAAGTATTCTAAACCTGATATAACACACAAGCTATATACACTGTACAACAAATAAAATAAAAACATTGCTACTTACAGATTTTTCCTTTTTTTTTTTTTTTCTTGTTACATACTCACAAAATGGATCCAACTTCATTCCACATCTGCTCTGAACTCATAATTCTCCGGGATAACCTCCAGTCTACCTGGGTAACTCAATCTTTGAACGGCAAGCCAAATCACCCTTCAAGAACCTAGTATACTTTCGTCCGCCAAAAGTAATACTACAGCTTATTAATAATTAATAATTATAATAACAACAGCTATTAAAGTCCCATCTGGGGTGCCAAAATGTCTAATTTTGGGACTCATAGCTTAGGGCACAAGAACACTGCAATTCAGCAAGAGGTTTTAAAATTTAGTTTATTTTGGCTTTTTTAAAAATGAGGCAAAGACAAGTGTTCTGGGAGATGCAATATGCCCTCTATCTATACCAACTAGCATCTCCGTGAAGCTCTGCCATGCTCTGACTTATATAATCAAAATACAACATTCTCGAAGCTTCCAGAAAAGTGTAACCGCCCACAAACACATGATACCGTTTGTCATGACAATCTATCCTGTATAGGAAATGCTTGTGAGGACCTCCCTCAACTAAGAATTCTTCTAACCCTGTTTCTCCTCCCACTGTAAACAAGTTCCTGTATCATACTGGCTTTGATGCAAGTATTCTCTTCTTGTCTTCTGTTGTTCTTCTTTGTTTATTGTAAACACCTCACAGTCTGGGTCTTGAATAGAGCTTGGCACCAGGATTCATTCAAAACTGTCACCTCACAAGATCTCCTTTTCACATTGGTTTCTGTTGCATCTGCAAGATAAACGCTTGCATCCTGGTTTTCCTGCAGAACAAGTATCCCTGCATTGTGAAGTAAATGTGGCCATTAAAATAGGCCTCTCTCCTTTTGTTGCCAGCAAATCTGTCTCAGAGATTTTCTGCAAGTCATGCTTCAGAAAAGCACCCAAAGGTCATTCACCTCTTGCCAAGCTACCGTAGAGCAGAGGTGTCTGGGTAATCGTGGTTGTCTTAATCAGACATATTCTTCAGTGCATAGCCGCGCGTATCTTATAAAATCCGGGGTCGGCGCGTGCAAGGGGGTGCACATTTGTGCAACCTGTGAGCGCCGAGCCCTGCGCACGCTGCCCGTTCCCTCCACCCCCCCCCCCCCCCCCCCGCACCTTCCCCCTCCCTTCCCCTACCTAACCCACCCCCCTGGCCCTATCTAAACCCCCCCTTACCATTGTTGTAAAAGTTACGCCTGCCTCTGGCAGGCGTAACTCGCGCATGCCAGTGGGCTGCTGGCATGCCATCTCCTGACCTGGGGGCTGTTCCGAAGGCTTCAGCTGCGCCCCCGGAACGCCCCCGGGTCAGCACCACGCCCCCTGACACGCCCCCGGAATGACCCGAACATCACGCCGCCCACCCGACATACCCCTGACACGCCCCCCTAGCGAAACCCCGGGACTTACGCGTGTCCCGGGGCTTGCGTGCGCCGCCGAGCCTATGCAAAATAGGCTCGACATGCGCAGGGGCGTTTTAAAAGGGTTACGCGCGTAACCCTTTTAAAATCTACCCCTATGTTTTTACTCAACACATAATTAAGCTTGCCCCGGCATTTGCAGCTGTCAATCTGTGATAGCTTGATATAATCATATCAGACTTTCTAGAGAAATGGTTAAACTGGCCATCATTGTTTGGGAGTAAACACATTTCACACAAACACCAAGAGACTGTGTGTACCACCCATGTCAATATCAATAGCACTATGAGTCAAATCCACCAAAGCTACTCTGAACCCCTCTCCACTGCATCCATGCTACATAGGAATTACAGTGCCAGTAGCATTAAAAACATACTGGGTCAGACCAAAGGTCCATCAAGCCCAGGATCCTGTTTCCAACAGTGGCCAATCCAGGACACAACTACCTGGCAGGATCCCAAGGGGTAGATAGATTCCAAGCTGCTTATCCCAGAAATAAACAGTGGATTTCTGCAATCTACTTTAATAAAGGTTAATGGACTTTTTCTCAGGAACTTAACCAAACCATTTTTAAATGTAGCTGCACTAATAGCTTTCACCACATCCTCTGGTAACGAATTCCAGAGCTTATTTATGTGTTGAGTAAAAACATATTTTCTCTTATTAGTTTTAAATGTATTACCTAATAACTTCATTTGTGTCCTTTGTACTTTTTGAAAGAGGAAACAACTGATTAACGTTTACTTATTCCATTCCATTCATTATTTTATAAACCTCTATCATATCTCCCCTCAGCCATCTCTTCTCTAAGCTGAAGAGCCCTAACCTCTTTAGCCTTTCTTCCTAGAGGAATAGTTCCATCCTCTTTATCACTTTGGTCACCTTTCTTTGTACCTTTCCTAATTTTGCTATATCTTTTTTGAGATGTGGTGGCCAGAACTTCACACAATATTCAAGATGAGGCCACACCATGGAGCGATACAGTGGCATTATGATTATTCCTTTCCTAATAATCCCTAGCATTCTATTTGCTTTCTTTGCTGCTGCTGCTGCTGCTGCTGCTGCATACTGACCAGAAGATTTCAATGTACTTTCAACAATGACACCTAGATCCTTTTCCTGGGTGGTGATTCCTAATATGGAACCTTGCATTGTGTAGCCATAATTTCGATTTCTCTTCCATAAGTGCATCACTTTGAACTTGTCCACATTTTTTATTTATTTTATTTATTTATTTATTATTTTTATATACCGACATTCATCTCAATTGAGATATCACACCGGTTTACATTCAGGTACTGTAGGTATTTTTCTATCCCCAGAGGGCTTACAATCTAAGTTACCTGAGGCAATGTAGGGTAAAGTGACTTGCCCAAGGTCACAAGGAGCGACAGCGGGACTTGAACCTTGGTCTCCTGGTCCATAGTCCAGTGCTCTAACCACTAGGCTATTCCTCCTCATTTGTATTTGCATACACAGTCCCCCAGTTTTGTAATGTCCTCTTGCAATTTCTTACAATCTTCTTGTGATTTAACAGCTTTGAATAATTTTGTGTTATCGGCAGATTTGATCACCTCACTTGTTATTCCCATTTCCAGGTCATTTTTAAATATATTAAAAAGCAGTGGTCCCAGAACAGATCCCTGGGGCACTCCACTATTCACCTTTCTCCATTGGGAAAATTTAACAATTAGCCCTACTCTCTGTTTTCTATCTTTTAACCAGTTGGCAATTCACAATAGGACACTGCCCCCATCCCATGATTTTTTAATTTCCTAAGAAGTATCTCATGAGGAACTTTGTCAAATGCTTTCTGGAAATCCAGATACACTATATCCACATGTTTATTTATGGCTTCAAAAAAAAAAGTAGCAAATTAGTGAGGCAAGTCTTCCCTTGGCTTTGCCCAGTTAAGCGATGCCTATCTACGTATATGTTCATCAGTTTTGTTCTTTATTTCTTTATTTGTTTGTATTTGTATACCGACATTCAAAACAAGATATCACATCGGTTTACAGAGAACAAGTGAGGGTGTTTACATTTGTTTCATAGTAGTCCCTAGGGTGGGACTTAATAAAATAACACAGTATGATTAACAGTAAGAGTGGGCTCACTTATTATGATAAATGTTTCTATATAAAATTAACTTAACATAAATATTAGCAGCTTTATGGTTATAAACGTTTCTATATAAGATACACAACATATATATTAGTAATTTTATGGTTATAAACAAAACTTGGAAAGAATTCCTGTGGGATTCAAGTAAGTAGGCAGTATTAGAGATTCAACATCTGATATATTCTTTATGAAAGCTTCTACCATTTTTCCTGGTCTTATCCAGTGTGTGGCCTCTTTTGTCCAGTGAGAGGTGAACTAACCACTGGGTTGCAGCTGGCTTTAGTTAAATAATCCTTGTCTACTTGAACTACTTCATGTTGTAAAACAAATATCTTGTCATTCTAAGCCCCAGTGATTCCGCAATAGTACCAAGCTGTGTGCATTTTTCTTCATTTTATATTTTCAGCACCAATGAATACTTTCCAATCAAATCTGAAATTTTATTATCTGGCAGTTGAAATGTCGATAAAAAAATATCAGGTTTGATATTCCTGTGCTTTGCCGTAGCATGAACCATAAAGTGATTTGAACAGCGGGCTAAGGATAATAGGAAAATTCATTACAGTAAATGCAAAAAGCATCTGTATATGCTACACGCAAGCATTGACTAGATATGTGACAAACTGCAGTGACTGAAATAAATTTAGCAAGAGCATAAAAGCACTGGGATCTAATCCTTAAATGGTAATACAGGGATTTTCATTTAAAAACCTTCTGTTTTCATACAAAGAAACCATCAGTGTATTCATTAAAGAGCTATTGTACTGAAATATTTTACAAAAAGACTATCTTCACCATTCAGAAAGCTCTTGACTGAAAATCATGCTCTATGTAGATTTTGATGCTCATGTGGATTTATCACAAAATTCAGCATTCTAATTAGTGAGAATATTGAGCGATATGTGAAATAGTAATGTTTTGAGGGATACTAGAAAGCCATCAGTTTAAGATGATGACTTATTAGCTCTTTTACTCCTTATTCTCTTGTCTAGAGGCCAATGTACATACAAAGGTTTTTGCAAAGGGGGAATTACACATGCAAAATAATGGTGTTTTGGGCTATTTTTCCTTTTTTTTTTTTTTTTACACATATAGGGTTTGCATATAATAAATTTATACACATAATCCACTATGCACACAAGTTTACAGAAAATCTGATTTAATGAGCTGCTACAGTGCAGTATCAGGCAAAGCGGATCTTTAACTCAGAATCTAGGAGAATACCAGCATGTAAGGACATCTATAAGAAAATTACATGACTAGCTTTCTACCGAGCTTATATACATATGAGTCCTGGTGAAAAGTTGCCTGTGGAAAATTGCAACTTCTGTATGAAAAAGATGTGCATATTAGCATTTTAGTTAAATTTTAAGCCAGATCTAACCAGCTCAAATTTCACCTCAAACTAGCAGGACAAAATTTGTGTGGCCTATGTTTAGATCAGTTATTTGAGCGATCAGAGTTGTGCAGCTAAATTTAGCCAGTTAGCTATGGAAATCTGCACTGACTGGCTAAATTGAAAACACAACCCTGAAACACTTCTAGAATTACCTTTTTTCTGACCTCTTAAATTTGGATTCCCTGTGAATTTGAGGTGGACACATTTAGCTGGTTTGAAGGGAGGAGTTGGAATTTTCAAAGTCAGAGTTTTACCTGGCTAGGTTTGGAAGTTAGCCGGAAAAACCTTCGGAAAAGTGACCCACTAGTGTCTGCATGTGATGGGGTTTAAAATAGTTTGGAGATGAGGAGGTGAAATGTTTAAAAGATCCTTCTATCTCTTTGTTCCATAGCTGTTTGAAGGACTCTATGTTTCCGTTACTATTAAGCCCTGGGTAAATCCTTGAGCCAGTTAGTGAAGGGAGGATCCATTCATACACAGCCCCTCCCCTTGAAGGAACTTGAATGGACATCCCACTTCAGAGATTTTATAGCAGCGCTCTGCAAGAGCTCTAGTGGGGGGAGGCAGGCAGTATAATTTGCAGTTCTAGAGGAAGGTTGTAGATTTTTGTCTCAGTTGTATTTTTGGCCTACCTGGGGACCCAGACTCTGTCCTGCCTGGGATCTTTCAGGATGGGTTGAGGGCTCTACTGCTGTACTCTTCTCCCAAGGTGCAGAGTGGTTATGTTGGGAATATTTTGGATTTTTACATGGTAGGAGCCTTTCTGGATACCTGAGCTTTTCCTGAACTCGGGGAATGTTTGGGATGCCCAGGGATAGGGAAGACATGCCCACTGAGATGGTGACCCATTGCAAGGAATGACTCCGGTGTTAGTATTTTTGGGGACAAGAAAAGCTTTCGGTTAATTTCCCAGCAGGAAGATGTTTACCTTCCTTCCTGTCTGAAGCAGAGAAACAGCCCAAGCTGTTGTTTGGACATTGGATCCTATCCCATTGGGATACCCACAGGAAAAAGATCAAGAATAAAGATCCTGAAGATCTACTAATTGAAAGAAAGAGACTATTTATAATTTTGAGGAGACCCATCCAGCATCTTCACCCCCTGGGGAGAGAGAGGACTTACTCTAATTGGTTGGCATTATAATTTTATCTCATATATGTTATTAGGGCTGTGTTTCTTATAAGTCATGTGATTTATTGTAAATTGAGCATAGAAGACTGGAACAAATCTTAAAACTGACCTTTGACATACTTTTTTACTTTTAGCATACATTTTAGATTTTCAGTATATTCTGGCATGTTAGCAACCTTGAATAGTTTTTACAGATCTGATCAGTGCAATTTCACAGTGCAGTAATGATAGCTTCATAGGAAAATCTTTTAAAAGCATCCCTACATGTGGACCTTTTAATTTGCCCAGTAGTGTTGCCCTTGTGGAAATGCTCTACAGTAGGCATCACATGCTTTTGTTCATTGCCTGACTTTACAGTGCCATGATTACACTGCATACACATATGCCTTTAGACCTTCATTCCTGCACTTCATTCTCCTGAAGGTCTATTTAGATCCAGGAAACATGCCTTGAATGGTACATCTTCCTGGCTCCAGTAAGATAAAGCAAACCTTTGGATTACCACAGTGTTAATTTATCCAGTGTATGTTGTGAGCCTGAAATTGTACAGTAACAGGAGATTTGTAAGAAAGTTTAAAAAAGGCTAGGTGCAACATCCAGCAAGGAGCCTAATTGTCTAATAAATCTCAGGTATTCACAAGGTTAGAGTTTTTTTATGGCACTGTGATTCCAGCCTTTCAGAAGGCTGGAATCACAGAATAAGACAGATAAGACATATCTGGCTAACTAGAGATTTTGTGCAGAATATTCAGCTGCATAGCCATATCCATGCCGCTGAATATCCCTTGTAAATTAGCTGGATATGTCTTAACCCACTAATTTACTTAAACATTTATCTTTGAATATCTACCTCATTATGTTCAAACATGAAATAACCTATAGGTAAAATTATTCTATTTCACTTTGCACAATTTCAGTCGTACTTCAGCTTTTCAAGATAAATGTATTCTGGTTTCCTAGTCATTTTCCTTGTTTCTCCATCAATATTTACTGTTCTATGAATATTTTTAAATCTCAGATTATATTTTGGCAATCATGTTTTTTGTTTACAGTCATACTTGCCAGATAATATTCTTTATTCAAGTAGCAATGAGCTATATAAAGACAGCACAGGACAAGTACTGGGTAAATCATAGGTTTTTTTTTTTCTCAAAGTATACTTAGCACTTACACTTCATTGTAAAATCATAGACTAATTTTGAAAACAATATTGAAACCAAATTGCTTAAAATCTAATTTCTGAGAACAGAATTGTTATGGGTTAAAGATATCCATACTGAAATGTATGAGAAATCAGTGTTAAAAAAAACATGGATTCTAATCAGAATGTTATAGATCTATTATTAAAGTCTGATAATTTTTCTTTGTAAAGGTAATGTAAGTCTTCATTAAAAACTAGCTGACACCTGTGGAAATTCCCCAAAGGCCGTACCCCAGAACAGCCTGTCCTCCTACACCAAAGCCCAGTACCCCCCCCCCCCCCCCCCCGAGCCCCAGGAGCAGCACAGCCACCCATGGAAATCCCCCAGACGTTCCTGTATTTTGATGTCATCCCCTCCAGCCATAGCACAGCCAGAGCTCCCCCCAGGCCAAGCCCCTCTCCCATCCCAGGCACAGCCTGCTTCCCCAGGCTGAGCCCCCTTCCCCCAGTCCTAGCAGATCCTGCCCCACCCCACCAACCCAAGCCGCTCTGTCCTTCTGAGATCTGATTCATTTTCTAAGGGCTAGGAGCTCTTTGCACCAAGTGCACACATACAACCTCTCACCAATTGGTAGATAATTACATATATGACACTCAGTGCAAAAGACTGGATAGCCCCCGTCTCAGTGCTGGGCTATTATATGCATCTTAATTTTGTTCGGTTGTTAGTAATTTAAAATTTCTAAGGGAGGAGGGAGGTTCAAATTAAAGTATTTTTAAACTATTCATTTATTTTATATTTGTCAGTGATCCTACAGAGATTGCAATTAATCTATTTATAACTACCTGCTTATACACCTTATTGACTATTATTTTGAACTCACTTTTTATATCAAATAAATCTTTTGTTAAAAATGTATAGAAAGTGGTATTTTGGCAGACACCTTCTGATCCTCTGCTGCTGGAAAAAAAAAAGGGGGGTGGGGAATGTGGAAGCTGGAACCTAAATAGCTTAAGGTTTCCTCCAGAGTCCACTGGACTCTGGAGGAGAAGACTCTGGAGGAGAAGATGCATGCAATGAGCCTTCCAGTTCTCTACTGCTGGAAAGAGTGTAGGGGTTATGGACGTTTGAACCTAGATGACGCACATTGTCCTCTGCTGAGGCTGCTGGAAGAAAAATGCAAACAAAGCCATCTAGTTCTCTGCTGCTGGAAAGAGTGCAGGATCTGTGGAAGTTGAAACCTAGATGCCTCTTGGTGCCCTCTGGATTCCTCTGCTGAGGCTTCTAGGAGAAGCATGCAAATGAACTTTAAGGTCCTTTGCTGATGGGAAGAATGTGGGGGCTGTGGAAGATAAAGCATAGATTACTCAAAGTATCTTTTCCTGGGGCTGCTGTGAGAAATACACAGATAAAGTATCCAGTCCTCTGCTGCAAGAATGAGTACAAGGTTTACAGAAGCTGAGTCTAGATAGCTCACAGCATCCTCTGGAGTCTTCTGCTGAGAGAAGTATGCAGATGAATCTTAAGGTCCTCTACTGGTAGAAAGAATACAATAGTTATGGAAGCTGAAACTTAGATAGCTCTTAGTGTCCTCAGCTGGAACTGCTGGGAGAAGTATGCAAATGAGCCTTTCAGTTATCTGCTGCTGGAAAGAGTGAGGGTGCCTGTGGAAGTTGAAGCCTAGATGGCTTACAGTGTCCTTTGGAGTCCTCTGCTGGGGATGCTGGGAGAAGCATGTAGATTAACCTTCCAGTCTTCTGCTACCAACAGACAGATGCCACTCTATCCTAAATACATTATATATATATAGATAGAAGATATTTTGGTGTCACAGTTTAGGCACATTGGGTTGAGTTCTACTAAACTGAGGTATTTGATATAAAGCAGCCTCAGCCATAATGAATACAAATATTTGTTATTATAAAAGGGTGCTGTTCATCTAATCCTTTTCACATTAGTGGGGTTTTCAAGGCACCTGTTTCCTCCCAGTTTTAAGTTATAAAAATATATTCTCACTATTTTTTATTCTCCCCTCATTATTGCTTTTTTGGGGTGACATTATGAACATTTGGCATAGGGGTGGTGGGATCACACTGGGCATCAGGATTGCCATCAGAACAAGACAATCCAGTTCTGGTTTTAACCCAATGCATGCAAGAAAATTAGAGCTACATATTCATGCATTCAATGGGATAAAACCAGGGCTGGATTTGCTTGTTTGTAAAACATGGATCAAGTCAGCCAAGCATGCCCAAACTGCTGATGTCAGCTGAGAGTCTGCCATTGCTGCTTTTATACCATATGCATATTTCAAAGAAATTCAAGCCTCTCTTATGGTTTCAGAAGGCTTTTCTGTCATTCAAAACCCCCCGAAAAGAACACCAATCACAGCTTTGCTATGTATTTATTTATTTAAAACCTTTTCTATACCGGCATTAGTGGGTACATCACACCGGTTCACACTGTAACAAAATTTAGAAAAATATATACATATAAATACTTATTATATAAGGTTGAAAAAATCCACAGAACCTATTATAAACTGCTCACATGTTTCTAAAAGGGTTCATACATTTTAATTATACAAAAACACAAAAAGTCTGAATTAGAACACATTTGAAACTTGTGAGTAATAGTGTCAATCATCAGGGTTTTAAGCAGCACACAAGATCCAAACTTATGCTAATTCCACCTTGTTGTGTGGGAGTTACCATGTGTCTAATAAATGCGTGTATATTTTTCTTTGTAATTATATAATGAAAATGAATGAGGTGTTAACATGTTTTTTTCTTTTTGTTTTCCTTGAACTGTTTTAGTCTTTCATTGTCACCTTTCCACAGATGTCCACCTTAGCATCTGTTTTTCTTTTCTATACCCTTTTGTAATCCTTGGTTGGGGTACATAAAATGTTGGCATGGGGTTCTCCTATTGTTTAAAGATCATCCCTTCCAAATTTATTTTGTGGGCTCTCAAATTTAGTCATGCAGATGGTAAAGTGGGTCTGTAAAATGACAGTCTGAGCATCCAATGATCGCTCTCTCCTCTGTGACTGGATAGGAAGGATTCCCTTGAACTCCCCTCCTTGAACTCTGAATCCCATGCCTCACCCTAGTGCTGGCTCAGTAAGAGTATACGACACCATGTTTCAAACTTCCAACAATTTGCTTTATTTCTGGATGAACCAGTCAGCAACTATTTACCTGGATGTGAAGCAGGTTGTAATATTACTCACTGAATATGTCAGAATTTCCAGGACTTCCACAATCAGAATCACACACAGAAATGACTTCTGGAACATAATAATTACTTTCCTCCACCTCCATCTCTTTTTTTTTCCACACAATTACTTTCCCTTGGATCAACTGTAAGAGTTAGTCTGAACTCTCGGATTCCTTTTATTTATTTATTATTTATTTCAAGCACTTATAGTCTGCTTCCTCCAGTTAACAGACTGTTTGGTGCACATTTTAATTTACAGTTACACACTATAAAACAAATCATAGATTAAAAGCTTCCCTGAACAAAGTTGATTTTAAATGAACTCCTTTACATCAGTCCGAGATCTAAGCTGATCAGAAAGAGAGATCTACATTACCACTGTAGCATACAAGAAATCTCTATTCCTAGTTCTATGTAGTCGATACCTCCCATTAGCCGAACTCTTAATAAAGCTTTAATATAGATTGCAAATTGCGACCGGCTTTATACCACCCTAGCTACTTCCATAACACACATTTCTTCCCAATACCTAAAAGCTTTTGGGCCAAAGTGATAAGCTTAAATTTTGACCTCAAGCCCACCAGTAACCAATGCAATTCCCTTCACACTGGTTGTATATGATCTCTCCAACGCAATCCAAATAAAACCCAAGCTCCTGCATGTTGGATCAATTGCAGCACCCACAGAAGTTTACAGGGCAATCCCACATAAAGTAAACTACTAGAGATGTGAATCATGTGCCCGATCATCTTAACGATCAGGTTCGGATGGTGGGAGGGAAAAATCGGATCGTTAGAGATTGTGAATTGGAATTGTTCCGATTCCAATTCACATTGTTAATTTTTTAGTGAGGATTGAGCAGATAAACAAAACCCCACCGAACCCCCCCCCCAAAAAAATGTTAAATTACCTGGTGGTCCAGTGGGGGGGGGGTCCCCGGCACGATCTCCCACTCTCGGGCCATCGGCGCCATTTTGGCTACCACTGATAAAAAGGCGCCGATGGCTCGAAAAAAAAACCCCACCCCGACCCTTTTCAAATTACCCCTTTGCTTCTCCCACCCTCCCGACCCCCCCCCAAAAACCTTTTACATGTACCTGGTGGTCTAGCGGGGGGTCCGGGAGCCATCCCTTCAATCGTGCCGGTGCCGGTGCTGGAGGTTTCAAAATGGCGCCGATCGCCTTTGCCCTTAACTTGTATAAGGAATGGTGTTCACTTGTTAGTAGGGATGTGAATCATTTTTTGACGATTTAAAATATCGTCCGATATATTTTAAATCGTCAAAAATCGTTAGAGCCGCGATAATATAACAATTCCCCCGATTTATCGTCAAAAAATCGTAAATCGGGGGAAGGGGGAGGGCGGGAAAACCGGCACACTAAAACAACCCTAAAACCCACCCTGACCCTTTAAAATAAATCCCCCACCCTCCTGAACCCCCCCAAGATGCCTTAAATTACCTAGGGTCCAGAGGAAGGGTCCCGGTGTGATCTTTTACTCTCGGACCTTGGACCTCCATGCGTTGTAGAAACAAAATGGCGCCGGTGCTACCTTTGACCTGTCATATGACAGGCCGGCGCCATTTTGTTTTTTTGTCCCCCGACGTCAGGAGCATAGGAGATCGCTCCCGGACCCCCGCTGGACCCCCAGGGACTTTTGGCCAGCTTGGGGGGTCCTCCTGACCCCCACAAGACTTGCCAAAAGTCCAGCGGGGGTCCGGAACGACCTCCTGCAGTCGAATCGTTTTTCCGTACGGAAAATGGCGCCGGCCATACAGCGTATGGCCGGCGCCACGATTCGGTGCCATCGAATTGTGTTGCCGAATGGCCGGCAACACGAATCGACTGAGGGAGGTCGTTCCGGACCCCCGCTGGACTTTTGGCAAGTCTTGTGGGGGTCAGGAGGCCCCCCCAAGCTGGCCAAAAGTCCCTGGGGGTCCAGCGGGGGTCCGGGAGCGATCTCCTACCACGAATCGTTTTTCCGTTCGGAAAAACGATTTGACTGCAGGAGGTCATTCCGGACCCCCGCTGGACTTTTGGCAAGTCTTGTGGGGGTCAGGAGGCCCCCCCCAAGCTGGCCAAAAGTCCCTGGGGGTCCAGCGGGGGTCCGGGAGCGATCTCCTACGCTCCTGACGTCGGGGGACAAAAAAACAAAATGGCGCTGGCGCTACCTTTGACCTGTCATATGACAGGTCAAAGGTAGCGCCGGCGCCATTTTGTTTCTACAACGCACGGAGGTCCGAGGCCCGAGAGTAAAAGATCACACCGGGACCCTTCCTCTGGACCCCAGGTAATTTAAGGCATTTTGGGGGGGTTCGGGAGGGTGGGGGATTTATTTTAAAGGGTCAGGGTGGGTTTTAGGGTTGTTTTAGTGTGCCGGTTTTCCCGCCCTCCCCCCCCCCCCCCCACTGGACCCCAGGTAATTTAAGGCATTTTGGGGGGGTTCGGGAGGGTGGGGGGATTTATTTTAAAGGGTCGTGGTGGGTTTTAGGGATGTTTTAGTGTGCCGGTTTTCGATTTACACGATTTACACGATTTACACGATATTTAAAAAACCCAAACTGCGACGATCCGATTCCCTCCCCCTCCCAGCCGAAATCGATCGTTAAGACGATCGATCACACGATTCACATCTCTACTTGTTAGCATACCCATATCAAAATTCACATCCAAAGGGGACATAATGCAACTGCTGTTTACATGACCTTTTCACAGTCCTGTGGTCTTTGACCTTCCATCTGAATTCCATACCACCTTCCTCCCAGTGCAGGTTCCTCAGACTACAGCACTCAAAGAACACTCTGGGGCACTTCTCCTCTGAAACTCACACCTATTCTCACACTCCTCCCTCATCTTCAGTTGCGAGTGGGATGGGCTCTGCTTGCAGCCCTATAGGGACTCCTTTGTCTTCAGCCATGAGCGGGATGGGCTTTGCTCGCAGCCCGCCAGGTTCTCCTTCCACATTGGCTGCAAGTGGAATGGGTTCCGCTTTTGGCCCACCGAGCATCTTAAAATTCTGCACAAAAATAGAAAATTCTGTGCACGAGTGGAATTCTGCATAAATTCTGTGCCCTGTAGTAGCGCATAATTCCCCCAGCAGTAAAGTCTAAATTTTATTCCATGCTCCCTTTTATGTGCAGATTAAATAGAATTATGTATTCCCGAATGCTTAGTAATCAATGTTTCAGTTGTTCTGTTAATTGGTATGGCAATTCTTAAAGGAATATAGATACTGGAATTAGTCAACCAAAGTAACCACCCCCCTTCAGTTAATATAGGACACTGCTATTCCTGAGCATTAAATTCTCTCTCTCTCTCTCTGCAGGAAATGTGAGACCACTTCTACCATGACTTCAAGTTCTCTTGGATAAAATTGGACTTGCAGACCTTCTCCTTTCTGTACTTGGTGGGTCGATTGCAGGTAGTCTTTGGATCCTTAGTGTCCCTCCTCTCTCTAGAAAGTTGGTTGTGGTCTTGCCTACTACAATCAGTAAAACCATTCTTGAGTGGTCAAGTTCTCTGCAGCCTGCTCAATCTCCACACAAGTGGGGTCTTGGCTTGTAGCATCCTTTCTTCTGCCTTTTCCATAATGCATCAGAAAAAAAAAATGTGGTGTGTTTGTGGAAGTACTTACACAGTCAGTTTGCTGATATGTGCTGAAACGTGTTAGAATTCTCGAGAGATACAAATGATGTGGTGTCAACCTCAACATTGTGACTTAGATCCTAATTACTACATATTGGTTCTTCTGATTGCCTAATAATCCTTACAAATCTCTTGTTAAGAACTATGTAATTAGTCCCAGTCTTTGTGGTGGCAACCTGGATAACAATGATGCTGTTCTACATTTTTCTGTATATGTTATGACTTTTATTTATTTACCTAACTCTTCTGTTCCTAAACTTAAAGTGATAGGAGCAGTCTAGTGGTTAGAGCAGTGGACTATAAATCATGAAACCAATGTTCAAAACCTTCTGCCAGTGGCACTCCTTGTGTCTTTGGGCAGTTACTTAACCCTCCATTGATATAGATAGAATCTTAGGGGTAGATTTTAAAAGGTGCGCGGGTGTGTCCATATGCACGCATTTCCCAGCGTGTGCACATGGATGTGCTGATTATATAACATGCGCGCGCCAGCACGTGCATATTATAAAATCTGTGGGCCACTCACATGTGCGGGAGGCATGCGCAGGGGGGCCTAATTTTAGAAAAGTACGCATGGCGACGAAATCAAGCCTCTCCCAGTTCCCTCCCAGTCCACTCCAATTAAGGAGCGGACTAGGAGGGAACTTTCCTACCCCCCTACCCATACTCCCACCCTCTTCCCCTCTCCTTTCCACCCTCTAAACCCATTCTCCTACCTTTTTTGTTTTGTTTTGTTGCGTACTGCTCTGTTGGAGCAGAAGCAACTTGTGTGCTGGCCGACTGCCAGCGTGCATGTTCCCAACACAGCGGCAAATGGCTACTGTAGCGGCTGCCTTCATGCCCGCTCCTCCCCAACCCTGCCAGTTCCCCAGACGGCCCCTTTCTCTGGGCCTGTTATACTCACGTCCTGGTCCTGGGCCAGGCCCCCCTTCCTCAGTGCTTCTCAAGGCCAGAAGGCCTCTGCTCCTGCTAATGTCAGCGCGGCCCTGCCAGTGCGCAGGACGCTGCCGGCGCAGCGCCCGATGGTTTCCAGCTCTAGGCACGCTCGCCTTCCAACAAGATTTAAAGGGCCCACGGCAGGAAGATGCTGCTGGCCCTTCACCTTGACGTCAGGGCTTGGCCCTTTAAAACCACATTTCTGACGATCCTTGGATGGCAACAGGTCTTTGTGGCTGTGCTTCGGTGCTATGCTTCTTCGTGCGTTCCTGCCTTCTGGTTCCTGTCCCTGCCTCCTGGTTTCTATCCCTGCCTTCTGAGTCCTGCTCCTGCTGCCTTCCTTGGCTCCTGCAGACAGATTCTTCTGGCTTCTGACCTCAGACTGGCTTCAGTGATTCTTCTGGCTTCTGACCCCGAACTGGCTTCAGTGATTCTTCTGGCTTCTGACCCCAGACTGGCTTCGGTGATTCTTCTGGCTTCTGACCCCGGACTGGCTTCAGTGATTCTTCTGGCTTCTGACCTCAGACTGGCTTCGGTGATTCTTCTGGCTTCTGACCCCGAACTGGCTTCAGTGATTCTTCTGGCTTCTGACCCCAGACTGGCTTCGGTGATTCTTCTGGCTTCTGACCCCGGACTGGCTTCAGTGATTCTTCTGGCTTCTGACCTCAGACTGGCTTCGGTGATTCTTCTGGCTTCTGACCCCGGACTGGCTTCAGTGATTCTTCTGGCTTCTGACCTCAGACTGGCTTCGGTGATTCTTCTGGCTTCTGACCCCGGACTGGCTTCAGTGATTCTTCTGGCTTCTGACCTCAGACTGGCTTCGGTGATTCTTCTGGCTTCTGACCTCGGACTGGCTTCGGTGATTCTTCTGGCTTCTGACCCCGGACTGGCTTCAGTGATTCTTCTGGCTTCTGACCCCGGACTGGCTTCGGTGATTCTTCTGGCTTCTGACCTCGGACTGGCTTTGGTGATTCTTCTGGCTTCTGACCCCGGACTGGCTTCAGTGATTCTTCTGGCTTCTGACCCCGGACTGGCTTCGGTGATTCTTCTGGCTTCTGACCTCGGACTGGCTTCGGTGATTCTTCTGGCTTCTGACCCCGGACTGGCTTCGGTGATTCTTCTGGCTTCTGACCTCGGACTGGCTTCGGTGATTCTTCTGGCTTCTGACCCCGGACTGGCTTCGGTGATTCTTCTGGCTTCTGACCCCGGACTGGCTTCAGTGATTCTTCTGGCTTCTGACCCCGGACTGGCTTCGGTGATTCTTCTGGCTTCCGACCCTGGACTGGCTTCGGTGATTCTTCTGGCTTCTGACCTCAGACTGGCTTCGGTGATTCTTCTGGCTTCTGACTGGACTGGCTTCGGTGATTCTTCTGGCTTCCGACCCTGGACTGGCTTCAGTGATTCTTCTGGCTTCTGACCCCGGACTGGCTTCGGTGATTCTTCTGGCTTCTGACCCCGGACTGGCTTCAGTGATTCTTCTGGCTTCTGACCTCAGACTGGCTTCGGTGATTCTTCTGGCTTCTGACTGGACTGGCTTCGGTGATCCTTCTGGCTTCCGACCCTGGACTGGCTATCAGCGATCCTCTGGCTTCTGATCTTGGACTGTCTTTGGATCACTCTTCTGGCTGTTCCCCAACCATCTTCACAGCCGGCCACCGAACCCAAAGGCTCAACCCACAGGGAACGGGGTTGGTATTGGTGAAGTCTGACCTCGCCTCCCGATGGTGGGGACCTGTGGGGGGTTTGTCCTCTCAGGTTGCATCAACTCCACCGTGGCCGAGGGGTCCACATTCTCTTCCTTCTTGGCAACAGGGCCTGTCGCTTCAGCGTGTAACAGGGGTCACGTGCATGGCCGGGCACCTTTGAAAATGCGTGCAGCATGTGCAAGGCCCTGCCACGTGCGTAACCCCCATTTTTTTTTTACACATGTAGCATTTTTAAAATCTACCTGTTAGATTGTAAGGCATCTTAGACATGAACCTACCTAGTTTATTTGATTTTAAATCTCCTTAAGTTAAAATCCAAATCTATACATTTTTGTGCAAAATTTTAGTACTGCTTTATTTCATTGGTCTCATGATGCTGTGGTTTTCCCCATTGATTCCTGTGGGGTTAGATCAAATAAGCATTTCAGAAAGCATATAAATGAGGCAGTATGAAGATAGAATATGGAGCAGGAATTCTTTCACATCTTGAGCATGCTCAATGTTGTTTTCCTGCCTTTTCTATAGTGGACCAACAAAAGACAAGTGAATTTGCATGTCCAAAAAGGGATAATCAGGCTTAGGCCCAATGAAATGAGTCAGCTAATGTATTTTGTAGACTGGGACAGGAAGGAGTCAAAATGATTCATTACATACTCCTTACTGTCCAATTAGCTGCAATTTGGCCTCCTATACAGCCAATGCTCCTGCTTTGAATAGCAATATTTTTTTATTACTGACTTTCCTAAATAACTGTTCACCACAGCTTCCTTTCTAGCCTCAGCTGGATAAATTAACCCTATAAATAGGTCAAAAACAGATGAACATCTGAAGAAGGTTCCTAAATGGTCTTGAAAACCAATGTATGACAACATCTTTTGATCTCTTATAATGTTCCAATGAAAAGTATTACAACCTAATAAAATTCCCACTAGAAATTCATTCAAAGACTGGCAATTCATTACCTTAGTTCTCCAATAGATGATTTTCAACATGAAAGAACATCTGTTTTACATTCATCTGATATGTTTGTTTTTAGAGGAAGAGAACTGAATTTTTTTTTTCTGATGGATTTCTTTGATATAGATTTCTTTTGTTGCTGTGGAGCTGCTGTTGAGCAGCATTGCTAATAATACAATGATGACAAGGATTCTTATTAGCGGCAAGAACAGTTGAACTTTGATCAGCAACTCTAATATCTGATTGATCTTCCTGTGGGTGCTTTTGAGTTTGCACATTCATTTGGCTTTAGCATTTTCATCATCATTTTCCTCTTGTCTGTTGCCAAGTTTCTAATTGGAAGGCAAATTTTTTGTTGTTTTTGATAGCAGTTTTTAATGGTCAAAGGTGCAGTAAAAAAAAAACGGAGATACTTTTACCTCGATGCAATGTACTTTGAGGGTCATTTTCCAAAACGGATTTTTATCACAGTGAATTCTATGACCTGCAAAATCTTTGTAATAAAAAAAAAAAAAAAGCAACTGGCATCAGACACCAGAACTAATTAGCAGATAGTTTGAACAGTTTATTATATACACTGAGTTTATAGTGTCACAGTTACCTAGAAGGCAAACTTCAGAAGCCAGCACAGCAAAAATGAAGAGAAAATGTTGAATGCATGACTCTGTGCAATCTGATATGCCCCTTAATATTCAATTTCAATTGCAACTGGTTGAGTATTCAAAGCCGTTGTAAAAGGAAATGAGCGATTTACCAATTACAGTTTATGTACACGTGACCCGGTTCTCAAGAAAAGTGCCTCCCTGCCCCACCTGAGCTTACGCTGTACCAGGAATAGGAACTGGGACAGAAAGCCAAACTGGAGGGTTTTCCCCCTTTCTGAGTGGTGGTTTCAGACTTGTTTTACAGAGCCTGTGGTATTTTGTTGCTCACAGCCCTTGGCACCAAGAAAAACAAATCAAGAAGTTTTAAAGGAAAAAAAAAACTGGAGCTAAAGCAGTTGTTTTATATCTTTGAGCTGCTGCCTGCAGAACCTACCACCAAGGGTTAACATCTTACAGAGATGAACAGTGAAGGGAAGAGGGAAAGTTGCACAAAGGACAAGGAAGTCAGTTGATTCCCCAGGAAGCAATGGGAGCTGTAGAATGTCAGCAACAGCTAGAGGAAGAAAAGCCCGAGTTTTTGAGTTTGAATCTCCCAGGTAGACTGAGAGAGTGAGATCCAGCTACGGCGCCAGACACAGAAGGGAGTGGTTTCCTGCCTTTGTGTGTGCTGAAGCAGCCCTCAAGAAGTTACAAAGACTGTGACCTGAAGGGACTTTCCTGAGACTACTAGCACCTCTCTTCCCCCTGGAAATCCACGGCTAAGTGAACTGAGTTCTCTGAAGGAGTGTACCATTAGATGGTAGCCCGTTGCCTATCCTAAAGCCTATTTGTTGGAGGAACACCTAAACAGAGAAGAAAATAACACTACCAGTGCTGCAATGGGTAACCAGGAATTCTGTCTTAACTGTGTTACTACATTGAATGGTGCTGCCTCGGGAATCTGCACCCAGGTCACAAAGGGAATGAATCCCGAGAGGCCTCAGAATCAGAAAACAGCCAACTAGGTGAGGATTGTGTGCAAAGGGGGAAAGAATAAAGCCTTAGCATGCCATCAGAGATCTCCAGTATTGGCCCCAATGAAGTCTTGCTAAGCACACATTTATAGGTACCAGACATTCTTAGGGTACTTAGTATTGCTAATCTTATATATTTACCGTTAAAATTGTTCAAGTAATCAGGTGATCTAGATGACTGACACATACTGCATAGTTGACTGTTTTGGACAGAGTTTTTCATTGAATTGTTGGTTTGTTCCCCATCTTCTTATATTTGTTGCTAGTGGGTTTCAGCTCAGTGTTATTTCTACTGTCTTATTTTGAATTACTTCCAGTAAAAGTTAAACCACTTCTGTTGTCAATGTGTTTCGCTATGCTGAAACGAGAGGAAATATTACTGTTCAGAGAATCTGTGTAAGGAGATCTGGGGTGATATTGGGACTTCTTGAAGACTGTCTTACCTCTTCAAGGCTAGCGAACCCGCAAGAACTTATTATTGTATTTCTTCCATGGTTAACTGCCCTTCACTTGGCCTGGGTAACAAACTACCTCAGAGAGAGGTTACATACAAATAACCATCAGAGGTACAGAAACCTTTTTAAAATCTGGAAGTGTGAACTCTGAGTATAAGCTCCAACAAAATTTGGCAGTTCCGTAGTAGGTTGCAAACTTAGTTTCAGTAAAAGGATATCGTATTCAACTCTACTGCCCCCTCAAGAATCCCAAACATTTACACAGTGTTACATTGCAGATGATTCTGCAGATCCTCCATGCAGTAACATTTTCCTTAGTTAAGCATCCTTTTTAAGGAGAGCAGAGAGCTCTTTTTTCCTATGCCTTTCCTATACTGCTATACAAATATTTGCACTCAAAAGCTGAAATACTATGCCTCTGAAGAATTGTTCTGTGCATCTGGCAGTTTCACACAGGCACAGCCTTATCCTCATTATAATCTCAGTCCTTGAGATTTAATACTCAAGACTTTACCTCGGTGACTCACTTTATAGGAGATTTCTATGCAGACCTCTTATCTCACAACCACATACTTGTACATTAATGTGCATGCTGAAATAGTTCAACCAATTCTGCTGTAGTTATGTAAATATGCATTGTTCTTATGTGACTGTCCTTGACCCTTTTTTTTTTCCCCAGGTCTGTGACATGCAGGCTGTTCATGCATTAAGTGTAGAAGTCCTGGAACACCTCTGTGCTGAGATCATAGATTGTACTCTCATTCTCTCAACTTTTCCATTCTACATCCAAAAACTATGAGTGGGCCAGAGGAAGATTAGTGCTTGCATAGGTCTGCAGCACAATTTAAGGCTGCAGTGTGAGGCAGTCATTGACTCATATTAAGCTGCAATAACGCAAACAGAGGGACCTTTCATAGGAAGGTTGTATACAGAGTATGTGTAATAGTTATGGATCCACATACCAGCTCTAGAACTCATAAGAAAGAGCAGGGCCGGTGCTAGCTTTTTTGCTGCCCTGTGCAAACAATTACTGTGCTCCCCCCCCCCCCCCCCGAGCCATTCATTCATTCTGTGTCCTGGGCCCACCTAAAAAACACCCAGCTCCCTTCAGTGATACAAACTTTAAAAACTGACATCCCCCCTCCCCCAAACTCATAGCTGGTGCAAGGGTATTAGACGAACCTTATAGCCTTGCACAATGCCTCCACCCCATTCTACACACACAGTTATGAACAATATCAAAGTGCAGTATTCTGTAGAGATGTGCATTCGTTTTTGCCGAATTGGAAAATTGCAACGAAATTGTCCAATTCGGCATGTTTCAGGGAGCCCGAAAAAAATCAGGATTTTCCCATTTTTTTGCAAAAATTCGTTTTTCCGATTAGTGCGCACTAACGGGAGTAGTGCGCGCTAACTCCCGTTAGTGCGCACTGACAAAAACTAACAAAAAGTAACAAAAAATAACAAAATCTAACGGTTTTTGTTAGTGCGCGCTAACGGGAGTTAGCGCGCACTAACGGGGAGTTAGCGCGCACTAACTAAAAATCGATTTTTCACGAAAAAAAAAGACCCGAACCGAAAAAAAACGACATTTTCCATGGCGGCCGAAAAACGAAGAATGACACGAACACAAAAAACGATGCACATCTCTAGTATTCTGAGGTAAAATATCACCAGAAATCCCTGCAAAAAAGACACTTTGATCTCATATGGTATTAGGTCTATTATGAAAACATATATCCTCTAGCACGAAATATCAGGAAGGGAATAGCGACCAGATATCCAAAAACAAAAAATGCTATAGTCCCAAGCGATTATCAAATTCAATAGTGTAAATACACAGCAAAATTATTGAAGAGAGACCTCATACCAAGGCATACATTTTCACTGTTAGTTAGCATGTAGTATACCGGCAGTATAATCATAGGTCTTATATCAAATTATACTTTTTTTTAGTTTTTTTCTTTTTGCTCAAGTGAAAAATTAGTACATGGCCCATTCGAGACCCATACTGAAACTTTGAAAGTTGCGCTTAACTTAATATGCTTGGAGAAACGCCAGAGACATGGTCGTGAGATCTTATAAAGAGGCAAGCCAGACACGGACCGCGTTTCGGCATCAACAACCTTCATCAAGGGCCAGTAATATCCATGAATCCAAAAAAAAGGATGTTAGCAACAGAATTACCAACCATTAACACTATATATGCATATAAACATCATGGGTACTAACGTGGAAGTGCATAAGCAGCATTTCGAAGCAGTAATGTTTCTCCTCTACCAGAGGGGCCGCTTTCGCACCATTTTTAAAGAGACATTTAGCCAATCAAATCCACTATTAAACCGGAAATGGCCCATGTGCAGAAAAGGAGCAGTGTCTGCAGCAGGGCTGCCTCAGATCCCATCTCGTGCGGCTCACAAAGAGGAGGCCCAGAGGGGAGAAGGCAGTTGAAGCCCTGTGGAAAGAGACAGTTGAGAGACTATGGGTGTAACAGACAGCATGTGAGAGTTAGAGCCTATGTATATGTGTGTGTGAGTGAGACAGCATCTGAGAAAGAGTGTAGTGTATGTATGAGAGAAATACAGCATGTGAAAAAGAGAGCCATGTGTGTGAGAGCGAGATAGAATATGTGTTTGTGTGAGACAGCATATGAGAGTGGGAGACTGTGTGTGTGTGTGACTGAGACAGCATGTGAGAGAGCCAGTGTGTATGTATGAGAGAGAGACAACATGCGAGATTGGGAGCCAGTGTGTGTGTGTAAGTGTTTGTGTGAAAGACAGCATGTAAGAGAGAGAGAGAACATGCAAGAGCCTGTGTGTGAGATGGCATGTAAGAATAGGAGCCTGTGTGTAGGAGAGCATGTGAGAGAGAGTGTGTGTGCGAGAGAGAGAAAAAAAAAGAGAGAGCATATAAGAATGAGAGTCTGAGTGTATGTTTGAGAGGAAGAGAGAAGAAACGGGGGGGGGGGGGGAAGATACCCTGTAAAAGGAATTGGTAAAAGACCAAGAAGGGGAAGGTGTAAAAAATAGCCTAGGACCAACTTATTAGAAAAGTAAGAGCAGACAACAAAGGTAAAAAAAAAAAGTTTTTGAAATTTTAGTAATTGGCATATTTTATCTTTGGGAATGTGTATTACATATTTGTATTTTGTTCTTTCTTGTATTCGACTGTTCAGAGACTGGCTTCTTGGGCTTTCCATTTTATTTTTGTCTGCATATTTCTCTTTCTAATTTGTAGTCCCTTATTCTGTATTAGGTAAGGGTCTGTCTGTGTTCTGCATGTGCCACTGAGTTGCAGTATTTCTCTTGGCATGTAGTTTTTCTTTGAGGCAGTATGGCTTGTTCTGTTAACCCCAAGGCATGGTATAATATTTGCATTGTTGCCATATCATAGATAAAGCTGCTACTGTTTGAATCCTGAGATAGTGCTGGTATGGTATGGGAAGGTTCTAGGTTTCTTATTTTTTGTTGCAGGGATCAGTGTTACTTCTCAAAGTGTTTAGCAGTGAAGGGTTTGCAATTACTGAGATGAGTGTGTGTGTGGAAGAGGAGGAGAATTGAGTAAGAACATAAGAACATAAGAGTGAGTGTGAATGTACGTGAGAGTTGAGGTGTGAATGAAAGGAATGAGAGTGAGTGTGTGTGTGTGTGTGTGTGTGTGTGTTTGTGAGAATTGAACATGTATATGTGAGAAAGAGTATGAGAGTGAATATCCAGTGTGTTAATGCGTATGGGTATGTGAGAAAGTTTTTGTGCATGCTGCTACCAATGTTCCCTCTAAGGACTGGGTTGCTATGAGCATAAAATTGATAGGCTTTTTATATCAAAGAAAGTAATGAAACCAAACATTTTAATGCACACAGCAACCCAATCCTTAGAGGGAACATTGTATTCTGTGTTCACTGTTGTATGGTTGGTAGCTAAAAACAAAACAAAACAAAAAAAAAACTCTAGGGGAGGATGCACGGGATGCTCTGGTTCCTTATTAACCAAAATTTCCCTTGGTTATCTCTAGGGGTGAACTTCGGGATTTTATTTGACCATCCTTAAAGGTTTCCCTCACCTAGGATGCTGGGGTTAGTCAGCTCTTCCCTATAAAACCTGTCTGAGCATGTGTCATGGTGTGGTTGTAATTTTGCTTTTGAAGGAGGAGGAGATAGGATGGGTGAAGCCTATTTAGACCTCACAGTCTAAGCAGTGGGTAGAGGCATTGCTTCACTAGTGCCAAGGACCTGGGAGGGACTGTCCTCTGGAAGGAGGAGAAGAGCTTTTTTGGAAGAGTTGAGTATTTTTCTACTGAGTTATTTTTGAGATCTGTTCCTACTCAAGAGGGAAGTCACTCCTGCTTGAGAGAGAGCAGGATAAGGAGCTGCTTTTCCCTACTGCTAGTGGAGGGTAGGGTCAGCAGTGACTTGTACCTGATGAGAGATTTATTTTCTCTTTATTGAATAACATTTTACCAGTTTTTAACCACCACTTCCTACCCCTTAAGGAACAAAAGGATTTTCTGACTTTCCTGTTACCAGAAAGGGACACTTACCATACCTGGGAACTTTTGATTTTCACTCACCCTGAGATTGTTGCAGATTGGGGCAAGGGGGGTGTCAGCATGTGCACAAACTTTCTCTCATAGACTCTCATGCTCACTCTCATAGTCTTTCATATACATACAAGCTCATTCTCACACACACGTCCACTCCTCTCATTCCTACATACATACACTCTCTCACAAACATGCCCACTAACACACGTCCACCCATATACTCACACACATACATGACCCTGCACACATAGGTCCACCACACCTGCACATGTCCATCCATACTCTAGCACACATGTCCAGCCACATACTAACACAAATACATGCTCACACACTTCTACTCACACATTTCTCCCTGTCACTCCTAAGCTCACTCCCACTTCTCTCTCTCTCTCTCATTCACTTACATTCTCACTCCTCTTTTCTTACACCCAACCCACCAACTACAGCAGCCTCCTCCTTAAAGCCAACTGGATCTCCTTCTCCCTCAGCTCTGGGCCAGGGATCTCCTCCTCCTCATGCTGCCTGTGGGATCAACCGATCTCTTCCTGCTGCTGCCTCTGCTTAGGCCCCCTTTCTACATGGGGCCTAAGCAGTACCTGTTTCTTTTTCTACCAGGAAGGAGGGGGGGGGGCATCTGATGCTCCTCCTCCTTTCTCCTGCTCTTCAGGATGTAGCCCACACAACTTATTCTTCTGGGGCCTGCATTTGCAGCAGCATCAGAGTTTTCAGATGCTGGCCCAGAGACCCAGCAATTCTTTTAGAATTCCGAAGTCTCCCGGCCAAATCTGGAGTTCCCAAGTATGACACTGACTCCGTGTATAGGCATTTGAGAAAGCTGGTATTTCTTTTCCTGTATCAAGACATTTCTCTGTGATTTGGACTTTTTCTTAGTCGCAGCAAATCTTTATAATTTGAACATTGCTTCAAGCCATGGGAGCACCAGCCAAGACATCAAGGAATAAGCTACATTGAGAGACTGTTTGATCCCCACTCCAGTGAGCCTAGAGCCCCGGAGACTTGTCTTCCTTCATGGTGGAAGAACCCTGGCACTCCAGTGGCCAAAAAGCTGTGCAGACATGTGGAAGAGGAGCACTGAGAATAAGAGTGACCTCAGGGATTATTGTGTGCCCCTACATTCTTGGAGGTCCCCGAAGAGGGGGGTTACATTTATTTTGGCTTTCAATATTTATTTTGACTTGGCAAATTAATTAAACCAATATAAACATTCAAACAAAATAAAACAATGGGGGAAAAAATCCTGAAAAGAAAAATGAACTAAAATGAAAGTTTTGGCTGCACATACATAGCCCCTTTCTCTCCCTTAGTGATTCTCCATGCTTGTCCCAACCCTTCCTAAACTGTTGATACCACCCTTGTCTCCACCACCTCCACAGGGAGCCTATTCCATATACCTATCATCCTTTCTATAAAGAAATGTTTCCTTTGATTACTCCAGATTACTACTACTTTTCACCCTCATCCCATGACCCCTTATTTCAGAGTCTCCTTTTTATAAAGAGCCCCTTTTATGTATTTAAATGTCTCTATTACATCTCTCCTTTCCCAGCTTTCCTCCTATGTGTTTCTTGATGAAGACTTTTCACTATTTTAATAGCCACCCCCTGGGCCGGCTCTGTTTGGTTTATATCTTACACAGTATTCATACAAGGTCTCACCAGAGATTTAGACAGAGGGAATGTCACCTCTTTTTCCTTCTGGCTACTCCTACTAAACATCCTTATGTCCATCATTTTATCTACCTGTTTGGGCCACCCCAGATCCAACTCCTGTTTTGTGCAAAGAACTTCACCCTGTATTCTCTATTGCTTACTTGAGTGTTTTCAACCCAAATCCATGACCCTGCATTTTTTAGCATTAAATCTTAGCTGCCAGACTCTAGGGTTTTCCTCAAGCATCACTGGATTGCTCCTCATGTTTTTTACACCTTCCAGAGTGTCCCTCCTGATCCAGATTTTGGTATCATCTGCAATTAGGCAAACTTTTCCTGCTAGCCTTTCTGCAATATCGTTTATAAAAATGTTAAACAAAACTGGACCTATTGGCGCAGCAGTCTCACATTTGGCATCTCATTATCTAAGTGAGTATTAGGGATGTGCAGCAGGGATGGATTCATCCCATTCGGTATTCGTATTCGTGGGGAACCAAATCCATTGCATCTGTTCTCGGGGGACCCCGATCCGTTCATTAGTTACGTATGTATTCGTTTCCAAAAAAAAAACCCCCATCCCAGCCCTTTAAATTTAATTAACTATAACCCCCCACCCTCCTGACCCCTTCCCCCAAGGCTTACCAAAAGTCCCTGGTGGTCCTGGCACGATCTCCTGCACGCGGGCTGTCGGCTGCTGGTATTCAAAATGGCGCCAATAGCCTTTGCCCTTACTATGTCACAGGGGCTACCGGTGCCATTGGTCGGCCTCTGTCACATGGTAGGAACAATGGACGGTCAGCGCCATCTTGTGCTCCTACCGTGTGACAGGGGCTGACCAATGGCACCGGTAGCCCTGTGACATAGTAAGGGCAAAGGCTATCAGCGTCATTTTGAATACTGGCAGCCGACGGCCCGAGTGCAGGAGATTGCTCCAGGACCCCTGCTGGACCACCAGGGACTTTTGGCAAGTCTTGGGGGGGGGGGGGGGATATGGGGTTTAGTGTATCAACCCCATATCATTTAAGAACAAAAAGCAACCTTAGTATTTATTGTTCTTTCCTTTAACATTGGCTCACTTTAATGTAGCTCTCCAATTCCCATAGCAACACTGTAACAAGGGTAATATCAACTGCTTTAACTATGCAACTACATTGTATCAATCCCGTGGCAGGTTCACTGTCTTGTCAAAGCTGCAGGAGTTTTCCCTTTCCCCAGGCTATGGATCTTTAGGCTTGGGGGGAAAGAGTTCCTGTCAGGTCCCAGTCAGGGGTGGCTGACGTTCTGGTGGTTATCCCTGGGAGAGGGGGAATCTCTCTTCTCTGTGAATGCTGCGTGCCCAAATAAAGATGCTGGATGCACTGGGTTAGTGTCCAAACTTTAATTCACTGAATACGATAGTTGCAGATGGCATTGCAAATATGCTTCCAGCACCACAGTCTTTTTTCTCTCAATTACAGTATTCACCTCTATCTGTGCAGGAATATTTGAAAGGGTGAGGGATCCTACCACCCTCCTGGGTTAGGTGAGATGGAAGTCCCAATGGGCAAGGCATCCTTTAAACTGGGCAGGAAACCCCTTCCACGGATGGCCAAAAATCCTCTCCTCGCATAGAGAGTAATCTCTTGTCTCTCTCCAAGGGCTAGTGTCCTGTAATCTCTTTGCAGTTCTTTTACTCATGGTAAGCAGATTCTTGCACACCTTTAGATTTATCCCAGTCTCTCACTCTCCTCTGGATCCCTTATGGAAGGGATCCCTGGAAACAAGTTCTCTTACCCCTGGCTCCACTGCAGGAAGGAAGGGGCAGCCAAAAATCTTCCTCCTGGATGTCTCAACAATGTCCTTTTCCATTAACCAAATATAACACCGGAGTTACTCCTCACAATGGATCACCACCTCTGAGGGCAGGTCTTCCCTATCCCTGGACATCCCAAACACAGGGTTCCCCATGCCCTGAATCCAAGAAAGGGTGAGGCTCCTACCATGAAAAGGTCAAATTCCCAAACACAACCTGGAGGAGTACCCCACCAGCTCTGGGGTAGACTGGCAGGACCACCCTCCCGACTCTGGCCAGGAATCCCAGGCTGAGTTAGCCCGTTCCCTCTGAATGGGCCTGAAAATACAACAAAAGGTAAGCACCTACCACCTCCTAACTCTCCAAAAATCATACACAAGTGCCTGCAGGCACTCAAGAGAGAGCTGTTATCAAGCCTCCTAGGGTTCGGGGACTCCCAGTCTCCTCAAAGGGAGGGACTAGAATTTGAATGGGTCCTCCCCTATCCACTAATCTATTCTACCTAGTACTTTCCTGGGCATCCTGGCAACCAAAGATTGGCTCTTGATTTCACCAGCAAATTAACACTTTTAAAGCCCCACATAAAATTGGCTGATTCTTATCTTAAATTCTACAGGTTTTTTTTTTTTTTAATAATTCTTTGAGATCACTGACATGCCATCTAATTCTGACCAATCATATTCATTCACCAGAAAGCTTTCTTGCAGTTCATATCAAGTTAGCATTTATAATTCAACATTCTGTATGCTACAAGTGAATTCATAAAATTCACTCAGAAATCTATTCAGGAAAAAATATGCCACTCTCCTCTGAATTTCCATGTTCAACCACTTCAGATTCACCACACAAAACTATTTTCTATACTTCTGCCCTCCAAATTGTTTTTTCATTTTTTTTCTTTACTATTAACATTAAAAAACACCTCCCCTGATTATTTGTAAGTATAATTCAGCCATCTAAAAAATGAATATATTTAGGAAGACTATCAAATAAAGGCTCACTGGTGCTATCAATGTTACCAATGCCCATAGGAATTAATGGGATCCTTAAAAATATTAGATTTATTTAAAACTAGGGACTAGAAAAATTGTCAGTATTCAAATTTTGTTCTCCAGATACCGTTAACCTTGGATTGATAAATGCCAAATTTTATCCTTGGACCAGGGCCGGCAGAACCACTAGATGAACTACGCCTGAGTCTAGAGTACCGACCATTAGGGGGCATGAGCAGGGGCGGTTCTATAGTGAGGCAAGGTGAGCCAGCCACTTCAGGCGGTAGAATTTTGAAGCAGCAAAAAGTGCCTCTTCAAAATTCTGCCCAGCCCCCACCTCACCATGCCTTTCCCCATCATGCCACCCTCCTGACCCCCCCCCCCCCCAAGACTCATGAAAACCCCTGGTGATCCAGCAGGGGGAAGGGCCGAGAGTGATCTGCCACTAACCAAAATGGTGTTGCTTATCCATTGCCCCTACCATGGGACGGGGATGGCCAATGGCACCATTTTGGTTAGTGGCAGCCGATGGCCTGGTAGCGGCAGATCACTCCCAGGCCTCCCGCTGGACCACCAGGGGTTTTCGTGAGCCTTGGGAGGGTCAGAAGGATAGGGGGTTATTTATTTTATTTAAATTTGGGGAGGCAGCATGTGGTCCCCTCCTTGGCACATTGCCTTGAGCTGACCCTGGGCGCAAGCCATGTGGGACTGCGAGCGGCGGCACCACCGTGAGCGGCCCCACATGGCTCACACCCCCTAATGGGGGTGGCGGCATGACCTGGGGGTTGGTGCGACGAGGGGGGAGGGACAGGCGCAAGGCAGAAGGTGCCTAGGGTGCCTAATCCCCTTGCACTTGCCCTGCTATGGACCAAAGTGCAATGATATCCAACCAGACCAATGATCCTCCCTCCTGTAATGGGATTACTTGACCTAGGTCTGGCCTTGCCAAACCTGGATTAAGTAGAAGTTATCAGACAGTAGGCCCCAGAGCCCTCTTACTGACCCCCAGATCACAAGGCTGGTGCTTGCAAATGCACAGGTTAAACAACTGTGAGAAAAGAGGAAGTAATAATAGATGTGTCCAGGGCAGTGGAAACTCCCAAGCAGGCTGATGCAATATAGCACATTCAAGCTAGTGCACTGGGTAAAACTCTATTGGACACATGTTTTGGACACGTTAAAATAACCTCTGATGCTCTGCATCAAGTGCCCAGGAGACTTGGCTGTGCTCCCACAATAGCCTGGCCAGAGCTCCCGCCCCTCCCCCTGGCAGAGCTGTTCTCGATTGGTCCTTTTCATTGACACTTGTCAGTGAAAGGACCAATCTCCTTTCAGGACAGCCTTCTGAAAGGGGATTGATCCTTTCACTGATGTGACAGTGAATGGACCAATTAGCAGTAAGTGAAAGAGGGAATAAATTAAATCCACTCCTTCACTTACTGCCGTCAGGGGTACCAATTGGGCCAGAACTTGGGGATGCTGCTTTCTGTGGTTCATCCTATGATGAACCACAGAACGCAGCAAAACGCATGTCTAATTGAGCACATAGCTAACAGCATTCATCACATGCAAATTCCATGTAGATGAGGCTTTAGCTATTACCCTGTGATGCCAAAAATTGCTGCGTGGCCAAGGCATTCATTTTACAGTGGCAAATTTAGTGCCTGCCTGGCATTAAAACATGCCGCACGCATGTGCTCACTGAAAAAAACCCCCAAAAATCCTGCTTTCTGTGATTCCTCCTACTAATATCATTGTGATACTAAGTAGGAAAAACCACAGAAAGCAGAATCATGCCACACTCAAGAGCTCAAAAAAAAAAGAAAGAAACCTGCTTTCTGTGGTTCATCATAGGATGAACCACAGAAAGCAGCATCCCCAAGTTCTGGCCCAATTGGTACCCCTGACGGCAGTAAGTGAAGGAGTGGATTTAATTTATTCCCTCTTTCACTTACTGCTAATTGGTCCATTCACTGTCACATCAGTGAAAGGACCAATCCCCTTTCAGAAGGCTGTCCTGAAAGGAGATTGGTCCTTTCACTGACAAGTGTCAATGAAAAGGACCAATCGAGAACAGCTCTGCCAGGGGGAGGGGCGGGAGCTCTGGCCAGGCTATTGTGGGAGCACAGCCAAGTCTCCTGGGCACTTGATGCAGAGCGCTAGGTAGGGACACACAAATTACCCACTGTGCATCCCTTTTAGCAGGGCAGCTCACTTTTGATGATTGCATTGAGATGAGCGCCCAGGAGAGGTGGATGTGCACGCATTTAAAAAATGTGCGCCTGTCTGGATGCATGTTTTTTTTATGCGATGACATTGCATCGGCCTGAAGGTTAAACAAGTGGTTTCTCACTCTGTTTCAGGAGGAGGAGCCCCTCCCAACACATACCTTCAGATGTGCAGCAGAAAATAGTAGAAATACCAGAAGCCCTGTAATTAGAGACAGATCTTTTTAATGTGATCTTCTGGAAGTGACAGAAGCTGCACAGATTGAGATCCCTCTCCATCAGGAAGGAATGTGTTCTATTTACTGCATGTATTATTGTGACACAGCATTAGGTGCTGATTATCATTGCTTATTGCCATATTATTATTATTAGCATTATCTTGCATTCGTTGCATTGAATCCTGGCATGCAATCAAGCTCATTCTAATAAACAAGCTGCTATTATCTGGAATTGTTGTGCTCTCTGAAGTCAGAGTGTGAGTGTGGTGCATGCACGATATGGTAGCAGGTCTCTGAAGTAGAGATACTGGCCGAAGGTCACGGGGTGGATACTGGCCCCGAAGGCAGTGGGCGGGTCTCGGAAGTGGAAATACCAACCATGACCCTGAAGCAAGCTACATTCTGTGAGAAAATACACTAACCTGTGATACCCGTCCCCCCACTATGCATATCATTGGAAACATCTCACTCTGCCCTTTCTAATGACACTTCCGCTGAGTCTAGAATGTAGCCCATTCCTGGGCCAACTCCCAGCATTTCTAATCCTTGCTATAGGACCACAAATATAGCCACTGGTACTCTCTGACATGGGCTCACATCCGCAGTACATGTTGTCAGACATAATTAAGCTGTGCCCTACTCAGAAATGGTGCAAGAACCTCTCCCATCCTCCAGCACCAAAAACTTAAAATTGGGCTTGTATATCTGCTTGCAAATATTGCAGATTTAAACTGATGGGGGAAAAAAGCTAAAAATAAAAAAAAGATGTAGATTTCCCCATGGACCATGGTGGGAGTAAGGCATAAACAACCTCCCCAGGGTTGAGCTTTAAAAATGTAAGATAAATAAAAGTGCTTGTTTCACATTTCTATGGTTCTGGGCACAATAATCAGATAAAGATATTCCTTTACCAGCTGCTTCACTCCTCTGTAATTAGGTTTCTACTGCTCTTCATTTCTGTAAATATAAGAGACTTCACTGCTGTCCTGACAGATTTTGCAGAGTTCTATAGCAGTGTTTGAAAATGTTATACGTTTCCACTTAATCCTATGGAGCAAGACTGTGTACATTTTTTGTGGAATACTGTTTAGGGCTCTGTAGGCATCCACTGCTGTCCCCAACTCATTTATAGTAATTAGCAGCTGGATAAGCACCCAGAAGGAAAAGCTTTGATGCTGGGAGCTACAGGAGGGAACCAAAATGTAGGGACAGGGGTGGGCAAACAATGGCCTGCGTGCCAAACCCAGCCTGACAACAGTTTGTTTTTCAGTCCTCATCCTACTTGATTTGCCCCATTACCTCTGGCCCGTCAGTGCCTTGCAATGATAACATCAATAATGGCCTGACATTGTGGAACTTTGTTGATGACATTGACCTGGGTGTCGGCAGCCGATGCTTATGTCCCCCTCAGAGGCATAGAGCATAAACAGGACAGCAATACGGCCCCAGCATCAGCAATTAAAATAGGAGCAGTGTGCCAGTGGAGCAGGAAGAGGAGGAGCATTGTGGTCCTGCCGGAATCAGCTGATGGCCATGATAAGGAAGATGTTTCAGCTACAGGTGGAACCCATTCCATCGGTGGCCGAAAAACAGAGAGAGGCCCATTCATCCGCTGATGGACCCCATCCCACTGGTGGCCAAAACACAAGAAGAGAGGCCCATGCGGCAGTGACAGCAGCAGCAGATGAGGGAGACAGGCTCCGAGGCTGCTGACAAAAGAAAAAGAGGGAAGCCGGCAGGATGTATGTGTGAATGAATGGGAGCCTGCCTAGGGGTCTATGCGTGGGTGTGAGAATGAATGAAAGCCTGTCTGGGAGAGTGTGAGAATTAATGGGAGTCTATTTGGGGATCTGTATGTGTATGTGAGAATGAATGGTAGCTTTCCTGTAAGTGTGTTTGAGAATGACTAGAAGACTGTGCGTGTGAGAGAGAGAGTGAAAGCCTGCTGGGGGGAGGGGGAGAATAAATGGAAGTCTGCCTGGGGTCTGTGTGTGGGTGTGAGAATGAATGGGAGCCTGCCTATGTATGTGCATGTAAGAGAATGAATAGGAGTTTGCCTCGTGGGGTGTATGTGTATGTGATTGAGGGAGCCAGAGAGAGTGAGTGCATGTGTGTGTGTATATAGGTGGGTGAGAGAGCATTGTGTGTGGTTGAGAGAAAGCATGTGTAAGGATGAAAGAGCATGTGTGTGGAAGAAAGCATATTGAGTGTATGGGAGAAGGATAGCATGTGTATGTGAGTGGGAGAGAAGAAGAGAGCACATGTGTGTGCAACAACTCCCTTTCCTCTCTGCCTGCTATCCTGACAATCTTAGGGCATCTTGAAATCAAAGGTTCCCAGGTATGAAGAATGGGAAATTTTTAAAAATCCTTACTAGGTTTTTTTTTAGTATTATTTGATGTGACTATGTTTTAATATTTTAAGTGTATTTGGAACATTTTTATATGAGTTTTTAAATATTTGAGGGTATTCTGTTTGTTAACTGTTTTGAATGATTCTTTTTAGCAGTATGGTTGCTGCTTTGGCCCTCTCGCTGTGGGGTATACTGGCCACTGTAACCACCCTCCCCCTCCCCCCCCCCCGATAGAGTTCTAAAGGAGACCCCACCTTCAGCCCCCGGCTCCAAAAAGCACCAGTAATGTGGCCCTGTTTAAAAAAATGTTTGTCCATCTCTGATGTAGGCGATAAGGAAGGTGGATGCAGGGCAGAGGAAGGAAGCAATGATAAAAGAGGAAACAAGTAAGGGAGGCAGGTACAGGGATGCAAGGAAAGGGGAGAGATTGGGAAGCAAATGTAGAAGGTGATGTATGAGTAGATCAAGGAAGAGGGGCGGTGGGGGAAGAAAAGTAGGATAAAACACATGGAAGGAGAGAGAAAGGAAAGATGAAAGCTATAGGCGATAAGAGGACGATTGAAGTAGCCTTGGAAATGGGAGAGAGAGAGAGCAAAAAAAAAAAGGAGACAAACCTGCTGGACAGGAGAGAAGGAACAGGAAGGAAGATGGACCAAGCACCAGAAGAGGGACACAGGTGAGAGTGGCATGATGGATGATGAGGGAAAAAGATGGATAGAAAATGAGAGGCAAGCAAGGTCTGCTAATGTCCGATGTGAAAATCAGCAATGGCAAGAAAATTGATGTGATTTCTCCTGCCTGGCTCACATACTATGAAAAGAAAAGATGGCATTGAGTCTTGACTCGGTGGGTGCCAACAAAAGCAGATGCCTTTGGAAATCCTAAAATGTGGCACAGTTGTGGTAAGCACTTTACTGACATGATGAAATGCTAAGAGAAATCAAGGAAGCTAACCAATTTGGCAGTGCAAAAATAATGGGAGATTTCAATTACCATCTATATTTGAAACACGTGGTATTAGAAACTTTGACAAATTACAACGCTGTATATGACAATGTTTTCATATATTTAAAATATAAGTTTAAGGACCATCATACCACCCACAGTGCTCACAAGTTGGAACGTGCATCTCATGCACTTCATTTGGGTCACTTTTAATCATTGGTCCGAATAGCTAGCATCCAAAAAAAAAAAAAAATGAAATTTCTGATCTATTAGTTAAAATTTGTAACCTATCATTAAAATCATCCATTGTACATGAAGACTGGAGGTGGCCAATGTAACCCCAATATTTAAAAAGGGCTCTGGGGCGATCCGGGTAACTATAGACCAGTGAGCCCGACTTCAGTGCCAGGAAAAATAGTGGAAACTATTCTAAAGATAAAAATCGTAGAGCCTATAGAAAGACATGGTTTAATGGAACACAGTCAACATGGATTTACCCAAGGGAAGTCTTGCCTAACAAATCTGCTTCATTTTTTTGAAGGGGTTAATAAACACGTGGATATAGGTGAACCGGTAGATGTAGTGTAGTTGGATTTTCAGAAGGCGTTTGACAAAGTCCCTAAGGCTTCTAAGAAAACTAAAAAGTCATGGGATAGGAGGTGATCTCCTTTCGTGGATTATAAACTGGTTAAAAGACAGGAAACAAAGAGTAGGATTAAATGGTCAATTTTCTCAGTGGAAAAGGGTAAACAGTGAGGTGCCTCAGGTATCTGTACTTGGACCGGTGCTTTTCAATATATATATAAATGATCTGGAAAGGAATACGACGAATGAGGTTAACAAATTTGCGGACGATACAAAATTATTCAGAGTAGTTAAATCACAAGCAGACTGTGATACATTACAGGAGGACCTTGCAAGACTGGAAGATTGGGCATCCAAATGGCAGATGAAATTTAATGTGGACAAGTGCAAGGTGTTGCATATAGGGAAAAATAACCCTTGCTGTAGTTACACGATGTTAGGTTCCATATTAGGAGCTACCACCCAGGAAAAAGATATTGGCGTCATATTTGATATTACATGGAAATTGTTGGCTCATTGTGCTGTGGCGATCATAAAGAAAACAGAATGATAGGAATTATTAGGAAGGGAATGGCAAATAAAATGGAGGATGTCATAATGCCTCTGTATCACTCCATGGTGAGACCGCACCTTGAATACTGTGTGCAATTCTGGTCGCTGCATCTCAAAAAGATATAGTTGCACTAGAGAAAGTACAGAGAAGAGCAACCAAAATGATAAAGGGCATGGAACAGCTCCTCTATGAGGAAAGGCTAAAGAGGGAAGGGCTATGTATATTGGAGGAAAGATGGCAGAGGGGTGATATGATAGAGGTCTACAAAATCATGAAAGGACTTAAATGGGTATATGTGAAATGGTTATTTACTCTTTTGGATAATACAAGGACTAGGAGGCACTCCATTAAGTTAGCAAGTAGCACATTGAAAATGAATCGGAGAACATTTTTTCATTCAGCACACACAATTAAGCTCTGGAATTCATTGCCAGAGGAAGTGGTCAAGTCAGTTAATGTAGCTGGGTTTAAAAAAGGTTTGGTTAAGTTCCTGGAGAAGTCTATAAACTGCTATTAATCAATAGGGATTAGCCACTGCTTGTTGTCCACATTGGTAGCATGGGATTTATTTAATGTTTAGGTACTTGCCACTATTGGAGACAGGATGCTGGGCTGACCCAGTATGGGCATATCTTATTTTCTTTGCCAATATTGATTTATTCTCAGTAGTTGCCCTCAGGTCAGGTTAGTAGCAACTCCTGCAGCCACAGCCACTCCCCTCCATAAAGCACTGGTCCGGATGTCTGCCTTCATGCAGTGCCAGCAATATGTCTTCTCCTGGCGGATTCTCCACTGTGCTCACTGGCAATGACAATTTTATTTTGTAAACTGATTTTCTAAAAGAAATCAAAATTGCCACCAAAAGAGGGCATTCCGGTACACAAGCTCAGTTACTGAATTTTTTCTGTCTTGATTAGCGTTTTCTGTTGTTCAGTAGATTTCACTCCAAGCTTATGTCTCATCTAGGATCTAGGTGAATATTGTCCTCTTGCTCTCTTCTATTATCCAAACCCTCTTCTACTCTCCACTTTCCATAAAACTATTTTGTTACAAGCCTACATAAGAACATAAGAAAATGCCATACTGGGTCAGACCAAGGGTCCATCAAGCCCAGCATCCTGTTTCCAACAGTGGCCAATCCAGGCCATAAGAACCTGGCAAGTACCCAAAAACTAAGTCTATTCCATGTAACCATTGCTAATGGCAGTGGCTATTCTCTAAATGAACTTAATAGCAGGTAATGGACTTCTCCTCCAAGAACTTATCCAATCCTTTTTTAAACACAGCTATATTAACTGGGCAAGAAGAAGAGGACAGCACGTATTCTATGAATCTCTCTCCTTTAAGCTTGGGTAGGATTTTTAAAAGGAGCTGTGGATGTTGTTTTACATTTTTCTTTAGTTGTTTTTTTCCCTCCTATTGGTTGTGTTACTTTCTGTTTTAATTTGACTGAGGCTAACTTTTCAGCTCTTAGTACATTTTTTCCCTCCAGGAACAAACTATGGGAAACAAAAAAAAATGGCAGCCCTGTGAATTTACAAGCAATACAACTGAGAGATGGTGAAATTAGTTTGCAGGAGCACATCCTGGTCATTATTAAAAGGCAATTTAATACTTCTAAGACATTAACTGCTGCAGTGGGAAGAAGCTGCAGACCTATTTTGTTTTACAATATATGGATCTGTAAAATCCACTTTATAAGTGGAGTAACAGGAACTTGTTTAGTTTAGTCATATTTACCGGAAGAAAATAAAAGACCTATATGTGACTTGCATCAAAGTATTTAAAGTGCATTGCTGTATTTTTCCTCAGCATTCTGAATCTGATATTGGATATTGGATAATCTATTCGTAGAAGAAATCTCAGGAGTCCATGGGGATTATTAAACTATTCTTTACTGATGATCTGTAACTGTTTCTAATTTGGTAAAAGAGTGTCCGATTACCTGTGACTTTGCTATGCATGCAAATTAAAATTCAGTACATGTCTTTTCTCTAATTAAAGCCATTAGAATCTTTAAGGAAATATACAACAGTACCCATATAATCGTGTGCTGGAAGCTACAGAGAACTTTTCTACTCAAAGGCTCAACTGAGTAGAGGAGTAGTCTAATAGGGCAGCAGACCTAACAAGCAACAATTCCCACTGACACTTCTTGTGACCTTGGACAAGTCACGTTGCCCTCCATTGCCTCAAGTACAAACTTAGGGGATCACTGAAAAAGCTGTGTTAGACTGTTTACTGCATGGTAAATGACCTAATGCAGAGGTAACATGAGACTACACAATCCCATGCAAATCAAATATTTATTTAGATTTTTTATATTCCACTTTTTGGCACTTCAAAGTGTACATCAAAGCAGATTACATTCAGGTGCTGTAGGTATTTCCCTATCCCCACGGTCACAAGGAGCAACAGCGGGATTTGAATGCTGGTTTCCCTGGATCATGACCCACTGCTCTAACCACGAGACTACTCCTCCACTCCAAGCAAATAATGTGTCTTGTCTAAAAAATTGAAAACCATGATATTTGATTTGAATTTAGATGCAACTCCCAAGTGATAAAAGCAAAGGACTGGCCGGTGCCTATTTGAAAAATGCCCACCACTAGACCTGGAGTATAGGGAGCACTTTGGGCTTCCACTGGACCACCAGGGACTAAATTGTAAGAGCGGGGTCTAGAAGTCATCTAATGTGCGGGCCCAGGCTCCGGGGTTCCAGGTTTATTTATTTATTTATTTTATTAATTTATTTATTTAAAAACATTTCTATACCGACTTTCACAGACAAAGTCTGACCAAAACGGTTCACAAATTCAAACATAAAAGAAAACAAAAAAGAAAATAAAAATCTAATTAATAAACAACTACGCAAATAAAACAAAACCAATAAAAATATAAAAATAAACAGGGTAAAGTAATAGATGGAAAAAAATACAATATATATTTATAATCCCTAATTCTTTAACATAACTATGCTAATTTTACAAAAACAAGTAAAAGTCAGAAAAACTAGAGAAAATCAAAAAATCCCAATGTTTTCACATGGTTAGTTGCAGCAAGAGCAAAAATAATGGGAATGTTAAGTTTGTTAAGTAGCCACCAGTGGTATAAAGATTTTTAAGATTAAGGATTCGTTTCATCATGTCCTGCAAAGGCCATCTTAAATAGGTAGGTTTTTAATACCTTCTTGAATTCATTATGATTAGTGATTAGTCTTAGTGTATTGGGAAGCGAGTTCCAAAGTAGGGGTCCTGCCACCGAAAATGCTCTCTCTCTAGTTATATTTAATCTGGCCAGCCTAACTGTAGGAACATCAAGTAGATACTTGGTAGCAGATCTAAGATTTCTAGTTGGTTTATATAACCGTAATGTAGTACAGAGCTAAGTTGAATCCGGATCATGTATTAATGAATGGATTAACGACAATACTTTGTATTTCACCTGGAATTTAATAGGAAGCCAGTACAAACTAAACAAAATAGGGGAAATATGGTGTCTCATGGGCGATCCTGTCAGTAATCGAGCAGCAGAGTTCTGAATCTGTTGCAAAGGTCTTAAAGTAGAGTCGGGTAAACCCAAAAAGAGACTATTACAATAGTCCAATCCTGAAAAAATAAGAGATTGAAGAACCGTTTGAAAATCTGATTTGGTAGTGGTTTTAATCTTTTTAAAGTCTGCAGTTTAAAGAATGAATTCTTAACTAAATGAGAAATATTTATTTATTATTTATTTATTTAATAACTTTTATATACCGACGAACGTTGGGAACATCTCGTCGGTTTACATAGAACAGAACTTAGCAACAGGCTTTACAATTATTGCATAATTAAATAAGGAACATTCAGAACATACAAATAACAGATTAGATTATATAAGTAAAATTATCAGAGTGGGATACGTGAAAGAGGTTATCTAAACGGGGGGGGGGGGGGGGGGGGGGGGGGGAGATGTGTTAAGGATAAATTAGTGTCTAATTGTATTCCTAGGTTACGAGCTACTCTTTTAACTTCAATAACCTCTGTACCTAGTATGACCGAAGATGGTGGACAATTTGTAGGATTCTCGATCACACTTAAAAGAAGCAGCTCTGTTTTTAATTGAAGGGAGTGGTTGGGGTGGGGGCCAGGATGGCACTTTAAAATTGAAAACAAAAATGTAAACAATGGCTGCCTCCAAGTGCGGTGGGGGCTGATAAGGGGATGTCTATGCAGACCCCCCAGGGATTTTTAATGACTTTCTGAGGAAGATGATGTGGGACTGAAAAGCTCCTTTAAGCTATGTTGATACCACAGCCCCAGGACCACCAGTTGCTTTCTCCTAGGTTAAGCAGAATGGTAGTCCTCATACATGGGTGAATGCATAGCTACAGACTGTCCCCGAACAACAGGTAAGACCAACCAGCATCTAACCAGGTGCCAACTGGCACAACAACACAGGTGCTGGTGGTAACAGAGGGAGACAGCCTGAACCCAAAAAAAGGGCCCTAGGAAGGAAGAGTTGGGTTCTACAGTTGAAAAAGATTCTAAAGGACAGACTGGCCAAAGTTGCTGTCATGTCAGCCATCCCTGTTCAAGCAGTAATGGGCAGCAAAGTGTGGAGCGAACTCGACGTCGCAGCCTTGCAGATTTCGGCTTAGGGAACCGCATGCAAGTGGGCCACCGAAGCCTCCATGGCTCTGACCTAGTGAGCCTTGACATGGCCTCCAAGCTGAAGGCTTGCCTGTGCATAGCAGAAGGAAAACAATCCACCAGCCAGTTTGACAGCGTTTGTTTGGCAACAGCAACTCCCAATCTTCTTGTCGAATGAGATGAAAAGTTGTAGACTCCCTGTGGCCTGCTGTTCGCTAGAGGTAGAAAGGTAAGGCCCTCTTGCAATCCACATTGTGCAGAACCCATTTGCTCTGGTGTGAGTGAGGCCTGGGAAAAAAGGTGGACAGAATGATCGACTGGTTAAAATGAAAATTAGTCACCACCTTAGGCAGGGTGAGTATGCAATACCATCCTATCATGAAATAATTTCATATAGGGCGGATAGGTCACCAGTGCCTGAAGCTAGCTGACCCTGCACACTGAAGTGACCGCAACCAAGAAGATAACCTTCCAGGTCAGGTACTTCAAGTCATAGGAGCACAGTGGCTCCTAAGGCTCTCGCATGAGCCAAGCCAACACCATACTGAAGTCCCAGGTCACAACAGGAGGCCACAAGGTAGGTTGAGATTTTTTAGGCAAGCCACGTTATTTGCTTCAGCTGAAGCAAACCCCATATAAACCACCCCACTATGGGCTGTACCGAGATGGGCGAACCATCAGCTTCCTGGTGGTAAGTGCCGATGGCACTCAGGAGAAATTTGACTGAGTTGGTCTTCAGGCCAGAATCAGAAAGGTGCAGCAAGTAGTCAAGCAACTTTGGAGTGGAGCAGAAGAACAGATCGAATCCGTGGCTTCACACCAGACAGAAAACCACTTCAGGCAATAAAACTTCCTGGTGGAAGGCTTCCTGGAAGCTACCAGGACCCAAGACACATTGTCAGATAGGTCTAGGGGCTGCAGAAATATAGCCTTTCAACATCCAGGCCATCAGAGACAACACCCTGAAGTTTGAATGGCACAGCCTGCCCTGATCCTGGGTGTTCATGTTGGGGGATGTCCCCAGACGGATCGGCTCTCTGACAGAGAGATCCCACAGGAATGGAAACCAGACTTGCCTCTGCCAATGAGGAGCAAAAAGAATCATGGTCCCCCTGTCCTGCCGAAGCTTCAAGAGAGTCTTCATCAACAGGGGACGTGGAGGATACATATACAGAAGGCCCTTGTCCTAAGGCATCCGAGGCTGGTTTGCTGTCCCCCCTGTACAGAGAATAGAAAAGCCTCAATTTGCTGTTGCAGGGGGAGGTGAAGATGTCCACATTCGGGATCCCCCAGAGATGGAATATGCGGTCCACCACTGCTTGATCCAGGGACCACTCGTGGGGACAGAACCCTTGACTTAGCTGGTCTGCCATCACATTCTCCGACCTGGCCAAGTACATGGCTCAGAGCACAATGCCCTGGGAATGCACCCAAGCCCAAATCTGAACAGCCTCCCAACAGGAGGAATGACCCCGTGCCTCCCTGCTTATTGATATACCACATGGCTACCTGATTGTTGGTCTGGATCAGGACAATCTTGCTGGATAAGTGATCCCAACATGCCCAAAGAACATAGTGGATTGCCTGCAGCTCCAGGAAATTAATTTGGAACTGCACTTCCTGAGCAGACTATAGACCTTGCACGCGGAGGCCGTCCATATGCGTGTCCCAGACCAGGGTGGATGCATCCATAGTAAGCACAACCTGGGTAAGGGCAGACTGAAAAGGAACCGCTGCTCCAGATTGGGCAGACTCTCCCACCAGGAAAAGTAAATCCTTAGAAGTGGTGTGATGCAGATGCGCACACTGAGGTCCTGGGAGGCTTGTCACTACTGAGATCGCAGGGTCCACTGATCCCTGCTCATATGCAAGTGAGCCAAGAGAGTAACATGGACAGATTCAGCCATGTGGTCCAGAAGGCGAAGCAAGAGGCGGGCCGAGACTTGCTGGTTTTGGTAGACCAGACTCGCAAGGGATGCCAGAGCCAGCACCCGATTGTGAGGAAGATAGGCCTGGGCCAGAACCATGTCCAGCCAGGCACTGATAAAGCTCAACTGAGGTGATGGGGCAAGTTGGGACTTCAGGTAATTGATGACAAACCTGAGGGACTCCAGCACCTGAATGGTCAAGCTCAGAGAGTGAAGCGGCCCCTCCTGGGTGGTGCTCCTGACCAGCCAATCATCCAAGTAAGGGAACACATGTAGTCCCAGATACTTGGTGAAAACCCATGGGGCCGAAGGAAGACCATTGGTAACACTTTGTAATGGAAGTGCCTCTCGCCTCGAGGAACTACAGATACTTTTTGTGGGCGCATGCATCTTTGAGATTGAGGAAGTAAAGCCAGTCCCCATTTTGCAGGAGGGGAATCAGGGTGCCCAGTGAGACCATCTTGAACTTTTCTTTTTGGAGAAATTTGTTCAAGGCTCTCAGATCCAAAATGGGGCGGAGTCCCCCTGTTCTCTTTGGGATTAGGAATTAGCAGGAGGATATACCCCGTCCTTGCTGCCGCAGTGGTATGGCCTCAACTGCAATGGCCATTACAAGGGCGGAGAGCTCTGTCAAGAGAATTTCCATATGGGAGGACTGACTCCAAGACAGGCGAGGAGGAGAGTCCATGAGGATATCCCTGAAGTCTAGCTGGTACCCTCAATGAATGATGGACCACAGCCAACCTCTGACTGGAGGGTCCGGCATTGAGGGTACAGCAAATTGGTTTATGCTCTTCCACATCCAGTCAAAACCCTGTGGCGGGGCACTGCTGAGGCAATGGCTGAGGTCTGGAGGGTCCACTGTTGACTAGAGCAGCCCTGTGAGCTCACATGGGGAGTTCAAGCACGTGAGGCAGGAGGGTAGTATTTCTTTTTGGCGATAGAAGGACCTTCTGGGATCCTGATGCAAAGATTTTCTGGTGGAAGACAGCGGGTCCGATGTACTAGCTGAGAGAAGCTGAAGGGTCTCATGGTGATCTTTCGACTGAGCCACAGCAACCCTCACTTTATCCTCAAACAGGTTCTCATCCATACAGGGGGTTCACGAGCCTTTCCTGGACCTCCAGTGGGAGATCAGAAGCTCAAAGTCAAGTCATCCTTCTGGCGCCAATGCCTGCTGCCACCACCCAAGCAGCCATCTCAAGTACATTATAGGTGGACCGCACCTCGTGTTTATCACTCTTCAGCCAGTAAGAACATAAGATCATAAGAAATTGCCATACTGGGTTAGACCAAGGGTTCATCAAACCCAGCATCCTGTTTCCAACAGTGGCCAAACCAGATTACAAGCACCTGGCAAGTACCCAAACACTAAGTAGATCCCAACATACCTAATGCCAGTAATAGCAGTGACTATTCTATTATCTAAGAAAACTTGATTAATAGCAGTTAATGGACTTCTCCTCCAAGAACTAATCCAAACATTTTTTTAAACCTAGCTACACTAAGGGGCAGATTTTTTAAAAGTACGTGCATGCGTACTTTTGTTCACGCAACTGGCGCAAACAAAAGTACGCCGGATTTTAAAAGATATGCGCGGCTGCGCAAAATCGACAGCCTGCATGCGCCGAGCTGTGCAGCCTGTCTCCGTTCCTTCCAAGGCCACTCCAAAATCGGAGCGGCCTCGGAGGGAACTTTCCTTCCACCTCCCCCCACCTTCCCCTCCCTTCCCCTATCTAACCCACCCCCAGCCCTACCTAAATCCCCCCCTACCTTTGTTGTAACTTGCGTGCGCTGGCTCGCCATTCCCTGGCACAGGCCGCAGTGCCGGAGGACTTGGGACCGCTCCCCTGGCCCAACCCCAAACCATCGCCACGCCCCCGGACCTGCCCTGAACTGCCCCCGACACGCACCCGGACACACACCCGGTCTGCCGACACGCCCCGGACATGCCCCCTTCCGCCCCTTTTATGAATCCTCGTGACTTACGAACATCCAGGGGCTTTGCGCGCCGCACCAATGGCCTATGCAAAGTGGCGTGCCGGCGCGCAAGTGTCCAGCGCGCATAAATCCAGCAGGATTTACACGCGCAGGGCTTTTAAAATCTACCCCTAACTGCACTAACCACATCCTCTGGCAACAAATTCCAGAGCTTAAATTTGTGTTGAGTGAAAAAGAATTTTCTCCAACTAGTTTTAAATGTGCTACTTGCTAACTTCATGGAGTGCCCCCTAATCCTTCTATTATCTGAAAGAGTAAATAATCAATTCACATTTACCTGTTCTAGACCTTTCATGATTTAAGACCTCCTATCATATCCCCTTTCAGCCATCTCTTCTCCAAGCTGAACAGCCCTAACCTCTTTAGCCTTTCCTCATAGGGGAGCTGTTCCGTCCCCTTTATCATTTTGGTCACCCTTCTTTGTAGCTTCTCCATCACAACTATATCTTTTCTGAGATGCGGTGACCAGAATTATACACAGTACTCAAGGTGTAGTCTCACCATGGAGCGATACAGAGGCATTACAACATTTTCTGTTTTATTCACCATTCCCTTCCTAATAATTCCTAACATTCTTTTTGCTTTTTTCACTGCCGCAGCACACTGAGCCGATGATTTCAAAGAATTATCCACTATGACACCTAGATCTTTTTCCTGGGTAGCAGCTCCTTATATGGAACATAACATCGTTTAACTACAGCATGGATTATTTTTCCCTATATGCATCACCTTGCACTTTTCCACATTAAATTTCATCTGCCATTTGGATGCTCAATCTTCCAGTCTCGCAAGGTCCTCCTGCAATTTATCACAATCTGCTTGTGATTTAACTACTCTGAATTACTTTGTATCACCTGCAAATTTGATTAGCACATTCTTCATATTCCTTTCCAGATCATTTGTATATACATTGAAAAGCACGGGTCCAAAAACATATCCCTGAGGCACTCCACTGTTTACCCTTTTCCACTGAGAAAATTGACCATTTAGTCCTACTGTTTCCTGTCTTTTAACCAGTTTGTAATCCACAAAAGGACACCACCTCCTATCCCATGACATTTTAGTTTCCTTAGAAGCCTCTCATGAGGGACATCTACTGGCTCCCCTTTATCCACATTTACTAACCCCTCCAAAAAAATGAAGCTGATTTGTGAGGCAAACTTACCTTAGGTAAATTCTATGCTTTGTTCCATTAAACCATGTCTTTCTCTATGATCTGTGATTTTGATCTTTAGAATAGTTTCCACTATTTTTCCTGGCACTGAAGTCAGGCTGACTGGTCTATAGTTTCCGGGATCGCCCCTGGAGCCCTTTTTAAATATTGGGGTCACACTAGCCACCCTCCAGTCTTCAGGTACAAAATCGGGCATAGATTTAAAAATCTGGCCCTTTATGTATACAATTTTATGACACCAAAAAGTATGAAAAGTAACGAGAAGTGAAGAAGAAAAAAACCCCATAACCATACATGTATGATACAAATCATTCAGTACATGTTCCATTGCTAAAGTCCACTAGCAAAAGAGGGGAAGGAGAACATAAACAGAGGAAAATATAATGAAACTTAATACAAGGAAATAAGACTACCAAACTCTAGCGAAAACTTCTTAATACAAAAGGAAATACTACAAAAGAAAAGAACACTTTAACAAAATTCAGTCTCCAAAAGAGGATTCAGCACTGGGTCTTACAAGAAAAGATACTTCACTTGTTTATGTCTAATCAAACATTTGCAGGGAAATTACAAAAGAAACGAAGCACTCTAGCACATAGTAATAAGAACTGCCTTCTCTTCTGTATGGCCTTCACCACATCAGGAAAAATCTTACATTTTCAGCTTCTCAAGTAACTCATTCTTATACTAGAAAAAAAAAACCTTTAGTATCTGATCACAATCAATTTCATATAAAAAATTCACCACCAATGTGGCAGGAGTTACAAAAATGCCTCCAGAATTCTCCAAAAATTCAGTGAGATCAAAGCTATCAGATGAGATAGTAGATAAATCAATTATTTTCACATTCAGCTTCTCTCATAGGCAGAGATATATAAAATACTTCAGTCAAAGATGGCATTGAGTCTGGAGGAATACTCAGTATTTCTAACAAATAAGATTTCTTTGGTAGATATTTTCTCTGTCCTAGGGAAATTAATTAAATGAAAAATCTTCCATTTCATTATTTTCTCAAAATTTTCCAGCCTATCATGCAAAGCCAAATTATCATTCATCAATATATTTTCCTGCTGGATTTTACCAACAATTAACTCTGCAGTTGCTAGTCTCTGTGTGCGATCAATCAGCGCAGTCTCTAAGCCGGAAACTATCTATAATGGACCCAAACTGAGAAGAAAACTGCATAAGCTGCCCTTATAAAATCTTATCCAAGTGTTGCAGATTTTGGTATCACTGGCAAAAAGATAAAACTTTCCCAATAATCTTTTCATAAAATTGCTCACAAAAATGTTGAAAAGAATCAGTCCAAGGACGGATCCCTGCGGCACACCACTAATAACACTCCTCTCCTTGGAATGAACTCCATTTATCACTATTCTTTGTCACTGCCTCCCACTCAATCAATTTCTAATCTGGTCAGTCACTTTAGGGAGCCCACCAATTTATTTATAAGTCACATGTGCGGAACCGTGTCAAAGGCCTTATTGAAATCCATGTATACTGATCCAGTTCTCTAGAAAGCCAATCAAAGAAACTGATTAGGTTGCTTCTCTCTACTGAAAATTCCCAGGGCTGCATCAAGTTAGTCAAAACCCTACAGCACCCAAATGTGCTCGGACATTGTAGACGAGGAAGGTTTGCAAGTTAGACATCTAATGACCAGCTACATTTCGCAAGCTACCTAGCCTTGGTCTTCTCCCAAAACACAGAATGGAACACTCTAGCTGATCTGGAAATAAGTGTCTTGTTGAACATCTGGCCAGGATCTTGGACAAGATTTTATCTGAACACTACAATGTCTGTACCTCAGATACCAAAGGACATGAAGATGATCTGAAGATCCTTTTTCAGACTGAAGTATACCGTAACAAGTATACTTCTCAGTAATTGTTATTTTTGGATTAAACAGGGATGAGAAGAGATTGCATTCTTTCCTAACTTTCTTTCAGTCACACACTCAAAAGTTAAGATCATAGAACTAATTGACACCATACTCAGAGATGAGAGCATCTGTTATCTGCAAACACTGAAAATGTTGCAATAAGAACACTTGTATCACACATTGATAGAGTTATTTATCATTTTTCTTTTTTTCATCTTCTTCTTGAGCTTTGCTACGTGCAGCTGAAATTTATAACTTCTATAGAAGGAGGGTGGCCTATTTTATCTTCAGTGCAGTAAGTACCTAAAACCGGCACGATGCCCCTTTGCCTTCCTCTCTTCCATCAATAAATACAACAAGCATTTTTCTTCTTAAACAGCAAGCACTTTATTCAACAACAAAGCAACCAGTTAACAATGGAAGAATAGGTTGCATTTTTAATACCAGCTTTTACACCACAAATCCTAATTGAAACAAAACTCACCAGCTAGGAGATGTTTTTGCTAATGTATCATCCCCCTTTGCCCCTCATCCAGCCGTTCCATTCTGGATGTTATGGGGTATAGAAAAGCTGTGCTGTGCCATTCCTTGCTAGCAGCAACCAAATATTTCATCTCTTTACTCTTCAATGACCACGTGTATTTATGGTTTGAGTGGAAGAGCAGCCTTGTGTCAGAACAGTGGGCTACAAACCAGGGAGACCAGGGTTCAAATTCCACAGCCCCTCCTTGTGACCTTGGGCAAGTCACTTAATCCTCTGTTGCTTCAACTTAGGTCTAGAATCATCAAATTGTGGTAAATAAAGCCAAAATATAGTGTGTTCACAGGCCATGATAAAAAGATGGGCATGATTAGGGAAATTAAGGAAATATCACTCCATATATGTAATATTTGCAACACACTAACATGACGGATGGAGGAGTGAAGCAGTGGTATCATTACTAGTGTGGAGAGAAGTGGCGAGGAAAGGATAGATCATAGTAGGCATGGGAAGAAAGGAGAGGCAAGCAGGGATAGGAGAGAGAAGGAAAAGGGCAGGAGTAGTAGTAGGAGGAGTAGACGTAGAGATAGGGAAGAGGGAAGGGATAGGAGAAGGCAGGAGGGGGAAGGTATAGGCAGGTGAGTGTGAAGGGAGGAGGACGGCAGGGCAGGGCTAGATAGAGAGGACAGAAGGAGAAAAGGAGTCAGGATAGGGCGGGGTATGGGGGAGGAAGGGAGGGGAGCAGGGAGTGGGAAGCGAGAGTCAGGACAGTACCCCCACCTCTCCGGAAGTGGAAGTGGCAACCTGCTCCTCCAGCAGCCAGGCAGCAACTCGGCCAAGTCTACGTACCTACAAGTTCAGCATGGAGGACAACGAGCAGTTCATCACCAGCGTCCTGAAGAATTACCACCCGCTTTTCAGCAACTGAGCTGCAACCACCTCCAGGGCTTCAAGGGCCAGATATGGTGCAGTATCGCACAGGCCATTTCTGGGCACAGTGGCATCAAGAGGACTGGAGAGCACATGGTCCACTGCTACAAGGACATCAAAGTGCAGTTAAAGATTAGGTGGCAAGCAAGAATAAATACATGTGCCAGACTGGAGGAGGAGCCCCTTGCCCAATTGTCCTTACGCCAATTGAGGAGCGTATGATCCAATGACCAAGAACAGATGTGTTCGAGGGAATGGCCAAGCCCCTGGACACGACACAAGTTGAGGCCAGTAAGTCGCATCACCTGTAAATGTCAAGTCTGCTGCAGATGTCCACACTATTTGCATAGAATGCTTTCGTTGAATGATACAAAGTGTACATCTTATGAAAAACAGTACATTTGCACTTCTTAGCATTCATCTCATGTCTTCTTTGTTTCTACAGCTCTTGCTCAGGAAACCCCCAGGCCAAGCTATGAAGGCCTAGATACCAGGAGCATAGCCCCAGGTCTCAGCGGCCTCTTTCAACTGGACGCTGAGATGCAGTGGAGCAAGGAAGAGGAGGAGGAGGAGGAGCAGCAGCAGCAAAAGCAACAACAGCAGCAGCTGCTATTTCAACCCCTTGGGACTCCCCTACTCCTTGATGCCAGCCTAAACCTCTCTGGCTTTATGGAGGAAAGTGCCCTACCATGGGAGGAACCAGCCCAGTCTCCACCTGCCTCCAGCATGCCATGTGACCAGTGGGATGTCCAAGAGTGCTAGCCAGTTCATCCCCTGAGCCTGGTGATGCCAGCATTGGAGGCACAGTTAGCACCTCAGTGACCACCAACCTCACCACCTACAGTACCAGCAGTAGATCCTACAGTGCATGCCACACTGCAATGCATTGAGAGGAAGCATAGCCTACATCTTCACTATATACGGGCAGAGATGATGTGGTTGAGGAGGGCTCAGATCAGCCACAACAACGCCATGCACCAGGAAACAGCAGTTCTTACACAGGGCTTAACTACCCATATCCACTTCAATCAATAATTTAACCACAGCGATCAACCAACTCATTCAGCGTTTGCCAGAGCCTGCACCTGTGCCATCCCCATCCTCCCAGGAATCCACTCTGTGCAACAGTCCCCGGCTCTCAGGACAGCCCAGGGTTAGGCCCCCACAAAGACATGCCATCCCCAAGCACCAAAAAACCTTGAAGAGGAAAAGGTCCATGAGGCACACAGTTGTAAAGCCTCCAAACAAGCCAGACCTGCACTCTGAACAGAGACCCTGTGCCAGCTAGATGAAAGAAGACTGCTGTGCCCAACCTGACTATAGATTCCCTGTGTTGGCTACATGGAAGAAGACTGCTGGGTCCGTCCTGTGCACTGATGTGGATGGTGTACCCTCTGCCTGTGTTATCCTGCTGCTTACTTGTTATGCCCTACTCTATGCTCTGCTTGTAGTCCTGACACCTTCATGCAATTTCCAGTTATGGCCCTGTTGGTGTCTTCTCATCATTTCTCATCTCCTGGTCCTGCTGATGGTGTCTCATTTTATCTCATTCTGTTGTTGCCTCCATGCTGCCTTCTCCAGTCCTGGTCCTGCTACCTCCATGCTGTTCTCTTTGATCCTGGTCCTGCTACATAAACGTTGCTGCCACAGGCATTTTGCAGTCCATTTTAAGTGCACTCTTTCAACATGCTTTCCATTCTTTGGTTCTTTGCTATAATCATCATTTTGCCTTTTATTTTAGATTTTTATATTTCACTTTTTAGCACTTCAAAGAGGATTATATTCAGGTACTATAGTTATTTCCCTATGCCCAGAGGGCTTACAATCTAATTTTGTACCTGTGGCATTGCCCAACATCACGAGTGACAGTGGGATTTGAACCCTGGTTTCCCTGGTTCATAGCCCACTGCTCTTACCACTAGGTTACTCCTCCACTCCATATTGTAACAATGTATGTACATATCTCCACAAAATGTGCTGGTAATTTCAGTTACCATGTCATGTGTTATTCGATATCTTGACCTAGCAGAATGTGATTACCAAAGAAGTTGAAATGCTTTGAATGTTGTAACTACCAATGTTGTTTAATAAAGTGGTCACTTATCTTGAAACAACTTCCTGGTTGTGACTTTTTATTGTGTGGTTTTTGTCTTAAGACTTGACTAGGTTAGAGGTTTGGAACCCACATGACCTTGCATGCTAGATTGCCATTAGCCATTCCAACTAGGCACATTTCTCACATGTAAGACCATGTGCCCTATGCCTTACAAAGGAAAGCTTATTGTACGCTCCCAAGGAAGACAGTGAAAGCAAAACATGTGTAGCTTCACAAGTGGCTCATGTTGTCTTTTCCAGAGAGTTTACTCTTAGCTAACTATAAGGTACATGGGCATGTATGTGAGATGGACACTGTCTAGCTAATGTTCACTTCTATATGCTGTCCAGTGGAATAGATGTAGAAATGCTTGACTAAAGGTAATGTAGCAAGGTCTTAACCTTGTTGGTGACCAATAGGTTGTATAGCTATGCCAATTTCATAGTGCAGCTATAATAAAACATTGGCCTTTTCCATTGTGAAGATATATCACCTCTGACCAAACAATGGCCTTCTCTCTGGGTCTAGCATCTAATGCTATCATGACATAACTCTTTAGTCAGAAGCCTGCTTGAAAAATACATAAAACTCTGGTCTTGTTCATCTCTAATGAGCAGAAATTTACAGCTGCAGGTGCTAGGCCCAGAGAGTAGATATTGTACATGTAACTCTTATCTGGTCTTAGGTGGAGTAAAAACATATATCTCCCTGCACTGGGTTCACTACAGGTATCCTATATTATAGAATTATACACAATATACCCGTATTTCCACATTAAATGTATTCAAATACTTTATTACAATATTCATGAAAAAATAATTGAGAGGACATGAAATAAAAGAAAAAATTTTGTGATGAAATAAAGGGAAAATATTTTGTGAAGAACAAGTTCAGACCTGCATTGAAATAATTCAGTATTTGTGAAAAACTTCTGTGATAAACAAGCCAAGATATATGATTGAAAATATGTAATTGGAGGGGAATGTTTACATTGTATTAATATCAATTGTATTTAATCGCATATTATGTATATGATGTTAAGGAGAGGTTTTAGGGTGTATTTATTACATGTTGCTTAGATGAATGAATGAGAGGGTGAATGGTAATTTAGAGTGTGTTATGTATGTTTTTTAATGATATTGTAATAAAGTATTTGAATACATTTAATGTGGAAATACGGGTACTTAGGTGGAGTAAGACAAATGAGCCCACAAGAGATATCATTGGGGTCCAAACATTTGTCCTCACTCCACTTAACAGGCAGGAATTACATTCGTGATTTTAGGTTTGACAGTTTAAAATATATACTGTATTATTAACATACAATATTTTTAAGGCATTGGAATCAAGTGTTTAAATAATGTATACCAATAAGGACCATAAACAACACAGAGATCAGACCTAGCTCATAGCTATTTACTGATCAACAACCTAAGGAAGTGCTGGGGTTGTAGGGAGTCTGTGGAAGTCTGTAGGGACCCAAGCCACAGCAGGCCTCATCACTTTCTGCTCTTAGGCAGTAGAGACTCTCTATCCTCATCATCTCTGAGACTCCTCAGTTCTCACACAGCAGGCTTTATGAGCTTTATATAGAGGCTATTTTCTGGGATGACACAGTGTAACCTATCATTAAAATCATCCATTGTACCTGAAGTTTGGAGGGTGGCCAATGTAACCCCAATATTTAAAAAGGGCTCCAGAGGTGATCCAGGAAACTAAAGACCAATGAGCCTAACTTCAGTGCTGGAAAAAATAGTGGAAACTATTCTAATGATCAAAATCACAGAGCATATAGAAAGACATGGTTTAATGGAACACAGTCAGCATTAATTTACTCAAGGCAATTCTTGCCTCACAAATCTGTTTCATTTTTTTTGAAGAGGCCAATAAACATATGGATAAAGGTGAACCAATATATGTAGTGAATTTGGATTTTCAGAAGGCGTTTGACAAAGTCCCTCGTGAGAGGTTGCTAAGAAAACTAAAAAGTCATGGGATAGGAGGTGGTGTCCTTTTGTGGATTACAAACTAGTTAAAAGACAAGAAGCAAAGAGTAGGATTAAATGGCCAATTTTCTCAGTGGAAAAGGGTAAATAATGGAGTGCCTCAAGGATCTGTACTTGGACCGATGCTTTTCAATATATTTATAAATGATCTGGAAAGGAATATGACAAGTGAGGTGATCAGATTTGCAGATGATATAAAATTATTCAGAATAGTTAAATCACAAGCGGATTGTGATAAATTGCAGGAGGACTTTGTGAGACTGGAAGATTGGGCAACCATATGGCACATGAAATTTAATATGGACAAGTGCAAGTTGATACATATAGGGAAAATAATCCATGCTGTATTTACACAATGTTAGGATCCATATTAGGAGCTACCACCCAGGAAAAAGATCTAGGTGTCATAGTGGATAATACACTGAAATCACCAGCTCAGTGTGCTGCGGCAGTTAAAAAAAGCAAACAGAATGTTAGGAATTATTAGGAAGGGAATGGAAAATGTCATAATGCCTCTGTATTGTTCCAAGGTGAGATCGTACCTTGAGTACTGTCTACATTTCTGGTCACCGCAGCTCAAAAAAGATATAGTTGCAATGGAGAAGGTACAGAGAAGGGCAACCCAAAATGATAACGGGGATGGAACAGCTCCCCTATGAGGAAAGGCTGAAGAGGTTAGGGCTGTTCAGCTTAGAGAAGAGACAGCTGAGGGGGGGATATAATAGAGGTCTTTGAAATCATGAGAGGTCTAGAACGGGTACATGTGAATAGGTTATTTACTCTTTTGGATAATAGGAGGACTGTGGGGCACTCCATGAAGTTAGCAAGTAGAAATTTTAATACTAATCAGAGAAAATACTTTTTCACTCAACGCACAATTAAGCTCCAGAATTTGTTGCCAGAGGATGTGGTTAGTGCAGTTAGTGTAGCTGGGTTTAAAAAAAGGTTTGGATAAGTTCTTGGAGGAGAAGTCCATTAACTGCTATTAATCAAGTTGACAGAGAATAGCCACTGCTATTCATTGCATCAGTAGATTGGGATCTACTTAGTGTTTGGGTACTTGCCAGGTACTTGTAGTCTGGATTGGCTATTGTTGGAAACAGGATGCTGGGCTTGATGGACCCTTAGTCTGACCCAGCATGGCAATTTCTTATATTCTAGTAGGCTGCAAATATACTGAGATCCATAATCATGCTGGGTAGTGGACAAGTGATGTGGCTAGTTAGCAGCAGAACCTGTCCCCTATATTCAGCAAATAAAAGTGCTTCCTAATCTATTCACCTTAAATTTATGCAGCTACATAAGGCCAGGTAACTGTAGACCCATCCGCCCAGCATGTAAATAGGGCGGAGTAAGCCTAAAGTTACCACCTATACTGCATTTTACATTTTACGCTTACTTGCATAATACAACAGGTTCAATGTATACCCTACCTATTTATTTATAGTTCACTGTATATATCTAATTTTATGTTTCAAACACATGCTTCTTGTTTAAGGTATACCTTATTTACTTACCTATTTATTTATTGCTATCGTTCAATGTTCACCATATATTTGGTAATTCCTGGTTATATGTAAACCGAAGCGATATCTACTAGTACATGAACTCCGGTATAGAAAAAGTCTTAAATAAATAAATAAATAAAGTGATCTGTCCTTGTGTGGCTGCTTCACTGTCTACTTACTGGGATACCTTCTACAGATATCCCGGTAAGTAGATATCTGTGGGTAAATAGCACTCTGTCTAGAAAAACATAACATCAAATAAGGATCTTGGCTGGCCTCCTGCCAGACTTCCTCCCCCAGGTATCATCAACCTGCTTGTTCAGACCCCTCCCCCATTCCAGTTATCCTATGAACATGAAAGTAGATGACACCATGCTGATTCTTGCCCTTCCCCTTCCCTCCATTCATGTATCCCCAAAATAAGTAGACATCTATTGCCCCTTCGGAAAACACTCCTTCCTCACCAGCAGCTGATGCTCTCCCAACCACCCTCACCCTCAAATAATATTACAAATAGGCCCACTAAAGGTACTGGGTGGGAGAGGTCAGGTGCCTTGAGGTGTAAACTACAGGCATATAATGGCTTATATAGCTAGAATATAGCCAGATAAGTGGCTGCATATGGCACATTAGTCATTTAGAGTGCTAATCTTACAGTTGGCTTGTTACGGCCACCGGCCGCGGCAGTCCGCGACTGGAGCCAGCCACTCACCCGCGGCATCGGGCTCCCCTTGGGATGCTCGCGGGAGCCGGCAGCCGCTGCTGATGTTTTCTTCGCGGCTTTGCCGCTTCCAAGATGGCCACCTCTTCTGCTGACTCCACCCCCGCTGGGTCTCCTAGAGCCGCGCGCACGGCTGTTGGGGTAATTTAAAGGGACCATTACAGGAAATGGTCATGGCTCCTTCTGAGACTCCTTCCTGGTATCTTGGCTCTTGGTCCTGTGAGTTCCTGTGCCTCGAGTTCTTGGTCCGTTGCCTGCTCATCTGGTTCCTGTTATTCTTGGTCCTTGTTCCTGATTCTCCTCTTGTTGGATGGATTCCTCTTGCTTCGACCCCTGGACCGGCTTCTGACCATTCTTCTGGCTTCGACCCCTGGACCGGCTTCCAACCATTCTTCTGGCTTTGACCCCTGGACTGGCTTCCGACCATTCTTCTGGCTTCGACCCCTCAACTGGCTTCCGACCATTCTTCTGGCTTCGACCCTCTGACCGGCTTCGGACCACTCTCCGGATATCTACACTTGAATTGACTTTGACCTGCTGGAGGTGCCAGCTATCTGGATTACATGACCTTCAGGAGGCGCCTGCATCCAGATCTTCTTCAGTCTCCAGGGAGTCTCCTAAGTCCCAGTGGCCGGGTTCCTACGGACTCCTCCTGGGGAAATCGTGAGCTTCCAGGGTGAAGTCTTCTTTCCACGTCTACATCATCAGGTCTCACCTTCAGACAGTAGTGACCTAAGAGGGTTTACTCTCCTAGGTAGCGCTAACCCTACCTCGGACCTAGGGTCCACTGCCAGACCCGTAACAGTATACCAAGGCCATGGACCAGGTAGAGGCCTCTGATCTGCAAGCCATTCCAGGTTTCGCCCATAAGATGATGGAGCAACAGCGGATATCGGAGTCCTTGGCATTTTCCATAGGTCGGCTCCACGCCCGCTTAGATGCAGTAGTCTCAGCTCAAGCCAGTCCTCCACCAGCATCGACAGCATCAGTAATACAGACATACCCTCTTCTGGTAATTCCACTACCTGCTCCGCCACGTTACTCCGGCAAACCTCGTCTGTGTCTGGGGTTTCTCGACCAATGCAACATGCACTTCCATCTTCAAGCTAACCTCTTTCCAGATGATTTGACGAAGATGACTTATATCTTGTCCCTGTTAGAAGGCAAGGCATTGGCTTGGACCTCCCTGCTGTGGCATCGTTCAGATCCAGTCCTACAGGATTTTCCTCATTTTTTGGAATTATTCAGAACTGTGTTTGAGGTACCAGGTAAAGAGGCAGCCGCGGGGGCCGATCTGCTTCATATCCATCAAGGAGGACGTACACTCACTGATTACATGATTGAATTCAAAACTTTAGCCTCTGAACTCCATTGGGAGGAACGCTTTCTTTGGACCATAATTCTTGAAGGACCGACGGATAAGATTAAGGACGAGCTGGCAGCTCGTCCTCTTCCTCCTTCATTGAACTCCCTCATTGAACTGCAAGAAAGGGCTCGTGAGGCTCTGGGTTCAAGAAGGAGTATGACAGTTCCTTGTTCTCCACACTCTTCTTCAGTTCCCCGCACTTCCTCTATCTCTGAAGGAACTACAAAAGAAACTATGCAGTTAGGACGTAGTCCTCTCTCCCCCGAGGAACGACAAAGGCGACGCAAGGCCGGCCTTTGCCTATATTGTGGAAGTTCGGGTCATTTCATTGCTGGCTGTCCCTTACGTCTCGGGAAATTACAAAGTTTAGGAATCTCCAGGGGAGTAACCTTAGGCATCACTTCACTAGCCGCTCCACTTTCCTTGCCTGTTACCTTTTGCCTCGGAGGTCAGAAATTCACCACGCTGGCTCTAGTAGATTCTGGGGCCGGAGGAAATTTCATCTTGCAAGATATTGTGAAACAACTGCTCATTCCTATTCGTCCGTGCCCGAGACCGCTGACTATCTCCTCTATCCACAGAGACCCCTTGCCAGGGAGAATTACACACAAACGGTTCCTCTGGATTGCTTCATTGCATCTAACCACACGGAACAAATTTCTTTATATGTCATCCAGAAAGCCATCCACCCAGTCGTTCTCGGTATTCCCTGGTTGCAACGCCATAACCCCCAGTTCGACGGGACATCTCTAAAATTAACTCATTGGGGTTCTGCATGTCACGAAACCTGCCTTAAGGGAACAGCCTCTTCCTGTAGCTATTTGTGTACCTCTATCCTGGAGGTATTGCCTGCTCACTACAATCAGTTTGCTGATGTATTTTCCAAGAAAGCCGCTGATATTTTGCCTCCTCATCGAGAATTTGACTGGGCCATTAATTTAGTCCCTGGAACCACTCCGCCTCGTGGAAGAGTTTATCCCTTATCCGTCCCAGAGACTCAGGCTATAGCTGAATATTTTCAGGACAATCTCAAGAAGGGGTTTATCAGACAGTCCAAGTCCCCAGCCGGGGCGGGTTTTTTCTTTGTTGGGAAAAAGGACGGGACTTTGTGACCCTGTATCAATTTTTGGGGGCTTAATGCTTTTACTATCAAGGACTGCTATCCACTGCCATTAATAGCCAAACTCTTTGACCGCTTACAGGGAGCAAGGGTGTTCTCAAAATTAGACCTTCGAGGAGCATACAACTTGATCAGGATACGAGAAGGTGATGAGTGGAAGACGGCTTTTAATACCAGGGACGGCCATTATGAATATCTTGTCATGCCGTTTGGTCTAACTAATGCTCCTGCAGTCTTCCAGCACTTTATTAATGAAATATTTCGAGACTTGCTCTATGTATGCATGGTAGTCTACTTGGAAGACATACTGATTTTTTCCCGGGATCTACAGATGCATCGACAACATGTTTTACAGGTTTTGTAACGCTTAAGAGAGAATAGACTTTTTGCCAAGGTTGAAAAATGCGTCTTTGAAAAAGAATCTCTAACCTTCTTGGGGTACATTATTTCCAATCTGGGCTTCCAAATGGATCCCGCTAAGTTAAAATGTATCCAAGAATGGCCTCAGCCTACTGGTTTACGTGCGCTTCAGCACTTTCTAGGTTTCGCCAACTACTATCGTAGTTTTATCCGGAATCTTTTCAAACTGGCTGCTCCCCTCACTGCTCTAACTCGCAAGGGGGCGGACATCAAGGCGTGGCCTGTTGAAGCTGAAGAAGTCTTCCGCGACCTCAAGAAATCCTTCCTGCAGAAACCTTGCCTTCGGCATCCGGATCCTAGATGTCCATTTATGGTAGAAGTAGATGCCTCCGCTTTTGGAGTAGGAGCAATGCTCAGCCAAAACGACGCATCTGGAACATCTCACCCATGCTCCTAGTTTTCTAGGAAATTCTCTCCGGCGAAACATAACTCCTGGCCATTAAGCTTGCATTAGAAGAATGGCGTCAATGGCTGACCATAAGAACTTGATATATCTCCAAGAGGCCCAATGACTTAACCCGCACCAAGCTCGATGGGCGCTCTTCTTCTCATGTTTTAATTTCTAACTCCGCTATCGACCCGCTAATAAGAACATTAAGGCAGATGCCCTGTCCCGCTCTTTCTCTGCAGAAGACTCAGATGAGCCCATTCAGCATATCATCGACCTGGCTCGTATCATCATCTCTGCTACCTTTACGGTACCACTGGGGAAAATGGTGGTGCCAAAGGGGCTCGGGAGCAAGGTGCTAGCCTGAGCACATGACTCCCAGTTGGCTGGACATCCAGGACATGACCAGACTCTGAATCTTCTTCTGCAATTTTATTGGTGGCCTGAGATGCGCAAGGATATTTGAGCGTACGTCGATTCTTGCCCAAGCTGTGCCCAACATAAAATTCCAACAGGAAAAATGGGGTCTCTTACAACCGTTTCCTACGCCCACGAAGCCATGGACTCATTTCCACAGACTTCATCGTGGATCTTCCACCCTCTGAGGGCAATACAGCAATATGGGTAGTAGTGGACCGATTCTCCAAAATGGCCCATTTCACCCCGCTTCCCTCCCTCCTGTCTGTTCCTTGCCTGGCCCAAATATTCATGTCTCATATTTTCTGCCTCCATGGACTGCCACAGCACATCGCATCTGATCGCGGACCTCAATTCACGGCCCGATATTGGTCCAATCTCTGCAAGAAGTTTCGTATTTCTCTAGACTTTACCACGGCGTTCCATCCACAAGCCAACGGTCAAGTGGAATGGACTAATTGTACCTTGAAACTATTTCTACGCTTATATGTTAACACCCTTCAGGACGATTGGGCAGCACATCTTCCTTGGGCCGAGTTCTCCCACAACTCTCATGCCTGTACTTCGACTGGGGCTTCTCCATTTCAAATTGTTTTTGGTCAACAACCCAGGCTACCGTTACCCCTGCCATTGCCTGTTCCCTCACCAACAGCAAAGCTAATGGCAGCACAATTGAAAAGACTCTGGGTGCATACTCAGGAAATGCTACTACGGGCGGCCCGCACCGTGAAAAAATTTGCAGACAAACACCAAAGACCAGCTCCTCGTTTCCATCTAGGAGAAAAGGTGTGGCTTAGCACCAGGCATATTCATCTACGGGTTCCATCCATGTGACTTGCTACATAGATCCCTTCCCGGTGCTGTGGCAGCTGGGTCCTGTGACCTATCAACTTCGTCAGCCTGCCACATTAAGAATCCACAATTCTTTCCACGTGTCTCTTTTGAAGCCCTTGGTTCTTACTTGGCCTACTCGGAAGGTTCCTGAAGCTCTGCAACCTACAGCGGAGGAAGAACCTATATACCAGGTTCATGAGGTTTTTGATGTCCAGAGACGAGGCAGGAAGTGGGAGTATCTCCTAGCTTGGGAGGGATTCAGGCCTGAGGAGAATTCATGGGAGCCTGCTAAGAACATTCTGGATAAGAACCTCATACACAACTTTCACATAGATCACCCAGGAAAGCCCAAGCCTTCTAGGGGAAGGCCTAAAGGAGGGGGTACTGTTACGGCCAATGGCTGCGGCGGTCTGCGACTGGGGCCGGCCACTCATCTGCGGCGTCGGGCTCCCCTTGGGACACCTGCGGGAGCCGGCAGCCGCCGCTGATGTTTTCTTTGTGGCTGTGCCGCTTCCAAGATGGCCGCCTCTTCTGCTGACTCCACCCCCGCTGGGTCTCCTAGAGCCGCGTGCATGGCTGTTGGGGTAATTTAAAGGGACCATTACAGGAAATGGTCATGGCTCCTTCTGGGACTCCTTCCTGATCTCCTATATTTAAGGCAAGGTCTGCTCTTCGTACCTTGCCTTGGTATCTTGGCTCTTGGTCCTGTGAGTTCCTGTGCCTCGAGTTCTTGGTCCGCTGCCTGCTCGTCTGGTTCCTGTTCTTCTTGGTCCTTGTTCCTGATTCTCCTCTTGTTGGATGGATTCCTCTGGCTTCGACCCCTGGACCAGCTTCCGACCATTCTTCTGGCTTCGACCCTCAGACGGGCTTCGGACCACTCTCCAGATATCTACACTTGAATTGACTTCGACCTGCTGGAGGCGCCAGCTATCTGGATTACATGACCTGCAGGAGGCGCCTGCATCCAGATCTTCTTCGGTCTCCAGGGAGTCTCCTAAGTCCCAGCGGCTGGGTTCCTATGGGCTCCTCCTGGGGGAATCGCGAGCTTCCAGGGTGAAGTCTTCTTTCCACATCTACATCATCAAGCCTCACCTTCCGATAGTAGGGACCTAAGAGGGTTTACTCTCCTAGGTAGCGCTAACCCTATCTCGGACCTAGGGTCGACTGCCAGACCCGTAACATGGCTATCTAAATGGATTTGGATTATGGACTTCAGAATGTATAATGTAGTAGTATAGAGAGCGTGGTGTTTAGTATACCCATATAGCATGTACACAGCTGACTCTGATGCAGGCAAGATTCACATGCTTTCAATGTGTTCCACAGCAGCAGGACACACATAGAATAGTAGCTGTGACGTGTGTTCATCTCAGCTTTATTGCAAACACACTGAAAGCTATAGCTACAGGTGTACTACTCCCACACTATATACTTCCATTGCACAAGAGAAGCGGACCCTGGATGCCGAAGGTCACTTGTTTCAGTCTCTCTGTCTGCTAATTTACCTAGTCTGTGCCTGCACTCGAGTTCCTGCACCAGTCCCCCTGTCTGCGCTCCGCTGCCAGCTTCAGAGCCTCCGCCTCGGTAGTACCCAGTCCACGCCCCCCCCCCCTAGTGATGTGATCTGTGGGCAACAGCCCAACTCAAGCAGGCCCTGGACGCCGGAGGTGCTCGTACTGGTTGGGCATGCGCCTTTGGCATACTCATGAAGAAGCACAAACAAAGGAGCATGCTCCTTTGTGCGGGCTTTCAGAGGCCCTTGCCCCATCTTTCTCTGTGGTTTTTACTGCTGTGCTTCACTATGCAGATTCCTACAATCACTGGAAATGGCCATTATGGCAATCTTGTCGGCCAACATTTCACCTCCAGACCGAGTGCAAACTTGATCTCATTCCCCTCCTTCCCTCTGCCCCTTTCCCGCCTGTAGCTTAAACCCATGTCCCTTTTGATATTTATTTATTTATTTATTTATAGATTTTTCTATACCGGGGTACGTAAATAACATCACCTCGGTTTACATTCAAACAGTAATTCAGCATTGCGCTTTACAATATAACATGGTAACTGAACGAATACAATACAGTATATAACTTTGTATTAATAGAATATAAGCAATATATGAGAGATTGTGGCAGTTAGGAAGAGTAGTTGAGGATTCAGATCATTGATAGTAGGCTTTTTTAAATAGCCAGGTTTTAAGGTTTTGTTTAAATTTATGTCTCTGTCCAAAAAAGCCCCCATTATTTTTTATTTACTCGCTCAATCTAATCTGGACTGCTTATGCATCACTGAATCTTGGACATCTGACAGTGACACCTCCCTGCTCAACCTTTGCTGTCCCAATAACTACTCTTACTTCCTCCGCTCACTTCCCTGTGGCAAAGGTGGTGGTCTGGTAATCTTTTTCAAATGTTCACTATCTTTCTCCTTTTCTCATCTCAGCTTGCAATCCTGTTCCTGACTCTAAACTCTCCCATTCTAGATCTTCACATGCCCCTTGGATTTTCCATTCACTGCTCTTGCTAAAAAGAAATCTTTGCAGACTGGATACCAAGTGGAGAAATACTAAATCCACAAGCAGTCTGACTATTGTATCTATCTTAATGAACTATCCTACTACCGTTCCTCAGTTAATGCAGCAAAAAAACCTATTACTCTACGCAAATCTTCGAAGCTAATAACAACCCCAAAATCCTCTTCAATATGGTTAAAAAATTAACCAAACAATTTAATTTACAATATCAATATCCAAAACCCCTACTGAACCTTAACTTAAGTGAATTATTCAAAAACTTCTTCCAAAACAAAATTGATACAATTACTAAAGCATTTCCTAACACCTTACCTTCATGTCAAGACCCCATGCCATCTCAACACTGGGAATCTTCTGAAATTTTATTTATTTAATTAAATTCTTTTCTATACCGTCGTTAAGCTGGGAGCCATCACAACAGTTAATAATGAGGCACATACATTAATGTTTCTAAAAGCGTTTATTATAACGACTAGACAGGTGCCTGTAAGTTACGGTACAAAATTTCATAATAACTATAGGGTGATAAGTGAGATAGATATGCTTAGATTTATTAGAACAGTTTTTAACAATATATATAATCTACATGTAATCTGTGACTGCTTAAAAGTACAACAAAGTCGTGTTGCTTGGTTGTGTTTTGTTAGTGTACAAACTCATTGCTCTCTACAATTCCCTGGATTCTATACTCCATTCTCTTTGTGGTATGCTTGTTTAAATAGCCATGTTTTTAGGCTTTTTCTGAATAGTTTGATGTCTTTTTGCAATCTGATTTCTAGCGGCATGGTGTTCCATAATGAGGGCCCTGCTAATGATAGGGCTCTCTCTCTCTTACTTGCGTTAGCCTTGCTGTTTTGACTGAGGGGATAGTTAGTAGTGCTTTGTTTGCAGATCTCAGGTTCCTATTGGGGACGTGTACTCGAAGTGCAGTGTTTAGCCAATCTGTTTTTTCATCATGGATTAATTTATGTATGGTACATAGTGACTTGTATTGTATTCTCTACTGAATGGGTAACCAGTGTAGTTCAATGAGGGTGTTAGTGATATGGTCTCTTTTACTTTTTCCTGTCAGAATTCTTGCTGCTGTGTTCTGCAGTATCTTGAGTGGTCTAATTGTTGCCAGCACTGAAATAATTGAAATTATCTCTAAAACGAATCCTTCTACCCACCCTCTCTCCCCTTGCTCTACTGCCCTGCTTAAAACCATTAAAGAAGACATTTCACTTCCAATTGCTAATATCGTTAATTCCTCTCTAACCATTAGTTCCCTTCACTAGCTCTCTGAAACAAGCTGTGATCTCTCATTACCAAAAATCACATCACTACAAGACCCAAATTTAACAGTTTCCATCCGATCTCTTCACTCCCATTCATCGCCAAAATCATTGAATCCGCAGTGTTAAAAAACTTTCCCTGTTAGACTAATATCAATTTGGATTTAGACCTCATCATAGCACTGAAACTCTTCTCCTTCACATCTTACAATGTGGATTCGACTCGGGAACCTCTTACATCTACATCTTTTAGATCTCTCAGCAGTGTTTGACAACATCAATCATGACATACATCTCTTCCGCTTCACCAATATTGGATTAACTGGTACTGTACTTCAATGGTTCAAATAATTTCTCCTTAACAGAACCCAAGCCATCATAGTCAACAATACTCCTTCAGCCTGGTTTCTGTTAAAAATTGCTGTCCCACAAGGATCGGCCCTGTCAGCGATCCTGTTCAATATATACCTCTCTCCACTATGCAAACTTCTATCAACTTTAGGTGTTTTCTACCATCTCTATGCAGATGACACACACCCATATATATAGGGGCTGATGAGTAAAGATGGCCGGCGCCATCTTTAAAGATGGCGCCGGCCATCCAGTGCTCCTACCATGTGACAGGGGCCGGCCAATGGCACGGATACCCTGTCACATGGTAAGGGCAAAGGGGCATCGGCGCCATTTTTTTTTTTTTTAGAACAGCTGATGCCTGGGAACGGGAAATCTCTCCCCGAGGCCCCCCTGGATCTCTCTTCTCCCTGAGGCCCCCCTGGATCTCTCCCCGAGGCCCCCCTGGACCACCAGGTAATTTTAAAAGGTTTTGGGGGGGTGGGGTCGATTTAAAGGGTCAGGTGGATTTTTTTTTTAGCGGCGCGGGCCTCCCTAAAAAAAAAGGGTCGGGAGGGTGGGGGAGGCTAAGGGGGGGGGTCGATTTAAAGGGTCGGGTGGGGTTTGTTTTTTTTGTTTTTTTTTATCGGGCCATCGGCGCCATTTTAATTAATGGCAGCCAAAATGGCGCCGATGGCCCGAGAGCGGGAGATCGCGCCGGGACCCCCCCCACTGGACCACCAGGTAATTTAACATTTTGGGGGAGCTCGGGAGGGTGGGGGAGGGTAAGGAATTAGTTTTAAAGGGTCGGGGTGGGTTTAGGGGTTGTTTTGGTGTGCTGGTTTTCCCGCCCTCCCCCAAATAATTCCCGTGCCCTATTTAACGATACAATACAAATGCCCATGACAATAAATCGGGGGGCATTTGTATTGTATCGTGCTCTCTAACGATTTAGGACGATTTTAAAATTATCTGGCGATAATTTTAATCGTTCAAAAACGATTCACATCCCTACTCATTATACCTTGTTTCTGCTGGCGTGTTCGGAAAAGCAATGGGTGTGAGAAGCCAGATCCTGCAGCCATATCCCTAATCTCCTGTGGCAAAGAGAGAACGGCTGCATCAGTCACATCCCCGTATCTTTGTTAACTCGCAGCCAATCCACAGCATACTATTAGACACTAGAAGCTAAGCTATAGCTTGATGTGAGCCATAAAAAACTATTTTCAAATACTAAGTCCATGCCGCTTTTACTAAACGCACAATCTAATCTTTTTGGGTAGAAATCGCTTGTGTGATGGGGAAGACTATAGTGATAGGAGTATACTACCATCCACCTGGTCAAGATGGTGAGACAGTGAAATGCTAAGGGAAATTAGGGAAGCTAACCAAATTGGTAGTGCGGTAATAATGGGAGATTTCAGTTACCTAGGAACACTGGTGCAGGTAGAGCAATGCAGTTCCATTCAATTAATTAATAAACAGTATTTTATTGTGAACATTCATAATACATTCACTGTGGCAACTCCATTAGTATAACAGAAGGAATTTTACAGTCCCCCGACACGGTCCCGTGTTTCGCGGTGGCTGCATCGGGAGGGACAGGATGGTTTTCGAATCTGAAATATAATATGAGTAATCAAAAAACGGAACAAAGGGCTGCTATATATACCTTATAAACATACTTCACATACCTTATACAAGACCATCAGGAGCGCAACCGCCCGCTGATTTCAACCCAAATTTAAAGAACATAAAATGGCGCGAAAAGAGAACTCTTGCGAGAGGCTGAAAATGACAGAGGAACACCTGTGATCAAACTGACACCTAAAGCAGGATGACTAATAGAACTGGTACCACTCTATATCTTTATTCAGACCATGAGGGGAGACTGAATTAAGAGTAAAAATCCATCGCTGCTCCCTCCGACCTAGCATGCAGGCGAAATCTCCTCCCCACGGGGAGGGAGAGACCACCTCCAATACCTGGAAGGAGAGGTCAGCAATGGAGTGTCCGGCATGTATCCAATGAGCCACTAAGGGCTCATCAATCCTAGATAATCTAATTCACCTCGCTCTAGTGGCCAACACAACCCTTGCGGTCGATGTACCATGTGCAGCCATACTGAGTCCGTGACAGTTTTTAAACACCCTGTGTCAGGACGTGTGTTTAGTTTACATTCTTTGTCAGACTGCTGTACAAAAGGAGTAATTTACGTCATCAAATGCCCCTGCCCATTGGTTTACGTGGGGAAAACCTCACGTATGATTAAGACACGAATCATAGAACATTGTTCTAATATTAGATTATCTAGGATTGATGAGCCCTTAGTGGCTCATTGGATACATGCCGGACACTCCATTGCTGACCTCTCCTTCCAGGTATTGGAGGTGGTCTCTCCCTCCCCGCGGGGAAGAGATTTCGCCTGCATGCTAGGTCGGAGGGAGCAGCGATGGATTTTTACTCTTAATTCAGTCTCCCCTCATGGTCTGAATAAAGATATAGAGTGGTACCAGTTCTATTAGTCATCCTGCTTTAGGTGTCAGTTTGATCACAGGTGTTCCTCTGTCATTTTCAGCCTCTCGCGAGAGTTCTCTTTTCGCGCCATTTTATGTTCTTTAAATTTGGGTTGAAATCAGCGGGCGGTTGCGCTCCTGATGGTCTTGTATAAGGTATGTGAAGTATGTTTATAAGGTATATATAGCAGCCCTTTGTTCCGTTTTTTGATTACTCATATTATATTTCAGATTCGAAAACCATCCTGTCCCTCCCGATGCAGCCACCGCGAAACACGGGACCGTGTCGGGGGACTGTAAAATTCCTTCTGTTATACTAATGGAGTTGCCACAGTGAATGTATTATGAGTGTTCACAATAAAATACTGTTTATTAATTAATTGAATGGAACTGCATTGCTCTACCTGCACCAGTGTTCCTATGTACTTGCTCATGTGCAAGGTTTGCTTCTGTATTATATTAGATTTCAGTTACCCCAATATTGACTGGGTAAATGGATCATCGGGTCATGCTAGAGAGATAAAGTTCCTGGATGGAATAAATGACAGTTTTATGGAGCAATTGGTTCAAGAACAGAGAGCAATTTTAGATCTAATTCTCAGTGGAGCACAGGATTTGGTGAGAGGTAACTGTGTTGGGGCTGCTTGGCAATAGTGATCATATGATCAAATTTGAATTAATGACTAGAAGGGGGACAGTAAGCAAATCCATGGCTCTTGTGCTAAACTTTCAAATGGGAAACTTTGATAAAATGAGAAAAATAGTTGAGCAGTTACAAAGGTAAAATGTGTGCAAGAGGCGTGGTCATTGTTAAAAAAAAAAAAACATCCTAGAAGCTCAGTCCATATGTATTCCACACATTAAGAAAGGTGGAAAGAAGGCAAAACGATTACCAGCATGGTTAAAAGGGGAGGTGAAAGAAGCTATTTTAGCCAAAAGATCTTCATTCAAAAATTGGAAGAAAGATCCAACAGAAGAAAATAGGATAATGATTAAGCGTTGGCAAGTTAAATATAAGACATTGATAAGATAGGCTAAGAGAGAATTTGAAAAGAAATTGGCCGTAGAGGTAAAAACTCACAGTAAAAACTTTTTAAAATATATCCGAAGCAGAAAGCCTGTGAGGGAGTCAGTTGGAGCGTTAGATGATCGAGGGGTTAAAAGGGCACTTAGAGAAGGAGAAGACCATCACAGAAAGATTAAATGATTTCTTTGCTTTGGTGTTTACCGAAGAGGATGTTGGGGAGGTACCCATACCAGAGAAAGTTTTCATGGGTAATGATTCAGATGGACTGAACCAAATCACGGTGAACCTAGAAGATGCGGTAGGCCTGATTGACAAACTGAAGAGTAATAAATCACCTGGACTGGATGGTGTACACCCCAGGGTTCTGAAGGAACTAAAAAATGAAATTTCAGATCTATTAGTAAAAATTTGTAACCTATCATTAAAATCATCCATTGTACCTGAAGACTGGAGGGTGGATAATGTAACCCCAATATTTAAAAAGGGCTCTAGGGGCATTCTGGGTAACTACAGACCAGTTTGCCTGACTTCAGTGCCAGGAAAACTAGTGGAAAGTGTTCTAAATATCAAAATCACAGAACACATATAGAAAGACATGTTTTAATGGAACAAAGTCAGCATGGCTTTACCCAAGGCAAGTCTTGCCTCACAAATCTGCTTCACTTTTTTGAAGGGGTTAATAAACATGTGGATAAAGGTGAACCGGTAGATGTAATGTACTTGGATTTTCAGAAGGCATTTGACAAAATTCCTCTTGAGAGACTTCTAGGAAAAGTAAAAAGTCATGGTATTGGTGGCAATGTCCTTTCGTGGATTACAAACTGGCTAAAAGACAGGAAACAGAGAATAGGATTAAATGGACAATTTTCTCAGTGGAAGGGAGTGGGCAGTGGAGTGCCTCAGGGATCTGTATTGGGACCTTTACTTTTCAATAAATTTATAAATGATCTGGAAAGAAATACGACGAGTGAGATAATCAAATTTGCAGATGATACAAAATTGTTCAGATTAGTTAAATCTCAAGCAGATTGTGATAAATTGCAGGAAGACCTTGTGAGACTGGAAAATTGGGCTTTGACATGGCATATGAAAATTAATGTGGATAAGTGCAAGGTGATGCATATAGGGAAAAATAACCCATGGTATAGTTACACAATGTTAGGTTCAATATTAGGTGCTACCACCCAAGAAAGATCTAGGCGTCATAGTGGATATTGAAATCGTCAGTTCAGTGTGCCGCGGCAGTCAAAAAAGCAAACAATGTTGGGAATTATTAGAAAGGGAATGGTTAATAAAAGGGAAAATGTCATAATGCCTCTGTATCGCTCCATGGTTTGACTGCACCTTGAATACCGTGTAGAATTCTGGTCGCCGCAACTCAAAAAAGATATAATTGCGATGAGAAGGACAACCAAAATGATAAAGTGGATGGAACAGCTCCCCTATGAGGAAAGACTAAAGAGGTTAGGACTTTTCAGCTTGGAGAAGAGACGGCTGAGGGGGGATATGATAGAGGTGTTTAAAATCATGAGAGGTCTAGAACGGGTAGATGTGAATTGGTTATTTATTCTTTCGGATAATAGAAGGACTAGGGGGCACTCCATGAAGTTAGCATGTGGCACATTTAAAACTAATCGGAGAAAGTTCTTTTTCACTCAACGCACAATTACACTCTGGAATTTGTTGCCAGAGGATTTGGTTAGTGCAGTTAGTATAGCTGTGTTTAAAAAAGGATTGGATAAGTTCTTGGAGGAGAAGTCCATTACCTGCTATTAATTAAGTTGACTTAGAAAATAGCCACTGCTATTACTAGCAACAGTAACATGGAATAGATTTAGTTTTTGGGTAATTGCCAGGTTCTTATGGCCTGGATTGGCCACTGTTGGAAACAGGATGCTGGGCTTGATGGACCCTTGGTCTGACCCAGTATGGCATGTTCTTATGTTCTCTTATGTTCTTACAGATCAGTGAGCCGTGTTTGGCCATTTATGAAGATTTAATTTGTTTCCTCTAAGGCAGGCAGAAAGTGCGGAAACATTGTCAGTGTTGGGAAGGGATAAATGCTGAACAGTTGGGAAGGTTTTTTTTGATGTGGCAAGAATGGTTTTTGCTTAACAAGAAACGTGATTTTTTTTTATTATTTAGATATTGTCAAAAAGCATGGGTATGAGAAAGAATACAGTTAGTTAATAAATCATATAGAAAATGGGAATAAGTAAATGAAATGAAAACCCTGTGCTCAGCTATAAGATGCTGGTTGAAGCCCATTGTGGGCCAGAGCCTGTGGATTAAATATTTGTCTGAGCAATATTTTATCTGATACCTAGTCCCTTGATAGGAGTGAGTGGCTTTGGTTGTTAAATGCCATTCTGTTGCTGCAGCAGTTTTCTGTCTCCCTGCTTCCTCCATTGCCGTTGCACAATAGCTGCCCTCTGGTTGGAGTTTTTGCCCATCACTATCCCACCTTCCTTTCCTGCCTCTCATTGGGCATGGATATCCATGTGTCTCATCTATCCCCTCAGGCATCACTTCCCTCCACAATTCGTCTTTACAGCCCCTTCTAACCCCTCCCCATTAGCTTGTTGCTTTTTATTAAACCCCAGTGACTGCATAGCTGTTTGAATTCCCCCTCCCCCCTCTCCATTCCAGGGAGTCAGGGGCAGCAGCTATGTTAAGCACACTTGGCCACTTACCACAGTCAGACTGCCTGTAGTCCTTGTATAAAGAACTGGATCTACTGTACAGACATACATTCACAAGTACCAAGGAATGTGTGCCAGTTATTCTCCTAGACTGGAACATCTGTGAAATATAAAATGTAGTATATTTCTGTCATTACTGTTCAAGATGCTGATTATTTTGCCATCGTGTTATTATAGTTGCATTTATGCACAAATCCTTTTTCCATTTTATCCAGTCGGAGGAACTTGAGCATGTGAATAGATGCTTGGAGATTGCTCTAAAAGTAAGATTATTTATTTATTTATTTATTTCAGATTTTTATATACCGACATTCTCAATACAAGTATCGAATCAGGTCGGTTTACATAGAACAAAACTGTCGCAATAAAGGCGTTACATTAAACAGCCTATCCAATTTGTTTCTTTATAATAAACTGGCTGTACTAGCTGGATTCTTCAAACCATCAACTTGTCTGTTTTTGGTTCCATTCTTTGGTCTTATTTCTAGGTTTTTCCTTTACCTTTGTAATAAAATCTCATTTTGTATTTGCATATATTTTTTTGACTCAGCAGTTTCTGCTTGCTAGTTTGGGTTTCCAGGACTCTCTATGAACCAGGGCTGGGATCTGCAGCCATGAACTTCCATTTGCAACTCCCCAGAAATTTTTCCCCTATATTACATCTCCTCTCACACTACTTAAGTCCAGTCATTGCAGCAACAATCCCCAGCCAAGATCCACACACCAGAGCTCCTTCAGGAAATCTGCAATCATGAGCCCAGAATCCCACCACTACAGGGTCACCATTGCCTACTGATTATGACTTGCTTCCTTCTCTTCCCCCCACCTCTAGGGTCTGTGAACACTGCCTTCCAAGCATCCCAGCCCTGGTCACAAAGGGAGTGGAAGAGCTTATCTGAGAATCACAGCAAGGTCCCTCTGAATTGAGGTGATCCACCAGGGCAGCTGATACTTATATCCTATTATTGAAACTAAATATGTGAGCCTTTTTCATTCTAGCAATACTACTTCAGTTTAAAATCCACTTCTCCGATTCCATGTGTCAGTCATTCATGCTAGCTCCAGGCTTTACATGTTTCAGTGATAATTGTGTAACACTTGAGCTTAGAGTTGACAGGCTACCCCCAATTTCAAGGGCTTAAGATATTCAGAATTTCCCTGGATACTCGCTAAAGCACCTCTCTAAGTTCCAAGACTCCCTGTTGGAGGGGAGGGGGAAGGGAAGACACTTCTCTCCATGGCCCTGAGCATCGATAAGATGCATAATATGCATACTGCAGTAATAATCACGCTGGGAGCTGATTGTGGTTTCCAACTTAACTTTATTGACAATTGATAGTGGAATATTAAAAATGATTATTTACAACTCCTTATGCAATCCAATCCATTTAAATGTTTGGCTCTTCAATAAACTTTATAACACTTCAGGCATCTTTTCTTTCGTTTCTAATCCTTGCCAATTGTAAATGTAATTTAGAAGCTCCCTCCCAAATTTCAGGATGTAACTCAATTAATAGGATACACCATAAAGTCCATTATAACATATAACATACCTTTCTCCAGATGAATGGTATGTATTTCATACTTCCCAGTTTAATCTCTGTGTTTTACTATCCAGGTGATACATAGTGGCCATACCCAAATGGTGCCACTGTTTTCTACAGTCCACATCTCCTCCCCAGAATGAATGAGAATTCACTCCTACAATAATCTCTAAAGGTTTTTTGAGTCTCTTCAGATGGAAAACTCCTATACTCTTTCAAGATGACATTCTCTAATTTCCTGGATCCAAAGGGAGCTCAGATGAAAGATAAAAACAGTTTAAAAAGATAACTCACAAATCAGGAAAAGAAGGGTTGATAAACTTCTTTCTCTACAAGAAAAAGGGTCAAAAGCTGGAATCAATATAGCAGAAAGGTACATATTCTTCCAGCCCATACTATTAGACTCTTTCTAAGAAACTAAAAGGCCTTCTTTCAAAAAATGAAACAAAAACCAAGATCAATCATCATAGCATGCTGTCCGTGACAAGGGCAATTCAAAATCCACACCTACAAAATGGTGCCTAGGGTTTTTATAGGTCAGGATTCAACCATTAAGATCTTCCATATGTGGGAGCTATAACCCAATTCAATTTAACTCCTTTAGTAGACACCCAGTAGGGCTCTCTATACTTGCACGGGGGTTCTAAGAATGATCAGCAGAAAAGTATCCCAATTTGTTTTAATTTATAGTGATAGGTACGGATAAGTAGAAAGAACATATAATAAACACAAAGGCTCAGGGCTAGCAACATATTGCTCTGGTTGAAACTGTGAATCAGTCTTTAAAAACTATTTCACATACAATTGAATATGCTTCAAAACCTTTCAGGATGTTGATAGTTTATACTGCAGAATAGTTTTTTCAGGATTTTGATACTTTATATTGCCAGAATTATCATAATTCTGAAATGTTTTGAAGCATATTCAATTTTATGTGGGGATAGGACATTAATAATAACATCAATATTAACATTGCATTTGGATTTAAGAAACACATTTAATACACGTCATCACTAAGTCACAAAGACATTATTTGGATACTTTTTGTTTTAGCCAGTCGTGATTAAAAGTATAAGAGCACCTGTGAAGTGACAATCATTGCAATGAGTTTAAGAACTATACCAGACCAGCTGCAGTGAGCTGTGTGATTGTAAGTTTATGAATTGGCTTTTATATCCATTTCAGTTATGTTGCTATTGTTACATACGTGTTCCTTTTTTTATTTTTTAAAGGACAATAAGAATGGAAACACTAGGATAAAACTTTTTTACTGCATTTTTTGTATATGTACAAAAGTGTATGTGTATATATATATATATATACATACACTTTTTTTTTTTTTTTTACAACTAGTACTTTAAAGTCATTTTACTATAGGAAAAGAGAGATCTGTAAACAAATTGAAGCTCAGTAATTCCAACAGTTAAATGTTTCACAATGGCAAATCTTTCTAACATTTCTGTGCTTATCCCAAAACACCTTCCCCCAAAACACCACAAATGTTGAGATTACTACCTGATAATCTCCTTTTCCTTAGTGTAGACAGATGGACTCAGAACGAATGGGATAGTATCCGCGTGCTAGCAGTTGGAGACGGATCTGACGTCAGCACGGGGTATATATATCCCCACAGGAAGCGTAGCAACTCAGTAATCTTCCTTGCAAAAGCTGTTATGGATGTGTGTACTGACGCTCAGTGAAAAGTGAAACAGGATTCCCCTGACCGACTGATAGTAGCTGGAGACCGCCAGCATTCACAACCGGAAGGCGTTGACACCTGGTAGAGTGTACGCTCTTATGGAAATAGATGACATGGCTTACCTTGAATCGGTGAAACCCATGTACACAGGCAGCTGGGCGGGATGCTGAGTCCATCTGTCTACACTAAGGAAAAGGAGATTATCAGGTAGTAATCTCAACATTTCCTGGCGTGTAGCCAGATGGACTCAGAACGAATGGGATGTACAAAAGCTTTACTCCCAGCCTGGGCGGGAGGCTGCCTGAGGACCATGTAGTACCGCCCTCGCAAATGCTGAGTCCTTCCTAGCCTGGACATCCAGACGGTAGAACCTGGAGAAGGTATGGAGGGAGGACCATGTCGCCGCTTTACATATTTCTGCAGGCGACAGCATCCTGGATTCAGCCCAGGATGCCGCTTGTGCTCTGGTAGAATGAGCCTTGACCTGTAGAGGCGGAGACTTCCCAGCCTCTACGTAAGCTGCTCTGATAACTTCTTTAATCCAGCGGGCGATGGTGGGCCACGAGGCCGCTTCACCTTGCTTCCTCCCGCTGTGCAGGACGAACAGATGGGTCCGTCTTTCGTAGTTCTTGTGTCACTTCCAGATATCTGGGCAGCAATCTGCCAATGTCGAGATGGCGTAATAAACGCCCTTCTTCAGATTTCTTCAAACCCGCCATGGTAGGCAAGGATATGGTTTGGTTAAGATGAAACTGTGAAACCACTTTAGGTAGAAAGGAGGGAACCGTACGAAGATGGATAGCCTCAGGAGTGATTCTGAGAAAGGGATCACGGCGGGACAGTGCTTGTAGCTCTGAGATGCGGCGTGCTGAACATACCGCCAATAGGAACACCATCTTCAAGGTTAGAGAACGGAGAGACAGTCCCCGAAGGGGTCTGAAGGTGGATCCCGCGAGGAAATCCAAAACAAGATTGAGGTTCCATAAGGGCACAGGCCACTTTAGTGGCGGACGAATATGCTTGACTCCTTGCAGGAAGCGAGAAACATCTGGGTGCTTGGCGATGGTCTTGCCATCCCTCCTAGGACCATAGCAAGACAGCGCAGCCACCTGAACTTTGATGGAGCTGAGGGAGAGACCCTTCTGAAGTCCATCCTGCAGGAAATCTAACACAATAGGGATTGTGGTCGCATGTGGATTGGTGCCGTGAGTGTCGCACCATGCCTCAAATACTCTCCAGATCCTTACGTAGGTGAGGGACGTGGAAAACTTACGAGCTCGGAGGAGTGTATCTATCACGGGCTCCGAGTAACCTCTTTTCTTCAGTCTAGCCCTCTCAATGGCCAGACCGTAAGAGAGAATTGAGCTGGATCCTCGTGGAGGATGGGACCTTGATGTAGAAGGTCCCGGAGAGGAGGCAGGGGAAGAGGCTCCCCTGCCAGTAGTCTTCTCATGTCTGCGTACCAGGGTCTTCTTGGCCAGTCTGGTGCCACTAGAAGAACTAGGCCCCGGTGTTTCTGAATCTTGTGGATGATGGCACCCAGCAGAGGCCACGGAGGAAAGGCGTATAGCAGAGTCCCTGGAGGCCACGTCTGGACCAGGGCATCGATTCCGTGTGAGAACGGGTCGCGCTTGCGGCTGAAGTATCTGGGTACTTGAGCATTGGACTTGTCCGCCAGTAAATCCATGTCCGGAATCCCCCAGTGATCCACAATCATCTGGAAGGCTGTGGGTGACAGCTGCCACTCTCCCGGATTTAGGCTTTCTCTGCTGAGGAAGTCTGCTGTGGTATTGTCCTTCCGGCAATGTGGACGGCGGAGATGTCCTGAAGATTCGCCTCTGCCCAAGCCATCAGTGGGGTGATCTCCAGAGATACTTGTCGGCTTCTGGTTCTGCCCTGACGGTTGATGTATGCCACCGTGGTGGCGTTGTCGGACATCACTCTGACTGCTCTGTTCTTCAGTCTGTGAGCAAATTGAAGGCATGCCAATCGGACTGCCCGGGCCTCTAGACTGTTGATGTTCCACGCTGACTCTTCTCTGTTCCACCGCCCTTGTGCGGTGAGTTCTTCGCAGTGTGCTCCCCAGCCGCTCAGGCTGGCATCAGTGGTGAGCAAAGTCCACGTGGGTGAAGACATCTTCGACCCCCTGCTCATGTGGTTGGACTGCAAAAACCACCGCAACTGGGTCCGCACTCTGGCTGGCAGATGCAGGTGCGTGGAATAGTTCCGTAGGTGGGGGCTCCAGCGAGAGAGCAGGGAGTGTTGTAGAGATCTCATGTGGGCCCTCGCCCAAGGTACCACTTCCAGGGTGGATGCCATGAGACCAAGAACCTGCAGATAATCCCAGGCTATGGGCCGACTGGCTCCCATCAAATACTGGATACGCTGCTGAAGTTTCAACTTTCTCTTGGAAGTGAGACTGACTGTCTGCCCGGGTGTCAAACTGTACTCCCAGCTATTCCAGTGACTGGGAAGGCTGTAGGCAGCTCTTGCTGAGGTTGATTACCCAGCCCAAGCTTTCCGGAAGGGCGATTACTCTGTCGGTTCTCCGAAGGCTCTCCTCTCGAGATTTCGCCCTGATCAGCCAGTCGTCTAGGTAGGGATGGACCAGAATTCCTTCCCGCCTGAGTGCTGCTGCTACCACTACGACCACCTTGGTGAATGTCCGTGGTGACGTGGCCAACCCGAAGGGCAGAGCCCGAAACTGGAAGTGGCGTCCTAGAACCTTGAAGCGTAGGTTGCGCTGATGATCCGGATGGATCGGGATATGCAGGTATGCCTCTGACAGGTCTAATGCCGTGAGAAATTCTCCTGGCTGTACTGCAGCCTTGACGGAGCGCAGAGTCTCCATGCGAAACCTCGGTACCCGTAAGTATCGATTGACTGACTTGAGGTCCAGCACAGGCCGAAAGGTGCCCCCTTTCTTGGGTACCATGAAATAAATGGAATAGTGTCCAGAATTCACTTCCCAGGCAGGTACTGGGATGATGGCTTTCAAGGACAGGAGCCTCGCCAGGGTAGCTTCCAATGCTGCCTTCTTGTGTATGGGACATGAAGATTCCACAAACTTGTCCGGAGGGAGATGATGAAAGTCCAGGTAATATCCCTCCCAGATAATGGCGAGGACCCACTGGTCCGACGTGATCTCGACCCATCTGGGGTAGAAGAGGGTTAACCTGCCCCCTATGGCTCCGTTCCCCAGATGAATCGGCGGATTCTCATTGAGAGGTGCAGCCGGGACCCGAGCCCGGGCCTGCTCCCCTCTTGCGCTGCTTGGTCCGAAAGGACTGATTCCTGGCCTGAGGACGTGGTGCCTGGTAGCGACCCCTGTAAGGAACAAAGCACTGTGAACTCCTGCCCCTGGAGGGCCTTAGAAAGGCGCGCTGGCCCCTTCTGAACCAATCTTCCGGCAGTCTAGGCACTGGAGAGGCACCCCATGTACTGGCCAGTTTATCAAGGTCGCTGCCAAATAGGAAAGAGCCCTTAAAGGGCAATCTGGTAAGGCGTGTCTTTGAAGGCACATCAGCTGACCATCTCCGGATCCAGAGCTGCCTCCTGGCGGCTACGGAGGATGAAATCCCCTTAGCTGTTGTCCGGACCAGGTCTGATGCAGCATCCGTGAGGAACGAAAGAGCTGACTCCATGTCTGCTGCTGGAGCGTAGTTCCTAACCTGTGACAAACAGGCACGCGTCACCACTGTGCAGCAGGTCACGATCCGCAAAGATAGAGCTGCCACCTCAAAGGTCTGTTTCAGAATGGCGTCCAGTCGCCGGTCATGAGGCTCCTTGAGGGCCGTTCTCCCTTCAACTGGAATGGTAGTGCGCTTGACCACAGCGCTAATCAAGGCGTCCACCTGAGGGCACGCCAGCAGGTCCTGGATAGCCGGTGCCAATGGGTACATGCCCGTCAGGGCCCGGCCCCCTTTAAAGGAAGCCGCTGGTGCCGCCCATTCTAAATCTATCAGTTGTTGTTGTGTTGCTTGCAAGAATGGAAAATGGCGGGCTGTAGGACGAAGACCTTCCAGCAGGGGGTTCTGCGCAGAGGGTACCGTAGCGCTGGGACCTGTAATATCCAACTCCGCCAGACACTGAGACACCAGGTCGGAGAGATCCTCCTTAGGGAGAAACCGCCTCATGGTTCTATAGGGCTCAATCCCTGGGGGAAGGTCCCCCTCGTCCGGGAGTTCGGACTCGTCCGGTGAAACCTCCTGGTCTGATTGATCTGGACTGTCCAGCGGCGGGAGGTCCCGCTCACGATAAGGGCGTGAGGGTCCAGGAACAGGATCCGCAGGAGCCGCCACCGCAGCGGCAGCCACAGCAGCTGCCGCAGTCACCGTGGGAACCGCAGAAACAGCAGGAACAACAGGAACAGTAGGAACCGCAGGGCCTGGACGGGAAGCCGTTTGCATCTGTACAAAGGCATGAATCCCCTTAAAGAGATCCACCCAGGAAATTGAAGCAGCCTCTAATCGCCGGGGTACGAGATCCCCCGGGATTCCCGATTGGTTGAGACTGCCCGCTAAATCCGCGGTAGCCCCTGGGGAACTGTCAGCAAATCGTGGCTGAGACTGGGCCTGGCCCAAGGGTCCCACGGCCTCCTCACATTGGGCACATAGGGAGTCTGGCTCTTCACTGTGCGTGGCTCTAAGCTGGCATGCAGAGCAGAGGCCAAGGGCTTTAATGCCTGGCAGGCGGCGCTGCTGCTGAAGACGCTGATGCGTTCTGTTCCATTGAAAGAGAAGCGGCAATAATATATGCTTAATATAACAGGCGCGCAATAATAATAATATGCGGCAGCAATAGGCGCTTAATACAACAGGTGCACACGAATAATAATATGCGGCAGCAATAGGCGCTTAATACAACAGGTGCACAATAATAATAATATGCGGCAGCAATATGCGCATTATACAACAGGTGCACAAAAAGAATAATATGTTCTTAGCACTAGGCGGTCATGAAAACAGCTCAATTGTATGCAATATGCTCTCAGCAATATGCAGCCAACAATACACGCTTAAAAGGCTTTCAATAAGCGCTCAGCAATAAGCGATTAGCAATACACGCTCAATGGTATTCAATAGGCTCCCAGCAATATGCGGTTAGCAATACACGCTGCTCTTAGCAATAAGGCAATATACGGACAAGGAGAAATAGAGCCACGCCTATTACGGGCACTCAATACCTGAACAAGGCCCACAAAATGGCGCCCTCCACGGCATGCCACGCTGCCGATCCTCTGTTCCTCGGAGACCAGAAATAAGAGATGTACGCCTTACCTGATCCTCGGCACTTCCCGGCTGGAACCCGGGCGGTCTCTGGCTACGGGGGGAGAGGGCAAGTACCTTCACCGCCGCGTTTGAGGATATGCACCCGCTGCCTCGTCCATGCCGGGACCGAGGCGCCTCGAAAGCCTCACCCGAACCTCGCCCGGGGGCTGTATCCCTGCCGCGATTCGGCCAACGGACCGAGGACTTACACCTCCAGGGGGATCACGGAAATCACCCCGGGAAACTCTACTGGGGGAGGGACCTTAGGGTATCACCGCAGGAGTGCGGGGCTCGATGCTGTAGAAGTTTTAGTAAGTAGAAAAAGAAAAGAAAAAGTAGATTTGGAAAACACGCTCAGCAAGCGTGCAGGCTCTCCAAACTGCTTTGGAGACGGAAATTACTGAGTTGCTACGCTTCCTGTGGGGATATATATACCCCGTGCTGACGTCAGATCCGTCTCCAACTGCTAGCACGCGGATACTATCCCATTCGTTCTGAGTCCATCTGGCTACACGCCAGGAAAAAATGCTTTGGAAAGTCTCAAATTATGTTTTTTTAATTAATGAAAGATCTTTTAAATTGAATATATTTGGTTGGGGAAACAATTCTATACCTTTCTTAAAAAAAAAAAAAGGGCAAATTTTAAAAGCCCTACGTGCAGCAAATCTGGGAGATACGTGCGTGACTGGGCCATGCGGATTTTAAGAAGCCAGCAACCTCGCGTGTATCTCCTGGTACACGTATTGGAAAGAATTTCGCTAAAAGGAGCAGGGAGGGGGCGGGGTCTGGGCAGGCCGGGATAGCACCATTAAGTCTGAATCACGCACAAGCGCGTGCCAGGATCCAACAACTGCATAAGTTGCTGCTGCTATGGATTGTGGGTAAGTAGTAAAATAAAAAAAATTAGAGTAGTCAATGGGGTTTTAGGGGTTGGGACTAGTAGGGTAAAAGGGAGGCAGATTAGCTAGTGAGATTAGGAAGTCTGCTCTGTTATGGGACAAACTAGGAGGAACAGGGAAATAGGCTCTAATGCATCACTGCGCACGTCTTCTAAAATCCCCCCACTTAACACGCGTGAGACGGCATTCACACGCATCGATATAAAATTGTGCATGCATGTGTGCGCGGGTAGTGGATTTTATAATATGCGTGCATATACATATGCATGTTATAAAACTGGTGCGTCCATGTGCGCGCGTCAGCAAATGTGTGCACATCTCTTAAAATCTACATTATATTTCACATGGCTGCAAAGGTTTGCCCCAAAGGGCAGTCTCAGCTTGAGCACAAAGGGAGTGAATTATTCAAGGGTGCACAGTGGGTGGTAGACAGGAGATCTGAGTAACATCTCCTGGTTCACTCCTCGTCAGTATAGTATGTTGCCAGCTCTGATCATTTATTTTAGCTGCAACCATGTTCCATTATTTATTTATTTTATTTATAATTTTTTTATATACCGCCGCTCATCAAAGATATCACGTCGGTGTACAGTGAACAGGAACTTACGCCGGAGCGTTATACATTTAACAGGGTTATATAAGCGTTATACATTTAACAAAGGTAAGTATATAAATATTTGAACATAAAACAAGTAGAATCTTTAAAAACAGAACTATCATTTAGGTGTAACTTAACTGAGCTGAGTTAAACAGAACTGGAAAGTAAAGGCTGCTTTTCGCGCCCTGCTTCGGGAGGAGGGAAGAAGAGACACTGACAGTGTGAAGCGGCGAAGCAACTTACTTTTTGCAGCCCCCATCGGACCTCTCCTGCCTCCCGCTGCGCGACTTACTTTTTTTTGCAGCCCTCCGGCCATCAGCAGGAACAGATCGTGGCTCCCCTGCCTCCCGGCGAAGATTGATGCCTGCACGGGGGAAAGCGGGCAGGCTGGGGTTGGGGTCTGGGCGGGGCAAAGGCTGGCCAGGACAATGGCCATTAGGCCTTGTCCCGGGGATGCGCGCGCTGGCAGCTGGGCGGAGAGCAGAACTTACTTCCCTACAAAGATGAAGTTAAACCACCCCCCAAAAAAAACAAGATTAGTTGGGGGAAGGGGGGTTTAGGGGTCGAAGAAGAGAGGGGAAAAGGGAGGAAGGGTAGGTAGGGAGTTAGGGAAGTTCCCTCCCAGTCCATTCCCTAATTGGAGCAGACTGGGAGGGAACTGGAAATGGCCTGATTGCATCGCCGCGTGGTTTTTTAGAAAATGCCCCCCTTGCGTGCACGAGTCGCAACCCACTCACATTTGCACACGCCAATATAAAATCTAGCGCACATGCGAATGTGGGTATCGAATTTTATAACATGCGCACAGCAACGCGTGCATATAAAATCGGCGTATCCATGTGTGTGCTTGGTCTTTCAAAATCTACCTTTAAGTGAGGAGAATAATATTACAGATCATGGAAAAGAGGCTTATGCTGGTCATATTTGGGGGCTAGCTAGGTTGTTAATGTTAGATATGTGTATGCATCTTACCATTACATCTAGTACCTTGATGGAAAAGGTAATATGTATGCAAATTACACAAAAAGCAAATGTTGCTTACCTGTAACAGGTATTCTCACAGGACAGCAGGATGTTAGTCCTCACATATGGGTGACATCACAGGATGGAGCCCAATCATGGAACCCTTTTGTCAAAGTTTCTAGAACTTTGACTGGCACTACTGGGCATGCCCAGCATAGCACTAACCCTGCAACCAGTAGGGGTCCCCCTTCAGTCTTGTTTAAAAAGCTACAGGAAGTGCCGAAAAATAAAATAAGAAACGTAACGAACCCAACACTGCGGGGCGGCGGGCGGGTTTCGTGAGGATTAACATCCTGCTGTCCTGTGAGGACACCTGTTACAGGTAAGCAACATTTGCTTTCTCACAGGACAAGCAGGATGGTAGTCCTCACATATGGGTGAGTACCGAGCTGAGGATGTCCGAGTATGCACCAAATGTACCCAAAGACGTGCAACAGGCACAACAACTGAGGTGGAATTTCACAGAGGGCATCCTGAACCCTAACGGGCAGACGGAAGGGTGTTGTACGTCAAGTTGTGAATAGGTTGCGCAGGACAGATTGGCCGAAGATGGAGTCTTGTCTTCTGGCTTTGTCCAAGCAATAGTGGGCTGTAAAGGTATGGAGAGAACTCCAGGTGGCAGCCCTGCAAATGTCAGGAAGCGGCACCGATCGTAGGTGTGCTACTGAAGTCGCCATGGCCCTCACAGAGTGTGCTTTAACACGGTCTTGAAGTGGAATGCCTGCTTGCTGATAGCAAAAGGATATGCAGTCCACTAACCAGGAGGAGAGAGTCTGCTTACCCACAGGCTGCCCCAATTTGGTGGAATGGAAAGAGAGAAACAATTGAGTGCTTTTCCTGTGGGCAGCTGTACGGTCTAGGTAGAACGCTAGAGCCCGTTTACAGTCAAGGGTATGCAGAGCCTACTCTCCTGGATTGGAATGGGGCCTGGGAAAAAAGGTAGGTAGTATAATGGATTGATTGAGATGAAACTCTGACACTACCTTAGGCAAAAACGTAAGATGAGTGCGGAGTACTGCCCGGTCTTGCAGAAGTTTAGTGAAAGGTGGATAGGTAACTAAGGCCTGTAACTCACTACCTCTGCGAGCCGGATTGCCAAAAGGAAAATCACTTTCCATGTGAGATAGCGAAGTTCACAGGAGTGGAGAGGCTCAAATAGTGGTTTCATGAACCTTCCTAAAACCAGGTTGAGGTCCCAAGAAGGGGCCGGAGGATGCAGTGGAGGCTTGAGGTGAAGCAAGCCCTTTAGAAACGTGTTACAACACCTTTATGGAAGGCAGCCACCGCACTAACATGCATTCTGATGGAGGAAGTTTTTAGACCTGACTCCGACAAGTGCCAGAGATAGTCCAGAAACAGGTAAAGGGGTCAAGGGATTGAGAAGAGCACCATGACTGAAACCTGTTCCATTTGAGAATAAGATTTTCTCGTGGAAGGCTTCTGTGAAGCAATCAGGACACGGGAAACTGATTCAGAAAGATTAAGTGGCTGAAGGATTAACCTTTCAACATCCATGCCGTTAGGGACAAGGCTTGCAGATTGGGGTGGCGCAGGCACCCGTCGTTTTGCATAATCAGAAGCGGGTCCCTTCCCAAGGGAATGTGACTGCGAATGGAGAGATCCTGAAATATTGTAAACCACACTTGGCGAGGCCAGTGAGGTGCTATCAGGATCATGGTTCACTTGTACTGATGTAACTTCACGAGAGTCTTCGAGAGAAGTGAAAGTGGAGGGAATGCATATAGGAGACCTGTCGCCCATGAGAGGGAGAATACATCTCTTGGTTGTGAGTGTTGGCTGCGAGTGAGAGAGCAAAAGTTCTCTACTTTGCGGTTTTGACATGTCGCAAAGAGATCTATGTGAGGGTAACCCCATTGTTGGAAGATCGAGTCCACCACTGAGGGGTTAAGAGACCACTCGTGCGGTTGAAAGGCGCGACTTAGCTTGTCTGCTAACACATTGTCCACTCCCGGCAAGTAGGTGGCCTTGAGGTACATCGAGTGGGAGAGGGCCTCCGCCCATATCTGCGCAGCTTCCTGACACAGTAGGTAGGAGCCCGTCCCTCCCTGTTTGCTGCTGTACCACATGGCCACCTGATTGTCCGTCTGAATTAGGATGACTTGGTTTGAGAGGCGATCCTGAAATACCCTGGGAGCATATCTGATTGCTTGAAGCTCCAGGAAATTTATTTGGTGTTTGGCTTCCTCTGGAGACCAAGATCCTTGTGTCTGCAGATCGGCCACTTGGGTTCTCCAGCCGAGGTTGGAAGCATCGGTGGTGAGAGTTATTTGAGAGTCTGGAGCCTGGAAGGGCAAGCCTTGGAGGAGATTAATCTGATTTTTCCACCAGGCTAGAGACTGACGGGGTGAGTCGGTGATGTGGGCAATGGTCGACAGGGGCTGAATGCATTGAGTCCATTGTGACCTTAGAGTCCACTGCATGACTCTCATGGCTAGGTGGACCATTGGGGTGACCTGAATTGAGGACGCATGTGTCCCAGTAGGATGAGAAAGTGGCATGCAGTCGTGGAGTGCTGAGACTGCAGCTGGTGTGCAAGAGAGACGAGAGTAAGAGCTCGTTGTTGAGGTAGAAAAGCTTTTGGCTGCAAGGTGTCCAAGTCTGCCCCTATGAATGATAAGGTTTGAGATGGGACTAAGTAGGATTTGTCTTAGTTGACGAGAAATCCTAGTGAAATCAGAGTATGTAAGGTAAGATGTAGGGACGGCAGAGCAGTTTGCTGAGTGGGAGCCCTGATCAACCATTCGTCTAGATAGGGGTAGACGTGAACACCTTGAGTCCTGAGGAAGGCTGCAACTACTACGAGACATTTTGTGAAGACTCGTGGGGCAGACGCGAGGCTGAATGGAAGCACTCTGTATTGATAGTGCTTGGGGTCTACCAGAAATCTCAGGTATTTGCGATGAGATGGAATTATCGAAATATGAGTGTATGCGTCCTGGAGATCGAGAGAGCAGAGCCAGTCTCCTCTTTGCAGAAGAGGAAGGAGGGAACCCAAGGTCACCATCTTGAACTTTTCTCAGTAGAGGTACTTGTTGAGGGCACATAGGTCCAGAATTGGACGAATGCCACCTGATTATTTGGGGATTAGAAAGTACCGGGAATAGAATCCTAGGCCTTGTTGGGAATAGGGCACTGGTTTTATTGCTCTGGACTGGAGGAGGAGGGAGACCTCCTGCTCCAGGAGTGATGAGTTTTCGGATGTTCCCCATGTCAGCAGAGGTGGGGAGTCCGGTGGGATGGAGAGAAAGTTCAGGTGATAACCATGAGAGATTATGGCAAGGACCCACTGGTCTGAGGTGATTGTGTGCCACATGTTGAGGAAATGGCACAATCGACCTCCCACTGGTATCTGGGGCAGTGGAAGCTGGCTGCTGCTCTCTATGCAGGAGTCAAAAACCAAAAGCAGAGCCCGGCTGAGGAGCTGCTTGTGGCTTCTGTTTTCGTATCTGCGACCTTTTGGTGTCATTAGGGCACATTTGATGCAGGTCAGGACATCGTGCTCACATCCGAGACACATTACACAGACCTTATGCGGGTCTGTAATGGACATGGTGCGATTGCAGTCCGGGCACCGACGGAACCCCAACGCCATGGCCATGAAAAATTTGAGCTGCGGTACGGTCGACGGCCAGTAGGCAGCGAGGGCCAAACTCGACGGGAATCGACTGAAAACGGTAAAAACTTACCGGAGTACCGCGGAATAAAAAATTCGAAGGAGGGACCCCTGTGGGATATGAATTTTTTTAGTAATTCCGTGAGGAAAATTCCTGTCAGGAATCTCTGTGGAGCTCCTTAATCGCGTGGCTACTGCTGCGTGGAAAAAAGAAGACTGAAGGGGGACCCCTGCTGGCTGCAGGGTTAGTGCCACGCTGGGCATGCCCAGTAGGGGCCAGTCAAAGTTCTAGAAACTTTGACAAAAGTGTTCCGTGATTGGGCTCCATCCTGTGATGTCACCCATATGTGAGGACTACCATCCTGCTTGTCCTGTGAGGAAAAGTGACATGTCCTAATTAGGTATTAACATGGATGTACTATTCAAAGATAATGCGTATGAGGATTAATTAACATAGCCCACATAAGATTGCAAAGTTAACTACACCTTACAAACACTACTCACCTTCACTCCTCCCCCAGGACCATGTCACACTTATGGCTCTCTTTCAATTGCATCTCCCTGCCAGTAACCAGTACCTGCTCCCTCCCTCCCCAAAAGCATCAGAAGGGAGGTGCCAAATTCAAAATGACCAGTATGCCTGCAGCAAGGGGGGGCAGGCATAAGGGGCACAAAAGATACAACCTTTATTTCTGGTAGTGCTATTGTTTTCCCAAAAGGCCCATCTTTGATTTTGATGGGGATAGGTGCTCCCCTCGCTACCTGGTCCGAAGTCAAAGGCAGGAGCTAACATAGCTGTACACTATTTAAGGTGCCCATCTTAATGATGCTGCACAGTGCATTTTAAATTGAGTGTCACTACCCGATGTACTGGCCGCATTAACATCAGGAGGAATTGAATATTAACCTGCTGGTTTTAATGCGGGTTAGTACAGACACCCCTTGCAGTTAGAATGAAATGTTTTCATTGTGATGCAGAATTAATTACAGATATGCAGATTTATTTAGATTATCTTATATATATATATATATATATATATGTATATATATATATACATATAGAAGAGAAGTGGGTTCAAATGATCTTTGCTTTTTCTGCTGCCTGAACTCATACTGACAGATGATTTGGTACAGAAATGTGAAAACTTTTTGAAAAAGGTTTTTCAATTAAATTTTATTAATTATGATACTGTTATTTCATGATGCTCATACATATTTACATATTATCTTTACTGATAAGGTACTGTGATGTAAGTGAAAAAAGGTTTCCAAATTTGCCACAACTACTACTCAATCAGTTACAAAATGTGCTATAAACTCTTCTTTAAAAGGCAGAAAAAAAATCAAAACATTAGAACAGATAATTTCTCTTCCGTGTAGATCTGTTGAAAATGGAAAGGTAGCTTCATGTAAAACAGTCCAATTTTTAGCCTGAATTCTGCTCCATTTTTTTGAGATTTGGTGAAACCTGGTGAAGAAAAGGGAAAAAGAAGATTGAGAGTACAATAAAACCCCAAATATTTCCTGCAATAAAGCAGTTTCTAAAACCATATATGAATCTATAATAAAAAGAACTGAAAACAGAGGATAATAATTTAAAAGACATGTAGTCTGCTCAAGCCTATTGCTTTAATTTATTTGGTATATACTGTAGATAGAGGGTGGTATTACCGGTATTAAAAATAAATAAATATGCAAACTTTTTTTCAGATGTAAGATAAGATGAAAAAGGAACATAAAACAAAGTTAAACATCTCTGAGCAAATCAAGATTCAAGTGAAATAGGGGTAGATTTTTAAAAAGTACGCCCACACTTTTGTTCGCGCGACCGGCGCAAACAAGAGTACGCCGGAATTTAATAGATACGTGTGTAGCCGCGCGTAATTTTTAAAATCCGGGGTTGGTGCGCGCAAGGCGGCGCAAAATCGGCAGCCTGCGCACGCCGAGCCACGCAGCCTGCCTCTGTTCCCTCCGAGACCGCTACGAAATCAGAGCGGCCTCAGAGGGAACTTTTCTTCCACCACCCCCCACACCTTCCCCTCCCTAACCCACCCCCCCACACCTTCCCCTCCCTAACCCACCCCCCCAGCCCTATCTAACCCCCCCCACCTTTGTTTGAAAAGTTTCGCCTGCCTGAGGCAACTCGCGCGCGCCGGCTGCACAATTCCCCAGCCCGGGAGCAGTTTTGGAGGCCTCGGCCACGCCCCCGAAACGGAACAACACCCGCGGCCCCGCCCTGGATGACGCGCCGCTGCGACACGCCCCCGACACGCCCCTGGCACCCCCCCCCCCCCCCCCGGAAAGCCCCGGGACTTACGCGCATCCCAGGGCTTGCGTGCGCCGCCGAGCCTATTTAACATAGGCTCGGCGCGCGCAGGGGGAACTTGGGGCAGGTTTTTGGGGGGCACGCGCGTCCCCCTTTGAAAATCTGCCTCATAATGCACAACTTTATTACCATCTATTAAATTAAACACCGTATAAAATGTCTACAAAATTCACTTTGAAAACTATATATAAAACAAGATAGAGTGCATGTCAATCAATCAAGCAATCAGATGGACTAACCAATCTCTGGCTTGAACAATATAAAGCACTGAGAGCCAATCAGAGAAGCTATAGATCTAACTGGCTGAATATTCCAAGCCTTCTTATTCGAATATTCTTTCATGCAGAAAAAGTAAATGACTGTGTCACTGCCCTAGAGAAGTGGAGCACAACTCTTTTAAAGCAAACTGGTCTAGTTAGTGGTGATTGGAAGAAAAGATTAAACCAGAAACCCACTCCTCCCCCCATTGCCCCCCCCCCCCCAATTTTGAACTAGTGCTTAAGCCAAAACATCCAACTCAGTTCATGGTTTGGCCTTAGCAAAAATATGAAAGCAACCTACTCCGAGGGCTGTTTAAAAACTGCCCTCTTCATCTCTGAGAGGGATGCGCTTTTATGTACAATGGATGCAACAGATTTTTAAAACCCAACACAGTAAATTGTGTTTGCCTAAATCTTTTAAGATTATATTGTATAGAAATGGTATTACTAATATCAGATATTGGTGAGACATACTGTGTGAGAATTTATCCCAGGGATTGAGTGTGACCTTTAACTTCATAGCATAAACTAGAAGAATGGCTATACTTATATGGGGCTAGAAAGATTTTGGAGATACTATGTCTTGATGCTGAATTAACTGGCCTGTTTGAAACGCAGGTTTGAACAGTTACTGGCAAATTTTAAAAGGAATGCGCATGCGCCCATAAACGTGCATATCAGCGCGAGAGTGTAGATGCGCTGCAATTTTATATTGTGCGCACAAGAATGCGAGTATCATTTAAAATCCCCCCTGCTGTACGCATGTGTGCGCGTAATCTTAAGAGGTGGCTCGAGTAAATGTCCCATGCGTATTTCCACTAGGGCTTTAGCGGCTTTTACACAGGAGAATTTTAAAACCTGCTCGTGTGAGGGAAAAACCAGTTTTTGCAATTAGTCTGCCAGTTTGTCCAGTTGATATTGAGGTCTTCAAGACCTTTCCGGTTCTTCATCCTGCAAGCCCCCCACCTGACCCCGAACCTTCATGCTGTGCTGAAAGCTCTAAAACTCGAGATCTCTACAGTTGCTCATCAGAACCTGCAGTGAAGCAGAATTTTACAAAACAGAGTTTTCATTGGATATCTTGATCATTCACTGTCCAATGAGTATGACTCAATAAGGGAAGTTTTCCCCATTTTATAAAGTTTTTGTAAGTTGTTTTGAAGATTTCACAAGGAAGGATTATTTTCAAACAGCCTGCATAGTAGTAAAGCTTGCGTGTACATTGTACATGCAGAATTTACCAAGTATTTTCAAAGTGAACTTCTTCATTCTCTACAGCAGAGGCAGAGAACTCTAGTCCTTGAATGCTGCAAACAGGTCTGGTTTTTAGGATGTCCACAATGAATATGCATGAGAGAGATTTGCATACAAATACAGGCAGCATATGCAAACCTCTCTCATGCATATTCATTGTGGATATCTTGAAAACTAGATCTGTTTGCGGAACTCAAGGATTGGAGGTGCTAACCCCTGATCTACAGTTCTCTTAGGGTTGTGATTCCAGTGCTTTTCTGGTACAACAATGTTAGAGTTTACACAGATTCCAGTGGTTGAGCTGTGCCACATTATTATGCCTTTCTATATACAGGCCTTCTGACATCAGCACTTGACACCCAGCAATGAGATGCAAGATATTTTTAGTTCTGTTTTACATTTTGTTTTCTATTGGGCCAATACAGTACAGTGTGCTAGCTTTACCCCTTATTCAGTAAGGGGTAATAGCGCGGCAAAAATGCGCGTCCAAGCCCCCCAAAATGCATGTTGATGGCCCTATTAGTTATTCCTGCGCAATCCAGAAAGCAAAATGTGCAGCGAAGCCGCACATTTTACTTTCAAAAATTAATGCCTGCCCAAAGGCTGGCGTTAATTTCTGCCGGCGCCGGGGAAGTGTACAGAAAAGCAGAAAAAACTGCTTTTCTGTATACCCTCTGACTTAATTTCATAGAGATATTAAGTTGGAGGCCCCCCCCCCCCAAAAAATTTTAAAATCGTCCGTATTCTGACCCGTGAAGAGTGGCCTGTGCGCTCGCCCGCTCTCCCATGACTTTTACTGTATCGGCCCGTATGCTTGCTAAGAACCATCTTGTCCATTATCCATTATCCTGTGTTGCAATTATCAATCTCTCATCTTTAGGTTTAAGATCACCTTTCCTTAGCTATTCCTGGTTTTAATCCACGTGGGATTCCTGAAGCAACTCTTTGTATTTCTCATCATATTTGTGTTTGGCCTCGGAGGGAACTTTCTTTCGCCCTCCCCTCACCTTCCCCTCCCTAACCCACCCCCCCCCCCGGCCCTATCTAAACCCCCCCCCCTTACGTTTGTCCCTAGATTTACGCCTGCTAGAAGCAGACGTAAATCTATGCGCGCCAGTGGACTGCTGGAGTGCCGTCATCCGACCCGGGGGCTGGTCCGGAGGCCTGGACCACGCCCCCGGGCCGGCGCCACGCTCCCTGTCCCGCCCCCGAAACACCGCGTCCGCCCCCGAAACGCCGCGTCATTCAGCCCCGCCCCGACACGCCCCCTTCAAAAAACCCCGGGACTTACGCGCGTCCCGGGGCTCTGCACGCGCCGGCGGCCTATGCAAAATAGGTGCGCCGGCGCACGAGGGCCCTGCTTGCGTAAATCCGGGCGGATTTACGCGAGCAGGGCTTTTAAAATCTGCCCGAATATGTTTCTTAAGTGCACTTTTCTGAAATATGAAAGATACAGACTAAACAATTCCTTTGCTTGAAAAGTTAATCTCTGACAGATAACTAATGACTACTAGCATATGAGCTGAATAATAAGAGGTCAATGCTTATGCAAAATATAAGCAGACATACGAATCACATGATAAAAACAGAAATTAGCAAAGTTAGCCGGATAAACTTATCTGACTAACCTTAAGGTGAATTTTAAAAGACCTACGCGTGACAAAACCAGGAGATATGTGTGTGATTCGGCAATGTGAATTTTAAAAGGCCCGCGGCCGCATGCGTATCTCCTGGTACATGGCTAAAAAAGATTTGACAAAAAATGGGTGGGAAGTATGCGTGGTCTGGGCGGAGCATGGGCGAACTGTGACTGCACCCATGAAGTCACTTATGCGCTCTAGCGTGTGCTGAGATACCTCAACCAAGTAACTTGCTTCTGCTATGGACAGCATATAAGTAGATAAATTTAAAAAAAAAAAAAAGGGTAATAAGTAGGTTTTTAGGGGTTGGGACTAGTAGGGTAAAAGGGAGGGAAGTTAGATAGAGGGTTTAGGAAGTCCGCTCCTTTACTGGGGTGAACTGGGAAATAGGCTTATTGTCTTGTCGTGCGTACCTATTGAAATCTCCCCCCCCTTACGCACTCGAGAAGGGATTCACGTGTACATGTGTGCGTCGATATAAAATCATGCACACAGCTAGCTGATTTTATAGCATAAGCAAATATATAAATTTGGCATGTCCATGTGCGCGAGCCAGCAACCACACACACACATGGACGCCCGCACATGGCTCTTAAAATTTACCTTTTTGCAGGTATATTCAATAATGCAGCTATACTATTGAATATAGATGGATTATGTTAATGTTAGCTGGTTAAGTATAGCGGCTAACCTTAGGACAGGTCTTTGACCTAACTAGACTTACAGGATCATTCATCAAAATGTGTTAGGGTATTAGTGCCCGTGATAACGCCATAACGCATGCGATAGTTTCGGTATCAAATGTAAATTTTTCAAAGGGGCGGGCTTGGGGAGGGGTTTGGATTAGATTAATGAAAATAAGGGGCATTATTGCACTGTGCAATATAAGGTATTGCACGTTTTTAATGTCAGAAATAACTACACCATTTTTCCTGGCGTTAAGCCTGAAATGCCATGGCCGTAACGCAATTTGAGAGAGAGCGAGAAAGACTTTGCAGAGGCCTGAGAGAATGAAAGAGAGAAAGACTCTGCAGAGGCCTTCACAGTGGTCAACTATTTATATCACTATAGGAGGGTCAGCTAATAACTCGAGGTGAGATTTCTGTGGTGGTTTAGGGTTCTAGGGCGTTTTACATGCAGAGTGAGATGTACGAACAGCACAGTACACCGCAGTGAAGATTTGACGACATTTGGAGTGAGGAAAGACTCACAAAGATGAGATTTGTACAATGTTGTCTCTCCCTAGCTTGATAGTACCCTAGTATAGAGTCCATAGTATAGAGTCCATCAGCTAGGGGCAAGAGAACATTGTACAAATCTCATCTTTGTGAGACTTTCCTCACTCCAAATGTTGTCAAATCTTCACTGAGGTGTACTGTGCTTTTGTTCGTCTCACTCTGCATGTAAAACTGGTCCCAAAACCCTAAACCGCTACCGAAACCTCACCTTGAGTTATTAGCTGGCCTTCCTATAGTGATATAATAGTTGACTACTATGAAGGTCTTATAAAGAGTCTCTCTTCCTCTCTCTCTTTTTCTCTCTCTCCCTTTCTGAAATAATTATACCTTTTTTCTTTGCATTACTGGTGCGAAAATGTGTTTATTGCACAGCTACAGCTGTTATTGCGTTGCTGAGAGAGAGAGAGGTACTTATAATTAGAGTCCTATTAATGTATTCTCTCTCTGATGCGATAAAAACAAATACTACGCGATAATGTTCCGGGTATTTTAATATTTGTCTATGCAATGCAGTAAGTCTATAATTTACCTAACCCCACCCATTTTCTTTTATTGTGGTCGCTATTTCTGCTTTATTTATAGCATTTTGATGAATCTAGGGGTTAGCCAGCTAACTTAAATTCTTCCAGTTAAAGCCCCAGAATGCTCTTAACTTAAGACTGAATGCACTATGCTGTGATGTCTTTTTGTAACAGGTTTCCCACTATTGAGACAGAAGTATGTGGAGCCATATTGGCCTCCCCTGAAAGAATATCATGATTGTATCGCCACTTGGTTTTGTCTCGTGACAAAACACTGCAAAGCAAACAATGCAGCATTGTCCCTTTATGTGTGATGGTAGCCCCCAACTCACGGGGCCATCATCGCCTTAAAGGGATACCCTCCAAAACCCGCCCCCCCAAAAACGTAAAAAGGGTGCGGGGGTCATACCATATCCCCCTCCTCACCTTGGGGCCATCACTCGAGGTGGCCACAATAGTCAAATAAAAAAAAAACAACAAACCTCATTTGTTCATGCAATGATAGCCCCCCTTCCCACCAACCCTTTCACTCAAGATAAAAAAAAGCACCTTTGAGCATCCTCACACCCTCCCTTTCAAAACACCCAGTACTGGCAGGTTTCCTCCTTACCCACTCCCCCCACCTCCAAATGCAAACAATTATCGTTTGTATATAGGGTAATCCATGGACTCCCTAATTCCAAGTGGCACCTTTTTTCAATATGGCACCAACCTGACCTTGCCCCATTTATGTGACCGGGGGCAAGGTCAGGTCAGCGCAATTTTGAAAAACAGCCCTGGGCCCTTCTGAGCAATCCTTTTTTTTCACAATTATTTCTTTATTGATTTTAAATCATATTTACAAAATAAACATGATAATATCTAAGAAGAAAGAGATACATATTTCTTACATCAAATCACAAAAACTAACTAGTGTGTATTGTATTTATACAACCTCTGCTGTGTTTAACTGAATTGTGAATAACCAGTACTGAGGTCTTTTCCTTTCAAAAAATATTTTTGTGGGTTATTCACAATTCAGTTAAACACAGCAAAAGTAGAAAAACAGTACATACTAGTTAGTTTTTGTGATTTGATATATTTGAATACTAGTGCTTTCCTAAGTGATTTGCGAAACGTTTCTTACATTACTAATTAAAACAAACACACAAAATCCTTACAGTCCTCATCTAGGAGATGATAAAAAAAAACCAAGAAAATTTTTATACAATCAGAATAAACCATCCCTCCGAGCCATACCTACTACCTCTCTCTCTTCAAGCTGTTTGATCCAAAATGAAGGTTTATAAGTGCAATGGATCTACAAATATAAACTTATTACCCTAATATGTGATCACACATTTACAAGGAAATCTTAAATAAATAAAATGAAGCCCCTAAAGATCGGATCTGAAATTTTAATTGAAGGAATTGCTTTCTTCCTCTCTTGAGTCTCTCTGAAGAAGTCAGGGAACACCTGAATTCTTTACCCACAAAATAGGGAATCCTCATACTTAAAATATTGTCAAAAAATTATTTTTATCACTAATCAGATACAATAAGAGTACATCTAGTATAGATATTATCATAAGATGATTATAAGAAAATAGAGAGATCCAAGCTGGAGATAGGTGCCAACACATTTTTGACTCCTTCCTCCTTGTTCGGTATTCTTTTCTTATCATGGATGTAATTACAATGAGACAAAAAAAACTTTTTCTCAGGCAAAAATTGAAATATTTCAGAGGCATATTTCTTAAATAATTTTCCCCCCCAAATTAAACGAGAATAAGGAAAATTTAATAGGCAAAGATTGTTAAATATAAGCCTATTCACCATAGCTTCACATTTATAATGAATATTCAAAGTATCTTTAATTTCTTTTGCTGCTGATGCTTGTATATTAGATATAGCTGTGGCCTGGGAAGAAAAATTAGGTTCTAAAGACACCAGTCTAGAATCAACTTCGGATAATTTTTTTGATGTATCGGAAGAAAATTGACACAATTGAGTAATTGAGCTAGACACATTAGAATCTATACGCACTACAATTTTCCATATATCCTTCAAGATAATATTTCCTAAATTCAACGATGCATTTAGATCTCCCCCATTAAATTTTGGAGGAAAAGAAACAAGTGTAGTTACTGGCACAATGGACTCCATGGGGTTCATACGGACCATTGTAATATTTAAAATTGCAACAGCCCCATCAGCAATATCATCGATGGAAAGAGATTCAGGAGTTGAAGCTTTTGTTTCAGAAATGGGTAATAAGGAATAGCTAATAGAAACTTATTGCTAGTCAACCCCTTGCTGACCAGTGGAGTCCAGAGGATTAGGAGGAGGTAGCCTGATATAAGGACTCAAAGAGAACTCCTCCAGTTCTGTACTCACATTCCCGTGCCATGATGAGCTGTACATGTAAATCCATCAGGCCACAAATGGGAGTTGATGCTTGAGAAGGAAGGGAAGAATATTTTCCTTCCGCTTTTTTCCCCTTTCTTAGACAGCATAAAAAGGAAACTGACTTAAGGGACGTGCCTTTAGGTGTGGCACCACCTTTTGTAGGTCAGATGGTGCCTGCAGCGTTTTTCTCCCAGGGATTTTAGAGTCTGCAGATAAGAGGTAGCTGGCTCAGTCTCTCATTGCGAGTCACCACCTTTTGTAGGCTTCGGCACAGTGATGGACTTTGCGGCGGGGGTGCCCAGATGCTGCCAATGGCATTTTTCTCCTAGGGGTCCTGGATTCTGCAGGCAAAAAGTAGCTGGCTCCCCTTCTGAGCGAGTCTAATGTACTTTTGTAAGTAATGGAGTGTGGGAGGGGAATTTGGGGGGGGGGGGGGTGGCTCAAACTAGATCCCAATGATTATTTATTGGTCTTGGTGGTCTGGGGGTACTCTATACACCAATGACAATTGTTTTGCATTCGAGGGTGGGTGGAAGGGCTTTGGGGGGGAACAGGCTGGTACTAGATGTTTTGAAAGGTTGGGATGGGGGGGATGCTCAAAGACACTTATTTTAAATCTTGAGTGACAGAGTTGGGGGGACCACCATCACGCAAACAGGTGAGTGTTTTTTAAAATTTGGCTGTTGGAGATGCCTCGAGTAGTGGTCCCGAGATGAGGAGGGGGTCAGGTTTGACCCCTGCACACTGTTTTTACTTTGGGCTTTTTTTTTTTTTTTAAACAGAGATTGGCCCTTTAAATTTAATATGGGAGCATCAGGACCCATGTTAGAGTTCTGATGCTCCAGTGTTAGATTAATGTTTTCTTGGGAGCTGAAACTAAACTAACATGGCTGACAACTTTCTAAGTTGGCTGCATTAATTTATTTACATAGTATTACATATGCATGAGCTGCTTTACATGGATTTGCAAAATTCATGTATGCAAACCCCATGCACAGCAGCTCACATGCAGTGAGCTGCTGTGCATGGGGTTTGCATACATGGGAATCTGAGAGGGCTCACATGACATATGCTATTTAATGTGCATTATAGCCCTACCGTGGCTTCATTCATCACCCTATTAACTGGCTAAATTCTAGCCAAAATCATTTGCCCCATTTAACACTAGGAATGGAAGGAGTGGATAACAACAGTACCTGTTATAGATATAAGACCATAAAAATTTGATTGTCATGGGAACACCATCTTAAAAAAAGGCTTTCCATTACAGAGGTCATCTTAAATAAGTAGACAGCAATTAAAGTGGGTAAAATACAAATTTGACAAGCACTGGAAAACTGATTGGCAAGTCATATACAGTATACTAAGAATAATTTAATTTTCATTGGGCACTATAAAATGCAATGGTGTATTTTTGGCAAGCACATATTTTTGAATGCTGTTAAGCCGTGATTCTGAACCTTGTCCTGTGCTTCCCTCCAGAACAGATCTGATTTTCTGGATATTCCCAATGAATTAGCTATACTTGCAAATACTGTATTACCCTCAATCTTAGATGCAATATATATAAATATATCTTATAGAAGTAACTGGGGAAGACCTGAAAACAAACCTGGATTGAGTGCTACTGTGTTATGATGAACATTTATGCACTACCAGGTTCTACAGATATTCAGCAAGTGATTTCAGCAGTGGGCAATGCAGCAGATATCCAACTGATTACAGCACATAATTTTTAACCTTGAAACACATTCTCTCTCTCCTACTCTCTTTCTGCAACACTGAGCAATTCGCTTACAAGGTTGCTATCAAGCTAGGTAAAACAGAATGCTGAAAATCACTGACAAAAAAAAATGTGTACTGTCCCTGCTGTTGCTGCTACTTATTCAGTTATTCTATTATATTTAGCCTTCCAGCTATTATTTTGAAATCTTTGAATAAAAACGTGAACATTTCAGAGCACTGTTTGCTACACTGCAGTGATTGATATCTGCTGAGCTCTTCAGGAACCGGTTCAGTAAGATGGACAAATCAACATTGCGTTAATTTGCATATCACTTATGGTGATGATAGCTGGATTCCTCTCATTACCAAGCGTGCCATAATACATGGGAAGGATCCAGTGCTCCAGATGCAAGCAATCTGAAACTGAATTCTCTCTTGTATAATGACACACAAATTCTCTTCTGACTGGATTCTTTTGCCTACAGCATAGAGATGGCACCCAAGATGAGACACCTTTAAGCTTGCTGGCTTTCTTTGGAATCATCACAGCAGTTTTTGAGTCTGTTCTTTCATTACTCCTGTTGTACAAGCTGCTTCTATGGCTTTTGAGACTGTAACTGAGTTTTCTTTCTCTTGTAATAAGGTATAATGGCTATAGTAATGAAAAGATAAAATACTACAAGCTCCCATTTTAGGAACCCTGAACATGTCCCTTTAAAGCAACGGGTCTCAACACGGTCATCAGGGCCTGCCTGGCCAGCCTGGATTTCAGTATACCCAGGATGAATATGCTTTACATATATTTACATACACATGCATATTTATTATGGATATCTTGAAAAACAGACTGTCTAGGTTGGTATCAAAGACAGGGATAAGAACCACTGTTTTAAAGCAGCACTACTAACTAGCAGGCCGATTCAGTAAAGTCCGCGGGAGAGCGGACGAACGCCCGCTCTCCTGGTGCGCGCGATGCAGTATTCAAATTAGGTGGCGCGGTAGAAACGGGGAAAAGGAGGCGCTAGGGACACTAGCGCATCCCTAGCGCCTCCTTTTTGACAGGAGCGGCGGCTGTCAGCGGGTTTGACAGCCGATGCTCAATTTTGCTGGCGTCTGTTCTCGAAACTGCTGACAGCCACGGGCTCGGAAACCGGACACCGGCAAAATTGAGCGTCCAGTTTTCGGCCCGACAGCCAGAGGCCAAATTCAAATTTTTATTTTTTTTTTTACTTTTTTTACTCTTCGGGACCTCCGACTTAATATCGTTATGATATTAAGTCGGAGGGTGCACAGAAAAGCAGTTTTTACTGCTTTTCTGTGCACTTTCCCGGTGCCGGAAGAAATTAGCGCCGACCTTTGGGTCGGCGCTAATTTCTGAAAGTAAAATGTGCGGCTTGGCTGCACATTTTACTTTTTGTATCCCGTGCGCATACCTAATAGGGCCATCAACATGCATTTGCATGTTGAGGGCGCTATTAGGTGCCGCGGGTTGGACGCGCGTTTTCCTCCCCTTACTGAATAAGGGGTAAGGGAAAACGCGCGTCCAATAGCAGGCTAACAGTGCGCTCCGTCAGAGCGCACTGTACTGTATCGGCCTATAGATTCTTAATGTGCCTGTTTCCTTAGTTCACTGCTTCATCTTTATAAGTTTCTTTATTTGCTTTTAAATTTAGAGGTCAATGTTCAAAGCCATTTAGATGAACAATTCATAAGTTATCCATCTAAATGGCAAGTTTTGGAATATTAAGCTGCTTATCCAGCTAGTTTTTAGTCATAAGTCATTATCTGGTTATAATTGTTGTGTTCGTGCCTATTCTCGCCCTCGCTCCACCCTCTCTACCTTTGTGGCGACTCCCTTTGGCTCAGATGGACAGATGCAGCTGCAGCTTCTCTCTGCCTCTTGGTCCCGGTATCCCCGGGCTGGCTTGACACTACGAATCCGCCATGTTCCTGATGACGTAAGGGCATGCGCGCACGCGCTCCAGACTTTGTACCAGCAAGGGCACGAACCTCGGGGGCGTTACCCCGTACTGATGTCATCCGTTTTCAATTTAAAAGGTCTTTGTTTGCTAATTACAAACGAGTTAGCAAGTAAGTCCAACAGGACTTGCTTCGGCAGTCCACGCTACTTGCAACTACACTCCGAGTCAGCAAGGGGAATTCTTCTCCACTGCTCGGCCTTTTCAAACTTACCAGGAGTACCCGCTCCTCGGGGGCTCTGCTCTCTCTATTCTTGATTTCAGATTGTTGGACGGGATCCGGTACTCGCTCCTCGAGGGCCTACGTTCCCAAAGACTCAAAAGACTGCTACTGCCTGGAGGCGATCGCAGACGTGAACACAGTGAGTCCTATTACAGACAGGAACCGGTACTCGCTCCACGAGGGCCATTGTTCCTAATCGCTAAGGCTCCCTTCAGTCTAAGACATTTTCGCAGGTACGGAGATAACGTCATTAAAGATTGCAGATAGGAATCGGTACTCGCTCCACGAGGGCCTATGTTCCTAATTCCTTTCTCATACTCTTCTTCCTCAGAAGATATCGTATACCTATATCTTATGGATTATTATCACACATTAACAGATAGGAACCAGCACTCGCTCCACAAGGGCCTATGTTCCTAAATCTCTCCTAGCCTCTCTTCTATTCCAGAAGCCATCCCATACACAGTTATTGTGAGTTCTATTTCAGACTGCTTACAAGAACCAGTACTCGCCTGCAGCTCCTGTTCCTGAATACTGAAGACTCTCTGTTGCATATAGAAGACACTAAAGAGATCTACAATTGTGAGTGTATCATCTATCACTGGTTATGTCCAGCGTACCCCGTCTACTCACTACCTATAGTCTCTCCTTACAGCTCAACAACTCAGAGATCGTGGTTCCAGTATCAGAGGGACTTCAGCCCTGCTGTAGATATCAACTCATTACTGCCACCTCTGGTGGTTCTACTTCCAGTCTAATAAAGAACTATCTGTGTTTGTCTCAATACTCCAGCCTAGCCGGTAGTCCCTCTCAGGATCTCCACTTGAGGGCGCTGTCAACTGCCATCGGCCCAGGGATTCACTATTTCTACTGTTATTCCTACACTAATAAGAGCTGTATCATCATCTACCACTCTGTGGGAGCCAATCCACATCAGACCATTACTCCTCTCTCTGTGGAAGCTGATCCATATCAGATAGCTATCTCCCCGTGGGAATCATACAGGTTGCTAGTTCATCTTCACAGGAACAAGGCATGACAGTTGCTACTCCTTCCCTCTGGAAGAGCAGAGACCTAACAGATTGCTATTCCTTAGTAAGATCCATACAGAGTGCTACTTCGCCCCCCTGGCGGGGTGATCATTTATAGCTTGTTAATTCCTCCTTCAACAGAGGTATCCAGCATCCAGATTCATAACAGATTACTAACTCCTCCCCTCTGGAGGAGCAGATCTATAACAGATTGCTAACTCCTCCCCTCTAGGGAGCTGGTCTCTATCAGATTGCTAACTCCTCTCCTTTTGGGAGCTGGTCTCTAACAATAATCTAGCCAGATAAAAGAAGAGGCATTCCGGGGAGGAACTGAGTTAACTGGCTAACTTAGCTGATTTTGTAGTTTATGCTTCCAGTGCAACCTATGTTAAACGTTGCGATGGACCTCGTCAGAAGCAGGTGAATTTATATCCCACTTCTGGCATGGAGTTTTAGAGTTCAGGAGAATGGGAGTTGTGGCACGGTACATTGAGACTGAGGGATAGGGAGGGAGGGCCTGGCGCTAGCATTTGCAGTTATGAATGTTCCAGGGAAGGAGGTAAAAAGGCAGGGAGGGGGGGCAGACCTCAGAACATTTCACTAACATTATAATGGGGATTGGGGGGTATGAACGTTCTATAGCCCTACATGGCATTTATACAAGTTTGTAGGGAGAATACAGAAATTTGGGCCATAGGCCCTTTACTTCAGCTGCTTTTTTAGCACTACTTAACCCAGATATCTTTTGAAGATATCTGGTTTAGCACGGCCACACAAAAATGCCAGTCATGCTCTCTAGTTTAGCTGCCTGTTCTTCCTGGCATTGTTCTCAACACCATGAGTATTATCTATCTCCCCCAGCATCGCACTGGAGGCTAAGGTGCTCTTTTTTAATCCACTCAAATTTTCTTCAATCTCTAGTTCTTCAAGTTCTGATTCAGAGAATCTGAGACAAGATTATTTCTCAGAATCAGAAGTGGTAACCATAGTGAAACACTCTGTTGGTTTTGGGCCTTGCACGTTTGCTGCTCTTGCCCTGCTAATGCCAGCCTTGGATTGCTCTTCCATCTTTTCCATCTGCCTGAAAACAAGAGGAAAAGGAACAGATAGCAGTGGCACATGCTCTCCAATTTTCAACTGCTTCTACATTGAGTTACCTTTCTTTCCTGCCATTTTGTGGATAAAAAGTCACCTATTAGTTTAGGAGCTGGATAGCCTCTTTTAATACTGCTCTTAGGCTAGGCTGGCTCTGTGGCAAATCATCTGCCACTGCCAAGGCTACCATTGTCTTGTCTCCCTTTTCCTCTCAATGACATAATGGAATCTGAAGTGTACGGCTTACTATGAGTTTGGATATTGCAAAGGAATGTATTTATTGATACGGTACCCTCACACACAGTACCACTCTACCATGTGGAAAACTGTCATCCCACACACATATATTCTGTCCATGCATTTGCTGCATGCACTCCCTGCTAACTCTTTCCATGCACAAAAAAACGTAAACAGAATCAAGATAATAGACTGGCAGCTTGTGAGCCTCCTTCCTTCAGTCTGTCAATGTGCTAAGTTAACCTCACTGCTATCCTATTTCAGGTACCCAGACAGAGACAAAAAAATCACTAGCATTGCTACAATCTTCATATTCCTACCCTGACCCTCCTCCAGTGAAGAGATAAAGCATCAGTTCTGATGCCTCTGTTTTTCTGGTACATTTAATGAGACTACTGCAGCAGTGAAGATAAGAAACTGCTCTTTACCCATGCCAAATTCAAATTTTTATAGCTTTTTGTTAAACTCTGAGATAGCTTCTCAAAACAGGTCCTTCCAAATAACTGCTAGAGTGGAAATACAGAGTCTCTTGCACATGTTCAGACTTTAGAGTGGGAATACGCCAGTGCCACCTGATCCACATAGCAACTCCTCTGTCTGGTCTCCTTGTCAACTTGCCACTGCTATTTATTGCATTAGTAGCATGGGATCTTCTTAGTGTTTGGGTAATTGCCAGGTTCTTGTGGCCTGGTTTGGCCTCTGTTGGAAACAGGATGCTGGGCTTGATAGACCCTTGGTCTGACCCAGCATGGCAATTTCTTATGTTCTGATGTTCAGTTTAGACTAGGCTGTGATATCACACAGGCAAGAGTTAGTTGTTATAGTTTCCAGTTGTTTTTATTTATTTTTTTTGCTCAGCATTACACAGCCATAAACATGAATGGGAAGCAAATGACAAGACAAAAATGTTCATTAAAATTTGTGGGACCATTTCATTTGTTTCGTGAGTACTCGAATGTAACAAAAATAAACTAATTTATCCTGTTTTACCCATTTGTGCCAAATGAATACATATCCCTAATATAAAATAAAAAAATACTGATAAATGGCCTATCTTGCCTCACTATTCCTGACCCAAGTAACAGCTCCCATCAGTGCCTAATCATATTATAAATTAGCCATTAAGTAATAATGGTTAAGATTCAAGTAGAGAAAAAGCCTGTTGAAACAACCAGTCTGCACCTCTTTGCTGTCAGGGGCAGAAGAATCAAACCTGTGGCCCCAGGTATTCAAGGTCAGGGATCTTGCAATGAAACCTCAAGGACTATGGCTTAAAATGAATCCTGAAGAAATCATGAAACTAAAACAGCATAAGGGATACCCCCTTGTGGAGGCTCCCCTATTGGAACATTATGTGTGTTCCAAATAGAGGGCCGTGTATAAGAAGACCTAGCTTGACACACCTTTGCTGGTCCAACAGTCCTCATAGTTTCATTCCATGATATCCTGTTGACTGATCTTTTCCTGCATGTTTTCTGTTGCCTGCTGAATCCTGATACCTGCTTCCATTTGTCATGGTAGGGCTCCGGTCAGGAGTTGAGAACACCACTAACAGGGGTGTCTCTGGGTGGAGAGAGGCAGGGTTGCAGACGAGTCCAGATGCTGGCTGGTGCAGGCAGGAATGAATGAACCCTATGGGCAAGTGGGAAGGTGGAATAGGCAAATTGAGTTTCACACTGACTGGGGATACCTAATATCAGATGCATGAAGGTAAGGGTGAACTTAAGTACTGATACTGCATGGAGGTATGTATGAATGTGAATGCAGGTACAGGTGTACAGGAAACTGGAACTGGGTGCTGGTAAGGATGAATTCAGGAAGCGTGCAGGTAAGAGTGATAATGGCTGGATGTATAAGTGACCGAGAAGAGAAAACAAGACTGACAGAGAACGGTACAGACAAACCAGGACAGCACTGACAATGAACATAAAACACATAGGCCCGAAGGCAGCAGAGCAGGGCAAAGGGCCCGTAGGCCACACACACACCCTGAAGGCAGAGGGCCCGTAGGCCACACACACACCCTGTAAGCAGAGGGCCCGTAGGCCACACACACACACCCTGTAAGCAGAGGGCCCGTAGGCCACACACACACCCTGTAGGCAGAGGGCCCGTAGGCCACACACACACACAGAAGGCAGAGGGCCCGTAGGCCACACACACACAGAAGGCAGAGGGCCCGTAGGCCACACACACACACAGAAGGCAGAGGGCCCGTAGGCCACACACACACACAGAAGGCAGAGGGCCCGTAGGCCACACACACACACAGAAGGCAGAGGGCCCGTAGGCCACACAGAAGGCAGAGGGCCCGTAGGCCACACACACACACAGAAGGCAGAGGGCCCGTAGGCCACACACACACACAGAGCAAGGCAAGTCAGGTCAGAAGGCCCGTAGGCCAAACACAGCAAGCAAGGCAATACAGAACAGGACAGAAGGCCCGAAGGCCAAACACCGCAAGCAAGGCAATACAGAACAGGACAGAAGGCCCGAAGGCCAAACACCGCAAGCAAGGCAACACAGAAGCAGACAGAAGGCCCAAAGGCCAAGCACGGGAGGCTAGAGCAGGGAGCCCAAGTGAGCTCGATGCTGAAGCGCCGATGGTACTGCTAGACAGGGTTATAAAGACAAGAGTGGTTTATAGAGTAGACAGGAAGGAAGGAGTGGGCCAGCCAGAAGGACATGCTCGAGGAGGACCTCTAGTGGTGAGGCGGCTACAAAGCAGGCATAGCCGTAACAGTACCCTCCCTTCAAGGTCTCCTCCCCCTCCGGGGTCCCAACTTTGCAGAGAACACCGCAGGATGGCAGATCCAAATTCCTCCTGAGGCAATGCAATAAGCCCAAACTCCTCCTTGAATCGGGAAAAAGTCTCAAAACCCCCCAGGCGTGGCAAGGTAGTCCATAACCCCAGTCGAGGCAGCAAGGCGGTAGTCACAGGCCCCTCCGGAGATGGTGCAACCAGTCCAGACCCTTCCTGAGGCAGGTGTGCAGGTCCAAACCCCTTCAGAGGCAACACGGTAGGTACAAAGCTCCCTAGGTGCAGGAGGGCAGGGTTAAATGTCTCCTGGGGTAAAGAAACAGTCTCGAACCCCCCCAGGGGCTCAGTGGTAAGTCCATTCCCCTCCTGGGGGAACACGGCAAGGTCAAGCCCTTCCAGGGGCACAGTGGGAAATCCAAACCCTTCCAGGGGCGGCGGCAGAACGACGGGCACAGGCCCCTCCAGGAACGGCAGCTGGGCGGCAGGCACAGGCCCCTCCAGGGACGGCAGCTGGGCGGCAGGCACAGGCCCCTCCAGGGACGGCAGCTGGGCGGCAGGCACAGGCCCCTCCAGGGACGGCAGCAGGGTGGCAGGCACGAGCCCCTCCGGAGATGGCGCAATCAGTCCAGTCCCTTCCTGTGGCAGTTGAGCAGGCCCAAACCCCTCCCGAGGCAACCCGGCAGGTACAAACCGCGCTTGGGGCAGGAGGGCAGGGTCAAACCTCTCCCAAGGTAGCGAAACAGTCTTGAACCCCAGGTGTGGTAGTGTGGTAAATCCAAACCCCTCCTGGGGCGGCAGTAGCAGGTCCGGTACGGGCCCCTCCGGGGGCGGCAGCAGCAGGACCGGTTCGGGCCCCTCCGGGGGCGGCACGGCAGGCTCAAACCCCTCTTGAGGCACATTGGTAATTCTAAACCCCTCCTGGGGCACAGTGGTGAGTCCAAATCCCTCCAGGGGTACAGTGGTGAGTCCAAACCCCTCTTGGGGTGGTGGAGCGGGTTCCAGCCCCTCCGAGAGCAGCAGATCAGGCTTAAACCCTTTTTGATGCTCACTGGTAATTCTAAGCCCCTCCTGGGGCACAGTGGTGAGTCCAAACCCCTCCTGGGGTACAGTGGTGAGGCCAAACCCCTCTTGGGATGGTGGAGCGGGTTCCAGCCCCTCCGAGAGCAGCAGATCAGGCTTAAACCCTTTTTGATGCTCACTGGTAATTCTAAGCCCCTCCTGGGGCACAGTGGTGAGTCCAAACCCCTCCTGGGGTACAGTGGTGAGTCCAAACCCCTCTTGGGGTGGTGGAGCGGGTTCCAGCACCTCCGGGGGCAACAGAGCAGACTTATCCCCTTTTTCATGCACAGGAGTGAGTCCAAACCCCATATCATGGTTCCCTGAATCTGTGGTGGAAACTTGCAGTTTTGTGAAGACACAGGCAGGTTTGGGCCGTCTTGGGAAGGTGCTTGTTAGCCGTGACTGATGAGCAGCTGTGGGAAGCAGAGTTCTATTACGCTTAATTAGTTCCTCCTGCTTCTGAGGCTCTAGCGTGGAAGACAAAGACGTCTTTTTTATCAGGTGAGTTTTTGGTTTTCTGAAAAATGACTCGCCTCTTGGTTATAAGTTTTATGAAGTAATGTGCTGGAAACCTGAGTTTGCAAGGTGCCAATAGTGGAAACCTTGTTAGTTGGGCCAGAAGCAGAACATAATGTAAACGAGCTGGCTGAGGTATGGAGAGAAACGGATGGCCCATTAGCTGTGCAGCGGGGGCAGGGTTTGCCTGGAGGCAACAAACACGGAAGGCAAGGGCAAGTCCACCATCCTCGTGTAGGAGCAGAGCAATTTAAGCATTGCTGGTAGACGGAAACATTTCTTTTCAAACAATTACTGCAAACCCAATGTTCCTGGTCAGAAAGCTGACAAGCTAAGCAGTTCTGGTAATATGGATAATTTAAGGTTTGACAGAGGGTGCAGGTAAAAAACCGTGGAGACTCACCGTCTGCATACAGAGTCCTTTCTCTCTCACCAGAAATTGATGGCTTCAGCATACTGTCACGGTAGGGCTCCGGTCAGGAGTTGAGAACACCACTAACAGGGGTGTCTCTGGGTGGAGAGAGGCAGGGTTGCAGACGAGTCCAGATGCTGGCTGGTGCAGGCAGGAATGAATGAACCCTATGGGCAAGTGGGAAGGTGGAATAGGCAAATGGAGTTTCACACTGACTGGGGATACCTAATATCAGATGCATGAAGGTAAGGGTGAACTTAAGTACTGATACTGCATGGAGGTATGTATGAATGTGAATGCAGGTACAGGTGTACAGGAAACTGGAACTGGGTGCTGGTAAGGATGAATTCAGGAAGCGTGCAGGTAAGAGTGATAATGGCTGGATGTATAAGTGACCGAGAAGAGAAAACAAGACTGACAGAGAACGGTACAGACAAACCAGGACAGCACTGACAATGAACATAAAACACATAGGCCCGAAGGCAGCAGAGCAGGGCAAAGGGCCCGTAGGCCACACACACACCCTGTAAGCAGAGGGCCCGTAGGCCACACAGACACACAGAAGGCAGAGGGCCCGTAGGCCACACACACACCCTGTAAGCAGAGGGCCCGTAGGCCACACACACACCCTGTAGGCAGAGGGCCCGTAGGCCACACAGACACACAGAAGACAGAGGGCCCGTAGGCCACACACACACACAGAAGGCAGAGGGCCCGTAAGCCACACACACACACAGAAGGCAGAGGGCCCGTAGGCCACACACACACAGAAGGCAGAGGGCCCGTAGGCCCACACACACACAGAAGGCAGAGGGCCCGTAGGCCACACACACACACAGAAGGCAGAGGGCCCGTAGGCCACACACACACACAGAAGGCAGAGGGCCCGTAGGCCACACAGAAGGCAGAGGGCCCGTAGGCCACACACACACACACAGAAGGCAGAGGGCCCGTAGGCCACACACACACACAGAAGGCAGAGGGCCCGTAGGCCACACACACATACAGAAGGCAGAGGGCCCGTAGGCCACACACACACACAGAGCAAGGCGAGTCAGGTCAGAAGGCCCGTAGGCCAAACACAGCAAGCAAGGCAATACAGAACAGGACAGAAGGCCCGAAGGCCAAACACCGCAAGCAAGGCAATACAGAACAGGACAGAAGGCCCGAAGGCCAAACACCGCAAGCAAGGCAACACAGAACAGGACAGAAGGCCCGAAGGCCAAGCACAGGAGGCTAGATCAGGGAGCCCAAGTGAGCTCGATGCTGAAGCGCCGATGGTACTGCTAGACAGGGTTATAAAGACAAGAGTGGTGTATAGAGTAGACAGGAAGGAAGGAGTGGGCCAGCCAGAAGGACATGCTCGAGGAGGACCTCTAGTGGTGAGGCGGCTACAAAGCAGGCATAGCCGTAACACCATTCTGGTCTTCAGCTCTACTCCTCGGTCCTCCTTCAGTTCTGGTTTTCCTCTCCACCTGTTAAGATCTGGTGGGTGCCTGCACTCAAGGGCCTAACCTGCAGGGAACAGTGGTTGCTCCAGGTAGAAGACACCATTTCTGGATCACTTGGCCTTTCTAAGGTACATCCCTCCCCAGACATGGTAACTTCTCTTGTCCCAGATGAGAGGGCCACGACATTTATAGTAATCCATAGCATTAGCTAATAACTTCACCTCAATCATAAAATTCCTCCATAGGCTGGGGCTCTTAACAGAAAAAACACAATCTGATCCTTTGTAAGTAGGCCTCTCACATAAAAGGGACAAGATTTTCTTGGACCTTAAATTCATAGTTGGAGCAGAAGCAATCAGTCTATCAACTAAATACTATGGCCCTTGCTCATTTTTAGCCTCATCACTCATCATTACTAATTTAAATTGGCATCAATATTTTATTAGGAGCCAATGAAGATGCATCAAGAGTGGCAATACCATGATCCTGTGTACCAAACCCTCCCATAACACTAGCAGCTGTATTATGTAACAGCTGGAGCCATTTCAAAGGCTTCTTATTCAGTTCTACATAAACAAATTACAATAATCTAATCTGGAGTTTACTAATGCGAGGATCACTGTCACTAAATTCTTTGATGATACATAAGCTCTTATCTGACTGGGGCATAGGCAGGAATCTGGGGCACGTCCTAGTGTACTGTATGACTTGATCTGCTAATTCTTGAGTGAAGACTGACCCTGTCATTTATTATTTATTTGTTTATTTATTATTTATTTATTTTTAATTTTTTTTCTATACCGATGTTCCTGTATACAATACATATCGCACCGGTTTACATGGAACTGAACTGTCGCCTCAGGGGCGGAATACATTGTAACATGTTGACAAAGAACTTTAAGGGAGACATTCATGAACAGGGTAAACTGAAGCAGGGTACAAAACTAGGGACAAAATCAGGGTACAAACAGGTGATACAGGTACACAATCGGAAAGAGTATGTACAGTGATATGGATACCGTCTGTCTCTTCATCAAGTCATGTCATAAAGTAGTCAAGAATTTTCAAAAGAGGTGTTGAGTGTGTCCAGCCTGCTAGCACAACACTTTTAGAACACCCAATCCTCATGGGGCAGGGCACCTCTTCAACTGGGTACCCTCAAGTATCTATAGCTCCACCTGCTGGACTGGGCACTGGGTCTCAAGTGCCCATATTCAAGGAAATATCTTCCTGGTCAGGCACTCCCAGAACCCTCAACATTCGTGTGGGAGACCCTTCTCCATTTATTTATTCCAATTTATATTCTGCTGTATCAATTAATCAAAGAGGATTATATATTTTACATACATAATAACACTATTAATAATATACAATTACAAATAATACCATATAAAAATAAAACTGTTTTCAGCAAACAGTGCACGGCATATCGCTTGGTAGTGATTGGGAGCATCCGATAGCGCTGGAAGATGTGATACGCAAAACTTCATGACATCCAGATTAGTTTAACAGTTATCCTGTTATGATGTAACCTGATTATTTCAAACAGTTATCTTGTTATGATGTAACTTTCCTCTCTGCCTTCTTCCTTTTCCTCCTATCTGTTATATGTACACCGATGTGATGTCCACACGAACGTCGGTATTTAAAAGTGTTAAAGAAATAAATCTTTATATGAGTATCTGAACTTCACTTCCTCTTTCATATGCTCTTCCTCCTCTTTTTCTAAAGCCTCACCGCATTCATCTTGTCTCCTGTGTCTCTACAGTATGGGTCATATGATTAATGAGCTGTTCCAAGGGAGTTTAGTTTTCATTCCTCATTCTCCTTGAAAGTGTAGTCCAGCACCTTATAAATGATAATCCACAGGGATTCACTAATATCTGTTTCAGTGCACTGTGAAGATACCAATTTACCTGCAGCGGGGACTCTGATGCCATCCCGCTGAAAGTGGATGTTGGCAGCTCCCGCCAGCCTCCCCCCAGATACCACCCATAGGCACTCAGGGCCCCACAACAGTGGTATCACACAGCCCACACTGCCTCCTTGACGATGGGCTGTTTGGAGAGCCTCAGAATCTCTTCCAGAGACAGCACCACCAGCTCTTCCTTGGCCCCCTCTTATTCCCCACAGTGTTCAGTTGTCTGTAGGGCCTGTAGCCCTTTTCCCCTTATTTCAGTTCTCTGACTTCTGCTTTCTCATAAAGCTGGTCATTCTTGTAATCCTCAGATAGGTTGGAACTGGATATGGAAACCTTTATTTTCGACATGGGACCTGAATAATTACAGACTAAGGGTCAAATCAATTGTGTAATATGAAAGAAAGAAGATCAGGAGGTACAGAGTGATCCGCTCTCAGAATTATTTCTACCAGATTCAGAAGTGACCCAAGGCCTAGTCTTGACCACAGCCAGTCCGTGACTTGGATGTGACTATAAAGAAGCATGATTAACTAGTTCTCTGACTTCTGGTCTTAAAGCTAGTTAATCATGCTTCTTTATAGTCACATCCAAGTCACGGACTGGCTGTGGTCAAGACTAGGCCTTGGGTCACTTCTGAATCTGGTAGAAATAATTCTGAGAGCGGATCACTCTGTACCTCCTGATCTTCTTTCTTTCATATTACACAATTGATTTGACCCTTAGTCTGTAATTATTCAGGTCCCATGTCAAAAATAAAGGTTTCCATATCCAGTTCCAACCTATCTGAGGATTACAAGAACGACCAGCTTTATGCTAGTAACTTTAAGTATGGAATATCACTTTTAAATCCCTTTGCTCTGGTTTAGTTCCCCAAAGTCTTAAGTTTCAATTCCAAGTTTTAATTAGTCTTTATCAACTTCTCTTCTCCAAAAAAAGAAAAATATATAGCATTTAATCAATCTTCTAAACACAATCATCCATTCATTCTTGGGGAGTCAAAGCATAGCAGGTATTCCAATAATAATAGTTTTTATTCTTGAGGGTTGCATATGATATGTTTCCATTTAAAGCACATTCATTTCAGTTCTGAGACAGGCAGGAATACAGTTCTTAAAGGAACAATTATGATCCACTTTGTTGTATTCAGAACAAAATAATTGTAACATCCCAATAGGCTATGACATTCCATTTCTTCAGGATCAGAATAAGACAGCTAATATTCAATTAGTAAAAGTTTAACTTCTTTGGTAATGCCCATTTCTCAAAGGACAAGCAGAATGGTAGTCCTCACATATGGGTGACATCATCAGGATGGAGCCCAATCATGGAACACTTTTGTTAAAGTTTCTAGAACTTTGACTGGCACTACTGGGCATGCCCAGCATAGCACTAACCCTGCAACCAGCAGGGGTCCCCCTTCAGTCTCTTTTTTTCCACGCAGCAGTAGCCACGTGGTTAAGGAGCACTCTAGAGATTCCTGACAGGAATTTTCGTCACGGAACTTTCTTTCAAAATTTCAAAAAATTCTACCCCATCCGGGGTCCCCCTATCGATTCCGTACACGCAGTCATGAAGGTAAGGCTTTACCCTCCATTCCTGTCGAGTTTTCCCTTTGGGGCCTACTGGCCATTGACCGCACCATGGCTAAATTTTTGTGAAGCCATGGCGTCGGGTTTTCGTCAGTGCCCCAATTGTCCTCGGACAATGTCCATCACCGACCCGCATAGGGTTTGTGTGTTGTGTTCGGGGGCAGACCATGACGTCCTAACTTGCACCAAATGTGCCCAGATGACACTGAAGGGCCATAAGGCCCGCTCAGAAAAGATGGAGTTTCTTTTCCAGGCAAAACTACCGACTCCATCAAAGGCCTCGACGTCGTCTGAGCCAGTGCCATCGACCTCTCGGCAGTGACTGAATTCCGGTGCTTCTCACCCGTCGCCATCTGCTCTGAAGTCGTCCACTTCTTCGTCCTCGACACCGGAGAAGGACCGAGGGGAACATCGAGAGAAACGACGGCACCAGCATCGTAAGGCTCAGTCTGCCGATCCAGGCAAGCCCTCAGCATCGGTGTTGATAGAGCTAGAGTCCAGAGAAGCCTCCATCCTCCTCTGAGACCGGGTCACTGAGGCGTTCCCCACCCTTCATTGGTGCTGGGAGCTGCGACTCCACTTTTACCGGTGGACCCCTGGCCACACCAGCGCTGCCTCCTACTCCAGAGCTACACGCCCCAGGCTTCTGTGAAGAATTGGACCAGATGGTTCAAGTGGCCATCGTAAAAGCGCTACAGAGCTGCCAGCCTCCATCAACGATGGCACCGATTCCAGCAGACCTGATACCCACAGCCCTCGCACCGTTACTGGATAGATTGGACTCCTTGATTTGTGCCCTTCCACCTGTGGGACCGAAGACACCGGTATGTAGCACTCCAATCCTTTGTCATCAGAAGATGAAGATGCACCGAGGCCGGACCCCACCCCCAGGCAATCGGGAGTCCTGCCATAGACTCGCCCGTTGATATCACCAGTTCCATCAATGCAAATTCCTCCATCGATGCCGCATCATCCTCGGTCAGTGCCACCATCGATGCCGTCGGTGCCCCCTCAAGTGCCATTGGTTCCTTGGCCTGATCCCGCAGGAATAGCACAGTTTCTTCCATCTGAGGATCCCATGGGGGCTGGGGACCATCCATACCAACCGTGAACAGATGATTCTTCTCAGGATTCTGATGATCTGCCCTCAGAACATTCTCCCCCTGAGAAGAGAAAGCGTTCTCCTCCAGAGGACCTGTCTTTTATACATTTTATTAAAGAAATGTCTGAGGGCATCTCTTTCCAGCTTCAGACGGAAGAGGACTCCAGGCACAGGATGCTGGAAGTGCTCCAGTTTGTAGATGCACCCAAGGAAATCATGTCCATCCCTGTTCATGAAGTCCTTCTTGACCTCCTGAAGCGAAATTGGGAGCATCCAGGTTCTGTACCATCGGTCAACCGGAAAACAGATGCTACCTACATGGTTCAGATGCCCCTGGATTCCAGAAAACACAGCTTTCCCATCATTCTGTGGTTGTGGAGTCGGCCCAGAAGAAGGCATGTCTTTCTAAACCTCATTCTTCCACACCTCCAGGGAAAGAGCAAAAGTTCCTGGACACTTTTGGCCGATGTGTTTTCCATGGCTCAATGCTTATTTCCCCCATTGCTTCCTACTAATTATACATGACCCAGTATAAAAGGGATCTTTTCAAGAAAATCCAGGATTTTTCTACAACCTTGCCTGACCAATTTCAAGATCAACTCAGTGCCTTGGTACAAAAGGGTCTAGATGCTGGCAGACATGAAGTCCGTGCTGCATATGAAATTTTTGACACAGCCTCTAGGGTATCTGCGCAAGTTATAAAATCGGGCGTACATGTGCGCGCGCTGTGTAGCACGCAAATCTTTTTAAAATGTACCCTTTAATCTCTTAGCAGTCTGTTTTTATTGTTGGGTCTTCTTCCTCAGAATCGTCCATCATCTCAGTAAGCTCTTGGGCTGAGCTGTTATTCTGTTCCTGGGCTCCTGATCCCTTCCAATGCGTCTCCCTCTCACTCTCCACACTTGCTGCTGTCAGGACTCTGCATTTATACAGCTGTTAGCATATAGCTGATGTCATAATGGTTTCATCCCTCTCTTAGCTCTACTGCTCAGATTCATCCAGAACTAATTTAATGGGGGATGCTGGCAAATGTAATCTCAAAAATTATCCTTATTTGGAGCTAACCATGTCCTGTCTGATTGTTATAAAGAGGTATCTTTTGTGCAGGGACTAGTTAAATCTCACAAGCCATCACACTGACAAATCAAATGTAACTGGCTAAAAACAGATTTTACAACTGCAGAAATTTGTGCTTCAAAAGTTAATCCAGTGTCTAGCCAAATGTCTAGATTTCTCACTAAGGATTGTAATGAAGCAATTGACCTATCCAAAACAATCTTAAAGTCTGAGTGAGGCTCCTGCTTCTCCATTGATATTGTAAAAAATGTAATTTAAAAGTGTTCTCTGAGCCAATGAGTTATAGCTGCTAATTCCTTATTAAGCATTTCAAATTCTCCTATCCCTCCATCTGCTGTGGCACAGAAGACTTGTATGTCATCTGCAAACAACAAAATTGCAATCCTGCCACTCTAATAATATTGGACAACAGTGCCATTTAGAGGTTGACTAAGTTGAGCAAAAGAACTGAACTTTGTAGTACTCCACACACCAATTCCCAAGACATATATTGATATTCCCCATCCCCACTTGTTGCTATCTCCCCTGAATGAATGGTGCAAACTAACCCAGTACAATTTTATCACTACCTTTCAACTATCAATTTATAGTGCATTATATCAAAGGTGGCTGTCAAATCTAGAAGAATCTCCACACCTCACTTCCCTCTATCCCTTTCATGATACAAATCATCCAGAAGTCATGTTGACAGCGTCTCTGTACGAAACATAGTTCTAAATTCAAACTGGACCTTATCTAGTAATAAGGTATGCTCAATATGTTCTGATAATTGTGCTAGTACTGCTTTCTCTATTATTGATCCTATGAATGGCAGGTTGGAAAGTGATCTATAATAATCCCTAATCAATGGATCAAGTGATGCTTTTTCAAGTAGGGTTTTGCCAACCTCTTCTTCAAAACTCCCAGAAAAATTCACTCATTCAATGATGTGTTTACAATTTCCACAATCTATCCACCAATCTCTTCTTTAATGCACTGACCAAAAAAGATGAGCATGGATCAAGGGAATAGTAAATTGCTTTAATTCTAACAAGCATTTACTATAACATTTTCTTATTTAACCGACAAAACTTAGTTCACTGTGGCACACTCTCTTCCCTTATACAAGTTTTTCTGTGTCGATTACTACTATCATTTGAATGGCTCTATTTTGTGACAAACTGAGACAGACAAAGTTACCAGCAACTCTTCCCTCTTTAACTAAGAGTATCACACAGTCCTCGTTAGCAACCATTGGCTCTGTCCCATTTTCAAACTTCTGACATACATTGGCTTTTATCGTTAAAATGGGTTGAAATATATTGCACTCATCAATAGCAAATGTTCTGGTTGTTAAAGTTGTTCATCGCTTTACTACTGAAAACAATATCTTGGGCTGGTTCCCAGAAATTTCAATTATGCCATTAAAGTACAATTTCTTCATTTCCTTAATTTGTAGCTTACTGTATATTTTGAGGAACAATTCAATTCTAGTTTAGCCTCATTTGTCCTAATTTTACATGTGCCTCTCAGATTTACTCTCCATATTGCACTGTTGCACTGCACTGAGAGAACCTATGAACTGAAGAGCTGCCCTCTTCCCCTAGTCCCTATTGGGACAATCAACTCCAGAGCCTTACTTGTCTCATTATTCCAACATACTACCATCTCATTTACTGCCCCTGCTATTGTAGTAGATATCACTAGACTTAGGGCCTCAATAAATGTATTCAAAACCAAATCTTTGGTAAGTTGCATCATTTTATAATTCATATGATATTCTTTAATCAACACATTATTCAAGAACAGAAAAGAAAAACAAAGTGTTGTCTGACCAAGCAACTGGGATAGTAGCAAATTTACTAATTTGTAAAAGGCCTGGAGCACTACACTGGAAAAGCACTGGAACCTGCTGAATGTGTAGGACCCTCTATAAATTGGGTAAATCCTAGTACCTACATGCTACCCGTTAAAAAAGTTATTCCAGGCTACCATTAAGATTCAGTGTTTATACTGAAATCCCATAGAATAAGTAAATTGGGCAGTGATATTAATATATCTGCAATTAATTCCAATAAATGATTCCCTATGAAACTCTCTTTAGACAAAGCACAATAAATCGACAACATGTCCATCCCCAAGATCTTATCTAACCTTACCAACAGATATTCTACAACACTTATTTCAACAGACCAACACTACCCCACTATCTCTTCTACCAGCTTTTGGGGCATTAATACAAGTATATTCTACTGGGCACAAGTGATTGTCACATTATTATTCTCTTGCAGCAAGGACAATATCATTCCCTAAACGTCAGATCTTTATTCCAAAATTAGGTCATGCAGAATGTCACCCTTATTTTTTTCAGACTTTCATTAATAAAAATGTAAATGCCAATTTTCCCTGTTCTGTTCCTAAAGCTTTACTTGCATTCCAAAATCATTAAATGCAGAAATATAACGACCCATGCCTGTTATTTCCCCAATCTCATATTACAGGTGTCCATAAAAGATAATGAACTAAAAAACATAAAATCTAGAAGTAAAAGGAATAACATTCTTTTCACACAAGCCTTACTAGTGAAATAATAACAGAATTACTATTTTAAAGCATTATCTTAAAGCTTTCTCTTCACGGACCCGGCCCGAATTGCCCGGCCGCTTCTCCTGCCGCCTCCGATCGCCGATCCGGCCCCCGAACTCGCCCAGCAGACGACCCAGGCCGCAGACCCGCCGCCGACCACGAGGCCCGGACACCCCACCCCCTCCCGGAACTCCAACCTATCACACACCTCCTCCTAGATTGCTACAGAGACTGCTTCAGAGATAGCCTATCAGAGGATCCCAGGCCGGACTTTAAATCCAGATCCCAACTAGGCGCCGCGCGACAAAGGGGCCCGCCCCTTCGTGCTGCCCCATTGGACCCTGTGACCCCTCTTGGACCTCCCTGGTCTGCAGAGCAGGCCCCGACGTATTGTTGCCTGCCTTCCCCAACCAAGACCCTCACAGATCCAGGAACCACAGAGTGAGTAGGCACCTCCCCGAAGAATCCATCTCCTCCCTCTCAGGAGCTCGTTAGCCTACCCCAGCATCTTGGACCCCCCAGCCTTTGCAGCCCCTGGACCTTGGCCTTCCCCAGCCTTTGCTCTACTCCCCCCCCCCCAGGCCTACCTAACCCCTGCGTGGTATTCTCTAGAATAACCCGCGTCCCTAGCACTGTTTAATCTCTTTACCTATCTAACTGTATCTGCTCAAGCTGTATCAAACTGCTCCATATGTTTAATCTGCATTGAACTGTCTAACTTGCACTGCTCTGTCTAACCTGCATTGAACTGTCTAATCTAAATGTTTAATCTGCATTGATCTGCTCTGTTTATCTGCCCCCACCGGCACCACCTACCTCGCATTGTACTCCCTCCCTCATCCAGTCACACCTATACCCATATTCCCGTCCTGCTACGACCTACCCTTCACATTGCTCCCCCCTCTACCACAATGACCACACAACACATCCGCCGCATTCACCTCCCCCACAACAGGCACCACCATTTCTCTCCCCTCCGACTACCCCCCACCTACAAGTCCCTACTCCCGATCCTCACGACCCCCATCAACCAACTCCTAGGACTCACTGCCCTCTCTATCATACTGTTCAACGCCCAATCTCTCTCAAAGAAAACCCCCATTCTAAATGACCTCCTCATTGACACTAACCCAGACATCTGTGCAATCACGGAAACCTGGCTCAGAGAAACTGACATAGTCCTCCTGAACCAGCTACCGACCCACTCTTATGATTTCATATCCGTTCCTAGACCCAAGAAAAGAGGAGGTGGTATCCTCCTAGCCTTCAAAAAACACCTTAACCTCAAACTCACCCACTCCACCTCACCCACTAAACTTGAAATTGGCCTTTTCAAGTCTCCCTTGCTACAAATTTGCCTTATTTATGCCCCCCCTGGTTCCATTGAACAAGATCCCTCCCCCCTGATTGAATTCTTAACTACCAATATCAACACTGAGATCCCTTCCATTTTACTAGGAGATTTTAATCTCCATGTTGATGCCACCCCCCTTACCCCCGCCTGTGAGTCATTCCTCACGGCACTCCAGGCACTAGGCCTTAGACAAATTGTCGCCTCCCCCACCCATCAAGCCGGACACTCCCTAGACCTCATATTCATCAACCACTGCTTCCAACCATCCCACCCCCCCTCCTGCTCCCCTGTACCCTGGTCGGACCATTTCCTAATAGAAGCCTTACTTCCCCTTAATTTCCCCGCTACCCCCGCCCCCACTAACAACACCACCATCACCTTTAGGAAACCCTGCTCAGGAGATGAACTAGCTATCGCTATCTCCAACGCCTCAACCAACCTCGACTGCACCAGCCCAGAAACTGCCATCACATCCTGGTTCAGCATAACCCAAGAAATTGCTGACAAACTCTGCCCCATCTCCAGACGTAACCCATCCCAACCCACAAAAAACCACCAACCATGGTACACTACCGAATTAAGATCCCTAAAAATTGCCCTGAGGCAGCGAGAGAGAAGTTGGCGTAAAGCCCCCTCACCCCAACTCGCCGCAAGCTACAAATCCGCCCTCCACCATTATAGAATAACCACCCTTAAAACTAAACGAGATTTCTATGCCTCTAAGATCCACCAGTACATCTACAACCCTAAAGCCCTCTTCAATTATATTGCCAACCTTACCAAGTCCCCCCAACCCGCTATCCCTGATAGTGAAGCCGCCGCCAAGAGTGAGGAACTCGCACAATACTTCCTCACAAAAATCACCAACATCCTCCGTAGATTTCAACACCCCTCTCCTTCAACCACCCCTTCTCCCTCCACGCCCCCTTCCCCCGCCCTTCAACCCTTCCCTTCTACACCCACCCTCCAAACCCTTGACCTGACCTCCTCTAAAGAAGTGGAATTGATTCTCAGAAAACTCAAACCTGCATCTCACCCCTCAGACACCATCCCCACAAAATCTCTCCTCTCCATCCCTACCTCCATCTCCAAACCTATTGCAGACATCATAAATTCCTCCCTCTCCTCAGGTTCTGTCCCCGACGCTCTTAAACAAGCAATTGTTAAACCCCTCCTAAAAAAACCAACATTAGACCCCAAAGACCCTGCCAACTTCCGCCCCATTTCTAACTTGCCCTTCCTCTCCAAAATCATGGAAAAGATTGTGAACACCCAACTTACAGAATACCTCGAAAACAATAACTTTCTGCATCCAGCCCAATACGGCTTCCGTAAGTACCTCAACACCGAAACCCTCCTGCTCTCCCTCTCAGACCACCTGCTCATAGGCATGGACAGAGGCAACTGTTATCTCCTCGCCCTCCTTGACATCTCAGCTGCCTTTGACACCATTAATCACAACCACCTCATCAACCGTCTAACAGACATAGGCATATCAGGCCTAGCCCTGTTATGGTTTAAATCCTATTTATCTAACAGAAAGTTCTCAGTCAAGATAGGAAACGCCAACTCCTCACTCTATCCCTTGTCTCAAGGTGTTCCCCAAGGTTCCTCCCTTTCCTCTACCCTCTTCAATATATACCTCACGCCACTATGTCAGCTCCTCTCAGACCTCGGCCTTAAATTCTACCTCTATGCAGACGACGTGCAAATTCTCATTCCCATTCACAACTCTCTCTCAGATGCCCTAGAACTCTGGAACTCATGTCTCTCCAACATAAATGACTTCCTCACCAACATCCACCTCGCTTTAAACTCTTCCAAAACAGAGTTGCTCCTCATCTCTCCTCACCTTCCTCCTAAATCCCTGATCTCCAAAGACCCAGCCTTCAACACCATCACATCCCAAACCTCAGTAAGAGACCTTGGGGTAATTCTCGATCAACAACTCAATCTAAAAAAACAGATCAACGCCATCCTAAAAGAAGGTTTCTTCAAACTCAGTATTCTGAAGAAACTCAGACCCCTCCTACACTATCATGATTTCCGCACGGTCATCCAGGCTACCCTATCCTCAAAGCTTGACTATTGTAATGCCCTCCTCCTCGGCCTACCTTCATCCACTATCAAACCCTTGCAAATGTTCCAAAATGCCATTGCCAGGGTCATCACCAACTCACGGAAGGCTGATCATATCACCCCCATACTCAAAGAACTCCACTGGCTCCCCGTAGTATTCCGTATACTCTTTAAAATCCTTACCATAGTGCACAAATCCATCCACTCGCATAACTCCAACTGGCTCGACGATCCTTTCTCCCCCATACGCTCTGAACGACCTATTCGATCTGTCAACAAAGGCACCCTTTCTATTCCCCCTATAAAAAAAGCCCACCTCTCCGCTACTAGGGACCGCGCTCTATCCATTGCAGGACCCAAACAATGGAATGCCCTCCCCACCTTCCTCAGGCTTGAACCTTGCTACTCCAAGTTCAGAAAGAGACTTAAGACGTGGCTCTTTCAACAAGCATACCCTGACTAACCCTCCCTCCCCCCCCCCAAGCACATCCTGATTAACCCTCCCTCCCCCCCCCTCCTACCAGCCCCGTCTAACTGGTTCCCATTTGTTTTTAGGCTCCGGTCAGTATCCTGCTTAAGCCGCCATGTATATACCTGTAAATAGTCTGTTACACTTGTTAATTGCTTTAATTTCCAACCTGCCTGCTCTATGTATATTCCTCCCAGTTTTTCCCCTCCCTGTTGATTGTAATTCCAACCTTCTAGTTACAATGTGAACCGGTATGATGTATGCTTACTAATGCCGGTATATAAAAGGTTTCAAATAAATAAATAAATAAATAAATCTTAACCTAAAACAAGCAACTATGTCTTTTACGAAAGCGGTAGACTATTTCCTTCTATCTGGTCAGATATCTTCTCAACCCACTGGTCCGGTCTCTGTGAGTGCAGTTTAAATATCCCCTTACTTCCTAGTTTCTCATCTCACCTTCCAACATTTCTAAAAAATATTAAACTTATTTTCCTGATGACAGCTTAGCTCACTGTAAAACTAAAATCTTTCCGGTTTATGAGCCTTGCTTTAGCAATTTCAAATATAGAATGAAGAAGGAAAAAACAACTGAGAATTAAGCCACACAGTTCATTAGCAGAAACTACTCAGTCCAAAACCCTGCCTTTGATGTTTGAATTAGATTACCCAAATATGCTTAAAAACATTTCTGAAACAACATAGTTCATCTTTGTTTAATACCAGCATTGGCTTAGGAGCCTAAATCAGCAAGGTCATTGTTCAGATGCGGCAAAGTTCTGCATTAGCAACAGTTCATGCTTCCAAGAACTTAGGTATGATCATAGCAAAGTTATGCATCAAACAGCCAGCAAAAGTCCAGGAATCTCTTAGGATTTGTGAGAGATGGTACCGCCCATGGGGAGGAGCCCCGTGAGCCTCACCATCGGGAGGCAAGGTTTCAGCTAAGGGTGCGCAGAGCAACAGGTGCTGGAGAGAAAGAGAGTAGAGAGGAGAGGACAGGAGAGCTAGAGATGGTGACCCCAGGGGGTGGAGCCACGGGGCATCAGCCCAGGAAGCTGATGTCAGTTCTAGCTCTAATGTCCTTGAGTCTTTATTAAAGAAACAGAGTGACACTGCCCGCAGAGCAGGGAGTGAAGCAGAAAGTCACACAGACCCTGAGGTGCCACAGGTCTGTGCAGTGGGGTATGCTCACGGAGATATATCCTCAGTAGAGACGAACGGTGATGGACTGTAGAGTGGGGTACACTGGTGAGGGTTCCTCAGTAGAGTAGGTACGGCAATGGTCCGCAGAGCGGGGTACACCGATGAGGGTCCTCAGTAGTGTTGGTATGGCAGTGGTCCGCAGAGCGGGATACACCGAAGAGGGGTCCTCAGTAGAGGCGGTGTGGCATGAATCAGCAGAGCGGGGTATACTGGTGAGGGTACCTCAGTAGCGTTGGTACAGCAATGGTCTGCAGAGCGGGGTACACCGAAGAGGGTTCCTCAGTAGCGTTGGTACAGCAATGGTCCGCAGAGCGGGCTACACCAAAGAGGGTTCCTCAATAGTGAAGGTACGGCAAGGATCCGCAGAGCGGGGTAATCACTGTAGCACAGTGAAGGTTCCAGAGGAAGCCCCGGGGAATGGGGCAGGTAACAGTCCAAGATGCAAGGCCCTCCAAGGAGCGGATAGCCAGAGACAGGATAGGGCCCCCGAGGAGCGGGTACCCGGAACGTCTCTCGTCAAGGAAGCAGGAGCTGGAACACAGGTCTGAAGTGAGCGGATTCAGCAATGAGGGAACTCGTTGCCAAGTCGTAGGCAGGCAGGGCCAGTCGTAGGCAGGCAGGGCCAGCTATGACATGAATAAGACTGGCCCGAGGGCGCGCACGCGCCTAATGAACTCCCAGGGCAAGATGAGGAGGAGTCGATGCAGGAAGGCATAAGGTGAGCAACAGTGGTTGCAACCGTCTGCGACCGACGGGCGTAACAGAATCCAATGGCACCACATTCTATGAGTTACCTTTGTATACCCCTTTTGGGGACCCAGTCAGGCTATGGCCTTCTGTTGGGGTACTGTTGCTGATTGCCACACGAGCAGTGACTCACATTTACTGATTTTTTTTAAATGCTTTGTTGTTTTATAAAATGCAAACTTCAACTTCCTACTGGGATGATAACCACCAAAGCAATAATGGTTGAATTGGTTTAAAAATAAAACTTCAAAATACCTCATGCCCAGAGCACATGCTTGAGCTAAATTCTCTTCCCTGGGCTTATGCCTCTTCTTCTACTCATGATAAAGAATTCAGCTTTGTAGAAGAAACATGATTTTTTATGTGGGCATAGACTTGCCTTGTCTACTTTTATAATGAAAAACATCTAGCAAACCCTGGTTGTTTATTCCATTCTTTTATTGTTTCATCAAAGTTGTAAGCCAGTAGCAGCCAGAACAGATTACCCTGTCAAGGTGATCTATAGGCCAGACAGCAGGGATCTGATTTTAAGTGTTCAACATAAGTCAATATTTTGTCTTTATATCCTAGAGATATCCTTACTGAATGGTTTATTTTGATGTGATGCTAGTTTATAATAAAGATTGGCAACTCTCATGTCTTTCTCCCTGCTATGTTGGCATTGTGCATGAATGAGGGGATTCTAGCCAAATGGGATATGAAAATAAATATGAAGAGAAATTAATGTTGGAAAATGGATAATACATTTTTGACTAAGAGGGGAGGAGTTCAATATACATTATTAATCATTAAAAACAAAACAGATACCAATACTACTCAGTCATTCCCTGGGGAGACCTAATAAATATGTGTTTGGGGACAATATTTACTGAACTCATGCTTTTCACCAATGATAGCAATTATTTTTTTGAATCCAAATAGGATCTCGAGGTGCTGGGCAATATTACTGCAATGACATGCAATATGGTAATCTGTCCTGTGGTTGCAATAATTATACTAATGCAATTTACAGGATTACTGCCAAAGAAATTCAAATTTTCCAATGTCCCAGGCTATTATTACTGTACTGCAAAAATAGTATTACAATACTGTGAAAAATATGTACAACATTCATAATACAGAGACTTCAAAAACTGCCACTTGGGAGGTTTTGTAATGCTTTTTTTAGCTTGTACATTAAATGAGAACTACGAAAGTAAATATAGAACATGATTACTACTATATGATATTCCCCAAGGTTACACAGGATCAGATCCAGTAATTTACTTCATGATTTCTTGTCCCTTGCACAGATCACATGTTTAACAGTTAGTCTTCAGTCTCTTCTGATCAAAATATGCTAATGTTGATGACTTTCCCAATGACCAAGCAGAAGGAAAAAAAACATAGATATGACTGCAGTGTAGTTTAACCTAGAACATTCCTATTCAGTTATAAAGTGGTATAGTTTAGAGACTAAAATCTGGAACTTGTATTTGCAATCGTTACCACACAAAGCTCGCAGTAAGGTCATGAATGATTTGACAGCTGAGTAAAAGAATTGCACTGTGTTTATTCATTGCTATAAGAAATATCACTACCTCCTTCAAAGGATGGTCTAAATCAGTGTTTCCCAACTGGTGTGCCATGGCTGACCTACAGGTGTGCCGCGAGAAGGGCCGGGTATGAAAAGTTGAGCTGACAGCAGTCTTCATTGTTTCTTTCGTTCCTGCCTGCAGAATGTCCTCCTGCCAGCAGAGCAGTACCTATCTGCTCCTGATGCTTCCCTCTCTGTTAGCTCTTTCTTGCAGGACATGTTGGCCTTGTGCTGTTATCATTGCAGAGGCAAGCCGACAGAGGAGGAAGAAACAGCAGCAGGTTAGTGCTACTCAGACTTCTGCTGGTTCTGAGGAAGGAAGGGACAGGAAGAAACAACAGCTGAATGTGCCGGTCAAGGGGAAATATGAAGGTGCTACAGAGTGTCCGGGGGGAGAGGGAAGGGACGGTGATGATGCCAGAAGGTGGGAAAGAGGGAAGGTGATGATGACAATGGCTAGAGTGGCTAGGTAAAGGGACAAGGAAGGTGATACCAGGGGGTAGAGGGAAGGGAAGAAGGTTTTGATGCCATGGGAGAGGGAAGATTAAAATGATGATGGTGACAGAGGGGTGGAGGAGATGGGAGGGAGAAGAAAGGGAAAGTGGTGATGATTCCATGGGTAGAGGGAGACGTTGGTGATACTAGGGGATGGAGGGAGAGAAAAGGTAAGGGAAGAAGGTGATGATGCCAGGGGAGAGGAAGAGAAGGTGCAGCTGATGTCAAAAGGGAAGGGAAGAGAAAGTGATGATACCGGGCGGGGGGGGGTAGAGGATAAAGGTGGTGACAATGCCAGTGAATGGAGAGAGAAGGAAAGTGGTGCCAGGAGAAGGTGATGATGCCAGAAGGGTGGAGAGAGAGGAAAGGGAAGCTAGTGATGAAGCTAGGGGAGAGGAAAGATTAAGGTGATGATGGTGCCAGAGGGGTGGAGGGAGAAGGAAGGGAAAGTGGTGATATTGCCAGGGACTGGAGAAAGAAGGTGATATTGATGCCAGTGTGTGAAGGGAGAGAGTTTGGACAGAGGGAAGAAGGTGATATCAGGAAAGAGGGAAGAGGGAGTGGTGTTGATGATGATTATGATAATGTCAGGAGGGTGGAGGGAGAGAGAGAGAAAAGAAGGTGGTGATGATGCCATATGGGTGGAGGGAGAAGGAAAGTGGTGGTGGTGGTGATTCCAGAAGGGTAGAAGGATAGGGAAAGGGAAAGAAAAGTGGTAATGATGCCAGAAAGGTGGAGGGAGAGGGAGGACGATTATGCCATGGGAAAGGAAAAGAAGGTAATGATACCAGGGGAGTGGGGAAAAGGGAAGGGAAGATAAGGTGAAGATGATGCAAGGGTGAGGGAAGGAAGAAGGATGGGGTGGGTTGAAAGGAAAGGGAGAGGGATAATACCAGGGGGTAGAGGGAGAGGGAACATGATGATGCCAGAAGCGAGGTGAGAGGGAAGAGAAGACGATGTTGGTGATGGTATACCACAATGAAGTGAACACTGTACCGGGTGTGCCATGACACAAAAAAGGTTGGGAATCACTGGACTAAATTAGGGGTGAGTGAGGAATGGGGATGGGGGGATGAGTGAGGAACGTCATGTACTTGTTGAAATTATCGTACCACATCTATCTCCATTCGGCGATTGATAAGAACTCACCATTACTGAGTCTATGAATATTAACATGATAAAAATGAAATAAAAAGATTTAAAATAAAACTCAAAACTTAAAATCAGGAACTTCTGAATTCAGATGCTTGCTCTGCCAACAACTTTCTGCCTGATCTTGGACAATCCACTGTATCTTAGTTTACCCATTTGTAACTGGAAATTAATACTATTGTAATACTGTTCTTTTTCTACTTCAGAAATCACCATGTAGTGTCCTGAAAAAGCTGCTGCCCTATCCACACCTAATGTCGCTTTTTTCTTACCTCTAAAATTCTATAATTATATTGTACAATAGAATTCAATTTATGCAGAAGGGTGGAAATAAGACATTCAAGCCCCTATTCACACACCCCAAAACGTGCTATTAGGGCCTGATATTCAAAAACATTTACTCGCTTAAAACTGGGTTTTGCAATTCTAAATGCACTTTACTTGTATAAGAGGGCTTTTGGAAATTGCTACAATATATGCCATTGAATTGTCAATAGGTTTTACCTGCATTAAGTGCGCTTAACCCGGGTAAATGACTTTTGAAAATTGCTATGATAGTATGTTGCATTTACATGTGTAACTCATTTAAAAATTCACCTGTATTTAAAAATAATGGGACCTGTGATAAATTACACAAGTTGTGGCGTTGTTGGCTAATGCACCTTTGTGAATAGGGGCCTATGTGTCTCCAAAATGAAGTCATTGCCATCAGCATCATTATTATATATTCATTTTTAAAGCCAAGCTTAGGAATCTAAGGGTAAAAGTCTGGCTGCACTGTATTAGATTGTTTCATTTCAACCTTGATTAAGGAAGTGTGAAATTTAAAATTTTTGATTTACAAACAAGTCTGGGGATTTATTCACAAATTCAGAAAGAAGACAGTTTTCATTACATTGCATTGCTGTAATTTGTGGTAAAATTATGCACTGGGGAAAATCTGCATCTGCAGCAGATCTGACTGAAAACGATATTTTTACAAAGAAAAAAATGATCAAATTCGGCCTGATTTTAAAACGCGTGCACAAATACCAGGGGTTACGCGTGTGGCCAGGTGCTGAAGTGCCGGGCCTCTAGAAGGGGTGGGCCGGGGGGCGGGGGGGGGGGGGTCTGAGCTGGGTGGGGGTGGGTGGGGGGGCAGGGAGCGGGCCAGGACAGCGACATTAGGCCCTGACCTGGGGAAGCGTATGTCAGTAGCTGGCTGGCGCGCGTAACTTACTTCTGCTCCAAAAGAGCAGGTAAGTTAACAAACAAAAATAAAAATAGGGTAAATAGATAGGGGTTAGGGGTTGGGGAGGAGAGGAGTATTGGTAGGAAGGATAGGGTTAGGGAACTTCCCTCTCAGTCTGCTCCTTAATTGGAGCGGACTGGGAGGGAACTGGGAACGAAATTGCGTCACTGCGCATAGTAAAAAATACCCCCCCCGCATGTGTGAGTCTCAGGCCGACCACACATGCACTCGTGGATGTTAAAATCTGGCGCGCATGTGTGCGCAGATGTTGAATTTTATAACAAGTGCGGTGACGCACTCATGTTATAACATCCGCGTGTCCATGTATGCGTGCTGGGAACTGCACGTGCATGGACAAGCGCGCGCTCCTTTTAAAATCTACGCCTTAGTGTACTGCATGCTGCAGGGAATATACATAATTGCTGCAAAAGTGAAACAAATCTACCTGGTTCACTCCTTCACCAAAGTTATTCACGTAACTGCCCTCCCCCCCCATTTAACCTTGATCTTTTATGACAAACTATCTTCAGAGGGATAGCCACGTTAGTCTAGTGTAGCAAAAATGACAAGAGCAGGGTGGTACCTTATAGCTTAATAGCCTCATCAACATGAATTTACATGTGATGTAGCGTCGCGGGGGGTTGGCTGCGCGTTTTGGAAGCACTAAGCCTCTTATAGCATAAGGGGTTGTGGACGCGCATCCGAAAAGCACGTCCAACCACGGGTTAACCAGTGCGCTTGGCTGAGTGCACTGCATTGCATCGGACTGTAAAAGAATAAAAAGGCTTGGACGTGGCAGATTTGTTTTCTGAATTCTGGCTGCAAGCTAGCAAAAAATCTCACCGGACTCTCACTTCCAAGGCAGAAGTTATTTAAAAGTTTGTATGCTCATGAAAGCCAGTTCAAGTCTGTGAGCTCCTCATCTGTTAAAATAGTATCCAGTGAACTGGCCTTGGGCAGACACCTACCAGTGTTAAAAGAAGAGAAGGGCACGAAATGAACACAATACACATCGCAGAGCTGAACGCCAATGGCACTGAACTCTTCCCCTAGCACCATTAAGAAGACCACATTTTGCCTGCTCCCATATCCTGCAAGTCTTCACAGTTCATTTTTTTGCGTTATCCGCATCCCTGTTTGCTGTCTTCATTCTCCCAACCTGGCCCTGCACTCTACCTCCAGAATCTGATTTCCGCTTAAACTGGGTCTTCTGCCTGCTGCTGATATCCTGCTCCTCCTGGGCCTGCAGGCCCCTTTTAAGAGCTTCCTTCTCCACACGGTGCTATCATCTTCCCACTGCTGCTGCTGCCTCTTCCTTTTTCCTCTGGCACCCCGCCCCCAGCTCTGTTCTCCTATCCTTCTCTCTCCTTTTGGGTGGTGACATAGCTGCACTGAGAGGTTTCTGGCTGCTACAGGAGCTTATGGCGGAGCAGAAGAGGGAGGAAGTGCAGGAGCAGCTTGCCTGAGGTCATCAAGGATGGCCCGAGATAATGTACTAAAGTACCTGACACTGGGACTTCATTAATGATGCCGGGCCATTGTGTTGGCATGCCAGATACCATGGAGGGCACTGCGAGGTAGGTGGGTCACAAAAAAGGGGGAGATGGGCCGGTTCTGGCCCTCGGGCCATAGTTTGCCTACCCCTGGTTTACACGCATACAGTAATGTTTCCCTCTGAAGACTTGTATAGAGGTTTCAACTAACAATTAGATAACTACAAAAGAAGGGACTACTGTTCTAATCACACAAAAGGAATATGAACTAAATCCTAATAAAAGTGTGTACAAACTATCATCATTCCTTAGAGCACTGCAAAGACAATGAACTTAAAAACTGTGGCATTTCTAAATGCTGAGCTACAATAAAGGTTAATACACAAGGACCTCTGAATATATGGAGAATGGACATGTGGATAATGAATTATGCAACAGACTCATTGTGTTAGTAATTTGCTGTGCTCTGTTGCTTCCAAGGCAGTCTACCAACAAGGGGGAAAAACCCTTCTATAATGCAAAAAAATTGTCCTTGGAAATGACACATCTTAAAGATCCATTTTCTAAGGGGGAGATATAAAATATGGGTCAGTGTTTAAGTGACAATTAAACCATGAGCTCATTTCATTTTCACTAATTTGTAAAAGAATATTCAGCATAATTATCTATATAAACACTAAGAGCAAAATGAAGCCCATTCCAACAGATGAGAGTCCCGAAGACTGATATGTGATAATAAAAAAAGAAGTATTTTGTTAATGCAAATGAAATAGAGTAAGTAATCACCTAGAGTGAGGAGAGACAGAAGGAAGATACATCTAGTTTATTAGGGAACTTAAAGCCTGAATATTTTGCTTTTACAGAGACGGAGTACAAATGCACAGTAATCTACATACAGAACCAAATTTCAAAAAACCCTAAAATGGATAACGTATCTGGCTAATGTTAACCAGATAAGTTATCCAGGTAAGATACTTCTGGTCACAACACCACAGGGGCTCAAATGGGGCTCTCATCAAGTGGCCAAGACCACATTGAGGTCCCCAGCATAGCACCAACCCTGCAGCCAGCAGGTGTCCCCCTTCAGTCTCGTCTTATAGCAAAAAGTACATGCAAAAAATAAAATAAGAAAACGTAAACAAACCCAATTCCGTGGGGTGGCGGGCGGGTTTCGTGAGGACTAACATCCTGCTGTCCTGTGAGAACACCTGTTACAGGTAAGCAACTCTGCTTTCTCACAGGACAAGCAGGATGGTAGTCCTAACATGTGGCATACCGAGCTGAGGATGCCCGAGCAAAGCACCAAATGTACCCAAAGATATGCAACAGGCACAAGAACTGGGGTGGAATTTGGTAAAGGGCATCCTGAACCCTACCGGGTTGGCGGAAGGATGTTGGTATCTCAGTTCGCAAATAAGTTGCGTAGCACAGACTGGCCAAAGATGGAATCTTGTCTGCCAGCTTTGTCTAAACAATAATGGGCTGTGAAGGTGTGGCAAGAACTCCAAGTAGCAACCTTACAGATGTCAGCAAGCGGCACCAAGCGTAGGTGCGCTGCTGATGTTGCCATGGCCCTGACAGAGTGTGCTTTAACACGGTCTTGAAGCGGAATGCCTGCCTGTTGGTAACAAAAGGAAATACAGTCCGCTAACCAGGAGGAGAGAGTCTGCTTACCCACAGGTTTGCCCAATTTGATGGGAAGGAAACAAATAATTGAGTGCATTTCCTGTGGGCAGCTGTATGGTCTAGATAAAATGCTAGAGCAAGTTTACAATCCAGGGTATGCAGAGCCCGTTCTCCTGGGTTTGAGTGGGGCCTGGGAAAGAAGGTGGGTAATATAATGGATTGATTGATATGAAACTCCGATACTACCTTAGGCAAAAACTTAGGGTGAGTGCGGAGTACTACCCTATCATGCAGAAGTTTAGTGTAAGGCGGGTAGGTGACTAAGGCCTGTAACTCACTAACTCTGCGAGCAGATGTGATCGCCAAAAGAAAAATCACCTTCCAGGTGAGATGGCGGAGATCACAGGATTGGAGAGGCTCAAACGGCGGTTTCATGAGCCGCCCCAAAACCAAGTAGAAGTCCCAGGAAGGGGCTGGAGGGCGCAGTAGAGATTTAAGGTGGAGCAAGCCCTTCAAAAAGCATGTTACGAGGGGTTGTACTGAAATAGGTACATCCCCGACACCTTTATAGAAGGCGGCTACCGCACTGACATGTACCCTTATAGAAGAAGTTTGGAGACCTGACTCTGACATGTGCCACAGGTAGTCCAGAATCTTCAGTGTGGAACAAGTGAAGGGATCGATGGACATGGAAGAACACCATACCGCAAACCTTTTCTATTTGTAACGATAAGACTGCCTTGTGGAAGGCTTTCGTGAAGCTACTAGGACATGGGAAACCGGCTCTGAAAGGTTAAGAGGTTGAAGTATTACATTTTAAGTCCAACCTCTTTTTTAACACCTTTGAACATCCAGGCAGTCAGGGAGAGGGCCTGGAGGTTGGGGTGACGAAGGCAGCCGTTGTTCTGAGTGATCAGAAGCGGGTCCTTCCCCAGAGGAATGTGCCAGTGCACTGATAGGTCGTGGAGAATTGGAAACAAGACCTGGCGTGGCCAATGAGGGGCTATGAGACTCATTAGTCCCTTGTCCCTTTGCAATTTCACGAGAGTCTTTGAAATGAGTGGAAGTGGAGGGTACGCATAAAGGAGACCGTTGGCCCACGAGAGGGAGAACGCGTCTCTTGGCTGAAAGTGTTGGCTACAAGCGAGAGAGAAGAAGTTCCCTACTTTGCGGTTGTGAATTGACGCAAAGAGGTCTATGTGAGGATAACCCCAACGTTGGAATATTGAGTCCGCTACAGTGGGGTTGAGGGACCACTCGTGCGATTGAAAAGTGCGACTCAGCTTGTCTGCCAACACATTGTCCACTCCCGGCAAGTAGGTGGCCCTGAGATACATCGAGTGGGAAAGGGCTTCCGCCCATATCTGTGCAGCTTCCTGACACAGGAGGTAGGAGCCCGTTCCCCCTTGCTTGTTGATGTACCACATGGCCACCTGGTTGTCTGTTTGAATCAGGATGACCTGATTGGAAAGGTGATCCTGAAAAGCCCTGAGAGCATATCTGATTGCAAGAAGCTCCAGGAAGTTTATTTGGTGTTTGGCTTCCTCTGGAGACCAAATGCCCCGAGATTGCATGTTTGTACCAGTGCACCCCAGCCGAGGTTGGAGGCATCTGTTGTCAAGGTTATTTGAGGTTCTGGAACCTGAAATGGAAGACCTTGAGCAGATTGGATTGGTTTATCCACCAAGCCAGAGATAAGCGGAGCTGGTTGGTGATGTGGACAATGGTGGACATTGGCTGAGAAGACTGAATCCACTGCGATCTTAGAGTCCACTGCAGTACTCTCATGGCCAGGCGGGTCATGGGAATGACATGCACCGAGGAGGCCATATGACTCAGGAAGATCAGAAAGTGACGTGCAGTTGAGTGTTGTCGAGACTGCAGTCGACGGGCCAGAGAGGCAAGAGTGAAAGCTCGATCCTGAGGTAGGAAGGCTTTCGCCTTTAGAGTGTCCAAGTCGGCCCCTATGAACGACAGGGTTTGAGAGGGAGCTAGCCTGGATTTTGGATAGTTTATGAGAAACACTAGGGAGATCAGGGTATGGCACGTGAGACACAGAGAAGCCAGTGCAGCTTGCTGAGTAGGAGCCCTGATCAACCAATCGTCGAGATAGGGATAGACTTGGACACTTTGCTTCCTGAGAAAGGCAGCTACCACTATGAGACACTTGGTGAAGACTCATAGGGCAGATGCTAGGCTGAATGGTAACACTCGATACTGGAAGTGTTTTGGGCCTACTAGGAACCGCAGGAATCTGTGATGTGACGAAGTAATGGAAATGTGTGTGTAGGCGTCCTGGAGGTCTAGAGAGCAGAGCCAGTCTTCCCTTTGGAGAAGGGGAAGAAGAGAACCCAAGGTTATCATCTTGAACTTTTCTCTTTGAAGGTATTTGTTTAAGGTGCGAAGGTCCAATATTGGGCGAACCCCACCTGACTTTTTTGGTATCAGGAAATACCGGGAATAGAAATCCTGCCCCTGTTGGGAGAGGGGCACTGGTTCTATTGCTCGGGACTGGAGGAGGAGGGAGACCTCCTGCTCTAGGAGTGGTGAGTGGTTGGATGTTCCCCACGTCAGCCGAGGTGGGGAATCCAGTGGAACAGAGAGAAAGTTGAGGTGGTAACCTTGGGTTATTACAGCGAGTACCCATTGATCTGTGGTGATTGTGTGCCATGGTTTGGAGAAGTGGCACAACTGGCCTCCGACGGGAATAGTCGGAAGTGGAAGCTGGGTACTGTTCTCTAGGAAGGAGTCAAAAGCCAGACGCTGAACCTGGCTGGGAGGCTGGCTGTGACTTCTGTACTCGAGTTTGCTTGGATTGGCCTTTGTGGTATGGCTTAGAAGCTCGAGCCCTGGACGCCGGGGGATAGAAACTCCTTTGCCAGTAGAATTGCCTCTTGGATTCTCTTCTAAAAGAACATTTGGAAGAGGAAGAGAGATCAGAAGGCAGTAAGGAGAGCTGGAGCAGAGTCTCTTGGTGGTCCTTGAGCTGCGCCACTGCTTCTTGAATCTTTTCTCCGAAAAGATTATCCCCAGCACAGGGCAAGTCAGCTAACCTGTCCTGTACTTCTGGTCTGAGGTCTGAAGACTTTAGCCAGGCCCATCTCCTCGCACTAATTCCTGGAGGTGGTGTTGAAGATGTCATATGCCGAACGCACTTCATGTTTGGCAGCATCTATTTATTTATTTATTTATAACTTTTTCTATACCGAAGTTCAGGTAACAGAGTTACTTATCACTCCGGTTTACATTGCAACAGATATAAATATTAAACAATGACAACAAGTGTCTTACAGAGAACAGGAAGAGACAACTTGGATAACAAAGCTGGGAACAAGAACATCTAGACCCTTTTGTGCTAGGGCATGAAGTTGGTCCTGGAATTGCAGAGGTAAGGCTTCAGCAAATTCTTGAATCTTCGTAAACAGGGCCCTATTGTACTGGGTCATGTATAATTGATAGGAAGCAATGTGAGAGATGAGCATTGACTCATGAAATACTCGTCTTCCAAACGTATCCAGAAATTTCTGTTCCTTTCCTGGGGGAATGGAAGAGTGGGGTTTGGCGCATCGTGCCCTCTTCTGGGCTGACTCCACAACTACTGAATGATGATCTAGTTGAGCTCTCTGGAAGTCAGGGGCTGGCTGAACTAGATAGGTGGCATCTGCTTTACGGTTAACAGGTGCTACAGAGCCAGGGCATTCCCAATTTGTCTTTAAAAGGTCCAAAAGGATGTCATGAATAGGGATAGACATGATTTCCTTAGGAGCATCGAGAAACTGGAGAAGTTGTAACAACTGATGCCTAGAGTCCTCTTCAGTCTGAAGCTGGAATGGAACTGTTTCAGACATTGCCTTAACAAAATTGATAAAGGACAAGTCCTCTGGAGGAGAACACTTCCTTTCATCAGGAGGAGAGGGCTGTGAAGGCAGATCATCTGAATCCTGGGACGAATCATTGGTCCAGGGATTGTATGGCTCATCATCAGCTCCCATATGTTCATCAGAAGGGAGTAACAGTGTTATTCCGGAAGGTCCGGGCCTAGGCATCGATGGCTTTGAAAGTGGGATCGAAGGCATCGATTGAGGCATCGATGGCATCAAGGGAAGTACCGGAGGTATCGAATGAGTCAACGATGGAATCGGTGACATCGATGGATGTGTCGGTGGTAGCACTCCGGAGGGCGGAATGGAGATCGGTGATTCTTCTTCTTCTTCCGATGACAAGGGTATCGGTGAGGAAGGAATCGGGGCCATCGGTTCTCTCGGATGCACTGGTGGAAGGGCACAGATTAACTTGTACATTCTTACCAATAGCGGTGCAAGCGCCAGGGTATCGGATCGGTGGCCGGCTCGGGAACCGGCATCGATGGAGGATTGAACTCCTGGAGTGCTTTTCCGATAGCCTCTTGGATCATCCGATCCAATTCCTTATGGAAACCTAGGGCATGGATACCCGGTTCCGGAGTAGAAGGCAGCACTGGCGTAGCCAGAGGGTCCATCGGTGAAGGTGGAATCGCGGATCCTGGCACCTATCCACGTGGGGAATCCCTTGGTGTCCCAGAGACAGAAGAGGATGGGGCCTTTTCTGTTCGAGACTTCTTTGTCGGTGGCTCAGACAACGTTGATGCCGAGGGCTTGCCTGTATCGGTGGCCTGAGCTTTACAGTGGCGGTGTCGATGTTTTTCTCGATGATCCCCTCAGTCTTTATCCTGAGGAGGAACAGAGGGGGTCGACACCCACAGAGTCGTCAAAGCCGGTTGGGCAGCGGTGGTTTCCCGGTGCTGGCGCGAAGTAGATAGTACTGGTTCAGACGACATCGAACCTATCGATGGTGTCAGGGTTTTTGGCCAAAAGAGAAGTCCCATCTTCTCCAGCCTAGACTTGCGACCCTTTGGTGTCATTTGGGCACATTTGGTGCAAGTAAGGACATCATGGTTGTACCCCAAACACATCACACAGACCGTGTGAGGGTCAGTGATGGACATCGGTCGAGTGCAGTCAGGGCACCGACGGAAACCCGACGCCATGGCCTCGACAAAATTTAGCCGCGGTGTGGTCGATGGTCGGTAGGCCGCGAGAGAAAAACTCGACGGGAATCAATATCGATAAGGGAACCCCTAAGGGGTACAATTTTTTTGAAATTTTTGAAGAAGTTCTGTGAGGAAAAATTCCTGTCAGGAATCTCTGAAGACCTCCTTAACCTGTGTGACTACTGCTGTGCGGAAAAAAGAAGACTGAAGGGAGACCCTTGCTGGCTGCAGGGTTGGTGCTATGCTGGGCATGCCCAGTAGGTGCCAGTCAAAGTTCTAGAAACTTTGACAAAAGTGTTCCGTGATTGGGCTCCATCCTGATGATGTCACCCATATGTGAGGACTACCATCCTGCTTGTCCTGTGAGAAAGCATTTGACAAAGTTCCTCATGAGAGGCTTCTAGGAAAAGTAAAAAGTCATGGGATAGGTGGTAGTGTCCTTTTGTGGATTACAAACTGGTTAAAAGACAGGAAACAGAGAGTAGAATTAAATGGACAATTTTCTCAGTGGAGGGGGGTGGGCAGTGGAGTGCCTCAGGGATCTGTACTGGGACCCATGCTTTTCAATGTATTTATAAATGATCAGGAAAGGAATACAAGTGAGGTAATCAAATTTGCAGATGATACAAAATTGTTCAGAGTAGTTAAATCACAAGCAGATTGTGATAAATTGCAGGAAGACCTTGTGAGACTGAAAAATTGGGCATCCAAATGACAGATGAAATTTAATATGGATAAGTGCAAGGTGATGCATATAGGGAAAAATAACCCATGCTATAGAGAAAAAAATGTGTGAAGTTTGCTGGGCAGACTGGATGGGCCATTTGGTCTTCTTCTGCCGTCATTTCTATGTTTCTATGTTTCTATAGTTACACAATGTTAGGTTCCATATTAGGAGCTACTACCCCGGAAAGAGATCAAGGCATCTTAGTGGATAATACATTGAATCTCTTTTAAACTCCACTATGCTAGTCATCTTTACAACAGGTAACTTATAAAACATGAAGAAAAATACATAATCATGCAAATACTCACAGCAAAATTGGAGCCTGTGCTTTTCTTGATGTCATCAACAGTTAATCCTTCTGAAATTTCAATCAAGGTGAGCCCTTTTTTCTTGTCCACATCAAACACAGCCTGTTACAATGAACAACACCTGGTAATTTCTTATTTGAAAACCAATACACATTTTGTATCTGTACAGGTATATAAAATCATTACCAGAACTAAAATTGTTCTGAACTACTTAGTGGGAAAAAAGTGAAGGTGACCTTTCTTGTTGCTCAACCCTGCAAAACAAAGTAACTATCAATGTTTGAATGAAAAAAAGAAGTATGTGATAAAAGCACTACCTAATTCTACTTAATTAACATTTAACATTCTAAATCAATTTACCTAAGCCTCAAAAACTACACATCAGTCAGTATTGCGGCACCTTAAAGCAGCAGGTAGCTCTTAGCACCTTCACTTTCTATCACTGAAGGAACCCTGACTTCAGTGATTAGCATGCAGGATTATACTGACCAAACAAAGTTGACAACAGTCCACAAAAGCGTACTATTCCCTGAAGAAGGAGATTAACCACTCCGAAACATTACAATGTAGGACCATGATCTACTACTAAGAGGCTCGCCAATACAGTGGACTTACTGCAGATAAGTGTGGAGATAGCTTGTAGTAACAAGCATCTGTATGAAATAGCTATAATCATAAGCATTCATAAACCACGCACAGAGTGACTGATGATTACAAAGTCCCTGTGCAAGTTAGGGCAGATCTGGTTTGGAAAGCCTTAAGCACTATATGATGGTCTCTCTATAAAAACCAGCCCTCGTTTATCACTGTAGCAAGATTTTTATATATTGGATATGCATATAAAAAACCATGAGCTGCACAAGTTCGGACTTAACTGGATAAGTAGCAACATTTATCTTTCTAGATTCCAATTTATTCAGCTAAGTAGCAGCAAAGCCGCTACTTATCTGGGTAAGTCTGAAAAATGTTGCTTGTCTATCTAAGTAGAGCCTTTCAGACTTATCCGGTTTGATAGCGGAGTAAGTCTTAAATCGCTACTTATCTGGTTAAATCAGAAACCCGATTAAGTAGCGTTTTTAGACTTATCTGGATAAGTAGCATTTTAAGACTTATCTGGCTACCTTACATATCTGGAGAAGTCTGAAAAGCGTTACTTGGATGGACAGATAACACTTTTCAGATTTCTCCATTTAAGTAGTGCTTCTATTTATCTGGATAAATTTGAATTTGTCCATCTAAGTTTCAGTAAAGGTGCTACTTAGCCAGATAAGTCAGAATTTAGCAAGATAAGTGTGTGCAAATGAAACTTATTTTTACTTAAAATTTTTAAGGGATATGCGAATAGATCTTACATTTATTTTATTTATTTATTTATTTATTTACGGTTTTTATATACCGGCATTCATGATACAATCACATCATGCTGGTTTACAGTTACACAGGGAGGTGCATGATAAACTAAAAACTTGAACTTGTGTGAAGAAAGAATGCAGTTACAATGAACAGGGATGGTCAAACTAGGAGAAGAGAGAAATACAAGAGGAAAAATTACATGCATTATTTAGACACATCTATCCACCATAAGTCGGCTTTTACCTACTTAAGTCGGGGGATTTACTAACATGTGTGCAGCAAAGAAGCAACCAGTTTTACCAATTAGTTTACCAGCTCATGAAGACCCTCCTACCTCTTTAGCCTGAAATCCTCTTACCCAGTCATTTTTTTTTTTTTTAACATTTAAGATGTTAATGATCACTTTTTATTATTATTATTAAAATTTTATATACCACTTGTAAAGCATGTTAACCAAGCTGGGATACATTAAAAACAAAAGAGGATAAAAGATAAAACAGACAAGGGGAATATAATAAAACTAAATTAAAATCACAATCCATCAAAAAACAGTTCTTAATACAATTACCTAAAACAAACCAAAACAGAAATAATATATACATCGATGATAAAAAAAAAAAAAAAAGTAATTGACAGGAAGATGTTATTATCCACCAAAGTCAGAGGTGTGGTCAGATTTTTTTTTTTTCTCTTTTACTTTTTCATATTCTGGGAGTCTAGTAAGATATCTATCCGTAACCCATGAATGGAAAATTGGAGTACCAGTGGGTCAAAATCTATTTCAAACAGTATGGCTGGCAGTTAAAGATAATTTAGATTATAGGTATATCGATCAAATAGCTGACTCATTTGATGCTGCCTTATGTACTATTACCAATAAGGCTGCTCCTGTTTTAAATAAGATCTCTCAATGAGTCCATGCCAGGGTACATTGGTTTGATAAGACCTTGGTTCTTAGTAAAAGGATAAAGAGAAAACTAGAAAGGAAATTGAGGCAAACCAGGAACAATTCTAAGCACTTATTTGATAAAGCAAGATATCTTGCTGGATTTTGAAGTCTTTGAATTGGCCACATTATTGGTTTAATTCAGTTAAGAGAATTATTGATGGTTCAGAATGTACAGTTCACCCTGTAACATTTTCTTCAGATGATTTTGCATCCATTTTAATGAGCAAAGCTGAGTCTTTGGCATCACATTTCAACAGCGATACTGAGTCTTTTGAAGAGTTGGGTAATACCAAATTAGAAAAATATATGTCCCAGCTTAAAAATTCTGTCTGCATTCTGGATCCAGGTCCCTTTTCCGTACTGTATTTGCTTAGGGAGGATTTCCTAGACATTCTGAATTCGTTATCCGAGGGTCATGTTCCCTCTATATTGAAAAGGGCAGGGAAATGTAGATAAAGAATCTCCCGCCAGTTATCGCCCTATATCTAATTTGAGTATATTAAGCAAAATCCTAGAAAAGGTAGTTTACAGACCATTTGCCAATGTTTTGAAAGATTATATTATACTTCATCTGTACCAATGCGGGTTTAGACAGAAACACACCACCTAAACTCTGTTGGTCTCTATTATGAATTATTTACTGAGTGAATTTGATCAAGGAAGGGCTGTAATTGGTATATATTTAGATGTGTCCTCTGCCTTTGATACTGACTCCCATCATATTTTGTTAGAGCGTTTAAAGGGACTGAGAGTGGGGTTGTAGTATTCAAATGGTTTGAATCATATTGTCATTTGCATGAACAAGTTTTGCTTAATGGTTGTTCTTTTACTTGGTTTACAGTTCCTACTGGGGTTCCCCAGTGATTAGTTTTGTCGGCAGCCTTATATAATGTAAATAAGCTCCCACTGTGTTCTGTGACAGATCAACATTATAGAATGTTTAGAATGTTCACAGACGATATACAGTTGTATTCTTCTGTAAAAGTTTCACTACAAGCAACTTTAAATCTGGTTGTTGAAGACCTTTAGGTCATTAATACCTGGATGTGCAAAAATCATCTTAAGTTAAAATGTCAACAAATCAGAACTTATTTCTCTTGAGACCAACACTACTAGCAAAATCAGAATGTTGACTCTTATAAGATCTTCGGAAATAACACATTTTATAAACTTATACAGAATCTAGGTTTTCTTTTTGACTCTCAACTGTCATTTTGGCTCCAAATCCAACAAGTTTTACAAGTGGGTTTTTATAAATTGCATTTACTTCGGCTGTTACGATTTGTTTAAGACAAAGCTGATTTTTGGATTATCATACAATCTTTTGGTATTACTGTTAATGATTATTGTTGGGTTGGGTTGGGTTTCCGGCCTCTAAATTCATCCTCTCCAGCTATTGCAGAGTTCTGCTGCCCGTTTGATTTCTGGGGCCTCTAGATGGGACCATGTGTCCCCACTATTAATTAATCTTCACTGGTTGCCCATTAATAAATACATTGAGCTCAAAATGTTGATGTTAGTTTTTAAGGTTTTTAAGGCTAAGAGTCAGTCATTTTTAAAAGCACTTTTAAATATATTTGCCTATACAGAACTTGCAATCCCAATGTAAATTGTTACTGCAGGTACTCACTATAAAACAAGCACGATTAATGGAAACCCGTAAATGAACTATATTTGTTATTGGACCTTTGCTGTGCATTGCCCTTCCAGATTCACTGAGAAATATTGATAACGTTTTAACATTTCATAAGCAACTTAAGGCTCTCTTACTTCTGCAAACTTAATTATATCCGAAGATGTGGTGTTGGATAATTTATTACAGAAGTTAAGATTGTTTGAATTTATATTTGATATATTATTTTTTAATGTATTTGATGTTGTTGTAATCTGCCCAACATAGGTTTCTATTTCAGGCGGAATAGAAATGATTTTAAATAAATAAATAATACATATTACCTGTTTACAGAAAATTGAGCAGGTGTAAATATACATGAGTAAGGTGCCAAATTTACATGGGCATATTGCTTATAAAATAGCAACTTATGCAAATAAATATTGGCCCCTTCCCAGAACACCCCAACCCTGTGCAAATTTACTCGCAGGCCCTGATTTACAGGTGTATGTTGAAGTTTCTAAAGTAACATATACTGGCGTATATTCTATTTTACCCACGGAAGTATTATTTTTTATGTACGCAACTTTTGAAAATGCAACTTGAATTATTGATTACAATCTCTGATAATGGAAAATAGTACTTAATAACAAATAGGGAAAACATGCAGAGTCATAGCTTTGGGAATGTTTCTAACAGATTTGTAGAAAGGATGGTGTGTGTGTATGGAAAGGAGGGGGAACTGTGATGGAGGTGTATTTGTAGAAATGGTATGTGTGGGTATTTGTGAGGGGTATAGGTGGGGTGTGTGAGGGATGTGTATGGGTATATGTGTGTTTATGAATGGGTGGAGAGTAGGCATGCATATAGGTGTATGTGTTTGCTTAGTGGATGTGTGGGACTGTGGATCTGTGTGAAAGGTGTGGGCGTAGAAGTTTGTCTAGGTGTGTGTATGTGGGGCATGGATTTGTGGTTGATGTGTAGGAATGTGTGGGTGTGGATGTGTGAGAGTGAGTAGGTGACAAGTGAATGAAGATTTGTGTGTGTGTTATATATATATATATATATATATATATATATATATATATATATATATAAATAAAAGGTGGCATGTGTGGGGACATGTGTAGGATATGTTTATGGGTTTGTGTGAAGTGAATGGATGGGTGTGTGGATTGTCTGTGTGTGCAAAAGACTTTGGAAGTGTGGGTGGGAGATGGTCTTTAAAGCACCTTTTGAGGTCAACCATAGCCGGTTGCTTAAGTTATTTTTCCCTGTGCCAAACTGCTGGAAGGGTGAAGGGGGGTGCTTTTGGAATGGAGTGGTAGTCAACATTTTACATCTGTAACAGCTTCCCATAAAAAGCTATGGGAATTATTTTTTAAGGCTTGACTCTCTGAAAATACCAACCCTATGCTTCTGGCTTTCAAACTCATACAAGATATTCATATTTTGTCCTGCATGCCAAACTTGGTGATTTTCTTTCCATTTTTTGCCATTATTGTGCCTATGGATGAACAATTCTTTTCAAGTTCTATTTATTGTAAAGCATAAACAGTAAAATTAATGCTTATGGTTCTAGAACTTTGAGCAGTCCTCTGAATGTCTTCTCCTCTCTGTTTCAGTACCTATGGTACAAGATGCATATAATTATAGATGCTTACATAGTGAAACTTGCTTCACATTTTATGGGGCAAAATATATAAACAATGAAAACATTTTACCTTCTCAGTAATGATACGGTCTACACATTGTTTCCCAGTCAGTGGTAAAGTACATTTCTCCAATATTTTGTGTGCACCATCCTGTAATAAATCACAAATGAAACCACTACTTTTTGGAAAACAACTCAAATAGCAAAATGTATAGTTAGCACAAAACAGTAAAAGGTTTCAGTAAGAGAATCATGCAAATGCAATATTCTTGCTATCACTAAAGCACAAGTAATTCAAATTATGTGAATGCTTCAAAATGTAATAATCAGCTCTAGTGCAAATACTGTAGTACACATTAGCCATATTTAAAGGCCTCAGAAGAGGCATATATGGAACCAGAGCACAGGCTGAGTTTCACTGCTACTGTTAAGTCTACCATGAGTGTCTCCATAAAAGATGTTCACCTTATTTTCTGGTCTGCCTTCAAACACTTTTTTTTATGGCTAAACTGTAATTCTAACACTAATCACTATGAAGAGCTAGAGGTAAGATGGAAACTCAAGCCTAGCACTTGGTACAGAATGCTAAATGCTGGCCCAGCTACTTAAACATAGTGGGGCGGATTTTAAAAGGATTACGCGTCTAAATCCTTAGGATTTACGCGTAAATCCGTGAATAAAGGCTGCTCCGATTTCGGAGCGGCCTCAGAGGGAACGGTGACAGGCTGCGCGGCTTGGCGCGCGCCGGCTGCCCAAAATCGGCAGCCTTGCGCGCGCCGATCCAGGATATTAGAAGATACGCGCGTATCTTATAAAATCCAGTGTAATTTTGTTTGCGCCTGGTGCGCAAACAAAAGTACGCGAACGCGCTTTTTAAAAAAATCTACCCCACTGAGTCTATTTTTTATAGGCCCGGCGACGCGCGCAAAGCTCCGGGACACATTTCAGAAGGGCACTGAGATATCTGGCAAACCTTGCTGACTAACTCTAGATCTGCTTCAGAACAGGTCTAAAGTTATGCAACGTTATGTGGCTGGATAACATGCTACTTAACTGGATTTCTCATTAAGATATCTAAGTAGCATCATAAGCAATCCAAAAAAAATAGGGTAAGCGGACCAATCCCCTCCCTCCCCCCAAAACATTATACAAAGGCCGGTCTGTGCAAACATCACCTCCAAACCAAATTTAATTGTTTAAAAATTTGCGGTATTTTACCCGGCCCCCTGTCCCGGTTTTCGAAAAATTGTAGCATCAGCTGATCCTTTCCCTTTCTTCCCAACCACCCGGCCATACTAATGGTCCTCGGTCCCCGCCACGACCCTTCCCATACCCATCGGATACCTTACTTTTTGCTAGCCGGGAGCGAGGGACCCACTGCACTGCTCCCGGAGCCTCCAGCACTGCTCTAACTTTAGCCGGATAACTTGTCCATTAAATGGCCTGCTGAACATTGGCCTCTTTATATTTATTTCTCTCTAAATGGCATTAACATGGGCAGCCAGAACAATTCTAATCTGTATCCCCCCCCCATTCTGCCCCTGTAACCAGAGGCAAACAAGGCCCTCTTCCATATCCTCTGTGAGCTTTCACCCTCTCCTAAGAGGCAGCATCTGCTGTTAAACAGAGTTATGCCTTAATTTCAAGTTAGTGTGCCTACCACTCTTGGTAGGGAGGTGTGCCCCATTCTGCCTCACCATGATATCTCATCTCTAAATACCTCCCATCTGTTTGGATTCAATCTCCACTTTGGTTTGGGTATTTTCTGCCAAAGCTACAACAGTGTACAATTGATTCAAATAAAAAGTTTCTACAGTGCAGATTAACACAATGAAGTTATGTCATCAGTGACAAAAGTGGCAGATGTAGCCTGGCCTGCAACCATACGGGGAGGGTGGGGACTTGTTCCCATGGCATGATTTAAGAATCCTGTCGATGACCATGGACCATACCAACAGCGTCAGAGGTCCCCCTCTCTGCCTGCCCAAAGCTCACAGCTCCTCCCTGCTCCTGCCAGCCAGGACTGGATTTCCTTCTTGCCAAGGTTCAAAATGCAAGCTAGGAATAGCAGAGCAGATGGCAGACAATGAAGAAGACGGTGAGGGATGGAACTGCATTTCATGAGCAAGTCTCCATGTTAGGCAGAGCTTCTGAACACCTCTGACTCCTAGTTTGTCATTTTTTAGCTAAATTCCTATGTGTTATGATTAGAGATGTGCAAAAATGTATAAAAACGGGTTTGCAAACTAATTTGACAAACTCACATAAAATCTGAAAGTTTCCCAAATTAATGGAAGGCCCCTTTTTGTGTCAGAATAAAAATTGCTGTCAATATCTGCAACAGATTTGTGGAAATATACCAGTGGATTTTTCATAAATTCAGTAAACGCGTCAAATTACAAATTTCTTTTTGTAAACATGAATCAGGCTTAAATCCACCCTAGTTTGATTTAAATTAGTTGTCACACTCCTAGTTATAAAAAATAAAAAAAACTACAGAAGTGAAAAAAGTGCAAGTCCATAAAGATTAAATTCACCTACATTTTACACAATATATACTCGAATGAATATTAATGAGACTATCATAAAGACATGTTCCACTTGTGAAAAGCAATCAGAGAGTGTGTTAATGTTATAATTATCAGTCTTTCTCATTGAAAATGTTTGATTTATACATTGCAAATAAAATTCATATACAATATATATCAATGGTCTGTGTCATAATAGGGTTCACATTCAATAGACTGGCTAAAGTTAGCCGCATAACTTGTCCCGTATATTCAGCGGGATAAACATCTCGCTGAATAAACTTGCTTAAGGTTAAAAGCCTAACTGGCTATATTTGAATACAGCAGTTTAGGTTTTAAGTTCTTTGGCCTTGTGTGGCTGGATAACTTGCTACTTATCTGGATATTTTCAAGGATATCAGGGTAAGTAGCACTGTATAAAAAAATAAAGAAATTGTAAAAGGGCCTGTGGCTCAATCCCCTCCTTCCCCTACAATATTTCAAATATGGTTCCGTCGGGCCCTGCATCTCCCACCTCCCAGCCCTCTCTAAATTATTAAATACTTCTGATCTGGAGAGACCTCTTTTTTCCTCCTCTGCCATTGCTGCAGAAATGAGACCCAATAGTGCCTCTCTCTTCCTCCTGCAGCAGTGTTTCTCACAGAAGAGAGGCACAGGAAACCATCTGGCAGTGCATTTGCCGAAGAGTCCAGAAGTGTGCCAGGGGCTAGGACTGCCCTGGTGATCAGCATAGGCATCTCCTTCCTCTCACCAGCACCAGGGGTGACAGGGAGCAGCACTTGTACTTGCATAAGAGGCTCCACAGACCAGCATAAAGTGACAGAACATCTAGGAGACATGACTATATGCCTGGGAAGTGTGGTGTTGAGGCAGGCTGGTCTGCGAGTGATCCCCAATAACTCCTTTCTTACACCTCTGTGAAATTAAGATTTAGATACCCGAAACTGGGAAATTCTAGAATATTTCAAATCTGATGCCTGAAAATTTACAAAACATGCGCGCGGGCGTAGATTTGTTCGCACAACCCAGCGCGAACAAATCTATGCCGCGCGCATATTATAAAATCCAGGGTCGTCGCGCACAGGGGGTGCACAATTGTGCAACCTGTGCGCGCCGAGCCGAGCAGCCTGCCTCCGTTCCCTCCAAGGCCGCTCTGAGGGAACTTTCCTTCTGCCCCCCCACACCTTCCCCTCCCTTCCCCTATCTAACCCGCCCCCAGCCCTAATTAACCCCTCCGACCTTTATTGAAGATGTTACGCCTGCCCCTGGCCTCTGGGCAGGCATAACTTGCGCACACCGGCTCTCCATCCCCCGGCCCGGTGGCTGTTCCAGAGGCCTCGGTCCCGCCCCCGAACATCCCCAGGCCGGAGCCCCGCCCCCAGAATGCCCATTTTTTCAAGCCCCGGGACTTACGTGCGTCCCGGGGCTTGTGTGTGCCACCGAGCCTATGCAAGATAGGCTCGGCGTGTACAGGGGGAGGCTTTCAGGGGTTGCATGCATAACCCTTTGAAAATCTACCCCACTGTGAATTAAGTAGGACCTTAATAATATTACATGAACTTTTTAGATTTCTTCTTCAGATATCATTTATTTGACATCCAAAAGAGATCTATATGATCATGAAGGCTCATGTATTAAATCTTTTTTGTTGGCCGAATACAAGATATCAGTCAACTTCAAAGGGTTAATTAACTTTTAGACTTAAGCCTTTAGGTTTGAAGCTTTAATTTCTAGGAGCGCTTGATTTTTACACAGATACTAGTATGTCCATATTCAGATGGTTTCTTTTGAATTTTCTGCCATGCTTACCAGTTCCAACTTATCCAGCTAAATTGTTATCAACATAAAAGTTTAGCCGGCTTCTAGGGTGGGGCTGACTTAGCTAAATAATTTACCTGGATAACTCCATTATTCAAAGTTATCCAGGTAAAATATCCAGCTAAGTCTGGTTGTGCTGTGAAGCAGTCCTACAGTTATCTGAATAAATTTGATGTATCTATCTGGATATATTCAGCAACACACCGCACTGCTGAATATCCAAGTCAAGTTATCTGGATAAGTTTATCCAGTAACTCACCTTCTTTTAATTGCCTACTAGCCATCTCTATTGGGTAATGAATAGGTAGGTGAAGAGCATGACTGCACATCTGCAGCTAATTTTACAGCAGTGAAAAAACTCCTTCCCAACCCTAAAATATGGCAAATCAGTTTAAGATTCTGATTTTGTTGTCTTTTCAGTAAACTGCTTAGGTAAATAAGAAAACCTTCATGCCAATAACTGCATTAAAGATAAATGGAAAATGTACGTATCCTTAAGAAATAAAGCACAGGATAAGGTAATATAAGATGCAACTGAAACATTCACAGTTGCAGGGCTGCAATGCATTTTCATAATGGGAGGACCATTGCAGGTCACCAAGGCATTATATGATACCCAGAATGAAGCACCTATAGGAAATGTATACACACCTGGAATTGAAATTTACTTTAAAATAATGAAACACTATTGCAAAGAAAAGGGTCTTAGTTGCAAGTTTTATCAGGAGTTTGGAAATGAGTTTATATTAAAAAAAACAAAAAACAAAAAGAATACTCATTCTAAATTTAGCAATGTGGTCAATATTTAGTCAATCACAGCTACTAGCCGCTGGTGCAAAATAAATCTAGCTGCTGACCTTTTGCATTTGCAGCTTCTGGTATTTACTAGGAAATGGACTGTAACTGTGAGGTGTTTGTTTTTAGAACGGAAGAAGCACTTTAGAATTTAATGACTTGGTTTCTACAAGCTATCGCCAACGCTTAGCTGGCTGTTACCTTTAATAAACATGCTTAATATTTCTGCCAGTAAATGCAACAGTGCTGCATTATTAGGTCCAGGAGAGAAACAATAGGTGTGATCACATGGTGGAACATGGAAGGAACTTTATCGCACAGATGTGGGGGTGAGGGAGAATCTTTAATGGGGCACCGAACTGGAAATGTGCACATGCACACTTCAGGCAATTATCAAACACAAGGTATCTGCACCCATTGTATTTGAGTGTTGGCTTGCTATGTGGATGAAAGTGCGTGCATGCACTTGACAGTGTTAAATGATGGCCTAATGCATGCGTGCCAGCATACCTGCATAATTTTTTTAAAATTATATGTACTGTATACTTGTAGTTTCCAAATACACCTCCAAAATGCACCTTGCATTACCTCTTTTTCAAGATGCTAAATGTATGTGTGTTGTGAAAGTACATACATTCTTTCAGGTGGCTAAAATTTCACTTAGCGGCTGATTTAGGTGTGTTAACACTTGTTTGACCCCAAAATAGAGAAAGTTCACGTCCCGGTCCTTACCTCAAGGGTTCCTGCTGGCTGGGAACGAAGCAGAATCAAGATCTGGGTGTCCCCGCGGGGGAGACGCCATTACGGGTCTGTCCCTAGGCGTGTGCACGCAAGTCTCTCGCACTTTTCTGGACAGTTTCCCGCCGGAGGGTGGCTCCGCCCTGAGTCTGACGTCAGACGCTGCGGCCTACTTAGGGCCACCGAAGACACCCGATGAGCGCCTTGCAACAGGGTTCCTTCGATCCCCAGTTGCCTCAAGCCCCGGAGTCAGCCACCGTCTTGGCTACTCCGTTCCTGCCTGCCGGTTCCTGCTTGCCAGCCTGTCTACAGCCCACGCCGGGTTCCAGCCCGTCTACAGCCCAAGCCGGGCTCCAGCCCGCCTACAGCCCAAGCCGGGCTCCAGCCCGCCTACAGCCCAAGCCAGGCTCCAGCCTGCCTACCGCCCAAGCCGGGCTCCAGCCTGCCTACCGCCCACGCCGGGTTTCAGCCTGCCTAAAGCCCAAGCCTGCCTTTAGCCCAAGCTGGGTTCCTGCCTGTCTACAGCCCACGCCAGGTTCCTGCCTACAGCCCAAGCCGGATTCCCGCCTGTCTGCAACTCACGCCGGGCTCCCGCCTGCCTCAGCCAAGCCAGATACTCGCCTGCTCCCTATCCATTGACCACCTCGCCTAAGTCCCAGTGGTCGGGCTCTTACGGGCTCCTCCCGGAGGGGCTCTGACTTCCAGGGTGAATCTCCTAAGTCCCAGCGGCTGGACTCCCAAGGGCTTCTCCTGGGGGAGTACCAGCTTCCAGGATGAAACCGCTTGTACCCGCCTGCCAGAAGTCTGCCTCCCGGCCCGTTCAGTTGAGACCAGAATAGTCCTTTCTTAGTCTCCTGCGGGCCGGCCCAAGGGTCCACCAGCCCCGTGTTCACAACAAGGCATCACGTTAGCTTCTCTAAATTAAAGAAAGCCACTGAATTAACTGAGCAGATGTAAAATTACCCTTGTACTAGTACCATGAATGTGCAGGTCTGGGTTGTTTGTATGTACTTTTTATGCGCAGACATTCACTGAATTTTCAAAGCAAATTTATGCGCATAAGTTCTTTTGAAAATTCCCACGAAAGCAGACTGCTGCCTGCAGAAACTCACCGCCGCATATATGCATCTGCCTATATAGAGGGCATAACTTGTGAGGGTAAATTTAAGTGCACACTTTTTAAACTCAAAATGTATGCGCATAAATTCCAACTCTTCCCCCCTGGAATGTCTCTCTCCAGCGCAAGCAAAATTATGGGTGAGATTGGATTACTTATGCATGTTGCATTTGGCGGGTCGCGGATCTGTCCTGCGACCCACTGCTCTTTCCTCCAGCCCCAGACCTGTCGGCCCCAGCAGATGCCAAGGGAGATTCCCTAACTCACATGTGACAACCTGCCACAAGCCGTCCTCCTTTTCCACTTCTGGGAGCTCCGACGCTGCTCTCTCCTGCCGGTGCAGCAGGCCACCATGATGAACCAGCCTCTGATGCCACGTCAGTCCCAGGCCCCTCCTAGGCAATGGCGTACACTGACCCTGCCTTTCTTAAAGGGCTAGTGGCGAGAAACCGGGGCTGACGCTGTCTGATCACATCACTGCCTGAGGGATATATAAGGCCACTTCTGCAGTTGCTCCTCGCCTCGGTAATAGGTCGACTCCGTTGGTGTAGTGGTTTGCCTCTGCGTTTTTGGTTCCTGATCCTTGCCTCTTGGTTCCTGTTCTGCTGTGTGTCTACTTGAATTCCTGTGTCCTGTTCCTGGTTCCCCACAATTAACAACATTGAAACGTGAACTTAGAAAAAAGGAACAGAATTGGCGAAAGAACCCCTCCTCATCTAACTTATCGGCCTTTAAATCACTCATGCACAAATACAGGATCGACATTCTTCAGACAAAAAGAGACTTCTACTCTCAAAAAATCAATCACTTCATCCACGACCCAAAAGCCCTCTTTTCCCTGGTCTCATCGCTCACCAAACCACCTACTTCATCTATCCCAGATGACAAAGCTGCTACTAAAGCTACCGAACTTGCCACATACTTCAAAAATAAAATAACAAACTTACTCGCCTCCCGTACAAGCAATATGGCTCCTCCCCAGCATCATCCATGCTCTCCTGATCTACCACTCAGCTCAAATTATTCTCAACTTTCCTCAGCCTCCTCACAACAGCCCACTTAGAGGATTTTGTGCTTACATCTTCTTTAGAGAGAGAAAACCTTCTAAAGAAACTCAAGCCATCCTCACACCCTCTTGATGCAATTCCAGCTAACCTTCTCATAACCTGCGCTAAAGACGTCGTTAAGCCTATCATCCAGATCATCAACGCCTCTCTATCACAGGACCTTGTCCCTGACCCCCTCAAACTTGCCATCTTAAAACCCTTATTAAAAAAACCAAATCTCTCTACAGATAACCCAGCAAATTTCCGCCCGATTGCTAATCTTCCGATCATTGCCAAAATCCTGGAAAGAATAGTCAACAAACAGCTCTCTGAATTCCTTGAAAATAACAACATCCTCTCCCCGGCTCAATAAGGCTTTCGCAAATCCCGCAGTACCGAAACTCTTCTTTTCTCTCTGTCCGACAACATTCTCATGAATCTAGAAAACAAACATCCCTGCTTGCTCATCCTCCTTGATCTTTCGGCCGCCTTTGACATGGTCAACCATGATTATCTCATCGAAAGACTATCCGAGATTGGCATAAAAAACAAAGCTCTAAACTGGTTCAAATCTTTCCTCCAGAACAGGTACTACAAAGTTAAGATCAATAGCAAAGAGTCACCACTGTTCAGTTCCACCTTAGGGGTCCCTCAAGGATCTTCGCTATCCCCTACGTTATTCAATATCTATCTTCTCCCGCTTTGTCAACTCCTTTCCAATCTAAAGTTAACCCATTACTTATATGCAGATGACGTCCAAATCCTTATTCCTATCACCGAATCACTACAAAAGACTGTACTTTTTTGGAACTCCTGCCTCCTCTCCATTAACAAACTCCTGTCTAATCTCAACTTGATACTCAACACTGACAAGACAGAATTCCTCCTGATCACTCAAGATTGCACCCTTCCATTGAATAGCTCTCACCTTACGCCGCTCCCAGTTCTCTCCCCTCGGGTCAGAAACCTTGGGGTGGTCATGGATAACCAACTGAGCTATTCTGGTTTCATCAACACTACAGTTAAAGAGTGCTACTACAAACTCCAAGTTCTAAAAAGGCTTCGACCCCTCCTTCATTTCCATGATTTTAGATCAGTGTTACAATCCATCATCTTCTCGAAAATGGACTATTGTAATTCACTGCTACACAGACTCCCAGTCTACACCCTAAAGCCTCTTCAACTGTTACAGAACGCCACAGCAAGGTGTCTCACTAAATCCAACAAAAGAGATCATATAACACCAATACTAAAGAAGCTCCACTGGCTCCCAGTCAAATCTCGAATCCTCTTTAAACTTTTATCAATCACCCACAAAGCCATATTCAACAACACTCCACTGGACCTCAGAATCCCTCTTCAGCTTCACACGTCTTCCCGACTGCTAAGATTAGCACAAAGAGGAACTCTACACGCACCTCCCATGAAAACATCTTTAAGCAAAAGAGCTCTATACACAGCAGGCCCCAAACAGTGGAATTTGCTTCCTCCGGAGCTAAGGCTGATACATTGCCCCAACACGTTAAAAAAAAAGACTCAAGACATGGCTGTTCGGTCAGGCATTCCCTTAACTTACTAAGTCTTCAACAGCTCCCACAGACTGTTTTCATACTGTTGACACCCAGAACCTATGTTCATGTTTTTTACTCATCAATAATAAATCACTCCCTCCTCCCCCTCCCTCCCCGTACAACCTTCCTCCCCCCCTCCCCCCCCCCCCATTAGCAAATCTCCCTCCCCATGGGCTTGTTTTGCTCTAATAGTGCGTACTGTCACTGTTCCTAGTTATGTGATGTTATGTTATCCAAGTTGTTCACTCTCTTGTTCACTGTAAGACATATGTTGTCATTGTTTACTACCTGTTGTAATGTAAACCGGAGTGATAAGTAATTCTGTTACCTGAACTTCGGTATAAAAAAAGTTATAAATAAATAAATAAATAAAGTCTGGTCTTCTCCTGAGTTCTTGTCTCCATTGTCTAGCTCCCTTCATCTGTCTTCAGCATCTTGTCTGTCCTGCTGTTCGTCTTTTCCTTGCCTCTTCAGATTGGACTTCTGTCTTTGATTGGATTGGACTCCTGACTTTGGATTGTACCTTAATGCTGCTGGACCTCCTCCTGCCTTTGAACACTGCCTGCTCATTGACTTACTTGTACTCTGCCTGCCCAGAATTCTGCTCAAACCACGACACTGAACGAACTCCTCCTGCCTCTGACCACAGCCTGCAACAGTCTCTGCTGCCTGCTGTATGCCCAACCACTGCTTGTACTGACTCTGCTTCTCTTTGTGTTAGCTTGTAACACCCTATGGCGATGGACCTACATCTCCACAGATGCCCGCGCCTAAGTCCAGCTGGCCCTGGCACTCAAGGGCTCAACCTAAGGAGAATGAGGGCTGGTATTGATGAAGCTCCTGTTGGGCCTCTGCTCCAGCCAGCTCCGCCTGATAACGGTGGAGACCTACAGGGCCTCCCTCCCTGTGGGTTGCGCCAACCCCACCTCAGCCCAAGGATGGGGCAACAGTGCACTGAGCCCTAGACATTTTTATAACAGTCATTTATACACATAGGGGCGGATTTTCAGAGCCCTGATCGCCTAAATCCGCCCAAAACCGGGCGGATTTAGGCGAGCAGGGCCCTGCGCGCCGGTGAGCCTATTTTACATAGGCCTACCGGCGCGCGCAGAGCCCCGGGACTCGCGTAAGTCCCGGGGTTCTCCGAGGGGGGCGTGTCGGGGGCGGGCCCGGTCGTCGCGGCGTTTAGGGGGCGTGTCGGCAGCGTTTTGGGGGTGGGTACGGGGGTGTGGCTGCGCCCTCTGTACCCGCCCCCAGGTCGCGTCCCGGCGCGCAACAGGCCCGCTGGCGCGTGGGGATTTACTTCTCCCTCCGGGAGGCGTAAATCCCCGGAGAAAGGTAAGGGGGGGGTGTAGACAGGGCCGGGCGGGTGGGTTAGGTAGAGGAAGGGAGGGGAAGGTGAGGGGAGGGCGTTAGAGGATTCCCTCCAAGGCTGCTCCGATTTCGGAGCGGCCTTGGAGGGAACGGGGGTAGGCTGCGAGGCTCGGCGCGCGCCGGCTATACAGAATTCATAGCCTTGCGCGCGCCGATCCAGGATTTTAGTGGATACGCGCGGCTCCGTGCGTATCTACTAAAATCCAGCGTACTTTTGCTTGCGCCTGATGCACCAGCAAAAGTACGCCTATTCGCGTTTTTTGAAAATCTACCCCATAATACCTTGTCATGCATGTAATTGACTTTGAAAATTTAGCCTTGTATGATTAATGAATATTTAAATTTGCAAGCTTTCAAGACTACTAAGTTTCCATCTTTATGCAACAGAAAACAGGAGGGGGAAAAATCATAAAGCTGCAATGTACTGCTATATTGAGAGGAGATCTGTTTAACAAGAAAGGGCATCACATAATAGATGCCAGATCAAATAGAGTGAGAATGTAAGTTACAGTGAAGAAAAACCTATAGGCCAGATTTTTAAACCTATGCACGGGCGCAGATTTGTGCGCGCAACCCGGCGCACACAAATCTATGCCCGATTTTATAACATGCACGGGTAGTCGCGCGCATGTTATAAAATCTGGGTTAGGGCGTGCACACTTGTGCACCTTGCACGCACCAAGCCCTAGAGGAGCACCGATGGCTTTCCCTTTCCCTCCGAGGCCGCTCCGAAATCAGAGTGGCCTTGGAGGGAACTTTCCTTCCGCTCCCCCTCCTTCCCCTACCTAACCCACCTCCCAGCCCTATCTATTTATTTTTTTTTATTTATTTATTTATTTATTTATTTAACATTTTTTATATACCGACGTTCTGGTAACAATGTTACCAATCACTTCGGTTTACATAGAACTTAGAAATGACTTAACTCGAATGTCTTACAGAGAACAGGGAAACTATGGAACTTGGACAACATTGAATTGATTAAATAATAACTTATACAATATACAATATATACAATTTTAACTAGCAGAATTCCTATAAATTAGGTTAATCATGTAACAAGTGGTTGAAGATTGGCAGGAGGGAAATTCAGATTAAATCAAGGATTATTAAGCAATGTGGGATAAAGAGATCATTAACCAGGAAGGAAAAGTGATATAAAAGATCAGTTCAGGTGTAGGCTTGTGTGAAAAGCCAGGTTTTGAGTCTTTTTTTGAATGTGATGGGGCATTGTTCGAGCCTAAGGTCTGCGGGGAGAGAGTTCCATTGGTTAGGACCTGCTGTGGAGAAGGCTCTTTTGTTGGAAGATATTTTGAATGGAGGTATTTTTAGCGAACCTTTATGTGCAGATCTCAGTGGACGGGAGGATGAGTGTAGTTGCAAAGGTATCCTGAGGTCAAGGTGTGATGTTTTGTACATAGATTTATGGATGGTAGAGAGTGTTTTGTAGAGGATTCTATATTTTATAGGGAGCCAATGGAGATTCTTTAGAATTGGCGTAATGTGGTCCCTTTTTTTGGCTTTAGTTAGAATCCTAGCGGTGGCATTTTGGAGCATTTGTAGAGGTTTTAGGGCAATAGCTGGGAGCCCAAGTAAAAGAGAATTGCAGTAATCAATTTTTGAGAATATGATTGCTTGCAAAATTGATCTAAAATCTTGGGGGTGGAGTAAGGGTCTGAGTCTTTTTAAGACTTGGAGTTTGAAGAAGCATTCTTTCACGGTGTTATTGATGAAGCTTTTGAAATTCAGTTGGTCATCCATGAAGACTCCTAGATTTCTGACCCGGGGAGATAGAGGGGGTGCTGCCTGAAGTTGAGTGTTGGAGAGTTGGTAGTTGGTATCTAAACCCCCCCTGACCTTTGTTGACGAAGTTGCGCCAGCCCCTGGGCAGGCGTAGGTTGAGCGCGCCAGCCAAGGGCAGGCGCGCGAGCCCCCGGCATGACTGCTGTGCCGGAGGCCTCGGTCCCGCCCCCGCCCCGCCCCCCCCCACTCCCTGCCCATTTTTTCAAGCTGGGGCTTGTGCGCATCACTGGGCCTATGCAAAACAGGCTCGGCACGTGCAGGAGCGTGTTTTTGGGGTTATGCTCGTAACCCTTTGAAAATCCGCTCCTATGTGTCGATATGAACTATTAATGGTTCAAACCACTTACAAAATAGGGAAATCAGAATATTTGGAGGATTACATAACAGGAGGATTACATTACAGGAGCACCTTGCAAGACTGGAAAATAGGGCATCCAAATGGCAGATGAAATTTAATGTGGACAAGTGCAAGGTGTTGCATATAGGGAAAAATAACCCTTGTTGTAGTTACATGATGTTAGGTTCCATATTAGGAACTACCACTCAGGAAAAAAATCTAGGCATCATAGTGGATAATACTTTAAAATCGTCGGCTCAGTGTGCTGCAGCAGTCAAAAAAGCAAACAGAACATTAGGAATTATTAGGAAGGGAATGGTTAATAAAACGGAAAATGTCATAATGCCTCTATATCGCTCCATGGTGAGACCGCACCTTGAATACTGTGTACAATTCTGGTCGCCGCATCTCAAAAAAGATATAGTTGCAATGGAGAAGGTACAGAGAAGGGCAACCAAAATGATAAAAGGGATGGAACAGCTCCCCTATGAGGAAAGACTGAAGAGGTTAGGGCTGTTCAGCTTGGAGAAGAGACGGCTGAGGGGGGATATGATAGAGGTCTATAAGATCATGAGAGGTCTTGAACGAGTAGATGTGAATCGGTTATTTACACTTTCGAATAATATTTATTTATTTTATTTGAGGCTTTTATATACCGATAATCGTTTAGTAACATCACATCGGTTTACATTCAACAAAAACTTGCCACAGCGCTATGCAATAGCAGCAGTGTTTACAGATAACAATTAAACTTGAGATAAATATCAATTCTGTACAAGGTATGAGGAAGGCAAGATACAGGTAATCGCAGTAGTGTTTACAGATAACAATAAACTTGAGATAAATGACAGTTCTATGTAATGAATGAGGAGAGCAAGATAGAGGGTAGAAATTAACTTATACAAGAGAGGAAAATGTAAGAGAACTACCAAAATTGAAGGCAATATTATATTAACTGTCAGGTTAAGTCTCATGGAGCAGGAATGAGAGATTCATGGAGGGGGAGTGAGATTGCGAAAAGGATAAAAATGATTATAATGGCTGGTGATTACTTTATGTAAAAGCTTGTATGAAAAGCCATGTTTTGAGTTTTTGTTTAAATTTCTTCGGGCATGCTTCTAGACGTAGATCAGGGGGCATGCTGTTCCAGTGTGAAGGCCTAGCTATAGTCATGGCGCGCATTTTGGTTGCGTGGAGTAGAGTTAATTTGTGGGAGGGTGTGTGTAGTGTGGTAGCATGTTGCGTTCTAGGTGGTCTGGTGTGCTTGTGGAAGTGCAGGGCATTGTTGAGCCAGGACATTTCTTCAGTGTGTAGGGTCTTATGTATCAACGATAAAGTTTTGAAAATAATCCTTTGCGTAATGGGCAGCCAGTGCAGCTGTTTGAGAATAGGTGTGATATGTTCTGATTTATGTGTATTGGTGAGTATGCACGCTGCTGAGTTTTGCAACATTTGCAATGGCAGGATGGTGGAATTGGGTAGGCCAAGAAGGAGGGCGTTACAGAAGTCGACTTTAGCAAAAATAAGGGATTGTAGTACGGTGCGGAAATCACATTGGTATAGTAGGGGTTTTAATTTTTTTTTTAGAGTATGTAGCTTGAAGTAACCATCTTTTATAGTGTTATTAATGTGTCTTTTGAAGTTAAGATGGTTGTCAATTGTGACACCAAGATTTTTAACATTTTGCGTAAAGGTCATTGAGGGGGAAGGCATGTGTGTAGATGAGCAGTGGTTATTGCCTTTCTGGGGGGAAATGATCATGAGTTCCGTTTTATCTGGTTTAATGGCTAGGTTAATGCTTGTAAGGAGTGTGGTGATAGAGTCAAGAGCTGTGTCCCATGCCTTAAGGGCACTATTAAGTGAGTCAGAGATGGGGATGACGATTTGAACATCGTCAGCATAGATGAAGTATATGAGACCAAGTTCAGTAAGGAGGTGACAGAGGGGAAGGATGTATATATTAAAGAGTGTGGAAGACAAGGCAGATCCTTGCGGTACTCCATGGTTTATATTATATGGCTGGGATTCATTGTTTCCAATGTTGACTTTGTATTGTCTACCATGTAGATAAGATTCAAACCAGAGTAGGGGGTTATCGGTCAAGCCTATTTCCTTGAGTCTGGTGATGAGAATATGATGATTAATAGTATCAAATGCTGCTGAGATGTCAAGCATGGCTAGGAGGTATGAATGACCTTTGTCAAGTCCGGTAAGAATGTAATTAGTGAGGGAGATAAGTAGGGTTTCAGTGCTTAGGTGCTTACGAAAACCAAATTGTGCAGGTGAGAGGATACTATGTTTTTCTAAGTGGTCAGTGAGCTGTGTGTTAACAATTTTTTTCCAGAATTTTTGCCAAGAAAGGTAGATTGGAAATAGATCGGTAGTTGGCTAGGATATTGGCATCTGCTTTGGGCTTTTTTAGTATAGGTTTAATGATGGCTTGTTTAAGCACAGATGGGACTTCACCCGAGGAAAGGGAGCAATTGACAATGTTAGCAAAGTGAGGTGCTATGATTTCTGGGATGGTCAGTAGATGTTTCATAGGAATGGTGTCGCTTGGGTGTTTGGCAGGTTTCATTTTCTTAATAGTATTTTCAATTTCTAGGGAGGCAGTGGGTTCAAATGAATTGAATGTAGCCAGTGGGTTTTGAGGTATGGTTCTAGTTGGGAGGTTATTGCTTGTGAAACGAGTCATGACCTTAGCTATTTTTTCTTGAAAGAATTTGGCTAATTTGTCACTTTTATTTCTGGCGTCTATGTCATTATTGGTTTTGGTCATTTCAGCTACATATGCAAAAAGGCGTGCTGCCTGCCTTCTTTTTAGCATGGTAGTCTTTTTTTGTGTTGTGGGTTTGCTCTTGGAATTTGCAGAGGGATGCTCTATAAGCATTGAGACGTGTGATTGAGGGGTCGTTGCGCCATTCTCTCTCTAATTTCCTGAGGGAGCGTTTCATTATTCTTAGTTCAGGAGTGTACCATGGCTTTTTTGTTGAGTTGAGGTGGTTGACTTTCTTAGGGGCGGATTTTCAGAGCCCTGCTCGCCGGTGCGCCTATTTTACATAGGCCCACTGGCGCGCGCAGAGCCCCGGGACTCGCGTAAGTCCCGGGGTTCTCCGAGGGGGGCGTGTCGGGGGGGGCGGTCCCTGTCGGCGCGCCGTTTTGGGGGCGTGTCGGCAGCGTTTTGGGGGCGGGTACGGGGGGCGTGGCTACGGCCCTGGGCGGTCCGGGGGCATGGCCGCGCCCTCCGTACCCGCCCCCAGGTCGCGGCCCGGCGCGGAGGAGGCCCGCTGGTGCGCGGGGATTTACGCCTCCCGGAGGGAGGCGTAAATCCCCCAACAAAGGTAAGGGGAGGGGTTAGACAGGGCCGGGCGGGTGGGTTAGGTAGAGGAAGGGAGGGGAAGGTTAGGGGAGGGTGTTAGAGGATTCCCTCCGAGGCCGCTCCGATTTCGGAGCGGCCTCGGAGGGAACGGGGGTAGGCTGCGCGGCTCGGCGCGCGCCGGCTATACAAAATTGATAGCCTTGCGCGCGCCGACCCAGGTTTTTTAGTAGAAACGTGCGGCTCCGCGCATATCTACTAAAATCCAGCTTACTTTTGTTTGCGCCTGGAGCGCAAACAAAAGTAAGCTATTCGCGGAGTTTTGAAGATCCGCCCCTTAGTGCGTAGTGGGCAAATTTCATTGGCAATGTTATTGGTAAGTGTGTTCCATGATGTGATAGCACTATTAGTGTCTGTTAGGTCGAGGTTGTGCATTTCACCATTGAGGGCATTAGTGAGGTCATCTTTGGAGCATTGTTTACGAACATGTATGGTCTTATATTCGTGTGATTTGGGTGGTATGATGGGTTGTAGGGAGAGTGCGGCGTGGATGAGGTGGTGATCTGACCAGGGCACAGGAGTACAGTCAGTGTTGTTTGCAGAGATGCTATCGTTAATGAAGATCAAGTCGAGGGTGTGGCCGGCTTTGTGGGTGGGGTTAGATAGGATTTGCCTGTATCCCATGGCTTTTAGAGTTGTAAGGAATGTTTCGCAGGCAGGGGAGATTGGTAGAGCATCAACATGCATGTTGAAATCACCCATAATGATAGCTGGCGTGTCAATTGTAATGTTTTGCGCAATGAATTCAATGATGGGTGAGGGATTTTTTTCAAGTATGCCAGGGAGAATGTACACTAGGCAGATTTGTATGTGAGGGGATTTAAAAAGTCCAATTTCGAATTTTGGAGCAATTTGTGTAGGGTGTGGTACTAATTTCAGTTCCTTTTTTGCAGCGAGCAGCAGCCCACCTCCTTTTTTTTTTTGGTCTTGGAACTGAGTATATATCGTATAAGTGAATGGGTAATTGGTTAAGTAAAACTGCATCTGTTTCTTTCAGCCAAGTTTCAGTCACAGCACATATAATAGAAGGACTAGGGGGCATTCCATGAAGTTAGCAAGTAACACATTTAAGACTAATTGGAGAAAATTCTTTTTCACTCAATGCACAATAAAGCTCTGGAATTTGTTGCCAGAGGATGTCGTTAGTGCAGTTAGTGTAGCTGGGTTCAAAAAAGGTTTGGATACGTTCTTGGAGGAAAAGTCCATTAACGGCCGAAGACCCGCGCGACCGGCGCCGGAGCCCCGCCGGGGGAGGGTCAGGTCAGTGCTCGCGCCCCCACCCGGGAGGCCCCAACGCCAGCCACGCGCCGAGGCCCGAAATCGCCGCCCAAAGAAAAGACACTGAAAAAAACCAACCGAGGGAACCGCGCCAAGGCCCGCCCACCTAAAGCCTCCAGCCTATCAGCGACAGCCCGGCTGGGCTTTAAACCTTCGCGCGGCAGGAGCCATCTCCCTTTCTCCTTCTCGGCGACCGAAGACCCGCGCGACCGGCGCCGGAGCCCCGCCGGGGGAGGGTCAGGTCAGTGCTCGCGCCCCCACCCGGGAGGCCCCAACGCCAGCCACGCGCCGAGGCCCGAAATCGCCCCGCCCAAAGAAAAGACACTGAAAAAAAACCAACCGAGGGAACCGCGCCAAGGCCCGCCCACCTAAAGCCTCCAGCCTATCAGCGACAGCCCGGCTGGGCTTTAAACCTTCGCGCGGCAGGAGCCATCTCCCTTTCTCCTTCTCGGCGACCGAAGACCCGCGCGAACCGGCGCCGGAGCCCCGCCGGGGGAGGGTCAGGTCAGTGCTCGCGCCCCCACCCGGGAGGCCCCAACGCCAGCCACGCGCCGAGGCCCGAAATCGCCGCCCAAAGAAAAGACACTGAAAAAATCCAACCGAGGGAACCGCGCCAAGGCCCGCCCACCTAAAGCCTCCAGCCTATCAGCGACAGCCCGGCTGGGCTTTAAACCTTCGCGCGGCAGGAGCCATCTCCCTTTCTCCTTCTCGGCGACCGAAGACCCGCGTGACCGGCGCCGGAGCCCCGCCGGGGGAGGGTCAGGTCAGTGCTCGCGCCCCCACCCGGGAGGCCCCAACGCCAGCCATGCGCCGAGGCCCGAAATCGCCGCCCAAAGAAAAGACACTGAAAAAAACCAACCGAGGGAACCGCGCCAAGGCCCGCCCACCTAAAGCCTCCAGCCTATCAGCGACAGCCCGGCTGGGCTTTAAATCCTTCGCCCTGCTAGGCGCCGCGCGCCGAACGCCGCGCGCCGAAGGAGCGCGACAAAGGGGCCTGCCCCTTTGTCTCGCCCCTTCGTAGAGCCCCTAGGAGGCCCCGAGTCATCCCCGCGGAATAACCGAAATCTTCAACAAAGGCAACAGCCAGCAAAGTTACCGATTTAACCGTTTCAGCCGTATGGAATAAAAGTCCGCCTCTCCAGCAAGCTCTCCAACAAGCGTCCAGCACCCATCCAGCCTCTCCAGCAAGCGTCCAGCATTCATCCAGCCTCTCCAACAAACCACAAACATTCATACAACGTAGACCCCACAAATGGCCCCATTTTTCACAATTCCAATTCTCCAACATAATACTCCACCTAAAAGAATTTCTTTCCGACATGCCCAACAACACAACCTTAAATCCCTCTCTTCAATTTTAATCACTCCGTCCACACAACTTCTAGGCCTCACCCTTTTCTCTTTAAGCCTCTTCAATGCTCAATCCCTCACGAAAAAGTCTGTAATATTGAATGACTACCTCATCGATGTGAAACCGGAGATATGTGCAATTACCGAAACATGGTTAAAACCATCAGACACAGCAATAATTAATCAACTACCTACAGAGGTGAACGACTTCTTCTCGCTACCTCGTCATAAAAAAAAGGGAGGAGGCATTCTCTTAGCAACTAAAAAGGACCTCAGATTCTCGCTACAGCAATCCAATTCCAACTCAAAACTTGAATTCGGCTTCTTCACCTCAGACAAGCTACAAATCCTTCTCGTATATGCCCCCCCAGGACTCTTGGAATCAGATGCCTCACCACTGGTTGAATTAACCTCTGCCCTCATCAACTTTGACTCGCCAGCCATCATTCTAGGGGATTTCAACATGCACGTTGATAACCCTACCCCCTCACCCAACTGTGAAACTCTACTCACAGCTCTCACAGCGCTAGGCTTCACTCAATTAGTTAATAAACCTACCCACAAAGCCGGCCACACGTTAGACCTGATCTTCGTTAACACTGCAATCAAGCCCGTATCTATACCTAATTGCACAAAGGTCCCGTGGTCAGATCACTACCTAATAACTACTTCATTCTCTATAAAAGATACCAACCCGGCTTGCATTCCTTTGCCCTCCTTCAAATATAGGAAAACTTGCTCCCAAGAAGACCTTAATAATCACCTATCTCCACTACTCCACCAACTGGACCTTACTGATCCGAACGCAGCACTTCAATCTTGGAACACAATCACCGAAACTATAGCCAACAAGCTATGCCCTCTTATCACAAAAAAACCACACCAGAATTCCTCCAAAAGACAGCCATGGTTCTCAGCAGAATTAAGAAAGCTCAAACTCCAACTAAGACAAAATGAGGCTAAATGGCGCAAAAACCCAGGAACCAACACCCTTTCAATCTACAAATCATCTCTGCATCAATACAAATCAAGCACCCTAAGATCCAAGAGGGACTACTACGCCTCGAAGATACACGACCTTGTTTTCGATGCCAAAGCCCTCTTCAGCTATGTAGCCAACCTCACACAAGTAAACCAACCAGAGATTACACATGACCAAGCTCAATCAAAAGCAGAAGAATTAGCTCTATTCTTCAACAACAAAATCAATACTCTCCTATCGCAGCTCCCCACGAACCCCACTGTTCCACTAACCACTCCTCAACCCTCAATCAACTACACTCGGTTAGAAGAACTTGACATAACCTCATCCGCCGAGATCCAAGGAATTCTAAGGAAAATGAAACCATCTTCTCATCCCTCGGATCACATCCCAGCCAAACTACTACTAGCAATTCCAGAATCCATCTCCAAAACCCTGGCAGACATCATAAATTGCTCCCTCACACAAGGATTCTACCCGGACAACCTCAAACTTGCCTCACTCAAACCCCTTCTCAAAAAACCAAATCTCGACCCAAACGATCCTAACAATTTTAGACCGATAGCTAACCTCCCATTCATAGCCAAGATAATGGAAAAATTGGTAAACTCACGACTCTCAAACCACATTGAAGACAACAACCTTCTATTTCCATCACAATACGGATTCCGTAAAACCTTAAGCACGGAAGCCCTCCTCATCTCTATGACTGACCACATCATCCTAGGATTAGACAAAGGACAAGCCTTCCTTCTGATACTACTCGACCTCTCATCTGCATTTGACACGGTCAATCACTCCCTTCTCGTCAACCAATTATCAGCCATAGGTATCTCAGGCACTGCCCTATCATGGTTCAGAACCTTCCTCAGCAACAGAGGTTATAAGGTTAAGATTCATAATAAAGAATCCTCTATACACCCCGCATCAGTAGGAGTCCCTCAGGGCTCATCCCTGTCTCCTACCTTGTTTAACATTTATCTATTACCCTTCTTACTGACCTCAATCTCAAACATTTTCTCTACGCTGACGATATTCAGGTCCTGATCCCCATCGAAGAGTCGCTCGCAAAAACACTGTTGCACTGGGAATCCTGCCTCCAAAATATCAAACAACTTCTTACAAGTCTCAACCTGATACTAAATTCATCAAAAACAGAACTTCTACTCATCACACCAGAAAACAGCTCCATCTCATACACCCATCCTACCGTACCAAACACCACACAAGTGAGAGATCTAGGAGTTCAAATTGACAATCACCTAAACCTGAAAGCTAACATCAACAAAACCACCAGAGACTGCTTTTATAAGCTCCAAGTGCTGAAAAGAATACGACCCCTCTTCCACACACATGACTTCAGAACAATCCTACAATCAATCATTTTCACAAAGCTGGACTATTGTAACACCATCATGCTTGGTCTCCCTTCATCACACACCAAACCATTACAAATGGTCCAAAACGCCTCTGCCCGTATACTCACCAACACCAGGAGAAGAGAACACATAACACCTATCTTGATGGACCTCCATTGGCTGCCCATCCACTTCAGAATAATCTACAAGGCCATTCTCACCATTTTCAAAAACATCCATCAATTAGCCCCAATCGATCTTCATATCCCCCTCCGATTACACCATTCCACAAGACCGACAAGAGATGCTTACAAAGGATCACTTCAAGTACCTCCAGCCAAGACTACCAGACACATCACGCTCAGAGATCGGGCATTCTCCACAGCCGGTCCAACATTATGGAACTCTATTCCCCCGGATCTTAGAATGGAACCCAACATCTCAACATTCAAGAAAAGACTCAAGACGTGGCTGTTCACGCAGGCCTTTCCTAACTCCAATTCCATCTAACTTCCTTCTTTCAACACGCTCCGCTAGCATTAGCGTTAATAGCCACCTCTTACAATGTTATTTATACTTATATATAACTATCTGATCTTCATTTCCCTTCTCATTCCAAGTTATTGTTTTCCTTGTTATTTGTAACTGCTTTTCTGCACTATTGTTTAAATGGTAAAGTTTATTATAATTTCACCCCTGTTTCTTGTGAACCAGCATGATGGGACCACCGTCTTGAATGTTGGTATATAAAAAAGTTAAATAAATAAAAATAAAATAAATAAGTTTACTTAGGGAACAGCTACTGCTATTAATTGCATCAGTAGCATGGGATCTTCTTAGTGTCTGGGTAATTGCCAAGTTCTTGTGGCCTGGTTTGGCCTCTGTTGGAAACAGGATGCTGGCCTTGATGGACCTTTGATCTGACCCAGCATGGCAATTTCTTATGTTCTTATGACTGATCCTCAAAAATTATTCCTTTTTGGAGCTGAAGAATATGTTAAACATGTTAAAGAAAATGAGGTCAATTTTAAAAGTGTTGCATGAGCAAAAATGTCCACATATGCGTACGAGCAACATGGATTTTAAAAAGCCATGATTTATGCGCGTATATACCCATGTGAATGCCACAAAAAAGGACGCGGAAAGAGAGGGGAATGGGCATTCCAGGGCGGGGCCAACACACTTGTAACTCTGTTCTTTAAAACTGGAGGCCAGAATGCGCGTTGACTTGTTAGCCATGCAAATTTACTGCTGCTCCTGATGAGGAATAGGTATGTATATCTTGCCGTTTAGGGCTTACAGGGCAGGGTGAGGGGTCCGGGTCAAATGGTGGCACATGCAGGATGAAGAACGAGAGGGATGTGGAAATCTCAATATTGACTGGGCAAACTGGTGAACTAGTTAGAAAAATTGGAAATGTCCCTCGCATGAGCATGTTTTAAAATTCACTTATATATGCATGTTAAAGCCAGCAAAGTCCTATATGAGATATGTGAATTAGGTTTGCTTGAGTAACCTCATAAAATTAGGAGCATTCTTATGCACAGTGGGCCGGATTTTTAAACCTACGCGCGCGGGGTACATTTGTGCGCGCTACCCGGCGCGCACAAATGTACTCCCGATTTTATAACATGCATGCGCAGCTGCGCGCATGTTATAAAACCCGGGGTCGGCGCACGTAAGGGGGTGCACAAGTATGTACTCAAGCAAACCTAATTCACATATCTCCCATAGGACTTTGCTGGCTTTAACATGCATATATGAGTGAATTTTAAAACATGCTCATGCGAGGGCATGGGCATTCCAGGGTGGGGCCAACACACTTGTAACTCTGTTCTTTAAAACTGGAGGCCAGAATGCGCCCTAGGGGAGCCCCAATGGCTTTCCCCGTTCCCTCTGAGGCCGCTCCAAAATTGGAGTGGCCTCGGAGGGAACTTTACTTCGGCCCCCCCCCCCCACCTTCTCCTCCCTTCCCCTACCTGTCCCGCCCCTCAGCGAGAAAAAAAAATACCCCCATACTTTTAAAAATTTTAAAACATGCTCAGAGGCAGGCGTAACTTGCATGTGCCAGCCAAGTGCCGGCACGCGAACCCTAGACCCAGCGGCCGAAGAGAGGCCTCTGGCCATCCCCCGCCCCAGAACGCCACACCCACACCTTGCCCCGCCCATTTTTCAAGCCCTGGGACTTATGTGCGCCGCCGGGCCTTTTGAAAATAGGCCCGGCGTGTGTAAACCCCCCCCCCCCCAGGCGCTTAAATCCACCTGGATTTACGTGCGTAGGCTTTTAAAATCTGCTCCATTAGGCGTATTTTAAATCTTACGGGTGCAAGCGCATGCATGATTTAAACTTACGGCATAATTCCACTTGTGTGCCGAAGCGCATTTATGGGCACAAGCGCACTTGTTTTAAAATTAGCCTGAATAATTTTAGTGACACATATAGAGCTTAATAGTTGGTGTGGACAGGCAGATTAGATAGGCCATATGGTCTTTTTCTACCATCGTATTTCAATATTTCTGTTTCATTCTGCCAACAGTCAATGAACAATAAAAATCAGAGAAGGATAAGTAAGAGATTCCATATCAGAGAAAACAGCAGCCACAAAACAAACACATACAGTGCTCTTTGTCTTGTAGTGCATCAAGATCATTATCTTGTCTCCTAACAACCCAAGGGGCAGATTTTCAAAGGGGTACGCGCGTAAGATACACGCGTAACTCCCGAAAAGCTGCCCCTTCCACCCCCTGCACTCGCCGAGCCTATGTTGCATAGGCTTGGCGGCGCGCACAAGCCCCGGGATGCGCGTAAGTCCCGGGGCTTTCCTGGGGGGGGAGCGTGTCGGGGGGCATGTCACGGCTGGCGCGTTATCGGGGGCGTGGCCGCAGCTTCCGGACCAGCCTCCTCCCCCACTAGAACATGGTACGCCGCCAGCCAGCAGGCATAACTTTTGAAATAAAGGTGGGGGGGGGGGGGAATTAGGGTCGGTGGGTGGGTTAGTTAGGGGAAGGAAAGGAAAGGTGCGGGGGGGGGGGGGGGGGGGGGGCGCCGGAAAAAAAGTTCCCTCCGAGGCCGCTCCGATTTCGGAGCGGCCTCGAAGGCAGGCAGCACGCCGGGTGCGCAAACAAAAGTATGCGCTTTTGTACATTTTAAAATCTGCCCCCGAGTGTATTAGTTATTCTTCAAACATAATCTCATCAGTACTCACACAGATCCACTGATTTCTTCAGAGGATGACATTTCCACAGGAGGCCAAAGAATCTCCCATAATGCAGTTGGTATACATGCCTTCTCCGAGGCACCACTTGGCAAATGCCTAGGAGCATTCTCTGGGCACACTAGCATAGAGGGCAACAGATGCTTCTATTGGCCTGGAATGATCAGCAGACCTATAGATATTTCGAAGAATCACTTCAGGTCTTCCCTCTGAATCATACTGCAGAATCTCTTCAAGTTTTTTTCTCCCACTCATAGTTTAGACTTATATTTACACAGGGTAGACTCTCATTACAAGTCATCTCTGCATACAATTACTTAAAGGGATAGGCAAATCCCAATATAACCAAAAGAAGGTAAGTGAGAATTTTGGAAAACGGTTAAAGACATTTCTAGTGGCATGGGGACCAGAATTTATGTCCTGAGAGACATTAAGAAAATTGAATTATTAAGGTACTCAGTTATGAATGCATATTAAAAGAAGTGCGAATGGAGCAAAGTTTGAAGCCTTGATGGAAACTTCTGCTAATTCAACCACTTTTTGCATCTGTTAAAATGTTCATTACATTGAGGCCTTTTCCTTCCCTTCTGCTGCAGCAAGTAAGAAAATACAGCTTTGACTGAATAAATCATTTTAAGAGAGCAGTATCTAGGAGATGAAAAGAAGACTTCCAATCAGACAGATGCTACTTGGAAGTCCCTGAGCAGGCAGATACTCATCCTCTCATTCTGACAAATAGATACTGAGCAGTACAGAGGTGCTCTGAAGAATGGTATAGAACTTGTGTAGGGAAACTTTCCTATCTCATTTGTGGAAGCTCTTGAAACTTTAATAATCTGAGCCAGACGTGGCACCAGTCAATTCACAACATGATGAACAATGTTTTCTACTTTTAATTACAAGTGGTAAACATGGGATTTCTATAACTGCACCTGTGGATCAATAAATCTAATAATATGAATTTATTATTGCCTGCAATTTTCAATTTTTCGTTTTTGAATTCTGAAGACTGCCTGAGGGCTGTGCAAGTAGAAACCGATGAGTTGAAATAAAAAATAAGTTTTCAGAGGTTTGCAGTTGTCAGCTTTCCACAAATTCAATACAACAAGAGCAGTCATACAGCAGTGAATTCAATTCCTCACTGCTGGAAAAAATGAGCAATTGGAGGGAGGAAGGGGCCCCAAGTGACAGCCTTCAGAGGAAATAAAATTTTTTATTCTCGTTATGCCAGCACGATTCACGTTTGGTGACAAGGCAACTGCCAACCCAAATGTTAATAAAAAGATTGACTTGAGAGATGTTGTAGCGCAATCTCAATGACCTCTCTACATTCTGTTCTCAGCATAGCCACTGACAACCTTTACAAGGATTTTTTGTACCACTAAGAGGCCATGTAGTACTTTGTAGGATGACTGGGAAGATGGAAACAACCATGCTTATACAGCTGATACCCTGAGTGACACTGGTAACCAACACCTTTACAAACTCAGTTATAGCTCAGTAAAGGTTACCTCAAGATTCATGTGACAATCACTTTTCACACAGGAAAATGGCTTTTCACCCTGCAACTTCTTTCTGTTTTGGCTGTCAGCTCAATTGGAAATGGCTTTTACTGGGCTATAGCATTATGAGCCTTCATTTACAATTATATGGGTATTTTCTCCTCCTTTCGCATTTTTATATTACCCTGCCTACTCAGCAAAACTATTGCAGTGATAATCTTCTGCCAGGGCTACAAACTGTAACTCCTTCTGGAACCTGGCTTACATGGACCCTAAGTCTGACCACTAATGTCACCACTAAGTGGTAGCTGAGACTGCATTCCCTCCCCACTTCCCACCCAGGGGCTGTGAATACTGCCTTCACAGCAAGCCCAGCTGATCCAGGCTGCAATAATAGCCTTGCTCAGAAATTGAACTCAGATCTTCTGTATGGCAATGCACTCCACTTACCATTCAGCAGGCCATACTGCCATTTAAGTGGCCAGAAATGCTATTTATCAGGTTTCGTTATGGTGTGCTTTTCACAGTATGCGAATGACTGTCCACAATGAAGTGAAATAAAAAAACATCTCCAAAATGAAAATCCAATAATGTATTATTCACTGTTATCACTCTGCTATGGAGAAGCACTGCATATAAAAACGGGGCTGACTTGATGCTGAATGTTCCATTTTTTTTCGTACAAGTACAAATAAATGCCAACAAATATTACTCGCTGCTGAATTCTGTTAACAACTTGGTTTCCGGAATTCATTGTTTGCAGTTTAATATTTTATAGGCTCCAATAAAACTGTTGTCCTCAAATCAATGTTTTTGGCATGAAGACCATCACTCTGCAAAATGTTTATTAAAAGAAAATGCCTGGGTGACTGTTAAAAAGCTTAAGGGAAATATAATTTTTAGTAAGTTACATTAGCATTTAATGCAAAAAGGGGAAAGTTGTTCATTCGAGACTCAGAAAACCCTGTGGAAAGGTGCATGACGGGCTGATGTATTGAAGATATATAGAAAGATCTGGGAATGATAACCTGATCACCTCAAAATGGCTAAACTGTGAGGAAGAAGTGGGGAGAGGACCTGAGTGCAGACCTGTTTTAGAAAACAAGTTTTTATGCAAGTCCATGTCTACTGTATTGTGAATATTTGGAGGCCCATATTCAGTCACTGTCCGGACAACTTACAGCTGGCTAACTCAACTCCTCCCAGTTACACACCCAGAACTCCCCTAACTTAGCCGGCTAAATTCTACCTGGTGCCCAAATATTCATTTAGCTGGTTAACTTCTCCTTCTTTCTCTCACCACCATATCCTCTTTTCTTCACCTCTTTAGCTTTTCTTACCTACCTCGTCTCTTTGTGCTCTTTTTTAACCTCCCTGCCTTGCACCAACCGCCATCTCTTCCTTTCCACAATAATACAGCACCCTGGAACCATACCTGGAAACACTCAGTGTTTGACCAGGAATCTGCAGGAAAAGTCCCTTGATCTGCAGGCTGTGAAAGTTGATGTTGTAGATTATCATAATGCTATACTGTGAGCAATACAGCATGAGTGGCTGTGAGATAGAGCCGCCAGGAAGCATTTCAGACTCCTTTCTTGCTGTTACAATTTCTTTCTGTGACCCATTTGTTCGGCTGCATTCCATGAACAAGTAGACTGTGTGAGGGTGCACAAGCAACAGCAGAGGATTTCTGCCTGCTCTTCCTTGTGGTCAGTCTTGCTATAGAATCAATGTGGTATCACATGAATGTTGTAAACTGCTTTAATATTTATAAGAAAAGCGGTAAAATAGACAAACTAAAATAGTACTAGTTCAGCGACTGCTGCAGGAGAAAGAAGAGTTGCTTACCTGTAACATGTGTTCTCCTAGGACAGCAAGATGTTGGTCCTCACAGATGGGTGACATCATCAGATGGAACCCAGCACGGAAAACTTTTGTCAAAGTTTCTAGAATATTGACTGGCACACTGAGCATGCCTAGCATGCCACTATCCCACGTGGGGTCCCCCTCTTCAGTCTCATAATATAGAATTCACAAGCGAAAAAATAAAATAACAAAACGCATGAGAACCCAACTCTGCGGGGTGGCAGACGGGTTTCCTGAGAACTAACATCCTGCTGTCCTAGGAGAACACCTGTTAGAGGTAAGCAACTCTGCTTTCTCCTAGGACAAGCAGGATGGTAGTCCTCACAGATGGGTGAATACCAAGCTACAGGCTGCTTCCGGTAAGGTTTATGACCAACAAGCACAAAACCAGGTGCCAATGGGCTCAAAAATAACTGTGGTGCTGCTGGTAACAAAAGGAGACAGCATGAACCCAAACAATGGGCCCTAGGCAGGGAGAGTTGGGTTTTTAAGCCTGGAAGAGGTTACGAAGGACAGATTGGCTGAAATTACTGTCATGTCGACCATCCTTGTCCAAGCAGTAGTGAGCAGCAAACGTGAGTAGGGAACTCCATGTTGCAGCTCTACAGATTTTGGCAATGGAAACCACTTGTAAGGGGGCTACCAATGCCACCATGGCTCTCACCAAGCTGAAGGTCCACCTGCGCATAGCAGAAGGAGATGCAATCTGCCAGCCAGTTAGACAGAGTTTGTTTGCCCACCGCAACGCCCATTCTGTTCTTGTCAAAGGATATGAAGAGTTGTGTGGACAGCCTGTGGCCTGCAGTGTGTGAGATAGAAGGCCTAAGCCCTGTTACAGTCCAAATTGTGTAAAGCTCATTTGCCTGGGTGAGAATGAGGTCTAGTGAAAAAGGTGGGCAGAATAATAGACTGATTAAGATGAAAATCAGTCACCACCTTAAGCAGAAACTTACGGTGAGTACGCAAGACTACCCTATCATGAAATAAATTTATGTAGCGTGGATACGTCACCAATGCCTGAAGCTCACTAATTCTGCAAGCCGAAGTGACTGCCACAAGGAAGAGAACCTTCCAGGTTAGGTACCTCAGATTGCAGATCGAACAGGTCACGCATGAGCCGCACAAGCACCACATTGAAGTCCCAGGACACAACAGGACGACACTTGGGGGGCTTCATCTGAAGCATCCCCTGCATAAGTTGCCCTACTATGGGCTGCAGAGAGATAGGCGTACCACCAATACATTGATGGTAAGCGCTGATGGCAGTCAGGTGGACCCTGACTGAGTTGGTCTTCAGGCCACTGTCCGAGAGGTGCCACAGGTAGTCTAGCAACTGCGGCATGGGGCAGGCGAATGGATCCAAGCCATGACCTCCACACCAGATAGAGAACCTTCTCCACTTGAGCATGTAAGACTTCCTGGTGGAAGGCTTTCTTGAAGCTACCAGTACCTGAGACACATCATCAGAGAGGTCAAGGGACTGCAGGACTAGTCTCTCGATATCCAGGCTATCAGAGCTAATGACTTGAGATCTGGATGGTGCATCCTACTCCGATCCTGCGTGATCAGATCGGGGGAGGTCCCCAGGTGGATGGGCTCTCTGACCGACAGGTCCTGCAGGATTGGAAACCAAACCTGGCTCAGCCAATACGGGTTGCCAGGATCATGGTCCACTTGTCTTGCTGGAGCTTCATGAGAGTCTTAATTACCAGTGGAAGCGGAGGATACTCATACAGAACACCCTTGCCCCAGTAGCGAGCAAAGGTGACCGAGGCTGGCTTCTCATCGCCCCAGTAAAGGGAGCAGAAGTAGCTGACTTTATTGTTGCAAGGGGAGGCAAAGAGATCTACATTCGGGGTTCTCCACAGGTGGAAGATCAAGTCCGCTACTAAGGAGTCCAGCGACCCCTCGTGTGGTCAGAATACCCGATTCAAGCAGTCCGCCACCACAGCCAAGTAAATTGTTTGCAAGAGCAGGCCATGGGATAGGGCCCAGGACCATATCCGCACCGCCTCCTGTCAAAGGAGGAAGGAGCCTGTGCCTCCCTGTTTGTTGATGTACCACATCGCAACCTGATTGCCCATTTGGATCAGGATAGCTTTGTGGGACAAACGATTCCAAAATGCCCAGAGAGTGTAGCACATCACTTGGAGCTCCAGGAAGCTGATCTGGCAGCGAGCTTCCTGTGCTGTTCATCGATCCTGTGTATGGAGGCTTTCCACATGCACCCCTCAATCCAGGGTGGATGCATTGGTGGTGAGCATAGTCTGATGTGGGGGAGCTTGAAATGGAAGTCCTCGCTCCAGATTGGAGAGATTTTCCCATCAAGACAGAGAGGCCTGAAGAGGCTGTGTGATGCAGATGTGCATTGAGGTCCTGGGTTGTCTGCAACCACTGAAAGCGTAGAATCCATTGAGCACCGCGCATATACAAACGAGCGAATGGGGTAACATGGACAGATGCAGCCATGTGACCCAGAAGACAGAGCAACAGGTGAGCGGATCCCTGACCACTGCGGCAGGCCAAACCCGCCAGTGATACTAGGGCAAGTGCTGGGTCGTCGGGCAGAAACGCCTTGGCCTGAACCGTGTCCAGTCTGGCTCCAATAAAGCCCAGATGTGGAGAAGAGCTGAGATGGGACTTGGGGTAGTTGATGACAAACCCCAGAGACTGCAGCGCATGGGCAGTTAGCATCAAGGAGTAGAACACCCCCTGCTGGGTGTTGTTTCTGATTAATCAATTGTCCAGATAGGGGAACACGAGCACTCCCTGCTGGCACAGGTGTGTCCCCACAATCACCAGGCACTTGGTGAAAACCTGAGGGACCGAAGCGAGGCTGAAAGGTAACATATGGTACTGGAAATGCTCCTTGCCCACTAGAAAGTGGAGATACTTCCTGTGGCTGGGGAAGATCTCAATGTAGGCATAGACATCCTTTAGGTCGAGGGAGAAGAGCCAGTCTTCTTTTTGCAGGAGAGGAATCAGGGTACCCAAAGACACCATCTTGAACTTTTCTCGTTAAAGAAACTTGTTCAAGGCCCTCAGATCGAGAATAGGGTGCAGGACCCCTGTTTAGTAAGGACTGAGAGTAGAACCCCCGGCCCTGCTGGGATAGGAGGCGATGTCCTTTCGTGGATTACAAACTGGTTAAAATACAGGAAACAGAGAGTAGGATTAGATGGTCCATTTTCTCAGTGGAAAAGGGTAAATAGTGGAGTGCCTCAGGGATCTGTACTTGGACCCAGTGTTTTTCAATATATTTATAAATGATCTGGAAAGGAATAAGACGAGTGAGGTTATCAAATTTGCGGATGATACAAAATTATTCAGAGCAGTTAAATCACAAGCGGATTGTGATACATTACAGGAGGACATTGCAAGACTGAAAGATTGGGCATCCAAATGGCAGATGAAATTTAAGGTGGACAAGTGCAAGGTGTTGCATATAGGGAAAAATAACCCTTGCTGTAGTTACATGATGTTAGGTTCCATATTAGGAGCTACCACCCAGGAAAAAGATCTAGGCATCATAGTGGATAATACTTTGAAATCGTCAGCTCAGTGTGCTACAGCTGTCAAACAAAGCAAACAATGTTAGGAATTATTAGGAAGGGAATGGTTAATAAAACAGAAAATGACATAATGCCTCTGTATCGCTCCATGGCGAGAAGTCACCTTGAATACTGTGTGCAATTCTGGTCGCCACATCTCAAAAAAGATATAGTTGCGATGGAGAAGGTACAGAGAAGGGCAACCAAAATTATAAAGGGGATGGAACAGCTTCCCTATGAGGAAAGGCTGAAGAGGTTAGGGCTGTTCAGCTTGAAGAAGAGACTGCTGAGGGGGGATATGATAGAGATCTTTAAGATCATGAGAGATGGAAGAATCCCACCAGCGCCCTACACACCCCAGCCAGGGTGGTCGCGGACCACTGGGCCACTACGCGCCCTATCAGCCCAGCTGGAGTGGTCGCAGACCACGAGGGATGGGAAGATGGAACCTCAGGAACCTCTGGACTGGAACGGAGACATCAGGATAAAGCTGGAACGGAGACATCAGGATACTGAAGACATCATGAAGACAAGAGACCAGGAACATAGAACATCAAAGTAGTCAGGAACAAGGAATGGGATCCTAAGACAAGGACACCAGGCAGGAGCTGGAAACGAAGATCCTCAGGAGACCAGCTCCAGGAAGGAAGTTGCTCCTTGTGAAGGCGAGGAAAGAATGAACTGAGGAGCCTTTTGTAGGTTGAAGAGCCGGATCCAGGAGATGACATCATCGAGGGCCCACTCCCTCACTGGCCCTACAAGAAAGGCAGAGAGAGGCGGACCTGCGCCTTAGGAAAGGCAGGAAGAGGAAGTCTGCAGAACCCTGGACAGCGGCCCTACAGCCGCTGACGTCAGAGAGAAGCCAGAGCTGATGCAGAAGCTGAAGGTAGGCTTCAGGGCAGGCCCCGGCGTCAGGGACGGCTCCCTGCTGCTGAAGGAGGCCCACTGGCGGCTCTGGGCGAGGTTGAGGATGCAGGCCCTCTCCCCACGGAGGGCCCAAGGTAGGTTGGTGGCCTCCGGGCCACATGGGAACGCTGTCGGCGGCTCCAAGCCGCAAGATAAACACAAGGACAGCTTCTGGGCCGCAAGGGAGGTGGAGGCACAGCTCCTGCCATCGGCGGTCTCCGGACTGCTTGAAGAGTGGAAGCGCGGCTTCTGCCACGTGTGAAGGTTATCAGCGGCCTCATGCCACTTTGACGAACAGTAACGCGGCACCATGCCACAAGGGAGTTCCCTGGCATGGCTCCTGCTGCGCCGGCATGAAGACAGGCTCCTGCCGCGTCTTCATGCCGGCAGGAGCATGAAGACGCGGAAGTGTCTTCATGCTCCTGCCGGCATGAAGACACTTAGCCAGATAAGTCCTTACTTATCCAGCTAAGTAGCACTATCAGCCTCTTAATGTTTAAAAATCAAAAAAAGGCCTGCTGAAAAAATGCACTTTCAATTTTTTGCGAAAGAGCTTATAGTCTGCTATCTCATGAAGGTTTACTGGCAATGTATTCTATAGGACTGGACCAGCCACTGAAAAAGTCAACCGACAAGTTTTCTGAAGCTGTGTCTCCCTAATAGAAGGCTGGTTTAGTAGGTATTTGGAGGCAGAATGCAATGGAAAAACAAGAATACACTTAGAAACCTGATTGATGAGATAAGGGCACTCACCAATAAAAGCTTTAAAAGACCAAGGTAATCACCTTAAAATTCACTCTGTGGGCTACCAGCAACTAGTGCAAGTTCTCTAATAGTAGAAAAATATGGTCTCCTGAAGAACTGGCTGCTGCAAGACATGCAGCAGAATTCTGCAATAACTACAAAACTCTTAGTTGACATGGAGGGACTTGAACTAATCAATAGATGTCAATAGAAAAGCCTGAGTGACCAAACATAAATCTTCCTTAGGAAAAATGTATTTTAAACATCTAATCATTCCGAGTTTTAAAAAGGCAGACTCTAAAATGGCTTTTAGCTAAGGCTATAAAGATAGATGAGCTTCAAACAAAACCCCTATATCTCTAACTTAGAGAATGAAAGCAGAACTCCCTTCTACCTGTACTTAGTAACCTATTAGGGATTGATGACCACAGCACTGTATAAATCTGCCTAGCAACAAGCACCAAAGGTCAGGCAAGATGCTCATGATCCAAAGCTCCAGCTAAAGGGAGAGTTGCATCTTTACAGAGACATAGAAGGAACATGTACAAAAGAAGAACCATTGTGTGCCAGCCTGACAACAGTTCACAGAGAGCATGAAAGCAGTTTGCCTAGGTGCCGAGGTGACATGCAGAACCAGAGCTGGGAAATTTGCGGACAGAATGGGGGTAGGAAGCAGTGCCCTTTTTTGGTGCATGGTAAATGACAAATTACAAGAGGTCTGAGTAAGGCATGATAGAGGGTGGGAGTGGGGAGGGGGGAAACAGGGGAGTATGGAGCCAATAGTAAGAATACCATATATAAGAAAGAGATGTAATAGTTAGATCTCTGAAAGAGTTTGGACAGCAGTCAGACACTGCACTCTATGTAACTGTTCTCTTTCCGTCCATCAATTCCTTGTAAATCAAAGACAAATTTTCCTTGCAATAAATATGTCATTATTGGCCATATTTGGTTCTCCTGTGTTTTGCTATTGGGGCAAAAAACACAGCACCCACAGGACTTTAGTTATCAAAAAATCCAAGAACAATTTGTTTTGCCTCAGTCAGGAACTCAGAGCCTACAGACATCAGGGAAGTCTCTCAATTGTGCATGAGAGACAATCATCCTCCAGGAAAATCAACTGTATATCATTGGCATAAATTTTAAAATTTAAGCTGTGTGTAGTGAGAATTACTGCAAAGCGGCTTAAAGTATATGCCTAATAAGGCAGATGAAACAGCAGAGTCCTGATGTACTCCTAAAACAAGCTCTTTCCTTGAGGACTGTGGTTGACCCACTCTTACCTGCTGCTGCTGCTGCTGGTTAGATAAATAGCATCTAAATCATCTCACTATATCACCCCCCCTCCACCCCAAGCATATACAGCCTATCAAGAAGGATGGAATGACTGACAATATCAAAGGCTGCAGAAATATCAAACATAATGATAATAACCCTCTCTCATCTAGGTCACATAGCATCAAGTCAACCATGAGTGTTAAAAGGGTCTCAGTGCTGTGCCCACTTTAAAACCCACTCTGATGCACTTTTAAGATGTTATTTGTTCTACAAAAAAACAACAACATTTGACTGTTTATATATATGCTCTAATTATTCTTATTTATTTTAAAACATGGTAAATTATGCCAAAGCGGTTCTGGCAAAGAAAGAGCTTAGGTTGCTTTCTGATAATTTAGGTATTTGCATTATGCTTATGTGTGTTTACATGGTAAATTAACTGGACTCCATTCTCCATACAGTGAACTGTTTAAGCTAAAATAAAATCGTACCTCGAGGTAGAAGCTGTGTGAAGTTTGGTTGCTAGGGAAACATTCACATGGTATGTTTCAGAACAGATTATTCCCAAAATCTCAGATCTTCTTAACCCGTGTAAGTGTCCCTCAGTATTACAGTCCCAGGATTTCCTTCCTTTCAAAGCATGAGAAGTAAGGCTCAAAGGGTAGAATGGCATTCCCTAGCTGACTTCGCTCTCCCTTTTCAAAACGCAGGAAAAACATACTTGATGTTGTTCTCCACAGACTCCACGTCTCCCTGAGGGGGGGTCACTTCCATTTCTCCTTTTGGATGTTAAATGGATTTTTCTGGCTGAAATTCCCAATATCACACAGCAGGGGAAACTCCTCTTTCCTCACTCCTGGGAAGGAAAGTTGGGCAAAAACATCTTTCCAAAACCATAGAGACAACACAAACAAAAAGTCTCCAACTTAACCAGAAAGGAAAAGTTGTCCCTTTCCAAGCACTGGCACAAGATAGAAAAATGGATTTCTCTCTTCTTACCCTAAGAAGAACATAAGAACATGCCATACTGGGTCAGACCAAGGATCCATCAAGCCCAGCATCCTGTTTCCAACAGTGGCCAATCCATAGAAACATATAGAAACATAGAAATGACGGCAGAAGAAGACCGAATGGCCCATCCAGTCTGCCCAGCAAGCCTCACACATTTTTTCTCTCATTCTTATCTGTTTCTCTTAGCTCTTTGTTCTATTCCCCTTCCACCCCCACCATTAATGTAGAGAGCAGTGATGGAGCTGCATCCAAGTGAAATATCTAGCTTGATTAGTTAGGGGTAGTAGGGGCAGTAACCGCCGCGATAAGCAAGCTACACCCATGCTTATTTGTTTTACCTAGACTATGTTGTACAGCCCTTGTTGGGTTTTTTTTCTTCTCCCCTGCCGTTGAACCAGGGAGCTATGCTGGACATGCGTGAAGTATCAGTTTTTTTCTCCCCTGCCGTTGAAGCAGAGAGCCATGCTGGATATGCATTGAAAGTGAAGTATCAGGCACATTTGGTTTGGGGTAGTAACCGCCGTAACAAGCCAGCTACTCCTCGCTTTGTGGTTGCGAATCCTTTTTTTCTTCACCCCTGTCGTTGAAGCTATGCAGGATATGCGTGAAGCATCAGTTTTTTGTTTTTGTTTTTGTTTTTTTTTTCCCCTGCTGTTGAAGCAGAGAGCTATGCTGGAAATGCGTGATGTATCAGTCTTTCTCCCATGCCGATGAAGCAGAGAACCATGCTGGATATGCATGGAAAGTGAAGTATCAGGCACATTTGGTTTGGGGTAGTAACCGCCGTAACAAGCCAGCTACTCCCCGCTTTTTGAGTGCGAACCCTTTTTCTTCTCCCTTGTCGTTGTAGCAGAGAGCTCTGCTGGATGTGTGAAGTATCAGTTATTCTTCTCCCCTGTCATTGAAGCAGAGAGCTATGCTGTATATGCATTGAAAGTGAAGTATCAGGCATATTTGGTTTGGGGTAGTAACCGCCGTAACAAGCCAGCTACTCCCCTCTTTGTGAGTGCAAATCCTTTTTTCCATTACCTCTTGCTGTTGAAGCTTAGAGCGATGTTGGAGTCACAGTAAGCATGTGTATGTTTATTTAATAAGGGTATTGTGTCAATAGCCATCATTCTGGCGAGTCACCCACTCTTCATTGGCGGCCTCTTGACTTTATGGATCTGCAGTGTTTATCCCACGCCCCTTTGAAGTCTTTCACAGTTCTGGTCTTCACCACTTCCTCCGGAAGGGCATTCCAGGCATCCACCACCCTCTCCGTGAAGAAATACTTCCTGACATTGGTTCTGAATCTTCCTCCCTGGAGCCTCAAATCGTGACCCCTGGTTCTGCTGATTATTTTCCTACGGAAGAGGTTTGTCGTTGTTTTTGGATCATTAAAACCTTTCAAGTATCTGAAAGTCTGTATCATATCACCTCTGCTCCTCCTTTCCTCCAGGGTGTACATATTTAGATTCTTCAATCTCTCCTCGTACGTCATCCGATGAAGATCCTCCACCTTCCTGGTCGCCCTTCTCTGTACCCGCTTCCATCTTGTCTTTGTCTTTTTGTAGATACGGTCTCCAGAACTGAACACAGTACTCCAGGTGAGGCCTCACCAAGGACCTGTACAAGGGAATAATCACTTCCCTTTTCTTACTCGTTATTCCTCTCTCTATGCAGCCCAGCATTCTTCTGGCTTTTGCTATCGCCTTGTTGCATTGTTTCGCTGTCTTCACATCATTAGACACTATCACCCCAAGGTCCCTCTCCTGCTCCATGCACATCAGCCTTTCCCCCCCCCATCGAGTACAGTTCATTCGGATTTCCACTCCCCATATGCATGACTTTACACTTCTTGGCATTGAATCTCAGCTGCCATATCTTCGACCACTCTTCCAGTTTCCTTAGATCCCGTCTCATTCTCTCCACTCCTTCCGGCGTGTCCACTCTGTTGCAGATCTTAGTGTCATCCACAAAAAGACAAACCTTACCTTCTATCCTGTCCGCAATGTCGCTCACAAAGATATTGAACAGGACCGGTCCCAACACCGATCCTTGCGGTACACCACTTAAAACCGCTCTCTCTTCAGAGAAGGCTCCATTTACCATCACACATTGTCTTCTGTCCGTCAACCAATTTGCAATCCAGGTCACCACCTCGGCACTCACTCCCAAGCTTCTCATTTTATTCACCAGTCTCCTGTGCGGAACCGTATCAAAAGCTTTGCTGAAATCCAAGTAGATGACATCTAGTGCTCTTCCTTGATCCAATTCCTTGGTTACCCAGTCAAAAAAGTCAATCAAATTTGTCTGACAGGATCTTCCCCTGGTGAATCCATGCTGCCTCTGGTCCATCAATTCTCCAGACTGTAGATAGTTCACTATTCTCTCTTTCAGCAGTGACTCCATTACTTTTCCCACCACCGAAGTGAGGCTAACCGGTCTGTAGTTGCCTGCCTCTTCCCTGTTCCCACTCTTGTGAAGCGGGACCACCACCGCTCTTCTCCAATCACTCGGCACCACTCCCGTTTCTAGGGATCTATTGAACAGGTCACACAGCGGACCCGCCAGAACATCTCTGAGCTCCCTCAATATCCTTGGATGAATCCCATCAGGCCCCATGGCTTTGTCCACTTTCAGGTTCTTTAGTTCTTCCCACACATTTTCTACTGTAAAAGGATTTTCATCTATTCCCCTTCCCTCCAGTTTCTTGTTGTTTAGAGATGGTCCTTCTCCAGGGTCTTCTTTAGTGAACACAGAGCTGAAGTATTCGTTTAATATTTCTGCCATTTCTTCGTCTCTCTCCACACATTGATCATTACCACCTTTCAATTTCACTATACCACTTTGGACCTTTCTCTTTTCGCTGATGTATCTGAAAAATGTTTTGTCACCATTTTTTATCTCCTTGGCAATCCTCTCTTCTGCTTGACTCTTTGCCAATTTGATTAATTTCTTTGTCTCCCTCAGTTGATACAAATATTCTTCTTTGTGCTCCTCCCTTTGGGATCCTTTATATTTCTTGAATGCTGTTCTTTTAGCTTTAATTTTGTCAGCCACCTCCTTTGAGAACCAGATAGGTTTCAGTTTTCTTTTGCTTTTCTTTACATTTCTAACATATAGAGCAGTTGCCTTGGCGATTGCTCCTTTTAGATTGGTCCACTGCTGATCCACATCTCTCTCGTTCTCCCATCCTTTAAGTTCTTCCTCCAGGTAGTTCCCCATTTCCTCAAAGTCTGTGTTTTTGAACTGTAAAACTCGGGTCTTTGTGGTTCTTTTCCCTATTCTTTTAGTGATATTAAACCATACCGTTTGATGATCACTGCTGCTGAGGTGGGCGCCCACCTGGACATCTGAGACATTATCTGCATTAGTGAGCACTAAGTCGAGTATAGCTCCTTCTCTCGTGGGTTCCAACACCATTTGTTTGAACAAAGATACTTGCATGGCATCCACTATCGCTCTACTATTTTTAGTTTCTGCAGATGGGATTTTCCAGTCTACATCTGGCATATTAAAGTCACCCACGATCACCACTTCTCCCTTCTTACCTATCTTATGGATGTCTTCAACCAGATCTCTGTCCAGCTCTTCCTTTTGGTTTGGAGGCCTGTAAACCACTCCAATATAAATGGACGCTCCGTCATCTTTTTTTAGGTCGACCCATAGAGCTTCTTCAATACCCCAACTTCCTTGTAGCTCAGTTGCTTGGATGTTGTTTCTGACATAAAGAGCCACACCTCCCCCTTTTCTATCCTCTCTGTCCTTCCTTAACAAGTTGTAGCCTGGTATTGTTGTATCCCATTCATGAGATTCTGTGAACCATGTTTCTGTGATAGCAACAATGTCCAATTCTGCGTCAGCCATTAGGGCCTGCAGATCTGGGATTTTATTTCCCAAACTATGAGCATTTGTGGTCATAGCCTTCCAGGTACTCTCTTTACGGTTATTGCATTTCCTGGACTCCTTGTGAGATATTTGTTGAGATTTGTTATTCACTTCACAATTTCTTTTTGCGGTAGTGCCACTGTTGACAGAGTTATCCATCTCAATTAGATTTTTCTTTTGCTTATGGATCTTGAAATACTGCATGCATTGTGTTTTCTCTCTCTTTTCTGGTAATACTGCAATGCTTTTCTCAAGAACTTCTTCAGTTTTTATTTTAGAGAAGGCTTGTTGTTCTTTTTGCATTTGGTACATTGTGTCTCTCCTCATCACAGGTCTAATTCTACCAGAGCCAACTGTATTCCTGGTTTTTAAAGAATTTCCTAATGACCTGTTTGAGTGGGGCGGTATACCTGTTGGCTGCTCTTCTGTCAAGAATGGGTGACTGTGGGTCCTACCTGAGCCTAATGGATCTCCTTTTCTTGACTCCTGGTTTGTTTGTGGTATTGGGGAATTATTTTCTGAGTAATGCAATGTGGGTGTAATTCTTTTAATTGAAGCTAATTGATCTTTAATCACAGTCAGCTCCATTTTCAAGGAAGAGAGTTGTGCACAAATTGGGCAAGCTCTAAGTTTCCAGATGCTTTCCCTCAGAATAAAGGCTCCACAGCAGTTACATTGGATAGTCCTCATCTTGGTAATTTGTGACTTTATTTCCTTGACTGTAACCAATGTACTAATTTATCTTGCTGCCAATGGTAATCTAGGCAGTCTTTATTAGAAACAAGCCCCAGGGGTAGGGTGGGAGGCCATAAGAACCTGGCAAGTGCCCAAAAACTAAGTCTATTCCATGTTACTGTTGCTAGTAATAGGAGCGGCTATTTTCTAAGTCAGCTTAATTAATAGCCGGTAATGGACTTCTCCTCCAAGAACTTATCCAATCCTTTTTTAAACACAGCTACACTAACTGCACTAACCACATCCCCTGGCAACAAATTTCAGAGTTTAATTGTGCGTTGAGTGAAAAAGAACTTTCTATGATTAGTTTTAAATGTGCCACATGCTAACTTCATGGAGAACCCCCTAGTCTTTCTATTATCCGAAAGAGTAAATAACCGATTCACATCTACCCGTTCTAGGCCTCTCATGATTTTAAACACCTCTATCATATCCCCCCTCAGCCGTTTCTTCTCCAAGCTGAACAGTCCTAACCTCTTTCCCTGAGCAGGATAGAGGATCTGGGAAAAATCTCAAGAATAAAATTCCAAAATCCTTAAACAATCCAAAATACTGAGACACACTTACTAGCCAGGTTGTGGACTAGAAAGTTATCATCTTACGTCCTATTCTGTACAGCCAGGGGTATAAGACCCAGCCACACCAGAACAGGTGAACAAAGCAAAAATTCCTTTCTTTTCAAACTCCCAAAATAATTGCCACACATCACTAACCCCCCCACTCGTGCTCTTAAATAGGCAGGAACCCATCACTACAGCAACCTCACAGGGGTGCTGTAGCCAAGTGGTATGCTAGAGCTGCTACACTGGGGCCCAATTCTGGTAGAGATCCCAACGGGTATCTATACATGTAAGAAAAACCACTCAGGGACCCATAAATTAATAGAAACAGATGTTAGTCCTTGTGAAGCAGTGCCCCTAGTGTCCCCTATTTTCCTGTGCAGGACCAGGCTAGGCACCTGGTTTACCTTAAATCCACTGAGGATTATGCTCTATGGGCGGGATCCTGCGGGGTAGGTGGGGCTCAGAGGGCGTAATGAGAGCTGGGATCCACCTGATAACCAGACAAGGCTCAGGTCTCTGGGAGGAAGGCAGCTCCTGTATGCAATACAGTCCAAACCCTGAGCTGAGATGAAGTAACACACTGTAAGTAAAGAAAGTACCCTGTCTGAGGAGAAGACAGTCTACTATTGTCAGGTACAGCAAGTTATTTCTCTGGTGACAGGGAGCTTACAATCTAAGGAATGAATTTTCAAAGGGGTTCTGCACATAAAAATAGCATATATGTGCATAAGTTGCATGCAGGCACGTAAATGCTATTTTATAAATGTTGGGAGTACAAATGCATTTTTTGTTTTACGTATTCATTTTATCAATGAAGAAAAGGGGTGGTCTAAGGGGTGCTCTATAGCCTGGGGTTTTGAAGTACATGTGGTAATTGATATTATGCAAGAAGAATATACATATATATATTACCAAACCTGTTCATACACTTTTATACCTGCTAACTGACTCATGCAAAGTGGAATTGGACTTGACTGTTTTGCAGTTTAAGGGCGGGAAGTCTAGAGGGGGAAGTAGTAGAGGGTCTAGGTGAACTGGAGAAGGACTGGGTGAAATAGCAGATATTGGTGAACTGGTGACTCCAAGTATGCAAACAAGTATTTTCAAAACTGTATACATACATACTTTATAAAATAATGACTGCTGCATTTAATTCTGGGTGTCTATCCATGTAGTTCACAATTATTTCGCACATAAAATATACACACAGATTCATATAAAGTAGGTAGATAAAGCGTGTGTTTTGAGCATTGAAAATATTGACGCATACTGAAACATACGTGAATGCTTTCAGAGCAGAAATACACAGTGGGGCGGATTTTAAAAGCCCTGTGCGCATAAATCCTTCTGGAGCGGCCTCGGAGGGAACAGGCAGCGCCGCTGGGCTCGGCGCATGCAGGTTGCACAAATGTGCACCCCCTTGCGCGCGCTGACCCCGGATTTTATAAGATACGCGCGGCTACGCGTGTATCTTATAAAATCCAGCGTACTTTTGTTCACGCCTGGTGCGCGAACAAAAGTACGCAATCGCGTATTTTTTTAAGATCTACCCCCAGTATTTTATAATAATTGTGAAGCAGAAGCTGCAGTTTATAAAACATTAGTATTAATATATGGGCATACACTTATGCTGTACCATGGATAGGTTTGAAAGTTAGCCTCCAAGCTTGTACCTGAGGCAACCGAGAGTGAAATGACTTGCCCAAGGTCACAAGAAGTGTCAGTGGAAAAAGCAGGATTTGAAGCTGTATTCCCTGGTTCTCAGCCTGCATCACTAACCACAAAGCTACTCCTCAAAAGCATGAATGGTTCATCTAAAAAGTGCAAATAGTTAGTGTGGAGTAAATGCGGATCACACTGATTTTTTGGCTGGCTTTTCAAGCCTTTTAAAACTTTAGTTTTCTTCTTTATAGTAGGTGGTCCATTTTTATATTCAGCAGGCACTTTTTTATGTTATTGGTAAAGACAGGTAATGAGGTTTTTCATACTGATTAATCTCAGTTTTACTTTTACTTTTTATTTGATTTTTTAAAAATTTTTCTCTTGATGTTTTCTTTCTTGTAGGTTTCTTCTATCCGTGTAACTTTTATCTTTAAACATTGCATTTTACACCCGACACTATAACTACATACCCTGTTAATGATAGGCTCCTTATTCCTATATTTTGTTTTCACTTCTTAAATATGCTCTTTTCTCTGGTTTTGCAGCACATTATTGATTATCGATTGTCGTTCAGCTTTACAATCCCTCTTATTCTCCAAACTAGATTATTGCAATGCAATTCACATTGGCTTACCCACTTCCACAATCAAACCTCTTCAACTTCTCCAAAATGCTGCAGCAAGATCAATCAGCAATGTCAAAAGATCAGATCATATCACCCCAGTTCTCAAAGACCTGCATTGGCTCCCAATTACGTATAGAATTCAGAATAAAATTTTATCTCTTATTCATAAGGCCTTATACAACAATGAGACAAAATGGATGGATACGATACTTCATTTCAAAGTCCCAAAGAGAAATCGGTGCTCCATTAATACTGGACTCCTTGCAACTATCTTCCCAAAATTAACCCGCCTCAACTCAACAAGAGAAAGTGCTTTCTCATTGACCGGGCCTCTTTTATGGAACACCCTCCCCACTGAACTAAGAATTGAACCATCATCACAAACTTTAAAAAAAAAAATTAAAAACATGGCTCTTTGAGAAAGCATACCCATCATAATAAGAAGGATCATCATCATCACCACTCTATTTAATGTTTGCAAATCATTATTTATTTCCCCTCCTCTTTAATTAATGCTCCCTCTATTTTTTTTATCTACTCTCTACTATTTATCACAATGTAACCTTTTCTTTTTTAATTTGTTATATGTAAACTGATGTGATGACTTAAGTTGAATGTTGGTATATAAAAAACAGATACAATAAATACAAATATCAACTTGGGAATTTATAAACTACATGTGATACGACTGGCGTTTATTTTACCATTCCAATACCTTTGTTTTCAATACAGTTTTTCTCTGGTTTTTACTATCTTAATTTTTTGCAGGATACCTCCTATCTAAAATTTAAAAATTTAGACATTCAGACCTTATTCTTTCGGGTATGTGCTTTGTATTTTGCATCTTTTGTTAATGTTGGCTGTTTTATATGCCGTTCTCATTTAGATGTTTTACTTTTTGTTTAGATAACAATCTTTTAGAAAGTGTTCCTCGTGAGTCCCTCCCGATGCAGCCCCTATGGTGAAACACGGCCGTCTTGGGGGACTGTACCTTTATACTTCTTTGAAGCTGTCTACATAAAGTCGTTGTCTTGAAAAATCCCTTGAAGTATTGTCACCATATTTCACATGAAACTGCATCACTAATTGGCTTCACACCCTCTTTTTTGCTATGTCATCCAAAAAATGTACATATTCATGCACTACCAAATTAAACAGAACATCTTTACTTTTCTGTATGTACATGCTGCTACCCAAATTTCATTCAGCTTTTAAGCAGGGCTACACATCTCAGAGATGGATGCATGCACTTTGTTTCTGTAAATGACTGGAGGAACATATTTGGGTAAACAATATTTTCTTCAAGGAAATTATCACAATCTATTATTCATATTTAATCTTTTTTTTTTTTTTTACAAAAACTCAAACTGGTGTTACCATTTTTATGCATACCCTATCATTCTGAGGTATTTCTGTTTCACGTTGTAATACATACTTTTAAGCTAGTTCACGTTTTCAATATTTTTTCTCTTTTTTCCCTGAAACATCACTGCAGTGTGTCCAAATGAGGCAACTGTTCTGAAGCATATCATGTAAATGTTTCCCTAGCAACCAAATTCAGCACAGCTTCTACTCCTAGGAAAGATTTCATTTTAGTTAAGCAGTTCATGCACAAGCTTGTATGAAGAATGGAGTCTAGCTAATTTACCATGTAAATACACACAACCATAATGCAAATACCTATGTAACCTCATCTCTGGATGATGATTAAACATCAATAGGGCCATAAAAGAACTTATATATCTTGGGGCCAATTCTAACTCCAAACTCTCTCACTCAAGCTCTTTGACCCCAGGATCAGGTTCTTATACTGGCATGAGAAGGATTTTCTCTTCCAAGACCCTACGTGGCATGGGTGAAATTGTCTCTTTTACTTGGGAGTGGTATACCTCCTCTTTCGCCATGTTGAATGTGAATGCCAATAAACATGCAGGAGACTCTGATGGGGTGTCCAAAAATAAACTTTACTGAACATATTCCTTGGTACGGTTCACATCTGTTCTTATCACAGAGGGTATATGTATAGTTCTCAGTCTTTTCCATTATCTGTGCAAGGGTCTCTCTCTCTTTAACAGGATAAGGGAAAACCCTTACCCTCCAGGGCTTGGATAAGTAAGGTTCCCAAGTGGACAGGGGTATTCTTGTTTGGGCAGAAAAACCCTTTCCAAAACTGGTAAGAAAAATGGTAAAATCAGTCTTTGCACAGAGTCTCAAAATACCTCTTCCCCAGGGTGAAGACTCCTGATAGGGGTCCTCAGATTTGGTCTTACTCATAGTTCTGCAATAGTTCTCTCTCTCTCTCTCTTTGGATCTCTCAATGAGAAAAGGATCCCAACTGGAACACCACAGATCTCTTGATGCTCCTCCTTCAGGTCAGGAAGGGAGCAGCAAAACTTTCCTCCCAGGTCTTCTAACCAAAAGTCTTCGTCCCCAAAACTAATTTCAGACACCAAAAGTCACTTGTGGCAGGTCACCACCCCGAGGAGAGTACAAAGGGGCAGGTCTGTCCTGGCCTCCTCTTATTTATTTTATTTATTTATTTATTTAACACTTTTCTATACCGACCTTCATGGTTGAATGACCATATCAGATCAGTTTACATCGAATTGGGGAACTGTAACCAAAAAACAATCCTTTGAACAGGAAGAGCAAAGTTACATTCAACAAGGATAGTAAAACTTGGAAGCGTAGACAACTGGAAAGAAAGGCCTAAGAAGGCAATAAATAAAGATTATAAACAATTGATGAATCAGAGGTAGTTAATTAAGTCCTTAAAGGTAGTACATAGAGCCATTGTTCATGAGGTTGTTCGGTTGTCTAGTGTGTATCAGGGGGATCTGAGAAGGCTTGGCAGAAAAGCCAGGTCTTAAGTTTTTTCCTAAAAGTTAAGAGGCAGGGTTCCATCCTGAGGTCTGAGGGGATATTGTTCCAGATAGCTGGGCCTGCTGTCGAGAAGGATCGGTCTTTGGTTGAGTTGAGGCAAGTGGCTTTGGTTGGCGGGGCTTGTAGAGTTCCTTTGTATACTTCTCTAGTCAGTCTGTTGGAGATATGGAGTCTGAGGGGGAATTCGAGGTCCAGATGAAGGTGATTGTGGATGGACTTGTGAATTAAAGTGAGTGATTTGTGAAGGATTCTGTATTTAACTGGGAGCCAGTGTAAGTTACGGAGGATGGGTGATATGTGTTCTCCACGGTTGGTGTTGGTCAGGATTCTTGCCGCGGCGTTTTGTATCAATTGTAGAGGTTTGGTGGTAGAGCTAGGGAGACCCAGGAGGAGAACGCTGCAGTAGTCTATTTTGGCAAATAGCAAGGCTTGCAGAACTGTCCTGAAGTCGTGAAAAAATGGTAGAGGTTTGAGTCTTTTTAGAACCTGAAGTCTGTAGAAGCAATCTTTGGTTATGGTGTTGATCATTTTCTTTAGGTTTAGGCGGTTATTGGTTATCTCTTGGGACAGACTTCCCCACAATCTCTCTCCAGGCCAAAACCCAGGGGTCTCACAAGGCTTTTTACAACAAAAAAACTTGAAAATCCCAAAAACAACCCAGAAGACAGACCAAACCAGCCAAGGACTGGAAAGGCAGCTTCCTGACCTTTTTCCAAGACTGCAAGCTGGTGGTGCCTGTGCACAAAACTAGGCAAAAGCTCCTGCACTCTTAACTCCAAAAATCAAACTGCACTATCCCACTCTGTAAAGGAGAGAGCTGCTTTTGATACCTCTCAAGGAAGGGGCTGTACCAAATGGTACCGCCCCTCATTTACTAACCTGTCTGTCCTAGCTCAACGATTTATTAGGGCCTTACTGGTAATGAACCCAAAGGCTCATTAAACCTAAATTACCAGAGAACAACCTAAGCTCTTCTTTCGCTAGAAGAGATTTGGCGTAATTTGCCACATTTTACAATATATCAGAATAAATGTATTTAAATTAGAGCATATATAGCATGATCCTTATGTGAAGGCAATACATTCTAGTCTAGGGGTGGGCAAGTCCGGTCCTTGAGGGCTGCAAACCAGTCGTGTTTTCAGGATACCCCTAATGAATATGCATGAAATAGATTTGCATATAACTGAGGCAGTGTGTATGCAGGTCTCTCTCATGCATATTCATTAAGGATATCCTGAAAACCCGACTGGTTTGCAGCCCTCGAGGACCGGAATTGCTCACCCCTGTCTAGTCCAAATTACAAAATAAGCATGAATGTAGCAGACGTTGTCCTTGAGATTACAGACATTTCAGTGATGCCTGCATTCTGCTTGGCTATAGTTTTCCACTGGTAGATGTACTCTTTCATAATTCATCACTGCTCCAAATTCTTTCACAACCAACATCATTTTGTGGGATAGTGGCAGTAAATCTAATGATGGTGGTGTTGTTAACTAAGAATTGCCATTCTGAATAATTTAAGAATACATTTTACCCAACCAAGTCTCATTATTCTCATTTTATGCACCACCAAGGTACAATGAAGATTAGGAAAGCAATTTTCAAAAGCCTTTATTCATGTCAATGGTTATTTATCTGGCTAGAAGGGCTATTTGAGAACTGGCTACTTTGTATGCATGTAAAAGTGCACGTGTTCTTCCACAATGCACACACATTACTTACATTTTGGAGGCATTCTTAGGATAAGTTTGGCCCATGAAGGTGATAATGCATATAGTTTTGCATTTTCCAAACTATACATGTTGTTTTGTCCAGAAAAAGGATCTGCAGAAAAGCAGGGGCAAATCTCTGCAGATAGTTTTCCCTTGGACATGCTTACTTTCCCTTTGAGAACTAGTGCAAAACCAGAGGATAAAAGTACCCCTGGACTTTGCACATATGCACACGGTTTTGAAAAGTGATAGCACTGGGGATAGGAGGAAGGAGTATGAGAAGGAAAGAGGACTGAGGATGGGGGAAGGAGAGGTAAAAAGGACTGGGGATGGGAAGGTTGAGGAAAGAGGGAAATGAGGAATTTGAGATGGGAGGAAAAGAGGGAGAGGAGCAGAGGGAGTAAGACAAGTTGGGGGAGGGTGGGTTCCAGGATTTGGAGAGAAGGAAGAAGAAAGAAGGGAGGTTCCAGAATCTGAGATCAAGGGAGAGAGAACCTGAATTGTAATGGGTGGGAGAGGGGGAAGGAGAGGAAGGAGGAATCCCTACTGTGCTCTGATCCTGCTCCCCCTTACAACGCCTCCTCTAACCTCTCAATCTGGCACACACACCCCATCAATCCCTTCTCACACACACAAAACACTGCCCCCTTCCCCCCATCTGATCTACTCTCACTCCTCAGCCTCTTTTCACCTCAATGATCCCCATTCAGCCCCTCCAAAACTTACCAAAATGAAGAATCCAGGCCTGATCATCCCCACTATTACTAAAAGGAATCCATCTCCTTTAAACTGTTCTTTCTGACTATCCCTTGTACATCATATGATAGTTTTTTTTATTGAAACTCAATTTGTGAGTAGGGATGGTTTTTCCCAAATGAACAAGATGATAGAAGGATCCTTTCCTCTTCTCAGAGAATATTACAGAAAGATCGGTGTGAGCATGGTGGGAAAGGAGGGAGGAAATGTATCTTTAAAAAGAAGTCTCAGTTCTTTAGAAGCAAACATGCTCCGACCAGATCATCTAAGTTTAAATTCCTAGTCTTCCTCCCCATCCCTGGTCCTTCTACTCTTTCCTTCTCTTTTCCCTGTCCCTGAGATCTCATCCCTGTACTGATATTTAAGATCCCTTTTCCTCACCCAGTACAAAAATAAATAATACAGATACAAGCAAGGTTGGTAAATTACTTCATTTTTATAATATGAAAGATGGAAATGTTTGTCAATGTGCTTCAAATTTTTCCAGTTTTTGCCACAGAATCTATGCCTAAGCTGCCACGGCAAACTGTGGGACTCTGCCTTTTACCTCCTCCTCACTGCTGTCTGACCTTGCCTGGGAGTTGGGGGGGGGGGGGGGGAGGTAGAAGAGGGGGTGCAACAGCAGCAGCAATGCCTAGGGGTGGCAAAGACTTAAATCCATCTCTGGGGGATGATGGGAATGGTGTAGAGTGCTATAGCTTTGGAGAGAGCTTCTAGAGGAAGCAATGTTGCCCTATTTATGTCCAATTTTTTGTACTGAATATGAAGATGTAACTAGCAGAATTGGCAGATAATAAAGGGCATCTTCCCATACCAACATTTCAACAAGTCTCCCAAAAACAAAGAAGAAATTGACTTGCAGTGCTGTTTTTCTTAGAGAAACTGGAATCCTAAGTCTATGGGGGCCCTGGGACAAAGCCAGAATTGGATCAGACTTGGAATCATCCAATTTTCCTAATTCCATAGACTAATTGACAACATATTTGTTTTCACAGGCATTTCCTGAGCTTGTTCAGAGCTAGTTAGTTGTATAATTAAACAAGAGGCAATTAGCGCATGCAGTAGAGCTGTGGATAATCTAGGCATTATCAAGTGTGGATTCAGATTTTTGTTACTGTGTTTTTATTGTATTATTTGATAATACATATTATTGCTGCTGTATTGCTTTATTTTATTTATGAATGGGTTTAATGTACAATGCCTTTGTTTTATTTATGAATGCTTTTTTATGATGAGATATATCCCAGGATACTGAGGGAGCTCAGAGATGTGCTGGCAGGTCCACTGAAAGACCTATTCAATAGATCCTTGGAAACGGAGTGGTGCGAGATTGGAGACAAGCGGTGGTGGTCCCACTTCATAAGAGTGGGAGCAGAGAGGAGGCTGGAAATTATAGGCTGGTTGGCCTCACCTTGGTGGAGAGAAAATGAATGAAGACTCTGCTGAAGGAAAAGATTATGAACTATCTACAATCCAGTGGGTTGCTAGACCCAAGGCAGCATGGATTCACCAGGGGAATGTCCTGTCAGACAAATCAGATTGAATTTTTTGATTGGGTAACTATAGAATTGGATTTACTTGGATTTCAGCAAATGAGAAGCTTGGGAGTGGGCGCCAAGATAGTGGTGTGGATTGCACATTGGTTGACTGACAGGAGACAGCATGTAATAGTAAATGGAACTTACTCTTAAGAAAGAATGGTGTTAAGTGGAGTGCCAAAGGGATAGGTTTTGGGACCAGTTCCCAGAAGGGATAGAAGGTAAAGATTGTCTATTTGCAGATGATACTAAAAGCTGCAACTCAGTAGACACGCCTGAAGGAGTAGAGAGAATGAAAAGTGATTTAAGAAAGCTTGAAGACTGGTCAAGGATTTGGCAGCTGGGATTCAATGCCAAGAAGTACAGAGTCATGCATCTAGGGTGTGGTAATCCAAAAGAGATGTATGTGATGGTGGGTGAAAAATTAATGTGCACAGACTGGGAGTGGGACCTTGGGGCGATAGTGTCTGGTGATCTGAAGGCAGTAAAGCAATGTGACAAAGTGATAGCTAAAGACAGAAGAATGCTGGGATGCATAGAAAGAGGAATAACCAGTAAGAAAAAGGAGGTGGTGATATCTTTGTACAGGTCATTGGTGAGGCCTCATCTGGAGTACTGTGTTCAGGCCTGGAGTCCATATCTCAAAAAGGATGGAGGCAGTCCAGAGAAGGGCGACCAAAATGGTGTGGTCTGTATCGAAAGACTTATGAAGAGAGGCTGAAGGATTTGAATATATATACCATGGAAGAGAAGAGATACAGGGGAGATATAATACAGAATTTCAGATACTTGAAAGGTTTTAATGATGCATGAACTTCTAACTTTCTCCACTGGAAAGGAAATTTAAGAAAGCTTGAAGACTGTGCGTAGCTTGCTGGGCAGACTAGATGGGCCGTTTGGTCTTCTTCTGCCGTCATTTCTATGTTTCTATGAAATAGTAGAACTAAGGGTCACAAAATGAAACTCCAAGGGGAAGACTCAGAACCAACATAAGGAAATATTTTTTCACGGGGAGGGTGGTGGATGCCTAGAATGACCTTCCAGAAGAGGTGATGAGGATGAAAACAGTAAATAAATGCAAAAGAGCATGAGATAAATACTGTGGATCTCTAAAGGTCTGTGGATGATAATGAAGAAAAGGGTGCATGGGAGGTAACCTGCACAGAGCAGCAGTTAATACCCTTAACAGAAAGCATGAGAATATATTATCCTTTGCTTTTGATGCAACATCGCTCTCCGCTTTGACAGGGGGGGGGGGGGGTATTGGATTCAGACATTCATCGCTGGGCTCTGACCTTTACAGTCTGGGATACTGATACACTGATATTAGGGATAAAGCAGAGGACTGTATCTATGGTGAAATCCAAAAGCAAAGCATGTTCAAGCAGCACTATATGATTTATCAGAAAGGCTCTAAATGATCGGGAAGGCTCTCGGGGGGGGGGGGGGGGGGGGGGGGGAGAAGGGGTATTGAATTTGAAGACAACCAATGCTGGGCCCTGACTTTTACAGAATGGGGTAGTAATTAGGGATGTGAATCGTTTTTGAACGATTAAAATTATCGTCCAAAATCGTCCAAAATCGTCAGAGGCATTTGTATTGTATCGTTAAATAGGGCACGGGAATTATTTGGGGGAGGGCGGGAAAACCGGCACACCAAAACAACCCTTTGCCCTTATCATGTGACAGGGCAAAGTTGGCGCCGGCGCCATTTTGGTTCCTGGCTCCCGACGTCACGCGTGCAGGAGATCGCTCCCGGACCCCCGCTGGACCCCCAGGGACTTTTGGCCAGCTTGGGGGGGCCTCCTGACCCCCACAAGACTTGCCAAAAGTCCAGCGGGGGTCCGGGAGTGACCTCCTGCACGCGGGCCGTATTGCCAATATTCAAAATGGCGCCGGCGCTACCTTTGCCTTGTCACATGATAAGGGCAAAGGGCCACCGGCGCCATTTCTCTTAACGCAGCCGTGGCCAGAGAGCGGGAGATCGCGCCGGGACCCCCCCACTGGACCCCAGGTAATTTAAAACATTTTGGGGGGGTTCGGGAGGGTGGGGGATTTGTTTTAAAGGTTTGGGGTGGGTTTTAGGGTTGTTTTGGTGTGCCGGTTTTCCTGCCCTCCCCCGATTTACGATTTTTAACGATTTAAAAAACAAAACAAAACAAAACACGATGATCAGATTTCCCTCCCCCCCCCCCCAGCCAAAATCGATCGTTAAGACGATCGATCACACGATTCACACCCCTAGTAGTAATATGCTGACATTATGGAGAAAGCACAGGACTGCTTCTATGGCGAAGTCCAAAAGCAAAGCATGTTCAAGCAGCATTGTCTGAATTATCAGGAAAGCTGCTCACTATGTAAAGATGTTGCTAGCAGTAAATTTGATATGGGCTTCACAGTTGCTTGATTTTGATTGTAAAGTATTATTATTCTTAACATAAGGCATGGGGGTAACCTGCACTGAGCGGCTGTTACTACTTTTAACAGAGACATGGGGATAACCTGCACAGAGTGGCAATTACTACAAGAAGAAACTTGCTGGGCAGACTAGGTGGACCTTTTGGTCTTTTTCTACTGACAATTCTATGTTTTTATATACACCACCTTGAGCAATGGATTATGTGTGGCATATAAATGTTTAAAACAAACAAACAAACAAATAAATAAATAAATAAATAAGACATATTGCCTCTTTCATAAGGACTGCACACCTCCGTATTTGTTATTACCTTAAACGGCTTACCGTGCCATCCCATATTGCTTTTGATTGCTAGTGATTCTCCTTTTCAGATTTCTCTGAAGCAGAAATGATGAGTATACACTATGACAGCACAATAAGAAGGCAGAAATGGGCAGACTGGGAAGACAAAGTGGACCTTGTGAGAGGAAGTGTGGAGAAGGGATAGTTATTGCCTATCGTTATTTTCTGTAATTGATATTTATATTATCGTTTATGCAGTATTTGACATCTATGTTATTATACATTTATATATGTTATTGTTTTGATGCTCTTATTTGATGTATATGTTATTGTACTTGATTGCTATGTTGTAAGCTGCTCTGGGACCATTTTTGGAGGAGAGCAACATATATGGAAATTAAAATGAAATAAAAATAAAATGAATTACAGTGGGTTCAAGTCGGATAAAAGCTGAAAGTAAGGAGTCATCTCTGAAACACTACCACTGCAAAATGTCTAGGGTGCTGGCAGTAAAGAAAAGTTCTATAGAAACATCTGTAGTGGAAACAGTGAAGGAAGAGGCCTAACAAAGGAGAATTCGAACACAGTGGCAGAAGTCCCAGAAAAGGAGAAAATACTTTCTGATGGGGAAATGTAGCAGGACTGCAGACAGATAAGGTGGTTAAATGTCTATCATCCTCTTCAACTAGAAGAGTTATATATTGCATTGTTTGGGTTGCTGGAACAGAAAGGAAGGGAGTGAAATCCTGATGTTATTGCCTACTTTGGGGGCAAATAATCTGCCAGGGCACCAGGTCAGTATAGAATAAAATGAATTCAAGGAGTTAGAGAAGACTTTTAGGCCAGTGGTTCTCAACCTTTTTTCTGTCGGGACACACCTGACAGATGGTTCTCACATGCGTGACCCACTGAACACATGACTGTCACAAGGCTAAATGTAAACATATACTCTGTATCTACAGGATCCACCCTGACCTCCCAAAAATGGCTACAGAACAGAACTAGGGCATTCCCTGTTCAATTTACCATACAAAAAAGATATTTCTGTTGTGATCTCAGTAACAGAAACATAAACACTCTCTCCTACCAGGTGTAATAGCCCTCCTTATGAAAAAACAGTAATTTACCATCAATGCATGTTCTATTGAGAAAACACAATAAATAATATTGATACAAATGCCTACATGCTAGTAAAATACTTCACCTTGGTCATATACATAGAATTGACCTTCACCAAGTACAGAAAGAGCACAAATTACAAATATGGAAACAGAAACTGGAATGGAAACCTAAAAAAACCACTCTGCATTCTATTTTATTTATTTAGTAATTTTTCTATACCGTCATAACGGTTTACATCGAGGCACATAAAATAACATTAAATATCTAAAATAAAATAAAATAGTTAAATTGCAAAACAGAACTATAGCACCTAACAGACTTCCAGGATCTGCAATAATGTACACAAACTAAAGTTACAACTGCATTATGGAATTCAAACAGTAATAACCCTACCTATGAAAAGGCAGCACTGCAAAAATTACACCAGGTCCTAAACATCAATACACTTCCTATTAGGAACACAGAACAAGCCAAGCTGCTATAGATCCCTACCAAAAAACTACAAGCTTGCAGAACACCCTTAGCTGGGTCACACACGCAAAACACAGACAGACCCTCACTAAATACAGAATAAAGTGACCATAAAGCTAATGTTTTTGTTTTTGCGTTGTTGCACTGCATACAGAGTTTGGCTTCTTGCTGTTTCCAGTTCAGTTTTTGTCTTCACATTTCTATTTATACATTCCTCGATAAATACAAAATAATTCTAAAACTAGAAGACAATAAATATTTCAAAACAACTGATAAATGGAATAACATCCAATGATTAAAAATTTTCAAAATTAAAAATTATTCCAAACACCAATAAAATATTTCTAAAAGCAGACACATCAAATAATACCCAATAATTAAGATGGCAGTCAATCAAGAAAGATACACTTAAAAAGTCACCTTTACTTACCCTCTCCAGTAACTCTCCTACTCCTTTCCCTTGTAGGCCAATAGCACATACCAGAAGCAGCAAGGGCTGCTGAAGCTCTGTCCTCACGCTCTTTTTCCTTAGGGCCCATGACTTGTCTATTTCACTCACACACACACTTTCTTTCTCTCACACACCAGTCACCTCCTTGACCAATCTCTCTCACACACACGAGTCACCTCCCTGACCAATATCTTTCTCTCCCTCAAACACATACACCAGTCACCTCCCTGACCAATGTCTCTCTCTCTCTCTCACACACACACACACACACACACATCAGTCACCTCCCTGAACAATGTCTCTCTCTCTCTCTCTCACACACACACACCAGTCACCTCCCTGAACAATCTCTTTTTCTCTCACACCAGTCAATTCCCTGACCAATCTCTTTCTCACACACACCAGTGACTTTCCTGAGCAGTATCTTGCTCTCACACGTTTTCTCTCTTACTTACACACACACACATTCTCTCATACACTTACACACATGCTGGCTCACTTTCTCTGTGTCACTCACTCACCCCCAGCATATATGGCAGCTACAGCACAAGGTAGCCAGTATCCTGCTACTAAAAGCAGAGTCCTGATAGGCCAGAAACTGCAGCAGGAATGACCTCCCTGCCCCTCAGTGGTAAGAAGGCAGCACTCAGCTGATTGCTTGTGCTGCTATCACGGCACAGAGCAGTCAGCCTAGAATGTAATTTTATGTTTTTTCTTCTCCCCACCCCAGCCTTTTATATTTTTTGCAGTTTGATTATTATTTTTATGTTTGCTTGCTGGTGTCGTGCTGGCGAGAGAAATGGGAGGTCAGAGCCGGGAGGGGGGGGGGCAGCAGCACCGGCACCGTACTCCTGTAGCCCCAAGCAAAGTGGCCAGTCAGCACTGATCTTCAGCTCCAGGCAGCTGATGCACGGCTTTCCCCAACAGTCGCGTGGCAGGAAATCCCGGCAGCCACATTCTCAGCTGACTGCTCTGTGCCGAGGATAGCAGGGCCGGGGAGAGTCTTGGGATGTGATTGCTACTGCATGGCCTTTTCTTCTTCCCGCGTATCCAGTAAACATCACTTCCTCTTCCGGGTTACAGGGGCGGGAAGAAGAAAAGGTCATGTTCCTGTTGCCAGCTTTCACCAACATTGCTGCTGTTCCCCCTCGGGGCTTGAATGTGCTGATAGCCCGAGCAGGAACAGCAGCAGTGTTTGTCTCGCTGAGGTGAAAGGGGGGGGGAAGAGCAGCGAGTGCGCGACACACAAGTATTCTGCGACACACTGGTTGAGAACCACTGTTTTAGGCAACTGTCAAGAAGTTCAGTGACCTTTCTGAAGATATTATTTATTTATGTCATGGGAGAAAGGCAGGATACACCACAACAAGAATTGATTTCAGAAAGTGGGGTTTCAATTTCTTAGGATCTGGGACTCCGGGAGGTAGTGGTAAACTGCATCTTTCTGTGAGAAGAACCTGGATTATAGAACCTTTCAGGTCGTACTTAGAATTTATTTATTTATTAAAATATTTATAACTTGCCGATATTAACTCATTTATGCTAAGCAAGATCCAGTCAACATAAACATTACGATAAAAGAAAATATACAACACAATACAACACAAAATTCACAGTTTAAAACACTGCACAATTCTAAAAATCTGTCTTATTTAAAAGCTTCCTCAAATAAAAAAGCTTTAAGCTTTTTTCTACATAATTTCACATCCTGAATGGACCTTATCTCTCTAGGAATAGCATTCCATATTATGGGCCCAATAACTGAGAGGGCCCATTTCCTAGTCTCTTGGGTACAAACAATCTTAAAGGTTCGAACATCCAATAGTCATTAGAAGTATGTAATGACCTTCCTGGAATATAAGCAGAAAACAGGTCTGATAAATAGCTTAGGGGAGAGTTGTGCAAGCAATTATAGACAATGGTAAGGACTTTAAACTTCAATCATTGCTCTAGTGGCAAACAATGCAACTGGGCCAACAGTGGAGTCACGTGATCCTTAAAGGATGCACTCAAGACCAACCTAGCGGCTGAATTCTACAGCAATTGAAGCCAGAATATGATATTTTGGGAGGCCAACATATAAAGAGTTATAGTAGTCAACTGAAATTCTGCTTTATCAATCAAAAAGTGCCACAATAATTTTAATTTAAAGTATCCAGATGATACTAGTAATGGAGACAAAACTAAAAATTTAAGAAAGAATGGGACAAACACAAACAAATGAAAAATACAAGTTGGAAAGCCAAAGAAAAGATGGTTAGATATGATGAGTAGATATGAGAATAAACAGAAAGATGACAAAGAAAGGAGCAATATTTGATGGGGATTTACAGAGAGATAATTCTGTCTCAATTCTGCTCAGTGATCTATTTTAATTGGACTGGGGTTAAAAAAAAAACCTTCACTTTTTTGTATCATTTGTTATCCATCAAAGTCAATGGGGGAAGCAATAGTGGGGTTTTCTATTCGAGGCTCGTAAAACTTGCAGGCAGATATCATCATCAGAGGCAAGAGCACTCCAATAACCAAGGGTGGGCAAAGTGGCACTAACAATGACATAAATAGCCCAAGACACCATGACAGGACAAAGTAGCCCAAACAGAGGCATCAATATCCCAACACTCTTAGAGAGGAGCAAAACAGCATAAAGAGTGGCAAGAACAGTCCAAGGCTCCAAAGGAGGAGCAAAGGATACCAACATCAGTGGCATGAAGACCCCCATAGCATCAAATGAGGACAAAAGTAGCAGCAAGAGTGGCATTAACATCCCAAGTCATGCCAAGATAATGAGGAGGCAACGTAGCCCAAATAGAAGCATAAAATCCCAATATACTGTGAGAGGGACAAAGCAGCACCAGAAGTGGCTGCTAAGCCAAAGCAATCATTTGCTCAATGAACAATGTAAACAAGAATACCCAAAGGTCTTGTGAAACAGTCAAAGTATCTTGAACAGTGAGGAAATGCCAGAGGAAATTCTAGAGGAGGTCCATACTGGTCCAATATAGATTCCCTACAGCATCAATGGTGGGTTGAAGAGTGCAGAAGATGAGCTGGAGGAGCTAGAGAGTGCTGGAATGAAGAGAATAATGGTGTCAAGGTTGGAGGGGCAGAGCATGTTGGAATCAAAAAGGTGCTGGGTTGGGCTTGGGGAAGACCAGCTCCTTGTCGATGAACATGGGAAGGAGGGGGGGGGGGGGGGGGGGGGGGGGGAGATAAGGGTGAAGGTCTGATTGACTTCCCTTTTCCACTGCCTTTCTCAGGTTTGAAGTAAGGGACAGGGTTTCCATTCCCAGCATGCTAATCCCATATATTCAATCACCTTCCTCGAATCTAGGAAAGGTTGAACTGTATAATAACATTTCCACATTCTCGGTAAGTTATATTGCTTCTATTTCTAACTTGCTGCAACAGGAGAAGGTGGAGAGTGCTGGCTGGGGTTGGGGGGGGAAGAGTGCTAGGGTCAGGCATGAGGAGTAGAGAGATGTAGGGTGAAGAGAATGGTGGGGCTGGGCTGGGGTGAAAGTGCTGGGGTGAGGCTGGAGGGAGCAGAGTGATGGGAGTGTCGAGAGGAACTTATTTACCCATCTTTTTCGATGAGCAATTCCAGTTGTTTTGGCCCCTCCAAACTCTAGGCATCTGGCATGATCAGCTTGAGAGAGAATTTTTCTCAGGTTTTTATTCTCCTGCTTTGTACTCATGCGATATCAATGGCATACTCATCATCTTGCTTGTTCAGCACATAAACTTACCATAAGAATAAAACTAAGACATGTCATGCTAAATCAGGCCAAGGTGCATTAAGCAAAGCATCCTGTCCCTGACAGTGGATAGTCTGGGTCAAATATACCTGGCACTCCAGCAGATCCCAAAAAGTAAATCTATTTGTTACTGGGGTCAAGAGAATGCTGGGGTTGGGCTTTGGTACAGAGGGCTAAGGTTGGGCTGCAAGAGAAAGAGTTCTAGGGCAAGGCAGTGCTGGGATTGGGCTGCAGTGGAGAGTGCTGCGGTTGGGCTGGATGGGGAGACAGTGCTGGTGTCAAGAATGCTGGGCTTGGGAATAGTCAAAGAATAGGAAAATGTGCTTGGGAGGACCAGTTCCTTAATCACAATCTTTCTAATGTAATCTATAATCTCCAAACTCTACCAGTTACACGGGAAGAAATGTCCATGAGAAACACATCACCACCTGTGAAGTGGAGCAGCAGATTCTCTCTGTTGTACTAGTCCTCTATCTCTGTGTTGCTGAATAAACAAAGAACATTATTGATAGCCACTGTTGGATTCGTGGACCCTTGGGCCGATCGGAGCCAAAAGAGGAGCTGCTGTAGATGTTGGTAGCAGCGACCCCGACCGGGAGGCGGAGCTGACAGACTAGCGGCTGGTCGAAGGTGGAATCCTAGGAGCTCTATGCGACCAAGAGCTCTGGCGAGGAAGGCGGTGATGAAGGCGCTGGCACTGTGCTGAGAGAACCTTCGCCCTGGAAGCCGATCCTCCCCCGAGAGGAGCTCGTAGGAGTTCGGCCGCTGGGACTTAGGAGATTCACCCTGGAAGCCGGAGTCCCCCCAGGAGGAGCCCGTAGGAACCCGGCCGCTGGGGCTTAGGAGGGCCCACGGGGGCCTGGTCCGCTGCAGTCCAAGGTTGAGTGTCGAAGGGTCTTTGCTCGCCAATCCGGAGTCAGGAACCGATGGATCACCGTCAGCCAGTCCGAGGTCAGAAGCCAGAGAATCCACGTAAGCCGGTCTGGGGTCGGAAGCCAGGGGGTCAACGGAAGCCGGTCCGAGGTCAGAAGCCAGGGGGTCAACGGAAGCCGGTCCAAGGTCAGAAGCCAGAAGAAATCCAATTACCAGTCCGGGGTCAGAAGCCAAGAGGAAACGTATGCCAATCCGAGTCAGGAACCAAGTGGAAGCCGAGACAGCAGGAACGCAGCAACTGGAGACAGGAGCAAGCCTGGGAACCTCGTTGCAAGGCGAAGATTAGGCCTGGCTGCAGGGTTTAAGTACCCTGGAGGCATCTGACATCATCAGGGGCGTCCCCAAGGCTTTCCCGCGCTGGCCCCTTTAAATAATCAAAAGCGACGCGCGCGTGCGTCTAGGGGGCGGGGCTTAGCGCCGCGAGGCGCCGGCTGCTCCGGCGAGGCAGGGGAACGGCAGCAGAAGCGGCTGTAGGCCCGGGCGAGCTGGGGGAACGCCGGGCCTGTGGTCGGCGGCGTCCCCGGGGCCCTGGGGAGCGCGGGATCCGCGTCAACCCGCGAGCCGGTGAGTGGCGATTCCGGGGGCGGCCCGGAATCGCAACAGCCACCACCATGACCTGGTAAAAGTAGTTGTCCCGAACATGGTGCAGTAGAACAGGCCGGGATGAAATTTCATGACGATGCATTCCAACTTAAGTTATGGGAGTAGAAGCCACCGATGGCCTCTATCATGCTGAGGTAGTGTGCAGCATACTCTTTGGTTCACACCCAGAATTCAGATAAGTTGGAGACAAACTCCACAACATCTATATCATGTGTAATCAATCCTGACATCCAAAGCATTGAGTAAGGGCCAAAGGAATAGAAGGAGAGGAAAAACGACTAAGGCATGAGCAGAGGGATAGGGATATGTACCAAAAAAATTTTTGGTTTGGTGTATTTAATTATTTATTTACTTACTTAAAAGGGCTTAAAGTCTGCAACCTCTAGTACAATTGTTTGTTGTGGATAACAGAAAACATTCATAAACCACATAAAGACAACTAATAAACAATACAAATATTTAACATAAAAACATTTAAAACATCTTTAAAATACAAAATCTTAATCCCTTGCTTAAAAATTGTCAGATCAGTCTCCATTCTAAGTTCCACTGGGAGCACATTCTACAATATAGGCAACATGTTTGAGAAAGCTCTTTATCTTTCTTTGTCTTTATTCAAATCTGTATAGGTAGAAAATAAGCTTACATAAAATTTTAACATAAATTGTACAAATACACCACAAACCACAATCAGGCGTGTTACAAGATGTCAAAGAAAATACTAGAATGCTGTCCAGAAGATTAATAGAATGCCTGCCTAAATAGCCATGTTTTCAAAGAATGCTTGAAGGTCTTTAAACTGTTCGCCAAATGCAATGATTCAGAAAAAGAATTTTGAGTTAGCTGTTGATGGCAATCACAGATAGGGGGAATGAATAACAATTGTGACCCTACAGATCTCACATTTTATTCTGCTCATCTCACTATATTTTATTTGAAATAGAACACTTATACTCTGAACACAACAGCTTATGTATCAATACCATTAATTTAAACTGAGATCTACTCTTTATCAGGAGCCAATGTAAGTCGTGCAAAACAGTAATGATGATGCCTCCTAATCCACTACTGCTTAATAGCCTAGCAGCTGCATGCTGTACCAATTGCAACACCCAAAATAACTTATTAGGAAGATGGCCTAACACCAAAGATTGCAATATGGATCTAAACCTATCTGCTGGTAACAAAGGGTTTAATGATTTCAATAGTTTTAACTTATAAAAAGCAATTTTTACTACATGTTATATTTGTGGCTTCATAATTAATTTGGAATGTAAAATAAGAGATTCCAGACTTCAGATAAAACAGACAGAGAATTCCCTTCAAATGCTAAAGATAAACAATCATGTGGAGAAAGCTTGCCAATCCACAATAACCTAGTTTTCAGTATATTTAAGGCTAGCTCATTTCTAGCAAGCCAGTTCCTGATGACTGATGCACATTTTTGAAAAAAACAAATGAAGGAATAAGCTGTTTATATCACAAGGGATAGAGAACTGAATGTTATCACATAGATGAAATAAGTTATTCCCAAAAACCTAAGAAAAGATCCTATAGGCCCAGTAATGTGGAATGCTCTTCCATCAGCATTACAGGCCATTACCGATATAAAAGTGTTCAGGAAACAGGTGAAAGTTCACTTTTTCAAGAAGCTTTTGGCAAATCTCTTGGTAATTGAGTCTTAGTGGAAAGTGTTTTTCCCTGGTAAAGAGTTTTATACTGTAATGTTTTTCCATATTTTGGATGTTTTAAGATTCAAATCTATGGTATGGTTGGTCAGAACAGGATGGAGAATCACTGACGTCAATGTCATATGTAGCCAATTCTGACAACAAAGGCACCGAGTAAAAGGCAAAGTAGTAGGAGTGGAGTTAAAAATAATGCAAGACACCAGAAGAGGAGCAAAGCAGAGGGAGCACTGTTAAAATCTCAAATTATAGATGCAGAGCACAGCAGCAAGAAAAGATGCAGCAACACCTCAAGGCTTACAGTGAAGGGTATGGTAGCAAGCTGTTACAATGAAACACCTAGTAATGTGGACAAACACACACTCACATACAGTCAGTTTTGATAAAAAGAAAGCAAGCACATAGCATGCTTAAAGCATGAAGAAGAGTGGCATCCAAACCCCAAGGCAACAAAAGAGGAGCAAAGCAGTACCAACATAAATACCCCCGAAGGACCTCAAGAGGTGCAGCAAGTGAACATCAGATTGGCAGGAAAAAACTAACAGTAAGTACTGTAAAGGAATTTGACAAGAACTTTGAAGACAGCAGGAGCATAGGCAGAGACATCCATAGGCACAAAGACAGACTATGAACAGCAGGAGCACTGGCAATAAAAACCCCAAGGTATAGAGTGGATGGTAAGACAGCAAGCACAGTGACATAAATACCCCAAAGTACCGTGAGAGGGGAAAAATGGTATCTGCAGTGGCAGAGTTTTCATAGGGACCATAAGAGGGCCAAGAGCAAGCTGGGCAATAACAGTGGAAGGACACCACAGCAAGGAGCTGGACCAGGAGAGAAGCAGGGCATGAGCAATGGGCTGGGCAGCAGCAGCAAAAGTGGTAACTGGCAACATCACAGCAAAATGCTGAGGGCTAAAACTGTAGACATTTGTTCATTATAGCTGTGAACTCAGTCCTCCTTCTGCTTGCATGGAAATTCCAGAAAAGCCAAAAGAAGGAGGTTTATTAAGAGAAATACATTTTCCACTAAGTCTGTGCCAGTTGTGACCAATGTGGACTCACGATGACCCTTGCCATTAAGAATATCCATTCACTAGGCACACAGGTTTGTGGGTAGGAGAGGAAATTCTGGGCCACGTGGGCAAGGTGTGGCAAGATTGCGGCCTTGCATGCCCAATATGCCAATGGATCAGTGGCCATGTCCTCGATGGGCTTTGCAAAACAGCATGTGAATTAAATTTGCGATGGGTCTCCTTTGCTGGAAGAAGATAATCTCTGCTGCTGACAACTAAAGTAACTATGGCCTGTTTCAGGAGAGCTCATTCTGCAGTGACCACTGGGAGTGTGGCAGATAAAGGTGAGGAAGGAAATGATAGCTGTCAGGGTGCTTTTCATTCTGACAATACTATGTAGTGGTGCATCTTTACTGTCCCTTTGTGCTACCATTTTTACACCTGTTGGACCGGACTGTGATATTCCCTTTTACCCACAGGTCACATAGCATGGCTAGCAAGTAAGTATTCTTTTCCATGAGGGCTTTGAGGCTATCTTCCACCTGCTGCTGAAAGGACTCCATGAACAATTTGGTAGTAGAAAAGGACCAGAAGGCTCATCTGCATACTGTTCCCAACATCCCCCAGGAGAGGATGCCAGAGGTCACAGCAAACAATCCAGGCTTCTAAGATTGTATTTTTAAACCTTTGCAGCTGCACCTTTCAGTTTTTTTTCCTAACTATAGCCCTCATTTTATCAAAGTTTCCCCTTTGCAAATTTAGTATTAAGCTGTAGATTTACATATTGTCCCCCCTTTCAGTCATTAGTTCAAATTTGATCATGTTACGATCACTATTGCCAAGAGGCTTGAAGCAGTCGTTTATTATCCAGGAATTTTATATCTCTAGCATGTCCTGATGTTACATTTACCCAGTCAATATTAGGATAATTGAAATCTCCCATTATTACTGCACTTCCAAATTGGTTAGCTTCCCTGACCTCACTTAGCATTTCACCACCTGTCCGATCATTTTGACCAAGTGGACGATAGTATACGCCTATCACTTACCCAACAGGCATGGCATTTCTATCCATATAGATTCTATTGAGCATTTAGTCTCTTGGACTTTATGCCCTCTCTGACATAAAGTGCCACACCCCCACCTAGTTGATCCTCCCTATTACTGCAATATAATTTTGTACCCTGATATAGCACTATCCCATTGGTTATCCTCCCTCCATCAGGTCTCTGAGATGTCAATCTCAACATTCACTGCTATATACTCTAACTCTCCCATCTTACTTCTTAGACTTCTTGTATTGGCATAAAGACATTTTAAAGTGTGTTTTTTGTTTGTATTAACCTCTTTTCATTTGCTAGGGATAATTTGGTATTCTTTAGCTCAAGTGATTCTTTACTTATATGCACATGGACTACTTTTTCTTTTATTGAAACCTCTCTGTTGGGATGCCCTAACTCTCCTGTTTCATTAGTATCCTTTGAAGATACATTCCTCCAAACCATGCACTGCTGAGTGACTGTCAGCTTTCCTCCTTGTTATAGTTTAAAAGCTGCTCTACCTCCTTCTTAAAAGCACCAGCAGCCTGGTTCCACTCTCGTTAAGGTGGAGGTCGTGTTTTCGGAAAAAAGTCTCCCCCTTCCCCAAAATGTTGTCCAGTTCCTAACTAAACTGAATCCCTTTCCTGCATCATCGTCTCATCCACTCACTGAGACTCCAGAGCTCTGTCTGCCTCTAGAGACCTGCACGTGGAACAGGGAGCATTTCAGAGAATGCCACTCTGGAGATTATGGATTTCAGCTTTCTACCTAAAACCTAAATTTGGCTTCCAGAACCTCCCTCCTACATTTTCCTATGTTGTTGGTGCCCACATGTATCATGACAGCCGGCTCCTCCCCAGCTGCCTTCACTGAAATCCAGACTCGTGAGTGTTTAAAATAATGTTGCATAACACTAATTGTAAGATGGCCCAATGTTTTTCTTCTACTGATGGCCCTACAACAGTGAAAGCATTCTGCAAAAAGCTTGTCCTCCCCAACTCTAACGTGCCTCCACACTTTAGATGTCTTGTGGGATCTCCTCTCCCTCTCTAGGTGCTTGGGTGCTGCTGATGGGGCTCGGGTGAAGTTCAGAAAGGAAAAGGCCAGGGTTATCTCTCATGGTCTCTACTACCTGCTTTTTTTTTGTAGTGCATGTTGCCACAACAGTATCACTTCCTGTCTCTTGTTGTTGCTTATTAGAGAATAGCATGATAATAATTAGATTCCACAAACTCTCCTGTGCTACTAGAAGTTTAATATCCTCTGAGTTGCCCTCATATGATTCATCTGAATCAGTTCTTTTTCCATTTATCCTCTGCAGATACTGGTCAGAAAAAATAAGGGGGAAATGTTGAGTTGCTTTTGGCTGCGTCATTCTAGTCTCCTGCCCCTGTACTGCTGAGGCCATTTTCCACTGACTCTACCTTCTCCTGCCCCTACACAATAGGAACAGAGATGAGTTGGGACAAGTGGAGATACTCTTGCAGCTTGAGCTTCTTCTTGCCCAACCCTGCATGTGGGTCTTGATCTTCTCAGTGCTATCTTTAGTAGTGCTCCTAGTTCTTGTGCTCACCTTGGGTGCCTTTGGAGGAAGTATCTTCCCTTTTCCTCCAGATACCACACAAACTTTACTATTTCATAGAAGCATATACTACTGGTAGACCTGCCAGGTTAGCTCCGACTGAGACAGGCATCCTTCACATATGGTTGTCTATAAGGTTTCTTCCCATTCCAAATTCCTTTTTCTTGTACTACTTGCCAGCTCTTGCCTAGGCTGTTTTTAGTTCTGCACTCTTGCTGCACAATTCCATATAGTCATAACTGATTTCATGAACCATTCGCAGTTCACTGTACTCACCATATGTACTTATACAGTATATGTCTCATTCTTTAACATACAGGCATATGCTACTGGACTGGTGGATCTTCCAGGTGTAGCCACAGCTCTGCATGGGAGAGGCATTATTTATTTATTCTATTTTTGTATTGGCATTTGATATTCTGCATTTTTACCATGAATGCCCTCAAAGTGATTACAATAAATTTAAAGTAGGTTGTAATAGTTTTAGACCAACAAACATCCCCCACTCCGACTGTCTATGAGATTCCTTCCCATTCCCAATCCCTGTCCCCTACAGTATTTGTCAATTCTTGTTTTTCCCTGGCCATCTGTTACTCTGCACATGCCACTCTAGATGCGACTCAAACTTTAATATTTCATAGAAGCATATGCTACTGACAGGAACAGCCACATAGCAACTTTTAACTTGAAAAGGTATCCCCACTCCAGCTATCTACAAGGTTCCTTCCAAAACCCCTTCCCTTATGGTACTTTCCAATCTTTGCTCTTACCCTGGTCATCCATTCCTTTACATAGGTCTTACCCACCCAGTTATCTTTAACGGTTTTATGTTATCTTGGAAATTCTCTTCAGACTCCATAAAATTACAGTTTCTGCGATTATTGGTCTCATCCAGTATTTAGCCTTAGATGGATTTTACCAAAGCAAAAGACAAGGGATATAGAAGTGCAGCACTCAGAACCACCAGGATCACACTCTTCCATAATTACTACTTTAGAGGCAATGAAAGCAGTATTTTCACCCAGTGATACAAAAGAATTGTGTCTTTGATTCCTGAATCACAGGATATTAAACAGCTAGTGGCACTAGCTAAAGAACATTTGGTGCCTCTATTCAGTAGCATCTTAACCTCCAGTGAAGACAACTCCATGCCCAAACAGCCAGCTCTTTTGGAAAGGACATTAGACCTCCTCTAGGGATTTCCTCTGGTTTCTTCTTGCCTAGGGCATTCTATCAGTGTGACCCTTTAACTATCATTTGGAGTCTTAGGGTGACTATTTTGGGCCTCCCATAATTACTGTGGGGTCTTCATATCACTCTTTTATTTGCTTTCACCTTCTATAACTGCCCTGGAGGATTTTCTACCTTTTCTGGTGCTTTGTTTCCTCTTCATGGTACCTTCAACTATTTGTATCATACTTGGTGCACTTTGTCCCTCTCATACAGCCTCGAGAGGGGGTGGGGGGAGGGGGGTTCACTCTACTATTGTTGATGTCCTCTTTTGAAGCCTTGGAGTGTTCTTCCCTCTCTAGATTTCTTATTTATTTATTATACTGGGCTTTTTGTCCTCAGAACAAAAATGTGAAAAGAGACAAAAAATGCAAATTTATCCTCCCTCTATACCTGTTTTATGGTTGTTCATTTTCTTTGACACCTCTACAATCTTAGCCTGGTTCTTGCACCCTGTTTATTTGTTGATTATATTAGGGTGGCTTGTCAGAAGCAAGACATATAGACATAAAGAAAAATTTCATGAGAATTGATTAGAAAACCCCAATTCTGGAGCCCATAATAGGCTGCAATGCTTCCTCCATTGAATTTAATGACAAACAAAAAAACCCCCAAAAACAAATAAAATTAATAAGCAAAACTAATGAAACTGAGATCCCTATGAAATGAATGAATCAATCAAAACAAATGTCTTTCTTATGAATATCCATGTCTGATAATATGAATATTGGAATAGTGATTGCAAACCCTTCTTTAATTCAGTACAAACCACATTTGCTATGGAGGAATTAGAATGATTGGGAGGGGCGTTGTATGAAAATACAAACTTGTCTTACTGCAAGCTCTCCTTTAGTTACTCTACGGACGGCACTGGATACAAATTAATTAGAACTGTGGTTTCTTTAGAGGGAACAAACTTGTTGATAGAGCAATTTGCAACTGCTCTACTGAGTTCTAGAGGACTGTATGGTTACCAATCCTTGCAATCACCTGAAGCTGTTCTAAGGCAGAGCTGTGACGTTTTTTTTGGCTAGATTCTCTTTTTTGGCAAAGAAGAAAAGTGATATGCCTTAATTAGACTTGTGCACAGACACATCAGGGTGGCTAAAATACCAGCAGTGCTCCTTAACTTTACAGAATTGAAGAAGCTGTAAGAGTTCACCCAAAGGAAAAAATCTTGTCTTTAGAGAATTAAGGTGGATCCAGATTGGTCTGTATGCCTAAGTGTTGTCAACAACTAAGTCTGAGCTGAATTTTTAGGTTTGTGAACTGAACGCCTTGCTATGAGAAAAGTAGTTGTTTTCTTTGTTGGTTTGCGTGAAAAAGTACTTTCTACAATTTGTTTTAAATCTGCTGGTTGTTAGTTTCATGGAGTGCCCCCTTGTTTTAGTATTATTTGAAAAGGTTATTAATTATTCCCTATTTACACATTCCTCCCCACTCTTGATTAAATAAACTACTACGGTATTATATCCCGTTCTCAGTCATCTTTTTTTACAAGCTTGTTTAACCTTTATTCATAAAGGGAATTGTTCTGTCCCCTTTGGCTTTTTTTTTTGTAGCCTCTCTCTGCACTGTTTCTTGTTTTGTTATTTCTTTTTTTTAGATGGGGAAACCAGAATTGCACTCAATACTCAAGGTACAGTTATACCATGGATCAATATAGAGGCAATTTGATATTTTCTTTTTATTCTCCATTCCTTTTTGGATTATTCCAAACATTCTATTTGCCTTTATGACTGCCACCATACACTGACCTGAGGATTTTAATGGACTGTCCACAAGGGCTCCAAGATCCTTTTTCCTATGTGGTGACTCCTAATACAGAATCCAACACTGTGTACCTGAGCTGGTATTATTTTCCCTATGTGCATCACTTTACACTTTTCCTCATTCAATTTTATCTGCCATTCAGATGCTCAGTCCACTAGTCTCCTGAGGTCCTTCTGCATTTCCCTATTTTTACCCTTATACATAGAGACCACTTTATTAAACATAAAAGGATAAAACATGTTTTTGACAATTACCAACTCCTTAAGTCCTCAAACACATGGAAAAATAAAATATATTTTGGCACCATGAAGCTGGTAAAAACAAAGCAGCAAAAAAAGCAAAAATAACTGCACTCACCTAAAGAAGAATTGCTAAATTAATTGTGCCCCTATGTTTTGCAGTGGCCTTGGTCAATATTAATGTGGGAAAATTACCAAGCATGCTTTTTAAGTTTTCTTTCCCAATAGTCACCAGAATACAGGACTATGTACAAGAATGCACCGGACTAAATAGAAACTGAATGCATGTTCCACAGACATACTGCATATTTGTGAAGTGTTAAGCACATCAAGAACCTTCCATTTATTGATCTTTCTTTCAACAGTCCTCATCTATTTTGATGTCATCCCTCTTCCATCTGGTGCAACCTGGCTTGCTAATGTAGGAAAAATAAACAGAGATCAATGTTTCTGTCATAAAAAACCAGGAACTATTTGTTCCTTCATGCTGTGCAATGCTGGAAGGAAACCACCATTACTAAAGCTGCACTTTTATCAGGTTTTTTTTTACCATCCTGTCTCCCTAGAGTGGCAACTGTACATTTAGGTCTACATTCATGGACCACAAAGGATACCAAATATTAGGGGGTACAATTCTCAGGAAAGCAAAGAATGAAGACTATTTGAACATTTTCTCTTACTTCCAGGTCAACATTCCTATAATAAAAGATTTGGCATGGCTTTTTGAAAAACAATGCGAACACCTGAATTATAATTTGAAATTCTTGCAGGTACATCCCATTTTTTCTGGTCCTCTTTGTTTAACCATCTAACATGGTATGGAAGAGTTTTATTTGACAAGGGGCTAATAGCTCATACAGTAGGCTGGGTGTGCTAAAGCTAAAGCAGTGGTATTCACATCCATTCTTCAAGGGCCAAAAATGGTTCAGGTTTTCAGGTTATAACTAATGCAAATGTATAAGCTAGATTTGTATATAATTGAGGCAGTGTGCATGCAAATCTATCCCATGCATATTCATTAAGGATATCCTGTAAACCTGACCCATGAATACCATTGTATTAAACCATGGGAAAATATTTAGCACATCTGGCCCCATAAGCAAAGTTGCAACTATGCTATAAAAGGGGTACTAATCATTTCATGGTGTTATTGTCAATGGTGAATTAAATTTAAATTTATTTTAAGCACATTGGCATACTGAATGTTTTTAATCAGTTTTTCTTGATTGTTTATAAAGTGATATTGAAACACTGAGGCAGAATGGCACCTACAGATGTAAACACGATACAGCAAAAGCCCCATTATCAGTCATGCATGCAGAATAGTCAATAATGGTTAATCAATGTATGATGGTTATCTGAAATACCCTCTGCTTTCTACTCCAGGTAGCAGCGTGCAGGAAACAGGAGTGGAGGGAGATGATGCAGGACCGGAGAGAACACAGAGCAGAGAGAAACTACTGTGCTCCCTAATGTTGATTACTATTCTGTTTAAACCTTCTTGGCAACAGCAACAAACAAATAAAAGCCCCACTGCTAAATGCTGGTTAGTGGAGCTATCTGGTTGATTGCGTGCCAGATAAAGGGGCCTTTATAAGTTAAATAGGACACCTTTATTTAAGATTGAAATGTAAGAATGGACATTTTCAATACCGTTTGTTAAATTTTTGAGTGCATTATTTGCTGAAAATAGTAATGCACAACTATTTATCTGTTTTATAAACTAAAATCTCTAAAAAGGAGATTTCAAATTTATGACTATGCACCGAAAACTGTAGATTAGTTTCCAATGTGTTAATTCATGATTTAACAGTTTCCTGGGGACTGGTCCAAATATAAAAAACACAATCAATGAAATGTTTCCATAATTTAATGTAACACCAATAAGTCAAGTTGTAAATGTATTTCTCTTCAAATCTGGAAACATATAAATACACTATAGAACGGGGTCACAGTTGACCATATTGCTATTCCTTTAATTTGTTGTTAAAAAAAAAAGGTCTTCAAATTTAAATAATTTTGTGCAAGAGCCACAGTTGCCAATTCACATATTCAATTCCTATTTTCTTCAGTAAAGAATGTATTCATTGATTAATGACCTGAATTGTGTTCCATTTATATATTTGATTTTTTTTTATAGTGTTTTTATACTGTTTCTTGTATGCATTGGATAGATGTAAGTACGTTTTGATTACTATGTACATGAATTGTTATCCGTTGAGATGGGTGGATCAGCAGGCTATAAATGAAATAAATAAATTTCAAAAAAGTGTGCATTAAAATGAAATAGTACCCACAAAACGATAACTTTCAAACAGGCGCGTGGGCGACATATGCATGGCCAGATACGCAGCAAAATAATATTCTGCGCACACATAAATGCACGTTATAAAATAGCCCTAGCGTGCTTATGTGTGCTCCTAATTTTAAGCTTCTGTGCGCACAGCAGCATAAGTTGGCTTTGGGACATGCAAATGAGGGAATTTTATAAGAGATATGTGGTCCAGGCCATGACCAGTTGTACCAGTTCATCCAGTCTAAAGCCAGGTCCTCCAATCCCCCCTGGCTCTTTAACTTGCCCTCCCCCCAGTTATCCCAGACCTCTCAAATAGATTCCTGGAAATAGTTTTAAAAAGACTTACACCTCTTCTATGGTGTCATGGTTACTGGGATCTGGGTATAGCATCCCAGAAGCGGTGCAGAACTGCAAGGCAAGACACTGGGTTCAACAAGGGCAGGTCTTCTGCCTAGCCAGCCCCCTCTCTGGCAGGTTGAGCCTTTGGGTTCTGGGGGCAAGGAAGTATTTGCTGTGGCAGTACAACATGGTGAACCAGATAGGCTGAAACAAGGCTGGATAGGATGGACAAGGCAAGGCTTGGACAGGCTGGACGAGGCAAGGCAGGCACAGTGGACAGAGACATTCTGGAAGTAGAGGTCTGGGTATTAACGCAGGCAGGGAGCTGAGGACCGGATACTGGAACAGGCTGGACAAGATACAGAGCAGGGACTAGGACAGGATACAGATACTGGAGCAAAGCAGGGAATGGATGCTAGGAACTGGACTGGGCAGGGCAGGACAAAGCCAGGCAAGAGCAGGACTGGACAAGGGAGATAGGACAGGACCAGACAAGGACTAGGCAAGACAACACAGAACAAAATACATAAAAGTCCAAAGGCAGCAAGGCTGGAGGCCCGTAGATCACTAGGTTATAGGTCTGAAGGCCCAAAGACACACAGAGGCCAGAAGGCCGCAAAGCAGTATATAAAACTAGAGCAGGCCCAGAGGCCACAAGGCAAGGCCTAGACTAGGCCATAAGACAAGGAGCAAGAAAGCAAATGTTGCTTACCTATAACAGGTGTTCTTACAGGACAGCAGGATGTTAGTCCTCACATATGGGTGACATCACAGAATGGAGCCCAATCACAGTAGGGGCCAGTCAAAGTTCTAGAAACTTTGACAAAAGTGTTCCGTGATTGGGCTCCATTCTGTGATGTCACCCATATGTGAGGATTACCATCCTGCTTGTCCTGTGAGAAAGCAGAAGGCCCTGAGGCCACAAGCAAGGTACAAGACAAGAGTGGCCTGATCAGAGAGCCAGACTTGGATGTGGTGAGAGCAGTGAGGAGGACCTTAAGTCTGGTGGTGAGGGTTGCTGAAGGTCTCTGCAGTTGCAGTCGAGGAGAAATCATAACAGGCAGGACCAGGGCACGGTGAGGCTGCATAGCAGGTGATATCATGACTCACAGGAGAAGTAAATTTGGGCTCAAATATATCTGGTCATGCGCCCAGGTGCATAGTTACTTGCGCGCATATCTCTTGGCCCTGCCTCGGAAAACCCATACCTCGCCCACATTCCACCTTTTTCCCTGATGCAAGACATTTGTGCATCAATACTTGAGCATACATGTGGGTGGCTTATAAAATTGGGTGGACACGTGATTGTGCCAGATAAGTGTACCTATCCTGATTTTGGTGCGCGTTGGACTTTTAAAATGCGCTAAACCCTTTAAAGGTTTAGCGCATTCTAGTTCAAAACAGAGTACTAAAACTCGAAATGAAAAAAAAAGTTACCCTATGCTTTCCTAGAAATCACATTTAAAATATAAAAAAGGAATCTCTATCTCAAACAGATACATTTTAGAGAGCTTTTTAACTAACAAGCATTTGCATTTTTAAATATTAAAAACGTACTTTGAAAACAACAGAAATAGATTGTTAATGAAATTGCTCCCTTGAATAAGATATCATCAATTTAAAAACAGATTTTTCATAATTTAAATCAACCATCAAAATATAAAAGAAAATTATTATTTACCTGCTAATTTTCGTTCCTGTAGTACCATGGATCAGTCCAGACAGTGGGTTATGTCCCCAATCCAGCAGATGGAGTCAGCACAAGCTTTGAGGGGGCGTATCCATATATACTACTACCCCCTCTGCAGGAGTTCAGTATCGAGTATATCAAAGCCCGAGTAGAAAAACCGAACCCCTTAATGGATCAAGTAGAAAAAGGAACCGGCAACGAAGCCGAGCAACTATAATAACTAGAACTGCAAAGATCCTACCAACGGGTAGGAAGCTTTATAAACACAGGAAGACAACCTACACAGTAAGACAACCTGTGGGGAACTGCGAGAAGCAGTAAAAGCTGAAGACGTTAGAAAGGACAGCCACAGAAAAGGAGCCGAGCAGGCAGAGAACCCAGACGCGGTGGGCGTCTGGACTGATCCATGGTACTACAGGAACGAAAATTAGCAGGTAAATAATAATTTTCTTTTCCCTGTACGTACCTGGATCAGTCCAGACAGTGGGATGTACCCAAGCTTCCCTAAATCGGGTGGGGTCCTGCGAGGCCTGCTCGGAGAACCTGCTCGCCAAAAGGCCCAGAGACTGGAGAGACGAGAGGTAGGCGATAGTGCCTCGAGAACGTATATAACGATTTCCAGGTGGCTGCGCAACAGATTTCTCGAGAAGAGACCGAGCGAGCCTCCGCCCAGGAGGCCGCCTGAGAACACGTAGAGTGCGCGACAATGCCGGGTGAGGGAGACCGCCCCACCCCAATGTAGGAAGCCGCAATGCCAGCCGTCAGCCATCCGGCAATCGTCGTCTTGGAGGCCCGGGACCCCTTCTTGGGCCAGCCCTAAAGACGAAGAGATGGTCAGACGTCCAGAAATCATTCGTAGCTGCCAGATAGAGACGCAGAGTGCGCTTGACATCCAAGAGTCGTAGAGACTTCGGCTCGGAAGACGAGAAGGACGGCAGTTCCACCGTCTGATTCACATGAAAACGCAGACACCCCCTTCGGGAGAAATGATGGAATGGCGTGGAGGAAAACTCCAAAGTCGGAGAAACGCAGATAAGGTTCTCTACACGAGAGTGCCTACAGTTCCGATATGCGACGAGCGGAACAGATTGTCACCAGAAAACACTGTCTGAAGGGTGAGATCCTTAAGCGTTGCACTCCTCAGTGGCTCGAGGTTGAGACTCCAGGAGGGCCAAGGATCCCGCAACGGAGGCCGCAGGTGTGGGACACCCTTGAGGAAAAACGAACAATGTCCGGGGGCTGCCGCAGAGAGCCCCCATCGCGCAATAGCGAACCAAGGGCGGCCACCTGGACCCGTAGGGGATTATAGGCGAGCCCCTTGTCCACCCCCGCATGTCGGAATTGAAGGATGTAAGGAACAGAAGCCTTAGTTGGGCCCGTGTTCTGGCTGGAACACCACGCTTCAAACACCTTCCAGACTCGAACATAGGCTACCGACGTCGACGTCTTTCGCGCACTCAACAACGTGGACACTACTGCCTCCTGGTAGCCTCGGGGCCAGAGGAGGCGCCTCTCAAAAGCCAAGCTGCCAGGCAGAAGGATTCTGCCTGCTCGAAAAATACTGGACCCTGCTGCAAGAGGCGGGAGAAACGTCCTAGTCGTATGGGTCCATCGAGGACCAGCTGTAGCAGGTCCGCAACCCAGGGACGCCTGGGCCATTCTGGTGCGACGAAAACCACAGCCCCCTGAAGAGCCTCTATTCTGCGGAGTGTTCTGCCCACCAGTGGCCACGATGGGAAAGCGTAGAGAAGGAGATGGGGCGGCCCCGGGAGCACTAGGGCATCGACTCCCTCCGCACCTCGCTCTCTGCGGCGACTGAAGAAATTGGGAGCCTTGGCGTTTTGCGTGGACCCCATCAGATCCAGGTGGGGGGTCCCCCACCGATGGACAAGCAGTTGCATCGCATCATCGGATAGTGACCATTCCCCGGGATCCAGTAGTTGACGACCGAGGAAATCCGCCTGGACGTTGTCTACCCCTGCAATGTGCGAGGCCGCCAGGCGGACCAGAAGCCGCTCTGGCCACAGCATCAACATCGCTGCCTCGAGCGCGACCTGCGGGCTGCGAGTGCCTCCTCGTCGGTTGATATAGGCCACGGTGGTTGCGTTGTCGGATAATATCCTGGCCTCCCGGTGCCGAGGAAGTGGCAGGAAGTGTCGTAGAGCCAGTCTGACCGCTCTGGTCTCCAGACGATTGATGGACCATTTCGACTCCACCTCGGACCACGTCCCCTGCGTGGAGCTGCGGTCGCACACGGTTCCCCAGCCGCCGAGACTGGCGTCGGTGGTAACTACCACCCAATTTGGGAGATCGAGGGACACGCCGCGAGCCAGATTCGCCGGATCCAACCACCAGCTCAGACTGTTCCTGGCCGCTTGCGGCAGAGGGGGAATCACCTGGTAGTCCTGCGAGAGCGGTTTGCAACAGGAGAGAAGAGCTCTCTGTAGAGGTAGGAGGCGCGCAAACGCCCAAGGGACCATGTCGATGGTGGAGCCCATCACCCCCAGGAGCTGAGACGGGTGTCGAAGGTCGCCCCCAAAAGTCCAAGCGCTGCGAGGGCACGAGGGAGCTCATGGAGAAAATTCACCACCCATTCCAGGGACTGCAGGAACTGTACTACCCCGGCCACCGCTGCCTGTCCGTGGCGGAAAGACTTCGCTCGAACGAGCCAATCGTCCAGATAAGGATGGACTAGAATGCCTTCCTTCCGAAGGGCAGCCGCCACCCCTACCGTGATCCTGGCAAAAGTGCGCGGAGCCGTCGCCAACCCGAACGGGAGGGCTATGAATTGGAAATGCTGGTCCAGAATCTTGACCCTGAGAGTACGCTGATGTTCCCGGTGGACGGGAATGTGCAGGTAGCCCTCCGTCAGATCCAAGGAGGCTAGGAACTCCCCCCGGTGCACCGCCGCGATCACAGACCGCAGTGTTTCCATGCGGAACCGGACCACCCGGAGGGACTTGTTGGCCTCCCTGAGATCCAGGATGGGCCGGTAGGAACCGTCCTTCTTTGGCACCACAAAGTAAATTGAATAATGGCCCAAGTCCACCTCTCAGAAGGGCACGGGCGCAATAGCGCCTATCTCCTGACGCCTGTCCAGCCTTAACTGCACCGCCCATCGCTTGGGACCCGATCCGCAGGGGGAGAAGATGAACCGTCCCTGCGGAGCGCGGACAAACTCCAAAGCGTAGCCGCGTCCTATGGTGTCCAGGACCCACTGGTATGAGGCGATGTGCGCCCACTCCTTGTCGAACAACGCCAGCCGACCCCCAAGTCTGGGAACGGCGGAGTGGGCGAGCCTGACATCATTGCGAGGACTGGGGAAAGGGAGGTCCCGTCCCGGGGCTGGAGCGGGCGGGCCGGCGCCCGCGAAAGGAGCGCGACCAGGGCTGAGACCTGGGGGCGGAGGGCCTGGAGGCCGCCGGACTGTAGTTCCTGTAGCGTCGTTGAGCCCTGGCTCTGGTCCGGGACGAAGAAAAACGCCCTAGAAGACCGGTATCTGTCCTCTGGCAGACGATGAACCGCCTTTCCCCCCAGGGACTTGATGATCTGATCCAAATCCTCCCCAAAGAGGAACTTACCCCTGACAGGCAGGGAGCCCCGACTTGACTTGGAGGACGTATCCGCCGCCCAGTTGCGAAGCCACAGCAAACATCTGGCCGCTACCACCGAAGCCATGGATCGTGCCAGCACCCGAAACAGGTCGTACGAGGCATCTACCCCGTACGACACCGCTGCTTCCAGCCTATCCGCCGGGGCGGCCTCCTCGGGAGGAAGGGCCTGGGAGGTGAGGAGTTGCTGCACCCAGAGGAGGCTTGCCCGCTGGGCAAGGGAACTGCACATCACTGCTTGCATACCCAGCGTGGAGACCTCGAAGACCCTTTTGAGTAAAACTTCCAACTTGCGATCGTGCGTATCCCGCAGGACCGCGCCTCCCGTCACTGGGATCGTCGTCCTCTTCGTGACCGCCGACACCGCGGAGTCCACCTTTAGTGCCTAGATCCAGGAAACTTCCGGCAGTGGATACAACTTTTCCATGGGCCGGTCGAGGATGGGAAAGCCCGGGCCCTCGGCCGAGGAGCCGCCAGGACCGGATCCCCCTTCTTTGACGAGGTGACAACCGCAGGCGCTACAGGCGCGGGCGGATCCGGCGGCGGACCCAGATCCAGCTCCTGGATAATCAGCGGGATAAGGTCGTCTAGCTCTTCCGTCCGGAAGAGGCGAAGCGGGCGCGGGTCATTCCCTTCCGGCGTGGAGTCCGCCTGGTCCATGGCCGCAACATCAGGGTCAGAAGCCGCCGGGCCTGGCACCGCTCCCCCCGGCCCCGGGGGGGAGGTCGCGCCCGGACGGGGGTGGGGGCCCCCACGCCCGCCAAGACGGGGGGGGCCTGAGAAGCAGTCGCCATCCGAGGAGCCGTAGCCGGGGGAGGCCCCGCAGGTGCGTCCAGCCCCTGCAAATATGCCGCAGAATAAATTCCGGGGAAAACCCCGGCCTGCCCGAGGGGGCCCCGGACGAAGGAGAGGCCGTGGTACCCTGCCCCGGCGGACCCGGTTCCGGTACCAGGGTCGGTGGGAAGCCGTAACCGCATCCCTATCCTCCAGCGCTCCCTGAGTTCCCTCAGGGCGCTGTGTGTGTAAGATGGCCGCCGTTCCCGCCAGGAATGGGGGAGGGGCCGGCCTACGCTGCCCGGGCAAACTGGAAAGGAAGGCAAAATCGGCGAGGGACTGCGAGGTGCCCTCCTCCCGGGAAGGCACCGAGCGTCCCCGCAGGCTGAGCAGCGCGACGGCCGCGGCATCGGAAGCGCGTGGCAGCAGAAACGGCATCGAAAAACAGCCTCAATTAAGCCTTGAGCCTCGGGGGGGCCACGAGAGAGCGAAAAACGGCACCGCGGGGGGGCCCGGTCGGCCTGCACTGCCCGCCGGATGAATCTCCAAGTGCCGCGGGGGGGCCCTCCTGGCCGCACAACCCGCCGAAAACGTGCTCCCTGCCTGAAAAACGGCGCCGCGGGGGGGCCCGGTCGGCCTGCACTGCCCGCCGGATGAAGCTCCAAGTGCCGCGGGGGGGCCCTCCTGGCCGCACAACCCGCCGAAACCGTCCTTCCTGCCTGCCACAGCAGCCCCTAAGGAGCTGCAAAATGGCCGCCGGCAAGAAATTCAGCGCGGAGAGGCCGGCTCCACCGGCATCCGCGAGGCACCGGAGGTTGGAGAGCTGCAAAGGAAAAGAAACACAGCAAATCCAAAACTTACCCCGTCCAAAACGCAGCACAGGCAAGAGAGAGGACACAGAGGGTAAGAGAAAAACAGCTCTCTAAAAGAGAAACTTTTTTTTTTTTTTTTTAAATACAACAACTTGATCCAAAACAAGACAAGTAGGCAGAAGCCAAAGCGAAAATCAGAAAGAAAAACACAGGGAAAAACCTATAGCAATGGGAGAATCCCAGGATACCCTACTCGCATCTGCTGGAGTCAGAAGATACTGAACTCCTGCAGAGGGGGTAGTAGTATATATGGATACGCCCCCTGAAAGCTTGTGCTGACTCCATCTGCTGGATTGGGGACATAACCCACTGTCTGGACTGATCCAGGTACGTACAGGGAACAACAGATAACAAAGAAGTCTGTCCAGTTTTTTGACTCTTGCAATACTGCAAGATCAATTTCATTTCTGGCTTTACCTAGACTTCCTTTGTGCTCATCTAAGCTTTCTTGAATTTTGATACTGTTTTTGCCTCACTACTATGGCTGTTCCATGGATAGGCACACTTTCCAAGAAAAATATTTCAGTATGTCACAATTCAATCTACTTCTTTTCAGCCTCATATCTCATGTTCTAGATCTTCCTTTCCAGTGAAAAATGTTTTCCTTTTGTGTATTATGTACCCTTTGAGGTAAATTAATTTATTTTATACCCCTCTCCCTCACTGCAAGGGATTTATGGTGCAGACTCTGAACCATTTCTGTCTCTAAAGCAGTGTTTCCCAGCCCTCTCCTGGAGGCACACCTAGCTAGTCGGGTTTTCAGGATTGCCACAATGAATATGCATGAGTTAGATTTGCCTACATTGGAGACCCAGGCTATATATATATCATCATTTCATTATGGGTAACCTGAAAGCCCAGCTAGTTAGGTGTGTCTCCAGGAGAGGGTTGGGGAAACAATGTGCTAAAGAATAAGTAAACAGAAGTGTCAGTGAGGCTGCTAGAGACTAAGCTCATTTAATATACTAAGATGTAGCCATCTGGCCCTACTGTCTTGCCACTTTTAGTTTGCTCTGCCACAGGACTTATCTACCATGCTACCATTTGTACTTCTGCCATCATTCTGTGATTCTTCACCAATACTTTCTTCATGGAGAACTGAGTAGTAAGTATTTGTTCAATATTTTCTATTTGTTCCTGGTCATCCTACACAGTCCTTTCTTTTACCTTTGCCTCACAATCCCCTTGCAATTCCTCCTTTCACTAACATATATTAAAAACAGTTATCACCTTGCTTTACGACATTAGCTATTTTTTCCTCTATTTGTACATTTGCTATACTATTGTCCCTGCTTTTCTCAGCCTTTCCAGATGTTTTTCCTGTTGTCCTTTTCCGAGACCCCTTGTATCATATTAGTCTTCCCCCGCCCTTATTTTTGCTTACTTTTTTAACAAAGCTATGCTGCCCTTACAATGGTATCTTTTAGCCCACTTTTCTAAATGTTCCACCTAGCAAAAAACCCAAACATGGTGTATAAATTTGACTAAATCATCTATAACATGTTGTGTTTTTAAATTTGCTAAAATTTATCAGATCCACTAAATGGGTTAAAAAAATGTTTAAGGAATTGGGACATAGAACATACAGTGATCTTTCCATATTTAGTATGCCCACAACACCTTACAGTATAAGCAGATCTTGGAATCAAACAATCAGCAGCAATGCAAAACACAATTCAATTTTTGTAATATTAGGGGTAAAATGATGTTCTGTATTATGATTTTTGTAATATTACTGGTAAAATAATGCATTTTATTGTTGTGTTAAGGCATTTACTGAGTGGTAAATACTTAGCACAGCTTTGTAGATACACCCCTATATTGGCTCTCTATCTGCTTCTACATACAGTTCAAACATTTTATCTACAAATGCATTCAGTCTGCAGCTCCCGTTATCTATCATTTCTTCTAATACCCTACACTCTTGCTTGTTAACTCCAGAAAGTTCTTTTTTGGGACTTCTCTTCCACCAGCAACTCCCAACTCTACTCTTTCCACCTTGCTTTGTCATATGACTGGAAGAGACTTCCAGAGTCGGTGCATCATGCTCCCTTTCTGTATTCAAATCCAGTTTAAAAACTCACCTTTTAGAATCTATTTTTAATCCTAACTACTTCTGAGCAATAAATGTACTTCCCATAAACTTGTTTGTCATATGTTTGTCTTGATTAGACTATAAGTTTCATGAAGCAAGGTCTGTTCCTTATGTGTAGCAGTACAGTGCTGCATACATTTAATGGTGCTTTAGAAATGATTAGTAGCAGTAATAGTAAAACTAGTAGTAAAGTGTTATTACACCTGCTGCATGCCATCTTTCAAGTGAAATAAAGAACTACCGTATTTTTCGCTCCATAACGCACCTGACCATAAGACGCACCTAGGATTCAGAGGGGGAAAATTTAAAAAAAAAAAAATTGTGCTAAACCGGCTCTGCGTCTGGGCGTCTTATGGAGCAAATTAGGGGAGTGCATAGCTTTTTTTTTTCTCCCCATTTTGTTTTCGGGTCTGGGGAGGGCCATTTCGGTCCACTCCCCAGATCAGAAAACTTTTCTTTCTCTGGGAACCCCCAAACCCCCCCCCCCATCCCAACCCTTTAAATTAACAACCTCCACCCCCCTGACCCCCCAAGACCTGCCGAATTAATTTCCTGTAACCCCCCACCCTCCTGACCCCCCCAAGACCTGCCGAATTAATTTCCTGCAACCCCCCACCCTCCTGACCCCCCCAAGACCTGCCAAACGTCCCTGGTGGTCCAGCGGGGGTCCAGAAGCGGTCCGGGAACGATCTCCTGGGCGTGAGCCGTCGGCTGCCAGTAAACAAAATGGCGCCGACAGCCCTATGCCCTCACTATGTCACTGAGACCGACCAATAGCAGCGGTCGGTCTCAGTGACATAGTGTGGGCATAGGGCCGTCGGCTGCCAGTAAACAAAATGGCGCCGACAGCCCTATGCCCTCACTATGTCACTGAGACCGACCAATAGCAGCGGTTGGTCTCAGTGACATAGTGAAGGGCATAGGGCCGTCGGCGCCATTTTGTTTACTGGCAGCCGACGGCCCACACCCAGGAGATCATTCCCGGACCCCCGCTGGACCACCAGGGACGTTTGTCAGGTCTTGGGGGGGTCAGGAGGGTGGGGGGTTGTAGGAAATTAAGTCGGCAGGTCTTGGGGGAGTCGGGGGGGGGGGGGGTTTGTTAGATTTTTGTTTGGTTTTTTTTTTATATTCGCTCCATAAGACGCACATACATTTTCCCCCCACCTTTGGGGGAAAAAAAGTGCGTCTTATGGAGCGAAAAATACGGTAATCTGTATTACGACAGCACACAATTATATATCACCAAAATCACTTAGAACAAAAGTAAAGTGCAAACACTCACTCTGGCTGAGTGCTCCATCGTAACAACCACTTTAGTTCCTGCACTGGCTACCAAATCCATGGCACCACCCATTCCTTTCACCATCTTACCCTGAAATGAAGAATAAAGATATTAAAATTAGCAGTCCATACTTTTTTTTCTTTTTGGCAAGCAATAGCAAAAACTACCACAAAATAAAGTAGTGTAAAAAATGCAAATAAAAAATAGGCATTTTTCAGAATATTAATTGTGTAAATCAGTCTACAAACTTAAAATCATTTACAAAATACTGCTTTCTTGCCAGCTCTGTGCTTCACTCTTCTTTTGACCCAGCAGTTTTTTTCTACTCCTTTGTCCTTCCAGCTCACGCTGGACTAGGGCTGTGATCTAGGGCCATGATCCTTCATTCACAACTACTTGGGGATTTTTCCTTTTTTATATCCACTTCCAACTATCCTAGCGATTGATTATTCTAAGTTGCAGTTAAGTTTGCAGCAATGGTAGCAAACATGGACAGTAACTTTTAAACAGGCGTGTGGGTGCACATGCGCACGTCGCACCCACACGCCATGTTGCACCCAATGGCCATGTCCCTGCGCACGTCGCAGGGACATGGCCATTTTATAACATCCGTTTTATATGTGTGCATGTTATAAAATAGCCTGACTGCGCGTACATGTACGTGCAATTTTAAGTGGACACATACTTGTGCATGCAAATCCCGTTTCTACCATGTAAGAGTGAAAATGTTAAAAGACACACGTGCTGACGTCATTGCCTGTTTTCCCAGTTCATTCCCAGATCGCCAGTTAAGGAATAGGACTTCCAAACCTCCCTAGTTTAATAGCCCTCGTTCCTCCCCCTCCGACAGCCATGACCCTTAAAACCCCGCTGATCTGTTTAGTTTTTTTTATTGTATGATTTACACACCATCCATAGTAGAAGTAAAATTACATGGCAGGGGACCCTGGTGCACGCCTGCACATGTATTTGTGCACAAAATTGAAGTTTAAATCCAGGCCATGCCTCTGAAAGGATATAGAGAAAGTACAGGTGGTCGGTCCAGAGTCTGCACCAAAGGCCCAGTGAATGAAACTTAAAGATCTAAATCTGTGTACTCTGGAGGAAAGAAAGCGAGGATAAAGGACAGAGACATTCAAATGCCTCAAAGGCTTAAATAACACATAGGAAAAAAAAAACATATTCAGTGGAAAAGAAGTTTAAAAACTAGAGGTCACAGGACAGTGGACTCAGGAGTAACATCTCAGAAAATATTTCTTTAAGTAAAGGGTAGTAGATCTATGTAATGACCTCCCAGTGGAGGCGGTAGCAGTAACAACAGCAATGGAATTCAAGAAAGCATGGGATAAGCACAAAAGATTTCTAGTTGCAAAAAAATGAAAAGAAAGAGAGATCAGCTAGGGTCAAATCCCACCTAAAACCCATCGTTTTATGGCTGCATTTAAATCTTAAATCCTGGCTCTTCCTGATCATAGACTTGTTGAATTTAACCATTTTTGGGTTGGTTTTTTTTTTAATTAAATGCATTTCTTATAACCTATTTTCTTATCTGCTTGTCTTGACTAGATTGCAAATTCCCCATATAAAATTTTGCATGATACATTTATTTGTAATTAAAATGTTTTTTTTCAAACAATCATGACAGTTGAAAGACTGGCTTAGTTGTCATACATCAAAGGTTAGCTAGGTGACACCAAGCTGATCTAGGGATGATCATATATAATGATCTTAATGTGGCCAATTTGGTAGATAAGGTAATGACAAAAGCAAGAAGAATGCTTGGGTGCATAGAAAGAGGAATAATCAACAGGAAAGGGGAGGTGACATTGCCTCTATATAAGTCTTTGGCGAGACCTCATTTGGAGTACTGTGGACAATGGTGCAGGGAAGAGGGATTCAGTTTTGTAAACAACTGGGCAACCTTTTGGGCAAGGAAGTGTCTTTTCTGAAAGGATGGGCTCCACCTTAACCAGAGTGGAACCAGGCTGCTGTCCTGGGAACTGATGCCACCTGGGTCGATAATGCACAGATGTGCGCATTGAACTTCCCCAGCAGCAATTCCAGGATGGATGGCACCAGCTCCAGTGCCGCCGGTGCCATAGGAGCGATGCCCTGCAATGACCGTTCCACTGCCAGCTGGACTCATCATGAGTTCTTCCTCGAAAGATGCCAATGCCAAAACCGACTGGGAAGGAGGAGGGGTGGTCAGATCCTCTTCGGACTCGCGAGGCGAACTGGTGACTGGCATCACGACGGTGAAGACCGTTGCAGGCCCCTGGCACCGATGGAGGACAGGCACTCGTCGCCACGGGGTCACTTCAGGGGCATTGCAGCATGAGCTGATTCATCCCCGTGGCTGGCACCAAGCATCAGGTGCCAATGCTTCTTTGGCTTCCCTTGATGCTTGGCCTAGTCCTTCCCTGGTGCCAATGATGAGGAACCCAGCATCCTCGGCCTGGAAGAAATCAATGGTGGTTGGTCTCCAGCAACCCTATCCATTGACGGCTCCGATGGCTCTGTCGATGTCAATGGCACGGTGTCCATCGGTGTGACTCCGAAGTCCATCGATGCCGATACTGCCGATGGCTTTGTGTTCTTCGACCTGAAGAGCTGTGCCATCTTACGAGCCAAATACAATGTCCCTTCGGGGGTAATTTGTGCGCATAAGCGATAACGCTGGACGTCAAGAAATGCCCCTAGGCAGAGGACACATATCTAATTGGGGTCCGTAATGGACATGGTTCTCAGGCACCGGGGACATCGCTGAGAACCAAACATGGCCATGATGGGATGAAATAAAATGGCTGCAAAATCAAAATCGATGGCGGCGGGCATCAAGGCACAACCAAGCAGGTGAATCCATCGTGAAAGGAAACTTACCAGAAGAGTTGAAAATCCTGACTAGTCGAACACCATGAAGAAAAAGCCGTGGAAAGTGAGAAAAAAGTTCTACAAAAAGGCCAAAAAACTAAAGTGAGCTCACTCACACTGCAATGCTTACAGCTCCACAGAAATAGAGAGACTGGAGAGGGACCCTGGGTGGACACATGGTATAGGGCACTCTGGGCATGCTCAGTGTGCCAAGTCAAAGTTCTAGAAACTCTGACATAAGTTTTCCGTGTCGAGGCTCCTTCTGATTATGTCACCCAGGTTGTGAGGACTAACATCCTGCTTGTCCTCGGATAAAGAATCACATGAACTAAAGGATTCCAAATTACCCCTATCAACTGAAAAGGAGGTTGTTAATATAAACAAAAACCACACTTTAAAATGTCTGTATGCCAATGCCAGAAGTCTAAGAAGTAAGATGGGAGAGTTAGAGTGTATAGCAGTGAATGATAAGATAGATGTAATTGGCATCTCAGAGAACTAGTGGAAGGAGGATAATCAATGGGATTGTGCTATACTAAAGTACAAATAATATTGCAATGATAGGGAGGATAAACTTGGTGGGGGTGGCACATTATGTCCGGGATAAAGATCAAACAAGAGACTAAATGCACAGTAAAATCTTTTTGGGTAGAAATCCCATGGTTGTTGCGTAAGAGTATAGTGGTCCACCTGAAATGCTAAGAGAAATCAGGGAAGCTAACCATGAAGACGCACATGAAGATGCATTGTTTAAGATGAAATAACAGAAAAATCTGATAGGTGATTCTATCTGTTTATATTTCTCAAGTTAAACCTAAGAATTAATTATTACTTTCAATTTGTTTTCTTTGCTTTTTTTTAATCTCTGTCTTTTCACTGGCATTGCATCCCTTTCATCCTGGGAGACACTTGGGTACTGAAGATACTGCATATTGCTTAGTTGTGTTGCTACTTATGCATGCTTGATATAAATGAATAAAGATATGCTTATGAGACATTTAATATTAGATACTTTGAGAATAAGTGTTTATGTTATAACAGGTATATTCCGCAAAGTCTGGGTGAGAAAACTGTTTCTGACTGTCAGAAAAGCATGAAAATCCCTTTCTTAAACATTATAAAATTTGGTGGAGTATATGTACAGTAGGAAAGAGTTATCGTGTGCCGTTGTGCGCTAGAGGCCGGTAAAGGTTTATCGCGGTTCACAATGTTTCCGGAGAGAGAGAGAGAGAGAGAGAGAGAGAGAGAGAGAGAGAGAGAGAGAGAGAGAGAGAGAGAGAGAGAGAGAGACTTGCTATAGTGTCTCTTCCCTAGACAGGTATTTGTATCCCTATGGTAGGCCCACCTAGTAACTCGAGGTGGGGTTTAGGTATTAGTGTAGGGGGTTGGGGGGCCACTTTCACATTCAACATGAGACGTACGAACAGAACAGTGGTCTCTTGTGACGATTTGATGGCCTTCGGAGTGAAGAAACTCACTCCAAGATGAGATTTGGGCAATGTTCTCTCCACCTAGCTTGATGGACACTCTACCTGGGCAACAACAAGCTAGGTGGAGAGAACATTGTCCAAATGTCATCTTGGAGTGAGTTTCCTCATCGAATGACTTATGAGAAGAGATTGAAGAATCTAAATATGTACACCCTGGAGGAAAGGAGGAGTAGGGGTGATATGATGCAGACTTTCAGATACTTGAAAGGTTTTAATGATTCAAAGACAACGACAAACCTTTTCCATTTAAAAAAAAATCAGCAGAACCAGGGGTCACGATTTAAAACTCCAGGGAGGAAGACTCAGAACCAATGTCAGGAAGTATTTCTTCACGGAGAGGGTGGTGGATGCCTGGAACACCCTTCCGGAGAAAGTGGTGAAGACCAAAACTGTGAAGGATTTCAAAGGGGCGTGGGATAAATACTGTGGATCCATAAAGTCTAGAGGATGTGAATGAAGAGAAGAGGCATGGGGGTGGCTTGAGGGAATGATGGTTACTACCTGGAGATGAATATCCTTATTCAATAATGCGATTCCAACATTGCTCTATGCTTCAACGGCAAGAGGAAATGTGGAAAAAAGGATTTGCAACCACATAAAAGCAGGGGAGTAGCTTGCTTGTTACGGCGGTTACTATCCCAAACCAAAAAATACCTGATACTTCACTTTCAATGCAAATCCAGCACAACTCTCTGCTTCAACGGCAGGGGAGGAAGTTTGACACTTCACACATATCCAGCATAGCTCTCTGCTTCAATGGCAGGGGAGGAAGTTTAACACTTCACACATATCCAGCATAGCTCTCTGCTTCAACGGCAGGGGAGGAAATTTGACAATTCACGCATATCCAGCATAGCCCTCTGCTTCAACGGCAGGGGAGCAAGTCTGATATTTCACTTTCAATGCAAAGCCAGCATAGCTCTCTGCTTCAATGGCAGGGGAGGAAGTTTGACACTTCACGCATATCCAGCATAGTCCTCTGCTTCAACGGCAGGGGAGCAAGTCTGATATTTCACTTTCACTATATAGCCAGCATGGCTCTCTGTTTCAATGGCAGGGGGGAATGAAGAAAGGTGGATCTATATTCAGGCAACAATCAACAAGCACTGAATTACACAGTCTGAATAAACAGATAAGCATGGGTGTAGCTTGCTTATTGTGGTGGTTAATACCCCTAACTAAATTAAACTATTTCTCTTAGATGCGGTTCCAACACTGCTCTCTACATTAATGGTGGGGGTGGAAGGGAAATAGAATAAAAAAAGGTTACTAAGAGCCAAGAGAAACAGATAAGTATGTGAGAGAAAAAAGTGCGAAAGCTTGCTGGGCAGACTGAATGGGCCGTTTGGTCTTCTTCTGATGTCATTTCTATGTTTCTATAATACTTCACCATCAAAGTCTTATTGAAGACCCTGGCCAGACAGACCTTCCTAGAAGTGAGAGTAGTCTCATGGTTTCCATACCCAGTCATCATTGGATGTGATCTCCTGGCCTTTGGGACTCTCTGGGCCTGGCTTACGATTGAACCAGCCATTTCAGCCAACAATAAGGAGTCATTCCCTAAATCATTCCCTAAGTCATTCCCTAAGTCATTCCCAATGAAGAGTGGGTGACTCGCCAGAATGATGGCTACTGCCTGGAGATAATACCCTTAGTCAATAAACATACACATGGTTACTGTGACTCCAACATCACTCTAAGCTTCAACAGCAAGAGGAAATGTGGAAAAAAGGATTTGCACTCACAAAGACGGGAGTAGCTGGCTTGTTATGGCGGTTACTACCCCAAACCAAATATCCAAATTACTACCTCCACCTTCCTCTATTCCTGATGCCTTTCAACTAGCTTGATCACTCCATTCTTATACTTCACTTTCAATGCATATCCAGCATAGTTCTCTGCTTCAACAGCAGGGGAAAAGAAAAACTGTTACTTCACACATCCAGCAGAGCTCTCTGCCTAAACGGCAGGGGAGAAGAAAAAAGGGTTCGCACTCACAAAGCGGGGAGTAGCTGGCTTGTTACGGCGGTTACTACCCCAAACCAAATGTACCTGATACTTCACTCTCGACGCATATCCAGCATGGCTCTCTGCTTCAACGGCATGGGAGAAAGACTGATACATCACGAATTTCCAGCATAGCTCTCTGCTTCAACGGCAGGGGAAAAGAAAAACTGATACTTCACGCATATCCAGCATAACTTCAACGGCAGGGGAGAAGAAAAAAGGATTCACACTCACAAAGCGGGGAGTAGCTGGCTTGTTATGGCGGTTACTACCCCAAACCAAATGTGCCTGATACTTCACTTTCGATGCATATCCAGCATAGCTCTCTGCTTCAACGGCAGGGGAGAAGAAAAAAACTGATACCTCACGCATATCCAGCATAGCTCCCTGCTTCAACGGCAGGGGAGAAGATAAACAACCAATAAGGGCTGTATAACATAATCTGGGTAAAAACAAATAAGCATGGGTGTAGCTTGCTTATTGCGGCGGTTACTACCCCTACTACCTCTAACTAATCAAGCTAGATATTTCACTTGGATGCAGCTCTATCACCGCTCTCTACATTAATGGCGGGGGTGGAAGGGAATTAGAACCAAGAGCTAAGAGAAACAGATAAGTATGGGAGAAGAAATGAGGGAAGCTTGCTGGGCAGACTGGATGGGCCATTTGGTCTTCTTCTGCCGTCATTTCTATGTTTCTATCTTATATAGCAGGGAGCCTAAGATACCCAAACCCCAACAGCAATGCCATCAGGAGAAGCTCACCTATTCCAGGCACCTGCAGGCTACTGTAAATAGGATTCCCAGGATAGAGGATAATCCCTAAGTACTCCAGGAGCCCTTAGTTGCTCCCCTAGAATGGGGCAGGGAGGGTAATCCTGGAAACATTACATGTGCTCAGAGTGAAGCTGAGTCACTCCAATATGCCCGGGATCATATTCAGAAGGTAGATGGGGAGGCCAGAATACAGAAAAATTTAGTGTATTGAGTAGCCAAAGTGAATCTAGTGGGTGAACCCTATGAGCATCCTCTGGTGTCCTGGCCTTACTGCCAACAAGTTCTGCAAACAGCCTACAGCCACCTCCTAGGGGGCCACACAGAGAAAGAGAAGACTAGAGAGAAAATCCTGGTCCAATTTTCTATTGGCCTGATTTGTATAGACAAATCCAGGACTACTGTCAATTCTATCCTACATGCCAGGTAACCAAAACAGCAGAGGTTTGAACCCCTCATGGCTCCAATGCTCCGCATAGGGACTCCCTTCACAAGGATCACTATGGACCTGATGAGATCATTAAAGAGGTCTGTTCATGGAATTATATCCTAGTCATCCTGGACTAAGCAACTCAGTATCCAGAGACTGTACTCCTTTGAAATATGGAGTCCAAGATAGTACTGTCTTGATGGAGGACTTCTCATGGGTTGCATTGCACAAGGAGGCTCTTGTTGCGGTCTCGGTCGCCACGGTGGCGTCCGAGGCCTTACCTTCTCTTCCGGTCCCGGAGTCTCGCCGCGTTCCGCGGACTCGGGACCCTGACTGCAGCTCCCTTCTGCCGCTCCGACCCTGCACCACAGCTCCCGCTCTCTGCTCTGACCCTGCACGGCCTGCAGGGCCTTCAGGCGCCATGCACCGGCTCCCTCTTCGCCGCCGGCGTCCTCCCGCAGCTAGCCCCGCCCCTAGGCACGCGCGCGCGGTTCTGCCCTGTTTTTAAAGGGCCCAGCGCGGGAAAGCACGGCTCCTCCCTTTCCTGACGTCAGACGCTGCAGGGCTATTTTAGCCCTGCAGTTCCTAGCCTTCCTTGCCTTGCAACGAGGTTCCCTACTTCTGGTAGCTCTGAGTTGCGTTCCTGGATTGCCTGTTTCCTGCCTGACTCCGCTTTGCCTGACTCCGCTTGCCTGTCTCCTGCCTTGACCTCGGATAGCTTGACCACGCTTGTCTTCAGCCTGCCTTGACTCCGGTCCGTGACTTCGACTCCTGTTGTCTTCAGCCTGCCTTGACTCCGGTCCGTGACTTCGACTCCTGTTGTCTTCAGCCTGCCTCGACCCCGGTCCGTGACTTCGACTCCTGTTGTCTTCAGCCTGCCTTGACCCCGGTTCGTGACCCAACGTCTGCTTGCTCGCCGCCCGCCCAGACTCCTGTCCGGAATCCACTCCTGGGTTTCTTCCTTCTCGCCTAAGTCCCAGCGGTCCGGGTCCCTACGGGCTCCTCCTGGGGGGACCTCGGGCTTCCAGGGCGAAGACTCCTAAGTCCTAGCAACCCGGGCTCCCACAGCTCCTCTGGAGGAGTCACGGGTTTCCAGGTGAAGCTCCAATTGCCCAGTGGGAGTTCTGCCTACCGACTGTTCCTTCGGGTCGGTCGGCCTAAGGATCCACAACCGGATTGTCTCCATCGCAACAGTTTGCAAGGCCATGGATCCGGCAGACCTCGCCGGGCTACAGGCCATTCCGGGTTTGGCCCAGCGGCTAGTACAGCAACAGCAGGTCCTGGATTCCCTGGCTGCAACGGTAGAGCGGCTGGCCGCTCGCATGGATGCTGAGCCACCCGCACCTGTTCCGGTACCAGCACCTGCTCCTGCACCACTGGTAACCCTCCAGTCCACTACACAGCTTCCAGCACCCTCTCGCTACGCCGGGGATGTCAAGGCGTGTCGAGGGTTCTTAAACCAATGCTATGTGCGCTTTGCCCTTCTGCCTAACCAGTTTCCTACAGATGGCACCAAGGTGGCGTACATTTTTTCCCTTTTGGACGGAAGGGCCCTGAACTGGGCTTCTCCCATGTGGGAGAACAATGATCCAGCGCTGGGGAATTTGAATCGTTTTGTGGAGGAGTTCAAAGCGGCTTTTGATGAACCAGCACGACAGGCATCCGCTACCTCAGAGTTACTCCAGCTCCGGCAAGGAACGCGGACTCTGGCGGACTACGCCCTGGAATTCCGCACGCTCGCCCACGAGGTAGGCTGGCAGGATGAGGCTCTCCGGGGCATGTTCCTGGAGGGATTAGCCGGTCGTATTAAGGACGAGCTAGCGGCTCGGGATCTGCCAGAGACTCTGAGTTCCCTTATTGATTTAGCAGGCCGAATTGATCGGCGTTTGCAGCAGAGGGCGAAGGAGGGGCGCCCTTTCCGACGCTTGACGTCCGTGACTCCCAGGATCTCAAATTCGGGGTCACGGGGAACTGCACCTGCACCAACAACTTCCCCTGACGAGCCCATGCAACTGGGCCGCTCGTCATTATCACCCGAAGAAAGGCAGCGACGTCGCGACTTGAGGCTGTGCCTGTACTGTGGCGGTAAGGGCCACTACCTAGCACAGTGTAAGGAACGAGCGGAAAACTCCCGCGCCTAGGTGTAAGGGAGGAGTGTCCCCTAGGCTGCCTTAGCCCTGCTCCTCAATGTACCATACCGGTAACCTTGGAGTATCCTGGTGGTTCCTTCCTCACGCAAGCCCTAGTCGACTCCGGGGCAGGAGGCAACTTCATTACTAAGGATCTGGTGCAACAGCTGAATCTGCCTACACGATCCAGGACCCCGGCCTTACGGGTAACTTCTATTCAGGGTACTCCTTTGTCGCGGTGCATTTCCACTGAAACCTTGCCGTTGATTTTGCAAACAGGTTTATTGCACACAGAGGAGATTTCGCTGCTAGTGTTGGAGAGAGCCGTACACCCGGTGGTCCTTGGTTTGCCCTGGCTCCAGAAACACTCTCCTGTGATTCGATGGAAGGACTTTCAGATTACCCAGTGGAGTTCTGACTGTTTCCAATCCTGCCTCCAAGCGAAAGGATTACAACGGATTCCACTGGCTCTCACTTCTCCGGTATTACCGGCTCCGTATGCTGACTTTCTGGACGTCTTCTCCAAGGAAAGAGCAGAATTGTTGCCACAACACCGACCTTTTGACTGTGCGATAGAGTTGCTCCCAGGTACTACTCCCCCGCGGGGTCGGGTATACCCATTGTCTCAGCCGGAGACTCGGGCTATGTCGGAATACATCACCGAGAATCTGGCTAAGGGCTTCATCCGCCCTTCAAAGTCTCCCGCCGGAGCGGGTTTCTTTTTTGTTGCTAAAAAGGACGGAGCCTTGCGGCCTTGCATTGATTACCGGGGGCTCAATGCTATCACCAAGAAGAACCGGTACCCACTTCCTCTCATTCCAGAATTGTTGGATAGACTTCAAGGAGCCCGAGTTTTCACGAAGCTGGACCTCCGCGGCGCATACAATCTGGTCCATATCCGTCCCGGGGATGAATGGAAGACGGCGTTCAATACCCGGGACGGCCATTATGAATACCGGGTCATGCCGTTTGGACTGTGCAATGCTCCCGCCGTTTTCCAGCACTTGATGAACGAGATCTTGCGAGAATTATTGCACTCCTGCGTGATCGTCTACTTGGACGATGTTCTTATACATTCCCCGGATCTTACCTCTCATCGGCAACATGTGAGACAAGTACTTCAGGTCTTACGAGACCATCATTTGTACGCAAAGTTCGAAAAGTGTCTCTTTGAGCAAGAGTCGCTACCCTTCCTCGGGTATATTGTCTCATCCACTGGTTTCCGGATGGACCCCTGTAAGGTCTCCGCCATCAGGAGATGGCCCCGTCCTGAGGGGCTAAAAGCGTTGCAACGTTTTTTGGGGTTTGCTAATTTCTATAGACACTTTATTCCCCAATACTCTCGCTTGGTGGCACCTTTAACCGCGTTGACTCGGAAAGGGGCTAACACCCGCCTTTGGCCTAAGGAGGCTTGTGAGGCTTTTGAACAATTAAAGGAGGCGTTTCTCCGGGATACTTGTTTACGCCACCCGGATCCCACACGGCCATTCTTCGTTGAGGTCGATGCCTCTAACATTGCTGTAGGGGCGGTCCTCTCGCAAGCCTCTACCTCCGGACATCTCCTACCCTGCTCCTATTTTTCCAAGAAATTCTCGTCAGCCGAGTGCAATTACGGCATTGGGGATAAGGAGTTGTTGGCTGTCAAACTTGCGCTGGAGGAATGGAGACAGTGGTTGGAGGGCTCCCTTCATCCGGTCACGATTTATACAGATCACAAGAACCTGGAGTTCCTCAACCAAGCTCAAAGACTTAACCCCCGACAAGCACGCTGGTCCCTTTTCTTTAACCGTTTTGATTTCATTTTGAAGTATCGGCCCGCTTCGAAGAATGTACGGGCAGATGCGCTCTCCCGTTTCGAGATTCAGGAGGGGGAGGAGGACCTCCCACAACACATCATTGATCCCGCTAAAATCCAGGTAGCCAGTACCACAGTTTCCACCCTAGGACGAGTGGTGGTTTCCCGCAAAGACCGCAGGAGGGTGTTGGCATGGGCCCATGACTCCCTTTCAGGAGGTCACGCCGGCAGGGAGAGGACGCTCGATCTGCTTAACCGCTATTACTGGTGGCCTCGAATTCGCCAGGATGTGCGAGTATATGTAGATTCATGTCCAGTATGTGCCCGGCAAAAACCGCCTAGTGGTCGGCCCTGGGGGCTCTTGCAGCCACTGCCTATTCCCGCGGAACCATGGTCCCACATAGCCACGGACTTTGTCGTGGATCTGCCACCGTCGGACGGTAATACGGTGATTTGGGTAACAGTAGACCGTTTTTCTAAAATGATTCATCTGGTACCTTTGCCTAAGCTACCCTCTGCGCCTGAACTCGCGCTCTTGTTTACCCTACACATCTTCCGGGCTCATGGACTACCTCAGAGTATCGTATCGGACAGAGGGCCACAGTTTACGGCCCGTTTCTGGCGTGCCCTTTGTAAAAAATTTGGGGTCCAATTAAATTTGTCCACGGCGTTTCACCCCCAGACTAATGGCCAGACAGAGCGCATGAACCGCACTCTGAAAACCTTTCTTCGTAGTTTCATCTCCGAAAAAGGAACTAACTGGGTTTCTCTTCTGCCTTGGGCTGAGTTCGCATACAACAATCATACCCATGCTGCCACGGGACAAACTCCGTTTCAGGTCGTCTTTGGACGTCACCCAAGGCCTCCAATACCGCTTCCTATTTCCATTCCATCACCAGCGGCTTTAACCACAGCACGTCAAGTACATCACCTCTGGAAGGGGATTCAACGCAAACTGACCACTGCAGCAAAAAAGGCCCAGCAGTTTACTAACCGTCATCGACGTCCAGCGCCAGTTTTCCTGCCAGGTACCAAGGTGTGGTTAAGCACCCAGAACCTCCACTTCCCTAACCGTTCGCGTAAGTTGGCCCCCAAGTACTGCGGGCCTTTTCAAGTTGCGGAGCGTATACGAACGCTATCCTACAGACTTCGCCTTCCGTCTTCACTTCGCATTCATAACGTGTTCCACGTCTCCTTGTTGAAACCAGTGGTACTTTCCCGGTTCCACCGTCCCTCCACCGACGCACTATCATCATCTTCTTCTACAGAAAATACATATCAGGTACGAGAGGTGTTGGACGTTCGCTTCCATGCCCGTCGCTGGGAATACCTGCTGGCATGGGAGGGGTGCGGCTCCGAGGAAGACTCATGGGAACCAGCTCGGAACATTTTGGACAAATCATTGCTAACTCAATTCCATCTGGACAATCCCGGAAAACCCGGTCCCCGACGGAGGGGGCGTAAGAGGGGGGGTACTGTTGCGGTCTCGGTCGCCACGGTGGCGTCCGAGGCCTTACCTTCTCTTCCGGTCCCGGAGTCTCGCCGCGTTCCGCGGACTCGGGACCCTGACTGCAGCTCCCTTCTGCCGCTCCGACCCTGCACCACAGCTCCCGCTCTCTGCTCTGACCCTGCACGGCCTGCAGGGCCTTCAGGCGCCATGCACCGGCTCCCTCTTCGCCGCCGGCGTCCTCCCGCAGCTAGCCCCGCCCCTAGGCACGCGCGGTTCTGCCCTGTTTTTAAAGGGCCCAGCGCGGGAAAGCACGGCTCCTCCCTTTCCTGACGTCAGACGCTGCAGGGCTATTTTAGCCCTGCAGTTCCTAGCCTTCCTTGCCTTGCAACGAGGTTCCCTACTTCTGGTAGCTCTGAGTTGCGTTCCTGGATTGCCTGTTTCCTGCCTGACTCCGCTTTGCCTGACTCCGCTTGCCTGTCTCCTGCCTTGACCTCGGATAGCTTGACCACGCTTGTCTTCAGCCTGCCTTGACTCCGGTCCGTGACTTCGACTCCTGTTGTCTTCAGCCTGCCTTGACCCCGGTTCGTGACCCAACGTCTGCTTGCTCGCCGCCCACCCAGACTCCTGTCCGGAATCCACTCCTGGGTTTCTTCCTTCTCGCCTAAGTCCCAGCGGTCCGGGTCCCTACGGGCTCCTCCTGGGGGGACCTCGGGCTTCCAGGGCGAAGACTCCTAAGTCCTAGCAACCCGGGCTCCCACAGCTCCTCTGGAGGAGTCACGGGTTTCCAGGTGAAGCTCCAATTGCCCAGTGGGAGTTCTGCCTACCGACTGTTCCTTCGGGTCGGTCGGCCTAAGGATCCACAACCGGATTGTCTCCATCGCAACAGCTCTAACAGACCAGGAACCCAATTCATATCCAGAATAATGTATCACGTTTACACCTTACTGGGAATAAAAACCCTATGGATCTCTATCTATCACCCACAAACCAATAGTCTTGTTTGTGATCTGAGAGGTTCCCCAAAATTCATCTCGTCATTTGAGCTACTGTATGGGAGAAAACCTTGAGGAATCTTAGATATGGCCTGGGAAACCTGAGAAGAGTAACTGAACTCAAGGCAGAACTTGGTTGAATATGTGATACAGGAATGGTTGAAGGCTGCTAGCTGCCTATGTTTAGAGAATGTCCAAGCTACCCAAGCTCAGGAGTATAATTGATCCACTGTCCAGTGAATCTTCCAGCCAGGAGATAGCATTTTGATCTTGTTACCATCCTCCAATGGCAAATTACTAGCTCGCTGCCATGGCCTCTATGAGGTTGAACTAAGGTCATAGAGAAAGTTATTTCAGAAGTCTACAAAGGTAGTCCAGCCAGACAGAAGGAAGAAGGTTCAGACCTTCCACGTAAAACTTCTGAAGAAGTATGTTCCCCAATCTGTAGAATCATTTAGGGAGAATACTTTGGCCTCAGTTTTGAGGCCCCAGGAATCACTACGGGTTCCTTTTGGTGATCAGCTCCTCAACCCCAGAGAGCAGATTTGGACCAGCTGGTGAACTGAAATAAGGATGTCTTTTCCAGCATGCTGGGATAGACCCACATAACTTATGACATTTCATCTCCAGGTTTGGTAATGCAAAAGCAACTAAGATCCCAGTAGCAAAAGGTCACACTAGGGAGGGTGAGATGAAGGAGATGCTCCAGCTCAGTGTGACTGAACAATCCAACAGCTACGGGTCTTCCCTCATCATGCTAGTTCCTAAATATGATGGCTGCCTTCACTTCTGCATTGACTTCTGGAAGGACAATAAGATCTTGAAGCTGAAGTGTTTCTGATACCCTGGGTGAATAAACTTATTGAAAGGATGGGAGCTACTCAGTTTATATCCATGCTGGACTTGTGAAGGGATATTGGTAGGTACCTCTCACTCCTGCAGCAAAAGAGAAGACAGCTTTTTCCATCCCTAGACAGCCTTCTCCACCATACTACCATTTGGACTTCATGAAGCACCTGCCACATTCCAGTACTTGGTTGACTACTTCCTGTGCCCACACAATGGCTATGCTGCCTCCTAACTAGATGACATCACAGGTTACAGTGAAGACTAGGAAACTCTCTTGAAACAACTACAATTAGTACTCACAAGTCTGTGGAAGGCTGAGCTGATAGCTAAACCTAAGAAGTGCCTACTAGGGGGCCAAAAAGTACAATATCTGGAGCATTCCCTAGGAATTGGACAAGTTTACCCACTGGCATGGAAAACTGAAGCCATCACACACGTACTGGTTCTTCAGACACAGAGTAAGACAAAAGCTTTCCTAGGCTTTATCAGCTACTACTGGAAGTTCATCCCGAATGTTGCGGAAAGTGCCAAATGCCTCACAGGTCTGCTACAAAAGAAAGTCCCAGAGAAGGTCAAATGGTTCGAGGAGGTGAAAGAGGCATTTCATGGACCAAAGAAGGCGCTCTGCTCAGAACTAGTCCTGATGAGCCTGGACTTCAGTAGGCTTTTCACTGTCCAGACAAACATCTAGGAGTAATAAAGTTACTGCCCAGGAAAAAACGTTACTCCACCACTGAAAAGGAGGCCTTAGCAGAAAGGTGACATTAAAGGCCTTCAGCTACTACTTGCTGGGCTGCAAAATCACAATGATGGACCAACAACCCCTTGTCTGGATTGCTCAGACCAAGGAGACAAACATAATGTAATGTGAATAGCTGGGGCAAGTGCTAATCTCTTTTCAAGTTATTTCCTGTCCAGAAGGGCTCCAAGCTAAATATATATTACTGCCTTAAATTTCTAAAATATAGCCACAAAGTTTTGTATATTTACATTGTTGGTGTGTCTTTGAAGGGATTGCTCAGACTGCAGCACTGAAGGACAGAAAGTGTAGAGTACTGATATTGATTGATAGTGCTAAAAGAGAGGATTTATATATAAAAAAACAAACCTTACAAGTATACAGAGAGTCCTACAAAATGCCTCTAACTCCATGTAAGCTAAAATTATAGTAGCTAGTATCAACTGTTTAATTCCCTCCCACCCTATCCCTTTACCCACCCACCCCAGGGTTTATTCTTCTAATATAGTCTAATATAGTCCCCGATGGGAATGCCGGCGCATTCCCATCGGGGAAGGAGCCAGCCACCGAGACGCGACCCCGAACCCTCCGGCCTGTTTCGCGGCCTGCCCGACGCCCTGCCTGCCTGAGGCTCACGTGGGTTCCCCTGCGACCGCCCCCAAGCCGTTCCGGGGACCAATCGGCAGCCCGGCGCTGCTCCGACGCCATCAACGGAGGACGGAAGGTGAGCCCCTTTAAATCCGGGCTCCTACCTGCGGCACCTTCCATTTCGCCTGCGACCACCTCGCCTCGCATCCCTGGCTCGCGCTTGCCGGCGCATTCCCATCGGGGAAGGAGCCAGCCACCGAGACGCGACCCCCGAACCCTCCGGCCTGTTTCGCGGCCTGCCCGACGCCCTGCCTGCCCGAGGCTCACGTGGGTTCCCCTGCGACCGCCCCCAAGCCGTTCCGGGGACCAATCGGCAGCCCGGCGCTGCTCCGACGCCATCAACGGAGGACGGAAGGTGAGCCCCTTTAAATCCGGGCTCCTACCTGCGGCACCTTCCATTTCGCCTGCAACCACCTCGCCTCGCATCCCTGGCTCGCGCTTGCCGGCGCATTCCCATCGGGGAAGGAGCCAGCCACCGAGACGCGACCCCGAACCCTCCGGCCTGTTTCGCGGCCTGCCCGACGCCCTGCCTGCCCGAGGCTCACGTGGGTTCCCCTGCGACCGCCCCCAAGCCGTTCTGGGGACCAATCGGCAGCCCGGCGCTGCTCCGACGCCATCAACGGAGGATGGAAGGTGAGCCCCTTTAAATCCGGGCTCCTACCTGCGGCACCTTCCATTTCGCCTGCGACCACCTCGCCTCGCATCCCTGGCTCGCGCTTGCCGGCGCATTCCCATCGGGGAAGGAGCCAGCCACCGAGACGCGACCCCGAACCCTCCGGCCTGTTTCGCGGCCTGCCCGACGCCCTGCCTGCCCGAGGCTCACGTGGGTTCCCCTGCGACCGCCCCCAAGCCGTTCCGGGGACCAATCGGCAGCCCGGCGCTGCTCTGACGCCATCAACGGAGGACGGAAGGTGAGCCCCTTTAAATCCGGGCTCCTACCTGCGGCGCCGCGCACCGGGCGTCGCGCGCACGAAGGAGCGTGAACTAAGGGGCCAGCCCCTTAGTGTGCCCCTTCGTGCTGCACCTTAGTGCCGCGCCCAAACACCCCCTCTCTCCACCGCCACCGACATCCCCCATACTCAGCGCCCTGAAATAGCTCAACCCTCAGCTTCAAATCTGCGGCCTCTATCCTCTCACCTCCCACTGTGACCCACTCCCAGAAGGTGAACGAGATAGAGCGGGAGGGAGTCACACAGCCTGAGAGAGAGTGTGAGAGACGCCGACCGAGAGATATGGAGAAAAACGCTTCTGCAAAGGACATACGTCTCAGGCACTAACTGAACCACGTGCAACGGGACCATCCTCCACGCTATCCCCTCCTTTCACTATCAATCAACACGGACACTCGCCACACGGGGGGCAGCGCAAAGTGCCCTATTCCTCTGTGCTGCACCCCTGTTTACTATTTGTACCCTATTGTTGCAAACTGTAATTTGCTTATATTCAGATTATTGAAACTTGCGGACTCAGATAGCTGCTCCGCATATCTTCTTCACTGCTTATCTTCTGCTAGTCCACTGTGCACCCCTCCCATCTACCTGCTCCCCCTTCCTACCTGACCTTTAAGGTAACAACATGGCTGCTTACCCAATCCCTCGCATCCATCACCCTCTCTCCAGACTACCTCCCCCCCCCCTCCTTCCCCACCACCCCTCCCCCCGCCGCAGATCCCTCATCCCCATCCTTACCTCACCCCTAACCCATTTCCTTGGTCTCACCACCCTCTCCATTTTACTCATGAATGCGCAATCCATATCCAAAAAGACACTAATCCTCAATGACCTACTTACGGACTGCACTCCAGACATTTGTGCAGTCACAGAAACATGGCTCAAAGAATCAGATACCATCCTCATAAATCAACTCCCATCCTCCCTCTATGACATATTCCCCATCCACCGACCTAAAAAAAGAGGAGGAGGACTTCTCCTAGCAGCTAAGAAACACCTTAACCTGAAACCCATCAGCATACCCGCCCCACCCAAACTTGAAATAGGTCTCTTTAAGACAGCTACCCTGCAAATCTGCCTTGTTTATGCCCCCCCCACCATCCTTGAGTCCAACCCCTCCCCCCTAATTGAATTTGTTGTAGAATGGATGAAAACAGATACCCCTTCCATCATCCTTGGAGATTTTAATCTTCATGTTGACTCACTCCCCCCCACTGCATCATGCGAAACCTTCACTCAATCACTTCTTGCCATAGGCTTCCGTCAAATTATAACATCTCCAACCCACAAAGCTGGTCACACACTGGACCTAATGTTTATTAACTCCAGTTTCCAGACCACCGACTCACCCATCTGCACCCCAGTGCCCTGGTCCGACCACTATCTCATTGAAAGCCGACTCGCCATGAAGAAATCCCTCCCAAGTAACCATCCCACTCACACCACCATCAAATCCAGAAAAACCTGCCCCAGCGACGAATTATCTGACGCATTAGCCTCTTCCCTACCTAGACTAACCTGCTTAGACCCAGACACAGCCTTAGCTTCCTGGCATAGCCTCACTGAAGACATTGCCAACAAGCTTTGCCCACTCTCCGAACGTACTATAAACACCGCAGCGAAACCCTCCAAGCCCTGGTACACCCAAGAGCTAAAAACCCTAAAATGTAATCTCAGACAAAAAGAGAGAAAATGGCGCAAGGACCCAACCCCGCAACACTCCTCCAGCTACAAAACAGCCTTACATATATACAGACTGTCCACCCTCAAACACAAGCGTGACTTCTATGGCAAAAAAATCCATGAATATAAATTCAACCCTAAAGTTCTTTTCTCCTATGTCACTAGCCTCACCACCCCTATCTCTCCTACCATTCCAGACTCTGAGGCTGCGGCTAAATGTGAAGAACTGGCAAATTACTTCCAAAGTAAAATCTCCAACTTGCTCTCCAGATTTCCCCCCACCAATCCCTGTCCCCCCACTAACCCACCCTCGTTTCCCCCTCCTACCCAACCTTCAATGGCCACAATTGACCTTACCTCCTCTAAAGAAATCATAAGCCTCCTTCGTAAACTTAAGCCAGCCTCTCACCCCAACGACACCATCCCCACCAAAGCTCTAATAGCCATCCCCGAATGCATAGCCAGCACTATAGCAGACATTATCAACTGCTCCTTCACCCATGGGACAGTCCCAGACCCCCTCAAACACGCTGTTGTTAAACCCCTCCTCAAGAAACCCTCCCTAGACCCAAAAGACCCCGCCAACTTCCGCCCCATTTCCAACCTCCCTTTTATCTCCAAACTAATGGAAAAAGTGGTTAATTCTCAACTCATGGACTACCTTGAAAACCATGATATCCTCCATGTTTCCCAATTCGGATTCAGGAAACACTTTAATACTGAATCCTTACTCCTTTCCCTTACTGACCATCTCCTCAGAGGTCTGGGACAAGGCCACAGCTACCTCCTCGCCCTTCTCGATATTTCAGCGGCCTTCGACACCATCAGCCACCACCACATCCTGACACGGCTAGAAAGCATCGGCATCTCAGGAATAGCCCTCACCTGGTTCAAATCCTACCTCTCTAACAGAAAGTTCTCTGTTAAAATTGGAAACAACCTATCTGCCTCATACCCCCTACAACAAGGAGTCCCGCAAGGCTCATCACTTTCTTCGACCCTCTTCAATGTTTACCTCACACCTCTCTGCCACCTCCTCTCAGACCTTAAACTCAAATTTTACCTCTATGCTGATGATGTACAGATCATCATTCCCATTCACAACTCTATATCTGATGCCCTGGAACACTGGGAAAATTGCCTAGCAGCTATCAACGCCCTCCTCACCAACCTTCAGCTTGCACTCAACACAAATAAAACAGAACTCCTCCACATCTCCTCGCATCCCCCTGACCTCCCGCCTAACGACCCTAAACTTAACCTCCTTACTGCTCAACCCTCCGTTAGGGACCTCGGAGTCCTCCTCGATCCCAATCTCAGTATGAAACCTCACATCAATTCCATCCTCAAAGCCGGTTTCTTCAAACTCAATGTTCTAAAGAAACTCAGACCCCTGCTCTACACCCATGACCTCCGTACAGTGATTCAAGCCACCCTCACCTCCAAACTTGATTACTGTAATGCCCTCCTCTTAGGGCTCCCCCTATCTTCGATAAAACCCCTCCAACTATTGCAAAATGCTACTGCAAGACTCATCACGAACACACGCAAACACGACCATATTACCCCCATCCTTAAGGACTTACATTGGCTCCCCATCCTGTCCCGCATACACTACAAAACTTTGACCATAATACACAAATCCATCCACACCCACAACTCAAACTGGCTCGACCTCCCATTCACCGCCTCCTTTTCCACCCGAGCCACCAGATCCACCAACAAAGGCACCCTACATGTTCAATCCTTGAAAACAGCTCATCTCTCCTCCACCCGCGACCGTGCCATCTCAATTGCCGGTCCAGCCCTCTGGAACTCCCTACCTGTCCACATGCGCCTTGAACCCTGTGCAATCAAATTCAAAAAGAAACTAAAAACACTTCTGTTCAACCATGCCTACACAGAATAGCTTTCCCTCCCCCTCCGCAGAATAGCTTTCCCTCCCCCTCCGCAGCCCCCCCCCCTCTAGGTGACCGCCCTCTCCTTATATTAAGGAGATATTCAATGTAAATTGTAAATTGTTAATTGTTATTCTCTCGTTATGACCTTCTTGTTTTCTATCCTTCATTCTGCCTATTGGTTATCCCCGCCCCCAGTTACTATCCCTGTTGAAATGTACTTTCCAACCTTGCAGTTATTATGTGAACCGGTATGATGTCCCCACAAATACCGGTATATAAAAGTTTCTAAATAAAATAAATAAATAAATAAATAAAATAATTTGGCAATTCTTTAAGTGTTCTCTATCAAATCAAATGAGAAAAATGATGACTATCCAGTGTAACAATTGTTGAGCTTTTATCTTGAGGCAAATCATCTGGAAACTTAGGGCTTGCCCCATTAAAGTATTAACAACCACCAAGGAATCTTCACCTACTTTATTTTTTTTATTTAAAATCTTTTCTATACCGTCGTTAAGTTATGTTTTCAGGACTAGTTTCCCCATTACCACAGAAAATTCAGAATCCCAGAAAAAAGTGGTTTACAGTGGGCTCGGGTAGGATAAGACCTGTGACTCAAAGACACCAATTCTTCACTATTGTGTAGCCCACATGACCTACTTCCACTCCTCCCACCCCCCCCCTTACACAGAGTGTACAGGAACCTAAAAACAAATGGATTACAGTGAGCTCTGGTAGAATAAGACCTGTGATGCGGAGACATCCACTCTCTCAAGGGACAAGTACAAAATGCCTTCTCTGTATTAGATAATGAAGAAGGTCTAGCGATGGAGACTGAAGTGGTATCTGAAAGGTAAGCAGAAACCCAATGCACACAGAAATTCCATAATACAACCAATAACTATAAGAAACAGCTTATTGTGAAGGAAGGACATCAGAGGCACTAATTTGGGAACTTTTTTCAAGGGGAACACTATAGTTAAAAGCCTTCCAGGATCATCAGCTGGTAGAAATGCTATTCAGACAGTTAATGCAATCAAAGAAGAAAGTGACGTTGATATCATCCATCTGGGAACCAACAACCTTGCTAGAAGCAACATCCAAGTGATACAGAGAGATTTCCAGACTGCAGCGAAGCAGATTAGTCACATGGCGAAGACTATTACCTTTTCAGGTGTTACCTGTTCATGGAAAGGGGAAAGAGAGACTAAACCCTATAGATAGTAGAGATGTGAATCGGAACCAGAATCGGTTCCGATTTCAGTTCCGATTCACATCTCTATAGATGTGAATCGGAACCAGAATCGGATACGATTTCAGTTCCGATTCACATCTCTAATAGATAGCTTCAATACATGGCTCAAAAATTGGTGTAAGGAAAAACGTTTGGGTATATTGGGGGCTGGGGCCATGTATGGAAAAGTAAAAGGCTCTATGTCAAAGATGGCTTACATCTATCTGTGGCAGGAAAAAAGATCCTAAGTGATAAATTCAAATCCTATGCATTAAGGCATTTAAACTAGAGGATGGGGGTGGCAGTGGCAGAAGGAAATTGGAATGTCACCCCCCTAATATCAAAGAAATGGGTAATGGGGATAACAAAAGTTAGCTGAATAAGGCACAAAAGAAGTCCAGGCAGAGCAGTAACCTGAAGGAGAGAAGCTGGAAAGCTGTGAGCACAAAAGGTCGTAGTCTGGGCAATAAAATCCCAGACCTGCAGGCTCTAATGGTGGAAGCGGATCTGGACATTGTTGTTAAAGAAACATGGTTCACGGAGACACATGACTGGGATATGGCCTTCCCTGGGTATAACTTATTAAGGAAGGACAGAGAGGACAGGAAAGGGGGAGGAGTAGCACTTTATGTCAGAATCAATATCCAAGCAATTGAAGTGTAAGGGAAGTGGGGTAGGGCAGGAGTATTATGGGCTAGCCTAAAAACAGTTGATGACGCTTCCATTTACATCGGTGTGGTCTACAGGCCTCCAATTCAGACAGAAGAGCTAGACAAAGATCTGATTGAAGACATGGGAAAGAAGGGAGAAGTGTTGCCCATTGGAGATATTAATCTACCAGATGTAGACTGGAGTATTCCTTCTGCGGAATCTACAAGAAGTAGCGAGGGAGTGGATGCCCTCCAAGGGGCTATGCTCAAACAAATAGCAATGGATCCCATGAGGGACTGTGTAATTCTGGACCTAGTTCTTACAAATGGGGATAATGTCTATAATGTCCAGACAGGTGCCTACCTGAGTACAAGTGATCATCAGATGGTATGATTTGATACTGTGAATAAGATACAAAGAAGGCACACGAAGACCTCAGTTTTGAATTTCAAATATACGGACAGTGGCAAAATGGCGATGTGCCTTGAGGAAAAACTAGAAGACTGGGAGAAAATGGGTGAGGTGGAACAACAGCGGGCTAAATAAAAAGGAGCTATTACAAAGGCAACAAATCTATATGCTAGAAAAATAAACAAAAGTTCAAGGAAAAAGAAATCAATTTGGTTCTCAAAGGAGGTGGCTGCAAAAATAAAGGCAAAAAGATCAGCGTTCAGAAACTATAAAGGATCCCAAAAAGAGGAACAAAGGGAACAATCCCTGGTGAAAATGAGGGAGATGAAGAAAGAAATCAGAAAAGCAAAAGGTCAAGCGGAAGAAAGGATTGGCCAAGAGATAAAGAAAGGTAACAAAACATTTTTCAGATATATATGGGAAAGAAGGAAAGCACGAAGTGGTATAGTGAAATTGAAAGGTGATGAGGAGCAATGTGCCAAGACAAACAAGAAAATGTTGGAAATAGCAAACAACTACTTCAGTTCTGTGTTCACTAAAGACGACCCTGGAGAAACCATTGCTGGTTGACAATACCATAGAAGGGAATGGGCTAGACACAACTCCTTTTACAGAAGAGTATGTATGGGAAGAGCTAGGGAAATTTAATGTGGATAAGTCCATGGGGCAGAATGAGGTACATCCCAGGATACTACAAAAACTCAGATTTTCTGGAGGGACCAATAATGGAGAAAGCAGAGTTGCTTACCTGTAACAAATGTTCTCCCAGGACAGCAGGATGTAGTCCTCACATATGGGTGACGCCACCGGACGGAGTCCTATCACAGAAAATTTTCTGTCAAAGTTTCTAGAAACTTTTGACTGGCATACTGAGCATGCCCAGCATGCCATGATTCCTCGAGCCACAGGGGTCTCCCTTCAGTCTCGTTTGTAGCAATAGGTGCGAGCGAAAAAATAAAATAAGAAAGCGAAATCAGACCCAATTCCGCGGGCTGGTGGGTGGGTTTCGGGAGGACTACATCCTGCTGTCCTGGGAGAACACCTGTTACACGTAAGCAACTCTGCTTTCTCCCAGGACAAGCAGGATGGTAGTCCTCACATATGGGTGATTAGCAAGCTGCAGGCTGAGTCATATTTTAATTGGACCAACAGCACATAAACTGTGGAACAGGCACAATAACTGGTGTGCTGTTGGGAAAAATGAGGCAGCCTGAATCACAGCAGGTGGATGTGGAAGGAGTTGGGACTATACCAGAAACAAGTCCTTTAAGACAGATTGGCCAAAGGCTGAATCTTGGCGTCCTTCCTTGTCCAAGCAGTAATGTGCTGCAAATGTGTGTAGAGAGCTCCACGATGCAGCCCCACAGACCTCAGTGATCGGTACTGAATGATAGTGAGCTCTGAGGTTGACATGGCCCTCACTGAATGCACCTTTACTCGTCCCTGAAGAGGAAGGCCTGCTTTATCATAGCAGTACTCAATACAGTCTGCTAGCCAATCAGAGAGAGCCTGCCTGGCCACTGCAACTCCCGGTCCGTTTTTATCAAAAGAAACAAAGAGTTGGGTGGATTTTCCATGGACCTCAGTGCGGTAAAGATAAAATGCAAGTGCACGTTTACAGTCCAAAGTGTGTAAAACCTTCTCGCTCTGGTGAGAGCGAAGCCTTGGGAAAAATGTGGGCAAGACTGATTCAAGAAGTCAGTAACTACCTTGGGAAGGAATTTTGTGTGTACGGAGGACCACTCGGTCATAGAGGAACCTGGTATAGGGTGAGTATGTGAGAAGTGCTTGTAACTCACTAACCCTTCGAGCAGATGTAATGGCTACTAAGAAGAGAAATTTCCATGTAAGAAATTTAACATTGCAGGAATCTATAGGCTCAAACGGGGAGCACATGAGCCATGTAAGTACTATATTTAGGTCCCATTCCGTGACTGGTGGCCGTAAAGGGGGCTTAAGTTGTAATAGACCCCTCATAAATTTACTCACTAGGGGTTGCGCTGTTACTGGGGCATCCCCTACTTCCTGGTGGTATGCTGAGATGGCACTCAGGTGTACCCTCACCGAAGAGGTCTGGAGACCAGAATCTGAAAGGTGTCAGAGATAGTCTAATAAAGATGGAGTGGGGCAGGAAAAAGGGTCTATACCTTTTTGCTTGCCCTCTCGATCGCAGGTCCAACCCATTGGAACACACTACCGCTTGACCTACGCCTTGAACCATGTATGAACAACTTCAAAAAGAAATTGAAAACATGGTTGTTCAAGCAAGCTTACCCAGAATAAAGGCCCTCACTCCATTTCCAAAGTAGACCACTTCGCGTCTACTCATTTTTTCCTCATATTGAGGATCTATGTTTTGTGATACTCTCTCCCCTCAATTTGAAGAAACACGTTTTTGTTATTCTGTCCTTTCCTAACTACCTCTTACCCCCTCTCCCAGTTTTGACTCCCCTGTTAAAATGTAATTTCTAAGCTTAACCAGTTTTACTGTAAACCGGCATGATGTCCACAACTAATGCCGGTATATAAAAATGTTTAAATAAATAAATAAATATGGTAAATCTATTCCACTTAGAACGATAGGATTTTCGTGTGGAAGGCTTTCATGAAGCTACTAGGACTTGAGAGACATTAGTTGAAAGGTTGAGTGGTTTGAGTATCAAGCTTTCAACATCCAAGCTGTGAGGGGTAAGGTCTGAAGGTTTGGATGGCGTAACTTGCCTTGGTCCTGAGTTATGAGAGTGGGCGCTGTGCCCAGGCGAATTGGTTCTCTGATCGAGAGGTTGAGAAGTATGGGAAACCACACTTGTTGAGGCCAATATGGGGCTATGAGTATCATTGATCCTTTGTCCTGTTGCAGCTTCACGAGTGTTTTGGCTATCAGTGGTACCTTCAGGAAGAGACTTAAAACATGGCTGTTCATGAAAGCATTTCCGGACCCTTAATGATTCACTTCCATCAAATGCAGCAACACTGAGCATCTTCTATTAAACTGAAACAGACAATACCAACCAATCACTACAATGTTTTACTTCTTGTTAAACTTTTTATCTCTCCTCTAACTCTAATCCCAGTTAGAATAACCCCTGTTTTATTGTAACTTTTTCTTCTACGCACTTGTTATACTTTTGTAATGTATACTCTTACGTTTTAGCTATGTACGTTATAATGTATTGCTCACCCCTTGTTTTATGTAAACCGACATGATACGAACTGCCGTGAATGCCGGTATAGAAAAACACAAATAAATAAATAAATAAATAAATAAATATAGGAGGCTTGAGTTCCAGGGGCAAGCAAAGGCGTCCATGGCTAACCTGTTTCGCTGCTTGTGCAAGGAGCAGAATCTGTCCACTTTGTGATTCAGTTGGGATGCAAAGAGCTCTATTGTTGGTTGACCCCAGCGTTGAAAGATTCTGGTCGTTACAACAGGATCCAGGGACCACTCGTGGGGATGGAACTGTCGGCTGAGGTGATCTGCTACCACGTTCTGTATGCCTGCCAGGTAAGTGGCCTGAAGAAACATGAAATGCGTTAGGGCCCAGTCCCAGATCTGTGCAGCTTCTTGGCATAGGAGATAAGAGCCCATGCCTCCCTGTTTGTTCAGGTTCCACATTGCAACTGTGTTGTCTGTTTGTATGAGAACAGTCTTGTGTGAAAGGCAGTCCTCGAACGTTTAGAGAGCATAACGTATAGCTCAAAGCTCTAAAAAGTTGATCTGAAATGTTGCCTCAAGCTTTGTCCAAGTACCCTGAGTTTGAAGATTGCTCACATGTGCTCCCCAACCTAAGGTGGATGCATCTGTGGTTAAAGTGACTTGCGGAATTGGTTGCTGGAACGGTAGACCTGTTAGCAAGCTGCTTGTGCTCTTCCACCAGAGAAGAGATAAACATAACTGGTGGGTTATATGAATCTGAGACGACAGTGGTTGAATGGCTTGGAGCCACTGAGACTTCAAAATCCATTGCGATATTCTCATGGCCAACCTGGCCGTAGGAGTGATGTGGACCGTTGAAGTCATGTGGCCCAGCAGCATTAAGAATTGATGGGCTGAGGCTGTTTTCTTTATGCGCAGAGATACAGCTAGCCTGGAGAGTGTGTCTGCGCGGTCGTTGGGCAGGAAGGCCTTTGCGACGCTGGTGTCCAAATCTGCTCCGATGAAATGCGGGAGGCGAGATGGAATCAGATGGGATTTTTGGTAGTTGATTAGAAATCCCAAAGAGGGAAGCAGATTGATAGTGAGCTGGAGAGTGTCGAGAGCTTCTTGCTTGGATTGGCTCTTGATGAGTCAGTCGTCTAGGTAAGGAAAAACGTGTATGCTTTTCTTGCGTAGATGGGCCGCCACCACTGCCAGGCACTTTGTAAATACACTGGGTGCCTAAGCAAGTCCAAAGGGCAGGACTCGGTACTGAAAGTGTCGATGACCCACTAGGAAATGCAGGTACTTGTGGTGAGGTGGGAAGATTGGAATGTGAGCATAAGCGTCCTGAAGATCCAGAGAACAGAGCCAATCTCCTGTTTGCAGAAGGGGAAGCATGTTGCCTAAGGACACCATCCTGAATTTTTCTCTTCATTGAAATTTGTTGAGATTGTGGAAGTCTAAGATGGGGCGGAGGCCTCCTCTTTTCTTTGGAATGAGAAAATAGTGGGAGTAGAATCATCTGCCCTACTGAGGTCGGGGAACAGGTTCCATGGCCCTGGCGTCCAGAAGAGTGGACAATTCTGACTCTTGAAGAGTTGTGTGATCTTTGTGTTTCCACAGTGGGTTGGATCCTGTGGTATCTTGAGAAAGTTGAGACGGTAACCCTGGGTTATGATAGAAATAACCCATTGGTCTGTGGTGATGTTGAGCCAATTGGTTATAAAGTGATGAACTCGACCTCCCACTGGCAAATCTGGCTTTGGATTTGTGGAGGGGTTGCTGTTCTCTGGAAATGCTTCAAAACCCAGATGATTGGCCTATTTGTGGAGGAGGCTGAGGTCTGGATGCTTTAGGCTGCAGAGGATGTCCTCTCTGAGATGGCCTTGTGACCATGGATAAATGGCACAGGGTCTCATTGTGGTCTTTCAATTGAGCCACTGCTTCTTGTACTTTATCACTGAATAAATTTTCACTGATGCAAGGTAAGTCAGCCAGTCTGTCCTGGACTTCAGGTCTGAGGTCTGATGCTTTTAACCATGCCCATCTCCTGGCACTGATTCCAGTTGCTGACATACGAAAGGATGTTTCAAAGGAATCGTAAGCCGCATGGACTTCGTGCTTTCCAGCTTCAAGGCCTTTATATACAATGGCATTGAGACTCTCCTGGTGCTGTTGAGGAAGAGTATTGGCTACTTCCTGAACCTGTTTCCAAAGGTTCCTCTGGTACTGCGTCATGCCAATAAAATATAGAATTCTATATAAAGCTCTCATGATAATCCACAAATCTATTCACCAACAGCTCACACTAGACCTTCAGAACCCTCTCAAACACCACTCGTCCGAAAGACCCATCAGAGAAGCTTATAAAGGGACCCTTCAAGTCCCACCTTCAAAATACACCCGTCTAAAAACCACCAAAGAACGTTCCTTCTCCACAGCAGGCCCGGTACTCTGGAACAGACTTCCGACTGACCTAAGACTGGAACCTTGCCTTCATACCTTTCGAAGACAACTGAAGACGTGGCTTTTCCTCCAAGCCTTCCCCTAGTCAAAATGTCACTTCGAACTCAGCCTAAGGAATGAGATAATTATCAATCTCATAACCAGTTATATATTATTTATTTGTTGCTTTTCCGCTCTACCTTTCTTCCTGGCTACTCTAGCCCCCAAGTTCAATGCCCTTGTTTTATGTAACTTTGCTTGATTCAGCCTTCTCGTTTTTGGTTACACTTGTTCATCCCCTAAGTTCCATGTAAACCGGCCTGATGTGAATTCTATTCGTGAAGTCCGGTATAGAAATATATATTAAATAAATAAATAAATAAATGTAGAGTTGGTATGAGGTAATTCTTGACAGCAGCATTGAGCCCTGAAACATTTTATGACCTAAAATGTCCATGAATTTTTTATTCTTTTAAAGGAGGTGTTGATGAATATGGAAGAAGTCTTCTTGATTTCTTTTGTGCTGACTCCACAACTACTGTCTGATGTGGCAGTTGTGGTTTTTGGAATCCGGGAATGTGCTGAACTAGATAAGTTGCATCTGTTCTTCTGTTTACTGGAGGAACAGTGCTAGGATGTTCCCAAAGTCGATGCTGTAGGTCTACCAGTACTTCGTGTACTGGAATAGCCACGACGTCTTTTGGAGCATCAACAAATTGGAGTACCTCCAATGTCTTGTGCTTGTATCCTCCTCTGTAATTAGATCGAAGGGGATTGTTTCTGACATTTCCCTTACAAAATTTGCAAAGGAGAGGTCTTCTGGTGGAGACTTTCTCCTTTCCTCTGGAGGAGAGGGTTCTGACAAAATATCTTCTGTAGAAGAGTCAGTGTCCATGTCTTCCCATGTGCCTGAGAAAGTCTCTGGTCAAGATCCTCGACGAGGAAGGAAGACTGGTGTTGTTGTAGGACATAAAGGCACCGATGGATCCTTCGATGGCTTTGATGGATGTTTCGGTGGCATCGATGGTAATTACGGAGGCACCGATGGCATCGGAAATCGTGGACTTCTCTGATGTCCAGGCATCGGTGACCGTGGACTGAAATCGGTGCCCTCTTCATCCGACGACCCGGGAATAGAAATCGGGTCCTTCGGAGGCTGTTCAGGTTGCTTTGGCATCGGTGTGATTGGTTGTGTTGGCAGGGCACCGATCAGGGTATCCAGCCTGGTTAGCAACGGTGTGAATATCGATGGCTCCAGTGTCGGTAAGGGGGCTGGTATCGGTGGCTGTAGTTCACAGAGAGCATCAAGCACTGCCTGGTGGATAAAACCATCCAGTTCCTACCTGAAAGTTGGAGTTGATATCGCAGCTACAGAGGGTGGCAAGTTAGGTGTAACTGGCTCCTCCACAGATTCCTGTGGGGGCTCAGTACCCGGCACCGATATTGGTGGGGAATGCCTTGGTTGTTCCAGCGTAGAGGGAACAAGCCGCACCTCTACCTGTGTCCTCTTCACAAGCGGCTCAATGGCCATCGAAGCTGATGCGGTGTCGGTGCTGGCACCAGGCATGGATTCCAGTCAGTGCCAGTGTTTTCCTTGGTGCTCGGCCAGGTCTTTTCCCAGCACTGAGGTAGATGTTGTCGATGACTTTGATGAAGTTGGTGACAGACGATCATCGCTCTACCCTGATGTTCCCGGCGGGTTTTTATGATCACTTTTTTCGATGCCCCTACCGGCGACGATTGTGTTGACATCGATGGAACTAGCTGTATTTTGAACAGGGTTTCCATTTTATCTAGGCGAGCCCGCCTACCTTTCAGAGTCATCTCGGCACATTTTGGGCAAGTGCCGAACTGAGGCACAGCACACAAACATCATGTGGTTGGTTAACATGATTCGGGGGCACTCCGGACATTTTCTAAAGCCTGTTGCCATAATGGCAAAGGTTGAGGCCCAAATACCGTCGACAGTTTGCAGACACCGGAAAAAGATGGGACGGTACAGACCAGGAATAATGAGTATTACTCACCGAATCGAAGAAAAATATTTACCGATGGGAGACTCCTATGAGGGAATATTTTTCTGAAGGAATTTTAAAGATTTTTCTGTTAGGAAATTTGTGTGAGAATTCTCACAGAGCTCCTAACTGCGAGGCAAACTGCAGCAAGGAAAAAAAAAGAGACTGAAGGGAGACCCCTGTGGCTCGAGGGATCATGGCATGCTGGGCATGCTCAGTGTGCCAGTCAAAGGTTTCTAGAAACTTTGACAGAACGTTTTTCGTGATAGGGCTCCGTCCGGTGACGTCACCCATATGTGAGGACTACCATCCTGCTTGTCCTGGGAGAAATTACTTACCAGATAATTTTGTTTTCCTTAGTGTAGACAGATGAACTCAGAACCAGTGGGTTTATGCTCCCTGCCAGCAGATAGATACGGAGGAATCTGACGTCACAGTATATAGAGCCCTGCAGTAACCACAGCCTGCCAGTATTCTCTTAAAAAGCAACTGTGGACAGACTAGCAAAAAAACTTGATTAAAAACATAATTAAAAACAGGTAACCAGAATTGTACTCAACCAACTATAAACACTGAACTCACGTAAAATTCTAGGTACCCCAAGCTAGGAACTGGATGAACACTTACCACTAATCCCTTATGACCCAGAGCCCCACAGGAGGACTATTGACACACTCATGTGCAGGCAAGGGCGGGAAGCTGAATCCATCAGTCTATACTAAGGAAAACAAAATTATCAGGTAAGTAATTTCTCCATTTCCTAACGTGTAGACAGATGGATTCAGGACCAATGGGATGTACCAAAGCTACTCCCCAACAGGGTGGGAGGCTGCCTGCAATCCAGTCAACACCGCACATTCAAAGGCTGCATCCTCCTGCACATCCAGACAATAAAACCTGGAAAAAGTGTGTAAGGAGGACCACGTCACAGCTTGGCAGAAATCGATGGGAGACAACAGACTAACCTTTGCCCATGACACTGCAGACAGCGCTGAAGAGGACGCATATGTGCCCTTGCACACGGCACCACTTCCAGGGTAGCCGCCATCAAGCCCAAAGACCTGTAGGTAGGACCAAACTGTTGGACATTTGGTGTCCAACTGACGCACTTGAGAAATCAATCTCTGGATCCGAACTTATGGTAGGAATATTCTGTCCTGTGTCGAACCGGACCTGCAGATACTCCAACAACTGGGATGATTAAGATTGTTCTTGGTCAGTTTCACCACCCAACCAAGCTCCTGCAATAAGGAGATCACCTTGTGTGTCACCATGCGGCTCTTTTCCTGAGACTTAGCTCGAACAGCCAGTTGTCCAAAAAAAGGGTGCACCAGGATTCCTTCTTTTCGCAAGCCCACCGCTACTACCACCATAATCTTGGAAAATGTTCTGAGAGCGGTGACTGGATCAAAATGCAACATTCGAAACTGATAAAGGTGCCCCCAACACTGCAAAGGGTAGAAAGTGCTGGTGTTGGGAATATGAAGGTAAGCCTCTGACAGATCCAAGGAGGTCAGAAATTTCCCCGACTGCACCGCCATTATCACAGAGCGTAAGGTTTCCATGCGAAAATGAATCACCTTCAAGTGACAGTTGACCCTCTTGAGATCCAGGATGGGACAAAAGTAGCTCTCCTTCTTGGGCACAACAAAAATAAATGGAACATCGCCCCATACTTTCCTGAGACATGTTCACTGGAGCCACAGCCCTCAGCCTGAGGAGCCTTTGAAGCATGAACTTCACTGCCTGCTTCTTCTGTAGGGTGGCAAGGGAACACCATGAACACGTCCTGAGGAATGCTGCGAAATTCCAGTGCATACCCTTCTCGTATCACTTCCAGGACTCACTGGTCCAACGTGATCTCAAGCCACCTCCGATAAAAGAGGGAGAGATGTTCCCGTTCCGGAAGGTGGGTAAACAAACCTTCACTGAGAAACTCGGGAAGGTCCACCACTGAGCCCGCTCCACTCTTGGGTTGTTGGGGGACGAAAGACTGAGACTTTTGGGTACTTGCCAGGTGCTTATGGTCTGGATTGGCCACTGTTGGAAACGTGATGGTGGGCTTGATGGACCCTTGGTCTGATCTAGTATGGCATGTTCTTATGTTCTTGCCAAAAGGCCAAGTCCACTGAAAGGTCGTCCCTCTGTAGGGACGAAAACACCTAGAACCCCAGAGATAAACCCTCATACCAAAGGGGCACTGTAACTGCTTCTTATACTTCGGCAAACGAGGAACCAGATATTTGCTTCACTTACTGGCCAGTTTCTCCAACACGCTCCCAAACAAGAGCGAGCCTTTAAAGGGCAACTTGTTAAGACTGGCTTTGGAGGCTGCGTCAGCTGACCAATTTCGCAACCAGAGTTGACGTCTGGCCACTATCACCGAAGCAACTCCTCTGGCCGAGGTCTAGACCAAATCACAGCCTGTAACTGCTAAAAAGGCAGCAGCAGGCTCCATAATCGCTCTGGAATTCCCACCAGACTCATCAACCTCCTGAGAGAGAAGCAGACAAGATCTCGCCAGTAGGGTGCAACAGGAGGCAATCTGTAAAGTCATTGCCACTGCCTCAAAGGCTTGCTTAAGTATAGCCTCAATCCTTCTATCATGTACATCCTTCAAAGCCACTCCTCCCTCTTTGGGATAGTCGTCCTCTGAGAGACCACGGAAATCACCTCAGGAATTCTCAACTGGGGGAGGGACCTTTAGGTATCATTGCAGGAAAGCGGGGCTTTCTTTTCTGAATTTAGAATTTCAATTTTCTCCTTCCAAAAAGCTCGAAGCAATCCCCGTAGGGAGATGCACGTCCACCATCTGCTGGAGATGGAGAATACTGGCAAGCTGGGGTCACTGCAGGGCTATATATACTGTGATGTCAGCTTGCTCATCTCCATCTATTGGCAGGGGAGCATAAACCTATTGGCCCTGAGTCCATCTGTCTACATGCTAGGAAATAAACAAATAGTTCACTACAAAAGGCTACCATGGTATACTTTGCATGGTAATTTGTACAGTCATGTCAGCAAAACCAATCCAAGGATAGAAACAACTTGTTTCAAATAATTCATGATCAGTGACGGCTAGTTCCTATGCAGATTAATATCATTATAATACTTGCTGTTTAAACACCTCTTTTTGTTTTTATATGAGAATCAAGATAGGAATGAATCAACAGCCCATTAACTATGCACGTGACAAGACAACTTAATTATAGGAGGTTATGTACCCGCTGAGGCTGCAATAGCCTGAAGCAGCCCTAAACAGGTTTATGTGGTGAGGGATTTATAAAAGCAATCCAAGTGCTCTCTTTCAGACCAGGAATATGAAATACACAGATCAATACTGTACACAGTATTCTGCTTTTAAACAAACACGTAGACAATTAAACCTCCTTTTTAGCGCCATATTTCTTCCAATATTTAACAGCATACTTAACTACAGCTGAGATACACTAGTATGGCCTGAGAAACCACTTCAGTACCTTTGTGCACATTGCTCCATTTAAAAATATTTACTCTTCCTGTAAACAGCCTCAAATACAGGCAGATCTTATATAATGTCTCTGTTAAAACCTCACCATAGTTGGCTAAGCACTGGAGCAGAGAAAATATTAAATCATTTTCCATTTAGAAAACTATATTAAATTTATTAGTGTGTGGCTGATTAAACATTCCCAGTGTGTGCAGCTCTTCTCAATGATGTGTTCCATAGTGTTTCAAAGAATTCTTTCATTGTGGAAGATTTCCTAATCCTGTATCTGATATTCTTGAACTTATGTTCTGTAGAATTTGTAAAACTTAATAAAAATATTTAAAAAAAAAAGAATTCTTTCATTGTAGGGCAGTCTAACAACAGATTAGTTCTTCAAAACACTGCAAAATGGTATAATATGTATTTATTTTATTTTATTTATTTAAAAACATTTCTATACCGTCGTTAAGTACCATCACAACGGTTTACAGTAAGGCACATAAATTAATGTTGAATAAGTATATAGAACTATATAATCTAAACAGGTGCCATAAAGGTCCGGTTACATAATTTTGTGATAAATACTATTTGGTGAATGTAATAAATCTTGTCCTTTTATACCTGTATCATATTTAATAACAAGTATAATTCTAAAAACTGAATCTTTCTTTTAGTAGTGAGATAAAATTTAAAAAAAATGCACATATTGGGTTAGGTGCTGTGGTGGATGTTCTATTGCCCGCTCCCTACTCCTTTCTGTTTTCTATTCTCCATTCTCTTTGTGATAAGCTTGTTTAAAGAGCCAGGTTTTTAAACTTTTTAAAAAAGTTTTGATGTCTCTTTGGACTCTGATCTCTAGAGGCATGGTGTTCCATAGTATAGGTCCTGCTAATGATAATGCACTTTCTCTTACTTGGGTTAGTTTTGCTGATCTGACGGAAGGTATAGTTAGGAGTGCTTTGTTGGCTTATCTAAGGTTTCTATGAGGGACATGTAGACGAAGTGCTGTGTTCAGCCATTCTGCTTTTTCGTTATGTATTAATTTGTATATAGTGCATAGTGTTTTGTACTGTATTCTGTGCTCAAAGGGTAACCAGTGTAATTCAGCCAGGGTTTCGGTAATGTGATCTCTTTTTCTTTTACCAGTCAGAATTCTTGCTGCAGTATTCTGTTGTATTTGGAGTGGTCTTAGCGTTGTGTATGGTAAATCTAGTAATAGGGCTTTACAGTAATCCGTGCTAGCGAATATTAAAGCTTGTAGCACTGATCGAAAGTTTGTAGGTGTTAATAGTGGTTTTAATCTCCTGAAAACCATGAACTTTGCATAGCCTTCCTTTACTTTTAAAGATATGTGTTGTTTCATGCTTAGTTCTGTGTCAATTATTACTCCAAGGTTTTGTACTTTCTCTGCTAATTCTATTTTCTGGTTGTTTTTGAACATGAACTTCCAGGTTTAAATTTGTGTGTCTATATTAGACTTCTACCAGCTATTCTATATTAGACTTCTACCAGCTATTCTAAAACAAAAAATTGTTTTCTTTCAGTTCTTTTTCTAAATGATTTTAAAAGAAGCATTACTTATAAATATAAAACACGATAGACTTGTTTATAAAAAGATGATCAGGACTATGACTTTTGATTACTGTCTATGACTGGTATTTCCAAGATTTTACCTTACTGTTGCCCCATGCTTTATAACAAGATGCCTAGAAGTCGCAGGCCTGATGGCAACCATGGAAGGAGGAAAATGGCATAAAAGAAAGAACTGGTTTCAAAATCCTGGACCCGTCTCAAGATAAGCATGGCTAAATCGATCAAAACAAAAATATACAAAATAAAGCTATTAATAAGCCATCTACTTTTGATAAATTTTATAAAAGTGCCTTATTTAGAATGAAAAAAAATCTTTCTTCAGAAAACTCTTCTGGAATAAGGCTAGTGACCTTCCAGGCCCTGTACAATCACAATCGTTATTCCAGCTCATGTAAGGTCTTTCCAGCAGTGTTCAGATTTGCTGCTTATGAACATTGTCAGTTCAGTTCAGTTCAGTTGTTCCCACAAAGCTGGAAGAAAGTTTAGGTACTTTCCTGCACCAAGATCTTCATTTTCTGAAGTCAGAAGTCAGGCATCCTGGATTTCCTTTTTCATTTGTACATAGAGTGTGACAGTAGACAATGTCCTCAGATGTTTGTACATGGATGTCCTGAAAATCAAAGGGCTGACTAAGGCCTTGCCTTCCTCCTGGGACACTTCAAGAATTATCTGAAGTGGATACAGAAGTGTGCTTGCCTTCCCTGAGACTCGTCATAGAGCATTTCAACTTTTTTGGCCCATCCCTAAGGAATGCAATGTTGTTAGAGGCAAAGTTGGAGGTGAATTCTGTCTCCTTGAGGAAAATGATTAATCATTTAGGAATAGCTGTGCACAGCTATGGTACTTATTATTGGGATAAGTAGGCAAATATTGATCTTGGATTTGTTTTACTATTTTATGCTTGTATGTCTTGATGTTGTGTGTTAATAGCAATGTAGTTGTTTGTGTTGGATATTACTGTTGTAACCCACTTTGGGCTTAATCTGCCAAATATGAATATCAAGTCCCACAAAATAAATAGATTCTGGGAATGTTGACCCTTTCTCCTTTGCTGCAAATGCCCAACATGCTGTGTTGTCTTAATGGACAAAGTGACTTTGGGAAACATGAAAGGAAGCCTTTTGCATGTATGTTTCTGACTGAGAGGGCTCAGATTCTAGGGGTCATGATTGGTAAGGAGAATAGTAGACAAATAAATACTGGGATAAGAGGGTGATAGCTGTGGGATGAGAAGGAAATTGTTATCTGTAGTGAAATTCTGTGAGGGTGAACACAGAAAGCAGACAAATTTGCAAGCTAAAAAAAATGAAAAACATTTATTGACCTTTCTTACTTTTATATATATGAAAATATGACAGTTATTCCTTTTTTTTTTTTTTTTTAGCAAATTGTCACATATATGGGATTGTTGATCAAGGAGAAATTTGGTCTTACCTATTCATTTCTTTTCCTTGAATTCTACCAGACCAGTCTAAATGCATTGGGTTTACATTGCTTACAAGCAGATGGAGAGAGAGAATCCACTTTTTCCTGTGACATCATCACCAGTATATAGGATGGTACAGTGCAGGCAAAAGCCAGTAACCTTTTTTAAAAACTTACTCCCAAAGACTATTACTGAACTTTAAAAAAAAAGAAATATAGGAGAAATTCCTTCAAGATAAAACTTCCTCCCCAAATCCCAACTGGAGAAGGACAGGGAAAGGAACAGACAGAAGGAATTAATAACAGTACATGGGCTCTTCCCATAGGGAGTGAAACCTTCTGCAAGACCTGAGACCTTCAATCAAGGAGAAGAGCGCAGCCACCAAATTCAAGGGTGGGTCCTGGATTGGTCTAGCAGGATTCAAGGAAAGGAAATTAACAGGCAAGCTTAAAATTCTTCTTTCTTATAGACCAGTCCAGATTCATGGGATGTACTCAAGCTTATTCTAATGTGGGTGGGAAGAAGATGACTGCTTTGAGAATGCCTGCTCCAAAACCTGTTTCTTCCTTGGTTTTAATATCCAGCCAGTAAAAAGACCAAGTGGCTGCCTTACAAATTTCTTCTAGAGAAAGAGCCATAGACTCAGCCCAAGAAAAAGCCTGAATCCTCATAGAATGAGTACAAGGGGCCTTAGAACCTGCAAGCCTTCAGAAAACAAGCTGATTATATCATCTCCTTAATCCATCTGGGCAGAGAAGACTTAGAAGCTGCTTCACCTTTGCTCAGTCCTCCTATCAGCCATATGAAAGAGAATTTTTTGATTTTCAGATTTCTATAGAGATTTTCAAACATCCAAAAAACGAAGAGGCCTATCTTTGCTATGATATTGTTCCTTAGAGAAAGCCAAAAGAATCTAGATGAAAGGCTGAAACAGGCAAGAAAGAAGGTACTAGCTGAAAAGAGGCTGACTCCTCTGAAAACACCACGTAAAGATCGCTGCAAGACAGAGAATGTAACTCGGAAATATGTCTGGTGAAACAAACAGCCACCAGAAACACCGTCTTCAATGAGACATCCTTCAATAAAACATGCTTAAGCAGATCAAAGGGAATATTCATCAGAGCCCTGCGCAACAGATTAAGGTCCCACTGGAAACAAAGATCCTAAAGGGAAGATGAACATGCTTAACCTCATGAAAGAATCAAGAAACATCTGGTGGGAGGCAACTTACACTCTGTAACAGGAAATAGCAGCCACCTGAATCTTCAGAGAATTGAGGGCTAGACCTTTATATAGACCTCTCTACAGAAAGGTTAAGATGGAGGGAATACCTGCTCACCAGGGTGAAATGGACAACTCTTTACAGCGGTCCTCAAACAAATGCCAAACCTGGACATAGTCCAAGGAATTGGAAGTCTTGCGGCCTTCAACAAGGTAGAAATCACTACTGATGGGTATCCCCTCCTGTGCAAAGATAACCTTTCAAGAGTCTGGCTGAAAGATGGACTGGAGTCAGATATTTTATGAGAATTGGTCCTTGGAACAACAGGCCACGAGTCCCAAGAAACCGGAGGGAAGGTCCAACCTGTAACCTTATCAGATCCATGTTCCATGACATTCTCGGCCAATCTGGAGTCACCAGTATGACTACCGAGCACAGATTTTCTACCCTTCTCAAAGTCTTTCCCATCGAAAGCCAGAGAGAAAACAAAGAAATTTGTTCTCCGGCCATGGCATTGATTCTGCTGGAGCCTTATTCTTCTTGCAACTGAAGAACCTGGAGGCCTTGGCACATTGATCTAATTTCTTCAGGTAAGTTTCTTAGCCAAGTTCCAACTCCCAAGAATCCAACATATTTCTGCTGAGGAAATCGGCTTGAATATTTTCCACTCCCATGATATGCACCTCTGAATTTGCAGGAGATTTTGTTCTGCTCATTGGAATCCCTGGCCACTAATGGATTTTGGATACCCTCTTGCCTGTTCAGATCAGCTACTGCTGTGGTGCTGTACTACAGCACCCAAACTTCCAACTCCTTTACTAAGGGAAGAAAGTGTAACAGAGCTAACCTGATAGCCCTGGTTTTGAGTCTGTTGATGGACCATGAGGCTCTCTCTATCGACTAGATACTTTGAAACACTTTATCCCAGCAGTAGGCTCCCCAGCCCATCAAGCACATGTCCAACATGACAATAGTTCAAATGGGTTGCTCCAGTCTTACTTCTTTGGAGAGATTCAAGGGAACTGGCCATGAAGACAGACTCTCCCTCACAGCCACTGGAAATATTCTGTGATTGCAGAGATCCGTGAGACAGAAGTGAAGTTTGTAGAGACTGCATATGAGTCTTTGCCCAAGGAACCAAATCAAAGGTTACTGCCATGGAGCCCAGGAGCTCTAAATAATCCCAAGTCCTGGAGGCTTGCTGGGAGAAAATAACTTGCACTTTACCTACTTTTTTGATTATCCTTTCCTGAATCAGACAAACCCAGTTGGTCTTGGTATCGAAGTGAATCTCTAGATAGTCCAGAGACTGAGAAGGTACCAGATTGCTTTGTGCTAAATTCAAAAGCTAGCCCAGATTCTCTAGAATCTGAAGAGTAGACATGGAGGAGAAAAGGAAAGGAAAGAAGGAGAAGAAGAGAGCAAAAAGAGAATGAAGAGAAAGTATTAAAATATCCACTTTAAATGAAAGAGACAAAGAAGGGAAAGAACTTCAACAGAAAAGAAAAAATATGAGAGAGAGAGAGAGAGAACAAAAAAATTAACTGACAGTGAATATTAATATCAGTAAAATATCCTGACATGATGGAGGCTTCAGCTGTTATTGTATTGTGTAATTGTGCGCTGCACTGGTTTCTAAGTATACTGGTTGTGCCTGCTGCAGTGCGACAGTTACTGCCTGTTCATGTTTTATCCCAATAAAAATTAATTTTAGAAAAAAAAAAATCCTGAACCCAGTTTAAAGTCTCTGACCTGGGCATGTGTCTCACACAGAATTTAAATGTTAACAGCTGGATTTGTTTTGCCTGATTTGATTTTTTTTCTGGCACATAATTATCTTGTATGCAGGACATACCCAACACTCGAGGCTTTTGTAATGGATTTGAAATATTTTGCATTGACAGAATTTAAAATGGCAGCTGTTCCTGCCATCATATGAGCCTCCGCAGACTGGGAAGGAGACAAATGATTTGCTTTGATCAAAATCACAGGCATGTCCATCATCAAAAAGATGGCACCTCTCACAAAAGATTCTGCCCTAGCCGCCTCACATTCCCTCCTCAAAAGTGGCACAATAGGAGCCAGGCGCAGAACTTATTCACCAGCTCTCGTAGCTCCCACATCGGCAGACTCAATGCAACATTTTCCAGAGACCAAGGGCCTGTTAGTGCCTAAAAGAAGCACATATCTGCCACCAAAGGGGGGCCTGGAACTGCTCCAGTAGGAAACCACTAACCAGGGGACAGATAGGGGGAGATGAAGATGATCCAAATTTCTGAGGGGCAACACAGGTCCAAAACAGCAGCAATGGACCAGTCCCCTTCCATTCAGAATACAGTTGACCACTTACTCAACCCTTCCAGCCAACAGCTTCCTCAGCTGTTCCTCTACCAGCATTTCTCTCCCTTTACCTTTTTTTTTTTACCCCAAAAACTTTAATAGAGAGCCAGATAGAACCAAAAAAGACAGAGAGCAGGGAATAGGAGAGGTGAGAGAGGGAACGAGGACTCAAGTGGGAGCCCTCCTTAAGAGAGAGACTTGCTCTAAGAGAAAAGCTCTAGGTTAGTCAGCTGTATTATTATTATTAATTTGATATACTGCCCTTCAAGAAATAGTATCAAGATGGTTAAAATATTAACATTTATAGGATTAAAAAAATAAAAAATACTGTACCTAAAATTGTACCCCCAAAACTCTACCTGGCCCCCCCAGGAACCAGTGAATCAGATACTAGAGCTCAGCCAGATGCCTAGCCTAGGGAAACAGTCCAGTAAAAACCTGTTAAGTAAGGCTAAAAAAGCCTTTTACTAGGAGAGGCTGAAGGATAAATCTGGGAGCTGAAAATCCCACCACACCAATCAAAAGTGTGCTACCATCTGCTAGAGACAGAGAATACTGGCTTTTGTGGTGATGTCACAGGAAAAAGTATGTCCTCTGTCTCCACCTATTAGTGGGTAGTACAAACCCACGCATTTGATGGTCTGGTCTAACAGGATAAACAAGTTTTTTAAATTTATTTATTTATTTATTTAACAACTTTTAATATACCGACGTTCGTGAGGCACATCACGCCGGTTTACAAGTAACTCAGTTAAAGGAGGAAATTACAATGAACAGGGGGCCGGGGGATGGGAGCAGGCCAGAAAGGGGGGGGGGGGGGGGGGGAAGGGAGACAGGAAGAAGAGAGGGAAAGATAGGTAGCATGAGTGAGAGTATAAAAAAACAACCGTTAACATAACATAACCGTTAACATAACATATGTTTAAAAAAAAAAAGTGCTCCAGTTTCTGTGTGTGTGATTTTATTAAACTACAGGTAAACTTGTTTTATTTGAAGCTTTAACTCTGATATCAGCAGATCAGTCATGATATACAGCATCCAGCCAACCATTTTGCAAAGGTCCATGATGACAGTGAGATGGAAACCATAGATCCAAAAATGGATAACTAGAAAACAATGTATTTCTCAGTCAAAAGCAGAGGTAGGTCTTGGAATTCATGAAAGTGCAGAGCTAAGCAAGTGGATTTTTTTTTTAATTCTGAAATTGAATATTTTTATTTACAGGGTGCCTGACAACCCACCCAAGTTTCCACATATCTGAATTTTGTATAATTGAGACCAATATTTTTAAAAGAAGAACAGTAAAGATCAACAAAAGCAGTAGGTAATACCATTTTTTATTGAACTAAATGCATTTATGACTAACATTTGAGAGTTTCATTCCCTTCATCAGATCAATGCACTTGATTATGCCTTGCTGCCTAGAGGAGGAAATACCAGGGGACTGTATAATCCTGTTAGGTTGAGACTTTTGAAACATCTGTTTAAAAAAAGTCCCACTTGGAGTTGGCCTGGTGGCTTGGTGGCAGACAGATAGGAAGGATGTGGGCTTGATTTATAGGTCAAGTCCTCTGTTGCCAGACTTCTGTGGGGTCACGAAAGCTTATGTGCAGCAACATTTTTGTGGAGGGCCTTTAAAATCTATCACAATCTACGCTTGAAAACCCCCCCACACAAAAAAATGCCTGCCACCTTCAAAACAAAACAACAATAATTCTTTCTGCATAGCTATTATAAGGCAACTTCATTTTATGCCTGGGTTAAACACCTGCACAAATAGCAATAAATTCCAGTCAATGCCTGGCTGGAGGAGCTTATTGCATAAGTAGCTCGAAACACAAGATATCATTTTGACTACAGTTTGTAAAAAGTACAATCAGATGACCTATAGCTCATTCTAAAAAGAATTAAAAATAAACAAGAAAACAAACAAGGAAGCTTCTTTTATTTTTCATCTGTAGAAAAAGAAAAAAACCTGAAAAAAAAAAGAAAAAGAAAAGGCTAAGCCTGGATAAATGAACTGCTCAAGAATATATTTGGTCTCTCATTTTTCCCAGCAATTGCAGGCCCTAAATGGTACAATTGAAGCATTATTGTAATTATATTGCCAGCTCTGGCAGCTAGATTAGATTTTACTCAGAGACTGTGACTGAAAGACCATTATCAGGGAATACTTGGAAATCATTAATGGCATTTTCTGTAGTTCTGTGGGCAATAGAAAAAAGTAGCTGCAGCCAGTAATAGATGCTTGAGTACAATCTGCAATATAAACCCACATACACCACATAAATCTACTTTACCATCATATTGCTGCTATAGATTTATGTATATCAATCTGTAGATCAAATAAACATGTAATAAACCATGCATAAGTAAAATAGCTGCACACACCAACAATATATCGACTAATCTATCATGCTGCTAGAGATTTTACACTGCATGCTGTCATGAGACAAAAATGAGATTGACATCTATAATATGTGGCTGTGCCACGCATCTACACAGGAATAACAATTAGTTTCCAAAGATGGAGGGCTTCCCCTTGCAGTGCCTTTAAAGTCATTTTACCCATGAACAAAATATTTTAAATAACTGGTTATAAATGTCCATAAAGCTCCAGGTGATAAACTCTGCTTCTATCTGTGGAAAACAATGTAATATTAGTATTCATTTATTTATGAAGGGATGGACAAGCAGCATAGCAGGCAAAAAGCTCAACTACTCATGCAGCAAAAGCAATTAGCTTTGTTACATTATACAGTACCTCACCCAAAAGGAATGAAGCAGAAGATGGGGGCTACCAAATATACGTCCTATTTGCAAATAAGCAAGGCTCTGAGAGGTTTGATTGGGACAGGAATGTAATTCCCATTTGTGCGATAGCTATGGAAGTCTCATGTCTTCCAAGTAACCTATATCACATCCTATGTGAATGTTCATGAAATGATCCCATTCACAGGCAGCGAGAGCACTTATAGGCCGATGCAATACCAGCGCATGTAAAACAGGCACACATTATTGAGCAATCCCCACAATAATGAAGCCTTTGAAATTGATCCTCAATCACAAATATCATAATAACAACCATATTAAGAGGATCTACAAGAACCCCATTGGTGTAGATAAGTCTGGTAGAGAGCACGGTGGGCTAACAGAGACCTATTATCTCCTCCAGCTCAAAACATCGATCAGTTACATAACACAGACCAACATAAAATAGTCTGTATTCTTCCTTATTCAACACGTGCAGGATTATTAAAATCAAGCATTAAAAAATATTGGTCTATTTTAAGCATTCATTCAGTGTTTCAGCATCCTCCGACTCTTGCCCTCACTCGAGCAAGTAATCTCTGGGATTGTTTGGTACATTCAGCTTACTACTCATTTGGAACAAATGAAATCCCCAGATTACTTAATGGGTTTCAAGCTTGTGGATCTTGCAACATTTGTAAATATACCATCTTAGGTACAACAATTAACATCCCACAAAGTAAATCTTTTAAAATCTTTCAACCATTGTCTTGTGAGTCTGAAGGAGTTGCCTACATTATATGGTTATATGCTTATATATATATCTATATATCTATAGGTAAAACCATTCATAAATTTAAATTACACATACAAGAACACTTAAGTTGTATTTGCAGCCAAAAATGTGAAGCATCGTTAGATGAACATTGGATTACAGAAGCCCATACTATAAAAGAACTACAAATAGTAGCTCTTATTCAATCACATAGATCGCCATGAGGGGATGACTTCGACAAAAAACTATTACAACTAGAACACTTTATTTACATGTAGAATACAGTAGTTCCTAAAGAATTAAATAAAGAAATTGAGTGGTTTTGTTTTTATTGAACTTGCAGTAGTTGTTTAAAACATATTTTTCTTTTGGTCCAGAGGTTTTAGAGGTGAAGATCACCACACGTTTAAGATTTTCATTATGCGGATCTCTTCAATAGCTTTTGTTTACAAAAATAGTAAAGCAGTTACCGGTGACATCATTTGCCTTTGTTATTCAATTGGACCCATGGGGTTTAAATGCGGAAAGGTTGAGACGCCATGGTGGTTTGACAGTGGTGGCTCATAACTGAATCCTCTCCTGCAGTACTATAAGTAAGTATCATATTGGTGGTAAATCAATTATTTTCTTAAAATTATTAAACATTTAAGGTCAGATATTTAATGGCCTGCGTGCATAAAACACAGGGCTTATGTGTGTGCCAGGCCTTGCGCACGCTGCGCGCAGTTAAAAGGGGCCGGCAGCGCGTGTAACCGGGCCTTGGCAGAAGGGCGGGGAGGGGGTGGAGAGGGGTGGTCCGGGGTTGGGCTATTAGTAAAAATTTGAAACCTATCATTAAAATCATCCAATGTACCTGAAGACTGGAAGATGGCCAATGTAACCCCTATATCTAAAAAGGGATCCAGGGGTGATCCGGGAAACTATAGACCAGTAAGCCTGACTTCAGTGCCAGGAAAATTTGTTGAAACTGTTATAAAGAATAAAATCACAAAACATTTAGATAGACACGGTTTAACTAGACACAGCCAACATGGATTTACCCAAGGGAAGTTTTGCCTCACAAATCTACATTTTTTTGAATGGGTGAATAAACAAGTGGACAAAGGTGAACCGGTAGATGTGGTATATTTGGATTTCCAGAAGGCATTCAACAAAGTCCCGCATAAGAGGCTTCTAAGAAAACTAAAAAGTCATGGGATAGGAGGTGATGTATTTTTGTGGATTGCAAGTTGGTTAAAAGACAGGAAACAGTGGAAAAAAGTGGAGTGTCTCAGGGATCTATACTTGGACTGGTGTTTTTTAATATATTTATAAATGATCTGGAAAGGGGTACGAAGAGTGAGGTGATCAAATTTGTGGACGACACAAAATTATGCAGCGTAGTTAAATCTCAAGCGGATAGTGATGAATTGCAAGACCTTGTGAGACTGGAAGATTGGGCTTCCAAATGGCAGTTGTAGTTTAACGTGGACAAGTGCAAGGTGATATATATAAGAAAATAACCCTTGCTGAAGTTACACAATGTTAGGTTCTATCTTTGGAGATACCACCCAGGAAAGAGATCTAGGCATCTTAGTGGATAGTACATTGACATAATCGGCCCAGTGTACTGTAGCGATCAAAAAAGCAAACAGAATGTTTGGTATTATTAGGAAGGGAATGGAAAATAAAACTGAGGATGTCATAAATCCTCTGTATCACTCCATAGTGAGACCGTACCTTGAATACTGTGTGCAATTCTGGTCACCACATTTCAAAAAGGATATAATTGTGCTAGAGAAAGTGCAGACAAGGGCAACCAAAATGATATGGGGCCCTATGAGGAAAGGCTAAAGAAGTTAGGGCTGTTCAGTTTGGAGAAGAGATGACTGAGGAGGGATATTATAGAAATCTACAAAATCATGAAAGGAGTTGAACAAGTTAATATAAATCGGTTATTGACTCTCAGATAATAGAAGGACCAGGGAGCACTCCATGAAGTTAGCAAGTAGCTCATTTAAAACAAATCAAAATAAAATTCTTTTTCATTCAATGCATAGTTAAACTCTGAAATTCATTGTCAGGGAATGCGGTTTCAGAAATTAGTGTTACTGGGTTTAAAAAAGGTTTGGATAAGTTCCTAGTGGTTAAATCCATAAACTACTATTATGGCAATTAATAAGCAAAGGTAGCTTGTGATCTGTTTGGGTACTTGCCAGGTACATGTGACAGAATACTGGGCTTGATGGACCCTTGGTCTGACCCAGTATGGCATTTCTTATGTTCTTATGTTCTAACAATTGTTGGTCTTATAAAGGCACAATGTTCATCCCTCTACTTTACTAGCTTTCATTTAACTATATTTATTTTTCATGGTACCTAATTTTTACTTTCTTTTTCCACTTGTAGCTCTTTAGTTCCTCCTTTCTCCTCTTCCTTCTTCCAAGCTCAGTCGGAACCAGTGCTAGGATCCTGGTGCCATTAGACTTCATTTGCAAATATTTGTGGATATTTTCCCTATTTTAATAAACTCCCCCTCCCAGATTTCCTAGTCTGGCCATTTCAGCAACAGCCCTGAGATCGAGAGCTATCCAACAGATCGCCTTCTGGAACCCTGTATCATGAATCCTCAATCCTGCCTCCAGATGTTGCTCTCACTGATGACGAATCCCTCCCTGCTTTCATCCCAAGCCACCAGGGTGTTGTGAACTCTGCCTTCATTGAACCCCAGCCCCATTTAACCTGAGCTGGGAGTCAAACCAGGGATCCTCCGTATGGAAGCACGCAACATTGCCATTGAGGTACTAGGCCAGACTCTCTTTCTACTTTTTGATGCATGCAAGCTCAAATCAGTAATTTTTTTTTATTGCTATTTTCATTTTGGAGGAAGGGAATGTGCCAGGTATTTAAAAAAGAATGCTTCACTGGCGAGTATTTAAATTTTCAAACGTATGGACTCCGGTGCTCATAATCTCTTCGGTTTCTTTAAGCTGTATATGTATCTGGGAAATTCTGGGCAGCAATTATGATGTTAATTTCAAGTACAGAATAAAAAGCTTCAGGCATATAAGAGCTCAAGCAGAGCAAGAATTATACCAAACATTTTACAGAATTAAAATCTTTTTAATTGAGAACGGCCAGGGGCTTCTTGGATTCTTTGATGTACTACCACTGGGATAAACAACAAGTTCCAGCACCTCTGGAGACACATATGTTCTTTGGTTTGAGAGTGACAGTGGGATCTGATTTGAAAATGCGACTTGAAAACAGGCTGATATTCCTTATGACCTTAACAATATACAAAGGCAATACAAAACTCATCCCCTTGTATGTCTCCTGACTAAGATAACAGGCATGAAAAGAATCATACTAAACTGAACAAAAAATCCAACAGTGAGCTACTCACAATTTGCTGTGTTCACTGTTGAACATCCTTAGGGCCAACAACATGTAACAACTCCATGTAAGAAAGAGGCATGGCTGATAAAAATCAGTCATTCAAAAGCCTTAATTATCAAAACATAGAAATTTGGGTTGCTAGCAGGCTCCATGTTTTAAGGAAGAGATTGAATCTGGCCTGCCTTTACCTTATTACATGCATTGACTTGTATATATGATTTTCTTAAAAGAAATCAATGGGAAAATAAGAATTATAAATACATGCATGTATTAGGATAATGCCAGGACTGAATTAGCTAGTTCCTTAGGACATGCAGCCTCGTGGGAACCCTAATATAAATGTAGATTATGACATCAGATAAAAGACTGCAGGGCATATCTGTGGACTTATGCCATGCTTTTTAAAATGCAGTTCCATTTTTGCTCCCACCTTCTCCACTGGAAGGTTATTCTATGCATTCACCATCATTTTCTGTGAAGACATACTGTATTTCCTAATGTTATTCCCAAATCATGACTTCTTGCTCTAGGAACTAAATTTTCTGGAGCAGGTATATTGCAGTCAAGCTAATTATCTTATGTGGATCAAGAAAGCTCAGGCAAATAAATATCCCTAGTGATTTATCTGGCAGCCAAGCAATTTCCAAGATACTTTCACACCATGGGATCGTGTTTCAGAGACTATATTATGTTGAGAAAGTGAAATCAATTTTCACCTGTATAAAAAGACTTATAGAAATACTACTATTAATAATAATTTGGATTTATATACTACCAAAATATGATCTCAACATGCTTTATGTATACTTGTTTGGTGGAGGAGATGGCATGGCACCACATTTAATTTAAGATTGCTTTTTCCAGTTTTTGAGGATGATCATTCACTTCTAAGCAGATTTCTGCCACAATAACTGCTTGTTAGTTTCCAAGGGGGATAAAGAAAAGAAACAACATTGTTATTAATTTTATCTAATTATATTTGGGTAAACAGAATGAAATATAGCAAATCCTTCAAAAAAGAACTGAAAACATGGATATTCAGCCAAACGTTCAGAGATGGCGTGGGCTAAGCGACATACCTCTACCAACACCCAATATCCATGTCGGCTGCTCACCCTAAACTGACCAATTGGCTCTCCGTCCCTTACGCACCTCTCCTATCCACCGCTCTCTACCTCCCGATCTCCCTTATAACGTGCACCTTTAATGGTGTAAAGATCTGATCCACCCGCCGTCCGAATTCCATACTCCCCCCTCAGTCCTATCACACCGTTTTTTAGTTTGTGGTTAGAAACTTTTATCAGTATTATGGTGCTTAAAAGTTATAGTTGATCAATATGCATCTCTCCTTCAATTGTAAAATATCTGTTCTACTCTGTTCCAATGTCAGTTCGATGTAACAAATTGTTCTACTGTAAACCGGGGTGAAGGCTAATTGCTAAACCTCGGTATATAAAAGTTCTGAAATAAATAAATAAATAACTTGTTAAGGGATACACACAGAGGGGTTGATTTTAAGACCCGTGTGCGTGTCCATGTGCTTCTCTGGAGCAGAAATAATCTCCATGCGCCGGCCAGCTATTGGCGTCCGCTTCCCCGGGATAGCGGCTAATGGCGCTGTCCTGGCCTACCCCAACCACACCCCCGGGCTGCCCCTTTTCCCTCAGCCGGCATTTGTGCGCTTACTGGGGTTTATGTGCATGGCTGGGCCTGTAGTAAAATGCGTGCTGTGCGGGCAAGGCCCAGCCACTCGCGTAAACCCCAGTTTTATGCGCGTAGGCCTTTGAAAATTCATTTGTAAGCACAGAAGTGTACTCAAACTCACATCCCATGAACTATTTTGTCACATAGTTGGGGGCGGTATGTGAATAGAAGCTAGTTAATTTGATTTGTCACCCTTGAAAAACAAATTGGGACTGTGTAAAAGAGAAATAACACTTGAAAGCTGGTAAAGGATATATTAAGTTAGTCTAATAAGGTATGACCTACAATTTGATGATCCTTATTCTACATGGAGAATAGAAAAGTGAGGTGTATGCTAGTCTAACCAGAAGCAATAGGACAGACAAAGGGATCATGTGTGAGGAAATGCAGACAAGGCAAAAATAAATAGCCAGAAGACTATGAGCACAAATGTTCAAAGTCTACAAAATAAAATTCTAGATTTATAAACCCTGATGGTAGAGGCAGACATACACATTTGCTCAGAGAGACATGGTTCAATGAGTCCCATAAATGGGATACAGCCATACGGGGTTATAAATCAGTTAAAAATATGAAAGCACCTAAAGTGTAGAAAGCATGAAGAAGGAAGTTGCACTGTTGATGGTCTTGAAAAGGGAAGAAGACACTTCCATCTACACTGCTATGATTAACTGACTTCCATCTCAGACAGATGAACTGGACAGAGATCTGATTGAAGACATTCAACAAAGTGGAAATTAAGGACAAGCAGTTATTGTGGCAGAAATCTGCTTAGAAGTGAATGATCATCCACAAGAACTGGAAAAGCAATCTTAAATTAAATGTGGTGCCATGCCAGCTCCTCCACCAAACAAGTATACATAAAGGGGCAGATTTTAAAAAAGTACACGCACGCGTACTTTTGTTCTCGCACCCGGCGCAAACAAGAGTACGCCGGATTTTAATAGATACATGCATAGCCGAGCATATCTTTTAAAATCCGGGGTTGGCGCGCGCAAGGCTGCGCAAAATCGGCAGCCTGCGCGCGCCAAGCCGCGTAGCCTGCCTACGTTCCCTCCGAGGCCGCTCCGTAATCGGAGCGGCCTCGGAGGGAACTTTCTTTCCGGCGCCCCCCACCTTCCCTTTCCTTCCCCTAACTAACCTGCCCCCCGACCCTAACTAATTCCCCCCCCCACCTTTATTTCTAAAGTTACACCAGCCCGAGGCAGGTGTAACTTGCACGTGCGGGCTGGCTGCCGGCGTGCCATGTTCCGGTCCGGGGGCTGGTCCGGAGGCCGCGGCCACGCCCCCAATGATGCGCCAGCCGCGACACCCCCCCCCCCCCCCCCCCAGGAAAGCCTCGGGACTTACACGCGTCCCGGGTTTGCGCGCGCCACCAAGCCTATGCAACATAGGCTCGGTGCGTGCAGGGGGTGAAGGGGCAGCTTTTCGGGGGTTACGCGCGTATCCCTTTGAAAATCTGCCCCAAAGCATGTTGATGGGAGACTTTAAGCTGCCAGATGTGAATAGGTATATATGAAACTTGCTGCTGATAATTTCTCTATTAGTCTAGACCATCTAGACTAATAGACCATCCAGACTAATAGAGAAATTATCAGCAGCAAGTTTCATATATATCTATATTGTTTTTCTTGCATTGCTTTTGGGTTTTATTTTTGAGATGTGAATAGGAGCATCCCCTCAGTGGAATTAGTAAGAAGTAGACATACACATGTTGGGGCCAGAGCTGGTTATTCCTGGATGAGATAAGGGACAGACTCTCCAGCTTGAAGCTAAGGTTTTCCTCAGACCTGACGGCTGTGACTAGATAACATTTCTTGAAAGCTCCCTTCAAGAGGGAATTAGTTGTAAAACTCTTCTGGTCTCTTGTTTTCTGAATCAGGTAAGAATTCAATAGTGAGACTTTACTCTAGAGCTAGAAAGATCTTGTTTATGGACCAAAAGAGTCTTCTCTAATGTTCGTAGCTTGACAGAGCAAGCACAAAGCATTTTGGCAGGTGTCAGGAAATTGTTGCTTTAGGAGGAGAATTTTATTTGCATATCTCTGTGGTAGCACAGAGAGGAGAGGATCACCTTGCTGGTGGCTGAAAGGAATCAGTAAGGTTTTGCTTGGGACATTGTCTTTTTTTAAAGTATTGGGGCAAAGTTAACTATTTGGTAATATTATTTAGTGTGTTTGTGTTTTTAATAGTCAGTAAGGCAGCAAATAAACAGAAGTTAGACTGTGTATTTTTAAATAGTCAGTCAGTAAGGCAGCTAGTAAGCAGTAGTTAGTGTGTTTATTTTTAAAAGTCTGTAAGGCAGCTAGTAAGCATAAGTTAGAGTGTTTGTATACTTAAAAAAAAAAAGTAGTCAGAAGCTAGAAATAAGCTAGGAGCAGTGTATACCTAAGTAAAACAGTTGAAAAGTTCAGTTCAGTTACTCACCTTGGAAAAGTGTTGAGGTAGTGTGATTTGGTTTGATTAGGTACCAACATTTGTTAATCAAGAGAGCAGTCACTCTGGCTGACTAAGTGTTAAGGTTGTGCGTTTGATTTGATTAGGTACCATTCTTGGTTAATCAGAAAAGCAGTGAGTCACTCAGGGCAACTAACTGTAGTGTAAATCTCCAAAGGTATTGTTTTGTACTAATTTACCTTAGAAGCACATTATAGATTGCAAGGGAAGAAGTCAGTAACCCACATTCCAGTGGGAGCACTGACAGGAGAGGATCACCTTGCTGGTGGCTGAAAGGAATCAGTAAGGTTTTGTTTGGGACATTGTCTTCCGTCAAAGTATTGGGGCAAAGTTAACTATTTGGTAATATTATTTAGTGTGTTTGTGCTTTTAATAGTAAGGCAGCAAATAAACAGAAGTTAGACTGTTTGTATTTTTAAATAGTCAGTCAGTAAGGCAGCTAGTAAGCAGAAGTTAGAGTGTTTGTATACTTAAAAAAAAAGTAGCCAGGAGCTAGAAATAAGCTAGGAGCAGTGTATACCTAAGTAAAACAGTTGAAAAGTTCAGTTCAGTTACTCACCTTGGAAAAGTGTTGAGGTAGTGTGATTTGGTTTGATTAGGTACCAACATTTGTTAATCAAGAGAGCAGTGAGTTACTCTGGCTGACTAACTGAAGTTAAACTGTTTGTATTTCCCAACCCTCCCACCCCTCGCCCACCCACCCCTAGCTCATCCTTTAATTTATAGGCAGGTGCCACTTTAAAAAACAAAACAAAACAAAAAAACACCTTATTGAGAGTTTGATCATTCCCATGTAGGCCACTACCAGACATATAGTGAATTCACTAATACATGTAAAGGACATTAATTAAACACATTCCTACTCCCATAGCAACCTAAAACTTAAGTAGGAACTGAAGAAATTTGAGATGAAGGCAGCAGTCCAGCAGCAAGAGGGGGGCTTCCCAGTCTTTTGCATCCAGTGTCACATGTATGATTTTTTACCCGCTGGTGAGAAATTGTACATGTGCATGCGATGCAAAGAGCTCCTGGCTCTCAGAGAAGGAGTCCGATCCCTGGAGGCTAGAGTGGCAGACCTGGAGGAGCTGAGGCAGACAGAGAGGTATATAGATGAGACCTTCAGGGACATAGTAGACAACTCTCTTCAGACTGGCAGCCCTGTTGCTCCCTTGGAGGAAAAAGGTCTCATGATTGGAGAGCATCAACCCAATACAGCAGGTTGATGCTGTATCAGGTTGATGGATAAAGGTGAACCAGTAGATGTAGTATACTTGGATTTTCAGAAGGTGTTTGACAAAGTTCCTCATGAGAGGCTTCTAGGAAAAAGTAATGGGATAGGTGGCGATGTCCTTTCGTGGATTGCAAACTGGCTAAAAGACAGGAAATAGAGAGTAGGATTAAATGGATAATTTTCTCAGTGGAAGGGAGTGGACAGTGGAGTGCCTCAGGGATCTGTATTGGGACCCTTACTTTTCAATATATTTACAAATGATCTGGAAAGAAATACGACGAGTGAGGAAATCAAATTTGCAGATGACACAAAATTGTTCAGAGTAGTTAAATCACAAGCAGATTGTGATAAATTGCAGGAAGACCTTGTGAGACTGGAAAATTGGGCATCCAAATGGCAGATGAAATTTAATGTGGATAAGTGCAAGGTGATGCATATAGGGAAAAATAACCCATGCTATAATTACACAATGTTGGGTTCCATATTAGGTGCTACAACCCAAGAAAGAGATCTAGGCATCATAGTGGATAACACATTGAAATCATCGGTTCAGTGTGCTGCGGCAGTCAAAAAAGCAAACAGAATGCTGGAAATTCTTAGAAAGGGAATAGTGAATAAAACGGAAAATGTCATAATGCCTCTGGATCGCTCCATGGTGAGACCGCACCTTGAATACTGTGTACAATTCTGGTCGCCACATCTCAAAAAAGATATAATTGCGATGGAGAAGGTACAGTGAAGGTCTACCAAAATGATAAGGGGAATGGAACAGCTCCCCTATGAGGAAAGACTAAAGAGGTTAGGACTTTTCAGCTTGGAGAAGAGACGGCTGAGGGGGGATATGATAGAGATGTTTAAAATCATGAGAGGTCTAGAACGGGTAGATGTGAATCGGTTATTTAGTCTTTCAGATAATAGAAAGACTAGGGGGCACTCCATGAAGTTAGCATGTGGCATATTTAAAACTAATCGGAGAAAGTTCTTTTTCACTCAATGCACAATTAAACTCTGGAATTTATTGCCAGAGGACGTGGTTAGTTCAGTTAGTATAGCTGTGTTTAAAAAAGGATTGGATAAGTTCTTGGAGGAGAAATCCATTACCTGTTATTAATTAAGATGACTTAGAAAATAGCCACTGCTATTACTAGGAACGGTAACATGAAGTAGACTTAGTTTTTGGGTACTTGCCACGTTCTTATGGCCTGGACTGGCCACTGTTGAAAACAGGATGCTGGGCTTGATGGACCCTTGGTCTGACCCAGTATGGCATGTTCTTACGTTCTTATGCTTGATTAAAATGGCCAATATCAGTTGCATTACAGAAGTTTCTAGGTGCTACAATTTCTGTACAATGAGATGGTGGAAATTAGCTGTTGGTGTCAATTAGTACATAGAGGGCCAGTGTGATGATGCACTGGTGTTCGCAGCCATGTTTGTTTTTTTCTAACCCTTTTTGACTTTTTCTTCTTTTTTTTATTTTATATTCCATTTTCTCACTTACATTTAGTTGGAATCTCCCTTGGGGGCTTAACAGAGGGTTAGTATTCATGAGATGTCTTTTCCTGATTTGTCATTTGTTTTAATTTAGTTGAATTAATGTATTGCAATTGATTGCTACCCTAATTTCATGCAAATATGTGTTTGTAACTTATTTGTAAAATTCTATAAATGAACAGTTAAAAAAAAAAAAAGTAAACAGTTCAGTATCTGAACTCCCATCAAGGCTAAAATGGACCTCAAAAGGGCAAGGGATAAACACAGAATATCCTTAGTTGAAGAAAAGTGAGGCGATAGTAGAAACATGACCAGCTAACACTGCAGGCCTTAGAGTTAGCTGGGTTGGTATTAGTAATATGTTGGTGATGGCAGTGTACTGCCTGAGATCAGAAGGCTGAGTCTGAGTAGCTGGATACCGCAGACTACTGGCAGTTTGGATCAGAAATCACTCCTTTATGTTTTAGACCAAGAAATGAGCCGCACACAGGAGATGGTGATGGAATTTGCGATCAGGTCCAAAAGAGGAACACAATTTGCAGAAAGGGATGGAACCAAATGATATAAATGCTAATGTATGAGAGGGAAACCTTACCCTTTCCACATAATATCTGGCCAGTTGGACTATTGTAACAGTTTCTATGTAGACCTGCCTACTGTCTAAAAACAAATTTGGCGCTGCATGCTGTACAAAATGCAGCAGCTAGAATGCTGTCACTCCTATAATATATGATTTTCAATAGTTACCTATTAAATGGAGAGTGCAGGTTAAGATGTTAGAGGTTATACATAAACTTCTTCCTGCAGATTTTTCCCGTTCTTTGATTATAAGGTTGCAACTCTATGTTTCTGTGGGCACACTTAGGTCTCTGGGTTCAAATCTTGTCAATTCCTGCTACTGCAGATTACAGGCTCTCTACAACTCAGGTGCAGGTTCTTTCTTTTTGTGGGACTTAATCTGTGGAAAAAATCTGAGCAAAAATGTTTTTAAAACTTTCAGGAAAAATGTAAACACTCTATATTTTGCTGATGTGTACAATTAATATTTTATTGATATGTTATATTTGGAAGTAATGGAATATAAGAATATTTTTAAATACATAAATATTATTCTATTCACCTAAGAGGCAACAACCTTGTGTCCTGCAAAGGAGTGTTGCGCTTCCCAGCTGCGTAAGCTCCGCGGCCGGGCTTGCTCACCTCGCTACGCCTTCTACTAGCTCTGGGCACGTCCCCTCCACAGCCATTCCCAGTTCGTGGTGTCTCTGGTCCCCCTGAGCTCCCGCTCCAGACCAGGCCTCATGGCAGGGCTCGGCATCCTCCGTGGCGTCGTCCCGCCCCTAGGCACGCACACGTGGACCGCCCGGCCTCTCGCGTCCCAATTGATCGCTGCATAAAAGGAAGTGGTCTGACCCCACTTCCTTGCCTTGGCAATCGGGTCGATCACGTGATAGCTAGTTTGCCTTCCTGATCCAGTGTCTTGTTCCAGTCTCCTGTTCCAGTCTCCTGTTCCTACTTCTACCCAGGTAGTACCATTCGGACTGTCTTGTCGGTACTGACCTTTGCCTGTTTCCGTGACTACATCTGAATGCTGCCCAGAACTGACCTCTGCTTTGTCCATTGACCACGTCTGAATGCTGCCCGGAACCGACCTCTGCTTTGTACATTGACCACGTCTGAACGCTGCCCAGAACTGCCCTCTGCTTCGTCTATTGACCACATCTGAACGCTGCTGAAACTGACCTCTGCTTTGTCCATTGACCACGTCTGCACACTGCCTGGAACCGACCTCTGCCTGTCCACTGACTATGTCTACACACTGCCTGGAACCAACCTCTGCCTGATCACTGACCACGTCTGACCGCTGCCTGGAACCTGACCTTTGTCTGACTGACCATCCTCAGACTGACCACTGGTATTGACCCCTGCTTTGGCTGACCACGCTATCCTTGACTCTGGCCTTGATCCTTGCTTTTCATTCAGAGATTTTGTTCTGGCCTTCTCTGGCTCCTGGATTCCTTGACCTGAACATCGACCGTGCACCCTTGAACTTTATCTCTCGGAGATCCTGCGAGGCCCACCTAAGACCAGGCGGCCCGGGTAACCAAGGGCTCAACCTGAGGGAACCCCGCGTTGCTATTGGTGAAGCTCCAGCTAGCCTCTGTTTCCTCTTGTGCTCCGCCTCCTGGTGGCAGGCACTCTCTGGGTCCGACCAGGGAGCCTACCAATCCTTCACCAGGCCAAGGATCCACCTCCCGGCACAACAGGTTGCCAAGGCCATGGACTCGGCGGAGTCTCCCGCCATATGGACCATCTTGGGTCTGGCCAAAACTATCCAAAAGCAATGACGAGCCCTAGAGACTCTAGCGTCTTCAGTATAGGAGCTCCGCTCTCAATTGCAGGATGCAGTAATGGCCAATCCGGTGGGCCTGACTTCTACACTGCTATCGAGAGCATAACTGGCGCTGCCAGCTCCTCCTCGTTTCAATGGGGATCCACGCCTCTGCCGAGGCTTCCTCAACCAGTGCTTCATGCAGTTCTCCCTGCAGCTTTCATTGTTCCTGAAGGAATCCACCAAGATCACCTTCATCCTCTCACGCCTTGAGGGGAAGGCCCTGGAATGGGCTTCTCCACTGTGGCCCTGGCATGGGCTTCTCCACTGATCCTATCCTTACCCAACTGTCTCAGTTCATTGCCACCTTTAAACGAACCTTTGAAGACCCTGGTATTCAGGCGGTTGCGGGCCATCATCTTCTCCACCTCCGCCAAGGCTCAAGATCCCTCCCTGAGTTTATGGTGCAATTCCGCACGTTGGCCACAGAACTAGGATGGCAAGAAGATTGTCTACGGGCACTCTATCTAGAAGGGCTGTCTCCCGCTCTCAAAGCTGAGCTCACTGTCTGTGAGATTCCCATATCTCTAGAGGACCTGATTTCCTCGCTGGGAGAATTGACCATCGCCTCCAGCAACGGCACCGAGAAATGAAAGCACCCCGACCTCCTGCTCAATGCCCAGCACGTGCCCCAAGCCCTCAGTTGAAGGCTCTACCAGCACCACCTCCATCCACAGAAGAACCGATGCAAGTTAACCATGGGTGTGTCTCCCGAAGAGCATCTTCGGCACCAGAAGCAAGGTCTCTGCTTATATTGTGGTGCCTCCGTACACCTGCAGTCTTGTCCAGCTCGCCCAGAAAACTTCAAAGCCTAAGCCTGGTGGGGGTCCCGAGCTTGGGCGCTACAGTCTCTGGCCCCTAACTTTTACTTCCAATCTCCCTCTCCATGGAATCCCGTTCCTTCGCCACCATTGCTCTTATTGACACTGGAGCAAGTGGCAGCTTCATCATGGACAACATCGTCAACCTCCTGAAGATTCCCTTGCAACCCCTAGAGGTGCCTCTCCGCATCGCATCAATCCAAGGGGAACATCTCCTCGGACGAATCACTCATCGCACGGTGGCCTTCTGCCTCACCGTGGGAACCCTCCATGAGAAGGAAATATCCTTGTATGTCTTAAAACATTCCACACACCCATTCATCCTAGGGCTTTCCTGGCTCCAGATACATGGACTCCAATTTGACTGGCAGTCCCTCCAGCTGGTTCAGTGGGGCCCTCAATGCCAGAAACACTGTTTGAAACAAATGTCTCCAGCAATTACCATCTTAAAGACCACGACTCTCACCTGTCTACCTGCCCAGTACTCTGACTTCGAGGATGTCTTCTTGAAGCAAAAGGCTGATACGCTGCCTCCACTTTGAAAGTTCAATTGCCCTATTGAACTTCTTCTGGGCACCAAGCCTCCCAAAGGCAGGACATATCCACTCTCCCTTCCAGAAACTCAAGCAATGTCCGAATATATCAAAGAAAATCTAGAGAAAGTGTTCATCAGACCTTCCAACTCTCCAGCAGGAGCGGGCTTCTTCTTCGTCAAAAAAAAAAAAAAAGGACGGAGGATTACGCCCATGTGTCAACTATCGTGGGCATAACTCTATCAGCCGCAAGGATCGCTATCCGTTATCCGATTTCGGAGCAGCCTCTGAAGGAACGGGGAAAGCCAGCTGGTCTCCCCGAAGGCTCGGCGCGCGCAAGGTGCACTAGTGTGCACCCCCTTGTGCGTGCCAACTCCTGATTCTATAATATGCGCGTGGCTGCGTGCACATGTTATAAAATCAGGTGTACATTTGTGCACGCCGGGTAGTGCGCACAAATGTACGCCGCACACGTACCTTTTAAAATCTGCCCCTGGATACCTTGTGTTTCTTGTCCAATTCCTGTTAGTACTTCAGAGCTCACCCAAACACAACATGGCCAAAATAGGCAGAAGATGCCTGTCTCTGCTCTTGTTAGAATCCACCAGACTTGGCCTGTCTGTACATCACCTACTCTTGGCTTTGGGAGTCATACCTCCAGCTAATTATACCATCACACTGAGGATCATAACTTACAGTATAATTGCTGCATACATGGATGAGAACTGGATAATGGTCAGAGGACCTGGTAATTGAAAACCTCTCTGTTCTGTCTCAGATTTGATTTCTTGTCAAGTGAGATAGCTCCCTGGCCAGCAGTCTGTTCAGTAGATGAGTTCCTCTATGCCACCACAGAAAATAGTCAACAATCACACCCTTCTCCTTTCTTTGTTGTGGCCTCTATAATGCTCTGCTTTCCCTCTTCTTTGTGTTACCTGTCTTCCTCCTTCAATGTTTTTATCTGTAAGATTATTTGTTGAAACTGTAATCTGTTCTGAGCAATTACTGTTGAAAAGGTGGAATATAAATGTTTAAAATAAATAAATGACATTACGACTGCATATCAATTCTGCAACTAAAATGTTGGGTGCTCAGTGGTGGTGTGCTCTCTGTTGATAGAATTGGCTATCTTCCTTTTCATGTAAATGGGATACAATGTCTTCCTTCTCATCAGCTTCTTTTGCCATCCTCTAGTTGTCTCTTAATTGTGAATATTGAGGTCTCCATATATAACCTATCAATAAAACCTTCATCTTATCGGATGGTCCTCTAGCAGCTCCCTTACCGACTTCCTGAGTGATTGCACCAGCTGGCATCTCTCACAATGGATATTATCCATTAGGGATGTGAATCGTTTTTTGATGATTTAAAAAAATCGTCGATATTTTTTAAATCGTCAAAAATCGTTAGAGTGCGCAATACAAAACAAATTCCCCCGATTTATCATCAAAAATCGTTAAATCGGGCACGGGAATTATTTGGGGGGAGGGCGGGAAAACTGGCACACCAAAACAGCCCCTAAACCCACCCCGACCCTTTAAAACCAATCCCTTACCCTCCCCCACCCTCCCGAACCCCCCCAAAATGTTAAATTACTTGGTGGTCCAGTGGGGGGGGGGGGGTGTCCCGGCACGATCTCCCGCTCTCGGGCCATCGGCGCCATTTTGGCTGCCACTAATATAAATGGCGCCGATGGCCCGATAAAACAAAAACCCACCCGAACCTTTAAACAGACCCCCTTAGCCTCCCCCACCCTCCTGACCCCCCCCAAAACCTTTTAAAATTACCTGGTGGTCCGGGGGGGGGGGGGGCGCAGGGAGCGATCTCCCGCTCTCGGGCCATCGGCTGCCACTCATAAAGATGGCGCCGATGGCCCTTTGCCTTACCATGTGACAGGGTATCCGTGCCATTGGCTGGCCCCTGTCACATGGTAGGAACACTGGATGGCCGGCGCCATCTTTAAAGCGCAGCTGATGGCCTGGGAACGGGAGATCGCTCCCCGCGGCCCCCCTGGACCACCAGGTATGTGTAAAAAGTTTTGGGGGCGGGGGGTTTGGGAGAGTGGGGGAGGCTAAGGGGGTAATTTTAAAGGGTTGGGGTGGGTTTTTTTTTTTTATCGGCGCGGGCCTCACTAAAAAAAATTAGTGATGTGAATTGGAATCGGAACCGATCCCAATTCACATCTCTAACGATCAGATTCCACCCCCCCCCCCCCCCAGCCGAACCCGATCGTTAAAACGATCAGGCACACGATTCACATCCCCTATTATCCATAGGCTGACATTCATTTGCTGGAATGTACATGATATATTCCCAACAAATTAAGATCTGAACCTGGGTGGAAGCATCTTGTGTATGATGACCAGCTTCAACAAGAATTCTGGAGGTACAGGCAGAGAGTGAGTCAAAAGTGGTGCTGGGCTTTGTGATACAGCATCTGAAATTTTCTCCCTTTATAGCTGTAATCAGTAGTTATCACTTTTCTTCTGCAACCCTGATTTTATGCTGAAATAGAAAAGAAATTAGAAGGAAGACAAAGATGAAAGCAAAAGAAACATAGAGAGATAAGATGAAGAAATGGAACCAGATTTATAACAGAGAAGGAAAAAAAAAGATATGAAGAGCCAGAAAAACCTACAGACAGTAAAGGCTGGACAAACTGTTATTTTCTGAAAAATAAGAAAAACTAGTAAAATCTAAAACATCCTGGTGCCCAGTTCAAGCTATCAGTACTTGCATGTATCACCTGCATAGGAATTGTATTGGCTGATTTGACTTTTTCCAGTAAGCAATTTCTTTCTCCACAGGATATATATGCCAGTCCATCATAGTTTGCATTAGATTCCTAATATGTTGTGATAAGGAAACTTAGAGAGCACAGCTCTTAGGAATCTGGAAATAGCTTATTTTGAGACTAAAGTGCTACAACATTTTCAGGGGCAAAACTCCCCAGTCCTCAGTAAATTGCTCAACCACTACTAATATCATGGGAGTATGTGTCCCATGTTTTTCCATCAAAAACTAATAAACTTAGTGGAAAGGAGAGAAAAGGTATGGAGAGGTGAATTTATATCAAGCAACAAAACAAAAGCTATCATCCACAATTGTCTCAAAGTACAAATAAACATTTTCTTTGCATTTATCTTTAATCCTATGCATTTTTTTAAAAATTAGACATTAAAGGGTTAATTTTCAAAAGACAACAGATAAAACTGGAAGTTACATGGCTAAGTAGCATGTATGCGTACATGTGCGTCAGCATGCGCCTAGTGACATGGCATTTTTATACATGTATACATATTATAAAATACACTGGATACATGCACATGTGCACTCAGTTTTAAATGGGTGCTTACCTAGGCGCGTAAATCCTGATTCTACCACACGTCAGGGTATTTTATTATGGGAGTGCGTCCAAATCATTACCAGTTTCACCAGACTGTCCATTGGTTCACCCAGTGATGAACTAAGTCCTCCAACCCCCCCCCCCCCCCCCCCCCGGTTTAATAGCCTCCAGTCCCCCTAGTTACCCCAAACCCTTTGAACCCTTCCGAAATGGCAGTTTTTGTTTTTTTTTTTAAACTTACAAGACCTTAGCAGAAGTAAACTTTTGCAGCAGTGCACCTGAACGAGCGCCGAGGCAAGTACGTATTTACATGCACATCTCTTGCCTCGGAATGCTCACGCCCAGAGCAGGCACCTTTTTGAAGCTGAGTGGGATGTGCATGCAGTGGGAGGTACATGCGCATCTGGGTGGTTTTTAAAATTCGGTCGGCGTGTGTAAGCCTGACTTGTGTGCGCATCCACCAGTTGATGCATGCACCAGGCTTTTAAAATCTCTCTTAAGTGGTATTTTGCAAAAGCCGGTAGTGTGTACATAGTAGCACTGTTGCATATAAAATCTTCACAGGATAAAAAAGGGGCAGTCTGGGAACATTCCAGGTGAATTTCATAAGTCTGTGTGCGTTAATATTTTGTAACCATACATTACCAAACTGTACGCATGCTTTTACGTCTGCTAATTGAGTTGCAGAACAGATATTATACTTATGTCCGCAGTTTTTTGGGGGGAGGTCTGGATTAAATAATGGGGTCATGATGAAGTGCTGGAGGATCTAGATGAACTGCCTGAGGTCTCAGTGAACCAGCGTTTAAAAAGTATGTGCATAAGTAAATATTTTCACAAGTGGAGTACACACATACTTTGTAAAATAACTGCCTCCATCTATAAAATGAGGTAATTATGTATACATTTTTTAAATTATCTTGTGCATAAAATGTGTGCATTCTTTTGTAAAATACAGAAAGTATGGGGTTCCCTGCATGAACATGTACTGAAACATGCACATGTACTTTCAGGGCAGAGATAAGCAGTAGTTTATAAAATACAGGCAAAACTTTTTGTTCACTCTCTTATGTGCGTACAGGTTGACTTTACGCACACTGTTGAAAATTTCCCTCTAAATGTCTATATGAACATATGCATGTATTTTCAGGAATTCTACTTCCTGTATATGATGTGACCATCAATAATATTACAAGTAAGTTGTTCAGTCCTTGGACTCAGGAAAGTTGGCCACCACTGCATTTGATAGTATTTCCTCTTTTCAACAAACTTTCCCTCTCTTCCCTTTTCTCTCATTTTGAATTTCTCACCCTGCCCAAGAGGTTCAGGTATCCTTGACGGCCCATAGGACGAAGGAACTGTCCTCCAAAACTATCCATCAGTAGTGCCTATGGCCAACCAGAGGATGCTACAGCAGCAACAGCCTTGATCCTTTCCTCCGTGCAATCCAGTACATCACCTTCACAACACTCTTGAGGTCTGGTGGCTCAGACTAACAGCAGATTACAAACAGAGTCTACTGAGCCTCAACACTACCACATGAATTAGAAGGCTGGCGGCTACTACCACTCTATCCACAACAAAATGCTCTTTTCACTACCTCCTACAAACAGCTTAAATCCAAACCAAATGCAGTCATGTTTGTCATCATCAAAGGTTAATGGATACTCTAAATTGCAAAAATTAAATTCTTCTTGTTCAGTTGATCCTGCAATGAACAAAAAATAACTCTTATATCATATTTATTTATTTATTATTTTTATATACCGACATTCTTGTATAATATACAGATCATACCGGTTTACATTAAAACAGGAGATGCAGGAAAAATGTCATATCTCCATACAGAGGGAAAGTGCTAGACTGAGACACAAGTAAATCCTCTCAAGGTGGTGAATCTTCATTAAAGGTCTTGATGTCAACTGAGACAAATCACAAAGTTTACTTTTTCTCAACCATATTAGAAATATAAATAGCTGGGTTTTTGGGGGGAATGAGGATCACTTATTTATTTTATTTTTTAGATTTTTTTTATATACCGACAGCCGTTTGCACATCGTATCGGTTTACAGATAACTTAAAACTTTTTGGAAGTGCCATTACATAGAACAATAACTATTGTTCAATCGCAATTCTCGTAATTTTCCTCTGCCTACCCAGCTCCTTGCTCAGATTGTGGACTCTTTCCCCAACCAGTTCCTGGTTGATACACCGTTGGTAGCAGAAGAAAGGTTTCAAAGAGGGTATTAGCGGGGGGGGGGGGGAGAGAGAGGAGAGGGAAGCGCGATTTAAATTGAGAGTAAGCACAAGGGGCAGCAGGAGCACATTGTAAGAAGTAATACAAGGGAAAGTACTATACACAGCTCAGGAGGTCATCGGGAAGATGGTTATCGTGAGAAGGGTAGGCCTGTAAGAATAGCCAAGTTTTTAGCTTTTTTTTGAATTTGGGTGTAGAGGTTTCGGTGCGTAAGTCTGGGGGCATAGAATTCCATAGGGTGGGGCCGGCCAGGGAAAAAGCTCTGTTCATTGTGGAAATAAGTTTAGTGGATTTGATAGTGGGGGTACCTTGCCTGCCTGGTACAAAGGCAGCAGACCTCGTGCATGGCGTAGATAAAATTTTAGAGTGGTGGAGTGTAGCCGGCTGTCATGGTATATATACATCACATTAGTACCAATGACACAGAAAGATGCAGGAGGGAAATTCTGGAAGTAAAATTTAGGTTTTTAAGTAGGAAGCTGAAATCCAGCCCCTCAACAGTTGCATTCTCAGAAACACTCCCTATTCCATATGCAATGCCCTAAAGGCAGGATAAGTTCTGGAGTTTCAATGCATGCATGCATGAGACGATAGTATAGGGAAGAAGGTTTTAGATTTGTTATGAACCTGGGAATATTTTGAGGAAGCAAAAGCCTATTTAGACAGGAAGTGCTCTGCCTTATCCAAGGTGAAACCTGACTGACGGCACTGACATTTGAAAAGGAGACATAGCAGCTTTTAAAGCAGATCATGGAGGAAAGCAGTCACTCAGGAGTGCATGGTTTTGACCAAGATATCTTTTAAGGATACGGCCATAACAGGACAGTTAGAACATCTCAACAAAAAGGCTATAGTAAAGGATGAAGTAGCTCAAGTGGAATTAAAGAGCAAACAAATGAAAGATTCCAAATTACTTGAATCAATTGCCAATAAGCAGGTTGAGAATAAAAACAGACGTCCATACTCAGATACTGGTCAGCTAGCACAGTTAGCCAGATAAACTTGTCTGGCTAACTTTGCTTGGATAATTGGTGATGCACCCACACCGCTATGTCAAAGTAAGGAGGATAAACTAAAGAACATAAGGCAGACAGACGTGATTTAATGGGACATAGCAAACATGAATTTATTTAAGGAAAGTCTTGCATCACCAATCTACTACATTTTTAAGGGGTTAACATGTGGATAATGGTGAACCAGTAGTTGCAGTGTATTTGGATTTTATAAGGTGTTTGACAAAATCCCTCATGAGAGACTCCTGAGAAAATTAAAAAGTCACTGGATAGGAGACAATGTCCAACTATGGATTGCAAACTGGTTACAAAATAGGAAACAGTGTAGGAATAATGGTCAGTTTTCTCAATAAAAGAATGTAAATAGTAGTTTGCCGCCCCAGGCATCTGTACTAGGACACAAGCTTTTTAAATTATATTTATAAATGATCTGGAAAAGGGAACAATGAGAGAGGTAATCACATTTGCAGATGACAGAAATGTATTCTGAGTTGTTAAATCACAAGCAGATTGTGAGAAAGTGCAGGAAGGCCTTAAGAGACTAAGCATTCAAATGGCAGATGAAATTTAATGTGGGCAAGTACAAGGTGATGCACATAGGTAAAAGTAATCCAAACTGTAGTTACATGATGCTGGGTTCCATAGTAGTACTCACCACCCAGGAAAAGAATGTAGGTGTCATCGTAGACAAACTCAGCTTAGTATGTGGCAGCGGTCAAAAAAGCAAGCAGAATGTTAGGAAATATTCGGAAGGGAATGGAGAATAAAACATAGAATGGCATAATGCTTCTGTATCACTCCATGGTGCAACAGCTTCTAGAGTAGGGAGGACAATTTCAGTTCTTGAGGGCTGCAAACCAGTTGAGTTTTCAGGATATCCCTAATGAATATACATGAAATAGATTTGCATACAACTGAGGAAGAGTGCATGCAAATCTCTCTCATACATGTTCATTAAAGATATCCTGAAAACTGAACTGTTTGTGGTCCTCGAGGACCGGAATTTAGAAGGATAATTCAGAAGCATTCTGGGGAGGAGTGTACTTTGCTGCGCCACTGAATATACCTCACTAGTTAGTCGGTTATCTATAACTGGCTAACTAGCACAGCTGCACAGCAACTGAATATGGATCTTCAGGTAAACATGAGTAAGGCCACTGCTTACCCTTGGGCATTAGCAGCATGGGATCTATCTACTATTTCTGAAACTGGCTGGTACTCGTGACCTGTATTGGCCACTGTTGGAAACAAGATACTGAGCTTGATGGACCTGAATAAAGTTCTAAACTTTATCTGGCTAACATTAAGTCTGGCAGTCCTAAAGTTATCCAGTTTTGTTAGATGGGAAATGCTGAAAGATGGCATTTAGCAAGCTAATTTACCCAGATAGCCAGACCTGTTCCTGAACACCCTCGCCTTCCTTTTTGCTAGCCAGATAACTTTTTAGTTAGATATACAGTTATCCGACTATTTCGGGATCAGTCAGTGTGGCTGGATTTTCAAATCTCGCCATTTGTTTGGCTAAGTTTGATCTTAGTTGGCCAAATGGCCTTGAATATAGACCTCAATAAACATACTCTAAATTGACTGCATGCAAATGACAGAAGTCTGAAAAATAAAAAGATTGAAGAGTTAGAATGTATGGTATTTAATGGATATAGACATAATAAGCATCTCAGAGACCTGATGGAAGGAGGATAACCAAAGGAACACTGTTATACCAGGATACAAATTGGATCAACATGGTAGGGTAGATTAAATTAGTGGAGGGTTGATACTATATGTTAAGGATGGCATAGAATCAGGCAGGATAAAAGTCCATCAGGAAAAAAATGCATTGCAGAATCCTTATGGATAGAAATTCAGTGGGTATATAGCAATGGCAGCTGGCAAGGCTGAATAATCAGAAAGTGAAATGCCAACAGAAATTAGAAAGGCAAATAAAATAGGCAACATGACAAAAATGGGAATTTTCAATTCCTGAGAACTGATTGGGTAAATGTATTATCAGGGCATGGTAGGGAGATAAAGTTTCCAGATACCATAAATGAAGGCTTTATGCAGTAGCTGGTCCTGGAACTCATTGGGGGTGGGGATGCAGGGGGATAGGGGGCAGAGTTGTTTTAGATCTAGTCCTAAGTGGAATCTGATGCAAGGAGTAACAGTTGTGTGGGGGGGGGGTCACATAGTAATAGTGATTAAAAGGCAAACAAATCTGAAACAAATCATTGAAGGCAGGACATCAAGTAAAACTACTGCAGAAGCATTTAATTTTAAAAAAGAAAATTACAATAAAATGAAGAAATTAATTAGGATAAACAATTAAAGGAGTGGTTATAAAGTTTAAAAGTTTGCATGATGTGTGGACATTGATGTTAAAATTCCAGATAAATGTATTCCATACATTAAAAAATATCAAAGGAAAACGAAACAACTGCTATCATGGTTAAACGATGAGGTGAAAGAGCCAGTTAAATTCATGATATCTTTCAGAAAATGGAAAGGAGATCCAAATGAGGAATGTAGGAAAAGCATTGTCACCAGCAAATTAGATGTAAAACAGTAATAAGAACATAAGAAATTGCCATGCTGGGTCAGACCAAGGGTCCATCAAGCCCAGCATCCTGTTTCCAACAGAGGCCAAAACCAGGCCACAAGAACCTGGTAATATGCCAGGCCAAGAAAGAATTTGAAAAATAGCTGGCCATCCAAGCAAAAATTAATAGTACAATTTTTTTCAAGTACATTCAAAGCAGGAGGCCTCTAAGGGTGTCAGCTGGACTGCTATATGACTAAGGAACAAAAGGGGCACTCAGGGGTAAAAAGACTATAGCAGAAAAATTAAATTAATTCTTTGATTCAATGTTTACTGAGGAGGATTTTGAGGAGATACCATACCAGAAATGTTCTTTGATGGTAATGATTCAGAGGTATTGATGCAAATCACTGTAAAAATAGAAGATGTAATAGAGCAAACTGGCAAATAAAAAAAGTAACAAATCATCAGGACCAGATGGTATTTACTCCAGAGTTCTGAAAGAACTCAAATACAAAACCCAGACCTAATACTAGTAATCTGTCATTAAAAACAGCATGAAGACTGAAGGGTGGCCAAATGCCACCCATTATGAAAAAAGCTTCAAGAAGTTATACACCAATAAGTCTGATGTCTATACTAAGCAAAATGATAGAAGCTAATCTTAAAAACAAACCTACTGGCTATATGGAAAGTCTTGGCCTAATGGGGAAGAGCCAATAAGGACTGAGCCAAAGAAAGTCTTGCCTTACCAATCTACCAGATGTTTTTGCAGATGTTAACAAACATGGGGGTAAGCATGAGCTGTTAATTCAATGTATCTGGATTTTCAGAAGGCATTTGACAAAGTCCTTCATGAGAGACTCCGCAGGAAATTAAAAAGCCAGGGGATAGGAGACGATGTCCTATTGTGGACTGATAACCAGTTAAAAGCAGGAAACAGAGGGGAGAACTAAATGGCCAGTTTTCCCAATGGAGAAAGATAAAGTAGTGGTGTGCCTCAGGGATCTGTACTGGACCAGTTGTGTTTAACATAATCATAAAATGACCTTGAAAAATAGAACAATGAGTGAGGTGATCAAATTTGCACATGATACAAAGTTATTCAAAGTTGTGAAAGCATGAGTGGCTTGGGACTAAATGCAGAAAGATCTTGTGAAACTGGGGGCAAGGAGGACTAGGCTTCTAAATAGTAGATGAAAGTTTATATGGATATGAAGAAAGTAAGGCACATAGGGGAAAAAACCTTAACTATAGGTACACAATGCTGGGTTCCATATTAGGATTCACCACCTAGGGATAAGGATCTTGGAGTCACTGTGAATCTGAAGTCCTCAGCTCAGCGCTGGGTGGCAATCAAGAAAACAAATAGAATTTTAGAAATTATTTGGAAAAGAATGGAAAATCTAACTTAAAATATCATAATACCTTTGTTATGAGTCAAGACGTGACTGAACTTTGAGTACTGTGTATAGTTCTGGTTGCCTCATCTTAAAAAAGATAACATGGAACTAGAAAAGGTGCAGAGAAAAGTAACAAAAATGCTAAAGAGAATGGAATGGCTCTTCTGCTTGATGCAGGGACCGAGGTTTACCATATCATGAACAGGGTAGAACAGGTAAATAGGAGATGATGATTTACCCCTAAGACTAGGGGCATAAAACTAACAGGTAGCAGATTTAAAACAAATCTGAGAACATGTTTTTTCACTCAGTCCACAATCATGCTGTGGAATTTGTTGCCAGAGGATGTGATCAAAGTCTGGGTTTAAAAGAGGTTTGGACTGTTGTGCTAAATTAGAGCATGAGTGTAAATTTTTGTATTATACAGGATAAGAAGGGTAATCCAAGGGCAATGGAATCATTGAACACTAAATGGACTCATAGTATATCATTGTGCCTGAGCTAAGCAGGCACAATGGGCTTGAAATCAGTAGGCCTCAAGAGCAATATTAAAGGACTTTTCACTCCTTGCAAATAAATAACCTACATCAATGCTTTGAAGATTCCACTGATAAGGATGCTTGTACAAGTACCATTTTACCCTTGCCTAGAAATTGTGTGGTTATTGGCTACATATGACCAGCCTGATCAATAGATTGACCTGCCCAATGACATGAGCCATACACTCAGCCAAACTAGTTCAATCAATTAGAGAAAGACAAGCAGTCACCACATCCAGAGATGGACCAATGAAGAGAAGTATATCCTGGACTAGTGCCTAAAAATCAGCATAAAAGGAGAGACATTTTGGGTAACAGCTAGTATTCTAACTTCAGTTACCATAAACAACAGAAAATGGATCAGAATAGCAATAACAACTCTCTGAATGGAGGGCAGACCTGAGGATTTTGCTTGTGGCCAGAGTGGGAGAACTCCAGTTGAGTGAGTTTAGGCGCTGATAGTTCACTGTGGTATGAGTTTCAGCATCTGCGGTGCTCATACCATCATTCCCTATCCAATACACGTACACAACCCTACCTCCATAGCATAGTTTATAACAGGAAACGTTTCTGGCTAAACATTAGTCAGGAAGATTTGCCACTGTTTATCCCTGGGAATGAGCAATAAGGAATGGATCTTCTCTTCGGAATCTGCAGGATATTTTAGTTTAATAATCTTGATTATACTGCTTTTTATACAATATATCAAAATGATTTATGATGAAAATACATGACATAAAACAATATGAAAACATTCAACAGTCACAAAAAACAAAGTAAAAATAAAAAATAAGCAAGTAAATATCTACTAGCCAGTACTATTTATATTCATCCACATAACAGCTGTTAACTCATATGAACTAAAAGCTTGATGAAACTTTTTAAACTTTAAGAAATGTAATTCCTCATGGCGTTCATGAGGAATAAAATTCCAAAGACGAGGGCCTTGATAGACAAAAGCCACTTGTGTGCATTACAGTTACAATTCAGTTGGACCTGGTAGTTTTAACAAATCCTGTTGAGACAGTTGCAGGATTCTACACAAAGGGGCAGATTTTATAAAACTACCCGCGCGCATACTTTTGTTCGTGCACCAGGCGCAAACAAAAGTACGCTGGATTTCAATAGATACGCGCGTAGCCGCGCATATCAGTTAAAATCCGGGGTCGGCGCGTGCAAGGCTGCCCAAAATCGGCAGCCTGCGCGCGCCGAGCCGTGCAGCCTGCCTCCGTTCCCTCTGAGGCCGCTCCGAAATCGGAGCGGCCTCGGAGGGAACTTTCCTTCCACCCCTCCGCACCTTCCCTAACTTCCCCTACCTAACCCACCCCCCCAGCCCTATCTAAACCCCCCCTACCTTTGTTGCACAAGTTACGCCTGCCCGAGGCAGGCGTAACTTGTGCGTGCCGGGCCGGACGCCGGCGTGCCATGGTCCAGTCGCCCCCGGAATGCGCCGATTCGGAGCGGCCTCAGAGGAAACGGAGGCAGGCTGCACGGCTCGGTGCGTGCAGGCTGCCGATTTTGGGCAGCCTTGCACGCGCCGACCCCGGATTTTAACTGATATGTGCAGCTACGCGCGTATCTATTGAAATCCAGCGTACTTTTGTTTGCGCCTGGTGCACGAACAAAAGTACGCGCGCACGTAGTTTTATAAAATCTGCCCCTTTGTGTAGAATCCTGCAACTGTCTCAACAGGATTTGTGCACCGGCTGCGACCCCCCCCCCCCCCCCCCCGACATGCTCCCTATGATGCACCGGCCGCGACACGCCCCCCCAGGAAAGCCCCGGGACTTATGCGCGTCCTGGGGCTTTGCGTGCGCCGGCAGCCTATGCAAGATAGGCTCGGTGCGCGCAGGGGGGGGTTTGGGGTAGGTTTTCGGGGGTTACGCGCGTAACCTATGCGCGTAACCCTTTGAAAATCTACCCCAAAATGTATCAAATTAAGAGATTGTCCAAATAACAGGGCTGACCTCTAGAATGTGCGTCTTCTAGACCAAGCATAATATATTAAATCTGATCCGGCAAACAATTAGTAACTAATGTAGCTTTATCAAACAAAGAGACAATCACATTTTTTCATAATACAAAGGACTTTTGCTGCAGTATTTTGGACCAGTTTTAGCTTACTGAAGGCCACAACAGGTAAACCCTGCAGGAGACTGTAACCGTGCAGTTATCTAAATGATTTAGGATAAATACATGTATAATAGTTTCAGACATGTTGTCCAAATAAGGCCGTAACCCTCATGCATGCCACAAGTGAAAAATAGAATGCACCACAACTAAAATTGGATCAGTCATCATCGGACACAATCACTTCCAAGATCTTAATTACATCTTTCAAAGGTATCACCACTCTTGACTCAGTAGGAGATACTTTGGCAGGATTACTTCTTCTGCTACTCCCTAAAGTTTCTGCCTTCAGTAGATTAATTTTTAATTTATGACAACAAAACCAAAAAGCAATCTGATCCAGGCATTTACTGCAATTTTCCAGTTCATGCTGCTGTTTTGAATCTAAATATTCGATTACCTATAAGTCATCAGCATACAAATAGCAACTGAAAAGTCACCAATGGAGCCATAAAAATATTAAAAAGAATAGGCGCTAAGAAACTTTTGTGAGACACCGCATAATAATTTAAGTTCTGACAATTCAAAGTTCCAATTCATCTGAAATGTACAACTGGACAAAGATGATTTAAACCAGTCTAACAGAACTGGTTTAAACTGGTTGATACTGATTCCAATATCAACTTGCCATTGAATCAAATGCGGTGTTTTATCTCTTTCTATCCTAACTTTATTTCATTCAGCCTACCACTTTTCCAATTACCTTTGAAACAAAAGGTAAATTTGAGACTAGGCAAAACCTCCCAATATCTGTTGCATCAAGACAGGGTTTTTTCAATAGCCGATGAATTCTGGCATACTTCAGATCTGCAGGAACATAACCCTAAGATATAGAGGAATTCACAATTATCGCATGGGCTTGGCTAATCCTAACTCGGAATTCCCTAATTTAGGGCCTGCTTTAGTAAGACTTTTCTCCCATTTTCTATCTATGAGAAAAATGCTTAGTATATGAAGTCCTTAGGAAAGGATCTAATTTTGAAAAGGATGTACACATAGAACCCATAAAACTTTAAATTTCAATAGCAGAGGTTTCTTTAAATACCTTATCCTTACTTGGGCAAACACCAGGGCAGCCAACTAATTCCTCCACCTTATCCGTTACATCTGCATGCAACTTTTTAGCATTATTCGCAGGATCAAATTCCCTTTGAATCTCGAATTGGACACTGACAGAGACAGAATGCTGGGCTTGATGGACCTTTGGTCTGGCTAGGCATAGCATACCTTATATTCTTATGTATGTAATAGTAAGAAAATGTATAGCCAAGAGGATCATTCCTAGTAGGAATGCCCAAACTATTCAAGGACAAACCAGGTGAACCTAGATTTCCCCAAGATCCTTTCATTTTGCTTATTTTGGGAAAACTATAACTGATTCACCAATTCAAGGTAACATGATGGATTTCCTTCAATTCAGATTTTGCCACAAAGGCAACTGATGGTTCAAGAAGAGATCTGTCAAATAAACAATCTTAAGGAGTTTCATAGTTTCCACAAATTGAATAAAAATTCTTTTGAAGCAGGTGAAAGATTTGTATTCATTTAAACAATAAAAAAACAGCTGCTAATTTTAAAACAATGTAATTTGAGATTTAGCAGCTTCAAGCTTCAGGACATTTTTGTCACTGGTTCAGTGGTTTATCTGCTCTTGCATCACATCAAAAGCACCAGTATATATTGGTATAAATATTAATGAATCCCTGGGAGGCTTCATCCATAAGTTTTAATCCCTTTTTTCTTTGAAATTGTTCAATTTAATAGCTTGAAGCATTTTCTACAGTGCAAAAGCATCATTAGTCACAAAAAATACTATACAAAAGCAATATAAAATCATGTTTCTTTTTTATTAAGCTGCAATAGGGCTATAATGCACATTAAATAGCATGTATCACGTGATAAACACTATATATTGTGCGATATAGTCTTACTGTGGCAATATCGTGCAATATTTGTGATATTTTGCATAAACTTGCCCAGATTCCCTCCCAATTACAGTGAGTTGCATTGCATGGCATTTGCATGCATGAATTTTGCAAAGCCATGCAAAGCAGCTCATCCATAGACAATCCTATGTAAATAAAATAATGCAGCTGACTTATCAGTTTGTCACAGTCACAGATAAATCAAATAATGGCAAAAAACATATATATCAGCAAAAAACAATTACAAAGCAATAATGATATACAATATATATTAATACAGTAAGAAATCACAATTTTTTTTTTTACAAAACTTTATTACAAAGCACTGTATCCACCAACTACATCATATCAAAAACCATGTCATAATCTAAAAACTTTAAAAACAATAAAAATAACTCACTCACAGGTCATAGAACTATCCTACCACATACATGCTCACTCAAAACTTCATACATAAAACATTCATACACAATTCCTAAAACACACTTGTTTTAAAGTTTAAAGATAATGACATGGTTTCTGATATGTTGATTTATGTATTTGGTGGAATCGATGGTATGTAATAAAGTTTTGTAAAAATATTTTTTGAGTAACTTATTACTGTATTACTATATATTATATATCACTATTGGTTTTGTGATCATCAATTTATCATCCACATTATTTTATCTACACCTTTCAGAAAAATGCTAATCTGCCTCTGGAGCATCAAGACCTTAATGCAGATCCCGATGCTCCCACGGTAGATTTAAAGGGTCCTATGGCCAAAAAACAAATCAACGCAAAACCTGAAAAAAGTGACCAGGGGTTTAACTTGCTCCCCCTCCCCTCAAACTGGGGTCGCCAATTGAGACAGCCCCCATCAAAACAAATATAAAAACAGACTCAAAGGTTTGCGAGACGACGATCACTCCTCCAACCAGTCCAAGCTGTCTACACAGATTAAAACACGGCATAATAGAGGGTGGGGAACTACCCCCCATACCCCTTCCCCCCAATTCCCAAGTTTTTAGGAACACCATTAGTGATTCAGTAGGCCCTATCCCACTCACCCCCCCCCCCCCCGCCCCTGACCCCTGAGTCCAAAAAAACATCACTGGTTCTATAGTGGGTGCTTCCTGACTCCCCCCCCCTCATGGAAAATGACCCTGTCTGCATAATAGGTTTAAGTGCCTCTCACTGCATTGACAAACAGTGGCTGCACCAAATTTCATTTCTGAGTCATCCAGGTCAAATATATGTAAATTATGTTTTGTTTTTTAACCAAACATGCACAATCCTTTTTTATTATTATTATTTTAGGAATATACTATTTCAAACCTTAGTTTACAGCTTCCATAAATATGGAACCTCTGTTGCTTTCACCTGTCTTATTCTCTTCACCTCTTTTCCTGTTTTCCTCCTTTATCCATAAGCTTTTCTTCATTCTTTTCTTTTTAAATTCTACTAAATCTAATTTTACTTCTGTATTTTCTATTAATATGCTGTACAGTTTTGCTTTGAATTATTTTCTGTTTTCCTTCAGTCCTCTTCTGGGCTCTTTAAAATAACTAGATTTTTCTTTCTTATATCCCCCTCTGCTTATCATGCCTCTTTCTCCCTCTTCTTTTTCATTTTTTTTCCATTGCATCCATTTTGTTCTTCTTGTTCTAGATGAATCCTAAAACTGATAGTCTCTCTCTTTATTTTTCTGGCAGAATTAGGCATTACTAGCCAGTTCCCAACAAGCACAGCAGTCTTCAACCATGAAATTGCTCTCCCTAATAGGTGCTGTTTAGTAGTGCCTTGATCTCAGAGGACAGAATAAGCTACACTTTGTAGCTGCCAGATTCAGGTACTGAGAACAAGCATCCTACAGCTCAGAAAAATACATTTCATATGAAAGAGATAGTCTTTCCAACTACATTTCTCATGTCACAGAGTCTCTACTGCTGAACAGACTGCTTAATGCATCAGTCCAAAGAGTGAATACACAAAAGGACACAAGCTCGATACTTTGACACAGAGATATCCTCTACAAGTCCTTTTTCTTTTTGCTGTTTCTGCCATACACTAACAATATGTCTGTTGTATATTCAAATAAGGAGGTCTGCAAGACTAAAATGGAGCTAATAATGAATTGCACCTTTTTTCTAGTGAATTTTGTATTTATGAAAAGTGCCAGGTTTATTACAGTATTCCATCTATCAACCGTGAAGATACAACATAGTCCAAGCTCTTCCACACTACCCTGCCAATAAATTTCAAATCTGTCTGGAGAGAGCACCACTACTTTTACTACTTCTATTTATCATTTATAGAAGTGCTACTAGACAGGTGCAGCGCTGTACAGACACATATAAGAGACTGTCACTGCTCTGTGAGGTTTACAATATAGTCAAGACAAATGATAAACAAGAGTTGATAGGAAGTGTATTTATTGTAGAGAAGTGGTTAATCATTAAAAGCAACCTCAAAAAGGTGAACTTTTAGATTGGATTTGAATGTATCGAGAGAGGGAGTCCTAGGAGTGAGGGGTAACTGACTAGTGTAGCCAGGCTTCACCCTGCATTCATATAATGGTTTTGCAGTTTTTAGGTCCTACTGAGCATGTGATCTTGGTCACTGCACTCTCCCCGAGAGGTGTGATAGAGAGAGTGAGGATGAAGAATTTGCGGGCAAACACCTGGTATCTTGAAGGGCTGGGATCTTTATTTTTTTTTCCTTTGTGACTAGTTAACAGCAAAGGTTGGATATTCTGGAGTTTTTGAGACTTTGAGATTCTGGAAGAGACATTTTTGAACAAGGTGATTTCCATTTTTTCAGCCTTGTTTCTTGCTGAAACGAGAGGTTATCCAGTCTTCCAAGGATAAGGTATTCTAGAGATGGATACTGGTTCAGCTGGGAGAGGTGAAGTCTAGTGAAATACACAAAACAAAAAGAATACCTTCACCAGCCACTCCATAATTTTTGTTAGATTTACAAAATTGCTGAGTTAACCCTGTAAAGGAGGAACAGATCTCAGAAACAAGCATGCATTTGTTATTCAAATATAAGTGCATACTTTGGTAACATCAATCAGCTGTGCAGAGGATCCACTAGTTTTGTGGACAGTATTAAGCGTTAGTGGCGTGGCACAGTATTTTCTGCCCCGTGAGTGCGTCCAATCTGGCGTGCTGTTAGAGGCAGTAATGGGAGGTGAAAGTATGTAACGACGACCAGATAGCTGCCTTGCATATGTCTTGAATGAGCACCTGAAGTAGGTGTGCAACTGAAGCAACCATTGATTTCAGTTGATGCGCTTTCACTCTCGATGTTAAAACTTCTGATCGATTTGCATAGCAGAAGTGAATGCATTGGGTTAACCAATTTGCTAGGGTATGTTTAAACACTGGCAGTCCTGGAGCATTTGGACTGAAGGAGAGAAAAAGTTACGAAGGCCTGCTCGGTGAGTGAGTTATCTGCTTGTAGTAGGCCTTTTGCAATCCAACGTATGCAGCAATGCCTCCCTTCCCGAGGCATGAGGCTTTGGGAAAAAGGTTGATTTAGATGGAAGGCTGAGACCACTTTAGGGAGAAATGATGGATGAGTCTGTAAGGTTACTTTGTCATTGCAATTGCAGAGAGGGGGAGTAGTGTACCAGTGCTTGCAGTTTGCCTACTCGTTGCACCGACGTGATGGCTACTAGAAAAAGTACTTTCCATGTGAGAAACTTCAATGAGGCAATCTGCATAGGCTCAAAGGGAGAAAGCATTAATGCTTCTAGGATTACGTTCAAGCCCCAAGGAACGGCCAGGCTTAAAACTGGAGGCCGGAGCCGCAGAGCACCCCTCATGAAGTGAGATATTAGCGGATGCGTGGAGATGCCTTGAATAGAGAAATGGTACGCTGCAATGGCACTGAGGTGGACTCTAATGGATGAGATCACCAGTCCAGAACTGAAGAGTTGGAGTAGATTTTATAAAATGCGCATCGACGTGTATTTGCAGGCGATGCATACAAGGGGGGTGGGGACTTCTGCAATTTTCACGCGGTGACACATTCCGGCCTTCCCCAGTTCCCTCCCAGTCCGCTCCAATTAGCGGACTGGGAGGGAACTTTCCTACCCCCCTACCTAACCTCCCTTCCCTTTCCCCTCTCCTCCCCCACCCCCTAAACCCTAACATTTTCTTTTTCTTTGTTGCACAACTTCAGCTCCCAAGCTGAAGTAAGTTGTGTGCGCTGGTAGCCAGGTCTTCGGGACAGTGAATAATGGTGCTGTCCCGGCTCGCCCCCCACCCCCACCCCTCCCTACCCAGGACATGCTCCCTAGCCTGCCCCTTCGAAGAAGCTAGGCACTTGTGCCTGTACTGGGCTTTACGCACGTGGCCGGGCCCCTTCGAAAATTGGCTCGGCACACGCAGGGCCTGGCCACACACATAAAGCCTAGATTTTATGCGTTTTGTATGCTGGGTAAATAAGTGGCCTGCAGTTGCATCAAATGCACTAGCACCCACTCCAGAAGAGGCACTGACTCTCTACACAAAGTCCTGGGACCGGACCTGCCTTCTTTGTTTTTGTAATACATGGCTACTTGATTGTCCATGTATGCCATGACTGATTTGTTTAGAAGAAGGCGTGAGAAAGCACGGATGGTGTAACGAATGGCTCGCAGCTCTAGGAAGTCTATTCCATGTTACCGTTGCTAGTAATAGCAGTGGCTATTTTCTAAATCAACTTAATTAATAGCAGGTAATGGACTTCTCCTCCAAGAACTTATCCAATTCTTTTTTAAACACAGCTAAACTAACTGCACTAACCACATCCTATGGCAACAAATTCTAGAGTTTAATTGTGTGTTGAGTGAAAAAGAATTTTTTCTGATTAGTCTTACCCAATACAGAGGGCTCAAACTCAACTATAGCAGCCATGGGGCTGGGGCCGATCCCAGCACACCCCCAAGCCAACTCCGGCTGCTGCCACTAACCCAATCCTTTTTTTGATTCTACCGTGGCCACAGCTATAGGAAGATTAGGTGGAATCCTCGCTTTGTTTGCGCCAGGATGGGGCCAGATCATATCCAATAGTTGGGTTCTCAACATCGTCCAAAATGGCTACTGCCTACATTTTACAAGGCTTCCCGCCTTACTGCACCTTGTCCCCCCCTCGCTGGGGGGTGATGTTCTCAACCGCTTGCTAGAAGTCAAATCCCTCATGCAACAAAGGGCAATACAGTTGGTGCCCCCCTTTTTGCCAATCTCAAGGATTTTACTCTCAATACTTCCTCATTCTCAAGAAAAGCGGAGGGCTGCAGCCCATACTGGATCTTAGAGAACTCAACAAATGTTTTGTGCAGGAGAAGTTAAAGATGACCTCTCTCAAGAACATTTTACCATTCCTACAACCTAATGACTGGATGTGCTCTTTAGACCTCACATACATATGCACCCCTTTTCCTGGCACAATCTGTGCTTCCAGGTCCACAATCAACATGATCAATACAGGGTTCTACCTTTTAGCCTATCATCTAGCCCACCTTCGAAGGGAGGGCATAAAACTTTTTCCCTATCTCGACGATTGGTTGCTAGTAGCCCCGAGCCAGGAATTGATCTGCAGCCATCAAGTTCAGGTTCTAACTTGCTTGGAAAGTCTGGGTTTTGTTGTAAACTACGAGAAGTCTCACCTCGACCCTTCTAAGACACTGCAATTTATAGGTGCACTCATCAACACGCACCTCTGCAAAGCCTTTCTTCCAGGAGACCGGATCTCCACCTTTCAGACCCTGGCCACCACTCTGAGAAGTCTAGTGCAACTAACAGCGCATCAAGTCCTCACACTATTGGGTCACATAGCGGTGATCGCGGGGGAAGGCACCATGCAGGCGTGCAGCAGTAAAGCTCTGCTAGTGGTAGGAGAAGTTCCTGCCTTGAGCTGCCAGGGGGCACTTCCAGACAGCATGGCTAATTCAGCCTGCGTATCTGTGGGAAAAACTTCTGGATTTGAATGTCTTGAGGATCTGATCTATATAGATCTTGAGGATCTGATCATGATCTATAACAGTTGTATTTTGAGCCCATGGTGTAAAATACAACTGTTATAGATCATGCACAAAGTGTGCTATTAATTTTGTTCATCAGTGCACCATGGGCTCAAAATACAACTGTTATAGATCATGCACAAAGTGTGCTATTAATTTTGTTCATCAGTGCATGAACAAAGCCTTCCACACTATGGGGTAGATTTTAAAAGAAGCGCGATCAGCCTACTTTTGCTTGCGCATCAGACTCAAGCAAAAGTACGCTGGATTTTAGTAGATACGCGCGGAGCCGCGCGTATCCACTAAAATCCTGGATCGGCGCGCGCAAGGCTATCGATTTTGTATAGCCTGCGCGCGCCGAGCCGCGCTGCCTCCCCCCGTTCCCTCCAAGGCCGCTCCGAAATCGGAGCGGCCTCGGAGGGAACTTTCCTTTGCCCTCCCCTCACCTTACCCTCCCTTCCCCTACCTAACCCACCCTCCCGGCCCTGTCTACACCCCCCCCTTACCTTTGTCGGGGGATTTACGCCTCCCGGAGGGAGACGTAAATCCCCGCGCGCCAGCGGGCCTGCTGCGCGCCGGGCCGCGACCTGGGGGCGGGTACGGAGGGCGCGGCCACGCCCCCGGGCCGTAGCCACGCCCCGTACCCGCCCCCAAAACGCTGCCGACACGCCCCCCGCAACGCCGCGCGCTCCGGCCCCGCCCCCCGACACGCCCCCCTCCGAGAACCCCGGGACGTACGCGAGTCCCGGGGCTCTGCGCGCGCCGGGAGGCCTATGTAAAATAGGCTTCCCGGCGCGCAGGGCCCTGCTCGCGTAAATCCGCCCGGTTTTGGGCGGATTTACGCGAGCAGGGCTCTGAAAATCCGCCCCTATATATTCAAACAATAAAAGATTACAAGTTTATAACCACAACATTTAATGATGGAAATAAACCAACCAAAAAAATAGGATACGCACCAGGATATCGCAAATGAATTAAATAAATGGAAACATTACAAAACTGAACTTTACATTTTTTACTGCCTGCCAGTCTATTACATCAAAACCATAACTGTATATTAATATAGATGAATATAACAAGAAATAGAAGGTTCATTATGCTCTACCAATTAGGCTATCTTATTTTGTTTATACCTAATAGCAGAAAAAACATGCATCGCCTGCCAGTGGAACTTAAGGGGCGGATTTTCAGAGCCCTGCTCGCGTAAATCCGCCCAAAACCGGGCGGATTTACGCGAGCAGGGCCCTGCGCGCCGGGAAGCCTATTTTACATAGGCCTCCCGGCGCGCGCAGAGCCCCGGGACTCGCGTACGTCCCGGGGTTCTCGGAGGGGGGCGGGGCCGGAGCGCGCGGCGTTGCGGGGGCGTGTCGGCAGCGTTTTGGGGGCGGGTACGGGGCGTGGCTACGGCCCGGGGGCGTGGCCGCGCCCTCCGTACCCGCCCCCAGGTCGCGGCCCGGCGCGCAGCAGGCCCGCTGGCGCGCGGGGATGTACGTCTCCCTCCGGGAGGCGTAAATCCCCCGACAAAGGTAAGGGGGGGTGTAGACAGGGCCGGGTGGGTGGGTTAGGTAGGGGAAGGGAGGGTAAGGTGAGGGGAGGGCAAAGGAAAGTTCCCTCCGAGGCCGCTCCGATTTCGGCCTCCCCCGTTCCCTCCAAGGCCCTCCCCCGTTCCCTCCAAGGCCGCTCCGATTTCGGAGCGGCCTTGGAGGGAACGGGGGAGGCAGCGCGGCTCGGCGCGCGCAGGCTATACAAAATCGATAGCCTTGCGCGCGCCGATCCAGGATTTTAGTGGATACGCGCGGCTCCGCGCGTATCTACTAAAATCCAGCGTACTTTTGCTTGAGTCTGATGCGCAAGCAAAAGTAGGCTGATCGCGCTTCTTTTAAAATCTACCCCTAAGTGTACAGAGGTGGTCCTTCTTTTAAAGAAACCATCTTTGTGTGCAACACTCTGTTACAACTACCACCCTCTGGCTAATATTCCTTTCTCTCAAAGATCATCAAGAAGACAGTCACATCACAACTCACAGCTTATTTAGAGGAGGCATCAGAACTAGATCAGTGCCAAGGAGGGTTTAGATGTACAGAAACAGTTTTAGTCAGTATTCCTGGATTCCTGAGGCAGATTTTTCAAGATTCATCAGCAATTATGTAGCAAATTTGCATAATTTTGTATTCATTAACATATTAAACAGTTGCATTTTTGTTATGAGTCCAGTTAATTCAGTTAGTTCTTTAATAGAGGGATAAGATTCTTAGTGATTGGGTCTGGGAAGGAGGAGAAAGGATCTGGAAATCGGGAGCGGGGATTTCAGAGGAGAAAAATGAAGAAGGAATATCAGGCAGGAGAGGTAGAGTGAATAAGGGATGGAGGAATGAAGGAAAATATAGAATGGGAGTAAGAGGAGAGTATGGGAAAGGAGAGGGATCAGCAATTGGGGAAGGATATGGAAAGGGAATGAGAGGAGGGGAGGAAAGATGGATCAGGAATGGAAAGTAAGAGGGAGGATTAAGGATGGGAAGATGGGAAGAAAGGCAGGGTTGGGGATGGGGTGGAAGAGAAGAAGGAGGCAAGATCAGGAGAGGGGTGGAGAGCGGAAAGATGGAGAGTACAGGGAGGAAAACAAGAAGGAAAGGAGCTCCTGAGAATTTTGGGAGATATGAGGAGATGGGAGTGTTCCTTCCCTGTCTCCAGTTTTGCTCCCCCTCACTTTCCAACCCCCAGGTTCTACCTTGCTCTCTCTCCCTACTTCCCATAATCTCTCTTTTCTTCTCTCCACTCCCTGTACTTTTTTTGCCCCACTCACCTTCCCATACACACACATCCTCCCTTCTCCATTACCTTCAATCACACACCCCTATCTACCCAGCCCTCTGTCACACATCTCTCCAGCCTCTCCAATCCACACCCCATCTCCCAGCCCCGTTCCCATAATCCCTCCAAACTTTCACAACCCCATCCCATGTGTGATCCAGGATTCTCCTGGATTTTTCTAGTATAGGCAGTGGGAGTGGGCTTTTACATTTTTTGGATCCGCCCATGCTATAACCCCACCTTTTTGTGGGTTGTTGCTCAGGGGAATAAAGTGCCCTGTGAGCATGCATAGATCACAGGGAAGGCAACACAAAGAGTGAGATCATCCCTGGATCTCAGGAAATAAGATTTTTGTGTGAAAAATTGGAGTTTTGAAGATTCTAGAGTTTGGAGTTAAACCAATTACCAGAGAGAAGGGCAAACCCCTGCTCAAAGGGCTGGATTCTTACTTTTTTTTTTTATCTTTGTGACCAGTTTAACAACACAGGTTGGAGATGGAAAACATTTGCTGAGTTTTGTAGTTTTGGGACTGAGATTTTTGCAAAGGCTACTGGAGTTATCTGTTTTGAGATCTATTTTTAGACAGGAGTATTTTCCCCTCTCAAACCCTTAGTTTATGCTGGAGCTTGAAGAGTTACCCTACTCTTCACAGGGAAGGACAATATTATTGGACACTGATCCAATTTGGGGAACAACAAGTTAAGGATGAGAATAAAGAGATTTTTGTTTTTTTCTGATGCTGCATTTGATTTTGCCATACTGGTTTGGAATGTTTTTTCTTCAAACTCTAAGTAACCTTTTAATTTGAACACCATCCTCGGAGTCCGTAGTCTTTTTTGCTACTTGGAATCTCTTTGTGAATCTATTTATCTGCTGAGAATACCCCTGACCAGTGCACTACTGACACTACTAGTGAGAGAGAAACGGGAAGAAATCACCCCAACAGCATCTAGGGCCCAGGAGATTATCCTTCCAACCCTGTCTCCAGCCGGATGAATCCCGGCTTTTGTGTAGCTACCCTGTTCCAGCTAAACCTCCAGTTAGGGAACCCAATACACGTTTCGTACAACCCCCATCTCTTCCCCTTATCTCCCTGCTCCAGCTCTCTCGTTTCAAACAACCCCCCCCCCCCCCAATCACTCCATCTTCTATTTCCCTCATCCTCACACTGCCTCTCCCCTGATTCATGCAATCAAATCCTTCCATCTCCTCTTTCCTTTATTCTCTGCCTCTCCCTTATTTCACACAATCACTTCCAATCTCGTCTTTCCCCTATCTATCCCATCTCCAGCCACTAACACTACATCCTCCCCACCTTACCAACCCTGGTCACTTCAAAGAAGAGAAGAGCAGCAGGCCACATCCTCGTCCTCTTTTTGCCAGGCCTGACTACTGTTTTCAACCTTAACCACGTCCCAAGACAGCAGTCAGGCCCGGCCCGCAGAGGAGGACGAGGCCCAGCATGTCTTTTCATTTGATCATTATTTGCACGGGGGGGAGAACAAACCAGGAAGGGGTTTGTGGTAGCTCAAAACAAGGCTGCAGGAGAGGAGGCTTTAGCATTCCAAGGGGAGCACACTGGAGTCTATCCAGCTCTCTGGTTTATTATAACAATTCTGTGAGGAACTGGAAACTCTGCAAGAAGGGGCAGGTTTTGTGGCTCTTCCTGTGGCTATGGAATAAAGTGTGATCAGGGACCCTGGGTGTTGAGAACACAGACAGATGTGAGCATGAGTCCCTGTGCCTCGATACAACCGATACAACCCTGTCACTGGCCGTGGTCAATGCCGCTGGTGGGCGAGTGCATCTGGGCATGGGCTGGCTGAAACAGGAACACTCAAGACTTGGAACAGGAACACTTGGACGTCCAACACGCTCCAGGAACTGAGAACCAGCAACCCATGCTGGTCTCTGGGGTAGCCCTCTGGCCACTCCGAAAGCCCTTTTGGACTACACTTGGGAGCAGTTTGAGCATGAGGACAGATGAAGACAAAGGAATTGAAGGTGACTCTGGAGACGTTGCCAAGATTCTGGATATCTGGACATAACACTGAGGACTTGGATGTGACAAAGGCAAAGCATGGCTTGAAGACTGAAGCATGGCTTGAAACAGGAACAAGACAAGGGCTCAGGCTTGGAACAGGCAGGTAGTTGGAACAAGAACTCTGGAGACCAGGGACAGGACTCAGGAACTCAGACATGGAACTCGGACTCATGAACTCAGGACTAGGAACTCTGACTCCGAAGACTTGAACCAGCGGCAAAGACTTGGACAGGACTCTGAAGACTTGGACTCAGGAGACCAGGAACAGGAACCACACAAAACAGGAGATCTTGAAGGACCAGTAACCTTGTGAAGGCCTGGAGCAATAGAAGAAGTGGCATTTAAAGGCCCGAGGCAATGTCATCATCAGGAGGGGCCAAGGTCTTTTCCTGCTGCAGTCTCTTTAAATCTTGAGCAGAGGTATAAGGCTGGGGCGGTGCCCAGAAGCATCAGTAAGCGTGATCCTTACCTCCACTTAGGGGGTCCGGGAGGTGATGATATTGAGGGGGACTGGAGGGAAACCCTATTGGGTGGGCCAAGGGGGGCAGGGGAAGGGTGGGGGAGGGAGGGCGGGAGGGGGGTTGGGGGTTGGGCAGGGGGAGAGGGGGGAAGGGGAGAGAGGGGGGGAAGTTGTAGGAGCGAGGATGAATGATTGTCTGGCTGGTTGGTACTATGGAATGAGTGTTTCCTTTGAAATGGGGGTGAATGGATGTTGGAAGGTGGTGGCCTTGGCTGGGAGGGTCTCTACCCCTTTGAGGTGGGATACGAGGCATTCCTGTGGATGTTGGTTTTTCTGGTATGCTTAATCTTACACGGGTGATATCATGGAATGTCTGTGGATTACGCTCCCCGGTTAAGCGTTCTAAAGTTCTCACTTTACTGAAACGTAAGCAGGTGTCGGTGGCATTTCTACAGGAGACACATCTTGCGGTATCGGAACTTAGGTACTTGAAGCGGGACTGGGTAGGAGAGATTAGAGGGGCAGGGGGGTCCTCTAGCTCAGCAGGGGTGGCTATTTTAATACATAAAAACTTACCTTTGCAGATATTAAAGGAAATCGCAGACCCTCAAGGGCGATATATTATTCTCATTGCTGAATTGTATGGGCAAACTGTAGTGCTTTGTAATGTATATGCCCCTAATACCTATAACCCCCATTTTTTCAGATGTTTATACTCATATTTGCTACCACACGACTGACATACTTGTAGTGGGCGGAGATTTCAATACAGTTAAAGGAGAGTTGGATGCTCGACCCGCGAGACAGAGGGAGCATGGAATGGGGAGGGGTCCTGTAATGTTGGAAGATACACTGCATTTACTAGACGTGTGGAGAACTTTGCATCCGCTGGAACGCGACTTTACCCATGTCTCGCAGGCGCACGACTCGCAATCCAGATTGGATTTTTTCCTAATCAGTGGTCACGCCTTTGGGCAGGTGCAGGGTGCGGAAATCGATAATATTGTGATTTCAGACCATGCACCCGTATGGGTGGATTTTCAGTTTAGAGGCAGGCAACCGGAAACAAGACTGTGGTGTTACTCTTATTTTTTGGCCAATGACATCCATTTTCAGGAGTATGTGAGGGCAAAGTGGGCGGATTATCTGGCCTGTAACCAATCTCACAATTCGCAACCGATCTTGTTTTGGTCAGCGGCGAAGGCAGTTCTGCGAGGGGAGATTATTTCGTATATGGCCCATAGAAGTAAAATGCTCAACAAAAGGATCTTGCAGTTAACCAGGCAGTTGACTACTGCTCGAGCAGCCTTTAATAGGGCAGGGACACCCCGTAATTGGGACCATTACCACTCGGTCCAGGGGGCATTGAATTCTCTTCTTCATCAGCGTGCTAAAAAAGGGATTCTCTACTATAATTTCCAATTGTTTCAATATTCCAACAAAACAGGCCGCATGATGGCTAACCTTCTCCGGTCGACTCGGGGTCGCAGGCACATCCCTGCATTGCGTATGCCCACTGGTAGGACTGTGAAGGACACTCCCTCTATCCTACAAATCTTTCGTAATTATTATGCTGATTTATACACATCTACGGGGGGTAGTGAGGAGGTTTGGAATAACTTATGTTCCAAGGTGTCTCTCCCGTGCTTGACAGAGGAGCAGCGGCAGAGTTTAAAAGGCCCCATAACAGAGGAGGAGGTGAGGTTGGTTATTGGCCGCCTACGTTCCCTGAAGGCTCCAGGCCTAGATGGTTACACAGCGGAATTTTTTAAACTTTTAAAGGAGCGGGTCCATTGGCAGAGGGATTTATGGATCTCATCCGCCAGGGATCTTTCCCTGCTTATGAGAATCGGGCTCACATCACGCTTATTCCTAAAGAGGGGAAGGATCCCCTTCTTCCTGAGTCCTATAGGTCAATCTCCTTACTGAATGTAGATGTCAAAATATTAGCAAACATTTTGGCAGATAGATTGGCTGTCCTCCTCCCCTTCTTAGTTGGAGACCATCAGGTCGGGTTTGTCAGACAGCGCTATGCAGTGGCAAACATTAGGCGGGTGTTGGTTGCTATGACCATGTGTCGCCAAATGGATATTTCTTACCTCACTATTAGCTTAGACGCTGAGAAAGCGTTTGATAGAGTGGAATGGAAACATCTCTTTAATGTACTGGAGAGGATGGGGTTTTCGGGTTTTTACCTTCAAGCATTACATCTCTTATACACCTGGCCTGAGGTGGTCGTTATCGCTAATGGCACGCAGTCGGAACCGCTGGAGATAGCTATGGGGGACCAGGCAGGGCTGCCCTTTATCGCCCCTCTTGTTTATCCTTCAGCTCAAGCCTCTTCTCCTTGCCATTCAAATCACTCGAGAGATAAGGGGGGTCCGTATGGGTAGTCACATCTTTAAAATGGTGGCTTTCGCGGATGACTTGATGGTTCTCATCACGGATCCCCAGAAATCCCTTCCTGTCTTAATGAAGACGATTTGGGACTTCGGAATTTTCTCGGGCTTTAGTTTAAATGCCACCAAGTCTTCTGCGCTGGCCTATCCTCCCAATTTAAGAGATACATGGCCAGACGAGTTTCCACTGAGATGGGCGGGAGAGTCGCTGCGATACTTGGGGGTGCAGCTACCAGTAGATCCAGAACATCTTTATCAGGTTAATGTCCCTTCTCAGATACAGGTAACGATTGACAGCGTGACGGGCTGGAGTCGACTTCCCCTTTCCCTTAGTGGCCGGATAAATATGGTTAAAATGATACTGTTGCCTAGATGGCTTTATCTTTTCCAGAATCTCCCAATATTGGTTCAGCACAGAGACATAAAGGTGGTTGAGAGAGCGATCAGGAAATTTATCTGGGGAGGGGGGAGAGCAAGAGTTCCCCTATCCTGGTTAAAGGGTGCGACTGGTAGTGGGGGCCTTGGGCTGCCTGACCTGGCTGAGTATAACCTAGCTAGTAATTTGCGAATTGTGAGAGACTGGTTGGTGGACGAGTCCATGCACACATCCTTGGTACCGGATAGAGCCTTTATGTATCCTTGGGCCCCCTCGTACATGCTTACAAGCTAACTCGGCGTCCCTGCCGTCTTTTTTGACTCATACAGCCATGATTGGCCCGCTGCAGCAGACGTGGAAACGGTTAGCTCGAAGGTTGCAGCTTCCTGCTTTAAATGCTTATTTTCTGCCGATAGGTGGGAATGCCGATTTTAGCCCGGGAACACAGTCCTTGGTTTTTCGGTCTTGGTTTGCCCGAGGGGTCACACTACTGGGTCATTTGTTAACGAGTGAGGGGACGCTTTTCTCATATTCAGATTTTATGTCCCAATATGGATTTGGGGTGACACACACCTTCCCATTTATGCAAATTTGTCATTACATACGGGCCCTCCCAGCGGATGCAAGGTTACCCTCATCTTACCTGATTTTGGACAATGTGTTCCATTTTGAGCGTCGCGTTGCTCCCTCACTGTCAATGTATTATAAGTGTCTGCGGCGAAGGTCAGCACTAAATCAAATTCAGATACTGGAGACGCGTTGGAATGAGGATGGGGAGTTTATGGTGACTCAATCGATATTAAGATGTTTTGGACGCATAGCCAGGTTCACTAAGAATCAATATTACCGGGAGTTGCAATTAAAATTTTTATGCCGGGCATATGTGTCCCCTGTGTTGGCCAGGCATTTTGCTATAGCCCCTACGGCGGCTTGTCTTAAGTGTGGTCATAACAGGGGTACACTTTCGCATATGTTTTGGGCTTGCGGCCCGGTTCGACGATTTTGGCATCGAGTGGCAAATTATCTAGCGGATCTGCTGGATGTTGTTTTCCCTATTGCTCCGTTGTGGCTACTTTTTGGCAGCATCTCCCCGATTCGGATTCGGGACCCTGGCTCGCGTTTGCTTCTCTCCAAGGCCTGTTTGGTGGGAAAGAAGATTATTCTCTCGACGTGGCGGTCTGCTGAGTCCCCTTCCTTTTGGTCTTGGCAGAACAGTCTGCACTTCATGATGACCATGGAGAGCCTGGAGGCTCGGATGACACCCCAGCGCCGCAGGCGATTTCTGAGGATCTGGCAGCCGTACCTGCAGTCGTTGGCCCCCTGTGCTCGCAGTCTTGTTGTCAATGATTAATTTTCATTTCTATTTCTATTTCTGTAAGGGATGGCCTTCCTAGGGAGAGGGGGGCTATTTCGTAGTACCTACAGTTTTACTCACTTCTATAACAAAAAAGGAGGGGGGGGTTTGGTTTGGGTGGGGGGGATGCTGTAGAGGTTTTTTTTATTGGTGATACTGTTCTGGGGTGAGATCAGAGTTCCTCTCACTTCCAGTTGTTGTGATCTGTACTGTTATTGTATAACCCAATAAAAATTGTTTAAAAAAAAAAAATTCTTGAGCAGAGGTACGCGCACACACCTGGGGAGGCTGCCTGCCGAGTCTGAGAATGTCGGAAGAATTTCAGGCCTCGCAGGAAGCAGAAGCGGCATCGGATAGGAGAGATGCTGCACAGGAAGCAGGCAGTGACCGCTAGCGGTGGCATCTCTCCCACCACAGGGCACAGCAGCAAGGCTGAAGTGGCGGCGGGGATAGCACGCTCTGGCCACGCAAGAAGTCAAAGGCGGCGACTCCAGCCATGAAGACCAGGTGCAATGGGGGCATCTCTCCCACTGCTAGGATGCGGCAACAAGGCAGAGGTGGCATCGGGGTGAATGAAGCCGCTCGCAGGGCCCTTCTGCAAGTGGTAGCACAACACCAGGTTTAGAGTCTCTAGCCTATAAAGTACTGCACTGTAGGGAGCAGGGTGAATCAGTTTTTTTTTATACTTCTGGATTTATCAAATGCATTTCACCCGGTGAACTATCAGGTCTTGCTGGAGTGACGTAAGGGAGTAGAAGAAAGTGGCTATTGAATATTTCTCTTCCTTTTCATCTGACAAGTATTCTATAGTTGTTGCAAGGGGTGAAAGGTCTGAACCATTCTGAATAGATTGCGGGGGGATTCCACAGGGTTGCACGATATCACCCCTACCTTTCAATATCTTTGTGTGTCCTTTGGAGCAGCTGCTGTGGTGCGTAGGGATTATAGGATTTCTTTATGTGTATTGCATCCAGCTGGTGGTTCTTGCTAGCCTTGACTAGGTGGTTACTTTGAAAAGGATGAACAAGAATATGTGAGTGATTGTTAAGAGGCTTTTTTAGCAGCTGCTTAATTTTGAATGGTGGATAATCAGAATTTTTGTTCATAAATAGAAGAGGAGAAGTAGTTCTCCCATTATCACTTCAATTTGATGGCTCAGAAATGGCCTGTGTGACAAAAGTTAGAGATCTAAGTGCCTAATTTGATAGTCTTCTTCATTTAGACTCCACATAATAGGAGTAGTGCAGAAAGCATTTTTCAAATTTACCCCTAGACCCACGATGTTTTATCGCAGGAGGGGTCCTACTATCATGGAGATTTTGCCGCAGTAGTGAGGCTCCTCCCTCGAAAACAATGTGGTTGTATGGCACATTCTTTTGTGTCGCAGCTAAACACTATGGCACAAAAAAATATGGAGAGCACCCCTTGAACACGATAGCGGCCCCAACCTCAGAGGATCGCCATTACCTTAAATGGCCTGTCTCAATCCATGGCTGCCCGCTGAGGCAGCCCCACTCCCCCCAAAATGTAAAAAAAAAAAAAAAAAATGAACCCGTGTGGTGAAAGCTCCGGCACCCCTCTAACCCCTCCAAATCAATAACAGTTGCAGCCCCAGCAAATCTTTCGAATCCCCTCCCCTCAATTCCCTAGTGACACATGACCCCCCCCCCCGATGTCCATACCCCCTCCCCCCACCCCCCAGTGACACAGATGATCCCCTGATGTACCTAGCCCTTTCCCCCCACCCCCATAGTGACCCAGACGACCCCCCCAATTTTAAAAAAAATGGTCCCAGGCCCCACAAAAAAGATAAAAAAAAGTAGAGTCCCGGCCCCTAACCTGCACCCACTTTGTTGGGGTCCTATCTCCGGAACTTACGCCAGTTACATAGCGGGGCAATGTCAGGTCAGCACTATTTTGGAAATGGCCCCAATGCAGGATATGATCTAAGGTACGAGGTGGTGCAGGAGGGTAGGAAGGGGGATGGAGGCTGAGCCTTGTTTTTACTTTTTTCTTGCGTGTCATTGTTATGGTTAATGGTGTTTGGGTGGATCCTTGGACACTGTGGCAGCTGACCACACCCACGGGGGGGGGGGGGGGGGGAAGTTCCGTGAGGGACTACGGTGTCAGTCTAGACTCCAGACACACAAACACAGATTTGAATCTTTTATTAAACAGTTTAGGTAACCACCAGAGGTGGCAGTAGTGAGTAGTGGTTGTAGAGCCTGGCTGGGCGCGTCTCACACAGGACGCTGGAACAGCAGATCCTCTGCAGGGCAGTGCTGTAGTGGAAAGAGACTGAGAGTTATGAGCACACAATGAGAATAGCATTAAGAGTCCCAAGGTAGAAATAGGAGAAGCTCCGAGACAGGGAGAGCAGGCCCTCGAGGAGCGAGTACCTGATCCCTTAGAGCAGAGAGACTCAATAGAGTTGTACTCAATTAGCAGTAACAGAGATTCCACTAGACGAGAGGACTGGCTCCGGAGCAGAGAGCAGGCTCTCGAGGAGCGAGTACCTGGTTCCATTGAAGCAGTACTGTGGAAAGAGATGGTATCTGTACTCACTGATGGTAACTAAGTTAGTTCTTCCAAGTAGAGGTGTAGAGGTTGCAGGCAGCGACTCAGGGAACATGGGCCCTCGAGGAGCGAGTACCGGTTTCCTGATAGCACCTGCAAAGAAGCAAAGAGGCCTCCAAGGAGCAGGTACCCCATTAGACAAATCCTGTTGCTAACTCAACGAGACGTCAGAAAAGGGGGACGCCCCTGAGGTTCGTGCCGTGGAGTTAAAGATGAGGGCGGCGTGCACGCGCGCGCCCTAGAGGTACCTTGGAGGTGAATGGCGGGAGGCAGCACCAAAGCCGGTCCAGGGACACCGGAGAGAACGGTAAGCAGACGCCGTGGTGGCCATCAGTCCAAGGTGAGTGGGAGGAGCTGAGAGAGGTAGGCGGGGCGAATTACACAATTTGAAACCAGCGACTAATAAGGCCCTCTTGCGAAATGCAACTCTTCGTTTTTAAGATCATAAAAGGACCACTGCAGTAATCCAAAAGCGATACCACAGAGACCTGCCACAGTTTGATACATCCAGTAAAGGACATAATCTTCTTACCTGCCTAACCGGGTGATGCATCAAAGCACATTAGTGCTCTACGTGCATTGTCGGTATATTGCGAGAAGGTGGTCAGCCACGATAAAATAACACCTCTTGGAAAAGTGGTAAATGTGTGACGGGAGGCCCGGGACCCTAAAGCAGGTCCTGAGCTCTTGCCGCACATTTAAAGCGGTAGGAAAAAAATAAATTGAGGCAAACAGGGAGACAACCCAAGGCTGCCATGTGAGGCGGCCCCGACTCCTCCCAAAATGTAAAAAAAAAAAATGCAAATGCACACCAAATCCCTCCAAATCAGTAAAGATTCCAGCCCCAGTCACCACTTCTCTTCCCATCCTCTCCTCCCATACCCCTAGTGACATACATGACTCCTCCCCCAAGGTACATAGCCCCCTCCCCAAACCCACCAGTGACACAGATACCCCCCTGATGTCCATAGACCCCTCCCCATCCCATAGTGATAGAGATGACCTCTCAAGTCCATACCCCCCTCCCCCACCCCCCTAGTGACAAAGATGACCCCGATTCAAAAAAAAAAATGTTCCCAGGCCCCATCCATACACTATTTCCCACCCAAAAGAAAAAAATGTAGATTATTTCCTAATGGATAAACTAGAAGATACTGTAAATAGCAGTGTCCTGATATTAGCAATGGGGCAGGGGTATGGGATCAGTGATGGTGCGGTTGGTACAAAGTAGAGATGTGAATCGGAACTGATATCGGATCTGATTCTGGTTCCGATTCACATCTATAGAGATGTGAATCGGAACTGATATCGGATCAGATTCTGGTTCCGATTCACATCTCTAGAAAGGGTTATCGCCACGGTAGTATATGGTGCTATGGTGACTCTTAGGTGGTTGTAGGCTGGAGAAGGGAGTGTTCTTATAGGTAGGGGATGCAGCTCTACTGTAATATCTTTTATATGACTGTATTCTAAATTATGTTTTTATCTGCTGTATACCATACCTTGGACTGGTCTGTGCCTGGTTTGGCGATATATAAATACTAAATGAAACCAAAAAGAAAATCATGTACTTTTCATAGGCTTTGCTTCAATGATAGAAAACAACTAGAAAACAGGGCCACTATTAGATCCTATCTATGAGTTAAATTTGGTGATACTGAATCAGATATTTCTGGATCTCAGAGCCTCGAGTTCAGGACTAGCTCTTCATTTTTTTTCAAGTGGCTAACTTCCTCATGGATTTAGAGAGCAAATGCTGGAAGGTTTTAGCATTCTCTTCACTGTTCTCAAATGCAAACTCTAAGACAGACCATTAAACAATGATGCGTCATCCTTGGTTACATGCCAGGGCACTTATCAGACTTTACTAGATACCTAAGGATTTTTGCTTCAAAGAGCAATAAAGTGGGCTGACAAGTAACACCTAAAAGGTCTGAAAATGTATCTTCAATAAACAGGTGGTTATCAACAGGAAACAGCAAATGCAGCAGAGATTCTAATGAGAAAACTGAAACGGGCAATATTATGTGTCAAAGACTTGATCAATTTTATTCACATGGCAAATAGCAACTCCTCACTACTACTTACTAAGAGCTTGATGTATCTCTGTTTGTGGAAACATGTAACAGCTATTGCTTCCTCCCAAATTCTGACAGCAGAGAAACAGAACAGGATCTAAAAATTTTGATTCTTATTGACAATGTTTTGGTTGAAAATAAGATTTCAACTTATTTACTTTTGCCTTGTGGCCAAATGGTTCAAGGAAAAAAATATCTTTGCAATAAGATCAAGTCCTTCCAAAGTATAACATTTTATACTGAAATATTAATGTAATCCCCACCTCAATCTTCTTTTTAATGACCTTGACGTTTTCCTTAGTTTTACGTGGGGTCTTAATGTAATTCTAAATGACTTCAAAATTAATTTCAATTCCACTGATTTGGCCAGCTGTACTCTGTGTCCCTATGTTCTGTCTTTTCTGTCTAATTCTCCCCTCCCTACCATACCTTCCCAAGCAATATTGCTGGGAACCTTATGGAGCTTGTACTTTTAGGTCCTGTTCTTTGACTTTTTATCTTTTCTACCACTCTATCTGTCATTTGGTTTTCTATTCAGTCCATCTGACTGAACTTCTCCCCTCCCTCCTACTAATGATCACCTTTGCCAGTCTCTTCATGACTTAGATGGCTCTTTGTTGATTTTGCCTTATCCTATCTCCCCTCTGTCAATTCCAATTCAACTGCCTTGCTCCTTAACTCTGCACAGATTTCATTATTTCAGACTCACTATCCCACCTTCCCTATGAGCACACATAATTCTCTGCAACTACAGTTAAACCCTTTCTCCAGTTCCAACTTCATTCTTCCTTCAGTTGCAATGTACTTGCTTTTCTGCTTATCCTTTGTCTTCTATTTAAATGCAGCTGAATCCAGCTACTATCAATCTCTCTTCTTTTGCCTTCCCGGGGTCACCTTCCCAGCCCTGGGGAGTATAGGAGTGGTTCTTCCAGAGTGGAAAATATTCTCTCTCACGGCATGAACAGAATCATCTGCAGGGCCAAACTCCACCCCAACATTTGTGCTCCAAATAAAATAAAGTTTTCTGAATAGTCAAGAGGCAAAACAGAAGATATACTTGCAGTTCTAGAATCAGTTCAGTAGGCCAAATTCTCACAACTGCAGCAGTTCAAAACCCAGGCATTCACAGTTCTTAGCTTAAAGATCCCAGTAGTAATACACTTCATCCCTTCATCAGAATAACACAATTCCTCTTCACTCCCAGCTCAGCTAAAGTCACTGAAATATTAATTACTCAGTCCCTTCTACTTTGAGTTTAGTAAGAAAGGGTCTCCAAACACTGCAGGCTCTGAACTCACAGTTCTTAACGAGGGCTTCGCTGGACTCCTCAAGACAATTCAGGGTCATTTTCACAGGCCATACACTCCCAGTGCCCTATTTCCATTCACAACCTTTTCTCTTTCTTCCTCAAACACTCTGCATTGCAGGATTTAACTCAAAGACTCTTAGAAACAAACTGTTACTCACAGCCACCATGATTGGATCCAGACAAAATACCCTTATCATTTTGGCAGGTATAGTTCCTTCACTCTGTGCTGAAGCTCCAGCAGGCACATTCCCCCTAGGTCCTGTGGCCTTCAACCCTAGTATCCAGGCCTGAATCTCCAAATTTCACTTCTCTTCTTTATTCTCCTTCTCTATGGCTCAGCAACTCCTCCATCTTACACACTCCTTGAGGGCTATGGGAAAACCCTCAAGATTCCTACTGAGTCACAGAGGCACCTCTGAGGGAAGAACCTGCTATACACATGCCGTCTGTCTTATTTTCTTCCCATACCATCTTCTTGCAAACACCATGTGGGGAGCATGTTTTATAACTCCTCTAAACCATTCCCATTTCTGGGCTGGGCCACACTGCCAGGCACTTTAATGGCTTCACTCCTTCATCCTTTTGGCAACCTTCCTGTTCTAGAGACTTCCCTTTTATAAAGAATAGGTACCCGAAACTCGGTGTGTTTGGTCGTTGGCTTGCCGGAGGACAGAGAAGTCTGGTTTTATGGTGATTCTTCTATAGAACTTTATTGTTTTAAAGCAAATATACAAAGAAACGTCTGCTTACCTCTACAGTGCTGGCAACAGAAATATAGCAGTTTATAGATTCATAAGTTTTCACTTTCTTCTACTCTCATTTGGGACCTTCCTCCTCTCTCTGGGTCTGGCATCTAATCCCTCTCCTCAGAGGAAATGCCCTACAACCAGGATTTCTTTGTGAGTGTCTTAAGGTGGATCAGGCTAAATGCCTGGTCCTGGACTTTTAAGAAGGGTCTAATGTACATTCCTTTACAGTGCCCTTGTCAAACAAACAACCCATTAATAAGAATAAGCTCCATACACTGGTGTTATCCAGAAACCAGATAGTAGCACTAGTTCCACACCAATAACTCTTGCAGGCGCTTTAGCCATTGCCCACCTTCTGCTCCTATTCCATCCTTACTCATACCTTCTAGATTCCTTACCCTTTTTTTCCATGACACACTCATCTTTCCCTTCCTCCCATTGTTCCTGTTGTCTCTGATATTGTACCCTCATCTTTTCTAGCTGTTTTCTCATTTGTGGCAGGCTCCCCCCCCGGTCTGGCCACCACAAGTCACTGTCCCTGTCTTAGAACACACATTGTAAGGAGCCATCCATACCCCTCGGTACCTCCCACCTGGAGAGTATGGATTGGATGCCTTAGATTATTTAGCCCAGCCATTTCAATACAATTTAGGGGATCAGTTTGAGGAAACAAGGGAAGAGTAAGGATGTTTCAGTTTTACACTTTAGTGAGAACTTCCAATTTCACCCAGATGGAGTTTCTTTTAGAAATGATACCTCATCTTGCACCCCTGCCAGAGGGTCCTTCTCCTACTAATTTACAGAGAGAGAGATTTTTAAGCCTGATACCCTTTAGGGGCAAAAGGGCTCTCTCCAGAGGACCTGTGAGCCTACTGTAAACCCTAGGTAGGCAAGCACCAGTGAAGGATTCTGCTGTAAGAGACAGTGCAAGCAGAAGATGTATCTAGTTTAACCTTTAAAGTATTTTTTTGGACTTTATCAGAGTGGATAAAGTATTTTTTGGACTTTATCAGAGTGGGGAAGTTTTTGGATCCCCCTCCTCCATTGGGTTTGCAGAGCTGAGAACTTGCCTAATCCCACAGATTTTTCCCCAAGAACAGTCCCCCAGAAATATCAGTAAATACAGGGTGAAAGAACCACTGAGAAAGGAAGGACAAGAGCAGGAGACCCCATAGGATCTCCATACACCAAGGAACTAGGACAGGCTGGGTGTCCGAGGAGATGACCAAAAAGTAAGATTTTTGCAGTAAAGTTGGGGACCCTTCCACTAGGATTCCCTCACAGCTGCATATTAAAAATCACCATGGGGCTACCCAGATGCCTGAAAAAAAGGATATCTACCAACCTAGAACCTCACATGTACCAACAATATTATGGAAGGATGGACTTTAATTTATGAGTATTAATCATTAAACTTTTATTTAACACCCAGATCTGGTCCTGTCTATTCAATGCAGCCTCTCACCTCATGAGAAGCACCTACAGATCATACACACACTGGGAATATTGCTACATCGTCTGGACCATAAGCGAGAGCTTCTTCCAATAAAAAGAATCCCCCACAGGGACTGAGAATCAAGGGTGGGATGGAATTGCTAGCTGAAGCAGTTCCTGAAGAAATAAATTAGTTATGGAGCAATAAACCTTCAAAAAAGGAGTTACACATTTATTTCAATGTCTCCTCAATCTTTTCTAGGACTTATTCTGGATTCTATTCCTACCACTTCTCCCAACAATCATATTCCTATTTCAGTTCTTATTAAAGCATAGTCAGTTCTTACATATATTCTAGGGCTTCCTAAACCTGTCCTGGTGACCCAACAGCCAATTGGGGTTTCAGCTTATCCACAATGAACATGCAAGAGATAGAGCTGTATGTGCTGGGTATCCAATGCATGCAGATTTATCTGATGCATGTTCATTGTAGATATCCTGAAAACCCAACTGGCTGTAGAGCCCTCAGGCAGATTTGGGAAGCTCTGAATTCTATACATCTTAATTTCCTCTCTTCTCCATATCTCAACTTTTCTGAGATGAATGATCTGCCCTTATTTCAAATCACTTTCTCTTGACCCCGAATCAGTTTCCAACTACTATGCTCTCTATCCTCTTCCACTCCTCTCCAAAGCGACATTTATCAGCAAACTCTGGACATTTTCTCATTGCTAGTGCCACTGACTCTTTCCGCTTTGTGTTTTGATCTACCTACTCCAATGAGTCTGCTCTTCACCTGCTTAATCACTGCACACAGCTAAGGGCTCATATCAATCTTGTATTCTTGTTCTCCTTGATCGTTTTGCTTCTTTTGATACAGCTAAACATCTGATTCTTCTTTTCACTCTTTTCTCACCTGATCTTTCCAGTTTCTCTTCCTATCCTCTGACAATTCTTTTAGGGTACTAATCAATAACTGCTACTCTGTACATTTCCCATTTTCTACAGGTATCCCACAGGCTTTGTCCTGGGGCCAATGCTTTTCTCTATCTACACAAATTCTTCTTTAATCTCTTCATTTAGATGCTCATATTGCACCTAATAGTCAAATCTTTTGTTCACTGTCTCACCAATCTCCCTTGGCCTCTTCCCAGCTTACTTCTTGTCTCTCTGCTGTATCCACCTGGATATACTCATGATTACTTACGCTTAATCCTCTTTCTGAACACATTCTTCTCATCCCCTCTGGTATTCTCCATTTTGAAAGATGGTGTTAACCAGCCCAACGCTAGGAGGTGCTCTGGGCTGCCACTGGACCACCAAGGAGTCTTTTAAAAGTACAGGCAAGGTCCAGGGGATTCAGAGGGGGCCCGATTAGACACCAGGGATTTAATCTATGGAAGGGGGAGCTGAGGGGTTGGATGCCTTGGGAGTGGTGGTTTGGAACAGGGGGAGAGTTTAACCAGGAGCTATATTTTGACAAAGGGGAGAGGTTTGGTATGGGAGTGGAGTGTCAGCATGCAACACTACAATTATTATTTTTTTAATTCTAGGCTGCCTCGACAGGTGGAAGGGGTGTGGGTCTTCTATGACCCCTGAGGAAATTATTAACTTTGAAAGGTGGGGCAATTTTGAGTCCTTTAATATAAGCGCGGCCCCAGACGACCATCACCTTTTTCTCCCCCTATGTCTGTGATAATTTTTCTCATTAAATTTTTCTGAAAGAAAAAATATAACAAAGATACCGCCGTGATATTTTACTGGGAGGGGCAAAATAATGTGAGCATGCTCCCCCTGTGATATTTCATCCCTCTCATGGTAAAATATTGTGACTTAGTAAATATACCCCTAAGGGGTGAATTTACTAAGTTATCAAAAAATCATTTTAGAAATATTGGGGGGGGGGGGGGGGTGTTAGAGGAAGGGGGTTAAGGTCCACCTCTCCTGCTCCCATACTACCAGGGTCTTTTTTGGGGGGTTGGAGTTATCCTAAACACCAAGGATTTTATTTTATTTGGATGGGGATGAAGGATGGGCTGAGGGGATTCTTGACACTAAAGGGCCTATTTTCACTAATAAGGTGATACCAACTGGAAAGGAGGGGAACTTTGTAGTACAACTGCCCTCATTTATTTATTTATTTATTATCTCAGCAGGTGTGTGTGGGTGGGCGGAGTTCTTCAATGCCCCCCCCCCCCCCCCCCCACCCACCTGGATCATTTTGGCTGGTGGGGCATGCAATTTTGGGCCTCTGGACATTTAAGCGATAGCGACCCTGGCTAAGATGGGTAGCCATTGCATGAGAAGGACCAGTACCACAGTGCGATTTTTGTCATGCATTTGTGCTATGATAAAAAATATTGCACCATGGTAATGCTGCAATAATTTGTTGGGGAGGAGCCCAACATTGTGGCGATACCCCTTCTACAATAATTGGCCTCTCCTGTAATAAACTATTGAAGCTTAGTAAATCTCCCTCTATGGGCCAGATTCATTAAGACTTTTCTCCCATTTTGGGTCTATGGGAAATACCCTTAGTGAATCAGGTTTGTGATTTGTTTGCAGTTGTGTTGCATTTGCTTTGAATTATTTTTTTGTGCTTATTGTAGTTTCTGTTAAATGATTTTTTGTTTTGTAACCTGCTTTGAGTCAGAGCAGATAGCAGGCAATCAAAACGATAAAAAAAATAAATAGAATGTTTGTGTGCTCACATTAATGTCTTCTATAACGCCTTTAATATGTATTGTAATGCATTCCAACATAGCTCACTATTTTTATCATACATAAGAGGGTCTTAATGCACAATCTGAAACTTACTGTGTAGTCCCTAGTCATAACTAAGGAGTTAGCCAGTTAGATCAATGGGACAGAAAACTGTCTCGCCATTGAATAGCTAAATACAGCCACCTATGGCCATATATACTAAGCATTGTTTCAATAACTTCAAAATGAGGTGGCTACATTTAATTGCTCAAAATGTGTGTGTTCTGGGGCCGAATCCTCAGAGTACGTGTCATGCATTGAAAAAGAAAAGGTGCCATCCTGCAGAGCAGCCAGCGCACAAAAAGCACTAAGTCTCAGGTGTCTCAGTGCTGTCAACATAAAAGTCAACAGTGCCATTCATGCATGGTACATTGGCACCATCGATGCATAAGTCCATGGCACCATCGACTCATCAACATTAAAGCAATCAACGCTGTTGGTGCAAAAATCTTCAATGCACTCGATGCTTCGAGCCCCAGATTGTAAATCACATCAATCTTTGACCCCTATACTATCAGGATTGGACTGCTCCAGGAGTAAGACATATGTCAATGCTTCAAACATAGCTCTATCCCAGATTACACAAGATTTTAACAGGAGTAGAGGATGATATGATACTTCTAACCACATCAATTATTAGAACCCTAATGCTATCAAAATTAATGGAACAAGAGCTATGCCTGGAGACTCCAGATTCCATTTGCTCTCTGGTGCCCCTCTCTCTAATTGGCCTCCAATTCAAATTTTGCAGAGTTTAGAAGATGAGCAGGATTCTATAATTGTATCAGAAGATGATGTACTACTACTATGAAGGCTTTCCAACCTCTCCTTTCCAGGCTGTTGGATCTAGTCTCATGAGAAGGAATTCCAATATCTCTGGTTCAAATAGATGCATCATCAGAAACCCTGCCAAGTGGTTCTAGCCCATGGCAGTCACTTTCAGCAGAGTCCAGCCAATCAGAGGATGAACACCTCCTCAATAGCTTACTTCATCATTGGGGTTCTGTATTAGTGTTCGCTCACCTCCAAAATCTGAAAAGGGATCTTCTGCCAGAGCCTTCAGAACACTCCACTGGAAGACTTTCCTATGCCAAATTTCTGGACAAGTTCAGAAAAGGGCTTGAAGTTAATATGTGCAAGGAAAAAGATCCCAGCATGAAGATTTTTGGTCTTCTCCAAATTTTGGACAGCGCAACTAGCAGATATTCCCTTTTATGACATTCGACAAGAATTACAAACAAGGATGCTGAAAATCCTACCTCCTGGGCTCCAGTTGCAAAGAAATTAGACCTCAAACACAGAGTGCAAAAATCCCTGGAACTTGGGATAGGGGAATTATCTCAATCTGTTATTGTAGAATTAGCTCTTAAAACTGTGAAGAAAACAAAAGTATACTTGAATACTTCACCAGGAAAGGATTACAAATTATTTGACAATTTTGGAAAATGCATGGATTTCGGTCCACCAATTCTATATGGTTCAATTCTTGATTGTATTCAGAAACTGAAGCTTTTCTTCCCATCCTCTGAAGGTGAAGTCATGCACTTTCAGCCACTTCCAGATGCTAAAGTATGATTACACCATCTTATTTGCTCCATTTATGAGGTGTTCAACACCATAGCACACACCTCAACAGCGTCAGAGCACAATACATGGCTTGGTTGAGAGCCAGCAGCCTCCACAACAATGTCCACACGTTTTTGGATGTCCCATGCTAAGGTGATCACTTTTTCGACAAAAGAAACAGTTGCTCAAATAAAGTAGCAACATGTAGTGGTCCAGTCCCTGTTAATGGGACCAGAACAACATCTTTCTGCAAAATGCTCTTACTACTCTTTTAAAAGACAGTATTAGTAGAGATATCTCTTTCGGCAATTTCAAAGATACCAGACACAACCACTATTTCCACAGCAGCAGCAGCAGCTTCCTACATGCACTAGACAGCACAAATACTGTAATCTAAACTGACTCAGCAATTTCAGTCCAAGCTTGGATCAAATTTTTGACCGCACTCCAAACCCAGCAACAATCTCTCCAGAAGGGTGGGAGGATCCAGAACTTCTTGGAGAAATGGCTCAAGATCATCAAGTATCACTGGGTTCTCAATATTGTGGAGTCTGGATACCACAAGCATTTCTTATAGCTTCCACTACTACCTCATGGCTCAGCCTTCAATTCGGATCCACCTGGAAGTGGAGTCGCTCCTTAAACAATGCTCAACAGAACCTGGTTTACCCCATCACCATGGCCAAGGGTTCTACTCCTGTTACTTCCTAATCCCCAAAACATCTGGGGACTAGAAACCCATCCTGGATTTAAGAAGCATGAACAAGAATATAATTAATGTCTTTAATTATATCTCTCAGTGACATTATCAATATCACTCAGTGACATTAAATCTTTCAAAAAGGAACTCAAAACCTGGTATTTCAACCTTACCTTCCGCGACTGAGTCGGCTAAGCCACCCACAACCCCTCGCTTCTTCCCCCTCTTCCTTCCTACTCCCGCACATCTCTCTCTATCTCCCCCTTCCTACCTCTCCCCCCGCCCCATACACTCCCCCACACCCCGTCCCACCTCTTTTCTTCCTCCCAAATGCATCCTACCCACAATTACCCCACTCCTCTTTGAGTCCCGCCCTCTACCCCCCATGTTACTTGATTTCACCATTTGTTATAAAGTGCTCTATCCAGTTTGTAATCGTTGTTCCCCCTTGACCTCACCCTAATTCAGTTCTCTGCTAGGGTGTCCCAGTGTTACCAATTTGTTACCAATTTATATAAGTTGTTATCTTGTAAACCGGAGTGAAGGCAACCCGCTATACTTCGGTATATAAAAGCCTCTAAATAAATAAATAAATAAAGAATATACTCTTGGAGAAATTCAAAATGATCTTTCTCTACATGATTCTTTCCTTCATTCAGAAAAGGGAATGAATATGTGATCTAGATCTGAAGGGTGCTTATGTATTCGCATACATCCCACCCACTGGCATTACCTATTCTTCATAGTGGACTCCTCCCACTAACAATATACAGAGTTCCCCTTTGGCCTATCAGCAGCACAGAGAGTATTAACCAAATGCCTAAAGATAGCAGCAGTGAACCCCAGACAACAAGGCATCCGAGTTTTTCTATATCTGGACAACTGGCTTGCTATAGCAAACTCTCAGGAAGGAATGTTAACCTCCCTGAAAATATCAATACAATTGCTTTAATCATTAGGATTCCTGGTGAATTTCAAGAAATCTTCTCTAATTCCCTGCCATAAAATTAAATTTATTGGAGCCAGGATAGACTCTCCAAGAGACAGCTTATCTCCCAATAGATTGAGCAAACACTCTCAGATCCCTAGTGTACATCCTGTTGAATATGATCAGCCACCAGACAGAGACATAGTGGCTGTTCTTGGCCAAATGGCAGCAGCAATATATGTGGTTCTACTCACCCGTATTCACATACAATTACTGCAGTGGGGTCTTCATTCCCAATGGGACCAACTCACTCAACCTTTAACAAACAATGACAGATTTCGAAAGAAATGGAACAGGAATTATGCTGGTGATTAGATCTCTTCATTGTTCAGGAAGGAGCACCCTTTCAGCTACCTCCTCATAAGTAACATCGGCAATGGATGACTCCACAAAAGGTTGGGGGTGCCCACACAGGCCCCTTTAAAACAATTCCAAATCAACCTCCTAGAATTGAGAGTGATCAGGTATGCTCTGACAACCTTTGCTTGCTTCCTCCAGGGTAAGAGCATTCTCATTCAAACCAATAAGCAGGTAGCCATATTCTACATGAACAAACAAGGAGACACAAGATCATGGACTCTTTGTCAAGAAGTGATAAAGATATGGGAATGGACATGCAGACATCAAGCTGTCTTGCAAGTAACCTACCTACCAGGGGTGTCCCAAAACATTGGCAGACCACCTCAGCAGAGTATTTCGACTACACAAAATGTCTCTAAAGCAACTGACATCTGACAAACTATTCAGTTTGTGAGGACTTTCAGCCATCTATCTATTTGCGTTAGAGCAAAACAAAATTGGAAATGTTTTGCTTCATTCTTCCCGGCAGACAGCTCTACTCAGGATGCTTTTCTGCTCAACTAGAATGCAGATCTCATGTACGCTTTTCTACCAATACCTCCGACAGCCAGAATGGTGCAAAAAGTTATTAAATACTGGGCCAGACTGATTCTCATAATGCCAGCAAGGCCCAGACAAGTTTGGTTTATGTTTTTAAGTTCCAATATGGAACTTAAGATCAAGGAACAAAGGACTCCTCAAAACCCCGCCTGCCAGAAGTACTCGTCTAAAATCAACACAGGAAAGAGAAATATCCATCGCTAGCCCTAAACTATGGAACTCATTACCAAGTGGAATTAGAAATCCACCAAGCATTAAAACGTTCAAAAAAAGAGTTAAAAACCTGGCTTTTCAGAAAAGCATACGCAGACTCAATTATGACACAAGAGAATTAAATTAATATAATATATATCCCAAGTCTTTGCATTAGAATGTTCCAATTGTAGTTTTTTTCTTTTTATTTCTGTAAGCATTTTGAAATTGCATTGACGATAATGTTGTAACATACCGAAAGATTATGTAAACCATTATTTTGTAAAACTTTACAAATGTATGTAAACCGTTGCAATAGCGAAACCAAATGACAGTATACAAAACTCTTTAAATAAATAAATAAAATAAAATAAATAAATGTATCTGGTTCAACTATCTGTCAGGCCTCTGATCCCTCTCGGATCAAACTAATCATTTATTGATTCAAGTAGAGGGGCGTCTATTTCATCCAACCCTCTCCTTCAGCTTCACAACCTGGATATTGAATGCTCCATAAGTGTCAAATTCTCCCTACCTAAAAGGTATGAGGACATTACGCTGTCTGCCAGGATACGTTCACATGTGAACCCAAAGACTTGCTAAACTATTTACTCACTCTTTCAGCATCACATCTTGTTACCTCATTTGTGACAATACGTCTCAGTGCCGTAGCAGCTTACCATACATAAATTGAGAGTAAGCTAATCTCTACTCATTATTTGGAGGTTGATTTTAAAAGAGATGCTTATGCAAAAATGCCCATATATGCGCATATGTGGGCCACGCATGAGCAACGCAAATTTAAAAAAAACTCAAAGTACGTGCATATATACTGGTATGCGTTATCAAAAATAACAGAGCAGAAAAGGGGTGGGGCCTGGGCATTCCTTTGTGGGGCCAACAGTTATGTGTGTGACTCTGTATTGTAAAACTGGAGACCGTGGCATGCATCGACTTGTTATCCAGGTAACTTTACTGCTGCTCCAGATGAGGAGCAAGTCTGTAGATCTCGAGTTTCAGGGCTTACAAAATAGGATGAGGGGTCTGGGTCAACTGGGGGTGTGCAGGATGAAGAAACAGAGGGGTCTGAAAGATCTCGATATTAACTGGAAAAACTGGTGGATTAATTGGAAAAACTGGGTTGTCCCTTGCATGAGCATGTTTTAAAATCTGCCTACATATGCGCATTAAAGCCAACAAAATCCTATGGAAGACACACATGCAAGCTGTGCTTGATTAATCTCTTAAAATTATAAGCATACTTTCACGTGATAGATGCATTTTAAAACACACATAAGAACATGCCATACTGGGTCAGACCAAGGGTCCATCAAGCCCAGTATCCTGTTTCCAACAGGGGCCAATCCAGGCCATAAGAACCTGGCAAGTACCCAAAAACTAAGTTTATTCCATGTTACCGTTGCTAGTAATAGCAGTGGCTATTTTCTAAGTCATCTTAATTAATAGCAGGTAATGGACTTCTCCTCCAAGAACTTATCCAATCCTTTTTTAAACAGAGCTATACTAACTGCACTAACCACATCCTCTGGCAACAAATTCCAGAGTTTAATTGTGCGTTGAGTGAAAAAGAACTTTCTCCGATTAGTTTTAAATGTGCCACATGCTAACTTCATGGAGTGTCGCCTAGTCTTTCTATTATCTGAAAGACTAAATAACTGATTCACATTAACCCGTTCTAGACCTCTCATGATTTTAAACAGCTCAATCAACCCTCAGCCTTCTCTTCTCCAAGCTGAAAAGTCCTAACCTCTTTAGTTTCCTCATAGGGGAGCTCTTCCATTCCCCTTATCATTTTGGTCGCCCTTCTCTGTACCTTCTCCATCGCAATTATATCTTTTTTGAGATGCAGCGACCAGAACTGTACACAGTATTCAAGGTGTGGTCTCACCATGGAGCAATACAGAGGCATTATGACATTTTCTGTTATATTCACCATTCCCTTCCTAATAATTTCCAACATTCTGTTTGCTTTTTTGACTGCCGCAGCACACTGAACCGACGAATTTAATATGTTATCCACTATGACGCTTAGATCTCTTTCTTGGGTGGTAGCACCTAATATGGAACCTAGCATTGTGTAACTATAGCATGGGTTATTTTTCTCTATATGCCTCACCTTGCACTTATCCACATTACATTTTATCTGCCATTTCGATGCCCAATTTTCCAGTCTCACAAGGTCTTCCTGCAATTTATCACAATCTGCTTGTGATTTAACTATTCTGAACAATTTTGTATCATCTGCAAATTTGATTACCTCACTCGTCATATTTCTTTCCAGATCATTTATAAATACATTGAAAAGTAAGGGTCCCAATACAGATCCCTGAGGCACTCCACTGCCCACTCCCTTCCACTGAGAAAACTGTTCACAAATATGCACACGTGTGATCATTTTAAAATTAGCATGTTAGTATCTAAATTCATTAGCATACTAAACCACCAGTTGTAAAAGCACTGGTACCATGGGACCCAAATCTAGTTCTAGTACAACTGATGAAGCCCAGTTTGAACCACTGGAGTTGGCTTCACTCAAGCCAGAAGAGTCAGTGAACTTCAGACCTTAGTTCATTAAACTCCTTATATACAATTCTTCTACAATAGAATAGTACACCACACTCATCCTAAGTTTCTATTTAAAGTAGTATCAACTTTTCATATTAATCAATCCATCGTGCTATCCATGTTCTTCCTGAGGCTATATGCTCATAAAGGTGAAAAGCCCTTCACATTTTGGACTGTAAAAGGGCACTGGCCTACTACAAGAGAAGAACTAAGCCTCATCGTTAAGCTTCTCAGCTCTTTATTTCCTATAATCTTAACAGACTAGGAATAGTAGTGGCCAAATATATAATGCTCAACTGGCTAGCAGACTGCATCACATACTGCTACACTAGCAGGCTTACAGATCACAGATACCATCAAGGATCATCAAATCAGAGCCATGACTGCTTCAGTAGCTTATTTACAAGCAGTATCACTTGAAGATATCTGCAAAGCTGCAACATGGTCATTAGTGCACACCTTTGTGTCCCATTACTCTCTGGCCAACCTCTCACAGAGTGACAGTGAATTTGGACAATAAGTTTTGCATAGCCTGTTCACACATTGGTCCACTCTCCATGGTGGGGTCCAGGTTGCTTACTCAGTAAATGCTATACTGTAACCATCAGCTTGTGACTCCCCACATTGCATGCCTAATTCAGCCCTGTTTATCGATGGCAATAGCAAATTTGTTAACCGTAGATAGGATGAGTTAGCCATGCTAAATACTTGTCCGCCTTCCTGGAGATTTGACTACCTAGCTGTAAAATCAACTAAGGGGGTTCACGAGGCAATGTCTGCAAGGGAACTTTCACACTTTCTCATTAGAGAAAAGCTCTACTAGCTGAGAGGTAGGTCTGTTCAGTGCCGCCAGATGACAATACCCACATGTCATGGCTAATTCATCCTATCTATATAAAACATCGCTTATGGTAAGCAAGTATGGTGGAAAAGAACTAGTACATACACACTAGAACTATTACATATACTTTTTCAAGTAGAGTTCTGACAAACTTTTACTTAATCACCAACTACTTCAGTGTTTCATGCATCCTGAGTAAATTTTAACTGTAAGAAAATAAAGAATCAGTGTGATGCATGACTTCCTTTTTCTTTTCTATTTAAGCTAAAGGACTATCAATTTAGGAATGAGACATGTTTTCAAAGTAACTACAAAAACAACTGTACTGCAGCTTGGAAGTCCATATTCAGCTGTTGTGCGACTCAGCTAGTGGCTAGCTGGCAGCCACTGACCTCATCCAAATATTTAAAACTTGCCACCTAGCCGGATATGTGGGAACTTATTCAGCTAAGTGGCACTGAATATCGGCCTCTTGGTGTACTTGCTTGAATTATAGTTTCAATGCCATAACATAGTAAAACAGTAGAATGTCAGTGTCAAACTAGAATTTTGCATCACATGAAAATTCAGTCCCTATGCTTTCAGTCACTATGCTTTCTTTCATTACAACTGCAAGCCTGCAATTTTTGTTTCTAGCCCAAACTGGATTTATTGTAGGTTATAATGACTTTTTTTGGATCAAAGATGAAAATAATAATTTAAAAAAATGTTGCAGTACATGTGTTTTCAAAACCACAGAGGTCTCTTCCTTCAGAGATGACAAACTAGTTTTCTCCAAGATGAATAGAAATATTAATACTCTGCCCTCTAGTCAAATTAATTCTTAATAATTTCCAAATATAAATCACGACTGCCATATTCATACTACAATAACAGCAGCTGAGAAAAACAAACATTTTTCTCCCAATTACAAAATGAAAACATTAGTGACAAGCAAGCATCACGTTCTCAGCCATAGCTAAAATCAAAACACACATCAGAAGGTTGCTTCATTTCTTGTATGCATAGGTTTTTATACCCTTCCAAGCACTAGAATCCCAGATCAGAATAATGATAAATTATACAAACAGTAGGCAATATAATTTTCCTCCTATTTAGAAAACATATTTTAAGGTATCAACCTTCTGTTGTAGTACAGCAAAAGGGCATATATTTTTTACTAAAGAATTTTTTTAGTGCTCTAGCCAAGTATCAATTTAAACACTGGTACCCAATACATTTTGATTTATTCTCAGTGGCATGTACTAAAGTTAAACTGGCTTACTTACAGGAATCATCCAGTTGGCAAGATCACCATACTTTGACACCTGCATTGCACCAAGCATCGTCAGGTTCACATGACCCCTGTGAAAGGATGAAGGTTGTTAAAATTTAAAGCCACAAATCCATGAACAATAATATCAAATAATATACTGAAATAGAATGAACTGAGCCTACAGTATTCTTTGGCACTGGTGCATAAATAACACTAGCTTATTTAGCATGTTTTATTTGCCTCAAACTGTGTTGTTATTTCTTTAGGTGTGGGCAAGGGGTAAGGGGGAGGTAGGTGATGAGAGCAATCAATAGCAGAAGTAATCTTTTTTTCAGAATATTAAGCAAAATGTTTCTTAGCTTTTTAGTTGTATTCGTGCCTTTGCTGCTATTTAAATAAGAGTTTTCTTTTAGATTTTCTAAATATATTTTTACTATTTTAATAAACAAGCCTTCATGGTGTAAAACTCCCATGTAACAAAGCAAAATGCAAACCTCAAGATCGAAGACACAATCACAAGGTCAGGAAAATGCTCATCAGGCTCAATAACCCACAAATCTGCTGCTAGATTTCCTGTTAGTTGCCTGATGACTTAAAAGGCCCCCAGCATCACTTAAACCTTAGTACCTGCAAAAGGTCATATGGATGTGCATAGAAAAAAAATTCAGTTTGGTTTGTTCATTTGATTCGTTTGGCTCAGTGATTCATTTTGTTTGGTTTGGGGCCAAAAGATGTATCCATTTTTTCCTCCTGAGTCATTTGGCCATTTGTTTCCCATTAAAATCAGTGGGGAAAGCAATCCACCCTGTTTTGACTCTTAAAATTGGGGTTTTATATCAAAGTTTTATTGAAACTTGCAGGCAGACATCAGACTGGGATAAAGTGGTATAAAAAACAGCATGAATAGCCCCAGGCACCATGAAAGGGCAAAGCATCCTAAACAGCAGCATTAACACCCCATGGCACCTTGAAAAGAGGAAAGCAGCACCAACAGTGGCAATACTACCTCTAGGCTCCAAAAGAGGGGCAAAGGGCACCAACAGTGGCATGAACACCCCCCCAAAGCACCATGAAAAGAAGAAAGCAGCATCAGAAGTGGCAGGAACACCTCCTTGCACTGATAGTCAAAGCAGCACAAACAGATGCTGATAACAGGTGCTGGATGCAGTGAAAGATTCATTCTAAGGATGAAGAAGCCACATTGACTGCATGTTCAGGACAGAATGCAGTTTAAAATTCTTGCTCTGCTTCACCAAGCTATTTACAGTGAAGGATTTTATTGCCTTTCTAATCTTAGCAAACCCTATGTTGCCTTGCGTTCATTACATTCCTCAAGCAAAAGTTGTTGGATAGTCGTAACTTAAAGAATACAAATTACAAGAAACTCAAAATAGGGCATTTTCAATTATGGGCTTGGTATTGTAGAACCTAGAGAGTGAATTAAGAGAAAAGGCTGATTATTTGAACTTTAGAAAGAAAATGAAAGCTAAGGTCTATGAGCAAGACACTGAGATTTCTTTGCAGTTTTATTTTTCAGTTTTTTTGAATAATTAATTCTATTTATATTTTACTGTTTATTATGTTTATCTAATAGTTTTTATCCACATTTTGTAAATGTAATGATGTAATTGGCATTGAACAGTAGGTTCACAGGAATCAGGCCTTGTTTTTGTTTTTTTTTTGCTTGAGGATACAATCTAAAATGGGTGGTGTAATCCAAAGGCTAAATACTGGCCAAGACCAATAGTCAGTAAGTACCGTAAGGAAATTTAAAAAGAACTCTGAAGACAAAAGGAGCAGAGGCAAAAATATCCAAAGGTACCAAGAGGGGCTCAAAGCAGCAGGAGCAGTGGTGTTAAACCCCCAAACCAAAGGTAAAGAGCAATGTAGCAAGAGGTGCATGAAAAATCCAAGGCCCCAAACTAAGAGCAAAGGAGCATCAATATTGGCATGAAGACACCAATAAAATGAACATCACAAGGCATGCCAAGACAGTGTTCAGTGTAACGTAGCCCAAACAGGCATGAATATCCTAAAGCACATGAAAGGGGCAAAGCAGTATCAATGGTGGCAAGAACATCCAAAGGGTTAGAGTGAGGGGTATGGGACCTCATGGGGGGTTTTAATATTATAATACACCTAGTAGTGTGGAATTATGCACACACAGCAGACAGTGGCATTAACACCCCCAGAAACAGAGAGGAGAAGAGAGAGTGCAGTGATCAAGACGTCAAGATACGGAATGAGGTGTAAGACAGCAATAAGAGTGGCATCAATATGCCAAGGCACGGAGTGAAGAGTGGGACAGCAAGCACAGTGGCATAAATACCCCAAGGCATCAAAAGAGAGGCAAAGGGCACCAACCACAATGGCATGAACAGCCCAAGGTGAAGTGAAGCAAAGCAGCATCAACATTGCCATGAATGTCATAAGGCATCACGAGAGAGGAAAAGCAGTACCAGTTCTCCTCAAAGGCACCATGAGAGGGCCAGCAGCAGGCTGCGCAATTATAATGGTAGAACAACTTAGCAAAGTGCTGAATCAGGAGACAGGCAGGCTGGGAGGAATTTTTTTGTTTTATTTTTGGGGCCAAAATATCCGAGTACTGCAAGCGTGCTACTTCAAAACAGCAAGGTGATAAACCAAGAGAGAGGCAGGGAATTGAGGACAAGCCAAGGCAGCAGAAGCAGACTGAGCAGCAGCAGAAGGAAGGTTCCAGGATTTTATTTATTTATTTATTTAGCAGTTTTTTATACCGACCTTCATAGTAGATAACCATATCGGATCGGTTTACATTTTAACAAAGGGTAAAACTGAGGTAACAATTCTGGTAAATAATAGATAACAAAGGAAAAGGAATAAGTCAAAGTTACAATCAACAAGGTATGGAAAACTTGGAGGCTTAAAGACAAGCTGGAAGGAAGATAGAGGCAGGAAGAATAAATATAACATGATACGAATAATTTAACGGGTTAGAGCATATGCTTTAACCAGGAAATGCCAGTGTCCATTGTTCAGGAGGAAGTGTGTCAAAGTCCTTGTAAGAAGTGAGGCTCAAACTAGTGATTATCCGGTGGATCTGGGAAGGCTTGGTGAAAGAGCCACATCTTTAGTCTTTTTCTGAAGGTTAAGAGGCAGGGTTCCAATCTGAGATTTGCTGGGATATTGTTCCAGATAGCTGGGCCTGCAATTGAAAAAGCTCTGTCTTTGGTCGTAGAGAGGCGAGTGGCTTTAGTAGGGGGAAATTTCAGAGTGCCTTTGTGGATATCTCTTGTTGGTCTGTTAGAGGAGTGGAGTTTGAAAGGGATATCCAGGTCGAGTTGGAGTTGCTGATGGATGGTTTTGTGTATTAGGGTAATAGATTTGTACAGGATTCTGAAATTTACTGGTAACCAATGTAGGTTTCTGAGGACGGGGGAGATGTGTTCACCGCGGCTGGTGTTGGTCAGCAGTCTCGCTGCCGCATTTTGTAACATCTGCAGTGGTTTGGTGGTAGATTTAGGGAGGCCTAGAAAAAGGGCACTGCAGTAATCTATTTTGGCGAACAGAAGAGCCTGGAGGACTGTCCTGAAGTCTTGGAAAAATAAGAGTGGTCTCAGTCGTTTCAAAACCTGTAGTCTGAAGAAACTGTCTTTGGTAGTTGTGTTGACCATTTTTTTAAGGTTTAGACGATTGTCTATTATTACCCCAAGGTCTCTAACGTGCGTACAGGTGATGTGAGCATTGTGCGGTGAAGGTGGAGGAAGATTGTTTTCATTTGAAGAGATGAAGAGAAGTTCCGTCTTTGAGGCATTGAGGACCAAGTTTAAGCTGTTGAGTAGATTAGTAATGGATAGAAGACAGTTATTCCAGTAGGTGAGAGCTTTTGAGATGGATTCTGTTATTGGGATTAGAATCTGTACATCATCTGCGTACAGATAGTGAATTAGGTTGAGGTCTGTCAGTAGTTGGCAGAGGGGGAGGAGGTATATATTAAAGAGGGTTGGAGATAAGGAGGATCCTTGTGGTACGCCAAGGGAAGATTTTGTTAGAGGTGACTCCTTGTTATTGATTTTGACTTTAAAAGTCCTATTGCTGAGAAAGGACCTGAACCAGTTGTGGGCTGATCCGGAGATGCCGATATCCTCAAGGCGATCCAGGAGGATGGTGTGGTTGACTGTGTCAAATGCCGCCGAAATGTCTAACAGAACTAATAAGAAGGAATGTCCTTTGTCTAATCCCATTATAATATGGTCTGTAAGCGAAATGAGGAGGGTCTCCGTGTTGCGTGATTTCCGGAAGCCATATTGCGAGGGGTATAGGATCTTATGGTCCTCTAGATATTCTGAAAGCTGGGTGTTTACCAGTTTCTCTGTAAGTTTGGCAACGAATGGTAGATTGGAGATGGGTCTAAAGTTGGCTAGTACATTAGGGTCTAGATTGTGTTTCTTGAGGAGGGGCTTAAGAGAAGCAGTTTTTAGGCTGTCTGGGTAGCTTCCTTGAGTTAGAAGGCTGTTAATAATATTTGTTAGAGGTCCTGAGATTGTGTCTGGAATAAGCAGCAGGAGTCTTGATGGGATATTATCAGCCGGATGACTAGATGGTTTCTGTCTTTTTAGAATGGATTCAATCTCTTTGGTGGAGATTAATTCGAAGCTGTCCAACTTAGGTTTAGCGAACAAATTGAAATTCTCATCTGATTTGAGAGGTGTTGTATTAGGAGGAAGGAGGGCGAGAGTATTTAGGATCTTCAGTTGAAAAAATGAGGCGAGTTCATTAGCCTTGGATAGAGCTTGTTTGTCTGGAATAGGTGGCGGGGTTGATTTAGTTATTTGTGTTACGTAAGCAAATAGGGCCTGGGCGTCATACTGGTAGTGGTGTATTTTGTTGGCGTAATATTCCTTTTTTTTTTGTAGTATGCAGGTCCTATAGCGATGTAAGAAACCCTTGTATGCTGAAAGGGTAGTTGAGTTGGGGGTTTTTCGCCATCTATTTTCTTTATGGCGTAAGTCCTGTTTCATCTGTTTTAGTTCGGTGCTGAACCAAGGTAGATTCCCCCTTTTTTTGGATTGATTGTTTTGGAGGTTATTGGGCACCATTTGTTTGCGACTGCTTCAGTAATTGTTTGCCAGGAAGATAGGGCTGAGTCGGGATTAGACAGGTCCAGGTTGGAGAGTTCCTTGGAGAGCTGCTCGCTGAGTATATCAGATGGACATGATTTCCTGAATTGAATGGTGGAAAGGATCCAAAGACAAGGATCCAAAGACATGGTGGAAAGGATCCAAAGACATCTAGAGAGGGGCAGGGGAAAAGAAGTTTTTCTTTTTTTTAATGTTTTTGTTTTGGGGCAAAGGAAGCAGAGCATGCAAAACTCTTATCAGGCATATTCATTATGGTTATCCTGAAAACCAGGACTGTTTATGGCTTTCTAGGACCAGAGTTGGCCACCCCGGGACTATGGGGATGACTTTGCCTAGGATGGCTCGTGGGGAAATGACACCCTCTGTGACATCCTTGAAAGACTTCAAGTATCATGTCATCATCTGTAGCCAATCCTGATGCCCCAGGGAGTGAGCCATGCCTATCTCAAAAGTTACATTTTCCTTTCAACTTCAGCTTTAAAGAAAAATCATTGCCGATCCTTGCTGGTGCCAGCTAGAACAGGCTGATTAAAAAAAGCTAGTCTTCGATTGGTCCCGCTTCTTCCTTGTCCCTTTCCATCCAGACTCTGTTCTGTCTGGCTTGCCTTGCGTAGCAAAAAAAAGAGCAGTTTTGCTTGTCTCAAACTTGAATGGGATCCGAAAACAAATGCAAATGAAGATTTCCATTATTTTCAGAAGCACCGTCCATTTCTTTAGTTTTAAACGAAAAAAATGAAAATGACACATTTCATTTTGGATTACTTATTAATTTCAAACAAATACACATTCCTAAAAGGGTATATATCTCATTTAACCTCCTTCACCATTACCAAAATATATTTGAGATTTCAGCTCATTACTCAACATGTGCAGATGGATGAGTCACCCATCCCATGCACATTCCCTTACCATCAGCTGAATAAAGACACATCCAGTCAGGCAATTCAATCAGCACATAAGAAATCATAGCAGAACAGTGGATATTAACAATAGTAATCAAAGATATGGCCTTTGCTTATAAGCTAGCTTCAAGACGTTACCAGCACTAAACTATATGTATGATACATGCCAATGCTATTTAATTAAGAATGCTATTGGATGCAGCTGCAGAAGCCATCCTGCTGCTACTGAAATGTTGTGTTTCCATGAATCCTTGGCTAGTATCCCATTTCATAAAAGTCCATGGTACTGCATCTTGCAACGACAATATCACATTCTTTGCCGCCCAAGTGTAAAGAATCATTGAAGTTGCATCAGATCCTCATTGGCTATTATGAAGCTAAGCACAGTAAAAAGAACCATTTACTCCATCCCTCAGCTGTTGTGATTGCTCGCTCAACTTATGAGTATGCTTCACATGCTGGTGACCCTGCAGCTAATGCTGCAACCGGACCATCCTTCTTCCACAGAGGTACAGGATAGCCATTTCGAAAAAAAGGGTCTGGGTGTTAAGACTCAACCATGGGCTGACTCATACCGCCATGACCTATATTTCTGCCCCTAGACCCTTAATTTGAAACTTTCCCCTAGGTTACCTCCCTCTTCAGACCTTCATCTTTCTTTATCCCTTCTTCTACCCTATCCTGTCCCCCCCCCCCCCCAACTGCCTCCCCCACCCTATCCCCTTTTCCCTAGGGTGCCCCATCTCTTGCCCATTTAGATCCTTGCATACCTGGTGAGTCGCAGGAATCTTTGCACATCTCATTCCCTTCTGTGTACTGCTGTTTTCAGTACTTCTTGTCAGAATGTAGACTCATAACAATTTATTTTATTTAATACCAATTTTTTACCCTCACTTTCTACCATTCCAGGCATAAAAGTCACATAAAAGCAAAATAAAAACAAAAATTGTAACCAGTACAGATAACAAACCAGATTCTTCCCTGAATGCCATCCTATTTCTATGACTTCAATGATCCTCATCATATCCCAGACTTATGTTATAAAAAATCACTTCAGTTCCAACTTCTCTCAAATTTCAAAATATATCCAGCTAGCCTGACTCTTCATACTTTACACATGTGTGCACTTATCTATTTCACTCTTGAATTTTATAGACCTCTGTCATATATCCCTTCAACTGTCTTTTCTGCAAGTTGAAGAGCCCTAACCTCTTTAGCTTTTCTTCACTGGGGAAGCAGTTCCAGTCCTTTATCATTCTGGTTGTCCTTCTCTGTATCGTTTCTAGTTCTGTTGCAACTTTCTGAGATGCAGCAACCAGAATTGAACAAATATTCTAGACACAGTTGCGCCATGGAGTGATACAGACGTATTATGATATTCTCCATTTTATTCTCCATCCATTTTCTAATAATTCCTAACATTCTGTTTGCTTTTTTGACCACTATAACGCACTGGGCTGAGGGTTTCAACATATTTTCCAAGAGGATGCCTAGATCCTTTTCCTGGGTGCTAACTCCTAATATAGAACTTAATATTGTATAACTGCAAATTTAGATTATTTTTCCTTATGTGCATCGCTTTGCATTTGTCCACATTAAATTCCATCTGCCATTTGGATGCTTAATCTTTTAGTCTTACAAGGTACTCCTGCAATTTCTCACAATCTGCTTGTGATTTAACAACCTGGAATAATTCTGTGTCATCTGCAAATTTGATCATCTCACTCATTGTTCCCTTTTCCAAATCATTTATAAATATATTTGAAAGCACCAATCCCAGAACAGATCCTTTTAACTCTGTCCATTGAGAAATCTTTTAACCAGTTCGCTATCATAAATAGAATGTTGCGTTCTTTTCCATGTCTTTTTAATTTCTTGAAGAGTGTTTCATGAGGATTCACCTTTATCCATGTTTATTAAACCATCAAAAAAATACCTACAGAACCTGAAGTACCTGAAAGGTGGAAAATAAATTAAATAAATAAATAAAATAAAATGTAGCATATTGGTGAGACAAGATTTCCCGTGGGTAAATCCATGTTGGCTGTATCCTATTAAACCATGTCTATTCATGTATCCTGTAATTTTATTTATTACAATAATTTCTACAATGTTTCCCAGCACTGACATCAGGCTCACTGGTCTATAATTGCTCAGATTACCCTGGAGACCTTTTTAAAGATTGACGTTTCAATGGCCATCCTCCAATGTTCAAGTACAATAGACAATTTAAATGATAGGTGACAAATTACTAGCAATAGAGCTGCAATTTATTTTTTGAGTTCTTTTAGAACTCTGGGATGTAAATCACTTGCAGCATGTGATTTGCTACTCTTTAGTTATTATTATTTATTGAATTTAATATATCACCTGTAAGAATTTACCTGTAAGAATGTATCTAAGCAATTTACAAGAAAAATAATAAACAAAAAAATCCAATCAAAGATATACAGACTAAAAGAAAGATCATGCAACAAAATAAATATCCAATAAGACATGGCCCAGTAGGTAATACTGATAATTTCTGCATTAAGGTTTAACAATCATAAGCCTGACCAAAGAGCCAAGTTTTAACTGCCTTCTGAAACTTCATAAAATTTGTCAATTTCTCACTTACATCTTCCAGATTCATCGTGATTTGTTGCAATTTTTCCAAATCATCACCATTAAATACCATTTCCAGCATGGGTATCTCTCCAACATCCTCAAAGCAAAGAATTAATTTAGTCTTTCCGCTATGGCCTTGTCTTCCTAAGTGCTCCTTTCACCCCTTTATCATCCCAATTGATTCCCTCACAGGCCTCCTGCTTCGGATGTACTTGAAAAAGTTTTTATTATTAATTCTTGCCTCTACTGCAAGCTTTTTTTCAAATTATCATTTTGCCTTCCTATTTTATTCATTTAGATCCTCTTTCCATTTTTTGAAATAAATTCTTTTGACTGTAATAGCATTTGTTACCTCACCTTTAAAACCTGTCAGTTATTTGGCCTTCCTTCCACTTTTTTTAATGAATGGAACATATCTGGTCTGGGCTTACAAGATAGTATTCCTGATATAGAATCTTAACCTTTGCAGCTGCATCTTTTAGTTTATTTCTAACTATTTTTCTCACTTTATCATTGTCTCCCTTTTAAAAGTTAAATGCTAGAGCAGTAGTTTTCCTTAATGACCTCTCTCCAGTTAAGTCAAACTTTATTTTTATTATGCACATTAAATGTACATTATGCAAAATAGAAACACAGAAATGTGACAACAGAAAATGACCATATGGGCAATCTAGGCTACCTATTCACCCCAATTATTCAGGTCACAATCCCTACAATCTCCCTCAGAGAACCCCTGTGCTTGTTCCATGCTATCTTGAATTCAGATGCTGTCCTTGTCTCTATCACTTTCACTGGAAGGCTGTTCCATGTATCCACAACGTTTTCTTTAAAGAAATATTTCCTTAGATTATTTCCAAGTCTACCCTCTTTCACCCTCATTCCATGACCCCTCATTGCACAATTTCCTTGTCATTGAAACGAGGACTGCCACTTGTGCATTCTCACCTAGGAGAAACTTAAATATCTCTATCATATCTCCCCTATCCTGTCTTTCCTGTAACCTAAGAAAGTGGCATTCGCCCTTTCCTCGGATGAATTGTCATCTGTTCTGACGAAGACATGTCTAACTCTACATGTCAGCCTTCAACATTTTCAGATCAACGCCGTGGTTACTCATGACCATCCTATCGCAGGTCAGGCCGGTTTCCTTTTTACTGGCGCCGAGGGACACCTTGGCCCGATCCAGAGAATCGCCCACAAGCAAGAGCACAAGGAATCAATCGTAATTAATTTGTCATCTACTCCACTGACGGCTCCTCAATTACAAGTCTTACAAAAAGGTCTTTCCTTCATCCCCCATTGTAGATATGACCCGTTTCAATGCCGCCGTGACTTATACAATTTTTTTCATAAGTTGCAGATCATGTTTTTCTTTAAAGACCTACAAAAACCTTTAGAATGTTCTATGGTCTCTCCAAAATCCCATTGGATGCCTCTGGTACCCATTGATCCCCATGTAAAACCTATATGGAATTGGTCTTACATGACTTAGATCACATAGAATCCTGGCCAGACCCCAAATATAACCTTACTTTTCTGCAATTTTCCGCTCTAAAAGAGCTGAAAGCCTTTTCTTCCACTATTTTTAAACCTGCTGATAACGGGGGCATGGTGGTCCTGCAAGATAGTTCATATTTACACACCATTAACTCTCATCTATCAGATAGAACCAATTATCAAATTCTACCTATGGATCCAAGCCCAACTTTACTAAGTACCATCACAGACCTTGTTGAACAGGGATACGATAGTGGTTTTTTGATGTCTAAAGAACGCACATTTTTGATTAACAAAAGGGCCAATACAGTAAAGTGTGCTCCGGTGGAGCGCACTGTTAGCCCGTGTTTGGCTGCGTGTTTTTGATGCGCTATTTTTACCCCTTATACAGTAAGGGGTAATAGCGCGTCGAGAAAATGCAAGGCCAACTCCCCCGAAACTAATAGCGCCCGCAACATGCAAATGCATGTTGATGGGTCTATTAGTCATTCCTGCGCGATCCAGAAAGTAAAAATGTGCAGCCAAGCCGCACATTTTAATTTCGGCCAGCACTGGGGAAGTGTACAGAAAAGCAGAAAATACTGCTTTTCTGTACCGCCTCAGAATTAATATTATAGTAATATTAAGTCAGAGGCCCCAAAAGTAAAAAAAAAACAAACAAATTTCAAGTCTGCGGCCGGGAAGATGGACGCTCAATTTTGCCGGCGTCCGTTTTCCAAATCCGTGGCTGTCAGCAGGCTTGAGAACAGACGCCGGAAAACTTGAGCGTCGGCTGTCAAACCCGCTGACAGCCTCCGCTTCTGTCACAAAGGAGGCGCTAGGGACGTGCTAGTGTCCCTGGTGCCTCCTTTTACCACGGTCTCTCATTTACATATTTTTTTACTGAATCGCGCGCCCAGGAGAGTGGCCTGGGTGTGCGTCAAGAGAGCAGGTGTTCGCTGGCTCTCCCGCAGGTTTTTCTGTATCGGCCTGAATGCCTTTAGAATTCCTACCATCTATATGGTACCGAAGGTGCACAAAGATTTAAACAATCCCCCTGGCAGACCCATCATCATGAAAATTGGATCTTTAGTGGAGCCTCTGTCAATCTTTGTGGACTTATTTTTACAACCTTTTGTTCCTCAAATGCCCTCTTATGTTAAAGACACCAAGCAAATGCTTCAGATTTTGACGTCTGTTAATAACATTATTCAAGCCTTTTTGGTCACCCTTGACATTCAAACTTTATATACAAGTATTCTTCAAGTACAAGCGCTGTCTATTTTGAATACCGTTTTGGATTCTAGACCTCGACCACATCACGTTCCAACCACTTTTTTGATTGCTTTAGCTACTCTGGCACTATGTGACAACTACTTTGTTTTTCAGGAGACTTTCTACAAACAGACCCATGGCACCGCCATGAGTGCCACTATGGCTCTGAGCCTAGCAAATCTCTATATGGCTAACTTTGAACAACATTTTTTGTATCTGGCTCTGAATTTTGCTCAGGTTTCTTCCTGGTATCACTACATTGACGATATTTTCTTTTTTTGGCACGGCAATGAAACAGATCTGCTCCTATTTCTGGCTTGGTTAAACACCCTTGATGCCAATTTACATTTCACTATGCATTACCATTTTTAGCAGATTAATTTTTTGGACATTTTGATTATTAAGGATGCTAACACTATACTCATTACTCTGTATAAAAACCATCCGTATCATATTAAACAAATGTTACCAGTTGGACAATTTTTAAGGCTACGTCGTATCTGCTGTACAAAAGATGAATTTTTACATCAAGAGACATCATTCCCCAACGTCTTCTGCATTGAGGATATCCAGCACACATCATAAAACAAGCACGGAAGCGTTTCACAAATGCAGAACGACAGTGGCTTTTGATTGATTGATCTAAACAGGACACAACAGAGCCTTTGGTTTGCACCTAACGCTACTCCACAAAATCATCCCAAATTGCTGCTCTAATTCGTGACCATTGGCATATTCTGAAAATGCATTCTGTTTTTCATACTTTACCTCTGATTACATACAGTCGAGGCAAAAATCTAAGAGACTGTCTACTGGTACATTATCTTTTGACAACTGATCACAACACGATATTGCCTAGAATACTAGGTCATCAGCCGTGTCATAAATGTTCCATGTGCCCCCTCACGTTATCTGGTTCTTCGTGGTGTGGTTACAATGGCATCACCCACACCACCAAGTTTAATTCGGACTGCACCACCACCCATGTTGTGTACATAAGAAAATTATTCCTTACCTTGCTAATTTTCGTTCCTGTAGTACCATGGATCAGTCCAGATGGTGGGTTATGTCCCCCGTCCAGCAGATGGAGTCAGAACTAAAACTTCTAGGGGAGGTCCTATATAATCTCCCCTCCCCTCCCCTGCCTCAATTCTCAGTATCTAGACTAGCAAAGCCAAGAAGAGAAGAGACTACCACAGAGGGATCAAGTAAGCAATTTGAAGTCATAATGGCTGAACAATCCAGCCGTAACAAAATATGGTAAACCATAACTGAACTGTGAACTTGCAAATGTAACTGCAAGACAAAAACAAATCTTGGAACCCCAAGAAGAAACACACACAGCGGAAACAAAGGAAAGCAGGGATGTCCCACCATAATAACCCCAGGCACAGGGAGGGTGTCTGGACTGATCCATGGTACTACAGGAACGAAAAGGGAAGGTATCCCAATCGAGTCTTGGAGGAGGCATCAGCCGACCAGTTTCCCAGCCACAGGAGCCGACGTGCCGACACCGCCGCAACCATCGAGCGAGCTAAGACCCGCAGGAGATTGTATAGGGCATCAGCGCGGTAGGCGACGATGGCCTCCAACCTGTCCGCTTCCTGTGCCTCCGGCAGAGACTGTGAAGTAAGCAGCTGTTGAACCCAACGAAGCCCTGCACGCTGCGCTAGCGAACTGCAGATCGCAGCCCGCAATCCCAACGCTGAGACTTCGAAGATCCGTTTTAGGTATACCTCCAGCTTCCTGTCCTGAATGTCCTTCAGAGCTGTACCCCCCGTAACGGGAATGGTGGTATGCTTAGTGACCGCAGAGACCGCGGAATCCACGGCGGGAACTTTGAGAAGTTCCAGGAAGTCGGACGGAAGGGGATACAATTTTTCCATGGCCCTGCTGACCCTAAGATTGGACTCCGGCGCATCCCACTCTCTGGAGATGAGCTGCAATATGGTGTGGTGTGTGGGAAAAGCCTTAGCCAATGGCCGAAGGCCTGCCAGGAGAGGATCCCCCTTCTTGACCTTCGGGTCGGGCCCCACCAGATCCGGAGGAGGGTTGATATCCATCTCTTGCAGGATATGGGGAATGAGGTCGTCCAATTCCCCCGCCTGAAAAATGCGGAGCACCCGCGGGTCGTCGCCCTCCACCTGAGTCGCCAAGAGGGAGTCTTCCCCATCTGGGTCCAGGGGGACGTCCCCTCCCGAAGAGGACCGCAGCGCCGACTGACTCCCCGGAGGGTCTCGAGAGGGTCCTGGTCCCTCATCGAGTCGTAGGGTACCGGCTTGGTGGACTCTGCCCCCCAAAACGGTGTCCAATCGCGCTAGCTTAGAGGGAGGAGGACCCCCAAACCCCCCCCAGCGACTCCCTGCTTTACAAAAAAGCCCGGTGCATTAAGACCACAAATTCTGGCGAAAAAGCAGAGGAGCCACTGCCCGGGGGCTCCCCCAGCTGACCAATCGGATGCGATGCCACTCCAGTGGCTGAAAACGGCAGCGTGGCTCCAATTGGTTCTCCTGCCTCCTCCTCAGAGAAGCCGGCGTCTGCATCTTGAAACAAAATGGCCGCCGTTCCCACGCTCAGCGGGAACGGGGCCTGCTGCTTCTTCCCGGCTCGATCCTGCGACCTAGTAGCCTCCCCCGGAGGGGGGCTGTCTTCTCCCTCGGAGGGACCGCCCAAGCGAAGCTCAGGATAACCGCGCCTACCTGCATACTGGTTCCGGCAAACGTAACCGGAAATGGATCCATACTGACATAGGCAGACCTGAGATACATTGTGGTATGTTGTTTTTACTTTTCCCACTGTTTTACTGCTGTGTAATTATTTATTTATCATTATTTATGTTCCTTACTTTAAGAATTCATCCTGCCCCAAAAAGAAGGACTACCGAAACACAGACCATGTCGGGCACCTGTTTTTTCATACGGAGTAAACTTTTCTTTTTTTTGGACTCAACTATGTTCTGCCAGTTAAGTACTAGACTGTCTTTTATTCACCATTTAAACATTGACATCAGAACGAGTGATTTGATTGAAAAACATTATTATTTAATTATTTTCTACGAAGTATATTTTCATTTGAACACATTGTTTGCATGGACATTTCTTAAAAACCAAAAAAGTAGGACCGATGATTATACACTTTGGCAGAATTAAATTTTCATGCTTGTCTATAGCACAGACAATGATGTCATATATGAAGGTCATCATATGATTCAAAATACTTGCATGGTCTTTTGCAATTTCATATAAAATATCAGGGTAGATAGTTTTTCTTTTTTTGTGTGTTTCCTCTAAGGTATACATGTTTAAATCTTTAGGTCTGTCCCTATAAGACCACTGACCATTTTATTAGCCAGCCTTTGGACTCCACCCGACTGATATTCTTTTGAAGGTATGATTTCCAGAACTGTACACAGTAATAATTAAAATATATGCAAAGGTGCCACATAATTGCCTTAGAATTTTCTAACTGTTGCTGCAGAATTTACTCCCAAGCTGCTGTGGGAAATTAAAGGCTCTGATCTCTGATTCTGGGTTTATATACAAAACTTTGCTCAGGTTAACTCAGAACCTGAAATGAATGTGGTTAATGCTGTAGCTATATATGGCATTCTGATTTACTGAGATCATTAATGATAATGGGAAATTTTAAACAGGCAGAGTTTCCAGGTTATAAAATTATTCACACTTTTGGTATTTAATAAAAATCCAACAAAAGAGATATATAACATTCCCAGTGTCAAATTGCCAACCAAAATATTTAAGTGGCAGCACCTGCAATAATGACTATCTTCAAGTAAGTGCCTGCAGCCCTACTTTGATACCGTGAACTAAACTTCCGTCATTAATGTTTAATGGTTTCTATTTCCAGAAAACAGATTTATATCAGCCAACCGGCCCTGAATGCAGTGTTCCAGAAGACTCTCTCTGCACAGAGACACTCAACAGATAATCATCACAAAGCAATGACAGAACCTGCTCCATGCAGCATTCTTATAGCAGTGCACAAATCTGCTACTATCAGAGCCAGAAAGCTAGCAAAGCTGAATATAACTTTTTAAAAATACAAGGTTTTAAGAATACTTCTTTTGGGGGTCTTCCTTTCCTTTGAAAGAAAAACACATGCCTCCTTTGCACACTAATCAAACTTCAAATGTTTTATCCTAAGCACTATAATGCACTGGTAGTTCTTTTCTAAGCTGAGTTTTGCTAAACAGTTTCATAAGTTTGCGTTTCTGAATACATAATTGGTGCATTATAAGGCAATTTTCATAACGATCCAAACGGGGCAAAGGGCACAAGTACTTTTATCTGCAGGCTTTGCACCAGTTTTCAAACGGAAAGTTCAAGCAGACTTCCCATTTGAAAATTTCCTTTGGAAAAATTACTTGCACAGATTTGCCTCCGCTTTTTCAGCAGGTACTTTTCCCATGGAAAATGATGCACATGGGTTTTAAAATGCAAAACTGCCCATGCTGTTGCTTCCCCTGACCTAACCCCATCTTCCGCTGGTAAAAGTAAAATTTGTTAATTGATCCCCACACATACATTTACCCAGGGAAAGGGTGAGCAATATTCCGACAGCCAATATATCTGTGTAAATGGCTTTTGAAAACTGTCAAGCCTATGTCCTTTGAAGAGATTCAGAGCGTCAGTCACTGGGTGTCTGGCAAAGCGACCGCCACCAAAAATATGACCTTCCAAATTCAGGTTCTTCTGGTCACAGGAAAGCAGAGGCTCAAAGGGAGCTTTCATCAGCTGAACTAAAACCACATTGAGGTCCCAGGACCCAACAGGAGGCCTTAAGGGAGGCTTCAATTGAATCAGCCTTCACATGAATCGTACAACTATAGGCTGTACAGAGATGGGCTTACCTTCTACACTATGGTGATATGCACCAATAGCACCCAGGATTGAAGTTAGTCTTCAGACCAGTCTCTGACAGGTGTAGAAGATAATCAAGCAGATTTTGTGTGGAGCAGGAAAAGGGATATGGAGCCCTCTGCTCACACCAGACTGAAAACCTTCACTTAGGTGCAAAGGATTTTCTAGTAGAAGGCTTTCTAGAAACCACAAGGACCAGAGACACATCTTCTGAGTGATCAAACTGTTGTAGGATCAGTCTCTCAACGTTCAAGCTGTAAGTGACGGGGCCTGGAGGTTGGGATGCTGCAACCTGCCCCAATTCTGAGAGATAAGATCTGGTGAAGTCCCCAGTCTGATCAGTTTCCTGATGGATATTTCCTGGAGGAGTGGAAACCAGTCCTATCTTGGCCAATAACAGCCAAAGAGGATCATAGTCCCTTTAAGAATATAAGAAGTTGCCATACTAGGTCAGACCGATGGTCTATCAAGCCCAACATCCTGTTTCAAACAGTGGCCAATCCAGGTTACAAGTACCTGGCAACTACCCAAACATTAAGTAGATCCCATGCTATTGCCAGTAATAGCAGTGGGTATTCCCTAAGTCAATTTGATTAATAGCAGTTAATTGACTTCTCCTCCAGGAACTCATCCAATCCTTTTTTAAACCCAGCTACACTAATTGCTCTAACCACATCCTCTCGATGTGGTTAGTGCATTGAGCGGAAATATTTTTCTCTGATTTGTTTCAAATGTGCTGCTTGCTAACTTCAAGGAGTGCCCCCTAGTCCTATTACTGAAAGAGCAAATAATCGATTCACATTTACCCATTCTAGACCGCTCATGATTTTAAAGATCTCTATCATATCCCCCCCCCCCCCCCTCAGCTGTCTCTTCTCCAAGCTGAACAGCCCTAACCTCTTTTGCCTTTCCTTATAGGGGAGCCTTTCCATCCCCTTTATTATTTTGGTCGCCCTTATCTGTAACTTCTCCAGTGCAACTACATCTTTTTTAAGATGTGGCAACCAGAATTGCACACAGTACTCAAGGTGTGGTCTCACCATAGAGCGATAGAGGCATTATGTCATTTTCTGTTTTATTCACCACTACCTTCCTATAATTACTAACATTCTGTTTTCTGTTTTGACTGTTGCAACACACTGAGCAGACAATTTAAATATATTATCCACTATGACGCCTAAATCTTTTTCTGGGTGATAGCTCCTAATATGGAACTTAACATCATGTAACTACAGCATGGGTTATTTTTCCCTATAGGAATCACCTTGCACTTGTCCACATTAAATTTCAACTGCCATTTGGATGCCCAATCTGCCAGTCTCGCAAGGTCATCCTGCAATTTATCAAAATCTGCATGTGATTTAACTACTCTGAATAATTTTATGTCATCTGCAAATCTGATCACTTCACTCCTCGAAACCCTTTCAAGATCATTTATAAATATATAGAAAAATACCAGTCCTCTTGAAACTTCAACAAAGTCTTCAACACCAGTGGAGTTGGAGGATAAGTGTACAAAAGGCCCTCGCCCCAATAGCTGGTGAAGGCATCTGAGGCTGGTTCGTTGCGTGACCTGTATAGGGAGCAAAACTGAGGAACCTCCCTATTCCAAGGCAATCTTCCACTGGTGGAAGATCTGATTTGCCACCTCTTGGTCTAGAAACCATTCGTGGGGTCTGAAGGAACAACTCAGCCTGTCTGAAATCACATTCTCCATTTTGGCCAGATAGATGTCCCTGAGCACCATGCCTTGGGAGAAGCCCATGACCACATCTGAACTACTTCCCGACACAGGAGGTACAAGCGCATATCCCTCTGCTTGTTGAATTATCACATTGCCACCTGGTTGTCAGTTAGTATCAACACAATTTTGTTGGACAGCTGATCTCTGAAATCCCATAACCAATCACCTGGAGCACCAAGGAAGATGATTTGGCACATCTGTTCCTGGGTAGACCAAAGACCTTGAGTGCTGAGCCCATCTAAATGACAATTTGAACTCCAGGACTTTGGAATGGGACTCCCCATTCCAGATTGAAGTCTACCTGCCACCAGGAAAAAGAGTCCTGGAGAGACGGGGTGACTTGGATGCAGTCCCGAAGCCCCTGAGTGGTCTGGCGCCACTAGGACCGTAGTGTCCAATGGAATTTCTGCATATACAACCTTGCCCAGGGAGTGATGTGTACTGTTGCGGCCATGTGGCTCAACATGTGCCACTCTGAGACCTATTGGCTCTCTTGAATCTCCACTGCGATCGTCATCAAGTTGATGGCTCTTAGTTGCGGAAGAAAGGTCTTGGCCTGAGCCGTGTCTAGCAGGGCTCCTATAAGTCCAATTGCAGCGATGGGCTGAGATGGGAATTGGAGTAGTTGATGACCAAGTCTAGCAACTCCAGCACACAGAAGGTTAAACACATGGACCCTACGGCCTCTGCCTGAGAGGTCCTCTTAACCAGCTAATCATCCAGATAAGGGAAAGAGCAAGTTTGTTTACCGTAAACGGTGTTTTCCGTAGATAGCAGATGAATTAGCCAAGCTGTCTGGGTAAGTCTTCCGTGCCACTAGGTGGCGGAGCTCTCTAAGTACAGCAAAGTCTTTCAGCTGAGTGCTCCCTCTTATATCCTCTCTGATTCACCTCAGGCTCCTCAGTCAGTATTAAAGCAAGTGCAGGTAATGCTGGAATTGTTCGGGGAGGCGGGTGGGTCAGCATGGCTAATTCATCTGCTATCTACGGAAAACCCCGTTTACGGTAAGCAAACTTGCTATTTTCACGTAGATAAGCAGCTGAATTAGCCATGCTGTCTGGGAGTCCCCAGCTGAAGTATTGAGCTTTCATGTGGATTAATTGTTAATTTGCTCAATACAAAGTCTTTAGGCGGACAGTTCCTATGAAGGCTGTATATGCGATGAACATGTGCTCTTCTGTAGGACAGTCCTACCCATTACTGCATCATTCACAGTTTGTTTGTCCAAACAGTAATGAGTTGTGAAAATGTGCAGCGATGACCATGTTGCAGCTTTGCAAATATCTATAATGGGAACTTCATGGAGATGGGCCATCGAGGCTGCCAGTGCACGAACTTGGTGCGCTGTTGGAGTGGAAGAAAGAGTTTGCGAACGTTGCTAGTAGCAAAATTGAATACAGTTTGAAATCCATGTGGAAAGAGTTCGTTTAGTCACCGGATGGCCTTGTGCGTTCGGGCTGAAAGATAGAAAGAGTTGCGAAGGTCTGCTAGGTGAAGTAGTGCGCTGCTTGTAGTAGGCTAGGGCATGTTTACAGTCCAAAGTGTGGAGTTTTCGATCATTCTCATTTGCATGAGGCTTTGGATAAAAAATAGGTAAGGTTATGGTCTGGTTAATGTGAAAACTGGAAATAACCTTTGGAAGAAATCTTGGGTGCGTGCGAAGAGTCACTTTGTCATAGTAAAATTGCAAATAAGGTGGATAGTGGACTAGTGCTTGCAGTTCACTTATTCTTCTTGCTGAAGTTAAAGCAACTAGGAAGAGAATGTTCCATGAGAGGTATCGAAGGTGACAAGTGTCTAATGGCTCAAAGGGGGGAAGCATTAGTTGTTCGATGACTATGTTAATGTCCCATGGTACTGGTGGTTTTTGCAATGGAGGGCGTAGACATAGTACTCCTTTCATGAATCTGGATACTAGAGTGTGACACGAAATGGGTCTTATGACCAGTGGGTTTGCGGTATAAAAAAGTAGTGATAGCAGAATCTTGGGCTCTGACAAGAATGTCCAAAAATGGAATTTGGGTACGATGTAAATGCAAATCAAATTTGAGATGTGCGTTGCAAGAATTGAGCCAATCAAAAAACAAGTAGAATTGGACCTCCGTGCCAGTCCAAATCAGAAAAATGTCATCAATGTACCTAAGCCAAATGGGAAAGAACTGTTTAAAAGAAGAATTGTAATAAAGATGGATTTGAATTGAGAAATGTATAAACAAGTGATTGAGGGGGTCATAGTGGCCCCCATGGCAGTTCCTTTGATTTGTCAAAATAATTCACCTAAGAACTGAAAGAAATTTTAGTCAATGCTATATGAGTCAAGGAGGCAAGGAATGAAGAGGGAATGCATTCTTTCCTCCCCATAAGTTCTTTTCAGTTGATAATTAGTTATTTGCCTGCTTTGTTGCCTCAATTGATGCCTTCTATTCTCCCCTTCCCACATTCTTTACATTTATGTGTTAAAAAAATTTTTTCACTCCTAAAATTATTTTGTTTTTAATAGTCTTTCCTCTTTCAGTTTGTTTTTTGAACAGTTTTCTGCTCAATACCATATATATGTTTGTCTCTTGTTTACATACTTCCACAGTATCCAGTCCCCCTGACGCAGCCCTGACGTAAAACAGAGCCGTGTCGGGGTCCCTGTATTCACACTATAAACTGTGGTATTTTTGATCAATGTACACCACTGATGTGTCTGTCTCTACAATAAAAGTTCTTCCCACTGAAATGTATTGACCAGTGATTGATGATCGCCACGCATTAGTTACACTGCATTGCTCTATATGTGCGTGCAGATTACTCCGCCCCTCTTGTGTACTTTCATGTTTTGTAAATATTGCTCTTGTATTACATATTATTGAAATCATGACAGGTTTTTTTATGTTTATAAGTTTGGTTGACCAAATTATCCCATTTTTCAAAACATTTTTGGTTTATAACCCAGTAATTAATATCATCGGAAGATAATTTTCTGATTGTACTTTAGATAGGTTATTAAAAAATAATCCATAGTGCTCAGTCTATGAAGCATCTGTTCCTTTTCAAGAGATAACCCCAGGGGTGAAACACAGCTCCATCCTGCCCCATCCCATGACATTTAGGTCTCATGTGAGTACTCTAAACCTTCTGGATGCAACACATTTTTTAAGAAACAACTTTCTTCTTAAAAAATAAATCTTAATATACAATTTCAATTAGAGAAATATAAACATTACAAGCAGTATGATTTTCACCCAACAAACATCCTCCACCTCCAGCTCTTGGGTAGGTTAATAAAGTTGATTCCTTATGTCCCAGAGAGCTAGACTACTTTTTCTCTTTAGGGAAAAAAAATAACAACTCTGCATTATTTAGCATTCAAAATTTATCTACCACACACTTCACCACTGCTTAAACTTTCTTAGATTGCTCCTATTTTGTCTCATCCCTCAGGGGTGTTCACAATCAATTACAGATAGTGTCATTTGTAAAAAAAATGCAAACTTGTCTTAAGCCTCCATAATATTGTCTAAAAAATATTTGAACCAAACCAGCCTAAGACAGATCCTTAAGTTGCTCCACTCATCACTCTTCTTCCTTCAAAATGCACTCCATTTACCACCACCCTTTACAGTCTATCCCTCAACCAGTTTCTAATCCAGTCAAGCAAATTACGTCATATCCTCAGACTGATATGTTTATCAGCCCCCTATGCAGAAGAAAATCAAAAGCTTTGTTGATCTAATTCTGGGATCACTCATAAAAAATATTGATTAGATTTGTTTGAAAATTACTTTCTAAATGTCAAACAGCCCACATAGGCTAAAGTCTGTAGTTGCTTTTTACCCACGGACTTTAGTAGGGATGCGCAGAAGAAAATACATTGTTTCCATTTGTTCATTTGTTTCGCTGGGACCCAAATTTGTTTCATTAATTTCAAAACAAAAATATAAATATTTGCTTATTTGTTTTATTAGTTCATTCATTTTCCATTAAAGTCAATGGGGGAAGCATTGCCACCTATTTTGTGCTAAAGAATTGTAGTTTTCTTATAAATTCTCAAGAAACTTGTAGGAAGAAATCATCAGAAGGGGAACGAACTCCAAGTACCTAGACTGTGGCAAAGTGACACCAAAAGTGACATAAATAGCCTAAGACTCTGCAAAGGAGTATCAGGATTGGCAGGAATTATCCAATGCATCACCAGAAAAGACGAAAACTAGTGTGGGAAGGGCACCCCAAGGCTCCAAAAGAGGGAACCAGCAATAGTGACATGAACTCTTAATGGCATCACGGGAAGCAAAGTGACACCAAAGTGGCATCAGCTTGCTAAGGCACCATGAAGGGGGAACAAATTTCCGGCAAGTCAGTGGAGGTCATGGCCTCTGCAATCTGTCATGACAAGATGGAGAATATAAGAACATAAGAAATTGCCACATAGAATTGTGAATCCTGTGCTTCAGTCCTGACCCGGTCTTCGGAGCCTATTGCAACTCACGTCCGTCCATGTCAAGACTCTGTTCGAACCTGTTCCGCACCAGCGTGGTCCACGACCAGTCCCACGGGTGGACTGTGTAGGGCGCGCCCCGGTGCAGGCCTCTTCAGTATCTTCATCATGTTCCGGTATCAGCTTCCACCTTCCTTCCTGGAGTCTGCTTCGAGCCCAGCGTGGTACGCGACCAGTCCCGCGGGTGGACTGTGTAGGGCGCGCTGCGTCGCAGTCTCAACCCAGTGCTTTGATCCTTGCCTTCGTCTACAGTGCCTTGATCCTTGCGTTCTTCTACAGTGGCCTCTCCTGAGTCTTCGTCTACAGTGTCCTCGCTTGAGTCTTCGTCCAAAGTCTTCTGTGTCCTAAGGACTCCGTCTGCCCTCGTCCTCTGTCCAGCCTGCCGCACCCAGCAACAGGTCTGAAAGGGCTTGGAAAGGTCGGAGGACTGTTCATCGATCAACATTGCGTTGTTGGTCATCCTGGGGCGTGCAGGTCCAGTAGAGGGTCAGACCTTGTATCCTTGTCTTCGCTTCAGCCTTGCCCTGCTCCTTGTACCCGTGCTCGTACCAGCTCACCTCCCGTGGTGTGTCTTGGGGCTCCTCCCTGAGTCATGCCATGGCCCAAGGGCTCACATCACCTGCTTCAGAAAGGACCGTGCCCTCGGTTCGTAACAGCAGCCGAGGCCGCGCTCGTAACATAGGCCTCCCCTACTCCACCATAAAACCGCTTCAAACGCTCCAGAATGCTGTCACGAGAACTATCACAAATGCCCGTAAATCTGACCATATTACCCCCTATCCTTAAAGACCTGAATTGGCTCCCGATACCCTCGTGCATCCTCTATAAAACCCTTACCATTATTCACAAATCCATCTAGACACAACTCCAACTGGCTTGATGAGCTGTTCCGTTCCACTCCCTCTAACCGCCCTACCAGAGCAACCAATAATGGAACTCTCCACAACTCCATCCCTCAAGAAGGCGCACCTCACCTCCACGAGGGACCGAGCCCTCTCCATTGCTGGTCCCACCCACTGGAACTCACTACCCACAAACCTCCGACTTGAGCCTTGTACCATCAAATTAAAAAAAAAATTAAAGACCTGGCTTTTCAAACAGGCTTACCCAGATTAGATCCCCTGCATCTTAACCCCATTGCTGCATCAGTATGTTGCTTAGATATTATCTGTTATGTTACATTGTTTAACATGTTATCTTCTATAGTCTGAATTCTTGTTTGCCAGTTTCTTTCTGTTTTTCTCCCCTGTTCTCTGTAGTCCCATCCCCTATCCCTGTTCGATGTATTTTCCACCTTTAGTTTGTTGTAAACCAGTATGATGTAACCACTAATACCGGTATAAAAAAAGCTTTAAATAAATAAATACATAAATAAATGTTACAGGAGGGAAGCGTGTTACGTGCCCAGGAAGCGGCTTCATTCACCCAAAATGCCGCCAAAAGTCTCATGCAGCTGAAACTTGCCAACATGTGGCAGACGCCACTGCTCCTTTGATGTTCCTTCCTAGGTGCTTAAACGCACGATACAGTTTCATTTAAATGGCCTACGGGAGGAAACCCACAATGCCCTTGGATGACTTCTTGCCCTATTAAATGGCTCCTAAAACCTTCCAGCTTTGCCTCAGCAAAGATCGCCTGGTTCCTCATCTTCTGCCTGGTTCCCAGTCTTCAGCCTTGCTCCACATCTGTCTTTAGCTTCAGCCTCATCTGATCCCCAGTCCTTGCCGGCCCTTCGGATCTAACTATAACCACAGCCTCTTGGACTCTGTCAAAGCTTGTCCTGTGCCAAGACTCACTTACCCACTGTTGGCACAAATCTTAGGACCTTGCCCACGAGGATGCACCAATTGTACCATTGCAACAGGTTACTGAGGCCATGAGCTTGATGAACGCGTCTCCATGACGGACCATTTCTGCATTGGCCTCTCAGATTGAATTAAATGGTCTCCTGAACAGGTTTATGCAACAGGCCCAGCAGCAACTTGATCCTTATGTTCCTTATGATTACTACAGATCTTTTCTCAATACTTAGGTCTGATACAAGACCAACCACCAGTCTCAGTGCCAGCACCAGCTCTGGTGAACCCTGTACCAGCACCGCTCCGGACCATGGAATCCATGATACAATTCCCACCACCTCAGATGAAACTAGTGATGAACCTAAGGGATGCAGAGGGTTTGTCAGTGTTTGCAGGATGCATTTCGAATTACAGCCAGCCCATTTTTTTCTGAACGTGTCAAGATTATATATATCCTCTCACTGTTAGAAGGTCTGCTCTAGCCCGGGCTTTTCCCTTGTGGGAGCAAGATGACTTACTTCTCAGGAACTTGGATAACTCCATGCAACAATTTCACCTGATTTTTCACCAACCCGGATGCGTCTCGTCCACTGCCACAGAACTCCTTCATATTCATCAGGGCACTCGCTCAGTTGGCGAGTATGCAGTAAAATAAACTGGAGTACTTCCATCATTTTGTGCCTTGAATCTTCTTCTGTCTGAAGCTGAAATGGAATTGTTTCAGACATTTCTTTGATGAAGTTAATAAAGGACAGATCCCCTGGAGGAGAACGTCTTCTCTCTTCAAGAGGAGAGGGCTCTGAAGGCAGATCATCGGTATCCTGGGAAGAATCATCAGTCCAAGGATCATAAGGTTGATCACCAGCTCCCTGAGGATCTTCAGAAGGGAGAAAAGGCGTTAATCCCGAAGGAGCAGGCCTAGACATCGATGGTATTGGAGGAGGCACCGATGGAGGAACTGACAGCATCGATAGTGGCACCGATGGAACCGGCGATATTGATGGATGAGTCGGTGGTAGAATTCCAGACGGCGGTACAGGTAACGGTGTTTCTTCGTATTCTGATGACACAGGTATCGGCATCGAAGGAAGAGGACATATCGGTGTTTTCAGTTCCATCGGTGGAAGGGCACCGAGCAACGCATCCAATCTACCCAGTAGCGGTGCGAACATCATGGGAATCGTGACCGGCTCAGGCACCGGTATTGGCACCGATGGAGGCTGGAAGCCCTGCAGTGCTTTACCAATGGCCTCTTGGATCATCTGATCTAATTCCTCATGGAAGCCTGGGGCGGGGAACCCCAGCACCAGAGTAGGAGGCAGCAGTGGCGTAGCCGGAGGGTCCACCGGTGAAAGTGGAGTTGCGGCTCCCTGCACCGATGAAGGTGTGGGGAATGCCTCGGTGACACAGTCGCAGAGGAGGATGGGGCCTTCTCTGGACGGGATTTCTTTGTCGGTGGCTCTGTCGACGTCGATGCCAAGGACTTGCCTGGTTCGGCGGACTGAGCCTTCTGATGCTGGTGTCGACGCTTTTCATGATGTTCTCCTCAGTCCTTTTCCTGAGGCGCAGAGGAAAAAGTCGACACCTTCGGAGTAGTCGATGCCAGTTAGGCAGCACCGGTTCCCGTTGCTGATGAGAGGTCAATGGCACTGACTCAGATGAAGTCGAAGTGATCGATGGAGTCGGGAGTTTTGAATGAAAAAGAAACTCCATCTTCTCCAAACGGGCTTTGCGGCACTTTTGCGTCATTTGGTCATATTTGGTGCAAGTTAGGGTATCATGGTCGGACCCCAAGCACAATACACAAACTCTATGTGGGCCTGTGATGGACATTGTCCGAGGACAATAGGGGCACCGATGAAAACCCGACGCCATGGCTTCGACAAAAATTTAGCCGCGGTGCAGTTGATGGCCGGTAGGCCCCGAAGGGAAAACGACGGGAACTGATCGCAAACTAGGGTAAAGCCTTACATTTCGACCGCGGAGTACAAATATTGGTAGGGGGACCCCTATGGGGTACAATTTTTTTGAAACTTTTTAAAGAAGTTCTGTGAGGAAAATTCCTGTCAGGAATCTCAAGAGAGCTCCTTAACTCGCGTGGCTACTGTTGCACAGAAAAAAAGAGACTGAAGGGGGACCCCTGCTGGATGCAGAGTCAGTGCATTGCTAGGCATGCCCAGTAGGTGCCAGTCAAAGTTCTAGAAACTTTGACAAAAGTGTTCTGTGAATGGGCTCCATCCTGATGATGTCACCCATATGAGGACTACCATCCTGCCTGTCCTGTGAGAATAACATTAACGCATGCGAAAGCACCATAACATTTGGTGCGATGTAAATGAGAAAAAGGGGAGGATATTGGGGCGGGAATTTTGGCCAAGTAGGCTGGGCTCACAGTTTTGCGAAGCCGTATCACATGACTTTAACGCAAATTTTAACTACACCTTTTTCATTTGCGTAAAGCCATGCGATAGGGCTTTATCGCGGTTGCGATGTTGTTCGCACATGCCGTTTGAGTGGTTTTAAGCTCCTGGAGAGCCAGCTAAGCTATCAGGGCCCTCCCGGGGGGAGAGACAGAGAGAGAGACACTAGCCATAATGCCCTCACACTAAATTGGTATTTATATCTCTATGGGAAACTCATCCAAAGATGAGATTTGTGCACTGTTCTCTCAACCTAGCTTGATGGACTCTCTACCTGGGTAACATCAAGCTAGGTTGAGAGAACATTGCACAAATCTCATCTTTGGGTGAGTTTCTTCACTCCGAAGGTCTTCAAATCTTCACAAGAGGGCACTGTTCTGTTCGTATGTCTCACTTTGAAGTCAAAGTGACTCCTAACCCCTACACTAATACCTAAACCTCACCTTGAGTGACTAGGTGGGCCTCCCATAGAGATATAAATACTAATCTAGTGAGAAGGCATTATGGCAGTCTCTCTCTTTCCTTAAACCTACTAAACATGGTCCCCCCAGTGGTTGTATGTACAAAAAAGTTATTGCAATTTGCACTAAGATAGCACTTCGCATAGGTATTAGCACAAATCGCAATAAACTGCCTATTACCATAAAACACACCTCTTTTCCTATCACTTACGATATTTAATGCATTTTGATAAATCCAGGCCTTAATTTTTATATTCCCCCACGTCATCCCTGTCCTAGAGATAATCAAAACCATCTTCATATGACCTAGTCTGTCTTCTCCCTTTAAAGATTTACATTTTGTATGCAGAAATATATGACAATATATTATTTTTGCATTTCATATATTGGTGTAAGATAATATTAAAGTAAAAGGAGAGTAATAACAAAAGAACTTTTTTGCCTCTCAAACTATGTATAGAGACTATAAGATAAAAATAAATTCCTATTTACCACATGGAGGAACTGATGTAACTTTCCAGGAATGGTTGAATTGATATTTCAATTTTCAATTTAATCAAATATAATTCCAAAGTTCTTGCCCAAAATATATAATATTTTATATATAGCTCACAGTACTATGAAAGTTTAATGAGAAATAATATTTTTTATTTTATGAGAATATGGTGTTTACTTACCCTCTAATCATAGCAAATGATTCATCACTGGAGAAAAAGGATGCCCCTGGAAGGACTGTGACTGTTTCTTTACCTATAAAGAAATAACCTACTGAGTTATATTTACAGAGATGCAAAAATACCTTATCATGATTGATAAATTACAACATAATGACATTTTCAACCTAGTTTCACAACTCTCATGTCTTCAATTTGCCATCTCCAAATTCCTTTCTTTTCTCCACTATATAATTTTTTTTTAATTTAAGGAAACTAATTTACATTAAAGGAGGGGTCAATCTTTTTAGCATTGCTCCAATAAAGAAGCTTCCAGAGCTCTGCATTACATAGTGGACATGGCTGTCACTGCCATACTGGAATTCTATCATGCTGTAGTTCAACAGTCCAGGGTTGCAGGAGAGTCCATACGTTAGAGGCCTACTTACAAACCACAATCTGCTTTTATTAAAAGGAGGTTTTCTTTATAAAGGGGACCATTTTCTTTTTTTTACTTTTGCAATTAACATTTTATTAAAGACAAATAAAAACATAATACCTGTTACATTCATTTTTACAAGTGTGACGTTGATGAGCAGTAATCTTATGCATACAATATAAAAAGTTCACACAAGGGAATAAGTTCTTAAGCAAAGGCACTCAGGGAGATTTCCAGTACTGAGCAATATTGCTTTAAGCCCCTCTACTATATGTTGTACCAATTTTTGTTGATATAAATCTCCTAAAAGCAGAACATTTAATAAGGCATGTTTGGGAAGCAAATGAAATGTTAGATTCATAAGGTCCTGCAACCAATAAGAAATCTGCCAATATTTTTAGATAAAGGGACATTCCCACCATAGATAAAAAAAGAACCAAGGTCCCCACATCCTTTCCAATACCTATCAGAAGCTTGTAAAGAAAAATGGTACAGCTTAACAGGAGTATAGTACCATTGTAAAAGTAACTTATATCCGTTTACTATTAGATTAGCTACAATAAAACCCTTACCAATATTCAGGAAGATAATTCTCCATTCTTCCTCTGACAGAATCACCCCCAGGTCGTGTTCCCATGCCCTAACATACCCCAGACAACACTTTCTCCACCTCATCTTCCTTTCTACAAGATGTTTCAAACATCAATACGCCCTGAGCCACGGTTGTCTTGATTTTCATTCCCAACAGAAAATGCCTAAGCTTTAGGTATGCGAAAACCTCGTTATTAGGGAGATCAAAAGTCCCTTGAAGTTCGGTAAAGCTTAGAGGATCAGTTATCCCCCAAATACGTTCAACACTATATATCCCCTTCTATTTCCATAAGCTAAAAGAGTGTGAACAAAGACCCGGAAAAAAGCAACATTATCAAATAAAAATGTGTTAAAATAATAATCTCTTTGCCCTGTCAAAGGGATTTTCCAAGTGTGCCAAAGCTTAAGAGTCTGAGACACTGATGGAGGAACCACATTTAAAGGTCTCCAGGTCTTTTTAGGTTGCAAATCATTGCCTGCAGAGGCATCTTACCAATGATCTCATGTTCTAAAACGACCTATGGCTTAGGGAGTTGAGATTTATGCCAATCTATTACTACTTTGAGATAAGATGCTGCATGGCACCAAATCAGATTAGGGACACTGTTGTGATGCTGCTTGCGGCCCCAGCCGTAAGCAGCCTCTTACCTCTACCACCAGCCTGCCCCGATGCTGTCTCTTGCAGCCTGGGGGCCGCTGCCTGTGGTCTACGGTGGTCAGAGCCACCGCCGTTTCCTGCCTCAGCGGCTCGGAGGCCTCCGACGTCATCCTCCCTCTGTGTGGCGGCAGGGAGGCACCACCATGCCTTCTCTCGGCCGGAGGCTGCCGCCATCGTTCCTCCTACACGGCCCGGAGGCCGCTGCTGATGCTCTCGTTCCTGCGGCAGGCCGGGACCTGGCTTCGCTGCCTAGTGCCGCTCCTGCTTGATCTTCACGGCATGGAAGCCACCGCAGCTGTCCCTGGTCCTGCTTCTCTCCTAGGTGCGCAGCCGCGCCTCTTCTGAGTATTTAAAGGGCCCACGGAGGGAAAGGCCCCGTGGCTCCATCCAATGATGTAATCTGGGTATCTCCTCTTCAGCCCTATAAAAGGGCCTTTCACCAGTCCTTCAGCGCATTTGCAAGGAGCTAGCCTACTCCTGGATTCTCCACAGTTCCAGCTCTTCGTTCCAGGAGACTCCGATCCATCTCCGCTTCTTCAAGGCACTCTGTTCTTCGTGGGAATTCCCTTGTTTTCGTCCATGGTTCCTGGTCTCTCGTCACATCCTGCTTCCTTGTCTGTCTTGTCTTCAGATGTTTCTGTCTTCAAAATGTCCCTGATGTCCTCGTCTTAAATGTCCCATCTCCAGACGTCCTATTTCTTCCTGCTCCTCTCTTTGGAAGCCCTTGTCCTCGGATGTTCCAGGTTAAGAACATAAGAACATGCCATACTGGGTCAGACCAAGGATCCATCAAGCCCAGCATTCTGTTTCCAACAGGGGCCAATCCATGCCATAAGAACCTGGCAAATACCCAAAAACTAAGTCTATTCCATGTTACCGTTGCTAGTAGTAGCAGTGGCTATTTTCTAAGTCAACTTAATTAATGGCAGGTAATGGACTTCTCCTCAAAGAACTTATCCAATCCTTTTTTAAACACAGCTATACTAACTGCACTAACCACATCCTCTGACAACAAATTCCAGAGTTTAATTGTGCGTTGAGTAAAAGAGAACTTTCTCCGATTAGTTTTAAATGTGCCACATGCTAACTTCATGGAGTGCCCCCTAGTCTTTCTATTATCCGATAGAGTACATAACTGATTCACATCTACCCATTCTAGACCTCTCATGATTTTAAACACCTCTATCATATCCCCCCCTCAGCCGTCTCTTCTCCAAGCTGAAAGGTCCTAACCTCTTAAGTCTTTCCTCATAGGGGAGCTGTTCCATTCCCCTTATTTTGGTAGCCCTTCTCTGTACCTTCTCCATCGCAATTATATCTTTTTTGAGATGCGGCGACCAGAATTGTACACAGTATTCAAGATGCGGTCTCACCATGGAGCAATACAGAGGCATTATGACATTTTCCGTTTTATTCACCCATTCCCTTTCTAATAATTCCCAACATTCTGTTTGCTTTTTTTGACTGCCGCAGCACACTGAACCGATGATTTCAATGTGTTATCCACTATGATGCCTAGATCTTTTTCCTGGGTGGTAGCACCTAATATGGAACCTAACATTGTGTAACTATAGCATGGGTTATTTTTCCCTATATGCATCACCTTGCACTTATCCACATTAAATTTTATCTGCCATTTTGATGCCCAATTTTCCAGTCTTACAAGGTCTTCCTGCAATTTATCACAATCTGCTTGTGATTTAACTACTCTGAACAATTTTGTATCATCTGCAAATTTGATTATCTCATTCGTCATATTTCTTTCCAGATCATTTATAAATATATTGAAAAGTAAGGGTCCCAATACAGATCCCTGAGGCACTCCACTGCCCACTCCCTTCCACTGAGAAAATTGTCCATTTAATCCTACTCTCTGTTTCCTGTCTTTTAGCCAGTTTGCAATCCACGAAAGGACATCACCACCTATCCCATGACTTTTTACTTTTCCTAGAAGCCTCTCATGAGGAACTTTGTCAAACGCCTTCTGAAAATCCAAGTATACTACATCTACCGGTTCACCTTTATCCACATGTTTATTAACTCCTTCAAAAAAGTGAAGCAGATTTGTGAGGCAAGACTTGCCCTGGGTAAAGCCATGCTGACTTTGGTCCATTAAACCATGTCTTTCTATATGTTCTGTGATTTTGATGCTTAGAACACTTTCCACTATTTTTCCTGGCACTGAAGTCAGGCTAACCGGTCTGTAGTTTCCCGGATCGCCCCTGGAGCCCTTTTTAGATATTGGGGTTACATTAGCTATCCTCCAGTCTTCAGGTACAATGGATGATTTTAATGATAGGTTACAAATTTTTCCTAATAGGTCTGAAATTTCATATTTTAGTTCCTTCAGAACTCTGGGGTGTATACAATCTGGTCCTGGTGATTTACTACTCTTCAGTTTGTCAATCAGGTCCTACCACATCTTCTAGGTTCACCGTGATTTGATTCAGTCCATCTGAATCATTGCCCATGAAAACCTTCTCCAGTACGGGTATCTCCCCAACATCTTCTTCAGTAAACACTGAAGCAAAGAAGTCATTTAATCTTTCCGCAATGGCCTTGTCTTCTCTAAGTGCCCCTTTAACCCCTCAATCATCTAATGGTCCAACTGACTTCCTCACAGGCTTTCTTCTTCGGATATATTTAAAAAAGTTTTTACTGTGAGTTTTTGAATCTACGGCCAACTTCTTTTCAAATTTTCTCTTAGCCTGTCTTATCAATGTCTTACATTTAACTTGCAAACGTTTATGTATTATCCTATTTTCTTCTGTTGGATCCTTCTTCCAATTTTTGAATGAAGATCTTTTGGCTAAAATAGCTTCTTTCACCTCCCCTTTTAACCATGCCGGTAATCGTTTTGCCTTCTTTCCACCTTTCTTAATGTGTGGAATACATCTGGACTGTGCTTCTAGAATGGTATTTTTTAACAATGACCACGCCTCTTGCACATTTTTTACTTTTGTAGCTGCTCCTTTCAGTTTTTTTCTAACTATTTTTCTCATTTTATCAAAGTTTCCCTTTTGAAAGTTTAGCACGAGAGCCGTGGATTTGCATACTGTTCCTCTTCCAGTCATTAATTCATTAATTCAAATTTGACCATATTATGATCACTATTGCCAAGTGGCCCCACCACAGTTACCTCTCTCACCAAGTCCTGTGCTCCACTGAGAATTTGATCTAAAATTGCTCCCTCTCTCGTCAGTTCCTGAACCAATTGCTCTGTTTTTTACCCGGTTTAATTTTGTGCTCCGCTACAGACCAGCCGAGAAGAATGCCAAGGCCAATGCCCTATCACGGGTATTTGAATCAATGGAAGGCTCTGAGGAACCACAATACATCATCGAGCCGTCCAGTATCCTCTTGTCTGCTACCACGACAATCCCTCCAGGGAAAATTTTGGTTCCCCCAGGCTTGCGGAAACAAGTCTTGGATTGGGCCCATGACTCCCGCTATGCCGGTCACCCAGGGCAATCCCAGACTCTACAGACCCTGCGCCGCTATTACTGGTGGCCAAAGGTAAACAAGGATGTCCGAGCGTACGTACAATCCTGTCAGTCCTGCGCCCGCCACAAGAGGATCTTCGGTCCGACCCCAGGCCTACTTCAGCCACTACCTGCACCTTCTGAACCATGGGACTCATGTGGCAACCAACTTCGTGGTAGACCTGCCACTATCCAGCGGGTAGTCAACCGCTTTAGTAAAATGGCGCACTTCATGCCGTTGCCGGGGTTGCCATCCGCTCCACAGTTGGCTCAGCTGTTTGTTCAACACGTCTTCAGGCTACATGGTCTCCCGAAAAGCATCCTCTCGGATCGAGGGCCGCAATTCACTGCCAAGTTCTGGAGGGCCCTTTGCCTAAAATTCGACGTCACGTTAGACTATACGTCCGGTTACCATCCTCAGACCAATGGCCTCGCAGACAGAACAAACCAGACATTGAAACAATTCCTCCGCCTGTACGTCAACGAAAAACAAGATGACTGGGCTAGCCTGCTACCCTGGGCCAAATTCGCGCTAAATTCCCATATCTCCGCGGCTACGGGATCTTCCCCGTTTCAGACAGTTTATGACAGACAGCCACGACCACCACTGCCTGTCCCCACCACAGTAGCGTCTCCAGTATCTCAGCTCTCTGCTGAAGAGCTGCACCGCCAATGGATATCCACGCAGCACGCCCTGATCAAGGCCAGCCAGGTAGCTAAAAGGTATGCTGACCAGCGCAGAAGACCATACCCGCCTCTTAGACCAGGCCAAAAGGTTTGGTTAAGCACGCAATTTATCTGCTTGAAGCTGCCATCATCGTGACTGGCTCCGCGATTCATCGGGCCGTTCCCCATCATCCGGCAGGTGGGTGCAGTCTCATATCAACTTCGCCTCCCTCAGTCTCTTAAAATACACAACATATTCCACGTCTCCTTCCTGAAGCCTCTGGTATTGTCGTGGCCCTCCAGCACGCCTCCAACTCCCCAACATGTCGCCGCTGAAGATGACCTCACCTATCAGGTCCGGGAGGTCCTAGATGTGAGAAAACATCGCAAGAAGTGGGAATATCTGTTAGCATGGGAGGGCTTCGGCCCCGAAGAAAACTCCTGGGAACCATTGGCTAACATCCTGGACCGGAATCTGCTGGAGCAGTTCCACAGAGACCATCCGGCTAAACCCAGGCCTCCGGGGAGGCGCCCTAAAGAGGGGGGTACTGTTGTGTTCCACAGCCGTGGGAGGCAACGGCTGCGATCCCCTACCTCGCCCGCGACAGCGACCTGCCGCGGGAATTCCGGGGGAAGCCCCCAACGCTAGGCCCATTGCTCCGACACGGGTCCCCACGCTGATCGCCGCAGGAGGAGCCATCCCTGCTCCTCTCTCGCGGCGTTCAGCAGCGTTTCCTCCACGGAGAAAATTCAAGATGGCCACCGCTATCTTTAGGCGCTAGGCTGCGCCTCCTTCTCAGATTTAAAGGGCCCTGATCCCTTTAACCAGCCTCACCTGTTCCTGATCAGCCTGAGGAGGGGAAGTATAAAAGGAGGCTTCCTCTGCTCATTCCTTGACTTGGCAACGTCCCAACGCTGTCTAGTCTGCTTGCTTCAGTGAGTTCCTTGAGCTTGGATTCTGGTTCCTGTTTCGTCTTGGTGTTCCTGGTTCCTGACTTCGGACTGGCTTATGGTGATTCTCTGGTTCCTGACTTCGGATTGGCAAGTGGTGATTCTCTGGTGTGTGACTTTGGCCTGGTAAGTGATGATCCCTCGGTGTGTGAATTCGGACTGGTAAGCGACGACCCTCTGGCACTCAATCTTGGACCTCCTCTTGACCATAATCTCCAAAGGCCACCTAAGTCCCAGCGGCCCAGGTCCCTACGGGCTCCTCCCGGGGGGACCGCGGGCTTCCAGGGTGAAGCTACAGTTAGCCCTTGCACCGACCTCTCCAAGGTTCGCCTAAGTCCCAGCGGTCTGGGTTCCTACGGGCACCTCCTGGGGGAACCACAGACTTCCAGGGGTGAAGACACAGCTCCTCTTCTCGACTCTTCCTCTGCTTCCACCATCGCCACAGTCTCCAGTGCCAAGGGTCAGCTGGTCACATCTTCTGCTCAGCCTCGCCACCTGATGGGAGAACCTTCGGACCTCCCTCCTAAGGAATTCCATCCTCTCATCGGCCAAGGGTTCACAACCCAAGCTTAACAGGCTGCACAGACTTCATGTTTTCCAGCTTCTAGACCCTTGTGAATAATGGAGTTGAAAGAGTTTTGATGCTGCTGTGGAAGGGTTTCTGAAAAGTCCTGCATTTGTTTCCTTAAATTCCGTTGGTACTGTGTCATATATAATTGATATGAGGCAATCCTGGATAGTAATAGGGAACCTTGGAACATTTTACGACCCAAGGTGTCTAAGAATTTCTGTTCCTTTCCAGGAGGCGTGGAAGAGTGTGGTTTAATCCTTTTTTATCTCTTCTGCGCAGACTCTACCACAACAGACTGATGTGGGAGTTGAGGCTTCTGAAACCCAGGTATATGTTGCGCTAAATAAGTGGCATCTGTTCTTTTATTTACAGGTGGCATCATGCATGGATGCTCCCAAAGGCGGCGTTGGAGATCAACCAGAACCTCATGCACTGGTATGTTGAAGCTCTTTAGGAGCTTCAACAAACTGTAGGTCTTCTAAAGTCTTATGTCTGGAATCCTCCTCTGTAGGCAGCTGAAAAGGAATTTTATTTATTTATTTAAAAAAACTTTTATATACCGGTATTAGTATGCATACATCATACCGGTTTACAATGTAACTTTAAAGGTAGAAATTACAATGAACAGGGAGGGCGAACAAGGAGGAGTATACAAAGAGCAGGAGGTGGAGGAATTAAAGCAATAAATAAAAACTGCAACGGACTATTTAAAGGAATATACAAGGCGTAGGCAAGATACTTGCAGAAGTCGGTGTACTTAATCAGGGTAGGCTTGTCGGAAGAGCCATGTTTTAAGTTTTTTTCTGAACTTGGCGTAACATGGCTCTAGCCTGAGAGTGGTAGGGAGGGTGTTCCATTGTTTAGGGCCTGCAATGGATAGTGCACGGTCCCTAGTAGAGGAGAGGTGGGCTTTTTTCAAAGGGGGAATGGAGAGGGTGCCTTTGTTGACAGTGCGAGTGGGTCGTTCAGTGCGTATAGGACGAAAGGGTTCATCCAACCAATTGGAATTGTGCGAGTGGATGGACTTGTGCACTATGGTTAGAATTTTGAAGAGAATTCGGGATGCGATGGGGAGCCAGTGGAGTTCTTTGAGTATTGGGGTAATGTGATCAGCTTTCCTTGAGTTGGTGATGACCCTGGCGATGGCATTCTGGAGCATTTGTAAGGGCTTGGTGGTGGAGGAGGGTAGGCCAAGGAAGAGGGCATTACAGTAGTCCAGCTTTGAGGAAAGGGTGGCTTGGACGACGGTGCGGAAGTCATGATAGTGGAGGAGGGGTCTGAGTTTCTTCAGGATGTGAAGCTTGAAGAAACCTTCTTTGAGGATGGAGTTGATCTGTTTTTTTGAGATTGAGTTGTTGATCTATGATAACCCCAAGGTCTCTTACTGTGGGTTGGGGTGTTATGACGTTGAAAGCTGGATCGTTGGAGATCGGTGGTTTGGGAGGGAGGTGAGGAGAGATAAGGAGCAGCTCTGTTTTGGAGGAGTTTAGAGCGAGGTGGATGTTGGTGAGGAAGTCATTGATGTTGGCAAGACATGTGTTCCAGAAGGCAAGGGCATCTGAGAGAGAGTTGTGAATGGGAATGACGATTTGAACGTCATCTGCATAGAGGTAGAATTTGAGGCCGAGGTCTGTGAGGAGCTGACATAGAGGTGTGAGATAAATGTTGAAAAGGGTGGAGGAGAGGGAGGAGCCTTGTGGGACACCTTGAGACAAGGGATAGAGTGTGGAGTTGGCGTTTCCTATCTTGACGGAGAACTTTCTGTTAGATAAGTAGGATTTAAACCATAGTAGGGCTAGGCCTGAGATGCCTATTTCGGATAGCCGGTTGATGAGGAGGTTATGGTTGATGGTATCAAAGGCAGCTGAGATGTCGAGTAGGGCGAGGAGGTAACAGTTGCCTCGGTCCATGCCTATGAGTAAGTGGTCCGTGAGGGAGAGCAGGAGGGTTTCTGTATTGAGGTATTTACGGAAGCCGTATTGGGCTGGATGCAGAATGTTGTTGCTTTCTAGATATTCTGTAAGTTGGATGTTTACAATCTTTTCCATAATTTTGGATAGGAAGGGCAGGTTAGAGATAGGGAGGAAGTTAGCGGGGTCTTTAGGGTCTAGTGTTGGTTTTTTTAGGAGGGGCTTGACAATAGCTTGTTTAAGAGCATCTGGGACAGAGCCTGAAGAGAGGGAGGAGTTTATGATGTCTGCGATGGGTTTGGATATAGTGTTCGGGATGGAGAGGAGGGATTTTGTGGGAATGGTGTCTGAAGGGTGGGAAGCTGGTTTAAGTTTTCTGAGAATAGATTCCACTTCTTTAGCGGAAGTCAGGTCAAGGGTTTGGAGGGTGGGTGAAGTGGGGGAAGGTTGGAGGGAGGGGGAAGGGGAGGTGGATGGACAAGGGTGTTGAAATCTGCGGAGGATGTTGGTGATTTTTGTGAGGAAATACTGGGCGATTTCTTCGCTCTTAGTGGAGGCATCATTCTCAGGGATAGTGGGCTGAGAGGATTTGGTGAGGTTGGCAACATAATTGAAAAGGGCTTTCGGGTTGTACATGTATTGGTGGATCTTAGCTGAAAAGTAGTCTCTTTTTGTTTTGAGGGTGGTTATTCTATATTGGTGAAGGGTAGTTTTGAAACTTGAGGCGAGTTGGGGTGAGGGGGCTTTACGCCAGTTTCTCTCACGCTGCCTGAGGGTATTTTTTAGGGATCTTAGTTCAGTTGTGTACCAGTGTTGATGATTTTTTGTGGGTTGGGTAATGTTACGTCTGGAGATGGGGCATAGTTTGTCAGCAATTTCAAGAGTCATGCTGAGCCAGGATTTGATGGCAGTCTCTGGACTGGAGCAGTCAAGGCTAGTGGATGTGTTGGAAATGGCAAGAGCCAGTTCATCTCCAGAGCAGGGTTTCCTGAAGGTGAAGGTGGTGTTGTTTGAGGGAGTGGGGGTAGTAGGGAAGTTAAGGGGGAGGAGGGCTTTTATGAGGAAGTGGTCTGACCAAGGTACAGGGGAGCAGGTGGGGGGCTGGGATGGTAGGAAGCAGTGGTTGATGAATATAAGGTCAAGGGAGTGACCAGCTTGGTGCGTGGGGGAGGCAACAATTTGTCTAAGGCCTAGAGCTTGGAGTGCAGTAAGGAATGCCTCACAAGAAGGGGTAAGGGGGGTGGCATCGACATGGAGGTTGAAGTCTCCTAGTATGATGGAAGGGATTTCAATGTTTATGTTGGCAGATAAGAATTCAATTAAGGGGGAGGGGTCCCGTTCGATGGATCCAGGAGGGGCATAAATGAGACAGATTTGCAGTGAGGGGGCTTTGAAGAGGCCAATTTCTAGCTTGGAGGGTGATGTGGTGTGGGAGAGTTTGAGATTAAGGTGTTTCTTGAAGGCTAGGAGGATGCCACCTCCTCTTTTCTTGGGTCTTGGAATGGATAGGAATTCGTAGGATTGTGTAGGTAGCTGGTTCAGGAGGACAATGTCTGTTTCTTTGAGCCAGGTTTCCGTGATGGCACAGATGTCTGGCTTGGTGTCAGTGAGGAGGTCATTTAGGATGGGGGTTTTTTTGGAGAGTGATTGGGCGTTGAACAGAATGATGGAGAGGGTAGTGAGTCCAAGGAATTGGTTGAGGGGGGTAGTGAGGATAGGGAGGAGGGATTTGTAGGGGGGGGTGGGACGGGGGGGATGGGAATGGGGGAGTCTGTTGTGGGGGAGGTGGATGCGGTTGATGTGTTGTGTGGTCATAGTGGGTGAGTAGGCAAAGGAGGAGGGAGGGAGAGGGGGTAGGTAAAGGAAACTGAGAGGATATAGGGTAGTACAAGGCGGGGATTAAGGTATCAAGGAGTTAAACTGAGAGAAGGGCACTGAGGGAAGGGCACAAAGCTGATTAGGTAGGGTAAGAGGTGTAAATAGTGTACCATGCAGGTTATACAATGCAGGTCAGACAATGCAGGTTATACAGCTTAGATAACATGCACAAATAACAGAATAGAGCAATTTAAGGTGTTAGGGGGAGTAGTCCAGTGGCTGGGAGGCAGGCTCATGAGCACCTGTGAGAGGTGAGATAGGCACTTTGAGGAGGTGCCCACTCACTCGGAGGTCCTGGAGCTGGATGGGTCTTGGCTAAGAGGCTGGCAAGTGAGCGGCGATACTTCAGGGTCAAAAGGGACTGCTGGGTGAGAAGGAGGTCCGTGTAGTACTTTAGGGTCTTCCAGGGTCCTTCAGGGCGGTCCGAAGGGGCTGCCCGAAGGGGCGCTCAAAGGGGCAGGCCCCTTTGTCGCGCTCCTTCGGCGCGTGACGCTAGGCGCGTGACGCTTGACCAGGTTAGATTTTTATAGATGACTCTTTTCTGTGTCGCTCAAAAGTGATGTCATCAATATGGGTCTTAGCATCCAGCACAGAGATTTAAAAGCGGAGTCGTTAGAAGCAGGGCAGTCTTCCAGCTGGGGGAGGGGTCAACAGCCACGAGGTGGAGGAGGAGGAGAGGGTCCAATGGAGGGCTGGGTGCAGGAAACAGCTCAATCCAAGCCCTGGATCCTGGCTTGCAGAGCAGAGAAAAGAAAGGCAAGTACCTGTACGGAGATTTAAAAGCACATTCGTTAGAAGCAGGGCAGTCTTCCAGCTGGGGGAGGGGTCAACAGCCACGAGGTGGAGGAGGAGGAGAGGGTCCAATGGAGGGCTGGGTGCAGGAAACAGCTCAATCCAAGCCCTAGATCCTGGCTTGCAGAGCAGAGAAAAGAAAGGCAAGTACCTGTACGGAGATTTAAAAGCACATTCGTTAGAAGCAGGGCAGTCTTCCAGCTGGGGGAGGGGTCAACAGCCACGAGGTGGAGGAGGAGGAGAGGGTCCAATGGAGGGCTGGGTGCAGGAAACAGCTCAATCCAAGCCCTGGATCCTGGCTTGCAGAGCAGAGAAAAGAAAGGCAAGTACCTGTACGGAGATTTAAAAGCACATTCGTTAGAAGCAGGGCAGTCTTCCAGCTGGGGGAGGGGTCAACAGCCACGAGGTGGAGGAGGAGGAGGAGAGGGTCCAATGGAGGGCTGGGTGCAGGAAACAGCTCAATCCAAGCCCTGGATCCTGGCTTGCAGAGCAGAGAAAAGAAAGGTATTGTTTCAGACATCTTCTTCACAAAGTAAGAGAGAAGGAGAGATCCTAAGGAGGTGATTTTCTCCTTTCTTCCGGTAGTGAGGGGTCCAATAAGATGTCCTCAGTAGAGGAATCGGAGTCCACATCCTCACAGGTGTCTGATAAAATGTGTGGATGTGGACTAGAAGGAGGAAAGGAGAATGGCATCGATAGTGACTTGGTCTTCGATGGATCCATCGATGATTTCTGTTTCTTCTTCCCTGTTATCGATGGCAATGGAATCAGCATTGATGGAATCATGTTGGAATCGGGCGGCTTGATCCTGAGAGACCTGACGGCCCTGGCATCGGCTGAGGAGTCGATGATTGACGGTCGGAGTCGATGGAGTCAGCAACTGAAGAGTCTGGAATAGGAATCGGTTGATTTGGTGCTTAATTGGTGTTTTCGGCCTCGAAGGCACCAGTTGAGTCGGCAGGACACCGATCAAGGAATCGAGGCGGGACAGTAGCGGTTGAAGCATCGATGCCTCCGGCTTCTGTGGAGGTATGGAAACCAGCACTGGTGGATGGAGTTCTCGAATGGCATCGACGACTGCATGGCGGATAAATCCGTCCAGTTCCTCCCTGATAGCTGATGTGGACAGAGCAGATATAGGGGGTGGCAGAGGAGGCAAAACTGGCTACACCACAGGTCCCTGTGGGGGCTCAGTAACCAGCACCGATATCAGTGGGGATTACCTCTGTTCTGGCATCAATGGTGTCGAGGAGTCTTTGATCCTGGGCTTCTTAGCGGGTGGATCGATAGCTATTGAACCCACCCCTGGATCGGAATCAGCACCGGGCAGTTCCCGTCGATGCCGATGCCGGTGTTTCTCACGGTGCTCTCTTTTTTCGAGCACCGATGCCGATCTAGTCGATGCACCCAGCGGGTTTTTATGTTTACCTTTTTTGTAACTCCTGCCGGTGACGACTGCGTCGATGATGATGGGATGAGCTGGATATTAAAAAGGTGCTCCATTTTGTCTAGATGGGCCTGTCTACCTTTGGAAGTCATCTCGGCACATTGGGGACATGATGAAACTTTATTTCCGGGGCCAAGGCACAAGACACACTCGATGTGGGGATCAGTGATTGACATTGAATAGGGGCAATTAGGGCATTTTTTGAAGTCGGTTGCCATTGTGAAAGGCTGGACAGCCGTTGACGGCCTGCGGTCACCGATAAAAATTAGGAACGGTATTGACCGCATAATATTTGTTTTAATCACCGATCGAAGAAAAATTGATCAGAGACTGGGAGACCCAAATGAGGGGATTTTTCTGAGTTTTTCCGTGAGGAAAAGTGTGAAAATCACACAGGGCTCCTGACCGCGAGGCAAAGTGCAGCGCAGAAAAAAGAAGACTGAATGGAGACCCCTATGGCTCGAGGGATAATGGCATGCTCAGTGTGCCAGTCATACGTTTCTAGAAACTTTGACAAAGTTTTCCGTGATAGGGCTCCATCCAGTGATGTCATCCATATGTGAGGACTATCATCCTGCTTGTTCTGGGATAATGGGATGTCCTGGACTCTCCTGGATGGGATCCAGGAGGGAGTAAGGATGCTTGGCTCGATGTGTCCAAGCTGAGGGGAGGGGTATGTGAGGCAGCTCCCTACTGTTCCCTTATTTTCCTGTGCAGGACCAGGATAGATACCTTATCCACCTTAATTCCACTTTGGAGAATATGCTGTATAGGCAGGATCCTGTGGGGCAGGTGGGGCTCAGAGGGTGTAACTAGAGCCTGGGGAATAAGAGCTGGGATCCAGGTGGGGATAAGCAGACCAGGCCCAGGACCCCAGGAGGAAAGCTGCTCCTGTAATGTAACTCTGTCCAAACACTGATCTGAGACAAAGCTGAACTGTGAGTATTGAGGGAAACAGTACTGAACTGTAAGTAAAGAGTACTGAACTGTAAGTAAACAGAGTAAGTAAACAGAGTAAGTAAAGAGTACTGAACTGTAAGTAAAGAGTACACTGATCTGAAGGGAAGACAGTTTACTTCTTGTTAAACTTTTTATCTCTCCTCTAACTCTAATCCCAGTTAGAATAACCCCTGTTTTATTGTAACTTTTTCTTCTATGCACTTGTTATACTTTTGTAATGTATACTCTTACGTTTTAGCTATGTACGTTATAATGTATTGCTCACCCCTTGTTTTATGTAAACCGACATGATACGAACTTCCGTGAATGCCGGTATAGAAAAACACAAATAAATAAATAAATAAAATATTGTTGTGCAGGTGTGAAGCTGCAATAAAGATATACTGCTTTAAGCAAGGCTGGAATCAGACTAGTTTGTCTCCAGGCTTGTGGGACTCACTGCTCGTTCCCACAGGTAGTAACTGCCATTTTGTGTAGGTTATCCCTAGTGGAAATATTACACCATCCCTTTCTTCAAGCCTTTAGGGATCCCCAGTGTTTGTCCCATGCCCTTTTGAATTCATTAAGTGTTCTTGTCTTCACCACCACCCCTGGAAGGGCATTCCAGGCATCCACCACTCTCTCCATGAAGAAAATATTTTCTGATGTTGGTTCTGAGTCATTTTGTGACCCCTAATTCTACTGTTGTGTTTCCAACAGAAAATATTTGAAGTCTATGCATCATTAAAATCTTTCAGGTATCTAAAGGTCTATATCATATCACCCTTGCACCTCCTCTCTTCCAGGGTAATCATATTCAGATCCTTCAGCCTTTTCTCATAAGTTTTCCAATGACGACCCCACACCATTTGGTCACCCATCTCTGAACCACTACCACCATTTCCATCCCTATGAGATACAGTTCAACCAAAAGGTGAAAGGGACGGAATTTGGAGAAAAGACGTTTGAGGAAAATATTGTCCCTTTAACATAAATGTGTGGTTTTACTTTACACTGCAAGGAAAAAAGTGTTGCTTTCTACAGCCGTACTTTTCTTTGCTCTCAAAGATGATACTGAATCTCAAAAGTGTTTTGGTACATGCAGCACATTACCACCGCAGAATTATTACTGCAAACTTCATTCTTCAGAGTTTAACAGGTAAATGCTATCTGGAGATTTTACAGTTCATTAGTAAAATCCTAAAAACAGTATTACTCAAATTAGAAAAACACATACACATGCTACAGCAATTTAATAAATCCATTAAATCAGGCAGCAAATCTTTACACAGATCAATGAGTAGGTTATGGGAGTGAGCAATTCAATTAAATTATGGGCTTCATTAAATGCTAGATCTTTATCCTAATTGGCTACTAGAAGTTTTGTCACTGCAGTCAATATAAACCATTACATCTAATATTTATATTTTCATGTAACAAACAAATTAAGCTAGTTAAAGTCAGCATTATTAGTCACTGAACTTTATTGTTTATTCAATGGATGGCATCCATAAATATCAGAATCTGGGTTTTATCGAGAATCCTGCAGATAGACATTTTTCTGAGTATATTCACTCTGAAATGGTACAATCTACATATAAAATTGTTACTTAGGGAATAAGATAAACATTTTCTTGGCCATGAATCTACAACTGTTAATCCTGAATACTGAGTGAATTCTAGGGCTCATTGGAGCCATGTCTGAAACAAATTTATAACTGAAGATGGCAAGGCCTCTGAAATAACTAAGGAGTAACAAACTACTAAAGTCAATACAGCATGATTAAAACATAGGACTTGGTCAATATTTTACAGACAGGCTGATACAGTACAGTGCGCTCCGACGGAGCGCACTGTTAACCTGCGCTTGGACGCGCGTTTTCGACGCGCTAGCTTTACCCCTTATTCAGTAAGGGGTAACAGCACGTCGAAAACGCGCGTCCAACCCCCCCGAAACTAATAGCGCCCGTAACTTGCAAATGCATGTTGATGGCCCTATTAGTTATTCCCGCACGATACAGAAAGTAAAATGTGCAGCCAAGCCGCACATTTTACTTTCAGAAATTAGCGCCTACCAAAGGTAGGCGTTAATTTCTCTCGGCACCAGGAAAGTGTACAGAAAAGCAGTAAAAACTGCTTTTCTGTACACCCTCCGAATTAATATCATGGCGATATTAAGTCGGACATCCCAAAAGTTAAAAATAATCAAAGATAAAAAAAATAAAAATTTAAAATCGGCCCACGGCTTGAAAACCGGATGCTCAATTTTGCCGGTGTCCAGTTTCTGAACCCGTGGCTGTCGGCGGGTTGAGAACCGACGCCGGCAAAATTGAGCATCGGCTGTCAAACCCACTGACTGCCGCCGCTTCTGTCCAAAAAGAGGCGCTAGGGACGTGCTAGTGTCCCTAGCGCCTCTTTTTACCGTGGGCCCTAATTTGAATAATTTTATTTACTGAATCGTGTGCACAGGAGAGTTAGCAGAATGGCAAGTGCAGTAGATTTTTAATTAAATAATAAAATGTCATATTGTGGGCACATAATAGACTAATAATAATCACAACTGAGTTACTTAACCAAGTAGACTTTACAGGCACGTACCAGCATAGTAACATAACCCTAAATTGATCATTCTAAGAGGTCAACATTCAGAAATGTGGTGAGCAGACATGTTATCAATTAAAGTTAACCAGAGAGTATGTCACAGGATGCTCAGCAGGGCAAGTCTCTTGCAGAATATATTCTGCTCAAGTTATCCAGGGAAAGTTATCAGAGGCACGATTAAGTTAAAGTTATCCAGCTACATATTCAAAATATAGCTGGCTAGCTTAAAAAAAGAAAAACACATCATCATGCCCAGCAGGCCTAATCAGCCACTCCCCAGCCCCCAAAATACTTTAAATAAATAAATAAATGACGCCCCAAAAGGTGTAATAAAGCTGCAGGTCAAAGCAGCCCAAGATCTCTCCCCACAAACAGACAATTTAATTGAAATCTTGGATCCCTCCTGCCAACCACCTGAAACTTACTCCCATCCTGCCACCCCTCCTAGAACCCCTCCCAAAATGCTGCAAAAATGAGGCGGGAGCTGGTAGCATCTTACAGTACTCCCAACCACTTCCAGTGCTGCTCTGACAGAAACACTGGGAGTGCCTACTAACAGAGTTCTTGACAGAGCATACACTGCAAAGAGGCATTCCAGGGGGCAGAACTGGGGCAGGGAAACTGTTAACATATTTTGATTTTTTAAAGTATGTTCATAAATGTATGCATATATATTTGCATCTGTTCTCTAGCAGGTGTAAATATGGGCGTGCATGCCATACTGTGGCAGGTGGGTACCCACTAATTTTCAAAGAGGACTTACTCGCTTAAGTCTGCCTTGAAAATGTGAGCTAAAGTCTGTGTGTAATTTTTTACACACAGGCTTTAGTCCTATACAGGCTGTTTACCCTCTAAAGGGGGGAGTACGTAAAACAATGCAGGCAGGTGAAAAATCCGTGGGTAATTTTGCAGCAGTTCTCAAAGGGAAAGTATGGGCTACGATTTTTCCAGGTAAAACAACTGTGTAGTTTTAAAAAATACAGAACTGCATGCATTGTTGCCTCCTCTAGTATAACACTTTTACCTGAGTAGCCATTATGTAGGTAAATGGCTTATTAAAACTTCCCTCTAAAAGCTGAAATGCTGAAACACTAGCTCCTATGCATAACCTGACCGTCAGGTCCCGCAAGAGAAGGAACCAGACCTGATGGGGCCAAAAGGGCGCCACAAGGATCATGGTCCGTCTGTTCTGTTGCTTCAGCAGGGTCTTCAAGAGCAGCAGGAGAGGAGAGTACGCATACAGCAGACATCTCCCCCAGTGGAGGGAGAAGGCATCTCAGGCCAGATGTCCACTCCCGATGACAGGAAGCAGAACTTGCTCACCTTGTGATTGAGCAGGGAAGCGAAGAGGTATATATCTGGTGTACCCCACTGATGAAACAGTTTGGATGCTACCTCTGGACTAAGGGACCATTCATGTGGCTGGAAGGAGCAACTCAGCCGGTCCACAAGCACTTTCAGAGTCCCAGGTAGGTACGTTACATGCAATGACATCCCCTGCAACAGAGCTCAGGTCCACACCTGCACTGCCTCGTGACAGAGGAGGAACAAGCCCGTGCCTCCCTGTTTGTTGATATACCACTTTGCCACCTGGTTGTCTGTCCGGATCAGGACTTATTTGTACGACGACCGATCTCTGAATGCCCATAAGGCATAACAGATCAACCGAAGCTCCAGAAAGTTTATTTGACAGCAGGCTTCGTGCGCGGTACAGAGAACCTGCGTGTGGATACCATCTACATGGGCTCCCCAGCCCTGAGGAAAGGTGTCGGTAGTGAGGATCACTTGAGGCGGAACAGTTTGGAAGGGAATCCCCGCTTCAAATTGGAGAGGTTTTCCCACCACAGAGGTTCCGTGACTGCAATGCAAGTCTCGAGGTCAAGAGGCCTGTCGCCACTGTGACTGCAAGGTTCATTGAGCCCTCTGCATGCACAAAAGGGTGAGAGGGGTAACATGGACAGAAAAACGGAGCAGAAGGTGGGCAGTCACCTGCCGACTGCTGCGGACAAAGGCCACCAGCAAGCTGAGGGCAAGAGCCTGATCGTGGGCAAAAATGCTTTTGCCTGCATAGTGTCCAGCCTAGTGCCTACGAAGTTCAGGTTAGGAGATGGGCAGAGGTGAGACTTTGGGTAGCTGATCACGAACCCCAATGCTTGTAGAGTCCATACTGTCAGGGCCAAAGCACTCAGCGCCCCTGCATTGAAATCACTCTTGATTAACCAGTCATCTAGGTACGGGAAGACATGCATCACACGATGCCTCAGATACGCAGACACAATTGCCAGGCATTTGGTGAAGACACGAGAGGCTGAGGCCAACCCAAAAGGCAGCACCTTGTACTGATAGTAAGCCTTCCCCACCATGAAGCAGAGGTATTTTCTGTGGCCAGGGAAAATGGCTATGTGAGAGTAAGCTTCCTTGAGACTGAGGGAGCAGAACCAGTCTCCTCTTTAGAGGAGGGGAATCAGAGAGATCCATCTTTAACTTTTCTCTTAAAAAAAACTTGTTCAATGCCCTGAGGTTGAGGATGGAGCTTAAGCTGCTGTTCCTTTTCAGAATTAGGAAATACCTGAAATAAAAGCTTCGGCCCTGCTGGGAACGAGCAACTGGTTCTACCATGCCTGCTATGAGAAGGGCAGAGAGTTCCGTTTGAAGTATGACCTGCTAGGTGGACAAACCCCACGATGGACATGGGGGAGATGTCCCTGTGAGCTATCTGAAGTTGAGACGGTACCCCTGCCAGATTATGGTAAGGACCCATCGGTCCAAAGTGACATCCTCTCAGTGATGGGCGAAGCCAATGAGCTTGCCTCCCACTGGGGGATCTGGCATCAGGGGTGCGCTTGCCTGACTTGTGCTTCCTCACCAACAGTCAAAAACCCATAGCCAGGCCTTACTGGGGTGCCAGCTGGGGCCTGGGTGCTTGCTGCTGGCGAGAGTGGTCCCTGGAGCTAGAGCGTGGCATACGAGCTTGGGGGGCTGTATGATAATACTTTCTCTGCCTATAGAAGGACTTCCGGGATCCTTGCCTGGAAGATTTCCAGGCCAAGCAAGGGGCATCAGAAGCACTAGCGGAAAGCTGTTGAAGGGTGTCATGGTGGTCCTTCAATTGCGCTACCGCATCCTGAACCTTATTCCCAAAGAGGTTTTCACCTGTGCAGGGGAGGTCAGCTAGCTTCTCTTGTACTTCTGGCCAGAGGTCAGAAGCTCTGAGCAGTCCATTCTATGGGCTCCGAAGTTTACCACAGCTACGCGGGCCACCTTTTCAAAGACATCATAGGTGGATCGCACCTCATGTTTGCCAGCCTCTAAACCCAGCAGGACAATAGCCAAGAGTGCTTCCAGTTGCTGTTGAGGCAGGGTCTATGCGAGGTCCTGGACTCACTTCCAGAGCTTACTGTGGTACTGGGTCAAGTATAGCTAGTAGGCGGCAATACAGGCGACCAGTATAGCGCCCTGAAAGATCTTTAGACCCAAGGCATCGAGGTCCCTATGCTCTCACCCCGGGGAGGGGGCAGAATCATGGTTATGGGAGTGCCTGGCTTTGTTTAGGGCGGACTCCACAACCACCGACTGGTGGGGGAGGTGCCACTTCTCGAAACCCAAGGCGTGCTGCACCAAATAGGTGGCATCCGCATTCCTGTTAATGGGGGATATGGAGTTCGGGTGTTCCCACATCTGGAGGAGATCCTTAAAGATGTCGTGGATAGGAACCACCACGATTTGCTTAGAAGCGTCGACAAACTGAAGCACTTCCAGCATTTTATGTCGCGCATCCTCCTCTGTAAGGAGCTGGAAGGGAATAGCCTCGGCCATAGCCCTGACAAAGCCCGCTAAGGAAAGATCCTCGTGGGGAGACGAACGCCTTCCCTCCAGTGAAGAAGGCTCAGAGAGGAGGTCGTCCGAATACTCGGATGAAGATTCTGAGGAATCATCCTCCCAAGGGTCATAAGGGCCTTCCTCCTCACTAAGGTCGGAGTGATGTGGGCGAGGCCTGTGAGAAATTGCAGCCCTGGGCTCTGATGGCTTTGGAGACATCGAGGGCACCACGGGAATCTATGGTTCCCCCAACATCGGGGGAACAAAGGGCCTCAGAAAGCCGGAGGGCCTGGGTAATGGCTCGAAAAACCGAGGCCTCGGTAATGCGGCACCAGCCGCGTCTTCCTCCTCCTCGGATCCTATGATAGGAATCGCTCCCGAGGGGGGCATCAATGGCCGCTGGGGATCCAAAGGTCCCTCTGGCACCGGTTGCGTTGGTAGGGCGCCTAACAAAACATTCAAATGTTCAAGCAGACGGCAGAGGATTTGGTACCGGAATGGGGGCCGGTGGCGCAGGTGATTCTCCAAAGATATCTGAGCACTGCGGTCTGAACCCTGCGGTCCAACTCCCGAAAGTCTGGTGAAGCCAGGACTGAGGGAGGGGGACAAGGCATCACTGGCTCGTCCTTGGTCCTCCGAGACGGCTTCGTGCCCGGCACCAATATCGTTGGGGAACGCCTGGGACTCCCGGGCACGTCGGAGGATGGAACCTCTGAGGAACGGGGTCGCTTTGGTGGTGATACGGCGGCTGCCAGTACCGCACCAGAACCGGAGCTGCGCCACAACGGCGACTGGGGTCGATGCTTGCGGGACCTCCCACAGTGCTCGGCCCGGACAGTGGGATCCTCTGCCTCGGCCCGGTCTTTCCCGGTGCCGAGGAGGGTCTCAATGTCCTGTAAACCGGTGAAATCATGGAGGATCAGTCACTGTTTCTGCAATCCTTTGAAGAAGTGGAAAGAGGAGTGACGAGAGGGAGCATATTAAGGGGCTCTTCTTGATCCCCCGGCATTGATGACTCTGACATGGGTGTGGATGAAGTGGACTTTTTAGAACCAAAAGGTTTCTCCATCTTTTCAAGGTGTGCACGTGGCCCTTGGGGTTCATCTGGTCACACAGCTCACACCCTCGTATATCATGGGAGGCCCCCAGGCAGAGGATACAAACCTCAAGCGGATCCGTGATGGTCTGTGTGCACTGGGGGAACAGACGAAAGCCAGACACCATGGAAAAAAATACCTGACGCACGGTCGATAACCGGCGGTCACCGGGAAGCGAAAGCCGGGGAATAGACCGCAAAAAGCAGGAAAATAGAAGTTTTAACCTACCACGCTGAGGAGACACTGACCGCAAGGAGGAACCCAACAATAGAAACGGGAAAAAGACTTTTCTCACAAGAGAAAAAGAGCAGAGCTTCACGAACCACGAGGAAACTGCTCCGCAGAAAAAGAGAGACTGAAGGGGGATCTCGAGTGGACGCGCGGATAGTGGCATGCTGGGCATGCTCAGTGTGCTGGTCAAAGCTTCTAGAAACTATGACAAACGTTTTCCATGCTGGGCTCCATCGGATGTTGTCACCCACATGTGAGGTCCACCATCCTGCTTGTCCTAGGAGAATAGCCAGATTCCAGCCTGAATCTGTCCTTTGTATGTTTCAGTATCATAAGAAATGACTGGCTGAATTTCAGTCTGGTCAAAGTCTTTTACCTGGGTAAATTATTTTACTTATGTAGTTGGTAATGTAAAAGAAGGCATGATTTTCTAAAGCATTTGTGAAGGTAAAAGAGAGCTTTATCCACAGAAACCGACTTTTTAAAAAATGGCTACTCAACATGTAGGTAAACTAATGTGCATATGTCTTGTTCACTCATAAGTTTACCTGGACTGAGTGGCAGTGTTCCTAGAGGCAGGAGTTAGGAAGGGGTTTAGACTTGTGTGCATATATTTTCATGGTAAATTAATGCAGACATTTAAGTAGGTTTGTGCAGATAAATTATGCACAATATTACAAAATAACCCTTACTTAAGCTAAGGCACATCCCACAAAAGCTAATTTTGATTGATTATAGATTAATTCAAACTTTTCAATCCACGGCATGGGCTGATGAGCCCTAAGCCAATGTTACAAAAACACAAAAAGATGAGGTCTTTGTACTACTTCATGTAATTTGCTACGTGCAGAGACAACTAATGCTTGTGACAGCTTTAATTATTCATCAGATAGTAGCATTTAATAACTAATAAGCAATGTGGGAAAAACTAGAATGCAAAAAGAAATGCTCATTTTACCTGCATTAATCAGGTCTGGATCTACTTCATCTTTTCGAGGATAGGGACCCTGATAACAAAACCCAATAGCATGAGAGAAAATCAGCATAAGCTAAGTCAGTAGAACTGGATTTATAAAACAGTCCAAGCAATTAAGAGCCTTGAATAAATTATGTTTGGCTCACATTGGATGACCTCTTTGACATTATTTCTCTTTAAAACGTTCCCACCAAAGCTACAAGATTTATCTTTAATTAACTACACACTATTTGCTTTCTGAAATGATTTATCTACTGACAGACATTCTAAGCCTTTATAGAAAGAAATTGTTAATCATATTCATCATATCCATGCTTTCTCTCAGAATTTTAATATCGATAACCTCAAAGTGTGGCTCTATGTCTACTTTGCCACAATACTATATGCATTTTATCTGCATGAAAGCATTCACTAGAAGGGACATTCCTTTGTAACTGCCAGATGGAGAGGTTTATAAAGTGCTGAGGTACAGAATGTACACCTATATAAGAACAATACTACTGCATTTTTCTAAAAAGTTTCTGCTTGCACTGTTTCACTTTTCATCCATAGCCAAAACTATTCCTCAGCAGTAAACATTAGTGAGAGTAAAAGGTAAAATAAAAAACCTGCATCTATATGGATACAAGTAGTAAAACAAGGTAAACATTACACTCCCTTTTCATGTCTTTATATGAAGAAAAGTAGAGTTACTTACTTGTAATAAAGTTTCTCCAAGGAGAAAGCAGAGTTGCTTACCTGTAACAGGAGTTCTCAAAGGACAGCAGGATGTTAGTCTTCACACATGGGTGACATCATCAGATGGAGCCTCAACACGAAAAACCTATGTCAAAGTTTCTAGAACTTTGACTTGCCACACTGGGCATGCCCAGCGTGCCCTATACCCCACTGGCCACTGCATCTCTCACCTCATCTTCGAAGAGATTCTCCCCAGTACATGGCATGGCATTGAGTCATTCCTGGTTGGCGATCCGAGGCCTGCAGCCATGCCATACTGCAGGAGCTGATTCCCACTGCAGAGGCCCTCAATGCGGTCTCGAAAACATCGTAGGTTGCTTGGACCTAATATTTTCCTCACACCAGATCCTTATGCACCAGCAACATGATGGGGTCCTGCTGCTGCTGAGGCAGCTGCTTGGCCACCTCCTGCACCAGCTTCCAGATGTTCTGAGAGTACTGGGTCATGCAGAGTTGATAGGAAGCTATGCGGACAATGAGCATGGCTCCCTGAACATCTTTCTTCCAAGAGCATCCATTGCTCTGTGATCCCTCTTTCAGGGTGCTGAGGAATGGGTCTGAGACTGCTTGGCTCTCTTGAGAGCTGATTCAACCACCACCGACTGGTAGAGCAGCTGTCGCTTATCGAATCTGGGAGCTTTCTGAATGAGGTAAACCCCCATTAACCTTCTTATTCATGGGAGGCTCTATCAGGCGGTGGTCCCATATTCTCAGCAGCAACTCCTTAAGGATATCATGTACCAAGACCACCATGATTTCCACAGGAGGCTCCAGGAACCGGAGGATTTCAAGCATTTGTGCCTGGCATCTTCCTCCATCAGTAACTGAAATGGGATGGCCTCCATCATCACCCTCACAAAAACTGCAAAGGTTACGTCCTCAGATGGAGACTTCTTTCGCTCTTTTGAAGGAGAAGGATCTGAGGGGAGACACTAAGAGCCATCAAAGGAGGACTCCATGATGTTATCCCCCCAGGGGTCATAGGGACCCTCTTCCTCACTGAACTCGACAGAGGGTGGGGCCCTAGGCACTCAGTTTTCATCCAAAGTTGCAGGCACTGGCACAGTTGGACAGGGGGCTGCAGGCCTCAATGTATCAGCTAGCCTTGGTGGAGCTTCCTCCTCCAAGGAACCAGCAACAACCACCATATTGGCAGGGAGAGGCTGCGGTGCACCCCTACGGGCACCAATGTCGGTCTGGAAACAGATGCCATCTGGAGTGGTAACGCATCAATGTGTGCACTGAGCTCTCGAACAGTGGCTCTAAGATGGATAGTACCAGTTTTGGTACCGTCAGCACCAAGGAACCGATGCCCTGCATCACCCGCTCGACCACCAGTTGGACTCTCTGCTCAAGCTCCTCCTCGAACACTGCCGATGCCAAGACTGACTGGGAGGAAGGAGGGTGGCCAGATCCTCTTCAGAACTGAGAAGAGGATCAGTGACTGATATCAGGACTGGTGGAGACTGTCACAGACCCACGGCACTGATGGAGGACTGGCGCTCCTCACCATGTAACTCCATCTTACTAGGTCTCCCCTCCTCCTTCACCAAACCGCTTCAGATGGTACAAAATGCGGCAGCTCGAATACTGACAAACACCAGGAGAAGAGACCTAAAAAACCTTCATTGGTTGCCAATCCACTTCAGAATCATCTACAAGTCCATTTCCATCATATACAAAACCAACCATCAACTTGCTCCAATTGACCTACATAACCCTCTCCGATTACATAACTCTTCAAGACCGACAAGAGACGCATACAGAGGATCACTACAGGTACCTCCTACCAAAACCACCAGACATATTACCTTAAGAGATCGGGCCTTCTCTATAGCCGGTCCACCTTTATGGAACTCCATCCCCTCCGATCTTAGACTGGAACCCTGCCTCCCAATTTTCAAGAAAAGACTCAAGACTTGGCTGTTCAAACAAGCATTCCCGGACTCCAATTAATTTAACTTCTCACCATCAAAACATAAAACTCAGCCATTTCAATTTTAACTTTTTGTAATTATCGTTAGCCAACGTTAACCATTCCTTTCCTTTTGTTTCTCTCTTCGCCCAGTTCAATCACCCTTGTTATATGTAACTGCTTTTTACCGCACTACAGTTCCAGTTTGAAGTTTATTATGCACCCCTGTTTTACTGTGAACCAGCATGATGTGATTGTTGTCATGAATGCCGGTATATAAAAAACCTAAATAAATAAATAAATAAAATAAATCATGGGGTTCCGTGATGGACATGGTCCTCAGGCACAGAGGGCATCGCCAGAAATCAGATGCGGCCATTAAGAGGTGAAATAAATGGGAAGCAAGATCTAAATTGATGATAGCGGACGTCAAAGGTCGGCAAGCACCGAAGCACTGGTGCCATGGGAGTCAACCGTAAAAGGAAACTTACCGATAAACGACGAAAATTCTGACTAGGAACACTACAGGGAGGACTGAGTTGGACCAGGCAAACGCAGGTGAAAAAATTTGCAAAAAAGCGAAAAAGAAAGTTTCCCAAAACAGGCCAAAAAGGCCGAAAGTGAGCTCATCAACTGTGATGCTACAGCTCAGCGGGAAAAGAGAGACTGAAGAGGGACCCTGCGTAGATTCATGATATAGGGCATGCTCAGCATGCGCAGTGTGGCAAGTCAAAGTTCTAGAAAATTTGGCATAAGTTTTCTGTGTCAAGATTCCATCTAATGATGTCACCCATGTGGGAGGACTACCATCCTGCTTGTCTTCTGAGAACAGGATGTCAGTCCTCACACAAGGGGTGACATCATCAGATGGAGCCTGGCATGGAACTTTGACATCAAAACTTCTAATCCCATGCACGGTCCTTTATTCCATGATAACAATAAGATTTGGAGAGTTTTGTGAGGATTAATATCCTGCTGTCCTCTGAGACCCAATGTTGCACTTACAGAGTAATATAGTAATGATAGCAGATAAAGACCAGATGGTCCATCCAGTCTGCCCTGTAATTTTCTTATGGTAGTAACTGCCACTCTGGGCAGGTTACTCCCATATGTTCTGTTAAGTGTCGTAACTGCTGCTCCATGCAGGCTACCCCCATGCAATCCGTTGAGGGTAGCATGGTAAGTAAATCCACTTTCTCTGAGGACAAGTAGAATGGCAGTCCTCACACATGGGGATTCTCAAGTTGTCCTGAACAAAAAAAAAAAAGGGGGAAAACCAAACCCCAAAATGGTGACAATAGTTTTTGGTGGTGATAGCCCATCCTAACTTTTTCTGTTTCGTTTTGTATTTTTGGCAGCCTGGAACCAAAATTACAGGCCAAAGGAAGGACAAGTTTGTTTCTACGCCTCAAAGGTCCATAGGACAGACTGGCTGAAATTACTGTTGTGCTGGGAGCCACTGCTGAAACAGAAGCAAGATGAACATGTGGAAAGAATGCCATATTGCAGCTTTTTAGATCTCCTCCATGGAGGCGGATCTCAGATGGGCTACTGATACCGCCATGTCCCACGAGATCAGGACCTTCTGGGTGCAACAAAAAGAGAGGCAATCTGCTAGCCAAATAGAAATAGAGCACTTTTTAAAAAGCTCTCAAAACTTATGTACCCTTGCGTTCAGCAACCGTAATTTTTAACCTTTTTTAATTTATTCATTTAAGCTATTTTTTATGTTTTGTTTTTTTTTTATTCTACATTAAGATTATTCTTTTTTACTATCTGATAAAGTTTCTCTTTTTCAACTTGTACTTAATGATGTATGTTTTTATCATGTAAACCGCTTAGAACTAACACCCATTTTATAGACAGTATACACAAAATCTAAAATAAAAATGTCAAATGAAACAAAAAGCTGGGTGACTATCTGAAGGCTTCAGTCTGCTGTGGGCAGAAGGCTACAGTTCCCTTACATTCTAAACTGCAACATCCATTCACCTTTTGTGGATTCTGCTACAACTAAAAGGCAGACTTAGGATCTGTGTGTAGAACACTACTGAGAAAAACTTTGTATGAGTATAATAAATCACTATGTCCTGGAGCTCCGCATGCCAAAGTGACCACCATAAAAAAATACGACATTCCAGGTCAGGTACTTCAACTCTCAAGAGTCCAGAAGCTTGAAAAGAGTTTGCTTCAACTGGACAAGTATCACTTTGAGGTCCCATGACACAGTGAGATGCTTCAACTAAAGTAAGCCCCGCATAAAACGGACAACTAAAGGCTGTACAGAGATGGATTTTCACCCATCTACATAGTGGTGATAAGCACCAACTACACTAAATTGAACCCTAACTGAGCTGGTTCTCAAACCCAACTCAGAGAGATGTAGAAAGTAATCAAGCAATTTTTGTGTGAAACAGAAGAGAGGAACGTGGATCACATCACATGATACAAGTTCTCCACTCCAAATCATAGAGTTTTCTTGTGAAATCCTTCTTGGAAGCCAGAAGAATATGAGACACCTCACTGGACAGATTCCAGGGTTGCAGGATTATCCCTTCAATGTCCAGACTGCGATAGACAGCTACATAATGCTGTGGTGGCATAGCAGCCCCTGATCCTGAGTGATCAGCACGGGGAACTCCCCAACCTGAATGGATCTCTAAAAGAAATCACCTAAAGGAGTGGGAGCCACATCTGTCTCAGTCAGTAGGAAGCTATAAGGCTCATAGTTCCCTAGTCTCTTCTGAGTTTCTCTGAGGTCTTGTGGCCGGAGGAACTGCTGGATATGTTTGCAGAAGTCTTCAACTCTAATCTAGGGTGAAGGAGTCTGGGCTATTTGCTGTATATGCTTCTCTTGTAACAGAAGTTTGAAGACCTTTCTGTCCACAAAAGATGCAGACAGAGCTATCATAGGCATGCTCCACATGCAGAATACCTGGTTTGCTTCTCCCCTATACAGGGACCTTTTGAGACGTTCCAGGACCTGACTCAGTTTGACTCTCAGGTCAGAAGCCCTGCCCACCAGATACTCTTACGATCATTTTTTGAGTGATGGCCTAGTGCCATATCTGGACAGTTTCCTGCCACAGGAAGTGCGGTCTAATTCCTTTTCACTGATTGACAAAGAACATAACTACCTGAATGTATGTTTAAACAAAGACCAGTTCGTTAGCCAGTTGAACCCTGAAAGCCTTCAGAACATACTTTACCACCCTTAGTTTAAGGAAGTTTATCTCATGAAAAGCAGACCAGAAACCCTAGTGCAGAGCCCGTCTAAAAGAGCCCCACAACTTGTACCCAAGGTATTTGGAATAAATCAGCCATTGGGACAGAGTTTCTCTCAAAGCCTGAATGCTGTGAATGCTGTTCTAGAGATGGTGAGTGGTTGGAATCCACTGAGATTTTAGTCCATTTAACTAACCGTGAAGACTCACCTAGGAGTAATACGTACAGTAAAAACCATGCATGCCTAATTTGTGTGGGTATGTAGAGACAACCGCAAAACATTTTATAAACATGTAGGGTGATGACACAAAGCGGAAAAGGTAGAAAACAATAGTGGGAGTTATGATTCCCTACTATGAATCTGAGATGCTTCCTCAGAACAGGCAATATCTCAAAGTAAATGTATGCAACCTTTAGGTTTAGGGAGCACAGCCAGTCTCCTTTTCCTAGAAAAGGAATACGAGTGTCTGGGGAAACCATTTTGAGCTTTCTCTTACCAGGTTCTTGTTTAATGCACCCCAGTTTAGGAGGAGACCGAGACCTCCCCACTCCATACAATTGGGGACTAGGAAATATTTGACAGAGAATCCCGCCCATTTAAATCTGGTGAAACAGGTTCATCAGCAGCTCCCCTTACAGTTCTTGATGCTGAAAGCCTGCCAAAGAGCTTCACAGTGGGCAATTTGGAGGGATATCCAATAATCATACGCCCCTCTTCTGATTATGCTGAGAACCCAAGAGTTTGAGGATAATCTGGGCCAACAGTTTTCTTAAAACTTCCACCTCTCCTCGATGGAAAGGTTCTCGGAGACACTAAAATCTGGGTTATGCTCTCTCCATTCAATTAAAGCATCAAGTCAGGTCTTGACTAGGCTGTAACCTGTGACCTTTCAGGCCCTCTGATGTCTGGGGTTAAAGCGAGAACCTTGCTGACTAATGGGTTTGAGGAAGCAGCAGAAAGCATCTCCTCCCTGTTCAATGTCCCATTCTTAAAACCCCTGGCTGTGGATAGTGGGTTTGGAGACGCAGTAGAGAGGGACACAATGGCTGACTAACTGAAGTTAGACTGTTTGGATTTCCCAACCCTCCCATCCCTCGCCCACCCACCCCTAGCTCATCCCTTAATTTATAGGCAGCTGCCACTTTCACAAAAAAAAAAAAAAAAGAATCAAGAAAAACTTTATTGAGAATTCGATCAGACCCCGGTAGGCCACTACCAATCACATAGTGAATTCACTAATACATTTAAAGGACGTTAGACACATTCCTACTCCCATAGCAACCGAAAATTTAACTAGGAACTGATCAAAATTGAGATGAAGGCAGCAGTCCAGCAGCAAGAGGGGGGCTTCCCAGTCTTTTGCATAGTGTGTCACATGTATGATTTTTTACCCACCGGTGAGAAGTTGTACATGTGCATGCGATGCAAAGAGCTCCTGGCTCTCAGAGAACGAGTCCGATCTCTGGAGGCTAGACTGGCAGACCTGGAGGAGCTGAGGCAGACAGAGAGGGTATATAGATGAGACCTTCAGGGACATAGTAGTCAAGTCCCAACTTCAGACTGGCAGCCCTGGTGCTGCCGTGGAGGAAGAAGGTCTCATGATGGGAGAGCACCAACCAGGTGCAGCAAGAAAGGATCTTGTAGCAAGGACCTGCACTCCAGGTGATGCATTGTCCTTTCGCACTGAGGATATCTCCCCAAGGCCTACTGCCCAGGAGGGAAGGGTTAGGTCGGCCGTCATAGTTGGTGATTCGATTATTAGGAATGTAGATAGCTGGGTGACTGGTAGGCGTGAGGATCGCCTGGTAACATGCCTACCTGGTGCGAAGGTGGCGGACCTCATGCGTCACCTAGATAGGATTTTAGATAGTGCTGGGGAGGAGCCGGCTGTCGTGGTACATGTGGGCACCGACATAGGAAAATGTGGGAGGGAGGTTCTGGAAGCCAAATTTAGGCTCTTAGGTAGAAAGCTTAAATCCAGAACCTCCAGGGTAGCATTCTCTGAAATGCTCCCTGTTCCACACGCAGGTCACCAGAGGCAGGCAGAGCTCCGGAGTCTCAATGCGTGGATGAGACGATGGTGCAAGGAAGAGGGATTCAGTTTTGTTAGGAACTGGGGAACCTTTTGGGGAAGGGGGAGTCTCTTCCGAAGGGATGGGCTCCACCTTAACCAGGGTGGAACCAGACTGCTAGCGCTAACCTTTAAAAAGGAGATAGAGCAGCTTTTAAACTAGAACAAAGGGGAAAGCCGACAGTCGCTCAGCAGCACATGGTTCGGAGAGAGGTATCTTCAAAGTATACTAATGATGCATTAGAATTAGGGCATCATGACAGTGAGGATCCAATAATTAGAAAAATAGTCCAAGTGCCTGTAACTAAAAACTCACCTGAGCTAAAAAATTCTAACTTATCCCTATCAATTAAAAAGCAGAATGAAAATACAAAACAAAAAACAAACTCTGAAATGTTTGAATGCTAATGCCAGAAGTCTAAGAAGTAAGATGGGAGAATTGGAATGTATAGCAGTGAATGATGACATAGACTTAATTGGCATCTCAGAGACATGGTGGAAAGAGGATAACCAATGGGACAGTGCTATACCCGGGTACAAATTATATCAAAATGACAGAGAGGAGCACCCTGGAGGAGGTTTGGCGCTTTATGTCCGGGATGGCATAGAGTCCAACAGGATAAACATCCTGCATGAGACTAAATATAAAATTGAATCTTTATGGGTAGAAATCCCTTGTGTGTCGGGGAAGACTATAGTGATAGGGGTATACTACCGTCCACCTGGTCAAGACAGTGAGACCGACAGTGAAATGCTAAGAGAAATCAGGGAAGCTAACCAAATTGGTAGTGCAGTAATAATGGGAGACTTCAATTACCCCAATAATGACTGGGTAAATGTATCATAAGGACACGCTAGAGAGATAACGTTCCTGGATGGAATAAATGATAGCTTTATGGAGCAATTGGTTCAGGAACCAATGAGAGAGGGAGCAATTTTAGATCTAATTCTCAGTGGAGCACAGGACTTGGTGAGAGAGGTAACAGTGGTGGGGCCGCTTGGCAATAGTGATCATAATATGATTAAATTTGATTTAATGACTGGAAGAGGAACAGTGTGCAAATCCAAGGCTCTCGTGCTAAACTTTCAAAAGGGAAACTTTGATAAAATGAGAAAAATTGTTAGAAAAAAACTGAAAGGAACAGCTACAAAAGTAAAAAGTGTGCAAGAGGCGTGGTCATTGTTAAAAAATACCATTCTAGAAGCACAGTCCAGATGTATTCCACACATTAAGAAAGGTGAAAGAAGGCAAAACGATTACCAGCATGGTTAAAAGGGGAGGTGAAAGAAGCTATTTTAGCCAAAAGAACTTCATTCAAAAATTGAAAGAAGGATCCAACAGAAGAAAATAGGATAAAGCATAAACGTTGGCAAGTTAAATGTAAGACATTGATAAGACAGGCTAAGAGAAAATTTGAAAAGAAGTTGGCTGTAAAGGCAAAAACTCACAGTAAAAACTTTTTTAAATATATCCGAAGCAGAAAGCCTGTGAGGGAGTCAATTGGACCGTTAGATGATCGAGGGGTTAAAGGGGCACTTAGAGAAGATAAGGCCATCGCGGAAAGATTAAATGATTTCTTTGCTTCAGTGTTTACTGAAGAGGATGTTGGGGAGGTACCCGAAATGGAGAAGGTTTTCATGGGTAATGATTCAGATGGACTGAATCAAATCACGGTGAACCTAGAAGATGTGGTAGGCCTGATTGACAAACTGAAGAGTAGTAAATCACCTGGACTGGATGGTATACACCCCAGAGTTCTGAAGGAACTAAAAAATGAAATTTCAGACCTATTAGTAAAAATTTGTAACCTATCATTAAAATTATCCATTGTACCTGAAGACTGGAGGATAGCTAATGTAACTCCAATATTTAAAAAGGGCTCCAGGGGCGATCCGGGAAACTACAGACCGGTTAGCCTGACTTCAGTGCCAGGAAAAATAGTTGAAAGTGTTCTAAACATCAGAATCACAGAACATATAGAAAGACATGGTTTAATGGAACAAAGTCAGCATGGCTTTACCCAGGGCAAGTCTTGCCTCACAAATCTGCTTCACTTTTTTGAAGGAGTTAATAAACATGTGGATGAAGGTGAACCCCCATGTAGTATACTTGGATTTTCAGAAGGCGTTTGACAAATTTCCTCATGAGAGGCTTCTAGGAAAAGTAAAAAGTCATGGGATAGGTGGCGATGTCCTTTCGTGGATTGCAAACTGGCTAAAAGACAGGAAACAGAGAGTAGGATTAAATGGACAATTTTCTCAGTGGAAGGGAGTGGGCAGTGGAGTGCCTCAGGGATCTGTATTGGGACCCTTACTTTTCAATATATTTATAAATGATCTGGAAAGAAATACGAGTGAGATAATCAAATTTGCAGATGACACAAAATTGTTCAGAGTAGTTAAATCACAAGCAGATTGTGATAAATTGCAGGAAGACCTTGTGAGACTGGAAAATTGGGCATCCAAATGGCAGATGAAATTTAATGTGGATAAGTGCAAGGTGATGCATATAGGGAAAAATAATCCATGCTATAATTACACAATGTTGGGTTCCATATTAGGTGCTACAACCCAAGAAAGAGATCTAGGTGTCATAGTGGATAACACATTGAAATCGTCGGTTCAGTGTGCTGCGGCAGTCAAAAAAGCAAACAGAATGTTGGGAATTATTAGAAAGGGAATGGTGAATAAAACAGAAAATGTCATAATGCCTCTGTATCGCTCCATGGTGAGACCGCACCTTGAATACTGTGTACAATTCTGGTCGCCGCATCTCAAAAAAGATGTAATTGCGATGGAGAAGGTACAGAGAAGGGCTACCAAAATGATAAAGGGAATGGAACAGCTCTCCTATGAGGAAAGACTAAAGAGGTTAGGACTTTTCAGCTTGGAGAAGAGACGGCTGATATGATAGAGATGTTTAAAATCATGAGAGGTCTAGAATGGGTAGATGTGAATCGGTTATTTACTCTTTCGGATAGTAGAAAGACTAGGGGGCACTCCATGAAGTTAGCATGGGGCACATTTAAAACTAATCGGAGAAAGTTTTTTTTTACTCAACGCACAATTAAACTCTGGAATTTGTTGCCAGAGTATGTGGTTAGTGCAGTTAGTATAGCTGTGTTTAAAAAAGGATTGGATAAGTTCTTGGAGGAGAAGTCCATTACCTGCTATTAAGTTCACTTAGAGAATAGCCACTGCCATTAGCAATGGTAACATGGAAGAGACTTAGTTTTTGGGTACTTGCCAAGTTCTTATGGCCTGGATTGGCCACTGTTGGAAACAGGATGCTGGGCTTGATGGACCCTTGGTCTGACCCAGTATGGCATTTTCTTATGTTCTTATGGTCTTATCACTAAGTCACTGCTTTCTTGACCCTATTGAACAATACATTCTCTCTATATCATGGTATTCAAAATGTCAAAGGTCGAGCCAACCATATTTTTTTTTTTGAAGTCCAGCACCTTGACACTGGTGATTTTACGCATACACTAGTATTGGAAGGGTTGATAGTATGCTATGCAGAGACTGAGCATAGCCCCCCATGATACAGCTTTCTCCCAAGAGCACCCAGGGTAGCATGAGTCCTAAATCTCTTGGCCTTCTTGATGGCAGATCTAACCATCACAGACTGAGGCAGTAGCAGAAAGGAGATACCCCCATATTCTTATCTGGGTCTCTTGGACAATCTCGTGAATAGCACCAACATATCATCCATGGAAGAAACCATAAACTTGTCCTGGACTCTTCTTCCTCCTGTGGAGAAGATGGATCAGAGGGACATTGACCCATGCTGATCAGAGAAGCCTTCAAATCTATAGTCCCATCCCTAGGTTCACCCATCTGAACCTGAGTGGCATGTTGGGGAGTGGCCCTCTGGGGTCAGGAAAATATCTACAATGTAGCTGAATGCAATCCGATTTGAAATGACTGAAAGGTGGAATCTAAATAAAAATAAATAAATAAATCTCACCCAACTAGCAGGCAATACCCCAGTGAGGACTCAGTTGCCTATGGGCCCAGCTGGAACCTATGTGTTTTGCTGGAACTTCCCCTGCCAATGCACTGGAAAGAAGAATTTGATTGAGCTTTTTGTCCAGCTCCTCCTCAAAAATAACAATGCCAGTACAGATTAAAAGGCAGGAGAGGAGGCCACATCTACCTGGGCACAGAGGCAATTTGGTCACTTGGACCCTTGAAGACTGATGTGATTTCCAGGACTGTGCTGAGGATTAGCTCTTTTCCCCTTGGTTGTGATCAGAGTATCCCTCTCTAGGTACTGTGCATTGATCTGGAGTCTGGAAATGATGGGAGACTGATACCATTCTGATGTCTATGCATCATCAATGAACATCACACCTCCTAGATCCCTTGATGTCGATGACTCCAATATTGATGTCTACTGGCTGGACTAAAGTCTCCTGAATGGTTACTAGGAGCTCTAGCAGGAACAATTTTCTCTAGGTGTCATAGTCTCAAAGAAGCAGCGCTAGACATCGTGATCAGCACCTCAAAGCAAAGCACCCATTGAGCATGGGACTTGTTAGACCTGACTCAACTATAGAGGAGGCACCTAAACCACAGGCATCAGTTGAAAACTAAGTGAATCAAATAACTTCAATGGGAGAAAAAAACCTACTGATGTTGCCCTGGAGCACCAGAACAAGTACACCATGTAGCTAACAGAAAAATAAAGAAACTTAAAACCATATGAAAAAACCTACCTAGAGGACTAGTGGGTGAAAATCTGTGGGACCCTGCGAGAAAGAGCTCTTGTGGCTCCAGAAAATTTTAATTGCAGCAATTGAGAGGGAATGAAATGAATTGTGACCTGCAGGCTCCACAGAAAAGAAGTTGGGGAGTGTCATGGCTGCATATGCCCATTAGGGCATGCTCATAACTTATCGAAGCTTTGATGTCAAAGTTCCAAGCCAAGATCTATCTTATGATGTCTCCCATGTGTGAGGACTACAATCCTGCTTGTAATCGGAAAATAGATAAAACTACAAATATTAAATAAAATAGTTAAATGACACTGTATCTTCAAGAAAGAATATGTGAATAGCCTTACCAGTCCAAGGACTCCATTTTCACTCTGCAGGTGAACTGTGATATCTGGCTTGATGAAGTTGCTGGCCAACATTGGCATTCCAATTCCCAAATTTGCTGAAATAAAGTAGTCAAGGTACAACGCAAGAAAAAAATTTGGAAAGCAGAGTGGTTAAAGGAAAAATGTATTCTTCTATTGGTTATGGTTCTGATAAGAACAGTTGTTAAAGTAAATCATGCCATTATCTTCAGATATACTTTTATTTTTTATTTGTTTCTAATATGATTTCCTGCATTTTTTGTTGGAATGTAAATATGTGATGTGATATGTAAAATCGAACACCGGTATATAAAAATAAATAAATAAAATAAATAAATGAGCACAACCAAGAAGAATGATCACAATTTCGCTGCACTCCTCTCTCTTTTTTGGCAAAATTCTAGATTTATACTGATACAGTGATTTGATAAGTTAGCCAGATAAACTTATTCAGTTAACTTATACCAGATATTCAGCGGTGTGCCTCCACCACCGAATATCTACAGTTATCTCAAAATTATTTGGATAACTTTATCCAGCTAACAGTAGAACTGTTTTTATGCATTCCTGAAGTTATTCAGCTAACTGAGCCAGATAAGGCTGAATATTAGTGATTATCCAGCTAACAGAGAGATGAATTAAGTTGCGATAGAGCTCTAACCTGCGTTAAACAGCGTATATCGCATGATATATGCAGTTTATTGAGCGAGATAACCCTATTGCGGTGATACACATAATGGCCCAGATTCCCTCCCATATTACAATGAGCTACTTTGTATGGGATTTGCGTGCATGAATTTTGTAAATCCATGCAAAGCGGATCATTAATAGGCAATCTGACATAAATAAATTAATGTGGTTGACTTAGAAAGTTATCAGCCACATTAATTTAACTACACTTATTGAGGGAAATGTTAATTTAACATCGGAACATTGAAACCCTAAAGCAGACCTGATCCTCCTCCTCGCCTCAGGACCACAACTGGAGGTGGCCCAGACAACCAAATAAAATAATTATGAGCAAATGGTCACTTGACACCTCTCTCCTCCAAGTCAATTACCACGTAGGCCAGGGGTAGCCAGCTGCAGTCCTCGAGAGCCACAAACAGGCCAGGTTTCAGGATATGCGCAATGAATATGTATGAGATAGGTTTGCATACAGTGAACCTAGCCTGTTTGTGTCACTTGAGAATTGGAGTTGGCCACCCCTGAAGTAGGCTATTACAGCCAAAAGAACTGCCCATCCCCCCTTGCACAACATAAAATATCCAATAACCCCCCCTCCGGACCCGAAACCCCTCCCCCAAACTCCCAGAAATTAAAATAGATCTCATTGGTCTTTAGTGGTTCCTTGTACCTTGCCCCAGTCACATGACTGGGGCAAGGTCCAGGCATTGGACTTTGACCACGTGGCTGAGGTCTGATTCACAGACCTTGCCCCAGTCACGTGACTGGGGCAAGGTCCAGGCATTGGACTTTGACCACGTGGCTGAGGTCTGATTCACAGACCTTGCCCCAGTCACGTGACTGGGGCAAGGTCCAGGCATTGGACTTTGACCACGTGGCTGAGGTCTGATTCACAGACCTTGCCCTAGTCACGTGACTGGGGCAAGGTCCAGGCATTGGACTTTGACCACGTGACTGAGGTCTGATTCACAGACCTTGCCCCAGTCACATGACTGGACAAGGTCATATTGGTGCCAGTTTTCAGAATGGCGCCGATTAGGCCCAGGGCTAGGGAACACATTGGGCTCTTTCTCTTCCTGGATGTTGCAAATTGGAGGTACTGAGGTGCAGAAGGTTGGGTCAGGGGTAGGGGAAGTGTCTCTCCACTAGAAACCAAAGAATCTTTAGTACTGGAAGGATGTAGGTTGGGATGGGGTACCGCTATAGACTAACAAGGACTGTTTTAATTTTTGGGATTTGGGGGGGGTGGGGGTCAGGTCTGATGATGGGGCTTATCAGATATTTGTGTTGTGCAAGGAGGGATGGGACTGTAATGTCCTACTTGTTAACTGGGTTGGGATGGGCCATCGTTGTACAACTTGTTCATAATTTTTTTTATTTTGGTGTCTGGGCCACCGCGAGAGGTGGCCCCGGGTAAGGAGAAAGTCAGGTTTGATCTTCGCAAATGGCTCGATATTTTGGTGGTCCCATTAGGGTGATGGCAGCCCTGTACTTCGGGAGCCAACATTGCACATAAAGGGACCATGCTACATTATTTTACAGCGAGACAAAATAACACAGAAAACAGGTGCAATTTTTTTTTCAGAAGAGAGGCCCTCTATTGCAGCTACACCCTATCACAGTAGTGAAGCCCCTAATGCGAAAAAACACTGCAGCTTAGTGCATCCAGGCCTAAAGTAGCTGGAGAGCTGACTCTGTTCCAGAACATCTGGCTAAAGTTTTAGCCAGATAAAAAGCTAGCCTTGTAAATGCCAGCCATTGAGCATGGCTGGATATTGAAACACTGCCGTTTGTCTATGTCTGAATTTAGTTGGACAAATGACATTTAATATTACTCATAACTTTTTTATTTATATCTGTAAAATTACTGGATTCTTCTGAAAGAACTAATGACCTCTCTGAAGCAGTATAATCTCAGATTGTGAAGTATTATGGCAGGAAAGTAAGGGCAAGTCCAGCTGTAGAAACAGCAACCCTAAATTTTGAGTCGGTAGATGTAGCTGGATATTTAGCACAATTAGGTAAAGGCAGCTGAACATCTAATCAAAGATAATCGGATAAATGTATCCTTTAATTGTACCCATTCTGCAGGTTTTTCAAAATTGACTTCTATGTGACAACATGAGAAAATTCAATATAAACTCTGGTTTTACTGAACCATCCTAAATTAATAAAAAGATACCATACATGCCATCTTTAAACTCTAGTGCTGCCCGTCGGATGATTGTCTCTCTCACGATATCTGCCTCTTTCTTAGGTTTCGGTTTGGATTCTTCAGCTTTTTTAACTGTTAACCTCTAGAACAAATAGTCATGAAGAACTTGAGATATTTAAATCTCAGCCTTTTATTTTCCTCACCATCTCCTATGAAGCACAAAAAATAGTCAATGCCAGCTGAATAAACTCAAGCACGTAGATTGATGGCCTAGACAGAGTATTAGTCAGTACATGTAATGAAAAGCTGATTTTCCCCACGTTTGATACCAATTCACCAACCATGAAAGAGCAGAATGTTTGTAGTAACATGGCAGTTGCTAATGCAGCTAGAAGGTATGTTGAATCCACAGTATTATTAATGAGATAGCTATCAAAAGGCATTTATTTCTGGAGGGTGCTGAAATGTAAACACTGAAAAAAAAAACCCAGAAGAAAGCAGACTGGGGCATGGGTGAGCTACCTGTGATGCTATGTGGACAGTCATTACTTTAAAGTATCTTCTGAAGTCTGAGTAATTGGTGTGAGCCAAAGTTAAAACTCAGACATTCTCAGTTACTTACAGACCAAAGAAAACAGAAGTCATTCTAGACACCGGAGAGGCACTTGCTTCTTAATGTGGTAGAATTTGCCTTTCCTCAAGTAATTTGTCTAGAATACTTAAACATGAAATCATGAAAAAGCAAATAATCTTTAACAAGATCTAGAAACCTGTCTTGAGATGCTGGACAAACTAATGTCCTCTAACTAAAAATACTGCCTGCTGGGGTAGAAACAAGTACACTGTTAATTCCTGATGAGCAAACGTTTTGAAGCATATATTGCTTTAGTAATTTGTCATCTGGCTGAGATATCAGAGATACACACCTCTATCCTCTTCTCATAGTTCTCTCCTTTTATGATCCTTTGTGCATAGATGCTGGGAATGTGAACATCCTCTGGAGCAAATGTTCCTACATCAACAATTTCTTCAACCTAGAAAAGGAAAAGGCCCAATCAAATATAAATATATGAAATACAAAACCAAGAAATCAAGCTGTCTTGACATAATATAAAACATTATTTTTTAAAGAATGCCTTATGACAGTACATTCAAGCACTGTCTGGTCCCTCACATACAACTAATCCATCAATGACAGAGAAGACATTTTTCAGTAGTTCTCATTAAATCAAAAATTTTCCTTCAGTCACTGATCACAAATGCAGGCACACAAAAATGTCATTTTGTGTCCACTGAATCAGAATAAGCATTTATCAAAGTAATTCTCAATTGATTATTTCAGCCACTCACCACTCAACTGCACTAATTATAGCCTTGATTCCTATAGGCACAGTGGCTTTACAAGATCATTGGTAAAGATCATGGGACTGTCCCTATCTAAGCACTGAAGCACGCTGGCACTAACACAGGCATCTAACATGTGCTAATGGCCGTTTTATCCTATTTGCAGGTTCACAGGGCCCTAATGTGCATTGTATTAATGTAAACATGCCTTGCTTAACCCTACCATAGGCCTACATTAATGACAACACAATGTTAATGAACTGATGAGATGCAAATGCATGCTAATTGACTCATTGCATTAACGCAGCCTCTTTAATGCCCCAAAATTGACAACACCTCCAGAGATGCAGTTAACTTTTTTATGTTAACCCCATTGGCTCAGTGTCATGTATAAGACCTGGATTCAATTCCCTGGTCAGGCCTTCTGCACTCTATAGTTTGGCCAGGGCTGGGGATGCTATGGAGGCAGCATTACGGTTCCTGTGAGAGGGGGGAATCATAGTCATTGTGAAATGGCTAAATCTAGTAGCCGGATTTACGGCTCATGATTGCAACATTCAGGCTAACATAGAAACATAACAGCAGGAAAAGACTATATGGCCCATCTAGTCTGTCCATCCATCCAATTAATTTAGCTTTATAATTCCCACCACTTCCTTAGATATTCCTTGTATTTATTTCATGCTTTCTTAAAATCAGATACTATTTTTGCTTTCAACACATCCACTGCAAGGTTGCTCCATGCATCCACCACCCTCTCTGTAAAGAAATATTTCCTAAGATTTCTTCTGAGTCTACCCCCTTTCACCCTCATCCCAGGGCCCTTTGTGAGCCTCCTTTCCACCGAAAAAAGCTCACCTTCTGGCATGGAAACTTTTGAGATATTTAAATGGCTCTATCAAATCTCCCTTATCTCGCCTTTACTCTAGGGTATACATCTTTAGATCTTTAAGTCTTTCCCCATGTTTTAGAACAAAGACCACTGACCATTTTAGTAGCCAGCCTCTGGATTAACTAAGTGAGTTCGGAGGGAATGTGAAATAGGTAGGGACCTTCATTTTCATTTTTTATTTTATCCTCCAGGATTTTACTAGTGTATTTTACAACAAACATAAAAGCTGGAAAAAAATATTTATTTTTCTGGGTAAATAAATACTGGAGCTTGATTTGGTGGACAGAAGCCAGGACTAAGAAAAAAAGCCTAAATGGATTAGGGTTCTAGAGCAGGGATTCCCAAACTTTATAAACAGAGCTGATAGGACTATATGAATATTTTAATGCCCTTCTCCCAGCATCTTCTCTTTTGTCTCCCCATATCTGCTCTTGGTCCTTTCCCCTTCCAGCTCTGGAATTCAGAGAATGTGGTTAAGCCAGTTAGTGTAGCTGAGTTTAAAAAAGGTTTGGATAAGTTCCTGGAGAAGAAGTCCATAAACTGTTACTAATGAATAGGGGATAGCCACTACTTTTTGCTGGCATTAGTAGCATAATATTTAATGTTTGTGTACTTGCCAGGTACTTGTGTCTTAGAGTGGCCACTATTGGATACAGAATACTGGGCTTGATGGACCCTTGGTCTGACCGTGTTCTTATTATGTTCTTCTCCCTCCTTTCTCCTCTTCAAAAGCACTAGTACATGTCGAACTGGTGTCTTCCTGCCATAGAAGTCAGTTCACCATAATGTGAAGTTTGAGGGCTGAGAACATAAGAACCTAACAAACTGCCATGCTGGGTCAGACCAAGGGTCCATCAAGCCCAGCATCCTGATTCCAACAGAGGCCAAACCAGGCCACAAGAACCTGGCAAGTACCCAAACACCAAGAAGATCCCATGCTTTGATGCAATTAATAGCAGTGGCTATTCCCTAAGTAAACTTGATTAATAGCAGTTAATGGAATTCTCCTCCAAGAACTTATCCAAACCTTTTTTGAACCCAGCTACACTAACCACATCTTCTGGCAACAAATTCTAGAGCTTAATTGTGGGTTGAGTGAAAAATTATTTCTTCGATTAGTCTTAAATGTGCTACTTGCTAACTTCATGGAATGTACCCTAGTCCTTCTATTATCCGAAAGTGTAAATAACCGATTCACATCTACTCATTCAAGACCTCTCATAATCTTAAAGACCTCTATCATATCTCCCCCTCAGCCGTCTCTTCTCCACAGCTCTAACCTCTTCAGCCTTTCCTCATAGGGGAGATGATCCATCCCCTTTATCATTTTGGTTGCTCTTCTCTGTACCTTCTCCATCACAACTATATCTTTTTTGAGATGCGGTGACCAGAATTGTACGCAACATTCAAGGAATGTTTGTATCATTCCTTTGTATCATTCCATGGGAGAATGTCTCACCATGGAATGATACAAAGGCATTATGACATTTTCCGTTTTATTAACCATTCCCTTCCTAATAATTCCTAATGTTCTGTTTGCTTTTTTGACTGCTGCAGCACACTGAGCCGACGATTTCAAAGTAGTATCCACTATGATGCCTAGATCTTTTTCCTGGGTGGTAGCTCCTAATATGGAACCTAACATCGTGTAACTACAGCAAAGGTTATTTTTCCCTATATGCAACACCTTGCACTTGTTCACATTAAATTTCATCTGCCATTTGGATGCCCAATCTTCCAGTCTTGCAAGGTCCTCCTGTAATGTATCACAATCCGCTTGTGATTTAACTACTCTGAATAATTTTGTATTGGCTGCAAATTTGATAACCTCACTCGTCGTATTCCTTTCCAGATCATGTATATATATATATATATATTGAAAAGCACCAGTCCAAATACAGATCCCTGAGGCACTCCACTGTTTACCCTTTTCCACTGAGAAAATTGACCATTTAATCCTACTCTGTTTCCTGTCTTTTAACCAGTTTATAATCCACGAAAGAACATCGCCTCCTATCCCATGACTTTTTAGTTTTCTTAGAAGCCTCTAATGAGGGACTGTCAAACGCCTTCTGAAAATCTAAATACACTACATCTACCGGTTCACCTTTATCCACATGTTTATTAACCCCTTCAAAAAAATGAAGCAGATTTATTATGCAAGACTTCCCTTGGGTAAATCCATGTTGACTATGTTCCATTAAACCATGTCTTTCAATATGCTCTACGATTTTGATCTTTAGAATAGTTTCCACTATTTTTCCCGGCACTGAAGTCAGGCTCACTGGTCTATAGTTACCCGGATCACCCCTGGAGCCCTTTTTAAATATTGGGGTTACATTGGCCACCCTTCAGTCTTCAGGTTCAATGGATGATTTTAATGATAGGTTACGATTGCTGTAGGGCGCCCCCTTTGTGGGGGTTGCTGCGACTGCTGTCAGCTTTGCTGGTAATAAGCCAGTGGGAAGGGTCGGTAGGAGCGGAATTCTTTCCAGGGGTAGTATGGTCATTTGTATTGTGGGTAGAATCAGCGGCCGGTAGTTCCTTGCTCACTTTGAGATTAAAGGGGTTGAACTTGTTTTGCACCACCGTATCTTTCAATTTATCAACAAATATGTGATCATCCAAGCACGGAAGATCTGCAAGCTTTTCATGCACATCCCTCCCTGATGTTGCTTGCTCTCAGCCAAGCCATCAGTCTTGTACTATAGATGCAGCAGAGGTTCTAGGCGTGATGTTGAAGACCTCACTTGGGAAGAAGGTGTAATAGAACGGGGATGTGATCCTTCCCTGCTTCCATGCCTGCATTTCTTTTCCATCTGTGACTTCTTGGTCCTGTGTATTTTCTTTGAAATGACACTCTGCGCAGTGAAATTCAATGCACCGTAAGTTGATGGCTTAGATTGTTTTAAAGAAGAACTGTGTGCCTGTGATGCGCTGTGCACTGCTGATGCTCCATACACTGATAATGTGCTGTGTACTGCCAATGCGCCATACCTTGACAATGCACCATGCACGAATTGTTGAGTTTGTGACATAATGACTCTTGGTCGCAGTGGCGATGACTCCTCCCATGGGGAGGGGCCCTGTGGGGAACCACAACGATAGGCTAGACTCAAAAGCAAGCGGACACAGAGGAAAAGGAAGCTTTATTATACTGCTGTGATGAAGATGATACTCGTCCAAGGACAGACAGTGCTGTAGTCCAGTGATATCACAGTAAGGCTCCAGATAGTCTCAGTAGTACTGTAGTTGATGATCTCACCCAGAAGTAGCAAAGTGCCGGTACTGTTCTGCAGTGCAGGATAGGCCAGGAACCTAAAGGTTTGGAGCGAGGAGAGCTTGGAGCGTAGTAGTACTCACTGGGTAACAGCGATGATAGCTTCCTTCAGTAGTCGAGTGAAGAGAAGGACCCGTGGTCTGAGGTGCAGGATACCCAGAGCAGGATAGGCCCTTGAGAAGCGAGTACCTTGGAGTACCGAGGGTTTCTGGAATAAAACAGACAAGACCCCGAGGGCGGGTGTCCTGATAGTTAGGCTGAATAACCCTGGAGGGCAAGTAGAAGCGAGAGGCCCCCGAGGATCGGGTACCCAGAGCTTCAGTAGAAGGCGAAATACCCCGAAGGGTAGTAAGGAATCCAAGTGAGCATGTTATGATTTAGTGAATCCTTGATGGTTAACAGTCTTACCTCGGCCAAGCGGAAGTCCAACTCCGGTCCAGATCAAGCCAGGCAGCTAGGCAAGAGTATCCAAGTCTGGTCGAGGTCGAGGCAGGCAGCTAGGTAAGAGTATCCAAGTCCAGTCCGGGTTGAGGCAGGGAGCAAGCAAGAGTATCCAAGTCCGGTCCGGGTCGAGGCAGGAAGCAAGGCAACAGAATCCAAAAAGAGCCAGTACAAGAAGCCTGTAGCTGAGGCGAGGTTATGCTGAAGTCAGGGCTTTAAGTACTGAGGTTCTCCCACGCAATTCGCCGGACTTCCGGAGATGACGCGTTTAAATGGGATGGAGTCTCGGCCAGAGTCCCGTAGTGGAACGCCGCTGCCGCCCGATGACGCCATGCACTGGAAACGCCAAAGAGCCGGGACCCTGCTGATCGTGAGTGGTGACAGTACCTCTCCCACAAGGCTCTCTCCTCCAATTCCCCGGACCAGGTTTATGAGGAAATTTTTGGTGAAATCGTCGAAGTAACAGAGATGCCTGGATATTCTCACGTGGTTCCCAGGAATTTTCCTCAGGAAGACTAGGGACAATACTGCTGGTTTTGGTAAAGAGATGTGGAACACATTGGGGCGGATTTTAAAAGCCCTGCTCGCCGGCACGCCTATTTTCCATAGGCCGCCGGCGCGCACAGAACCCCGGGACGTGCGTAGGTCCCGGGGTTTTTGGAAGGGGGCGTGTCGGGGGCGGGGCCAAATAACTCTGCATTTTGGGGCGGGGTGAGGCGTTTCGGGGCGGGACCGGGGGCGTGGCGCCGGCCCGGGGCGTTCCGGGGGCGTGGCTGCGCCCTCCGGAACCGCCCCCGGGTCGGGTCTCGGCGCGCCAGCAGCCCGCTGGCGCGCGTGGATTTACGTCTCCCTCCGGGAGGCGTATATCTGTGGATAAAGATAAAGGGGGGGTTTAGATAGGGCCGGGGGGTGGGTTAGGTAGGGGAAGGGAGGGGAAGGTGAGGGGAGGGCGAAAGAAAGTTCCCTCCGAGGCCGCTCCGATTTCGGAGCGGCCTCGGAGGGAATGGAGACAGGCTGCGTGGCTCGGCGCACGCCGGCTGCCCAAAATCGGCAGCCTTGCGCGCGCCGATCCAGGATTTTAGAAGATACGCGCGTATCTTATAAAATCCAGCGTACTTTTGTTGGCGCCTGGTGCGCCAACAAAAGTACGCGAACGCGCTTTTTTATAAAATCTACCCCATTATGGATACGAAGAGTGGGAGGCAACAGGAGTTTAAAGGCAACTTCATTAATTTGTTTGATCACCGGAAATGGTCCCACATATTTAGGTGCAAATTTTAGGGATGGGGTACGTAACTTAAGGTTCCTAGTACTTAACCACACCAAGTCCCCTGGTTGAAGGGAAGGGCCCTTTCTCCTCTTTTTGTCGGCCTTGGTTTTAATTCTACTGGAAGTTAGTCTGAACAGTTTTCGTGTCTCCTCCCAGAGTTTGGTCATAGATTGTACTGTTTTATCCGCAGCTGGGCAGGATGAGGGTGTGGCAATAGGAAGAGGAATCCGTGGATGTCTCCCAAAGACTAAAAAGAAAGGTGAAGTTCCACTTGCTTGGGTAACATGGTTATTATGTGATAGTTCGGCCCAGGGTAACAAGGATGCCCAGTCATCGTGTCTTTGATTCACATAGCATCGTAAGAAGGTTTTTAGAGACTGATTGGTGCGTTCTGTTAACCCGTTGGACTGAGAATGGTAGGCTGATGAAAATTCTAACTTAATCTGAAGTTTCTTGCATAAATTCCTACAAAATTTCGCTGTAAATTGCACCCCCCTGTCTGACACAATACTAGAGGGTAAGCCATGGATACGGAAAATGTGCCGTACAAACAGTTGAGCCAATTCTGAGGCAGTGGGTAGCTCGGGGAGAGGGATAAAATGGGCCATTCTAGAAAACCGGTCAATGACCACCCAAATCACAGTATTTCCTTCTGACAGAGGAAGGTCGGTTATAAAGTCTGTGGCAATCTGTGACCAGGGTATCTTTGGAATAAGTAGTGGTTGCAGTAATCCAGTCGGTCGTTGTCGCGGAATCTTATGGGCAGCACAAGTAGCGCAGGAGTCCACATAACTCTTCACATCAGATCTCCATTTAGGCCACCAATAAGAGCGTGAGACAAGGTCTCTAGTTCCATGGATCCCCGGATGTCCTGCGAACTGGGAATCATGAGCCCATTGAAGAACTTTTTGTCGAAGTCTCTTAGGTACTACAGTTTTCCCCACCGGAACTGTAAAGGTGGCTGCCACCATTATCCTGGCTGGATCGATTATATGGTGACATGGTTCCACAGTATCTTCAGGAATAAAACTTCGAGATAATGCATCTGCTCTAACCTTCTTAGCAGCCCGAAAATATATCTTACAGTCAAACCGACTGAAAAATAATGCCCAACGAGCTTGTCTGGGATTTAAATGTTGAGCCTGCGATAGGTAGGCAAGATTCTTGTGATCCGTATAGATCTGAACAGTATGTTTGGCCCCCTCTAGAAGATGTCTCCATTCCTCCAGAGCTGCCTTGATCGCCAATAATTCCCATTCTCCTATGGCATAATTCTTCAACGCCGGTGAAAATTTTTTGGAAAAATAGGCACAGGTATGTAGTGTTCCAGAATCAGAGGGTTGTAAGAGAAAAGCTCCAACACCTACGGCTGAGGCATCTATCTCTAGAATGAAAGGCCTAGCTGGGTCAGGTCGTAAAAGGCAAGGATTTTTGGTAAATTCTTGTTTTAGCTGCTGAAACGCCTGAATGGCTTTCACGGGCCAGTTCTGAATTGGTGCTTTTTTCTTTGTTAAGGCAGTAAGGGGGGCTACTAATGTAGAGTAATCGGAAATGAATTGTTGATAATAATTAGAAAACCCCAAAAATCTCTGTAAAGCTTTCAATCCAGTGGGTTGAGACCAGTCCAAAATGGCTTTAAGTTTCTCCGGATCCATGCGTAAGCCTTCTTGTGAAACAATATATCCCAGGAATGGAAACTCCTTCTGATGGAAGAGACATTTATCCAGTTTCACAAACAATTTGTTGTCTCGAAGACGTTGTAGAACTTGCTTGACATGAAGTTGGTGTTGTTGTAGATCTTTAGAAAAAATTAGGATGTTGTCCAGGTAAACAATGACATGGGAATATAGTAGGTCACGAAAAATGTCATTAATCATATTCTGGAAAACTGCCGGTGCATTACCTAGGCCGAACGGCATGACCCGATACTCGTAGTGTCCATCATGCGTGTTAAAGGCCGTCTTCCATTCATCCTGTTCCCAGATTCGGACTAAATTATAAGCTCCACGGAGATCGAGTTTCGAAAAAATGTTTTCTCCTTTTAGAAGATCAAAAAGTTCTGATTAACGGAATCGGATATAGGTTTTCTTTGTTATGGCATTTAGTCCTCTATAGTCGATACACGGCCGTAATGATCCTTCCTTCTTTTTAACAAAAAAAAATCCTGCTCCCGCCGGAGAGGAGGAAGATTTAATAAATCCTCTTGCCAGAATTTCTTGGATATATTGTGTCATGGCTCTTGAATCGGGTTCAGATAGAGTATAGACTCTCCCCCTGGGAGGCTCCTTACCTGGGATTAATTCGATTTCGCAATCGTAGGAACGATGTGGTGGTAGAGTCTCACCTTGTTGTTTGCTAAAGACGTCAAGAAATTCTGCGTATTGCTTGGGTAAGGCAGCTGGGATCTTCATGGACTCAGATGTGATAAGGTTGGGTGGATGAACAGTCGATAGACAGTTGCGTTGGCAGTAGGGGCTCCATTTCACCAGGCAGTGTGTAACTAAAACACATGAGAGTCACCCAGTGCCAAAAGGGAGACAGCTGTCCAAGCAGGAGGGAGAGGGAGATTGATTGGGTGTTGGGGGGGGGGGGGGCTGCAAGAGACTGACTGGGAGAGCTACTGGAAACTGACTGAGGTAGAGGGAGGAATGCTGGCTGGTGGTGGTGGGAGACTGCTGGACACTGACTAGTGAGTGGATAGGTAGTTGGCAGGTGGCTGTCAGGAGGTAACAGGTGGAGGGAGAGACATTGGCAAGTGGAGGGAGAGACAGTTGGAGAAAAAGCTGGGGAAGGAAAGTGTTTGGGGTTGAGCTGAGGAGGGAAAAAGTGTTGGAACGGAAGAGCATGTGTGTATGGGGGCCAAACTGAGGATGAGAAGAGACCATATGTGGGGTGGGGTCAGAAAAGCTAAGGAATGGAGTGTGTGTGTGTGTATATGTGTGGTGAGAACAAGATGGTGTGGGGAAGTGTGAGATAGCACAATGATGGAGATGAGATGGCATGAAGGAAGAGGCAGAAATGTAAGAAGGCGAACTACTGTTTAGGAAAGTATGATGGGGGGTGGGGGGGTGGAAGAGGCCAGTATGGAATGAAGTGCATGAAGGGAGATGAGTGATCTACTGTTTTATGGTTAGGGCTTTTGGTATGGGGCAATCCATGGAGCCAAACACCAATTTTTTGCAACTGCTGGCATTTATAAAACCAACCACAGACATCACTATGATGCTAAAAGTATTCTCAGTTGCATGAAGAAATTGGCACTGCCTGCAACTTGGAACTCCATGGACTCCATGGTTTACCAAATTAAAATCCACAAAAACCAGAAGCTTATTTGTGGGTACTATTGCTGTGCACAGAATTTTTAATTTTTTGGCACCTAATTTCCCCAAGAGCAACATGTATAGGAAAAAAAATTGAATACCAGACTTAAAGCAAGTTGTGCTTTTAAGAAGCTTAAGATACTTGTGAGAACGCGCGGCATATTTCTGAGCGTGAGCCCCTGTGCTGTGACACGACCGACACAACTCTGGGACTGGCCGTGGTCCATATCACGTGCAGGTGAGCATATCCAGGCATGGGCTAGGCTGAAGCTGAATACTGGAAACTTAGAACAGGCTGAAAGCGCAAGCAGAGCTGAAGACTTGGAACAGGAACACTAGAAAACTTGGAACAGGAACAGATGAGCTAGGAACTAGGAGACCTCAGATGAGAACCAGCAACACATGCTGATCTCTGGGATAGCCCTCCAGCCACTCCATAAGGCCTTTCAGATTAACCGTTTAGGAATGGCTTAAGCAGAGGACCAACAAAGGATGAAGATACTGGTCACTCATGACAAGATGCAGGTTCCAAAGACCTGGAGTTTGACAAAGATTCCAAAGATTTGGGACATGATGAAGGCTCTGAAGACTGAAGACAATGAATCCAGGCAAGATGAGAGCCCAGGCAAAGACAAAAGACAAGAATTCCTCTGACTGAAACAAGCTCTCCAAGGACCAGGGACAGGAGCTCTGAACAAGACTCAGGAACTCGGGTCTCAGGAGACTTGAACCAGATAGGAAGGCAAAGACAGGACCACAAACCAGGAACAGGAACTGAAGACTTGGACACCAGACTGAAGACGTGGAAACAAGAGAAACAAGACTGAAGACTTGGATGCAGGAATGAAGACCAGGAACAGACGACCACACAAAACAGGAGACCTTGAAGGACCTGGAGATCACAGAAAACCCTTGTGAAGACCTGAAGCAATGGGAAAAGTGGCCTTTTAAAGGCCCGAAGTGATGTCATCAGTAAGGGCCATGGGGCTTTTCTCATCGTGGTCCCTTTAAATTTCAAGCGGGGCGCATGTGCACATCTAGGGGAATGCTGGCAGCAGTGACGGTGGCGAGAGCAGAAAGTGGTGGCATTCCAGGCCACGAAGATCACGGGCAGGTTGGCAGCATCTCTCAGCCACAAGGAAGACCGTCAGCGACACCGGCATCAGGAGGCATAGCATCAGACAGCGGTGAGGCAGCGGCATTTCAGTACCGCACTGAAGCAGGTGGCATCCGAGTAAGTCGAGCTGCTTGCGGGGCCCTCCCGCAAATGGTATCACAACAATACTGTTTGTGATCAGTCCTTGGAAGTGAAATGTATCACATACACCCTGGCCAACTTAACATTTATTGTCAAAGGATATTAATTCATACAAGGCACTGTGACAAAACTGAATGAGTTCTACAATACATTGTATTTCTGTCAATATATATTATCTGGTTATAAAATAAGAACATTAGTAGTGCCATGCAGGGTCAGACCAAGGGTCCATTGAGCCGAGCATCCTGTCTCTGGTCATGGTCAAGTCAGATCTCTAGGAAATACCCAGTAAATCCCAGAGTAGATCCATTCCTTGCTTCTCACTCCTATTTATTTAAAAAGATTTATTTCCTGCCTCATCTATCATTCAAAACTTTTAAATACATGAAAGATATTAATGATGCTCAGGAATCAAGCCTTTTCCATTGGAAAGAAAGATGTAGAACTAAGGGACTTAATAGGAAGCTCCAAGTGGGGGCAGAATCAGGAACAATGTCAGGAAATATTTCTTCATGGAAAGGATGGTGTGTCCATGGCATGCCCTCCTAGAAAATATAGTTAAAACAATAACGGCCATGGAATTCAAAAGGGTGTGGGTTAAACACAGAGGATCCCTAATGGCTAAAAGATGGAAATGAAGAAAGGGGTAACCTGAACGGCGTGGCAGCTACTACCCTTAACAGACAGCATGGAAGAGTGTATGGGGGGGCGGGGGAGGAACCTGTACAGAGTAACAGTTACTACCCTGAAAAAAAATAAAAAAAGAAGCTTGCTGGACAGACTGGATGGACCATTATTTCATTTTCTTAAGTCACCAGGAAAACAAGCATAAAATATAGATCATATTATGAGACATACCTACCTAGACAAAACAAATAAAAATAAAACCTAAAAAGCAACTTAAAGAAAATAAAAGCAGCCTGAGGAGCTTTGCAGAATGTTATTTCCCAATCTTAAATGCCTGACTTCTTAAAAAAGCCTTCAACTATTTTCAGAATGTTCACATACAAGTTTTAGAACTCATACTTTCTGGCAGGGTTTTCCAGAAGACAGAGCCTGTTATTGAAAGCGCTTTCTCACAGGTTTCCGCCAAATGAGTGAGCCGTGGTAAGGGGACTTTGTTATGGGTTTGACAGTTTCTTGGTTTTGACTGCAAACATTTCTACCCTTAATCATAAGGCTTGGAGTAACTGCATGGAGGGTAGATACTACCATAAGCAGCTTGCTGGGCAGACTGGATAGGTAATCTGGTCTTTTTCTGCTATCATTACTATGTCGGCTGCAATGTGCTGATCTTAAGGCATGAGGAGGATTGTAAAAATGTAAAACAGCAGATTCAAAGTGAAACATTGTTATTTAAGAACTTGTATATCAGCATTATATTTGATTCTCCATTGGACAATGAGCTAATGGAGTGACTTAAATAGATATAATATGTTGGTCAAAATACATGCCGATGAATTATGTGCTATCTGAATATGGCAATCTCGGACGATAAGCCTCACAGTCTTCAGAACCTTTTGTTCTCTATTTTAAAGGCTATGAGACTTATCGACATCCCAGAAAGGTCCTTTTTCACTCCCTTCTTTAGTAAACCCTCCAACAGAGGTATTTGTTTAGTATATCTGCTATTTCCTTATCTCCCTTTTCAGGAAAAGGGGTTGGAAAGAGATTAGTGGGTTTATTGTATTATGGGTTTTCTTTGCTATACTCAAAGTGCTGATGCAAATGTATAGATTAGTCAATTAAAGGATATTGCCTAAGTATCCTTGTTAGATGTATTAAACAAAACAAAATGTTAGTTTAAAAAAATAAAGGACTGTAAATCCTAGAACACAGGGAGTTGGTGTTATGGCCACTGCCTGCGGGTCCTTCCCACGAGCAGGCACTCACCTTACCCCATGCTGTTTCCCCGATGCGGCAGGACGCCGCCGATATCGGGCCTTCTCGCGCGGCTGAGCCGCGGACTCTGTTCCTCCTGTGGCCCGGAGGCTGCCCACCTTGTCTCCCTTTCTCGCGGCTGGAGCCACGGACTCCTCTGCTCCTCTTCACGGCTGGAAGCCGTCGCCGACGCCTTCATGATCTTCGCGGCACCATATGACCCAGAAGGCGGAGCATGAGGCGGGCGGTGACCCGTTGGCTCCAGAGCACCAAGCCCGCCAAAGCCGTCAGAGTGAGTGCCTGTTCGCAGGGCAGATAGGCCTTGGCTTCTGCCACATCCAGGTAAGCGCCGATAAAATTCAGATGCAGCAACGGGGTTAGATTGGACTTTGGGTAGTTGATGACAAACCTGGATGGTCAAGCGCAGGGGTATTTGCAGTTGAGGAGATAACCTTTTGCTACAAGATACAGAAGACAAATCCGAAAAAGAGCCTCCACTGATTGATGCATCCCTTGAAGACCGGGAAACAGGTCAGATAGGAACTCAATATCTACATCTGAACTTTCACGTGGACGTTTAGGTGTTGCAGAGAGTCCAGAATGAGTAGATGAGGCTCTATGCGTGTGTTTGTTCCTGTGAGACTTCTTTGGAAGCAGTAGCTGTTGTTCCTGGCCTGGTTGCGTCGGTAGCATTGAAGCATGTGTTGCATGGTTCACGGTATGTGCTGGACGCTTGGCGTGTGTCGTATGCGTCGAGTGTTTTTTATGCGTCATACGCTCCGGTCGCATCGATGGAGTCGATTTCGTCGAAGGTGCATCGGTGTTGAGTGCGTTGGCTTTTTCTGATGCTTCGATTGTGTCGAATCCGTCGGCACCGGGGAGCAGGGTCGACCGGGAACAGAGCCATGTGGACCAATCGACGCACCTGTGGCTCTTTTGTCCCACTAAGGTACCATTGCCGTGCCCCGGCTTTTTTGGGAGGCTCTAAGGGTCTGTCAAACCCGGGCCTGGTACCTGAATTGGTACGAGGCGGCTCACTTGGGCCAAGGGAGGAGACCCTCTTCATGGACGCCTTTCCTTTCTTTGCCGGTCCTGAGGTGGTTGGGGCGTAAGAGCCCATGCTTAGACGCTCCATCTTTTCAGCGCACTAGCTCTAGGCCCTCGGGGACATACAACCATATTCTCTACATGAGGCTTGGTCGTGGTTCGGGCCTAAACAAATGTAGCAATAGTTATGTCCATCAGTGATGGACATAACTTTGCCACACTGGCAGTATTTAAATCCAGATGGCTTCGTAGCCATCTTAAATAGAAAAAATTGCAAAAATCGCAAAAAAGATCTCCAAACAGGAAAAAAGTCTAAGAGGAAAACTCCACGTGCGAAACGGCTCGCGGAAAAAAAGAAACTGAGGAGAAGAGGGGAATCGAGCGGGAAGATGACCGCGCAGCCGCACAGAGTCAAAGCTCTGTGACTCACTGAGAAAACTCCGCCTACTCCGGGTCGCGAGCACTCCCAGACGGCATGGCTAATTCAGCCCTTCTATCAACGGGAAAAAATATGAGCCAAATCAAAAATCAAAACTGATTCACTTTTAAAACACAACCCATCTCACTCAGAAATTCAGAACCAAAATGAGGCTGGAGAATCCAAAATCACTGTACAAATTAATATTTTGATTCAAACAGTTATAGCAGGTTCATACATCCAAAAATCTGAGCTGGGAAGAGCATGATGTGAAAGTTCATCCGTCAGAACTTGAACCAGGATATAACTAGCATTCAAATTCTTCAAAAATAATTTTATTTTCAAAGGATTATTGACAATATTGCACAGAATACACCAAATTTGTTACCTTATAGCTCTATTTATTGTAATAGCCATAATTAATTACCTTAGCTTTAACACGCAGCATATGCACACCACTCACAAGACTTTAATAGCAATTTGACTACTTTTTGTAAGGTGTTTGAGGTTCTTGTTTCCTATTTTAAAAGAGCTTCATTTTACAAGTAGATTCTGTATTGGAATTAAACTAATATGTAGAAGGCAAAATTAATTTGCTTGCATTTATATACCAGTTATTAAAAAAAATACTCTGATGACTTTAGACTGAAAAGTTCAAATACAAAATATATCACTGCTATTTTTTTTTTTATTTAAAAATTTTTCTATACCGTCGTTTAGTAATATACCATCACAACAGTTTACATTTCGGCACGAAATAGGTTGGTTAGGTTTCTAAGTTATCCATGGTGTGCCAATATTTTACGGTTACATAGTTCAGTAATATACTCTAAATGAGAGATGGGTTGGGGTTACTATTTATATGATTTTGAGATAATCATATATGTGTATACTGTTTCAATTTAATATTTAATAATGGATAACAAATAATAAAATTGTCAATTTTCTGTTTGTTGGTGACTTTGTTTGTTGGTGACTTTCAGCTGTATGTATTGTTAGTTCAAGCTTTATGATTATAATGGCAATACATTAAATTTCAAAATCTGGTTACCACCATAGAACTCATTGCCTCCACTTAGCATAGGAACTAGGAAAGTGATGCAAGGCATATTGCTCATGAGATAAGTAGAGGCAGTATACAAGTATAATTTCTGGAAAAACGGTGAAGACTTTTGGGATTACTTAAAGAGCTTTTTGAATTAGTTGAACCATAGTAAGTCATTCGAACTCTGAAATACATTTTGAAGTTGGAGTGTTATTCACGGGATGTCATGATTACAAAGCTGTGAGATGCTTGGGATAGTAGACTTAAGAGAACATACAAATAGACTATTTTCACATCATTAAGACATGAAAACATTTGTTTTTGTATACAACGATTAAGGTCTGCAACCTTATGGGTGAGTGAATTTTGATTATTTGGGGGAGAGTTTGTTACGCCAGGGTTAAAACCCATACTATGATTAGGATGGCACACGGTCTAGTTTATATTTATACAAATGTAGATCATATCCTTCCTATTCAACAAGCTACCCCCTTCACAGTTTATCTTATTAATGCACAGGCTGTGACGAAACAGATCCCTATATTAGTCAATTTATTTCAAAGACAGAGGCCTGATATTTCATGTATTACAGAATCTTGATTGCAGGACTCTCACACGGTATTGATGAAACAACTAGAGTTGTGTAACTATCAGATTTTCTCCCAGGGAAGGCCGTTGAGATGGGGAAGACGACTATTGATTATAGCCAGAAAAGCTTTTAAATTGATTAAGATACAACTTGATCTTCAGTCTCAAATTGAAACACTTGCTATCTCCAATTCTAATTGAGGGTTTTGTTTAATATATGCCCCATCCACAGTGCTAAATACTTGTCCAACTCCTATAAGGGATATATTAATAGGGTTCAATGCAGACAGGAAAGATATGACGGTAACTAACTTACATGTCAATGTTTACCCTCAATCGGAAAGTTGCAAATTGTTTTTAAATTCCATGGAAGCTTTGGGTTGGATTCAAATCATACAGCAACCTACCCATAAGCATGATCATTCTCTAGAACTTATCTTTGTAAAAAAGACATTGAGGGCCTTTAGAGATTACAAGGTCAAGTCTACGTTAGTACCCTGGTCTGATAATTCTTTGATCAAACTGGAAGCAAAGAGGGAGCGAGCTCTCCCTTTCCTTACCAGCACCTTGGAGATCTTCCTGAGCGACAGCTCACCACTGGCAATAGCTTGGACACCCCACTGCTAGGTCCACTGAGGCATGGGGTCCTCAAAAGGTGACGAAGAGCGGCATGCCAGCGCTGGCACATGTAAGCCGCACACCAGTTTTTCCCCATGAGAATGGGGAAGAAAAGAAAAGGTAAAAATAACAGTTTCTCCTTCGATCTCTAACGTGGGCCCATGTATCAACTTGTGCACCGAGCTACTCCTGTATTGCAGGTAACTCTGAATACTTCAGTAGCAGACGCCTCTCTAAGGCCTGGATTTATCAAAATGCATTAAATATCGCATACGATAGGAAAAGGGGCGTGTTTTGTGGTAATAGGCAGTTTATCGCAAAGTGCGCTATCTTAGCGCTTCGCATAGGTATTAGCGCAAACTGCGATAACGTTTTCACACTGCGATAAATACCAGAATTGTTGTATTTCCTACGTACAACCACTAGGGGGACCATTTTTAGTATTTTAAGCTGAGAGAGAGAGAGCCTAGCCATAAACCCCTCATACTAGGTAGATATTTATACCTCTATATGAGGCCCACCTAGTTACTCAAGGTGAGATTTAGGAATTAGTAAGGGGTTAGGGACCACTTTGACATTCAGAGTGAGACATACGAACAGAACAGTGCACTCTTGTGAAGATTTGATGAGATTTGTGCAATGTTCTCTCAACCTGGGTAACATCACGCTAGGTTGAGAGAACACTGCACAAATCTCATCTTTGTGTGAGTTTCCTCATTCCGAAGGTCATCAAATCTTCACAACAGAGCACTGTTCTGTTTGTACGTCTCACTTTGAATGTCAAAGTGGCCCCTAACCCCTACACTAATACCTAAACCTCACCTCGGGTAACTAGTAAATACCTACCTAGTATGAGGGCATTATGGCTAGGTTCTCTCTCTCTCTCTCATGAGGGCCCTTATAGCTAAGCTGGCTCTCCAGCAGCTTAAAATACTAAAAACGCTATTTGCGAAAACATCACAAAGTGCGATAAATCCACGTTAAAGCAAAATTGTGAACCCATTGCACTTGGCCACAAATCCCGGCCCAAACTCCTCCCCTTTTTCTGATTTGCATCGCACCATGCGTTATGGTGCTTTCGCATGCGTTAAAGGTGCTTAACGCATGCGAAAACACCTGTTGCGTCCATTGGTCTCAGACGGCTTCGACCCTTGTGCCTCACCTTTTTCTCTGCTCTCCCCGCTAGCCTTGGGAAGATGGCTACCGCCACGTCTGCAAGCCGCTTTCTCAGGTGTCGCTGGAACAGCTATGGCAAAGCCTCACGCCATATTTCTCCTAAGGGCCTCCTAGGGTGCGCACATACACGCCACCCACGTCTTTATCCACATCATGGCGGGAACCTCAGGGGCATCCCCCTTGAGTGACGTCATGCCATCCGGGTATTTAGCCTACGCTTGTTTGCTAGCTCATTGAGTTAGCAAGGATCGTGATACGGATTGTATGGATTGGACTCGTCCGATCTAAGCTACTCTGCCGCTTCCGTGCTGCCACTGGAAGCCCTCTCTGCCCTTCGGGGTATTCTCTAACCTGGGTACCCATTCCTCGGGGGCCCTCTGCTTTCTTTCAGGTGCGTTACTGGGATCGGGTACTTGCTCCTCGAGGGCATGCTCTCCCTGCCTCGGTGCCTGTTACCATCTACTTCTGCCTGGTGGAATCATCAACCTTACAGCTACCATCTAGTGAGTAATCTATTTCTCAGTCTGTCTCATCTACAGCTCTGCCGTGCTGGGAAACCTTCACCTGGATATCCCTATACCATCTGGTGAGACGGGTCCCCTCTGCCCAGGGTCCCTGGACTGCTACCTCTGGATCACCTCACTACTGCCACCTCTGGTGGTACACATCAGCTGTACAATAAAAGACATCTCTGTGTTTGTGCATCCTGAATCTAGCCCAGTACTGTGGCTCCCCGCGGGGCTCCTCCCCGTGGGCGTTTTCATCTGCCACAGTACCCAAGAATCCACTCAAACACCTCAAACCATAACAGATTGCTAACTCCATGGATTCGGCTCAGCTCACCACATTGCAGGCCATTCCAGGCCTGGCCCAGCGAATCGACGAACAGCAGAACGCGTTGGAGAATTTGCTGCATTTAACCAGCTGCACGCACAGATGAATTCACCAACCACCACAGGTAAAGAAGTTACACCGCCAGAAGTGATGGTCAAGACAATTGTACCTCTATCTCCTCCAACACACTTCTCAGGGGAAGTTTGGAAATGTAGAGGATTTATCAACCAATGTTGCATGCACTTTTCCCTGCAATCTAATCATTTTTCTACAGCCTATGCCAAGACCACCTACATCTTGTCGTATCTGGACGGAAGAGCGTTGGCTTGGGCCTCTTTGCTGTGGGAGCACGATGATCCTATCCTACATGATCTTACCGGGTTCCTTGAACTGTTCAGATCAGTTTTTGATGACCCTGCCTGGCACAAACTGCAGGATCTTCATTGGTTCATCTGAAGCAAGGTAATAAACCTTTATCAGACTTCGCCATAGAATTCAAGACACTGGCATCTGAATTACATTGGGACCCTAAATGTCTGAGGACCCTCTTCTTTGAAGGACTGAACTCTCGTTTGAAAGACGAGCTGGCAGCTCGTGAGATGCATGAGACCTTGGCTGAACTGGTGAAGTTGGCAACAAGGATTGATCGCTGACTTCGTGACAATGTTCAAGAGACAAGACTCCCAGAAGAACCCTTCAGAGCGAAACTCAAGTTAAGTCTACACCCAGGCCTGTTCCCTTGGGCCCAGTTGCTGGCGAAGAAGAACCAATGCAATTAGGCTGCAGTCACCTGACATCAAAAGAGAGAAGAACGCGGAAGAGGTTGGGTCTATGTATGTATTGTGGACAAGCTGGCCATGCTGTACAAACATGCCCTATATGTCCAGGAAACTGGCAGACCTAAGTCCTGCGGGAGGACTCGTCTTAGGTCTAACTGCACCCTCTCCTCCACTCTCTCTTCCTGTATCCTTAATCTGTGGACCCTTAGAATACCAGACTCTTGCCCTAGTGGACTCAGGGGCAGGAGGCAACTTCATTTTGAAGCGTCTGGTGAAACACCTACGGATCCCCACCACTACTATGACGTCTCCACAACTCCTATCTTCAATTCACTGGGAGCCCTTACCGGGCGAAGTAACCCAGTTCACTGAACCAGTGAGTTTACATATAGGAGGTCTCTCCTATACCCTGCATGCCAACTACCCCATTGATGCCTGGGTTGCTGCCTCAGTATGCATCTTTTCAAGATGTATTTTCCAAAGAGGCCGCAGACTTACTACCTCCACACAGATCCTACGACTGCGCCATCAATTTGAAGCCTAACACTGAACCACCCAAAGGAAGGGTTTACCCTCTCACCGTGGTAGAAAATAAAGCTATGTCTGAATACATACAGGAGAACCTTCAGAAAGGCTTCATAAGCCTTTCAAGTCTCCTGCCAGCGCAGGCTTCTTCTTTGTGGGGAAGAAGGATGAAACATTGTGTCCATGCATTGACTACAGAGGTCTAAACGAGATCGCTGTGAAAGACTGTTATCCCTTACCACTCATTTCAGAGCTATTTGATAGACTACAGGGAGCTAAGATATTCTCCAAGCTTGATCTCAAGGGAGCCTACAATCTAGTTTGCATTCGCTCTGGTGATGAATGGAAGACAGCCTTCAATACACGGGATGGGCACTTTGAATATCTAGTAATACCTTTCGGCCTGTGCAAAGCTCCAGCTGTCTTCCAAACCATGGTGAACGACATTCTGCATGATCTACTCTACAAATGTGTCATCGTGTATTTGGATGATATCTTGATATTTTCCCAGGACATGAACACTCATCTGGAAGATGTCAAAAGAGTGCTGCTAAGACTTCGCGAGAACCGCCTATACGCCAATTTGTCAAAATGTGAGTTCCACAAGGAATCAGTGCCTTTCTTAGGGTACATTGTTTCCAAAGAAGGTTTCCAGATGGACCCACAGAAGCTGGAGAGCATTCAAAAATGGACCCAACCCACAGGTCTAAAGGCTCTTAGACGATTTCTGGGATTTACCAACTACTACAGAACATTCATTAAGAATTACTCCTCACTAACTGTTCCGCTTAAAGCAATGACCAAGAAAGGTGCCAACGTCACCAATTGGTCAACGGAGGCAGTAACAGCATTCCAGAAACTGAAAGACGCCTTCTCGAGCAAGCCTTGCCTCCAACATCCGGATCCGACCCGGCCCTTCGTCGTAGAGGTCGATGCCTCAGACGTAGACATAGGGGCTGTGCTAAGCCAGTCCAGTGACTCTAAGGTCTTACACCCTTGTTCTTTTTTCTCCTGACGCTTCTCGCCAGCGGAGAAGAACTACAGCATAGGAGATAAAGAACTCTTGGCAATAAAGATGGCATTCAAGGAGTGGTGCCCCTGGCTTGAAGGTGCACAACATCAGATCACAGTTTTCACAGATCATAAAAATCTGGAGTACCTCCGTCACGCTCAGTGCCTAAACCATAGGCAGGTGAGATGGTCCCTGTTTTTCAACAGATTTGACTTTGTGCTGAAATACCCCCCTGGAGATAAGAATGTTAGAGCAGATGACCTATCTCGCTCATTCCTCTCTGAGGACGTACCTGATGAACCCCAACATATCATCGACCTGAAAAGAGTTATCTTGTCAGCTACTTACCCAGTACCTGCGGGTAAGACCGTTGTACCCAAGAACCTAAGGAAAAAGCTGTTAGCATGGGCTCACGATTCTAAACTGGCTAGACACTCTGGTCAACGTAGAACTCTGGCTAAACTACAGAAGTACTACTGGTGGCGCACCATGAAGGAAGACACGTTCTCCTACATTGCTTCTTGTTCCAATTGTGCCAGACAGAAACCACCGCCCAGTCGTCCTTGGGGCCTACTCCAACCCTTGCCAGTGCCAGATGAGCCCTGGACTCACATTGCTACAGACTTTGTGGTAAACTTACCACTCTCGGGAGATAATACCACCATCTGGGTAACAGTGGATCGTTTCTCGAAGATGGCTTATTTCGTGGCTCTCCCTGGCTTGCCCTCAGCCATGGAGCTTGCAAAGCTTTTTATCACTCACATCTTTCGCCTATAGGGCATGCCAAAGCACATCGTCTCTAACAGAGGAACCCAATTCACAGCTAAATTCTGGAAGGCATTGTGCAAGAAGTTTGATATCTCTCTCAACTTCACCTCTGCATACTATCCTCAGTCTAATGGGCAAACGGAGAGAATGAATAGGACACCCAAGCAGTTCATTCGTGCCTATGTGGGTACTTATCAAAATGACTGGGCTGAACTTGCCATCAACTCTCATCCAGCAACTTCAACTGGATCAACACCATTTGAAGTGGTTGACAGACGACTACCATTACCACCCTTACCACTTCCACTTTCAATGTCATCCCCGGCAGCTCAATCTACTGCCAAAGATATCTAACAACTATGGACTAAAACTAAAGAGATGCTTCGTAAAGCAGGACTAAGAGCAAAGAAAGGCTATGTTGCTCACCACTACAAGGCTCCAGAATTTCAGCCTGGTGACAAAGTCTGGCTGTCTACAAAACATCTAAGATTCAAGCTACCATCAGCTCGTTTTGCTCCATGCTTCGTCGGACTCTTTCCCATTGTCTGACAACTAGATACTGTTACGTACAGTCTGAAACTTCCACCAGCATTGAAGATTCATAATGCGTCCCATGTCTCACTACTGAAACCGCTAGTCCTTAGCGCGTTCTCAAACAAGACACCTGAACCTACACCCATAGATACAGAAGAAGACATCAAATACAAGGTAGACACTATCCTTGATGTGAGAAAGAGAGGCAGAGTATGGGAATACCTCCTGTCATGGGAGGGTTATGGAGCTGAAGAAAACTCTTGGGAACCTTTGGCAAATATCATGGATAAAGAGATGCTTCAGCAATACCACAGAATGCATCCTCAGAAACCAAGACCAGGTAGGAGGTCTGGAGGGGGCCCTTTGAAGGGGGGTACTGTTGCGTCAGTCGGTCTCAGACGGCTTCGACCCTTGTGCCTCAACTTTTTCTCTGCTCTCCCCGCTAGCCTTGGGAAGATGGCTACTGCCGCATCTGCAAGTTGCTTACTCTGGCGTCCCCGGAATGGCTATGGCAAAGCCTCACGCCATGTTTCTCCTAAGGGCCTCCTAGGGTGCACACACACACGCCACCCACGTCTTTATCCACATCATGGCGGATGGTGACGTCACACCATCCGGGTATTTAGCCTATGCTTGTTTGCTAGCTCATTGAGTTAGCAAGGATCGTGATACGGATCGTATGGATTGGACTCGTTTGGTCTAAGCTACTCCGCCGCTTCCGTGCTGCCGCTGGAAGCCCTCTCTGCCCTTCGGGGCATTCTCTAACCTGGGTACCCGCTCCTCGGGGGCCCTCTGCTTTCTTTCAGGTGCCTTACTGGGATCAGGTACTCGCTCCTCGAGGGCCTACTCTCCCTGCCTCGGTGCCTGTTACCATCTACTTCTGCCTGGTGGAATCATCAACCTTACAGCTACCATCTAGTGAGTAATCTATTTCTCAGTCTGTCTCATCTACAGCTCTGCCGTGCTGGGAAACCTTCACCTGGATATCCCTATACCATCTTGGTGAGACGGGTCTCCTCTGCCAAGGGTCCCTGGACTGCTACCTCTGGATCACCTCACTACTGCCACCTCTAGTGGTACACATCAGCTGTACAATAAAAGACATAACTCTGTGTTTGTGCATCCTGAGTCTAGCGCAGTACTGTGGCTCCCCACGGGGCTCCTCCCTGTGGATGTAGTCATCTGCCACAGTACCTAAGAATCCACTCAAACACCTCAAATCATAACAATGCCATATAGCACGTTGATAAATGACCCCCTAAGTTTGAAGGATCATTCTCCACCACCTAAATCTCAACCCGTACAAGGAATAATTGGAGAGCTCATTCATAATCTCCTGGTATTTTGTGGTTTTCTCTCAATAGAGTCTCTGGGGATCAATGTGAATCTATCTGGAATTTGTCCTATTGCAGGTGGCTCTTCAGGAAAGGAACTTGATGTTATATCATCGACTCTCTCAATATTGCTTGGCCAGAATAGAATTTCAGATATTTCAGGCCCCATTCCTTAACCTCAAATATCTAATGAGTCATGGCCAGGTACTGAACCAGAGAATATAACGATGAAAGACATTTGGAAAATTGTATCTCACATTCAGTTTAATCTTTCCAAGACAGTTAACCAATTATGTCTTTATTCAATAGATGTTACATCTAAATTGTCTAATTTAGAGATACATACTACAACAAAAGAAGCCAAGAATTTAGCATATGATGAAACAGTCTCTAACTTACATAATTGTTTGGCTGCTGGGATAAATGATAAGTTGTCTATTCATTATAAGGGTAAAATTCTGGATAATAAGCTGCGTTCTAAAAATCTACGATTGCTAAATTTCCCTAAAGCTCATTATATTTTAGGGATTGAATTGTTTAAGAAATATGCGATTGAAGTATTGCAATTTTTTTCTGACAAGATTTTTCAGCTTTCTGACAGCTACTATTTACCACATAAGAAGAGAAATAGGGGTGAGGAAGGGTCTATGGATGTTCTGGCTTCTTTTTCAAGTTCCAATGTATCTCAATTTCTTCAGTCTTCTTTTGATAATATCACCTCTAAAGCTACTTTTGTGGTTTCCTTTGTCTCTGACAAAGACAGAGATATAGTTTTTCGTCAATACTTTAAATACAAAAGGAGCTCATTTTATGGGCAAACAATCCAGATTTTCCCTGATGTAGCTAGAAAAACCTACCGTAATTAAAACCCAGAGTTCTCTCGATGGGAGCAGCTTTTTATTTAAAGTTTCCTTGTAAATGTGTTGTAGACTATCAAGGGAATAAGTTTATTTTCTCAGATTCTTTCCATCTAGAAACTTTTATAGCTTATAAAATCCCTAATGGTTGAGATATAAAAGGGTGGGATAGATTCAGGTGGGATTTCTTCTTAATTATTATGTTTTTTCTTTTCTATTTCTGGCTTTCTCTCATTGAGACGTGGACTTGATTTCTGGAGATTATATCATGATGATTTAACATCAAATAAACTTTAAATTATACAAAACACTTGAAGTAAAACATGAATGTGAAATTCAGCTGTCTTGAGGATATAAAGCTCCAGTTCTTAAATGTAACATTTTGAAAGAGGTATGGCAACCCAAGATCAAAGAAGCCAAATTATCCATTGCTGATGAGGCTGTAATGCTTGGCTGACCGCGGAATTAGCTGGCAACCGACCACACTCACCAGTTGACTCCAGTTCCTGAAATGGCGCTGACGCCACCAGCAGGCTGCCATTGTTCCTCCGGCATTCCTCTACAGATAAGGCCCCATGACGGGAAAGGAGCAGAGGTGCCGGGTGATGACGTCAACGTCAGCTGGAGATTTAAATCCCAGCCACGCTTCCAGCCGGCACCTCAGCAAAGGGTCTCCTGCCTAGTGCAGTACAGGTTGCTCTTGCCATTCCAGAATTCCTGTTCCTGCATTCGAGTCTGTCCAGCCTTGCCTTGCCTTGCCCATCCTGTCTCATCCAGTTGTGCTTTGCCCAGCCTGTCTCATCCACTGTCCTAGTCTTTTCTTCAGCTTGATCTCCTGGTACTGACCTCTTGCTCTGGATCTGATTACACTTGTCTGCTGTCTGGACCTGACCATTGCCTTGGACCCGACTAAACTTGCTTGCCGCCTGCCCCAACCCTTGGCCTGTTTCCAGCCTGTTTCCTAACCTGACCCCAGGGTGTTCCTGACTCTTGTTCATCCTACCACCCTAGGGAACCATCTAAGTCCTGCTGGACACCAGATTCCAAGGGTTCAACCTGTGGGGGAGGCAGCTAGTATAGGTGAAGTTCCAGTCTGTCTTGCTTCAGGGAGCATTCGCCAGCTGTCAGCGCAGGTCTCAGATTCGCCTATGAGGCTGCGTCAACTACGCCACAGCATCAAGGTCTCATATCCATGCCACTCATCACAGTTTGGTGAGGCCATGAGCTTGGTGGACTCATCCCAGGCCTCCACATAGCTAGATTTGCTCATCAGCTGAAGCAGCAGCAGGATCAACTTAATACAATGGCAAACTATCTTCAGGGTCTGGCTACTTGCCAGCAACCACAGTGCCTGCTCTGGCACCTCTTACATGGCTACTGCTACTCCCATGTTTCATCTGCCTCCGCCCCCGAAGCATGATGGGGATCCCACAAAGTGTAGAGGCTTCCTGAACTAATGCCAGATGCAGTTTGAATTGCAAGCACTTCTCTTTTCATCTGACCATGTCAAAGTCACATATATTCTGACCCTATTGGATGGTTCTGCCCTAGCCTAGGCTTTACCCCCTCTGGGAAGGGGACGATCCACTCCTAGCATACCTGGGCAACTTCTTGTGGGAGTTCTGCATTGCATTTGATGGATCCGGTTATATGTCTTCTATGGCAATGGAGCTCCTCCAGATCTGGCATGTCTCCTGGTTGGTAGGAGAATATACCATCCATTTCTGCACACTGGCATCACAGTTCCAATGTAACAATGACAGCTTAACTGCAATCTTCAGGCAAGGGCTATCTGAACATATCAAGGATGAGTTGGCTGCCAGGACTTGCCCACTACCTTGCAGGGACTTATTAGATGGATAGCTCACAAGTTATCCATCTAAATGGATTATATGGCATATTCAGCCTCTTATCCGACTAAATTATACTTGGATATAAAAGGGGCGTTTTGGGGACATTCCGGGGGGGGGGGGGGGAGGAAGTATCTCATTATCTGGCTAACTTAGCTGAATATCGGGTATATCCGGCTAACCCCTAGATTCATCAAAATGCTATAGCATTGCATGCGGTAAGAGAAAGGGCATGTTTAAGGTAATTTTTAGGGTACTTTTTAGAATTACCGCAGTAACATAGTGCTTTGAATATGTAGTATCGCTAGGTGCAGTAAAATTCACACCCCACAATACTTCTATTTGAGAAAGAGATAGACAGACAGGCTCTGGGGACGCCTTCATAGTAGTCAACTATTTATATCTCTGTAGGAGGGCCAGCTAAAAGCTTGAGGTGAGGTGTTGGTGGTGATTTAGGGGCCAGTTTTACATGAATAGTGAGATGTACAAACTGTACAGTACACCTCGGTGAAGATTTGACATCATTTGGAGTGAGGAAAGTCTCACAAAAGTGATATGTTCTCTCACCCTAGCTTGATGGACTTTATAACAGAGTATCATCAAGCTAGGGCGAGATAACATAGTAGAAATCTCATCTTTGTGAGACTTTCCTCACTCCAAATGATGTCAAATCTTGACAGAGGTGTACTGTGCAGTTCATATGACTCACGCTGCTGTAAAACTGGCCCCTAAACCTTAAATCACCACCAACATCTCACCTCAAGCTACTAGCTGGCCCTCCTATAGTCATATAAATAGCTGAATATTGTGAAGGTCTCCCCAGAGGCTCTCTTTCTTTCTCTTTTCTTCCCCGGTCCAGAAATGGCCAAAACGCAATTCGCAAATTGTGTTATGGCCATTTTGGGCATATTGCACAGCTTAACATCAGGAAAATAGGTGTAGTTATTTCCGGCATTAAAACTGTGTGATATTGCCCCTCATTTTAATTAATCCCATCCAAACCCTTCCCCAATCCCCCTTCTAAAAATTTGCATTTGGGCCGTGTGATAATACAACTATCACATGCATTATGGCATTAATGCATGCATTAACGCTATAATGCATTTTGAGGAATTACCCTATAAGTAAGCCACATAACTTTAGACCTGCTCGGAAGCAGATCTAAAGTTAGCCAGCCTCGGGTGGCCATATAACTTTAGATTTAAGCGGATATATTCATAAACGAATATATCCGGTTAAGTTACGTTCCATTAAAAAAAAGAAAGCATGGCCGCCTATTCCCCACCTCCCTCCCACCTGAGTTGAAAAGACCCTACAGGGCTGAATCAGCCCCCTCCAAAATGGGCCTCAATGTAAAAACAAAAGTTTTGGTGCTGGGAGTCCCTCTTCCCCCCTGCTCTGACTTCCCTTTATACTTCAAAATTTTCAATTTTACAACGTTCAGACACCCTTCCCAATCCTTTCCCTTCTCCCCCCTCTCCACCTTATACCTTTTAATTCAAGTTGGTCTTCAGTATTAGTCTGTTAGCTCTGCCTGTCTTGGACTGACTAACGATCCTGGTATTATGTATATTTGGTCTGTAGGCATATTACTAGGAACTGTGTGATCCTTGGTTGTGAGGGGTCTCAGTGTCCCTAGAAACCATCAGGGGATAGTTTGCAATTGGGGAACTTACCCAGAGATAAGCAGGAATCCAGTTGGCAGGTGGAAGGTTGCCAGTATAGAAGCATGTGCATAGGTGTAGGTGGGTTTGAGCAGTGCTTGGCATGAACTTCCGAGTGACTACAGGATTACCTTGACTGGGTGTTAGGGATGGCGCTGCAGCATTGCATGACACTTACCAAGTGATGGTAGGTTTGATATAGGTTAATCATTTGTTACATCATCTTTCAAAAGGGCTAGCTCTTTTAATACTGGTACAATTCCTTCATTTATAGAAACATTTATAATCTCATCAGGGACTCACTTCATAAACAGCTATGATCAGACACACTACATGAGGAAACTACTTGTGAAGGACCCGAAGAGGTAAAACATATTAAACTGCTCCCCTGTAAACTCTTTACAAATTTTCTTGCCCTATTTGTTTGTGCTCTCAAATAGCAAGGTGCGTGTATAACTTTATCACTCCCACACATTTAATAATGTTAATGACTAGCTGTCAAAAACATGCAATAATTTTTTCAAAGTCTCTTTTCTCTACAATATAGACTAAAGTGCTTAGAAACCTCTTACATAGTGAATATGCTAGCAGACTTACATATACATATATATATTATATGTATGTATGAGTGTGTATGTATATATATACACATATGTATACATACACACATACAAACACACACATACAAAAGTATGTGTGTATAAATATATATATGTATATATATACACATATAATATGTATACATATATATATGTAAGTCTGCTAGCATCTTCACTAAGTAAGAGGTTTCTAAGCACTTTAGTCTAGATTGTAGAGAAAAGAGACTTTGAAAAAATTATTGCATGTTTTCGACAGCTAGTCATTAACATTATTAAATGTGTGGGAGTGACAAAATTGGCATGAAGCAGTACAACAGATGTGTAAAAATGCTACTGGTCATTATACGTTACCAATCAAACTGCAGGCACTAGGATTATGGGAACCCAACCAGATGAAATACGAAGCACAACCAGCAATTTATTGCTCAGAAAACAAAAACTAAATGAGACTTGTTTATCTGACAGACTATTCTTTGTATGCTCTTCAAATGTCTTTATAACACACTGTGTTGACAACATCCTCATTTGATGCTCTTTAATTCAAAAACACTTATCCTTATCCCTTTCACGATTTAGAAATTTCTGCAACAAACATCAACATACATACAGACAAATACAGTACATTGTATATCATTAGCCTTTTATAAGACAACTTTTATAGCACTAATCTCTCTTGACATTATTCCTTGCTTTATCATAGATACACTGGCATCTGAAGAAGGGGCCTATATAGTTCTGAAAGCCCATACAAATCATAACCGATGAACAATGCTTATGTTGATCCAAGGAATCTGGATCTGTACCATGAAATATTTGATTGCAGTTTAATTACTGCCTGAGAGTTGTACTTTGATTCTACGAGCCATCAGTTAAGAAGATACTTTGCTTTAAGAATAATTAAGCATTTGAATCTCAAAAGCATATTCCATCCAACCCACATAATAGTTTAATACTTCATACATTTGCATATAGCCATATCAAGGAAAGATGACTAAGCAGTATATTTCTAGGCTGCTAACTGTATAAAAGCTTGCACAAGGAAAGAGGAAAAATAATTATCACCATCTAAGCATCTGAACACACACAGTGTACTAATAAACTACATCCACTATTAAGGCTACTTTCCAACAAAAGGCTACTTGTTTTTGACAATGAGAAAGCTATATCTGTGTCCCCTAACAACTTTTTTGTTTGGTGTCCTAGCCCCACCAAATTTTCAGGACATATTTTGGGGGGGAGAGGAGGGATGTGAACTCTGACTGGGCTGTATTTTTTCAGATCCATGCATATATGAGGACGCATCCCAGAAAGTAGGCTTTTTAATTCTGAGTGGAACTTCTTCTAGGTCATTAAAATTAAAACATCTATTAACTTGTTCTGATATAAACAAACCACACAACTTTGGTCTTGAAGTTAAAAGATGCCAGATCCTTACTGATGAATTACATCATAAACTGAAGAACCCTTTTTGAGATGAATAATCAAGCAGGCTCACATAATTCCAGTTTGGAATAGTTCCTTTCATATGGAGGGCTAATTTTTTAAAGCATTTCCGTGAATGGCACAGTATTTTACACATGGAAATGGGGTCTTTTCAAAATGCCTACCTTATCTGCCCGTAAAAATATGCACATGATACCACTACAAGTGTATCTTTAGGAGAGGTGTCCCCTGGGGCAGGATGGGCAGGCGTTAATACTTATGCACATACTTTTGACGTTTCAAAAGTAACACACATTTTCCTAGAAAAAATACCTGTGCAAATAGCAGGTGCAGGTCTGTGTGCAACCTTTTTAACTCAATTTTGAAAAGGAACTTTTTCTACCCACAGACTTTACATTTCTGCACAGAGATGCTCCCATGTAGGCTAACCATTAAATGAAGGCAAGAATATTAATTGAATAGGAAAATTCACCGGGTATCTTCAAAAAAATAAATGAACAAAACAGCTCAGATTCATTAATGGCTTGTCCCATTATTTGACTGTGGGAAATATTACACATCCTATACAGCTTGGATTTGTGCATAAGCTAGTCCTGGGGGAATTCTGCGCCACTGCGTAGCGCAGAATTTGCACAGAATTCCCTCCCTGCACAGAAAATGGCAGAGGAGACCCCGGCATGCCGCGACAGTGCGCTCGAAGATGAAGGCCCCGGCGCGCCGTTTGCGGCGAAGATAAAGGCCTTCGTGTGCTGCGGGACACGTTCTGCTCGCAGCGAAGATGAAGGCCCCGGAGCACCATTTGTGGCGAAAATGAAGGCCCCTGTGTGCCACAGAACACGCTCCGCTCGCGGCAAAGATGAAGGCCTTGGCGTGCTGTTCGCAGCAAAGATGAAGGCCCCCTCATGGCACGGGATATGCTCCGCTCGCAGCGAAGATAAAGGCCCCGGTGAGAGAGAGTGTGTGTGTGTGTGTGTGTGTGTGTGTGTGTGTGTGAGGAGAGGGAGGGGGTGTGAGAAAGGGGAGAGGGAAAGAGAGAGGGGAGGGGACAGGGAGGGGAGGGAAAGAGAGAGAGAGAGCAGGGGGGTGAGCAGGAGGGTGTGAGAGAAAGCATGGGAGGTGAGAGGAGAGGAGGGGATGAAATTTAACATGCACAAGTATAAAGTGATGCACATAGGAAATATAATAACTATATGTATACAAAGCAGAGTTGCTTACCTGTAACAGGTGTTCTCCCAGGACAGCAGGATGTTAGTCCTCACATATGGGTGACATCATCAGATGGAGCCCTGTCACGGAATACTTTTGAACTTTGACTGGCACACTGAGCATGCCCAGCATGCCACTAACCCTGTAGCCACCAAGGGTCCCCCTTCAGTCTCGTTTGTAGCAAAAAGCACAAGCAAAAAATAAAATAAGAAAACATTATCGAACAAACTCCGTGGAGTGGCAGGTGGGTTTCGTGAGGACTAGCATCCTGCTGTCCTGGGAGAACACCTGTTACAGGAAAGCGACTCTGCTTTCTCCCAGGACAAGCAGGATGGTAGTCCTCACATATGGGTGAATAGCAAGCTACAGGCTGAGTCATACGAATCAGGACAACCAGCACACAACATGTGCAACAGGCGCAACGACTGGGGTGCTGTTGGCAAGGATGAGGCAGCCTGAAATTCACAGCAGGTCAAGGTAGGATGAGTTGGGTGTCTACACTAGGAACAAATTCCTTAGGACAGACTGGCCAAAGACAGAGTCTTGTTGTCCAGCCTTGTCTAGACAATAGTGAGCTGCAAAGGTGTGGAGTGAGCTCCATGTCACAGCCCTGCATATGTCAGCAATCAGTACTGAACGGTAGTGTGCTACTGACGTTGCCATTGCCCTGACTGAGTGCAATTTCACTCGTCCCTGAAGTGGAAGGCCTGCTTGTTAGTAGCAGAATTCAATACAATCTGCCAACCAGTTGGAGGGTGTTTCCTTGCCCACCACAACTCCAAGTTTGTTTTTATCAAAAGAAACAAAGAGTTGGGTGGACTTCCTGTTGGTGGTAGTGCGGTCTAAATAAAATGCTAGCGCACACTTACAGTCCAAGGTATGTAGAGATCGCTCACCAGGATGAACGTGAGGCCTCGGAAAGAAAGTGGGCAAGACTATCGACTGATTTAAGTGAAAATCTGTTACCACCTTAGGAAGGAATTGAGGGTGAGTTCGGAGAACCACCCGGTCATGGAGGAACCTTGTGTAAGCAGAGTAGGTCACAAGGGCTAGTAACTCACTTACCCTGCAAGCAGATGTGATTGCTACTAGGAAAAGTACTTTCCATGTAAGATATCGGAGTTCGCAGGAGTGCAGTGGCTCAAAAGGAGAACGCATGAGCCATGCAAGTAGCACGATGAGGTCCCATTCCACAACTGGTTGTCGAAGAGGTGGCTTAAGCTGTATTAAGCTCTCATAAATCGACTCACCAGGGGTTGAGCCGTTATCAGTGCATCCCCTCCTTGATGGTAAGCAGAGATGGCACTGAGGTGTACTCGTATGGAGGAAGTCTGTAGTCCAGATTCCGAGAGGTTCCAGAGATAATCCAAGAGTGCTGGTCTGGGGCAAGAAAAGGGGTTAAGGTCCTTTTGTGTGCACCACCCTCTAAACCTTTTCCATTTAGAATGGTAAGATTTCCGCATGGAAGAACATAAGAACATGCCATACTGGGTCAGACCAAGGGTCCATCAAACCCAGCATCCTGTTTCCAACAGTGGCCAATCCAGGCCATAAGAACCTGGCAAGTACCCAAAAACTAAGTCTATTCCATGTTACCGTTGCTAGTAATAGCAGTGGTTATTATCTAAGTCAACTTAATTAATAGCAGGTAATGGACTTCTCCTCCAAGAACTTATCCAATCCTTTTTTAAACACAGCTATACTAACTGCACTAACCACATCTTCTGGCAACAAATTCCAGAGTTTAATTGTGCGTTGAGTGAAAAAGAACTTTCTCCGATTAGTTTTAAATGTGCCATATGCTAACTTCATGGCGTGCCCCCTAGTCTTCCTATTATCCGAAAGAGTAAATAATCGATTCACATCTACCCGTTCTAGACCTCTCATAATTTTAAAAACCTCTATCATATCCCCCCTCAGCCGTCTCTTCTCCAAGCTGAAAAGTCCTAACCTCTTTAGTCTTTCCTCATAGGAGAGCTGTTCCATTCCCTTTATCATTTTGGTCGCCCTTCTCTGAATGTACTCCATCGCAATTATATCTTTTTTGAGATGCGGCAACCAGAATTGTACACAGTATTCAAGGTGCGGTCTCACCATGGAGCGATACAGAGGCATTATGACATTTTCCATTTTATTCACCATTCCCTTTTTAATAATTCCCAACATTCTGTTTGCTTTTTTGACTGCCGCAGAAACTGAACCGACTATTTCAATGTGCTATCTACTATGACACCTAGATCTTCCTCTGTCACCAATGGAAATGGGATAGTTTCAGACATCTCCTTGTCAAAGCTGGCAAAGGAGAGGTCTGAAGGAGGAGATTGAAACCTTTCTTCCAGGGGTGAAGGCTATGAGAGCAAATCCTCGGATGAGGAATGGTCAGAGGATGCATCCTCCCATGGATCATAGGAGGTTTCTTCCTCACCTGCTGGTAATTCTGAGGGAGGACAGATACCAGAGCCTAGAGGGCGAGAAGACATTGATGGATATTGAGGTGGCATCGATGAATGTGGCACCAGCATCGAAGGAGTTGGTGCTGGCCTCGAGGGCACCGAAGCAGATGAGGTGCACTTAGGCACCGACAGCCCCAACGGCCCTGGAACGGGCTCCGGCATTGGTGGATCCCATGCCGGGATCAGGCCAGAAGTCCCTTCTTTTTCCTCTGAGGAACCCGGTATAGGAATCGGAACCTGCGGAGGCCTCTATGGTCGACTCGGTGCCAACGTGTCCGATGGCACGGGTTGAGTCAGCAGGGCACCAATGAGGGTGTCCAGGAGCTCAAGGAGCGGTGTGAACATCGAGGGCTCCAGTTCCAGCACCAGTATGGGGGCCGGCGCTGGTGGCGACTTAAAGCCCCGAAGAGCATTGAGCACCAGTTTGTCCAATTCCTCCCTGAAGGCTGCCATTGATAGCACTGCGCCTGGGGTAGGAGGCAGGCTAGGCTTTACTGGACACTCTACAGTGATCTGTGGAGGCTCAGTACCCAGCACCGATATCGGTGGGGAACGCCTTGGAGTCCCAGGTCCAGAGGAGTATGGGGGCTCCTCTCCCCGGGCCCTCTTCGCAGGCGGCTTGGTAGGAATCGATGCCGCTGCGGTATCGGTGCCAGCACCGGGCGAAGCGCACGTCGGTGCCAGTGATTCCCTCGGTGCTCAGTCCGGTCCTTCTCTGGCACCGAGGACGATGACGCTGATGCCTTCGAGGGTGTCGGTGACGGTCAGTCACCTGCTCCACGATGTTCCTGGCGAGGCATCTCCGAGGTCAATGGACCCTCTCCAGTCAGAGCCACTGGAGCTGGAGTCGATGGACAGAGTGTTTCGACGCAAACAAATGCTCCATCTTGTCCAGTCGAGTACGCCAGCCTTTGGGGGTCATTTGTGCGCAACTGGGGCATCGATGGACGTCGTGCAAGGCGCCTAAGCACAAAACGCAAACATTATGCGGGTCCGTTATGGACATGGTCCTCGGACGCTCAGGGCATTTCCTAAACCCGGTCGCCATGCCAAAAAATGGCAGGCAAGCGTCGGTGATCGTCGGGCACCGAGGTGGTAAGCTGCCGGGAACAGACTGTGCCAGTACGGGAAAAACACATACCGATCGTCGGAAGGAACGGAGCATGATGGGGGACCCCCGGTGAGGGTTCTTTTAAGAAGTTAAACTTCAAATATTTCCGTGAGGAAAGTTGTGAGAAATTTCACACAGAGCTCCTAAACTGCAAGACAACTGCTGCGCAGAAAAAAGACTGAAGGGGGACCTCTGGTGGCCACAGGGTTAGTGGCATGCTGGGCAAGCTCAGTGTGCCAGTCAAAGTTCTAGAATCAATATGGACAATATGTTGACATTTTCAGCTCAATGTGCATCAACAGTCAAAAAAGTCAATAGAATGTTAGGATTAATTCAGAAAGTAAAGGAGAATAAAAGGGAGAATATCATGATGCCTCTATAATGATCCATGATGTGACCACACTGAGTACTGTGTGTAGTTCTGGTTATTCCATCTAAAAAAAAGATATAGCAGAACTAGAAAAAGTATAGAGAAAGACAACAAGACTGCCAAACAGAGGAAGACTCTGGCGCCAACCGGCTTTGCCCACCCCTCTGCCTGCCCGCGAGAGAACAGGAGCGCATCAGCAACACCGGAGGCGCACGCCCTTGTGGTGCGCACGATGGAGCACCACAAAGGAGCCTGTTCCTTTGTGTACCCCTTCATGTGCACTGAACTGGTTAATTGATTTTGCTTGGAACAAACAAGAAGAATGGAGCAAATACAGGATAGCCAACGTATTCTAGGTTGGGAAATATATGAAGAACCATGGAGAATCCCAAAACACAACAAAAGAAAAATCGCAAAGCTGGTCTACCCCAAGGTAAGTAACAACTCTCATCCAATCTCATCATGCCTAATGTTCACTCTCCTATTACTGAATGCTCAATCTATATCAAAGAAAATCCCTCTGATAAATGATCTTCTAGAGGACTTAAATCTAACTATCTTCTGCATCTCTGAAACCTGGCTGAATGACAAAGATAATGTGATCATAAATCAAACTGCACATACCAAATACTATGTTTTTCACTTCCCCAGCCCCAACGGGAAAGCTGGGGTTCTACTAATAATCAGTAAAAAAGAACTCAAATTTAAACTTTATAAATTAGAGATTACCCTTCCCTATGAAGTAGGAATACTTAAATCACCACAACTAAATATAGGAATGGTATACTGCCTTCCTGGAACACTTCAAAAAGACGGCTCACTACTAATCGAACTATTCACTAATGCATTTCTTTCTCCTAACAATACTCTAATTGTAGATGACTAGCATTCACATAGGCAGAACACCAAAAACTACAGTATATGAAATGGAAGCAATGGGATGGTCACAATTTGTAACAAACCCCACTCATAAAGCCGGGCATATCCTTGACCTAATATTTGCCAACTACATTAATTGTAAACTAAACATCTCACACAATTTTGCCCTGGTCTGACCACCAACTAATTAATGCAAAAATAATGCTCCTCAACACAAAACAAACAAATTCAAGGAATAATCAGACTTTCACCTTCAGAAAAAAGAATGAACCTGAAATACTTGAAAAGTCAATTAAAATAATATAACTAACTTTAATCAAGCCAATGCCTCCTCACCTTTGACTCTTGGGATAAAATCACCAGTGAGATCGCAGATACCCTAACCCCAGTACAGATAAAAACATTCCAAAATGAATGGAATAACTCAAAAGGATAAAAACCCATGGTACAGTGAAGAGCTTAGAAGCACTAAACAGACACTGAGGAAACAGAGAAACAATGGCAGAAATGACGATTGGCAGAATCTCTAGGAAAATACAGATCTCTCCTAACAAAATACCGTGTACAAATCAATGCAACTAAAAAGGAATACTATGCTAAACAGATCCATAGTGTGATATTTAATTCTAAATTACTCTTCGAAACAGTCAAAAATCTAATTAAACACCCATCTTCCTCAATCACAAGAAAACTACTATTTTTCAAAGAATTCCTCACTTGCCCACCAACAAAAGAAACTGAAGAAAAACATGAGCAAGCAAAATGGGACAAATTTGACATAGCAACTAAACTTGAAACTAACCAAGTTATTACAAGAATTAAGCCTGCTATACACCCGCTAGACCCAATCCCAGCAAGTTCCCTGAAAATGGTACACAACGTAATTACCCCAACAATCACTACCATAATCAACCACTCGCTATCAGAAGGATTGGTACCTACAAAGGCAAAACAAGCAGTGATCAAACCAATACTTAAAAATAAAACTGGCAGAATTGACAACTGGGACAACTATCGACCTATATCCAACCTGCCGTTTATTGCAAAGGTCATAGAAAAAGCAGTGATATCTCAACTAGGAAAACACCTCGAAGACAATAATATTCTATATCCAAACCAATTTAGGTTAAGAAAAAAATTGATCTACAGAAACCTTACTCATTTCCTTAATGGACCCAGTACTACAAGAGTTTAATTTAACAGCAGCCTTCGACACTGTGGACTATATACTGCTAGGTAATCAATTGAGAAAAATTGGAATAGATGGAAATGTTCTCAATTGGTTCTCTTCCTTCCTAGCAAAAAGTACATTCCAAGTCAAACTAGATGTTGTGTCCGTCAGTCCTAGACGGCTTCGCCCCGTTTGCCTCACCTTATTCACGTCTCCTCCCGCTTACCTGGGCAAGATGGCTACCGCCGCGTCTACAAGCCGACCTCTTTGGCGTCCCCGGAACGGCTATGGTGCAGCCTCCCGCCATTGCTCCTCCCAGGTACCTACTAGGGTGCACGCACAACCCAAGTCTTTGTACCACCCTTGGCGTGAACCTAGAGGGCATTCCCTCATGCTGATGTCACGCCATCTGGGTATATTACCTTTACTCATTTGCTAGCTCCCCGCGTTAGCAAGGACTTGAATCCGTTCTTGTCTACACTACTCTGCTGCTTCCATGCTGCTGCAGGAAGCTCTCTCTCTCTGCCCTTCGGGGTAACTGCTGACCTGGGTACCTGCTCCTAGGGGGCCCTCTGCTTTCTTTCAGGTGCCTTACAGGGAACAGGTACTCGCTCCTCGAGGGCCTGCTCTCCCTGCCTCGGTGCCTGTACCATCTACTACATACCTGGTGGAATCGCATATCAACAGCAAACACCTAGTGAGTACTCTAACTCTCAGTCTATCTCATCCACAGTATCTCCTCGCTGGGAGACCTCCTGATGTCATCAAGAAGGGCTCCCTCTGCCGAGGTCCCTGAGACTGCAACTACGAGATTGCCTCACTACTGCCACCTCTGGTGGTTCTCTTCAAGCTGTCTAATAAAAGAACTCTTGTGTTTGTGTGATACGAGTCTAGCCCAGTGCTGTGGCTCCTCACGGGGCTCCTCCCCGTGGACGTAGTCACCTCCACAGCACCCAAGGATCCACCCAAACACACGTAACCATAATAGATTGCTAACTCCATGGATCCGCCTCAGCTCACTGCGTTGCAGGCCATTCCAGGCCTGGCTCAGCTGATCTCCGAACAGTAGTCTGTGCTGGAAGAACTGACCGCTGCATTTACTGTATTTTTCGCTCCATAAGATGCACCTGACTATAAGACGCAACTAGGATTCAGAGGGGGAAAATTAAAAAAAAAAAATTTGTGCTAAACCGGCTCTGCGTCTGGGCGTCTTATGGAGCAAATTAGGGGAGTGCATAGTTTTTTTTTTTCTCCCCATTTTGTTTTCGGGTCTGGGGAGGGCCATTTCGGTCCACTCCCCAGATCAGAAAACTTTTCTTTCTCTGGGAACCCCTCCCCCCCCAAAAAAAAACCCCATCCCAACCCTTTAAATTAACAACCCCCACCCTCCTGACCCCCCCAAGACCCGCCAACTTAATTTACTACAACCCCCACCCTCCTGACTCCCCCAAGACCTGCCGACTTAATTTACTACAACCCCCACCCTCCTGACCCCCCCCCCCCAAGACCTGCCGACTTAATTTACTACAACCCCCCACCCTCCTGACCCCCCCAAGACCTGTTGACTTAATTTACTGCAACCCCCCACCCTCCTGACCCCCCCAAGACCTGCCAAACGTCCCTGGTAGTCCAGCTGGGGTCCAGGAGCGGTCCGGGAATGATCTCTTGGGCTTCGGCCGTCGGCTGCCAGTAAACAAAATGGCGCCGACGGCCCTTTGCCCTCACTATGTCACTGGGACCGACCGCTGCTATTGGTCGGTCTCAGTGACATAGTGAGGGCAAAGGGCCGTCGGCGCCATTTTGTTTACTGGCAGCCGACGGCCCACGCCCAGGAGATCGTTTCCGGACCCCCGCTGGACCACCAGGGACGTTTGGCAGGTCTTGGGGGGGTCAGGAGGGTGGGGGATTGTAGTAAATTAAGTCGGCAGGTCTTGGGGGAGTCAGGAGGGTGGGGGGGGGTTTGTTAGATTTTTATTTTTTTTTTAATATTTGCTCCATAAGACGCACATACATTTCCCCCCCACTTTTGGGGGGAAAAAAGTGCGTCTTATGGAGCGAAAAATACGGTAATCTTCTGCACACACAGATGAACTCGCCTTCCACCTCAGGTAAAGAAGCTAAACCGTCTGAGGTGACGGTCAAGACTACTGTGCCTCTAGCACCTCCCACCCGCTTCTCAGGAGAAGTTTGGAGATGCAGAGACTTCATTAACCAGTGCTACATGCACTTTGCATTACAACCTGGCCACTTTCCCACAGCCTATTCCAAGACCACCTATATCCTGTCGTATCTAGACGGACGAGCATTGTCTTGGGCCTCTTCGCTGTGGGAGTGCGAGGATCCAATCCTTCACAACCTTGAAGGATTTCTCGAACTGTTTAAGTCAGTCTTCGACGATCCTGCCCGGTATAACATTGCAGGATCTTCTTTGGTTCACCTGAAGCAAGGGAACAAACCACTAGCTGACTTCGCTATCAAATTCAAGACACTGGCATCTGAATTATCCTGGGACCAGAGATGCCTGAAGACCCTCTTCTTTGAAGGACTGAACTCCCGTCTGAAAGACGAACTCGCTGCTCGTGAAATGCCTGAGTCCTTGGCTGAACTAGTGAAATTGGCAACAAGGATTGACCGCCGACTTCGCAACAAAGTTCAAGAGACCAAGACTCCCAAGAGACCCTTTCTGGGTGAAGTTCAAGAAGTCCACTTCCAGGCCTGTTCCTTCGGTCCCAGCTGTTGTGGTTCTGGTCGCAGGCACCGCGGCCAGGCCCTTACCTCCGGGCTCCCGGACCTGCTCCCGCTTCCAGAGGCCTGGTTCGCGGCCTGTTTGGCGGCATCCCCAAGGTCTCTCATGGACCTGTTTGGCGGCGCCGCTGCAAGGTCTCTCATGGACGCCCGGCTCCTAGGCGCGCGCGCACGCCACTTGGGCGCTTTTCGAGGCCATTTCCCCTCCAGTGGTGACTCCGCCCAACTCCTGACGTCAGACGCCGCGGCCTTGATAAGCCGGCCGCGGCCATCCAGTCTTTGCCTTGCAACGGATTAGCCTTCCGGTTTCCTGTTGCGCTGTGCCCCGGAGTGACTCGCTTTGCTTAGTTGCTCCATTCCTGCTACAGTACCTGCCTGGTTCCTGCCTGCTTGGTTCCAGCCTGCCAGCTTCAGTACCTGCCTGGTTCCTGCTTGCCTGCTACAGTTCCTGCCTAGTTCCAGTACCTGGATCCTGCTACAGTTCTTGCCTGGTTCCAGTACCCAAATCCTGCTACAGTTCTTGCCTGGTCCTAGTACCCGAATCCTGCTACAGTTCTTGCCTGGTCCCAGTACCCGAGTCTTGCTACAGTTCCTGCCTGGTTCCAGAACCTGAGCCCAGTTACAGTATTGCTATTGTCCTAGTCTGCTTCCAGTTACCTGTCCTGATCCACAACCCGCCTAAGTCCCAGCGGCCGGGCCCCTACGGGCTCCTCCAGGGGGGCTTCAGCTTCCAAGGGTGAAGCCACCTAAGTCCCAGCGGTTGGGCTCCTATGGGCTTCTCCCGGGGGAGTATCAGCTTCCAGGGTGAAGAGCATCTACGTCCTGCCTGAACATCTGCCTCCCGGCCTGCTATTCATTAGAGACAGTGACCACCTTTCCCAGTCTCCAGCAGGTCGGCCCAAGGGTCCACTAAACACAGACTCCCATAACACCAGCAGCCAGCAAAGAAGAACCTATGCAGTTAGGCTGCAGCCACCTAACATCAAAAGAGAGAAGAACGCGAAAGAAATTAGGGCTGTGTATGTACTGTGGAAAAGCTGGTCATGCTGTCCAAAATTGCCCTATATGTCCGGGAAATTGGCAGACCTAAGTCCTGCGGGAGGACTCTTCTTACGTCTCACCATTCCTCCTCCGCTCTCTCTTCCTGTATCTTTGATCTGCGGACCCTTAGAGTACCAGACTCTTGCCCTAGTGGACTCCGGGGCAGGAGGCAATTTCATTCTACAACGATTAGTGGAGCACCTACGGATCCCCACTTCCAGCTTGAAGCCTCCACTACTTCTTTCATCCATCCATGGAGAGCCCTTAATGGGGAAGTAACACTATGCACCGAACCAGTGTGTCTACGAACCGGTGCCCTCCATTTGGAGACCATCTCCTCCTTTGTTTTAGAGAAGGCCATGCACCCTATAGTACTGGGATTACCTTGGCTGCAGCAGCATATGCCTCAATTCAATTGGGCTACACTGGAACTGTCAAGATGGGGTCCAGACTGCCATGATAAATGCCTGATGGAGGTAGCTCTATTACCCTGTATGCCTACCACCCCAGTAATGCCGGGGTTGCCACCTCAATATGCATCTTTCCAAGATGTCTTTTCAAAAGAAGCTGCAGATGTACTTCTGCCTCATAGACCTTATGACTGCGCTATTAATCTGAAGCCTAATACGTAGCCACCAAAGGGTAGAGTGTTCCCCCTGCCGTGGCAGAAAATAAAGCCATGTCTGAATATATTCAGGAAAACCTCCAAAAAAGGTTTCATACGACCATCCAAGTCCCCTGTTGGCACAGGCTTTTTCTTTGTGGGCAAAAAGGATGGAACATTACGCCCATGTATAGATTACAGGGGTCTCAACGAGATAACAATAAAGGATCGCTATCCTTTGCCTCTGATTTCAGAGCTATTCGACAGACTGCAAGGAGCTCAAATCTTTTCCAAACTGGATCTGGAAGGAGCCTACAATTTACTTCGCATTTGAGCTGGCGATGAGTGGAAGACGGCCTTCAACACTCGGGACGGTCACTTTGAATATCTAGTGATGCCCTTCGGCCTGTGCAATGCCCCGGCTGTCTTTCAAATTTTAATGAACGACATTTTCCGGGATCTCCTCTATAAGTGTGTTGTTATTTACTTGGATGACCTTCTGATATTCTCTCAAGACATGACCACTCATCTGGAGGATGTTAAGAGAGTACTACAGAGACTCCGTGAGAACCACCTCTACGCCAAGCTATCCAAATGTGAATTTCACAGAGTCAGTGCCTTTCTTAGGCTACATAGTCTCCAATCAAGGCTTCCAAATGGACCCAGAGAAGCTGGAGAGTATCAAGAAATGGGTGCAACTCACCGGGTTAAAAGCTCTCAGATGCTTCTTAGGTTTCACCAACTATTGCAGGACCTTCATCAAGAATTACTCTTCACTTACAGTGCCGCTTACTGCTATGATGAAGAAAGGTGCCAATGTTGCTAATTGGTCTCCAGAGGCGATAGCTGCATTCCAGAAGCTAAAGGATGCCTTTTTAATCAAGCCGTGTCTTCAACACCCAGACCCCTCCAAGCCTTTCATCATGGAGGACGACGCCTCAGACGTTGGCGTAGGGGCCGTATTAAGCCAGGCTAGTGATTCAAAGGTTCCACAACCATGCTCATTCTTCTCCTGTCACTTCTCTCCTGCAGAGAAAAATTACAAAACAGGAGATAAAGAGCTCCTGGCTATAAAGATGGCATTCGAAGAATGGTGCCCTTGTCTCGAAGGAGCGCAACATCAAGTAACGGTCTTCACAGACCATAAGAATCTGGAATACCTCCGCCATGCACAGCACCTGAACCATAGACAAGCGAGATGGTCTCTGTTTTTCAACAGATTCAACTTTGTGCTCAAGTACTGCCCTGGAGATACGAATATCAGGGTTGACGCTCTATCTCGCTCATTCCTCTCCGAGGACTCTCCAGAAGAACTGCAACACATCATTGACCCAGAGAGGGTTATTTTGGCCGCGAATCGGGCGGAATTTGCCCTTGTAGCGGACGTTAACAATCTGTAGTGAGAGTTTAGCAATCTGTTGAAGTTCGTGGTAGTTGTAGGTGGATCCTTGGGCCGCTGGCAGATGACCACACCCCCGGGGAAAGATCCCGAGAGGGACCACTGGTTAGGCTCAGAGTATGGAGACAGACACACACTAGTTCTTTTATTAAACAGTATATACTGAACCACCAGAGGTGGCAGTAATGAGCTGGAAGTGCCCGGCTGGGCTGTAGTCCCTCAGATACTGGAACAGTGATCATGGATAACTGAGCTGTAGAGAACTGAAGATAGTGAGTAGGCAGGGTATGCAGAGTTCAGGAACAGAACTTTGATGGTAACACTCACACAAAAGTCTCTTAGAAGCAGCCCAGGAGCTGGAAAGAAGTAGACCCTCGAGGAGCGAGTACCTGGTTCCAGGGAAAGCTCTGAGAGAGAGATGGTAACTCACTGGTGTTGTAGGCAGCAAAGACTTCCTGGCAGAAGTGGTCTTCAGGAACAAGTCAGGGAACGAGGGCCCTCGAGGAGCGAGTACCGGTTCCAGACTGCGATCTGAAAAGCAAAGAAAAAGCAAGGCCTCTGAGGAGCGGGTACCCCTGGTAAGTCCGAGGAGGCAGAGTAGCTAGGAGAGAATTCCCCGTCCAATCCTGTCCAATCTCGTCCGATCTCTTCCTTGCTAACTCAATTCGTTAGCGATTTCAGAGAACTTAAATATCCGGTGAAGATGACGTCACCTCAGGGGGACGCCCCTGAGGTTCGCGCCATTGCTGGTACTTGAGTCGGGGCCGAACCACGCACGCGCCCTTAGGCTGCTGGAAAACATGGCGAATTGCAGCGTCTAGCCAGTCCTGGGACGCAGGAGAACGGCACGAAGACGCCGCGGCAGCCAAACTTCCAACAGGCAAAGAGGGAGTCGCCAAAGAGGTAAGGTGGGCGTAGTGGAGACGTCGGGCAGCAACGGTCACAAAAGCCATTAATTCTCATCCAGCAACATCCACCAGATCAACACCATTTGAAGTGGTCTACGGACGACTACCACAGCCACCACTGCCACTTCCATTATCAGTGTCGTCTCCGGCAGCTCAATCTACTGCCAAAGATATCCAATAATTTTGGACTCAGACAAAAGAGATGCTTTTAAAGCAGGACTTCGAGCAAAGAAAGGATAAGATGCTCATCACTGCAAGGCTCCAGACTTCAAGCCTGGTGATAAAGTCTGGCTTTCCATGAAGCACTTAATACTTAAACTTCCTTCAGCTCAGAGGCTGAGGGGAAATTATTACCTGTTTGGAGCTGTCGAGGGGTGCAGTCTCTCTTAGCCTGGCTGGAGATTTGCCTTCTTTTCTGCCTGGAGTTAGCGTGGGTGACAGCGAGGACCTCCCGCTCAGTCGGGGCAGAGCACTTTCTGGTGCCCGACGTCATCAGTGGGGACCGTTTAAGGTTTAAAAACCGGCCCCATACGGCGCATAGCCAACGTCGGCGCACGGCTTTGTCAGAACAAACGTGTTACTAACTCGGTTGGACTGTGCTGTATGAGACTGGAACTTTAAAAGTGAGTAACCAAGCAACTTATTACTTCTACCTTTGGCCTCCTTTCAGAAGGATAATTTGAAATAATTTGAGAGTGAAGTGAATACCGTAGTCTGTGGACAATTAGAATAATTTTAAATAATGCCCCACACTAAACGGAAGGCAAAAATTAGGGAGATGGTTGTATCCTCTCCCATATTGTAGCCTTCCCAACAACGGATTCCGGCTTTTTTCACCCCAACTACTGGCCAGATACCAGAGGAAGCGGCTGCAGGGAAATCTGATATTGAGCGAATATCAGATTCATTTGCCAAAACCTTTTTAAGCCCTGGTGCACCAAATGTTCCTCCCCCACCAAATTGTTTAACTGTTGATTTTCTTAAGATGGATTTATTACCTAATTTGGGCGAAGGAACCCAAGCAGCAACAGGGCCAGTGGAAATCAAAGGAGCAGAAGGCGGGGAGCATATTTTGGAAAAATCATCAGAAATTACGCTAGATTCGCTCTGGACAGCAATAAAATCTTTAGAGGGGGCAATTATAAACCTCTCTAAATTGACTTTGGACTCTAACCAACGTATTAACTCCATTGAAGTTTCATTGGGGAAGAATAAAAGCGAATTGGTACAGATGGAGACTAGATTATGTAAGGTAGAGAACTGGCAGCAAAAGTTCACTAGAGCTGAAATTATCTATGATAAGAAATTGGAAGGGATAGAAAATACATTAAGATATCTTAATCTCAGAATTATTAATTTTCCTAGGCATGGTTTAATATCTGCCTATGATATGTTTAAAGAGTACCTTAAACAAATATTGAAAATGCCACAGCAAACCCTTCCAGTTCTGTCTAAGATTTATTATGTTACATCTAAAACTAAAATAATGGATGAGAAGAAACCTAGCGAAGATCAACTAAATTTGACTGATGTTATTGAAGCCAGTACTGAGACAGATATAACGAACAGGGCTACTTTACATATTTCTTTTACTTTTGCCTCAGATAGAGAGACAGTCTTCACTGTACATGAGAAATAGATTATTGCTGTTTCACGGTGAAAAAAATCTGGATTTATCCAGATTTTTCTAGGGTAACTCAAGAGAGGAGAAGGAAGTTTATTAATTTGAGAACCGAGATAGAAGCTATAGGGGGGAAAATGAATTTAAAATTTCCTTGTAAATGTGAGATTATCCATTTGAATCAAAAATATGTATTCTTTGAAATTTCACAACTGCGTATGTTCCTTGACTCCCATACCCAATAATTTGATACATTGGGTATGGGAGTTCCTTGACTCCCATACCCAATAATTTGATATAAATAATATAAGCCAGTAGACTCTCAATTTTCAATTGTTACAGGAAGCAGGGATCACCCAGCTATCCTATATGAGCGATACATAAGGATGTATCGCTCATTTATATATTAGTTATCCTTCTGAACTATTTCTTCTTCTGATTATCAGATCAAATGATGTATAGTTTGATTATTAATGCAAAATTTGCCTTGTATATGAATTCTGTAACAAGTGAATGAATTTGTTTTGTGAAAGCATATAAATTAAAAATTAAAAAAAAAAAACAAAAAACTTCCTTCATCTCGCTTCGCTCCTCGCTTCGTTGGACCATTTCCCATTCTCCGACGACTGGGCAATTTCACTTACAGTCTGAAGCTACCATCTACTTTAAAGATCCACAATGCATTCCAAATCTCACTACTGAAGCCATTGATCCTTAGTGAGCTCTCCAACAAGATACCTGATGCTACACCTATAGATGCAAAGACATCGAATACAAAGTAGACGCAGTTCTTGATATGAGAAGACAAGGCAGAGAATGGGAATACCTCCTGTCTTGGGAAGGGTATGGCCCAGAAGTAAACTCTAGGACACCAATGTCTAATATCCTGGATAAAGAGATGCTACAGGACTTTCATCATTTGCATCCTCAAAAACCAAGACCTGGTAGGAAACAGCGTGGACGCCCTTTGAAGGGGATACTGTTGCGTCCGTAGGTCCTCGATGGCTTCGCCCCGTTTGCCTCACCTTATTCACCTTATTGCCCGCTTACCTGGGCAAGATGGCTACTGCCGCGTCTACAAGCCGACCTCTTTGGCATCCCCGGAACGGCTATGGTGCAGCCTCCCGCCATTGCTCCTCCTAGGTACCTACTAGGGTGCGCGCGCAACCCACGTCTTTGTACCACCCTTGGCGCAAATCTCGAGGTCGTTCCCTCATGCTGACGTCACGCCATCCGGGTATATTACCTTCACTCATTTGCTAGCTCCCCGAGTTAGCAAGGACTCGAATCCGTTCTTGTCTACGCTACTCTACAGGAAGCTCTCTCTCTGCCCTTCGGGGTAACTGCTAACCTGGGTACCCGCTCCTCGGGGGCCCTCTGCTTTCTTTCTGGTGCCTTACAAGGAACAGGTACTTTCTCCTCGAGGGCCTGCTCTCCCTGCCTCGGTGCCTGTACCATCTACTACATACCTGGTAGAATCGCATATCAACAGCAAACACCTAGTGAGTACTCTAACTCTCAGTCTATCTCATCCACAGTATCTCCTTGCTGGAAGACCTGCTGCGGAACCTCCTGAAGTCATCAAGGAGAGAAGGGCTCCCTCTGCCGAGGTCCCTGAAACTGCAACTACAAGACGGCTTCACTACTGCCACCTCTGGTGGTTCTCTTCAAGCTGTCTAATAAAATAAGGATAAGGTTCATCAACTTCAAGTGTCTAGATTATTCGATTAGTCTTTTACCCTGTACATACATACATGGGTCTGAGATGTATGTATTTATTTATTTAAAACATTTATATTCTGCCTATCACAATTTTATTGGTGTCCTGTGTCACTGTGAGTGGCTACTTTGCTTCTTTCATGGTGCTTTGGGGTCTTCATGCCACTTTTTGAGCAGCTTTGCATTTCTTTTGTTACATAAGAACATAAGAAAATGCCATACTGGGTCAGACCAAGGGTCCATCAAGCCCAGCATCCTTCCAACAGTGGCCAATCCAGGCCATAAGAACCTGGCAAGTACCCAAAAACTAAGTCTATTCCATGTAACCATTGCTAATGGCAGTGGCTATTCTCTAAGGGGCGGATTTTCAGAGCCCTGCTCGCGTAAATCCGCCCAAAACCGGGCGGATTTACGCGAGCAGGGCCCCTGCGCGCCGGGAAGCCTATTTTACATAGGCCTCCCGGCGCGCGCAGAGCCCCGGGACTCGCGTAAGTCCCGGGGTTCTCGGAGGGGGGCGTGTCGGGGGCGTGTCGGGGGCGGGCCCGGTCGTCGCGGCGTTCCGGGGGCGTGTCGGCAGCGTTTTGGGGGCGGGTACGGGGGCATGGCTACGGCCCGGGGGCGTGGCCGCGCCCTCCGTACCCGCCCCCAGGTCGCGGCCCGGCGCGCAGCAGGCCCGCTGGCGCGCGGGGATTTACGTCTCCCTCCGGGAGGCGTAAATCCCCCGACAAAGGTAAGGGGGGGGTGTAGACAGGGCCGGGTGGGTGGGTTAGGTAGGGGAAGGGAGGGTAAGGTGAGGGGAGGGCAAAGGAAAGTTCCCTCCGAGGCCGCTCCAATTTCGGAGCGGCCTTGGAGGGAACGGGGGGAGGCAGCGCGGCTCGGCGCGCGCAGGCTATACAAAATCGATAGCCTTGCGCGCGCCGATCCAGGATTTTAGTGGATACGCGCGGCTCCGCGCGTATCTACTAAAATCCAGCGTACTTTTGCTTGAGTCTGATGCGCAAGCAAAAGTAGGCTGATCGCGCTTCTTTTAAAATCTACCCCTAAGTGAACTTAATAGTAGGTAATGGACTTCTCCTCCAAGAACTTATCCAATCCTTTTTTAAACACAGCTATACTAACTGCACTAACCACATTCTCTGGCAACAAATTCCAGAGTTTAATTGTGCGTTGAGTAAAAAAGAACTTTCTCCGATTAATTTTAAATGTGCCCCATGCTAACTTCATGGAGTGCCCCCTAGTCTTGTTGGTGCCCTTTGCCTCTTTTTTGGAGTCCCAGGGTCTTCTTGCCATTCTTGATGCTGCTTTGCTGCTTTCACAGTATCTTGGGGGATCGTTGCCTCTGGGCTTTTTTACTCTGCCATGGTGTCTTGCGCTATTCATGCCACTCTTGGTATCACTTTGCTCCATTCTTGATTTCTTGGAATGTTCTTCCCGCTCCTGCTGATGTCTGCCTGCAAGTTTCATTAAACTTGATTAGAAAACCCCAATTTTGGAGTCCAAATTAGGATGTATTGCTTACCTATAAAAAAGATCACTCTTAAATGGTAATCTTATTTATTTCAGATAAAATATGGTCCAAATTTATATAAAGAAGTCAGAATGTCTACATTTTCCCTTGAGATAGATAATAAGTATTTTATTATAGCAGCCAAAGCTGTACAAAAGTTTTAGATATGATAGATATTGGGGTAGATTTTTAAAGGTGCGCACGGGAGTAGATTTGTTCGCACAACCTGCGCGAAAAAATCTCCCGATTTTTATAACATGCGCACGCTGCTGCGCACATGTTATAAAACACAGGGTCGGCGCGTGCAAGGCTGCGCAAAATCGGCAGCCTGCGAACGCCGAGCCGCGCAGCCATCCTCCGTTCCCTTACTATGCTCAGTTTACACTTCCAGAGCTGCTGATCAGAAGCAGCACTGGAGCCACTGGAAGCGGGTGAGTAGGACCCTCGCTCTCAGTCAAGATCAATTTAGGCAACCGGGAGGGCGGAGTCCAGGGGGAGGCACAGGGAGCCTGTTTAGTGTTTGCCTGGGGGGGGCGGTTTAAAATCCAGGGGATTCCCATTACAATATTATTTATGAAATCAGGCAAAGATTGCAGCTGGAGAGGACAGGGGGAAAGGATCATTCCTTGGGGTTTAGGGGACTGGGCCCAAAAGAACTATTTATGTGTAAGGGGCAGGGAGGCAGGGGAAGGCTCACAACTGGGCAGCGGGTCCTTTGATTTTTTTTTTTCGGTGAAGATATCTTTGAAGATATCCGATAAGTATTTATTTATTTATATGTATTTATTTATTTATTTTTAATTTTTATATACCGATGTTCCTGTAAAGAATACATATCGCACCGGTTAAGTAGAAAGTTATCCAGCCACACAAGGCCAGATAACTTTAGATCTGCTCAGTAGCAGGTCTAAAGTTATCCGGCTTACCTAGACGAATATACATGATATTCAGCAGGATCTCTCAGACTCTCCCTATAAAGTCCCCAAAATGCCCCTTTTTTATCCGGCTATAATTAGCCATATAAGGGGATAAATATGCCATATAAGCCATTTAGATAGATAACTTGTGAGTTATCCATGTAAATGGTTTTTGAATATCGACCTCATAATTTTTCTATGGTATCATTTGGGCCAGTTTTTGGGGATTCAGGCCTGGAGATGGTCTTCCCTTTTACTGTGGTACAATCAAGAGAAGACTAAATACTGGATGAGTGGGAGGACAATGAAGTGCTAGATTAAATCTAAAACAGAGCTAGGAGAGGCTCAGTTCTACATCATACCAAATTTGCTAAGAAAGGAGAGGGGGTAAGAACTAGTATGAACACATAGCACAGGCTATAAACACAAATTCTTACTCAGTAAGTAATTGTAGAAAGTATTTTTTCATTCAGAACAGTGAAACTGTGGAATCTATTGCTGGAGTACAAGGGTTTTAAAGAGATTTAGACAAGTTCCTGGAGGAAAAGTCCATAAATAATTATTAGCCAGATATACTTGGGAAAGCCACTGCTCATCCCTGAGAGTGAGCAACAAGAAATAAATCAACTTTTTGAGATCTGTCAGGTAGTTGTAATCCAACTTGCCACTGCTGGAAATAGGATGCTGGGCTCAAAGGACCTTGGTCTGACCCAGCATGGCACAGTGAATCATATATTCTTATAGTTTTTTCATTTCCATTTGTTAAAAAACTTTACTATAGCAGTCCTACTAAAAATTGTCAAGCAATATAAATTTGCCAAGCAAGTACTTTAGAGTTCTCTGCTCATCACACAGCACAATTATACAAGGATCTACAGAATAAGAAAAAGAGATACAATTTAAATTCTCAACAATATTCCACTTAACAAAAAAAACAGGTTTACAAATAGCCATTTAGTCGATAACTAAATTGATTTAGACAGCTATCGGCATCACCAATAAAAATAACCTGCGGCTTCAGTATAGACTGGAATTATAAATGGTTTTCTGCAAGCCATCTGTTTCCATCTTAGAATGCAATGAGGTTCATTAAACCTAAGATAATGGAACTTACTGCTATAAGGTAGAGTGCTGTTACTAAGCAACCAGAAATACAATGTGAGATTTAATGCTTTATATTTAATGCACTTTTATGAACAGCAAAACTGAGTTTCGTCTGCCTCGCAGAATGCAGACACTCAATCTGATTATACAATAAGCTATATTTAGCCAACAAGAAACATTATCTGATCCAAGTAAACAAAGCTGCCTATAGTAAACCAAATAACCTCAAACCTGAGCTCATGTGCATTTCATATTTACAAAATATTTTACAATGCAAAATTTTTCATATTTCTCCAATGTTGCATTTCTTCAGTGTTAAAAGCAATACAAATCAGTATTCCAAAGAATGTCTACAGTAGCTTCCTGGGTACAATGCAAATACCTGTAAATCAAGAATCATATTGCTAACATTAGCCATAATGGTGTTCAAATTATACAACTGACTTGGATTTGCATACTAGTTTACAAAGCATATATGTTATGATGGTCTTGTTCTATCATCCATATATGTCCAAACGCAGAGGAAAATTACAAAGAAAGAAAAAAATACTCTCTCCACATATGCTTTTATCAGGAAAACTTTTGGGCAAAAAATGTGTCTTTAATTGAAGGGTACCTAAAAAATATTGTAAAACATTCCCCCATTATCAAATCAGTAGCTAGACTATTATGCCAGCAGGGCTTTTGCCATACTCCTAAATTCTCACACAAGTTACCCTAACCCTATACTGGGGTAACCTTCAAGGAGTCTATGAGGGCACAAGGATGAAAGGATTTTCCTTAGGGAGGAAGCAAGGGAAGATATACCTCCTGGGCCCTGGGTGTTACTTGCAATTTCCTCTTCAAAATGCCAATGAACAAACTGGAAACTGTGATGGTATTCCAACTGGAAAATGCTGACCAGTGACCGACACCTAAGGTTAAATAGAATGAGCCAGAGTCCATGAGCCCAGTATGTGGAAATCTGAGTGGGCGAGGGACAGCTGCAGCTGTGCATGAGAACAAGGAAGTCCTGCTAATAGATAACATGAGGCAATAAATCAGGTATCAGAACAGAAGCAAATGTTTCCCAAGAGCTAGCTCGTTTAAGGCATGAGAAAGCAAGTGTTGCTTACCTGTAACAGGTGTTCTCACAGGACAGCAGGATGTTAGTCCTCACATATGGGTGACGTCAGTGGACGGAGCCCTGCTACGGAAAACATTTCTGTCAAAATTTCTATAAAGCTTTGACTGACGCTGGCACACTGAGTGCACTGAGCATGCTCAGCCTGCAATTATCCCTGTGACCACAGGTGTCTCCCCTCAGTCTTGTCTTATAGCAAAAAGCGCAAGCGAAACTAAAATAAAAAAACGTATGTAGACCCAACTCCGCAGGGTGGCGGGTGGGTTTCGTGAGGGCTAACATCCTGCTGTCCTGTGAGAACACCTGTTACAGGTAAGCAACACTTGCTTTCTCACAGGACAAGCAGGATGGTAGTCCTCACATATGGGTGAGTACCGAGCTGAGGATGCGCGAGAGTGTACCCAATGCACCCAAGACGTGCAAAAGGCGCAACGTCGGGGGTGGAATTTGCTAAGGATGGCATCCTGAAACCCTTAACGGGTTGGTGGAAGGATGTTGAGTAGTGAAACCGAACAGAAGAGGAGTAGACGGACTGGCCAAACATGGAGCATGCCGGCCAGTCTTATCTAAGTGATAATGGGCTGCAAAGGTATGGAGAGAGCTCCAGGTCGGAGCTTTACAAATATGTACAAGCGGCACCGGCCGAAGGTGAGTTATTAAGGCTGGTAAGGCCCTAACAGAGTGTGGTAACATACGGTGTTGTAGTGAAATGCATGCTTGTTAGTAGGAAAAAGAGATACACACCGTCAATTAGGAGGAATAGGTCTGTTTGCCCACTGGAACTCGCAGCATGGTTTTTGCCACAGGAGGAAAGAGTTAGGTGTAATTCCTACGAAGTGTAGTGCGGTCTGGATAGAATGCAAGTGCACTTTTACAGTCCAAGGAGTGGAAACCCTCTCGCTCTGGTGAGAGAGAGGTGTTGGGGAAAAAGTGGGCAGAGTATATTCTGAGTAAGGTGAGATGCTACGAAGTAAGGTATTCTGAGTAAGGTGAGATGATATGAATTTGAGTACGTAAAACCACTCGGTCACGGAGGAACGGAGGGTCGGGTGAATATGTAACAAGGTGTGGAACTCACTGACCCTGTTGGCAGAAGTGATGACTATGAGGGAAAGAATTTCCCATTGCAGACTGTTACGTGAGAGGAATGGCAAGGCTCGAACGGGGAATGCATGAGTCTTGTAAGCACTAAATATAGGCCCCATTCCGTAACCAGTAAAAATAGAGGCGGCTTAATCAGTGGATAACCCATGGTAAGCTGACTCGGAAGGGGTTGAACCGTTAATCAGGTATCCCCACTCCCAAGTGGTACGCCAATTGGAATCGAGGCATATCCATGTGGAGGATGTCTGGGAGCAGAATCCGAAGGAGTAAGAGAAAAGAGTGGTGTAGAAAAAAAGGGGGTAATACCCCTTTTTTTTTTTTTTATGACACGTAGTAAATCATGCCATTTTGAATGGTAAGATTTATGTGTAGAAGGTTTTTGAGAAGCTACCAGTACCTGAGAACATCAGTGAGTCCATGATATAAGACTGACCTGTGAGAAGGTGAATTGGTTACTGGTGTGATAGATTGAGAAGTATGGGAAAGCATACTGGTCTCGGCCAGGACGTGGGTCTGAGAACCCAGTCCTGGCGCAGCATAATAAGGGTGCTGGCTATGAGAGGCATCGAAAGAGACACATATAAGAGGCCTTTGTTGCAGCAAAGGCGTCCATGGGAACGCACTGGAGACATGTGTAGGGAGTAGAATCTGTCCACCGAATGGTTTGATTCAGACGCAGAGGGCAAGTTTGGTAGACCTCAGCACTAGAAGATTTTCCTCGCTACACATATAATCCAAGACCATCCGAGAGGATGGAAACTTATGTGGAGAAGGTCTGCTAGTGAGTTCAGTAAGTCTGTTAGATAAGTGGCCCAGGGATGCATGGAATGAGCAAGGGCCAAGAGTAGAGCTGCACAGTTTCCTAGCAGAGCAGCTAAGAGGTTGTGCATGCTTGTGAGTTGGAAATACCACAATGTCACTATGCTGCCTGTCTGTATGCACAAAGGTTTGCTGCATAGACAGTATTGTAAGGCATAAAGGCATAACTCATGGCTCAAAGCTCCAGGAAGTTGATGTGAAACTCTGCATGGAGCGGAATAGACGCTTATTGGGTTGAGAAGATGTTAGTTCGAACTCTGTAACCCTGAGTAAATGTGAGCATGAGCAGGACCAGTCTAGGTTTTGGTTCTAGATCTGCAATATGGATCAGGGACGATAGCGGTTGAACAGCTTAGATCCACTGATAATTGGATTTCACTGAATTTTACTCATAGCAATTTTTTGGGACCTATGAGTAAATGCATAGTGAAATAATGCCGTGGCCCAACAATGAAAGAATTGAGGGGCTGAGGTTATGGTGTATGCGTGCAGAGACATATAGGAATTTGTCAGAATGTCTGCGTGGTTGTTGGACAGGAAGGACGTTGTGACTGTGGTGTCCAGAAGTGTGCTATATGGGATTTATGGTAGTGAACAGCAATCCCAGGTAGTAGATGTATAGTGAGTCATGAAGAAGATAGAGCTCCTTGCTTGGGTTGACTGTTGTTATGCAGCTGTCCATGCAAGGAAAAGCATGAATGATGTTTTACTCCATAGAGAAACAGCAGTCACTGCTAGTGATGTAATGAAATACCCAAGTTGCCGAAGCTGGTGCAACCGGCAGAACTTGGGATTGTAATGTTGTTGACTCACCATGAAGCACACAGAAAGAATAGAGAAGAGAGGCAAACTACTTATTGCGGTATGGAAGCATGGTGACGACAGATACCATTTTACCTGCACCTTCTGAAGAAAGTTGATATTTCTGAGGTCCAGGATAGGCGGAGTGTAACTACTTTCTGTTGAAAGAAAGAATAGTGAAATTAAAACTCCCCCACCTCCACCCCTTCTGCACTTTGTAGCGTCCAGGGGACTATACCCTGAACCTTGTTACAAAGTGGGGTAGCCGCTCTGATATCCGGCAAGTTGAGAGACCAGGAGGTGTCCAACTGGCGGGGCTGACATAATCAGGATATCATATAATCTCCTACTTGAGCGTGAGCGGTAAAAGTCGTACCCGCATTTCTGTGTGCTATACAAGAAAACGTCGAGACCTGTCGCCAGGTCTCGAGGTGGACTTGTAATTGTGACAGTGTTTGCTGAATCTAGTAAATCAGTGCATACATCTGGAATTTCAGTCCTTAATTAGGAACCAGAAACCAGAGTATTAATCAGTACAGAGTCCCGTTGCTAAGGATCGAATAGACATCGATGGCATTGGGAAATTGATTCCGACATCGACGGAATCGATGGTCGCATTGATAGGAACGACGAGGACACCGATGGAAACGACGTGGGCGTCGACGGCATCGATGGATGGAGACGGGTGCCGACGGCATCGGTGGCATGGCCACAGGCATCGACATGGGCATCGATGGCACCAAAGGAATCGACCCGGGCATCAATGGCATCAACCCGGACATCGAGGTGTGCATCGATGGCACCGATGGAAAAATCAGCGCCATGGATGAAAACATTGATGGCACCGAAAAAAATCGATGCGGGGATCAATGGCATCGACAGACCACCAGGGGAGGGGTGTCGACGGTGTCGAAAAAGGCAGGACGGCCTGGAAGGGGGTACCGATGGGGTCATCGACTGCATGAAGGTATGAGGTATGAATTCGACAGGGGGCCCTGGAGGCAACGGTAACTGTGGAAGTCCCTATCCCACTAGCGCTAATGACCAGGCAGAGGGTCACAGGAGGACACTCGCAGCTATATGGGGCTAACTGTGAAAACATAGGGAGAGGGAAGGCCGCAATTCAGTTGGTAGGCAGGGGAAACCATAGTGAGGTGACAGGAACCGACCGAAAAATGGGGCATAGTACTCTCCGAGCGTCGATTAAACGTACTCGAGGGGAGACCCACACAGGGAAAAAGCGTTTGTGAAGTAAAAGTTTAAGTATTTCCGTGTGGAAAAGTTGTGAGAATTTCTCACAGAGCTCCTAACCGCTATGCTTACTGCAGAGCAGAAAAAAGAAGACTGAGGTGAGACACCTGTGGTCACAGAGATAATTGCAGGCTCAGCATGCTCAGTGCACTCAGCGTGCCAGCATCAGTCAAAGCTTTATAGAAACTTTGACAGAAAAGTTTTCCATAGCAGGGCTCCGTCCACTGATGTCACCCATATGTAAGCACTACCATCCTGCTTGTCCTGTGAGAAAGAGAACAGATGCTGGAGAGAAAAAGGAAGCATTTTTACAAGCCATTTCTGGCTTGTCTGGAAAATTACAAGAGGATAGACAACACTTGACGGAAGGGCCAAAAAAGGTCAGCCAGAGCTATGTTGATTGATGACATTGTGTATTTAAGAAAGGGCGTGGCAAGTGCTCTTTAAAGGAGTTCCAAAAGGCAAGCTGACTCACAGCTTCTTGCACTCCTTCCCTATACTCTGTGTACTTGCAAATGAATATTTCAATAAAGTTTCAATATATTGATCTATTTGTGGTCCTGAGTATTGGTCATAGTGGGGATAAGCCCACATATTGGTGACCCTGACATGATTCGAGCACGCATTTACTGATGAAATAGTTCAAACATTAAATATGATTCTTTCAAATAACTAAATACCCAAAATATAAAGTCCAACAAGGAGAGACACTAAAAATAAGTCAATGCTAAAAAACTTTCTTTAATTTTTTTTTATCAAACAGAAACCATAGATCTAATACCTGTTAGTGCGCACATAGCACTTGCAATCAAAATAATGCCCTACAAGTGATATTATTTTCAATATTATCACAGAACTGTTAAGTGATTTCTTAAAATTATCATGAATGGTAACCAAACTGGTGCTCAAAGTAACTTGTGTCAAAATAGTGAATAAAAATCCATATTTTCTTAACTTGCAATCTAATTTTCTCATCTGCATCAATTGTGATTTTCATAAAGTAAGTCATAACAGTAAATATGTGAATCTGTGATCTTTTGATACAACCCTCAGGGTCCTTCCCTTATACTTGGCTAGAATGTGAAGCCTCCCTGGGTTACAGTGAATAAGGGTCCTCTTCCCAATTTAATTTAATTTAATTTAATCTAATATAAATAAATAAAATAATTCCCTTTCAAATACCTGGGATCCAAATGTTTGATTTTGATTTCTCCAGCTTTTCTCTTCTCTGGTATATTTGATAGGCACCTCCTTAAGTCTCTTCTGTCTACTAGATAGGTTTCTGAGAATGCCACTTCTCTTCTCTCCATTACTGCCTCCCCTTCGGTTGGGTACTGGATGGATATCCTTTCTCTTCCTTACTCCACAACTGTCAGATGGGCAAAGGAACCACTTGGACTAAATGATACCAAATTGACCTAGAAAATGTGTTTCTTATTCATCTCTGGTAGATAGGAAAGTTGGATACAACTTCCTCCCATACAAAAGTCTACCTGAGAAGCAAACTACTCAAACATTTCTTAGAGCTAACTATTGGGTGTGAATTGATAATTACTCTTCCTACTTTCTAAGACTTCTCACCAAGAACTAGGCCTTTACTCTGAAAAATTATGAAAACTGAAAAGATACACTCTTATTTTGAAATCCAAACTAAATTCCACACAGATACTAGGGGTCAAATGCTTTTATGCAAGTAGGAACAAACCAATACAGCAGTCTCTAGGGGGAGGTGCTGTGACCAAGATGGTATATTCCTCTACTCTACACTGCTCTAACAACAAATGATGCCAGCCAGCCTTGAGACCAGCATTTTGACATCACTTTCGCACTGGTTTCAGGACCATGTGCCATTTTTAAATAGGTAAGACAAGGCAGCAGCAAGTGGGAATCGCTCCTGCCAGATCTCCATGGAATGGATAAGTACCCAGCCCCAAAATGATTTTCTGGTGGGAAGGGTCAGAAGGGTCTGGAAAGGCCCTGACTGAGCTTGGCTTATCCCAGCTGGACAAGCTTGGGTCCCAGCATTTCGAAGGGTGATGGGTTCAGAAAAGCTTTGGAAAGCAGTGGTAGGATCCAAGGGGAGGCCCTGCTTATTTTTCAGTTGTATTTTTATGTTTATTTCAATTTGGCAAATGAACCAAACTGAAATAAACATTAAAACAAAATGAAATAAAATGAGGAATAAAAACCTAAAATGAAAAATAAACCAAAACAAAAATATTTGGTTTGCACATCCTGCTTGAGCAGTAGATTTTATTCATATAAACTGTTCCTGGTAATAGGAAGTCTCACTGTCAAAGTTTTGCTTTTACCCATTAGTCCACGAGACTCTAAGCTCCATATTCAAAAGTTATACCTCTAGTAAAGTTAGCCAGATAAACATACCAGCTAACTTAACTGGAATATTCAGCAGCACGGCCATGAGTTGATCGGATAAGTTTAAACCTACTCAATAGCAGGACTAAGTTGTCCAGCTAAGGGGAACATTTTTCAAATTGCAATAGGGCCTTATCCCGGGCGTTACAGCCCTAACAACTGCAATAATGCTATAACGCATGCGATAAATAATGCATCACGAGATGCGCATGCAAATTTTAAAAATGTTATCGAGTGGGAGGAGTTTGGGCGGAGTTAACGAAAATTAGGGGCGCTTAACGTTGCGGGCGATAGCAATTTAGAATGCTATGGCGGATTTTAACACCGGAAATAACTTCACCTTTTTTCCTGGCATTATGCTGTGCGTTGTGGCCAAAACGGGATTTGTGATAAATACTGCAAATCCCAATTCAGGCTGGGAGGGGAGGGGAGAGTGGAGAGTGGAGAGAGAGCCTCTGGGGAGGCCCACATAACAGTCAACTTTTTATACCACTGTAAGAGGGTCCATTCTGAACTTGGGGTGAAGTTTTGGTGGTGGGCTAGGTTTTGGGGGGCAGTTTTACATGCACAGTCAGAGGAACGAACAGCATAGTAGACATCAGTGAAGATTTTATGTGATTTGGAGTGAGTAAAGGTACACAAATATGAGGTTTGTGCTAGGTAGAGTGCATCAAGGTAGGTCGAGCGAACAAGGTACAATTATCATCTTTTTATACCTTTCATCACTCCAAATCACATTAAAATCTTCACTGATGTCTACTATGCTGTTCATATCTCTGACTGTGCATCTAAAACTGCCCTCCAAAATCTAGCCCACCACCCAAACCCCACCCTGAGTTAAAAGTACCCCCTCTTTCAGTGGTTGAATAGTAGAGTTTCATAATGGTCTCTACAGAGGCTCTCTGTCTCTCTCACCAGCAGCAGCCCAAAATGAAAATATCACAAGGTGTGATAAACTTAACGCCCAATGCAGTAAAATAGCTATACAATATCAGGAAAATTACCCTAACCACGCCCCTTTCTTTTTTTTTTAATCACAGGTGCTATTTTTCACAATTTTATAGAAACATGATAAATTTAGAGGTAAGTTAGCTGGATAACTGTGAATATCAGCAGCAGAATGATGTGCGGCAATTAGTTGTACTGGACAACACCACTTTAGAAAACCATTAGTTTTTTATTCTGTGTGCACAAGAGTTCAATCTCAGAGTAAAATGTTGATTGGGTTTTCCAATCAATATTTTATTCTGAGATTGAACTCTTGTGCACAACTGTTGTGTGCACACACAGAATAAAAAACTAATGGTTTCCTAAAGTGTTGTTGTCCAGTACAATTAATTGCCGTACATCATTCTGCTGCTGTTTATCTAAATGTGTGTGCCCTTTACTCCGCTCTCCCTTTGTGCTTTCGCCCTAAATGTGAATATCACCACTTATCTGGCTAGTTACTTGGATTAAGTAGCTAAGCCCTGAAATACAATGTCCTATCCTACCCATCACTTAGTCAGATGACTATTAAATGCTGCTGGATAAGTTCTAACTTACCTGACTAAGTGGCACTGAATACTGGGCCCTTAGAGAATTGGCCACTAGATTAATAGGACATCTTAACTGGGTCTGACTAACAGCTCCTACAGTTCTGGAATCCACGGACACCTGGGCCAGTATGAGGCAAAGAGTACCAGAATTACTTCTGCTTTGCTGACTTGGATCTTGATCAACACATAACTAATCAATACCCAGAGTGGAAAAATGTAGAGAACAGGTTTTTTCTATTTCTCAGTCTTAGTGTCTGTAGCTACAGTATGACTTGATCTTCCTGGTAACAGCTAGAGAAGTTAGGAAGTTTTGTATTAATAAAACATGACCAAAAGGTCCATGGTCAGTCTCCATCTCTAATCTCCAAATCCACAATAATATCTTCAAGGAAGTCCTGCTTAATCAAGGGGTGGGGGGGGAGTCATATATCCGATGTAAATTTTTTTTAAAAGGTACTTCTCAGACCAATTTAGGACCCTGAATCTCATCAAAAGCATCTGGGCATGTTATGTTTTGTAGGGTTTGGGTAGACCCTTGGACACTGTGGCAGCTGACCACGCCCATGGGGGGAAGTCCCGTGAGGGGCCACAGGTCAGGCTCAGCTCTGGACACACAAACACAGATTATATCTTTATTTAGACAGTTTGTGAAGCCACCAGAAGTGGCAGTAGTGAGTAGAAGATGGAGCCCGGCTGGGCTAGTATTCCTCAGGACGCTGGAACAGCGGTTCCTCCGGTAGCAGTGCTGTAGTGAAAAGAACTGAGAGAATGAGTACAATAAGACATTCACAGAGTCCCCAGTATGGAGAAGCCCTGAGATAGGGAGAGCTGGCCCTCGAGAAGCAAGTACCAGAGCCCTGGGAAAGAGACTTGTTGGCAAGTACTCATGCAGCAATTCCAAGTAGGAGATGGTACTGGCGCTGGAACAGAGGCAGGCCCTCGAAGAGCGAGTACCTGGTTCCAGGGAGACAGCCCTGAGGAGTAGATGATAGTAGTACTCACTGATGGTGTCTGTAGCGAATTCTTCCAAGTAGAAGAGGAGATGGACACAGCCAGCGAGTCAGGGAACATGGGCCCTCGAGAAGCGAGTATCGGTTCCTGATAGCGACCTGAAAGAAGCAGAGAGGCCCCCGAGGAGTGGGTACCCCATTAGCAGTAAAGAGTCCAATAGAAGCTGGAGGCAGAGTAGCTGGGTACGGAGAGTGAATCCCATCCGTAGGAAATCCCTTGCTAACTCAACGGCTAGCAATAAACTGTAGGCTTAAATATCCGGGCAGCGTGACGTCATCACAGGGGGACGCCCCTGAGGAACGTGCCAATGAGAAAATAAGAATGAGGGCTGTGCGGCGCGCGCGCCCTAAGGTACCTGAGGAGCATGGTGGGAGGCAGCACCCAAGCCAGTCCAGGGACGCCGGAGAGGACGGCAGGCAAACCGCAGCAGCCAGACGTCCACAAGGAGCAGGAGGAGTCGCAGAAAAAGAAAGGTAGGCGGAGTAAAGCCGTCGGGCAGCGATGGTTGCAACAGGGCATTGCTTGTGCCTGGTGTAATGTGGAGCTCCTCCAGTCAAAGAAATCTCCAAGAAGGAAACAATGCCAAGAATAAACTTCTCGTTTTCACAAGCACTCATATAAATCCTTGAATACTTATTTTAGGGAAAAGAGACTTGTTATTTTAAGTGAATTGCTCTTGCCTTATTACAAAGAGGGAAACTCCTGAATGCCTTTAAAAGATTCCCCTGTTGGAATTGGCACACATTTCATGGCAGGAGTCTTGAGAATAATCCATACCTGAAGACCTCTCTTATATATCTTGGTACAAGGAACCATTTCCATCATTGAAACCATAAATCCCAGAACATAAGTTAAGTTATTGAATTTCTTGTCCTGACATAGTTACAGATAGTTCTAATTTATAATCCAGCTGCATTCCTCAAAATAGAAATCACCTCTACAACTTTCTAATAAGGCCAAGCTCTGAAAAAGACATTATTCAGATGTGTGTGTGCAAGCATCCTCTATTCTGAGAGGTGCTATCAAGGATTTATAACATCAGAAAAATAATAAAATATTTATTTTATTAATAACTTATAAAAAATTTTTATTAAAGAAAATAACTTAGCCTGTTGCTAAGTTATTGTTAAATGTAAACCGCGGTGATGTATTTCTTTACGTACTGCGGTATATAAAAACCCTTAAATAAATAAATAAATAATCTAGAATCCAAGAAGCTGAGACAAAGTTGACAGGCTTAATCTCATGGAAATCAAAAGTAAAAAACCATAAAACAGCTAACTTACCCCTAGAGAGAGAGAGAGAGAGAGATGGACTCTATAACAGGGTACCATCAAACTAGGGTGAGAGAACATACTACAAAATTTAATCTTTGTGAGACTTTCCTCATTCCAAATGATGTCAAATCTTCACCAAGGGGTACTGTGTGTTTATGGTTTTGAGGTGTTGGAGTGGATTCTTGGGTACTGCAGTGATGGCCACTCCCATGGGAAGGAGCCCCGTGAGGAACCGCAGTTCTAGGCTAGACTCTACACACGCAGACACAGAGAGTTCGTGTTTATTATACAGCTTGGTGGTACTGCCCAGGGGTGGTAGCAGTGAGGCAACCATTAGAAGTAGTCCCGGGGTCCTCAGCAGAGGAGACCAGTCCCACACTCAGGTAGATGGTGGACTGCGCAAGGTAGTAGAGAAGTCCCGGATGCAGACTCACAGCGCAGAAGCTGGAGGTGAGACAGACTGACAAGGTTAGTTACTCACTGAAGTAGATAGCTGTATTAATGAAGATCCTGGCAGGCAGAAGCAAAGCAGTTGCAGGCACCAGTGTAGGGAGCGCAGGCCCTCGAGGAGCGAGTACCCAGTTTCCCAGATAGGTACCTGAAAGAGAGAAGATGGGCCCCGGAGGAGCGGGTACCCAGGTTAGCGATGAATTACCCCAAAGGGCAGAGAGAGAGCTTCCAGCAGCTGCTGGGAAGTGGCAGAGTAGCTTAGACCAGAGCGATTCCAATCCTTCCTCGATCCACGATCCTTGCTAACTCAGTTTGCTAGCAAACGAAGGGCAGGCTAAATACCCGAATGGCTTGATGACACTCGGAGAGGACGCCCCCGAGGTTCCCACCATGATGTGGATAAAGACGTGAGTGGCGTGCGTGCGCACACCTTAGGAGGCCCTCAGGAGGAACATGGCGAACACCGTCACCGTTGCCGTTCCGGGGACGCCGGAGAGAGCGGCATGAAGATGCGGCAGCAGGCATCTTCCCAAGGCTTGTGGAGAGAGAAGGAAGAAAGGTGAAGCACAGAGGTCGAAGCTGTCTGAGACTGATAGACGCAACACTGTGCTGTTCGTACGTCTCAGTCTACATGCGAAACTGGTCCCTAAGCCACCATCAACACCTCACCTCGACCTATTAGGTGGCCCTCCTATAGAGATATAAATAGGTTCACACAGTGAGGCCCTCCCCAGACTTAGTCTCTCTCTCACACCCATTCCAATCCCATCCCCTTCCTCTCCACAAGCTCAGAAATGGGCAAAATACAATTTAAAAAATGTATCGCAAATTGCGTTATGGCCATTTTGGGCATATCGCACAGCCCAACACCAGGAAAAAAGGTGTAATTATTTCAGTCATTAAAACCGTGCAATGGCATGCGTTATGATGTCGCATGGTGCAATACTCCCCTAATTTAACTAAATCCCACCCAAACTCCTCCCCCAATCCCACCCCCCAAAAAATTTGCATTTGTGCCATGCATTACCATACTTATCACAAGCGTTACACGTGCGTTAATGCCATAATGCATTTTGATGAATGATGGGGTTATCCAGCTAAAATGAACCGGATCAACATTCTGCTGAATATCCCTAAATAAAGTTATCTAGCTACCTTTAGCCAGATAATTTTATACCTGACTAGCAATCTTTGAATATCGAGGTTAGGTTTAAAGTTATCCAGCTAAAAGTAAAGAAAATAGCCGGTTAATTGCCGATAATGTTGAAAAAATAAAAACATGGCACACAAGCCTGGTGACTCGATTCCCAGACTGCTACCCAATGTCTAAAATTATGGACCCTACCCGGATGAGCCCCCCCACAAAAGCTCTCCAAGTCTAATTTAAAAATAAAACTATCGCAGTTCTGCTTGCTGGCCTCCTGCCCCCTCTCTCGTTATCCAAACTCAGAAATCAAAACCCCCCTCCTCTCCCACAACCCTCCACCCCAACCCTGATCTTCCCACCCAGGGATGGAAGGTACCTTTCCAAATACCTTTCTGGCAATGGGATCATATGTTCATACCACAATCCTGGCAGCTTCCAGAATTGCCCCTCTCCCTTTCCTTCCCTCCCTTCTCCCACATGCCTTCCTAATTCCTTTCCTCCCACTATCACCCCTTTCCTACCCTCCCATTTTCCCTCCCCACCTCCCTCACCCTTTCTCCCACCACTTATTGAACCACCACCTGGGCCTTCTTCCTGCAGGTGTGGGGGCATGGTGCGGTGGGGGTTAATCTTGCTGGCATGTCATTCATCGTACCTTTCCATGGGTCTTCTTCCTGCCAGATAGGGGTGGGAACCTTGCCAGCATATCACTAATTACACTGCTGAGCAGGTCATTCTTTTTATTTATTTATTTTTATCTTGCTTGCTGCTGATCCCAAAAAAAAAAAAAAATGTTTCCACCTAAGGCGACCACCTCTCCTTATCTAACAATAGAACTGACCCTTTTTATGAGAGTCACTGATCCATTAAACCCTCTCTTCCCCATAACAGTTTATGAAAATATACTCTTTACTGTTTTCTTCAAATTGCTTGTAAGTTTCTAGGAACTGGTCTGCATAATTAACCTAATCACACCTCAATGAATGCTCCTGTAGGGACTTTACTATTTCTTTTCATCAGTGGTAGCAACCATTTTAATTATGATCCATTCAGCAGCTGACAGCCTTCCAAAGAGCAAATGTGGCAGCAACAGGAAGACAGAAAATGACATTGAATGCAAGTGCAGCTAGTGACTGCACAGTAGAGGGATGACAGCAATTCAAGACTTTTTACTTAAACTTGAAATACACATGGGCTCAACATTCAGTCTGTCTGTCTACATTTAAAACTACAGGTTTTAAATTTCCCACCACACTGATTGCCTCTAACTTCTCCAGCTAATCGTTTAGCCAGGGAAAAGTTACTCAGTTAAGTTGTAGGTGTTTCGGGACTTGCCCAACGCAGTTACATTAGCTGGCTAACTCAGATATTCAGAGTTAGCTGGATAACTTAGGTTAAAGGGAGAATTTTAAAAGCAGGGCATGCGCCAAAATCTGGAGATGTGCACGAACATAGCACATGTGCATGTCCGCCCAATTCTGAAAGCCGCTCACATGCGCGCTCAATTCCCAATGCTTTAATATCTTGCATTGGGGAAAAAAGGGGCAGAATGTGAATGTGGCATGGGTGTTCCGGGGCAGGGCAAAGAGATGTGCACAAGTACCTACGTGCCTGGGCGCACACCCAGGTATATTTGAGCGTAAAGTTACTTTTCTTATAGAGAAGGTGTAAGTCTCAATATAACTATTTTCAGGCAACTATGAAGTGTTTGAGGTGTCTGGGATAACTATGGGGCGTGCAGGCTAAAGAACCAGAGGCATTTGGAAGACCTAGCTGTAGACTGGGCAAACTGGTGGACAGAGTGGCGAAACTGGTCATGGCGTGGACGCATGCCTGTTATAAAATGTCCTTACTTGCATGATTCAAAGCCAACATTGCGCACACTTGTAAAATTAGGAGCATGCATCCACACCATGACCAGTTTCACACATGTGCTGCTAGAAGGCAGCAAATCTTAGACATCCTACTGCCCCTAAATGTTTGCCACCCTAGGCACAGGCATAACTGGTGTCTATTCGCAAATCCAGGGCTGCAACTAAGGGTTAAATTGTGTGTTGTGCTGAGCATACCCTTTTACAGCAGTGCCTGAGATGGTTCTTCAAGTACTGTGGACTTGATCTCCTTAGTGCTCTAAACATAAGGGCAAGACACTTAATTTAATATGCAAATCCACCACTACTCACTCACTCACTCTCTCTCTCTCTCTCTCTCTGCAGGGTTTACTGAAAATTGCCTTGACTACCTTATTATAAAGCAACTGTTCAACAATCCATTTCATTGGTAAAGCAGCTAAGAGGGAGTTACAATAATCTAGGTGTGACAAGACCAGGGCTTGTATAATCCTTTTAAGAATACAGATTTTTACAGCAATGGTGGAATGTCCACAGTTATGCAGTAGCCATTACTATTAATACTAAAAATGTTATCCTTTATTATACAATAGGAGTCTCTAATGATGTTGTAAAGAAAAACATTTAGGGGTCGATTTTAAAATCAGCACACAGCCATCCATGTGCGCGTGGTTTCCGGTGCACACACATGGACGTGCCAATTTTATAATTTGCGTTCGCCAGCACGCACATGTTCTAAAATCTGATGGCCCTCACACATGCATATGCGGGCAGGCAGACACGCCCAGGGGGCAAATTTTCACTAACTATGCGGGGCGACACAATCGGGCCTCCCCAGTTGCCTCCCAGTCTGCTCCAATTAAGAAGCGGACTGGGAGGGAACTTCCCTACCCCCGTCTAACCTTCCTTCCCTTTCCCCTTTCCACCCCGACCCCTAACCCCTACCTATCTACCCCAAATTTTTTTATTTCACTGCTGCCGGTGCACACTTCCCTGGGACAGCGGCTAATGGCCGCTGTCCTGCTGGCCTCTGACACGCCCCACCCAGACCATGCCCGGGCACTTGTACACATACCAGGGTTTACACGCATGGCCGGGCCAGTTATAAAATGTGCACTGCATGCGCAAGGCCCAGCCATGCGCGTAAACCCCGGTTTTCATGCGTGCAGGCCTTTGAAAATTTCGCCTTTAATATTCGCATAAACAACCTTATTCACATAAATAAATCTATTTTATTTAGATACAGTCATTCTATATAAAATACAATCACAACAGTTTACAAGAAAATAAAACATTCATAAAATTTGATAGATGTTACACATTAACATGAAAAAGTGTGCTATTTACCACAGCATCTATTTCTAATGGGATCTATTCACTAATAACACATTTTTTACATTAACATCTAATACACCTTTATAAACAGCAGCATTAATTCATTATCTTGGTCATCTTAGCTGTGTAACATTTCTTTTAACTTACACATATTTTGTTACAAAGATTTAATCTCTCTGCTGCTGCTTCCTAATATTGCTTCAGCAATTTTTATTTGGAGAGGCCTTTTTATTGGAAACAGTATAATGGTGCAGCATTTTATGCTAAGTGCTCTGGTGGAATGGGATGACAGTTCTGCTCTCTTCTACAACTAATACTGCAAACTAACAGGGAGGTTGTATGGATGTTCTCCATAAAACGTCTGTTCTCAGAGAATATATTAAGGTGGATGCTATGGGAAGCATTCCTAAACAGCCTGCACTGCTGCAAAGACAATTCCTGTTGAATTTACCCCAATGTTCCAAGTGAACTCACACAAGCCTGCTTTGAAAATTACTCCAGGAAAGCTATCTGAACACATTTACACCTCCTAATTAGTGCGGGTAGTTTTCTTGCAGAGAAATACATGCATACTTTTAAAAATTCCAAAATGTAAGTACAAACCCCACCCTAAGAATACATTAGAGATGTGAATCGTTTTCCATATCGTCTTAACGATAGAAATCGTGTGGCAGGGCAAGGGATAGGGCACTAACTAACGGGAGTTAGTGCGCACTAACTGGGAGTTAGTGCGCACTAACTGAAAATGATACAATTTGACACTTTTCAGGTCAGTTAAGGTCAGTTTAGGAATGAATATGTATTCCTATTGGCTGCCCTCTTATTTATTCATGTTACCAAGCTTCCCACTGACAGTATATGGGGGATGGGAAATGGAAACAGTTGGTAGCTTGACAAAACAAGTACCGTATTTTTCGCTCCATAAGACGCACTTTTTTTCCCCCAAAGGTGGGGGGAAAATGTATGTGCGTCTTATGGAGCGAATATAAAAAAAAAAACAAACAAAAATCTAACAAACCCCCTCCCCCCCCGACTCCCCCAAGACCTGCCAAACGTCCCTGGTGGTCCAGCGGGGGTCCAGGAGCGGTCCGGGAACGATCTCCTGGTCGTGGGCCGTCGGCTGCCAGTAAACAAAATGGCGCCGACGGCCCTATGCCCTCACTATGTCACTGAGACCGACCGCTGCTATTGGTCGGTCTCAGTGACATAGTGAGGGCAAAGGGCCGTCGGCGCCATTTTGTTTACTGGCAGCCGACGGTCCTTTGCCCTCACTATGTCACTGAGACCGACCAATAGCAGCGGTCGGTCTCAGTGACATAGTGAGGGCATAGGGCCGTCGGCGCCATTTTGTTTACTGGCAGCCGACGGCCCTATGCCCTCACTATGTCACTGAGACCGACCAATAGCAGCGGTCGGTCTCAGTGACATAGTGAGGGCATAGGGCCGTCGGCGCCATTTTGTTTACTGGCAGCCGACAGCCCTATGCCCTCACAATGTCACTGAGACCGACCAATAGCAGCGGTCGGTCTCAGTGACATAGTGAGGGCATAGGGCCGTCGGCGCCATTTTGTTTACTGGCAGCCGACGGCCCTATGCCCTCACTATGTCACTGAGACCGACCAATAGCAGCGGTCGGTCTCAGTGACATAGTGAGGGCATAGGGCCGTCGGCGCCATTTTGTTTACTGGCAGCCGACAGCCCTATGCCCTCACAATGTCACTGAGACCGACCAATAGCAGCGGTCGGTCTCAGTGACATAGTGAGGGCATAGGGCCATCGGCTGCCAGTAAACAAAATGGCGCCGACGGCCCACGCCCAGGAGATCGTTCCCGGACCGCTCCTGGACCCCCGCTGGACCACCAGGGACGTTTGGCAGGTCTTGGGGGGGTCAGGAGGGTGGGGGGTTGCAGGAAATTAAGTCGGCAGGTCTTGGGGGGGGTCAGAAGGGTGGGGGGTTGCAGGAAATTAAGTCGGCAGGTCTTGGGGGAGTCAGGAGGGTGGGGGGTTGTAGTAAATTAAGTCGGCAGGTCTTTGGGGGTCAGGGGGGTGGGGGTTGTTAATTTAAAGGGTTGGGATGGGGGGTTTTTTTTGGGGGGAGGGGTTCCCAGAGAAAGAAAAGTTTTCTGATCTGGGGAGTGGACCGAAATGGCCCTCCCCAGACCCGAAAACAAAATGGGGAGAAAAAAAAAAGCTATGCACTCCCCTAATTTGCTCCATAAGACGCCCAGACGCAGAGCCGGTTTAGCACAATTTTTTTTTTTTATTTTCCCCCTCTGAATCCTAGGTGCGTCTTATGGTCAGGTGCGTCTTATGGAGCGAAAAATACGGTAATGTGATCAGTCAATGTGACTAGAACTTGTGCCCTAACCCTGATACCAGGGGTATTGTGATCTTCCTGCACACAGTGCCCTATCCCTATTAATACCAGGAGTGTTGTGATCTTCCTGCACACAGTGCCCTAACCCTGGCACCAGGGGTGTTGTGATCTTCCTGCACACAGTGCCCTATCCCTATTAATACCAGGAGTGTTGTGATCTTCCTGCACACAGTGCCCTATCCCTATTAATACCAGGAGTGTTGTGATCTTCCTGCACACAGTGCCCTAACCCTGGCAACAGGGGTGTTGTGATCTTCCTGCACACAGTGCCCTATCCCTATTAATACCAGGAGTGTTGTGATCTTCCTGCACACAGTGCCCTATCCCTTTTAATACCAGGAGTGTTGTGATCTTCCTGCACACAGTGCCCTATCCCTATTAATACCAGGAGTGTTGTGATCTTCCTGCACACAGTGCCCTATCCCTATTAATACCAGGAGTGTTGTGATCTTCCTGCACACAGTGCCCTAACCCTGGCACCAGGGTTGTTGTGATCTTCCTGCACAAAGTGCCCTATCCCTGACACCAGGGGTGTTGTGATCTTCATGTACACAGTGCCCTATCCCTATTAATACCAGGAGTGTTGTGATCTTCCTGCACACAGTGCCCTATCCCTAATACCAGGGGTGTTGTGATCTTCCTGCACACAGTGCCCTATTCCTGATACCGGGGGTGTTGGGATCTTCTTGCACACATCCCGGTATCAGGGATAGGGCACTGCATGCAGGAAGATCACAACACTCCTGGTATCAGGAATAGGGCACTGTGTGCAGGAAGATCACAACACCCCTGGTATTAGGGATAGGGCACTGCGTGCAGGAAGATCACAACACTCCTGGTATTAATAGGGATAGGGCACTGCATGCAGGAAGATCACAACACCCCTGGTATCAGGGATAGGGCACTGTGTGCAGGAAGATCACAATACCCCGGAGGAGTGAGGGTCAGGCAGCTCCTCCCTGTCTGTGAAGCCAGCCTCTCACTAGTAATGCAGGGAGGGAGCTGTCTCAGACTTCACCATCCTCCCCCCCCCACCCTCACCCACACACCATTCACTAGCTGGGACATGGGGGAAGGCAGGAGTGAGGGTCAGGCAGCTCCCCCCTGTCTGTGAAGCCAGCCTCTCACTAGTAATGCAGGGAGGGAGCTGTCTCAGACTTCACCATCCTCCCCCCCCCCCCCCTCACCCACACACCATTCACTAGCTGGGACATGGGGGAAGTCAGGAGTGAGGGTCAGGCAGCTCCCCCCTGTCTGTGAAGCCAGCCTCTCACTAGTAATGCAGGGAGGGAGCTGTCTCAGACTTCACCATCCTCCCCCCCCCCCTCACCCACACACCATTCACTAGCTGGGACATGGGGGAAGTCAGGAGTGAGGGTCAGGCAGCTCCCCCCTGTCTGTGAAGCCAGCCTCTCACTAGTAATGCAGGGAGGGAGCTGTCTCAGACTGGTATCAGGGATAGGGCACTGAGTGCCGGAAGATCACAACACCCCTGGTATCAGGAATAGGGCACAGGTTCTAGTCATATTGACTGATCACATTACTTTTTTTGTCAACTACCAACAGTTTTCATTTCCCATCCCCCCAACCATCACCTCAGTGGGAACCTGGTTAACATCAATAGATAAGAGGGCAGCCAGCCAATAGGAACACATATTCATTCCTAACTGACCTTTACTGACCTGGAAAGTGTCAATTTGTATCATTTTCAGTTAGTGCGCACTAACTCGAGTTAGTGCGCACTAACTCGGAGTTAGTGCGCACTAACACGATTTAACGATTTTTAACGATAAATCGTTAGAATTTCTATTGTATCGTGTTCTATAACGATTTAAGACGATATTAAAATTATCGGACGATAATTTTAATCGTTAAAAAACGATTCACATCCCTAGAATACATACCTCTGCTCATGGAGGGTAAACTCATGTGTATATACACAAGCTTAAAAGGTTACTCGCACATAGGATGGGCAATTTTCTAAAAAGGTCCTGTCTGCAGATAAAGCACTGTATTTTACCACAGAAGTGGCTTTTAAAATTATCCTCCCTTAAAATGTTCAAATTAATAGAGGAGAAAGCAGAGATTTTCAAGCTTTCAGATAAGCTTCCTTCACAACCTGCCACTGCACTCTACCCCTAATAACCCCACTAAACCATCTCTGAAAACGGATTTTTTTTCTCCCTGTCTGGCTTTAACTAAACATGTGCTGGACCCCTATGTCCCCCAAGGAAAACACTGAATGCATGTTCACAGAAATATTTCTGTTGTATCAACACATTTCCAAGTATTTGATAATTGATTTCTTTCTTTCATAAGAACATAAGAAACTGCCATTCTGGGTCAGACCAAGCCCAGTATCCTGTTTCCAACAGAGGCCAAACCAGGCCATAAGAACCTGGCAATTACCCAAACAGTAAGAAGATCCCATGCTACTGATGTAATTAATAGCAGTGGCTATTCCATAAGCAAACTTAATTAATAGCCGTTAATGGACTTCTCCTCCAAGAACCCATCCAAACCTTTTTTGAACCCAGCTACACTAACTGCACTAACCACATCCTCTGGCAACAAATTCCAGAGCTTTATTGTGCATTGAGTGAAAAAGAATTTTCTCCGATTAGTCTTAAATGTGCTACTTGCTAACTTCTTGGAATGCCCTCTTGTCCTATTATTCAAAAGTGTAATAACTGATTTACATCTACTTGTTCAAGACCTCTCATGATCTTAAAGACCTCTATCATATCCCCCCCTCAGCCGTCTCTTCTCCAAGTAATTCTTTTTCTAAGATTAATTTAAGAAGCAATATTAATACTGTATCAACTTGACCAAAATATTTAACAAATCTTAACTGTATGTGGAGACCCCTTGGTTCTCTACCAGGTCAAGATTAAACCAATTCTTTTGTGGGGAGGAAAGAAAAGAATAATGTGGGAGAGTGCGCATGGTGGACCCCTCTGATATAAATGCTCAAACCCTTCTTAGGGGCAACATGCTGGGATTCAGTGTTTCCTAACCAGTGTGCCTTCAAACCTGATCAGGGATGCCATGGAAATTCACCACTGCCTGATGCTCGAATCTAGGCCAGCACCTGGACTCGGTTCTCAGCACCTCTCAGCAGTAAAAGACACCAGCAGTGGTGCTCCTTTCTGAGAACATTGTAGTCATGCACACCTTCCTAGCTACAGCTTGAGCCCCGGATTATGGTAATTTACGGACAGCATGCAGGGCACTATGTGCAGCACATTCACACTACACATAGCATCTCCTCATCTTCCTCCTTTGATTCCTTCCAGCCTCTGTCTAATCCCCAGGCTGAGTGAGACAGGGACAATATGCACTGAGCAGTGGATGTGACTCACTCTGAGTGGTGAGCAGCAATGGAGGAGCTTTGGCTGCCAAATGCAGCAGCCAAAGTAATTAGTTGAAACAAGTGCCTAAACCACATCAGCATCTTCTTTCTTTCCTACTTCTATGTAGAAGGATTTGGTCCATTGTGACGAGTTTGTATACCTCTGCCCCCTTTCACCCTTTGCTTTAAAATTTGGAAGGCAAACTGTTGGAGCTTTCAATGTTCCCTGAGCTCTTTTTTTGGCCATATGGGTCCTCTTCATGGCTGCACTGCCTGCCCTGTGGAAGCTGGTGTGCCACACGATATATTTGTTAATGTAGGCATTCCTTGGGCTTGAAAAGGTTGGGAACCACTGCTATAGTTTTCACCATTTTAACTGTTTTAAAGGGAAAGGCCTCCGAGTAAGAACGTAGAGTCGGAGAGCTTTCCTTTATTTTGAAGAACCACTTTCAAAAACATTTTCTTTGGTGAGCTAGGAGTTTTTCCATCCTTCTGGACTCATGTGTTTCCCCTCTTTTTCTGTAAAAGGACTTTTGTTTTACTTTTTTTTCTTTTGGGTTCCCATTAACAAGAGGCTCAGCCCTTAATTTTGACACACAAAAGGGAGAGGGGGTCCCTTAACTAGGAAGGTACCTGGTGTGGTCAGCATCCATGAGGAGGAATGACGTAGCCATCCAGAGAAGAAAGAAGAGGGGAGAAAGGAGTTTGGATAGATCCCCAAAAGGGACCAGGTACATCTATGTGATGGTGGGAGAATAGAAGTAACAATTATCAATCTGAGGAGAACATGAGTTCAGAGAAGAATACTGCATGGAGGGGTAGGGGATGAGATTTTGTACATAAATTAAGCTAAATTAATTGACTTAACATAAACATGGAAGAGAAATTCAACAATGACTCTAATCCATCAGGAAGGCAAAAGAATTCTACATTCATAAATTTGGACTTTCATAAAACTGGCCTTTACATCTCCTAATAAAATTAAAGTACTAAAGAGGTCACAAATTTATTTCAAAACCTTGATTGTAACATCTCTACACGAAGATGCACCTGTAAAGACCATGTCATCGTTACACAATTCAGTAAAGGTATTGTTGGAAACCATCACAGCTTCCAATGTGCTTTTTGTTGTTTAATGAACTGAGTAGGTAATTATCACTGCTGTATACACAAACTGTATTCTGGGGATCTAAGTAATTACAAATGCAAAAAGGGCCTAGAAGGCTTAGCTTCCCCCTTCTCAAGGAATCCTGGATAATAGGGAAGTGTGATTTGAGATATGGCCTCTGAAAACACTATCCGGAATAACCAGCCAGGGAGAGATATATATAATTGCTGATGTATTATTTGTAAATGAGAACTATAGTAGCAGTTTTATCTGCTCAGGGCAGGTTTTCTGCAGAGGAAAATTCTAATACAATCCAATAGGCCAGGCACACATTCAGAAAACACGGATCATATGCAACTCTCTCCATAATGTGTATGTGTACATTTGACAATATATATACAGTATATATTCATATATGTACATACACAGATGTCCCGATACAATGATTGCATATATACATCTCTCTCTCTGCGTTTGTGTGTATATGTATGGAGAGGGAGATTATATATATATATATATTTGCAGAGAGAAAGAGAGATGTACGGATTCAGAGACAAGCTTTTTATGGGAACATGTATCTACACACACATGGAATCGGAAATGAAAATTATACAGCTACAGAAAAGTTTGTTTTAAAAAGTTGATTTTAAAGTATTTTTCCTTAAATTAAAAGAAAATCATACTTGAACTCAAAACCATCTTATGTATGTTTTAATACTGCCAGTAGCCACACTCATTAACCTTCAGTGATCACAGCTCAAATGATCTGCCTCTGGTGCACATGCCAGACAGGAGAGGCCAGACACACTGTCTAATACTTTTGACTCCACTTGCTCAAATCGTGACTAACAGACATTAAAGGCCTCTCATTTTTCTTTAATACACCTTAGCTGAAATGTAATGTAGACAAGCTGTCATCTAGAATGGAGAATATTTATGGGACAAGCAATGTAGAATTATACACAATGGCAGTTGTAGATGTTTACAGAAAATGAATCCCTGGGAATGAAACTCCAATTTAATGTTAATACCTAGCTAATGATAAAGACTATAATTAAGCAAGTCACATGTGTGCGGTATTATCATCCTCTAAAACATGCAACCTTGCAGTTGATTGCACAATGAAAACGGAAAGGTATTTTAAGTTGGTCACAGTAATGTTATGGAAAGGGTTTGTTTTTTTTTTGCCAACAGGTTCCTCCTGCTCCTTTCAGACTCCAGTTCAATTGGAAACTGAGTTCTTGGCAACATAAGCCTTCATCTGCATCTACCTGGGGAATTTTTCCCCTATTTTATAACTCACTATCCCTTCCCCAATGAGCCCACATGTTGATCACTGCAGTGCAGTCCAACTGGGAGTCATGAATCAAGGCTCCCTCTGGAATCTTGTAATCATGGGCCCAGAATCCAGCCTCAAGGTTATCACCCTTAATTGATGATCATTACTCTTTTCTCCTCAGGGACCATCAACCCTGCCTCTACATTATCCTCAACCAATCTAGTAAACAAGAGACCCAACTCAGGGATTCAAATGGGGACCTTCTGCAAGAGCCAGTGGGTCAGCCTCCAAAAATTTTATATTAACGTTTGTTTTTTCAACAACCATCTTCATCATCAAATACTTAATCAAAGGTGATGCTGAAAGACAATCTCCATCTCAAGCACTCTCATCTTCAGAATCCACAGGGGTCTAAAAATGGAGAGTGGAGAGGAAAGAGAACGATTAGCAACAATAATCGTTTGGAACTTGGTATGTTTTTTTGATATGGCGATATCACCACATGGGGGAGAGGGAGAATATCGGTGCACGAACAGAGATATGCTTGAATTTTAAATCATGTGCGCACTTGCGTGCATATGATTTAAAATACACCTGCCGTGTGAAATTATGTGCCTAATTTTAAGAGGTTACCCAAGCAAAGCTACTTCACATATATTCCATAGGGCTTTGCCTGCTTTAACATGTGCATGTAAGCAGATTTTACAACATGCTTGTGCGAGGGACATCCCGAGTTTTTCAAATTAATTCACCATTTTGCCTAGTCAATCTCAAGGCCATTCAGACCCCTCCAGTTCCTTAAACTGCATGACCCCCAATTGACCTGGACTCCTAACTTGTCCTGTAAGCCCAAAAATGCAAGATCTGCAGACTTGCTCCTCATCAGTAGCCACAGTAAAGTTATGAGGCTAACAAGCCTCACAGTATGTACACAGTAGGAGCTGGAATGTTAACCCAAAGAAGTATAGTATTTCAGCATATTTTCCATCTGATTGCAAAACAGTGTATGGCAACTACACAATATAGTGTGTATACATTGAAAGAGTGAGGTCCCAGGTTCTTCCCCCTCCCCCCCATATTAAAAAAATAATCCTGCCAGCAATCCAGTGCTGCATCAATCAGGAACAGAGCTGGAAGCGTAAACTACTCATATCTTTAAATATATCTGAGTAAGTAGCAAGTTGTCCACTCACACAACATTACTTAAAAACTTAAACGGCTGTATTCAAACATAGCCGGATAACCTTAAGCAAGTATTTATGGCAGGGTGTTTCTCCTGCTGAATATACACGACAAATTATCCAACTAACTTTAGCCAGATAACTTGCCCACTACTTGGCCTACTGGATATGACGCTCAATGGGGCGGAATTTAAGAGCCCTGCTCGCCTAAATCCGCCCAAATCCGGGCGGATTTAGGCGAGCAGGGCCCTGCGCACCGGTGAGCCTATTTTACATAGGCCTACCGGCGCGCGCAGAGCCCCAGGACTCGCGTAAGTCCCGGGGTTTTCTGAGGGGGGCGTGTTGGGGGCGGGCCCGAACTGCGCGGCGTTTTCGGGGCGTGTCGGGAGCGTTCCGGGGGCGGGCCCGGGGGCGTGGCCGCGCCCTCCGGACCCGCCCCCAGGTCGCGTCCCGGCGCGCTAGCGGCCCGCTGGCGCGCGGGGATTTACGTCTCCCTCCGGGAGGCGTAAATCCCCTGACAAAGGTAAGGGGGGGGTTTAGACAGGGCCGGGCGAGTGGGTTAGGGAGGGGAAGGTGAGGGGAGGGCAAAAGAAAGTTCCCTCCGAGGCCGCTCCGATTTCGGAGCGGCCTCGGAGGGAACGGGGGTAGGCTGCACGGCTCGGCGCGCGCCGGCTATACGGAATTGATAGCCTTGCGCGCGCCGATCCAGGATTTTAGCAGCTACGCGCATATCTACTAAAATCCCGCGTACTTTTGCTTGCGCCTGATGCGCCAGCAAAAGTACGCCAAATCGCGCGGTTTGAAAATCTACCCCAATATGTTTAGTCCTTTTTTCCCCCATGGCTTCATCTCCATGCTTTAAAAATGTATAAAAGCAAGCCCGGCACAGAGTTTCTTGTCAACATTCAAGGAAGAATTAGGAGATCTACCTTATCCCAGCAGGAAAATTAACAGGGAGAACAGAGTTCTAAGAGAAGTCTAAACAGATGTGAGTGTTTCAGTCCATCTGTCTTCTGTGTCAGTAAGAGCCTTAAAAGAAAAGCATGAGACAACGTGGTTGATGGGAGAAAGCAATATGGAGGAAGCAAACCAGGATGAAAATCTGCCCATCCTGACTCAGAAGTGCACTATCAATTTGACCATCATCTCTCTACAAGAACCCTGTAGTGCTGGGCCAGCAATGGCTGAATTATTGTCTTTACTTCGACCTCTGAGGTCATCACAGAGCTGCACATTCAAACCACAAGAATTCATGAGCTCAAAGGCAGCTTTTGAGGCCCAGATTGCTGTTCAGGTTCAAGCCTCAGAACGCCTATTTTGGTCTTTGGCTAGACTACCAACTGCAATATGCATCACTATATACTAGTAACCAGTTTTCAGTCATCTAACACCAACCGCATGTTCCCATCCACCAAATCTTCTCCCACCCCTTCCCCTCCATCATGCAGGAGGCCCATGTCCGAGGGCTATAGACCAGAAGTAGAAAGGATGGAAAGAGGCATCCAATGTTTGGTGGAAGGAAGCTGCTTTCTCATTGGTGCTCCATTTCTCCATGATGGCTTCTGTGAGGGACTTACGGTACTACTGACGTGCTACAACCGACTCTTTGAGGACATGCAAGACATAGAACAAATGCAGTGGAATTTTTCTGCACAATCTTAGTAATGGATAAGAATCTGTGGCAAGGTCTTTATTTGAAAATGTGTCACCATTGTGCCTTATATAAGTTAAAAAAATGTAGTCCTCTGTTATCCTTGTGCTTGGAAATTCATTTGCAATGTCTAAATAAATGGAATCATTTTTTCAAAAGGACAAGTGAATGCTGTTGTCACTACAGTCTCTCCTTCTCCATCTGTCTCCTGTCCTGTATTCTACATCTTCCATAACTTCTTCCTTTGCAGCAGTGATGTCTCATCCATTTGTAACTCTCAATACATGACAGATCCACCATATCTATCCTACTGATGACAAGGAGGGAAATATGCCAGCCCTGACTCTGGAGGGCATGGCATGGGATCATACTCCTCCTCTATGGTTGTTGGGACTAGTCCTGACCCTATCCCCAGTGGTGCCCTGTGTGGGCACCTTGAAGATACAAAAGGATCCACACAAAAACAAAGAATTAGGGGGGGTACCCTCAAAAGAACAGCATATGGTTGAAGCCCCCTCCCTCCCCAAGGTGCTGGCAGTCCTGTTTGAAGTAGAATGAAACAGCAGAATGACACCATCCTTTAAAAAACTAAAAGCTCTCCACAAAGAGCTCTAGAGTCAAACAAAAGGAATTATTGATCTCAACTAAGTCCTCATTGCCTAGACTGCTGTTCAAACCTCAGAACACCTGCAATGGTCTTTGGCCAGATTAACACATCCATAATAGCATCATAACAGCATTGATCAATAGAACTGTGTCATTCTATATAACTTTATGGAATTATGTAAGGCAGTAAAAGCCTTGTGTCTTCTAGATTGTGGAGTGTTACACCATTCATAATTCAACCAAAGTGTTTGCTGGCACTACAATTCTTTCAATAATGTGCACAGCAAAAGGTTAACAGTTAATGTGAGGCAGGTGTTAAATTATAGGCCTTAGAGAGGATAGCATATGATGTTATTTCCAGTGAGCCTGCTAAAACCCAGTTTGCATATGGTATTCCTTCATTAAATGTAGGTTGGCACTAATTCTTTAGTATACCCGCTAGCATCTTCTAAACTCAGTTTATAGCCCAATATTCAAAGAGGGTTTAGTGACTGATTTAAGGCACCTTAATTAGAAGCCTTATTTAAGCACTTATATTCCAATGTTTAATTTCCTAAATAAGGCACCTTAAATAGCTGAATATAGGTACCTAAATAAGGCTCCTAATTAAGGGGTTCAACTTAGAAGAGGTACTGATTCCCTAAATTTAGGGGCCAGCACTGGAAATCAGTATCAAGTATCTAACTTCATTCCCCTGCCCTGGGCCAGCCTATTTTTAAGATGCCTTGTAATTTAAGGGTCCTAAATTTAGGGACTCAGAGACTGCTAGTTTTTAAATTCAAAGGTCTAGCTCTTCTGATTGCTGGATTCAGGGATGGTAACTTTAAAACGAGCACACTGGTATCCATAGACACACGTATATGGGCGTGGAAGTGCACATCCATAGGAATTTTAAATCACGTACACAACTGCACGAGTATGATTTAAAATACATCTACTGCGCATATGTGTGCACATGTATGCACGGCCAGGCTATTTTATAATACGTGCGCAAGTTATAAAATAGCCGCGTGCCTGGGAGTAGGCTGATGCAAGCGTGCACATCGTGTGCCCGTACACCTGTTTGAAAGTTACCGTCCCTATTTGCAGCTTTGAAACTATGCATTGCTCATGCACTGCCCAGATATTCGTGTATGTGGGCCTTTTGACATGAGCAATGCTTTTAAAATTCACTCCATGCTGTATAGCACGCTAATATTTGTACATGTTAAATAAACTTAGCGAGCACACTAACCTTTATACATTGAAAAACATATAGTTTAGATTCTGAATAAATTAGTACCTGAGGAAGTAGGGGAGGAAAGCATATTTTAAAAAAATGCCAAAATGCTCTGTGAATTCACTAAACAGACATGAGAAATATCCCTGCCTAAGAAATTAGCAGCATGCCTACAATTATTTTATCAACTTAATTAAAAGTATCTAAGAATTTCTGCTCACTGTAATAAACAGCAGCATCAGCTCCTCTCAATCTCACTGCCATGTCATCCCAATCGTTTATATTACCATTTTTTGCCCATTTTAAGAACATACATATTCATGCATTAGACAGCAATGACATTGTACAGAGTTGATGAATACAGATCAGAAAACACTTGCTCTACTCATTTCAGCTGTCCTGCCTTATTTTTCCTCTCAGTCTATTCTTCATGCTCTTCCTGCTTTCTTTCTTTTTGCTCCATCACCATGCCTTGTAGTTTTCCTTCAAATATATTTTGCTCTTTATTTCTTCACTGTCCTTTCCTCTTCTCTCATTTACCAGTTTTGTAATTTCTCTTGCCCTCACTGAAGCCTCCACATATTGCAGTAGCAAGCAGTACTCATCAACTGCTGTAAAGCAGATCAGTTCTTATTCATGAAACTGCTCTGCTAACGAGCATTCTGCAGTAATGTCTGGATCCGGGAAGAAATGAGCTACAATTTGTAGATGCCAGATTTAAGGACCTTGCATTTCGAAAGGCAGCATGTCCTCTGATGCAGATGACCTTTTCCCATGATGTAAAATTCTACAGGAAACTCTTCACTGCTTCCACCAGCAACCGGCAAAAGGACACTCACAAGGAAATATATTTCAGTATCCTGTACAAATGCCATTCCTTTTTTCAGTCTCTCCCATAGATTGAGATTGTACAAAACTCAGGATGGTCACATAAGGGAATTATAAAGCTACATTGTTTTCCACACCTTACAAGCTTGAACAATCACAAATGAGCTAGAAAAGTAGTCTCTATGGCAGAGGTTCTCAACCTTTTTCCCATTGTGACACACCTGACAGTCCACGCTCACATGTGTGACACACGGCTCATTACAATTCACGGCGGAAATAGAAAATAAAGGTCCAGTATTATTTTTATTGTTAAGAATGACACAAGGAAAAGATATGTATTCTGTCTGAACAGAAATTGCATAAATAGTAGGGATGTACTCGAAACCCGAACGAGTTTTTCCCGAAATTTCGGGAAAAATTTGTTTTCAGGGTTAGTGCGCACTAACTCCCCGTTAGTGCACGCTAATGTAAAAATGTTAAGTGTGCACTAATCCGAAATTTTGGTGTCCTCCCCCCCCCCACCCCCCGAATTTAAAAGGGCCGAACCGCGGGAACTACGAAATTTCCTGCGGTGGGCCAAAAACAAAGCACATCTCTAATAAATAGTAAACATCCCACACCAAAACAGCACCAATTTCCACCACTCAAACAGTAACCACCTTACCTAAGAAAAGGCAACACTGAAAATATTACACCAGGCCTTAAGACACCAATACATCTCCTATTAGGAAAACGGACCAAGTCAGGCTGCTATAAAGCCCTACACAGAAACTACACGCCAGCAGAAATCCTCACCTGAATCACAGGTGCTGACAAAGAATAAAGAGACCAAAATGCATAACTAGAAGCATGTAGACAAAAACTGAATTGGAAACCGCAATAAGTCAAAGTCTCTGTATGCAGTGCAACAAAGGAAAAAAAAGAAACATCACCCATCCTTGTAAAAGAAATCTAAAATCACTAGCAGTAAAACCATACTAATAAAAATAACAGATTATTTCAAAACAGCTGATGAATGGAATATCCAATAATTAAAAAAACTCATATAAACATTTTCTAGATACCAATAACATATTTCAAAATAGCAGACACAAAAACCCAGTAATGAAAAATAATAAGGATACAAAACATTTTTTGCTCTGCATACCTGGTAACGTTTGATATCCAGGTGCCCTGAGATTGTTTTGAATTAGCAGGAGAAGGGATGGTTTGCTTGCAACTTTCTCCTCTCTCTCACACTGGCTCCCACCCTCTTCACACCACAGATTCCCCCCTCCTCGGAACCCCCTTATTTAAAAGAAGATATCCTTGTGGTCTAGTGGCGGCCCAGAGCATCCCTCTAGATTGGGCTGGTTGACACCATTTTCAAAAATTTGACCTTATTCTGAGCTGTAGCTATCTCTCTGGGAAATAATGCAGCTTCAGTCAGCTGTATTATTTTATTTACATAAGATTACTTTCATGCATTTGAAAATGTTATGCATGCAAAAATACATGCAAAGCAGCTAATATCTAGGTGGCCTTTTTGGCCTAAATTTATTTATTTAAAATCTTTTTTTATACCATCGTTAAGTTAAATACCATCACAACGGTTTACAGGAAGGCACATAAATTAAGGTTGGTTAATGTATTGGAACATACATTCTATATAGGTGCCATAAAGATTCGGTAAAATAATTTTGTGATCAATATTATTTGGTGAAAGTGATAAATCATGTCCTTTTATACAGGTTTCATTCTAGATTACAGGTTTAAGTTTATAAATTGAATATTTCTTTTATGTTAACAGTGTGATAAAATAATGAAAGCGCACATCTCGAGTTAAGTGTTGTGCGCGGGTGTTCTACAGCCTGCTCCCTTCTATTTTCTATTCTCTGTGGGGTAGATTTTTTTTAAAAGCGCAATCGCGTACTTTTGTTTGCGCAGCAGGCGCAAACAAAAGTACACTGGATTTTATAAGATATGCGCATAGCCGCACGTATCCTCTAAAATCCTGGATCGGCGCGCGCAAGGCTGCCGATTTTGGGCAGCCTGCGCGCGCCGAGCCGCGCAGCCTGCCTCCGTTCCCTCCAAGGCCGCTCCGAAATCGGAACGGCCTCGGAGGGAACTTCCTTTCGCCCTCCCCCTCCCTTTCCCTACCTAACCAACCCCCCCCGGCCCTATCTAAACCCCCCTTACCTTTGTTCCTAGATTTACGCCTGCGAGAAGCAGACGTAAATCTACGCGCGCCGTCTCCGACCCGGGGGCTGGTCCGGAGGCCTGGACCACGCCCCCGGGCCGGTGCCACGCCCCCGGTCCCACCCCCCGAAACACCGCGCCCCGCCCCCGAAACGCCGCATCATCCGGTCCCGCCCCCGACATGCCCCTTCAAAATACCCCGGGACCTACGCGCGTCCCGGGGCTCTGCGCGTGCCGGCGGCCTGTGGAAAATAGGCGCGCCGGCGCACAAGGCCCTGCTCGCATAAATCCAGGCGGATTTACGCGAGCAGGGCTTTTAAAATCCGCCCGTTTGTGATAGGCTTGTTTAAAAAGCCAGGTTTTTAAACTCTTTTTAAATGTTTTGAGATCTCTTTGTAATCTGATCTCAAGTGGCATGGTGTTCATTAGTATAGGTCCTGCCAGTGATAATGCTCTTTCTCTAACTTGTGTTAGTCTTGCTGTTTTGACAGAGGGGATGGTTAGTATCCTGGCAATATCACATATCACGCAATAAACAGCGGTTTAATTTCAATAAACAGTTTTTCACACTTTAATCACTTATAGTGTTTTTGTGTATGAAGCCCTTAGTCTCCTAAGTTTTCAGCTGAAAATTCACATAAATTCAGGGTCCTAAAATTATCCTCTAAATTCAGAACTGCTATTCATTTGCCTATATTTAGGGATCAAAATTCTTCAGGACTGGTTATAACAGACAATAAAAAGGCTGCTTAACTGAATAAATGCAAATGTTTTTCTAAAAGTCTATTTGTATATTTAAGACAAGAGCTTTCACATACCTCTACGACTGTTATTTTTGCTGCTTTGCACATTGGTTGGTTAAAATTTCTTGCGGTCTTCCTATTAAGAAAAGAAGGAAACAAATAAGAATATATAAGTGCTAAAACGAAAATGTTCAATTGATACTATTTTCTTTCTTCTAGCAGGAGTTCTACAAAAGTTCTATATAAAATACAAAGTTGATTATTTTCAGTCATTTGGTATTAAATTGTTTTATGGCAGAAGACATACTTGAAAGAATATCTGGGGGAAAAAGGTTACATCAAACTTGAAACCAAGCTGAAATTTGCCTGATTTGAGTTCTACCTTGAATTATTCACACATCTCACTGTACCCTGGTATCTGATATGGGATACTTAAATGGTTCACACATCATATAACATCATTTGATTTATTCAAGCTAAAATGGACTCATTAGATCCTGTGTATGTGAGGCTTGGAGAGTTGAATGGCGCCTATTTTAATTTTACCACACCTTTCAGGTAGCTCGACCTCTTGTCCATAAAGGATTTAAAATGTTCACAAAGGACCTTTGCCCTCTTCTTAGGCTTATACAGAAGAGATAGGCTGTATCCACCATAAGAAGCTGAAGTCATCATTAAACAGTTTAGACCAAACATTGACAAGTAAACTAGACAAGTTGGGTAGGAAATACAAGCAAGGCAAAACTAGTATCCTTTCCACAAATGAAAGGTGTATTTATATATGGGAAAACCAAATAATGATACGGCCATAAAACTTCAGAGACGAGAATAGAGTAAAGCAACTCAATTCTACAGATGTAGAACATTTTTGAAAATTATGTGCATAAACACCATCAGTTGTAGTAGTAATAACCCGAACCTGAAAGCCCTAACAATAGAGGATGGTCTGACCATTATCTCTATCACAGAGGTATAGCACATTGAGAACCATAACTAAGACATTGCCAACCAGGTTGTATCACTGTTTAGAAAGGACAAGTAGGAAAGGTAGGCGTGGTTTTTATGCCAAGAACAGCATAAAGACAAGTGACTATACAGGGAACAAAGGAGAAAATATGTTACAAGAGAAACAGTAAATTGAACAGTCAGCTGTACTGGTGTGTGTACAAACCTTCAAAATAAGGAAAAGCATTGGAAAGGGATTTGGCAGCTAGAATAGAGATGCAGTTGGTGCGGGATTTCAATTTGTTACATGTGGATTGACTGATCCCAACTGCAAGTGTTAACTAGGAGAAGTTAAATCCTGGAGGCCCTTCAAGTAACCCTCCTCAGCTATTAATATCAGAACCCAAACAAGATGATATAATATTGGATTTAATATTCAAAAATAGGGAAAGCAGTACTGATATCAAAATGGGTGATTGTGCTGAATGGAGGCACCCCTTACAAATAATTTTAAAAAATTATATTTGAATTGAGGACCCTGAGAGACAGAGGTGAGAAGCTAAGACCTGAGCCACTGGAGATGCTCAGAGCTAGCCCTGGTCTGGATTAATCAAAACCCCAATGGAATGCTTTATAGATAATTGAGACTGATTGAGCTACTAATCCAATTAATTGAGAACACATGAAGTTACCCAGGTAAGGATAGATTTTCATTGTCCGAATCGCAGAACACCATGTATGAGAATGAGGCACCCCCATATATGGATTTTCAATAATTGAAACAAAAAGTTGCCTACCAGAGAGAAAGCAAAATTGCTTACCTTGTAATAGGTGTTATCCCAGGACAGCAGGATGTAGTCCTCACATATGGGTGATGTCACTGACGGAGCCCTATTGCGGGAAAACTTTCTGTCAAAGTTTCTAGAAACTTTTGACTGGCCCTGTGAGGCCACTGAGCATGCCCAGTATGCCATGATATTCTCTGCCACAGGGGTCTCTCTCTAGTCTCGTATGTAGCAATAAGCGTTAGCAAAAATAAAATAATAAAACGTATCAGACCCAACTCCGCGGGGTGGCGGGTGGGTTTTGTGAGGACTACATCCTGCTGTCCTGGGATAACACCTATTACAAGGTAAGCAATTTTGCTTTATCCCAGGACAAGCAGGATGATAGTCCTCACATATGGGTGATTAGCAACTACAGGCTGAGTCATTCTTACAGTATACCAACAGCATACAACTTGTGCAACAAGCACAACAACTGGTGCACTGTTGGAAAAAATGAGGCAGCCTGAAAATCACAGCAGGATGGATGTAGAAGGAGTTGGAGTTATACTGGAAATAAGTTCTTTAAAAACAGATTGACCAAAGGCTGAAATCTTGTCGTCCTTCTTTGTCTAGACAATAATGAGCTGCAAAGGTGTGAAGGGAACTCCATGTGGCAGCTTTAACATATGTCTAGGATAGGCAGTTAACGGTAAGTGTGCTACTGATGTGGACATAGCCCTTACTGAATGTGCTTTTAACTACCTCGCCCATACTCTCATAGAGGGTTTCACACCTCCCGATTCACGAGTCTTCGGAGGATGGCGGTGGAAGTTACGATTCTTCCCCAAGACCATCGGGACTTCATCGCATAGACTTCCAAAGACTCCGTTGATGCCTTTTGAACATCCATTCGGTGCAAATTCATCCAGGTCCTCGGGAGATGCTCGGAATCATTTTCCATCGATACCATCGAGGCCCATCCATTCCCCATCGATGCTCTCACTACCAAAACACATTTCCACAAAAGCTGCGTTCAAATCAAAGCATATTCAACTGGAAAACCCTGACTCTCCTCATCATCCTCCATATAAACCCTGGAGGGATGATGATACAGATACAGAATCAGAAGAACTACAATCAGAGCCCTCTCCACCAGAGGAGAGAAAAAGATCTCCTCCAGATCTGTCGTTTATAAATTTTATTAAAGAAATGGCAGACATTTATGAAGGAAGATTCAAGACATAAGGCTCTAGAAGTACTGCAGTTCGTCGATGCACCGAAGGAGATTATGGCTATCCCAATCCACGAAGTCCTTTTAGACCTACAGCAGTGAATGTGGGAGCATCCCTGCTCAGTTCCAGCAGTGAATCGGAGAACAGATGCCACTTACTTAGTGCAGCATGCCCCAGGGTATCAAAAACCCCAACTACCTTACCATTTGGTAATTGTTGAATCGGCTCAGAAGAAAGCCCAAAAACAGAAGCCACATTCCTCTGTTCCACCAGGAAAGGAACAACGCTTCTTGGATACTTTAGGAAAAAAGGTCTATCAAGGATCTATGCTGGTAACACGTATTGCAGCATACCAGCTGTATATGACCCAATACCAACGCAACTTGTGGAAGCAAGTAGAAGGTATTGTAGATAACCTACCACAGCAATATCAACAACCCTTAACTACATTAGTTGAAAAAGGTTTAGAGTCTGGCAAACACGAGGTACGAGCAGCATATGATGCTTTTGAGACTTCAACTCGCCTATCTGCCTCAGCAATAAATGCAAGACGATGGGCCTGGCCCAAAGCCTCAGACCTTTGACAAGAAGTTCAAGAACGCCTAGCAGACCTTCCTTGTGTAGGAGACAATCTTTTTGGAGAAAAGATACAAGCTATAGTATCTCAGTTGAAAGACCATCATGAGACACTCAAACAGCTCTCCAAATTGCCAACGGATCAGCCTTCCTCCCTAAGACGGCCAACTCGCAGAGACACGAGGCTTCTTCAGCCCGCCCATACCGTCCCTCGCAGAGAGGTCATCCACGTCAGACGAAGCAAAAAAAATCCAGCCACCACCCCAAAACTGGACCAGCGGCTGGTTTTTGAAACGATCCAAGAGAACAGCTTCTTTCTAAACCCACTGCCCTCCCTACCAGTCAGAGGTTGACTTCATTATTTCCAACACCAATGGAGTCTCATCACAAAAGATCAATGGGTATTAGCCATACTAAATCGGGGATATCGCCTAAAATTCAAAACAATACCCCCGCATTCTCCCCCCATGCCATTTTGGAAAAAGGTGGTCATCACATCTCATCTCCAAGTAGAACTCTCTTCTGCCTAAGAATAAGCAGATGGAATACATGTGGTATTGAGGGATTTTGAGTAGTAGTATAAGATAGATGGGTCTCCAGCCCAGGCATTACTAGACGCCGGGAGTGTGAAGATCATCATCAGAAAAGAATTGTGAGGTGGAGCCAGACTGACTACAAAAGGACGATGACCCTGGCTTGCATCCATGGGGACCAGCAACAGTATCCCATGAGCCAAGTCCAGCTGAAGATCCCAGCTGGCCAGAACAGAATGGGAATTCTTCCCTGGCTCCCTTCCAACATAATGATAGGACGGGACTGCATGATTTTAGAAAATTTGTGGAACCAGCTCACATTGGGTTCACCTAACCCCAAGGAGGGCTTACTAGTAGAACCCCAATGTCTCAGCTATACCCTTGGGAAGGGGAAAGTCCAATCACCTAGCTTTCCTAGGACTCACAGGGTATTACAGAAAATGTATACCTAACTACTCAGAGAAGGTCAAACCAGGCTCTAAAACAGGCCATATTTTCAGAACCAATCCTCATCAGTCCAGACACCTCAGAGGTAGGCTTGGGGGCAGTCATGGAATAGGGTGGGGAACGAAAACGCTGATGTGAACTTCCTGTCTAGAGAAGTGACTCTAGTTCAGACAAGCACTTACTCTAGTAAGGAGAAGGTATGTGAGGGAATATATAGGAAACTCCCTCAGTCCTCCTTATGAACCAACTCTGCAAGGAATTCTGGGTCAAGGGAGGCTCCCCTCACTACAACATAAGAAGTAAAGACCCAGAAAGGTCTGAGGGGCTCCAGGGAGAAGAGAGAAAGCTATTCTATGCAAGGATTACCTATATTTGTTTAATACATATTATCGATCTCCTCCTGAAGAGGGAAGAGTTAGCAATCTGTAATAAATCTCCTCCCGGAGAAGGAGGCATTAGCAATCTGTTATGGAACTCCTCCAGGAGAGGGAGGAGTTGGTAATCTGTTATCAATCCGCTGCTAGGAGTTAGCGATCTGTTATAAGTCCACTAGGGAGTTGGCAACCAGTAATAGATCACTCCACCAAAGGAGAGGCACTAACAGTTATAATATTCCGCAGGCGGGGTTAATGATCTGTAGTGGGTTGGCTTCCCAGAGTGACAGTCTGGATAATACCACTCTAGTAGTGTAAGGAATGAACACTTAATGTAAATTGGTGAATCCCTGGGCCGATGGCAGAATTCAGCGCCCCCAAGAGGATATCCTGAGAGGGACCACCGGCTAGGCTGGAGTATGGAGACAAACACAGATAGTTCTTTTATTAGACAGGAAGTAGAACCACCAGAGGTGGCAGTAGTGAGCTGATGTGCCCGGCAGGGCTGAAGTCTCTCAGATACTGGAATTGCGGTCTCTGAGCTGTAGAGAGAGACTATAGGTAGTAAATAGACAGGGTATGCTGGATACATAACCAGTAGTAGATGATACACTTACAATTGTAGATATCCGTAATGGCTTCTATGCAACAGAGAGTCTTCAGTATATTCAGGAACAGGAGCCGTAGGCTAGTACTGGTTCTTATATGCAGTCTGGAATGAGAACTCACAATATCTGTGTATGAGATGGCTTCTGGAATAGAAGAGAGGCTGTGAAGGGTTTTAGGAACATAGGCCCTCGTGGAGCGAGTACCGGTTCCTATCTGTAATAGAACTCACAGTGTTCACGTCTGCGATCGCTTCCAGGTAGTAAGGAGTCTTCTGAGCATTCAGGGATGTAGGCCCTCGAGGACCGAGTACCGGATCCCGTCTTAGCAATCTGAAATCAAGAAGAAAGAGCGGGTCCCCCGAGGAGCGAGTACCCCTTGGTAAGTTTGTGGAGGCAGAGCAGCAGAGAAAGAATTCCCTGAGTGCCATTAGTCTTGGACAGCCGAAGCTAGTCCAAATGGAGTCCTTGCTAACTCGATTCGTAGTTGCAAGCAAAGACCTTTTAAGTTGGAAGCTGATGACGTCACTACGGGGGGACGCCCCTGAGGTTCGCGCCCTTGCCGGTACAAACTCAGGAGCTCGCGCGTCCTTACGTCATCAGGAACATGGCGGATCCGCAGCATCAGGCCAGCCCGGGGATTCCAGGAAAACTGCGAGGAGAAGCCGCAGCAGCATCTGTCTGTCAGACCCGAAGGGAGTCGCCACTAAGATAGAGAGGGTGGAGCAAGGGCGAGAATAGGCGCGAACGCAACAATACAAAAGACTGCTGAGGTCCTCCTGGCTATTTCCCAACCCGTGACTGCTCCCAAGCATACAGAGAGACTTTCCGTATGATTTTTTGTTTCCATTTATTTTGTCAATTATCTGAATCTTTTAAAACTGAAAAGCATAATCCCTGAAAATAAAAGCCTAAGAAAAATTTAAAATATTTGATATTGAACAAGAGATTGGCTAGATTCTGTGTCTCCCTTGCAGTAACTCAACTGAATCAGCAGCCGCTACTTAGCCAGAAGTACTTATTCAGTTAAGTGATTGCCGGCTAAGTGGAGGGCAGAGCAGAGGCATAACTGGGAGGAGCTGAGTTAGCTAGATAAGTAATCTAGCTAATGCTGATATTCGGAGTTAGCCGGGTAACTTGTCCAATTAACTGTAGTCATGCTGGAGACCTGTCCTAAAGTTGGCCAGATAAACTTGTCCAGCTAACTTTTAGATAGCTGGGTCTATCCAGGCTAAGTTGGCCGGATAGTTTTATTCGATTAACTAGCTCAACCAGATAATAGTTGAATATTACTTCCTTAGATGCCAAGATAGTACTCCATTACCCTCCAATATTAATTTTGTTTTTCTGTGGATTATGAAGTGTACGATGTATATTGATTGTTAAAGGCTAAGCTGTTATTTTGTTGTGTTTAATTTGTTTATTTTTAATATGTCTATGTCTTATTGTAATCTGCCTAGCACAGCTGGTCTGGTATAGGCAGAATATAAAAACTTTTAAATAAAACAAATAAATTATTCACTCAGCCCACAGCCGTATCCACCTGGTCTAGGGGAAGTATTACCACAGTGATCAATGAACAGTATTGCTCAATATAAAGATAGCATAGATGGAAGATTCTGGATTTCAGAAAGGTCAACTTTGCAAAGATGGTAAGAACCTATGGGAGGTTTTGTCAGGTGAATAAAGGACTAGGTGAAGTAAAAAAACACTAGGTAAAAAAAAAAATTATTTGTCCAAAAAATAAAATCAATAGGAAAAGAAAAAGATAAGCATAGTTCTAAAACAACATGGCTGAAAAGGTAAAGGCTAAATGGCAGACACAAGGGATCACAGAGTGAGAACCGGGAAAAAGAGAAGAATGGAAGATATTCAGAAAAGATAAATGGAAGAAAAATATAGCAAGGGAATTAAGTAAGATGAAGATACTTTTTAGATACATTAGTTAAAGTAGATCTACAGGGATGAGATTACAAGACTCAAAGGAGAATGGAAGGAACATGTGTAAAAGGACCAGGAAAAAGCAGAAATAATGACAAATAAGTTTTGTCCAGCATTCATAGGTAAACGGTATGGTAAAAAATGCAAATGCAATGGAAGCACAAATTGAAGGAAAGTGCACTCCAGTTAATTTATGGAAGACAAAATCTAGATATAACCAGCAAAGATGTAGGTGGATCTGACAATAGAGCTACATGGCATAATAACAGGTTACTGACTTGACCATGAAAATCATCATTTTGTGAGGCAATCTGAAGAAAATTTGACTCTGTGAACCTATATCTTTCTTTCAACCTAACCTAAATATGTGAACTTCTCTGGAGAATTAAAATCTACATTTTAGTATATGACGAGCGTTTCTATTATGACAAGAAAATCACCATGGACTTTGAAATAGTTTCTGTCCCAGAAGCCAAGCAGAATGTCCTGATGGAATATTTTGAAGGGAAATGGACAAAGTCATTTGCACTAGCAACTGAAGGTGCTATGACAGCATGGATGTAGATAATTTTAGAATATATCTTCAATAAAATGGTGATACTCCTTAAATCTTACAGTGAAATAAAAATAAAGTTCAAAAAATGGTGAGACTTCAAAAATTAAGCTGCACTGCCACCTTCAGGTATTTGAAGGTTCTAATCACTGCATTGTATGCAAGAAAAGCAAACTACAAAGAAAGCTATTTTCAAAGGGCTACAGAGTCTCATTTTGAGAGTATGGGATCTTTATAAAGTTGTGCTAATATCATCTGCAACAGATTTAATAAAATTTTATTTGTAAACCACTAGTGTAGGATAATGTGGTACAGAAGTTTCTAAATGGTTTCTAAAGTTCCATCAGTACTTTAGAAACCATTTTCTACTAAAGAGTAAGATTTTTCTTTATAATCTTTTTTATTAACACCGAATAGCACAAACAAAAAGAGTTGGAAAAAACCCCAAACATATACAGAACAGAATTCATCATTTGGAGACAATTTAAAAAAAATGATAGATACCATGCTTAAGAATGTGATATATTGTGTTGGGTAAAATGATAACCATTTTCTAAATTCATGATGCCACTTGACCTTTGACTAGTGAAAGTGTGCCATTCCTCTCAATACAATTGACGAGACAAGGTCTGTATATAGCTCCTTGAATCTATCCAAGTAATTCCTAACTGGGATGCATATCTTATAGGGATGTGTAATCGCTTTTCCCGAAGTAGGCAATGTCAATGAAATTGCCTAATTCAGAATTTGGGAGAACCGAAAAACAATTGATTTTTTCGGAAATTTCAGAAAAAATGTATTTTCGAGTTAGCACACACTAACTCCCGATAATGTGCACTAATCCAAAACTCGGGGCCCCCGAAAAAAAAAAAAACACCCCAAACCACGGGAAAAACGAAATTCCCATGTGGGGAGGCCAGAAACGAAGCACGACACAAAATTTTAACCCAAAGCACAGATGAGACAGTAACCAGGGGGAAAACTCTAATGTCCCCTACAGTTTTTAAAAATGGAGACCACGCCTTGGGGTCATTAGATACTTGTCTGTCATATAAAAAATGTAATTAGTTCCATAATAAATACCTTCCATACTAATTACAACCTGCTGTTCACAGATGATGTGATGGGAGATCTCCAATAAACTGTCGATATTTTGTCTTGCTGCCACCAATACATGGTATCTAAATGATCCACTGGCATCTACAGGACAGAATGCATTTGTAGAAGTATGCCCCATGTTTGGCTGAGAGAAACAATGGGCAGAAAAGCTCAAATGATGCTTGGAAGAAGAATCAGCAACAACGGAAGGGTCTGTGCAGACCCTACCTCTCAAAGAACCAGACATAGCCGACCACGCAGGTCAGCATCAACAGTGTCCGGTAATCCCTGAAATAGGACAACTAGCTCAAACCCCCGAGCAGGGAGTTAAGCTAGGCTTGAAGCTCATCCACAGTGCACCCTGTCAAGGGTAGGCCTATCCATCCCATCCACAGAATAGCTCAGGTGAGCAGGAAAGCACTTTGAACAATCCAATGAAATATTAAAAGTTAAAGGCAGTACTGGACAGAACCTGGTGAAAAAGCAGGGAAAAGGTGGTGTATTGTTCCCTGCACGTATACACTAAGATATACCACGAATGCCCTAGCTTTTCTTCCCCTCCCCCAACATTCCGAGTAGAAGTTGGAAGGAGCGAAGAATACAAGGTGGCAGACTTCTGTGTTGCAGGAGGAAGAAAAAGTCTCTAGGGCTGTTTATCTCAACCTCAAACGAATTCACTGCCAATTCGTCAGTTGCAACCTCCTTCTCCCGGGGTGGACCTCTCAGCCTAATAGGAACAGCTGAAACTGAAAGTGAACCCCTTCCGGGAAGTAATCCAGAAACACTCCACCAAGAGACAGGAAGCAAGGATGTCACAAGTGCAAACCTCTGCAGAACAGGATTTATTTACTGGCCTGGAAACCCTAAGGGTACCAAGGCAGGGTCAGTCTGATCCCGGAACAGACTGCCCACCAACCTGGCCTAGTTATCAATACCCATGACTGCATATATTTCCCCCAAGTAAGCACGTGGTCCAGTAAATGAAACAACCGTTGCATGAACCAGGACTCTCCTCTTCACAGAGTTATCCATAAAACAGGGAAGTATAACTTGCAAACCACCACAAGAAAAGAATAATACCTTTTTGTGGGGTTCCTTGTCCCCCAACTTCTTCATACAATGGATATGGTGAGAGGTTGAAGGGCATACCTGCCAATTAAATGGACTAGAACCCCTGCTCGCTGAGGGAGGATCCCGCAGGCAAGAATGACTGGCAAGACTGACTAAAATAAAATACTATATTTTCGCCGATGACGTCCAAATCCTTCTTCCGATCACTGAATCCCTGCAAAAAACCTGGGCACATTGGAACAGCTGACTACAATCCATCAATAACCTGCTCACCAGCCTGAACCTTATCCTTAACTCAAATAAGACCGAAATCCTCATCATCTCTCCAGATGAAAACCACAATCTCCTCAACTCACAAAGTGCATCTCAATTTGCAAAAACAATCATTAACCACTCCCCCTCTGTCAGAGACCTTGGGGTTCGGCTCGATAACCTATTCAATTTAAAATCATTCGTCCTTAACACAACTAAAGAATGTTTTTTTAAACTTCAAGTTCTCAAAAATCTGAAACCTCTCCTGCATTTCAGCGACTTCAGACTAGTAGTACAATCTATCATCCTTACAAAATTAGATTATTGCAATTCTCTGCTCTTAGGTCTCCCTGCAATAACTATTAAACCCCTTCAGCTGGTCCAAAATGCTGCGGCTAGACTACTCACTAACTCAAACAAAAGAGCCCACATTACACCCACACTACAAGGCCTGCACTGGCTCCCTCTAAAATCCAGGATCACCTTCAAAACACTGTTGATGATCCACAAGGACATTCACGGCATTGCTCCTCTCAAGCTAAGCTTTCAACTTCGCACACACACATCTACCAGACCAATCAGAAACACCTACAAAGGATCTCTATACGCACCTCCGATCAAAATCACTTTAAGAAAACGCGCCTTTTCTACAGCTGGGCCCACCCTTTGGAACTCGCTTCCTCCGGAGCCAAGAACCGTGTCTTCAAACATTCAAGAAATACCCAAAACTTGGCTCTTCAGACAAGCCTTTCCGGAGGCTCGAGATCATTCGGACACCGGTCAAAGGACATAACAGGACATTAGGGAGTCACTGGTCAATGGACTAAACTGAACCGTAGAGAGACTCAACCTCTCTAGCATATCCCTCGATCCGTAGAGAGACTCAACCTCTCTAGCATATTCCCCGATCCTGATTTAATGCCACTCATCCCACCCCCTCCTCGCTCTTCCTCTCCACCATCCTTCAACCAGATCTTCTCAATCCATCTTTCAGCCTGAGCTTCTCAACCCTCTCCTTCCTCATGGCCACCAGATTACTCTGGGCCCCACCACGCCCTTTCTATTCCGCTTACTCATAGCAATATTTATTAGACGCCTTACTTTATCTATCGCTTTTTTCCACTGTTTATGCCGCCCCATTATATTTGTCATTCGTTTTTTGACAACCTGTTTATTTATAATCAACTGTTATCTATAATGGTTTTATTTATAATTGCTTATCTATAATTATTTTTTTATATATTCACCTGTTTTATTTATAAATGCTTATTCAATTATTATTTTTTTCTATATTCACCTGTTACTTAATGATTTGACGACTTGTTTCAATATAACGCCATAGCTGCGACTGTTCTGTTTCAATGGAAACCGATTTGATTTGATATTTTTATCAAGAATGCCGGTATATAAAAATTATAAATAAATAAATAATAAAGACTGATCATCCACAAAAAACACATATTGAGCTCAGCCAATAGCAAAGGTGACTCCCGCATAGGAGAAACCCCTAAACTTCACTGGGGAGCTACCCCAAAGAGGAGACACTGAGTACAATGGGTAGTCGAATCTAGAATAGCTCCCTCATGAAATAGGTCATCCTAAGACACAGCGGGTCTAAGAAGAGCACTATCGCCCAACCTGCTCTCAGATCCTGCAGGGAACAGAGAGCACCTGCCAGTCAGAAGCAGTGGAATCCATTCTCCAGGAAACGGAGAACAAGGGCTACCCACTGTAAGGGTGGACAACCAGGCTTCCAGGGGGAAGGCCCAAAAGGGTCACCTTTGGAAACCCAGTCATATCTCCCCTTCCTGAAGGGACAAGAAAGCAATGGGAATCAGGGCCTCCCAATCCCAAAGAACCTTCCAACTCTCCAGGTGAGAGGTGGGTATAGCCATTGACCGCTGAGAGTCATAAGCGACTAAATCTGCCATTTGCAGCCACCCTCAGACAGGGTAGGCAACCAAGGCAATCAATGGAGCGACCCTAGCAAAGCCTCTGTTGTCCCCCAATGTCTGCCAGTCCTGGCCTACAAGGAGATGCACCGATTCAAAGAATCAAGGCTCCGGTTCACCGATAGACCTGCAATGGACAAAACCCCAGGTGCTTCCCCATAAAGGAGATTCAAGCGTGAGTTAACATGGGAGGGATCAAAAAACATACTCTTCTTCTGAGAGAGAGAAAAACTCCTGACACTACCCTTCTGGTATCCATTCCCAAAGGGGTCGACCAAGAAAGCTGTCTTAGGCCAGTCTTGTGGTTGCGGCACATAACCTGTTGTGCTCGCCACGAGAGAAACACACACACACACACACCCCATAGAGGTCAACTGGAAGAACAGTGCCCTCCACTTTAAAGTATGATGACCAGTAATCATACATTGGTATTCCCATCCTGCAGATGGTGGCACACCTACGAATTCACTCACTATGCTTGTGGTAGAATCTCAAGGCACGGCAAGGACCAAGCACCACCTATTAGTCAGTGGTTGTGCACTACCTAAAAGCAATCACAGAGCGTGTGATGGCATCCTCCTTGACAGTGACCCCTAGTACCCTATGGTGCAGAACAGATGAGGAAGCTGATACCTTGACATAACTATGGCAGAACCCTGGCATGGCTGTGTACTGCGCTGACGGAGAGAATTCCATCTGCCTGTGCCTGAGGCGCTTGGAGAAGTAAACCCCATCGACTCAACCACGCAGACTGCACTTCACTGTCACACTAACTCCTAATGAAGTCAATAGGAACAGTGTGATGATGGCCTCCCCAGTACCACTGGGACTCTGATTATGGCATGGTGCTGGGTGGCGTTCTGTGTTGTCGGCCCCATTGCACCCCCAGTTTTTGATAACATTCCAAGAGACCGAACACAGCCCTTGAAATAGCATCTTGATTGGCTCACCGCCTTTTCTGACATATAACAGCAGCAGCAGTGATATCTATGGTGACCAACGGTGCCTATGGTGCTCTGCAGTAGTGTCCTGAAGCATCCGACCAAGTCCACTGTTGCCCACCATGATGATGGTGCCCACAGCGTTCTCTTGCTCACCAACAATAGATTGCATCAATGGCACCAAACAATACCATGCTCAGGGCTTTGAAGGCACGTGACTACGGTGCAAGCTTGACCAGTGTAACAGTATACAGCACCATCAATGGCACCCCAGGCACCTGCAGATGTCGACAGCCCAGTAGAACCCATGGCCCTTGACGCCTGAAGAAACTGATGACTCACTAACATCGAAATCCAAAAATGTTCGGGGGTCGGTGGCACCGATGGAGATTCCGGTGCCCGAAGGCATTGATGGGCTGGTGGTACAGAGGACGCCGGTGGCACCTGAATGCAGAGGATATGCGGCCCAAACATAGCACAGACATGCCGCATCGCTGCCCAAAAGAACAGCCAGCGCCATCAACACAGTTTCCCTCGGTTCACCTATACATCCGAGGGCATCGATAATGTGAGCTCGATGGCATACCTCGACAGCAACCCTAGTGCTCCTAAGCCCCACTGGTGCTTGAAGCCTGGCGGAGCCTCCAATGCCCCATGATCGCAGTAGCTCAGCGCCCCTGAGATAATTGGCATCCATGGTGTTCGACACCACGATGTCCCTTAGTGCCTACGTATAGGACCTAATTTTAAAAGTATTGCTCGCCCTAAAAAGCCCATATACACGAGTAACTGGGTTGCGCATGAGTGACTCATTTTAAAAGCCAGAAATTACATTCATATATACATGTGCATGAGTAAAAAAAAAAAAAAAAAAAAAGAACAAAAAAGGGAAGCAGATAAAGAGCAGAGTTGGGGGTAGGGGATGAGCATTCTGGTGCGAAGCCAAGAGTAACATGCATAACTCCATATTTTAATACTGCAGGCCACAGTGTGAGCCAACTTGTTACCCACACAACTTTACTGCTGCTCCTGATGAAGAGCAGGTCTGCAGATCTCACATTTTTGGGCTTATACAACAAGGTAAGGAGTCTGAAGATGACCTTGCGGTAGACTGGGCAAACTGGTGGACTAATTGGAAAAACTGGGAATGCCCCTCGCAGAAACATGTTTTAAAATCCTCTTACATACCAGAGTTAAATCAGGCAAAGCCTTATAGAAGTTACACGAAGCAGGTATGCTTGAGTAACCTCTTAAGATTAGGAGCATACTTACACGTATAGTTACTCTATTAATCCAACCATTAACCCATTCCATGAACATCAACTTAAAAGAATTTATTTTTTAAAGGTTTTATAAACCACCTTCCCATCTCTGAAAGGGGCTCCCAAGAAGGTGCACAACAGAAAAGATACAATTTTAAACATAATAAATTACAAGCAAACATCAAGAATGACCAATAAAATCTAAGAATTTAATGAAGCATGTTTTTTAGATAGTTATAGGGGTGGTTTGTGGCCGACATATTACCATCTGGAGGCAGGGAGCACACACATTGTCTGCTATCACAACTGAAAAAGTAATTCAGCACCATGGTCTGAACAGCTCCTCCAACTAGTATTAACACATGGCCAGATGGAAACTAATAACTCCCTTCAAATGTTTGTAATGTAATAAAAATGACATCATCCTTACTAAAGCTTGTAACTGAGGTCTTATGCAAAAGAGAAGTTTAAAAGTTATTTTAGAAAAAGAAGGCAATCATAATAATAAAAGAGGAGAATCACTGAAACCAAAAGTAAAAATACAATGAATACAGCAAAGCGTGTTAGAGCCAGAGCTCTATTGATAGAGTGTAAGTCAAAGAGCATTATCATTTAAGCTCCCTGCAGTCAAGTTCTCCAGTTTTCATGGCCACAACAGCCACAGAGCTTCCCTTGGATTCAGAATTTTAAGAAAGAGGCCGCCCAACCTAGACCCCTCATCTATTAGATTCCTGCATCTCCAATTTGCTGGCTTCAATTCTGTCTCCATTACTGCGCCCCCCCCTCCAAATTGCTGGCCTGCTCCAGTTCTCTTCCCCCCACTGAACAGATGTTGTCTTCTTCCCCACCACCTCTCCTCATTGTCAGCATCATTTCAGACAGTGGCAGCAGCAGCAATCATTACTGCTACTATTTAGCTTGTATATACCTGCAAGCTGCAAAGTGTTGATACTAAATCTGCTTCCTCATGAGGACACAATATCAGAACCATATGATATGCTGCCCAGGCAGCAAGTAAGGAAAGGAGCTAAAGACTTGCAGCAGCCAGCAGAGATGTGGCTGGAAGCAATGAGATGGCAAAAGATGGGAAAAGTGGAACAAGAGGAGAACTCCATGGGGTTGGGGGAAGGGTGGTAAGAGAAGAAAAACAGTGACTAGGAAGGAGAGGGCCATTATCTGGGGGAGTGGGGTGAGTGAAGAGAGAAGATAGCAAGCAGCTAGAAAACAGGGAAGACAGAAGGAGGTCACTGACAGTTGGATGTGACAATAGAGGGAAGCATGGAAGCAGGGATAGAAGGAAACCAGCAGCTGGGAAGTGGGGAACTGCAGGAAAGCATTACATGAAGATGTGTGGGAGGCGGGGGGGGGGGGGGGGGGGGGGGGGGGGGGTTGAAGATGCTTGTGAGCGCAGAAGTGGAAAAAGAGGAGACTAGGGATAGTGAATGGGGAAAGACAAGTGGGGAAAACAGCAGCTGCAAATGGATAGAAAGTAGGGAGAGAGGTGATGGAAAAGAGGCAGTGGTGACGGAGAAGATGGCAAGAGGAAGTTGAAAGTAGGGAGGAGCAGAAATAGAAGATAGATTTATGGGAGAAAGCAGTTTTGAAGGGAAGGTACTCAGAAGAAACAAGAGGAAACAGAGATTGGGGAAGAAAGGAAGGATGATAAAACTGAGGGAACGTAGACAGGGTGAGAGTAAGGAAGAAAAGGAAGGATAGACTGGGGAAGTGGTGGCATACAGAACAAAATAAGGAATATTTCAAAGGGGAGAGATGGACAGAGAAGAGAGAAGAAAGGAAGTGGGAAAAAAGGACTTAAAAATAAAACAGAAAATTGAAATGAGGAAAAAAGAATAAGATTACACACAACATAGGTTAGAAAATGTGTTTTATTTCAGAAATTATTTAAAATGAGAATTTTCAAATTGGCTTCTGATGACTGACCCACGAGAAGATTTGATAGACCGCCTGCAGAGAGCATACAGCATGTACATCTCTGCTTGTTTACGTAGACTATGGTAACTTGGTGATCTATCTGCATCAAGATTCTCTTTCCTGAAAGAAGGTGAGAGAAAGCCCTTAGATAATTGCTGAAAAGTGGGAGAAGCTTAGACACTGAGGAGTGGAAGGGGCATTTTTGAAGGGAAAACACTGTCATCAGGAGGGGCCAGGTGGTCCCCTGCTACAGCTGATAGTAATTGAAAGGTGGCTTGATGTTCTTTAATCAAAGCCTGCATTCAGCAAACAAGAAAGGTGACCGTGAAAGTTTGTGTCTGTGATGAAGACTTGAGTGCTTGTCCCCTGTGCAAGGCATATCTACAAGATGATCAAGCACATCCTCTCAGAGGACACTTGCTAGGAGCTATGTGAGTCATTGGGCTCGTATAGAAGCAGCCCATGTCATGACTGCAGTATCAAAAGTTTTGTAAGTGAAATAGATAAGGGACTTCTCACATTTCTCCACTGCTCCATGGAAGTCCACCTGCTCTGGATCTGTTGAATCTGCCAAACGCTTCAGCTTTTTCATATATTTGTGTAGATACTGCACCGTGCACAGCAGGTGAACTGTGTTCTAGACACAACAACACTGACCCCTGCAAAAAGCAAGCGTTGTTTACCTGTAACAGGTGTTCTCACAGGACAACAGGATGTTAGTCCTCACATATGGGTGACATCACAGGATGGAGCCCAATCACGGAAAACTTCTGACAAAGTTTCCAGAACTTTGACTGGCCCCTACTGGGCATGTCCAGCACGGCACTAACCCTGCAGCCAGCAGAGGTCCCCCTTCAGTCTTATTTAAAAGCTACAGGCAGTGCCAAAAAATAAAATAATAAAACGTTACGAACCCAACACTGCGGGGCGGCGGGCGGGTTTCGTGAGGACTAACATCCTGCTGTCCTGTGAGAACACCTGTTACAGGTAAGCAACATTTGCTTTCTCACAGGACAAGCAGGATGGTAGTCCTCACAGACGGGTGAGTACCGAGCTGAGGATGTCCGAACATGCACCAAATATACCCAACGGCGTGCAACAGGCCCAACAACTAAGGTGGAATTTGGTAGAGGGCATCCTGAACCCCACCGGGCAGGCAGAAGGGTGTTGGTACGTCACGTTGTAAACAGGTTACGAAGGACAGACTGGCAGAAGATGGAATCTTGTCTTCTGGCTTTGTCCAAGCAATAGTGGGCTGCAAAGGTATGGACAGAACTCCAGGTGGCAGCCCTGCAAATGTCAGGAAGCGGCACCAATCGCAGCTGTGCTACTGAAGTCGCCATGGCCCTCAGAGAGTGTGCTTTAACACGGTCTTGATATGGAATGCCTGCTTGCTGATAGCAAAAGGATATGCAGTCCGCCAACCAGGAGGAGAGAGTCTGCTTACCCACAGGTTGCCCTAATTTATTAAGGTGGAAAGAGACAAATAATTGAGTGCTTTTCCTGTGGGCAACTGTCCGGTCTAGATAAAATGCTAGAGCCCATTACAGTCAAGGGTATGCAGAGCCTGCTCTCCTGGATTGGAATGGGGCCTGGGAAAAAAGGTAGGCAGTATGATGGATTGATTGAGGTGAAAATCCGAAACTACCTTAGGTAAGAATTTAGGGTGAGTGTGGAGTACTGCCCGGTCCTGCAGAAGTTTAGTGTAAGGCGGATAGGTAACTAGGGCCTGTAATTCACTAATTCTGCGAGCTGAAGTGACTGCCAAAAGGAAAATCACTTTCCATGTGAGATATCGAAGTTCACAAGAGTGAAGAGGCTCGAATGATGGTTTCATGAGCCGTCCCAAAACCAGATTAAGGTCCCAAGAAGGGGCCAGAGGACGCAGTGGAGGCTTGAGGTGAAGCAAGCCTTCAAAAAACGTGTTACAAGGGGTTGTACTAATATAGGAACATCCCTGAAACCTTTATGGAAGGTGGCTACTGCACTGACATGCATTCTGATGGAATTTCCTGTCCAATTCGTGATTGGACAGGAAAAGGGGTCAAGGGACTGAGAAGAGCACCATGTCGTGAACCTTTTCCATTTGTAAGAGTAAGCTTTTCTCGTGGAAGGCTTCTGTGAAGCAATCAAGACATGGGAAACTGGTTCATAAATGTTAAGTGGCTGAAGGATTAACCTTTCAACATCCATGCCATCAGGGACAAGGCATGAAGATTGGGATGGCGGTGGCACCCGTCGTCTTGAGTGATCAGAAGCGGGTCCGTCCCTAAGGGAATTGGCCTGCGAATGGAGAGATCCTGTAGTATTGGAAACCACACTTGGCGTGGCCAGTGAGGTGCTATGAGGATCATGGTTCCCTTGTCCTGACGTAACTTCACGAGAGTCTTCAAGAGAAGAGAAAGTGGAGGGAATTCATAGAGCAGACCGGTTGCCCACGAGAGGGAGAATGATTCTCTGGGCTGAGAGTGTTTGCTGCGAATAAGAAAGCGGAAGTTCTCTACTTTGCGGTTTTGAGGAGACGCAAAGAAGTCTATCTGAGGATATCCCCAATGTTGGAAGATGGAGTTTGCTACCGAGGGGTTGAGAGACCACTCGTATGGTTGAAAGATATGACTCAGCTTGTCTGCCAACACATTGTCCACTCCCGGCAAGTAGGTGGCCCTGATGTACATCGAATGGGAGAGAGCTTCCGCCCATATTTATGCAGCTTCCTGACACAGAAGGAAGGAGCCCGTGCCTCCCTGTTTGTTGATGTACCACATGGCCACCTGGTTGTCCATCTGAATCAGGATAACTTGATTTGAGAGGCGATCCTGAAATGCCTGAGAGCATATCTGATTGCTCGAAGCTCCAGGAAATTTATTTGGTGTTTGGTTTTCTCTGAAGACCAAAAGCCTTGTGTCTTCAGATTGGCCACATGGGCTCCCCAACCGAGGTTGGAAGCATCGGTGGTGAGAGTTATTTGAGGGTCTGGAGCCTGAAAGGGCAACCCTTGGAGGAGATTGGTCTGATGCCTCCACCAGGCAAGAGACTGACGGAGTGAGACGGTTACATGGACCATGGTCGACAGGGGCTGAATGCTTTGAGTCCATTGCGACCGTAGAGTCCGCTGCATGACTCTCATGGCCAATCGTGCCATTGGAGTGACTTGCTCTGAGGACGCCAACTGTCCCAGAAGGATGAGAAAGTGACGAGCAGTTACGGATTGCTGAGACTGCAGCTGTTGTGCAAGAGACACGAGAGGGAGTGCTTGCTGTCGAGACAGAAAAGCCTTTGCCTGCAAGGTGTCCAAGTTTGCCCCAATGAATGATAAGGTTTGAGATGGGACTAAGTAGGATTTGTCGTAGTTGATGAGAAATCCTAATGAAATTAGAGTGTGTAAGGTTAGATTGAGGGACGACAGAGCAGCTTGCTGAGTGAGAGCCCTGATTAACCAGTCGTCTAGATAGGAGTAGACGTGAATACCTTGGGTCCTGAGGAAGGCTGCAACTACTACGAGGCATTTTGTGAAGACTTGTGGCGCAGATGCTAGGCCGAATGGAAGCACTCGGAATTGATAGTGCTTGGGGCCTACTAGAAACCTCAGGTATTTGCGATGAGATGGAGTTATCGCAATATGAGTGTATGCGTCCTGGAGATCCAGAGAGCAGAGCCAGTCTCCTCTTAGTAAAAGAGGAAGAAGCGAGCCTAAGGTTACCATCTTGAACTTCTCTCGCTGGTGGTACTTGTTGAGGGCCCGTAGGTCCAGGATAGCAAATGTTGCTTACCTGATGTAACAGGTGTTCTCACAGGACAGCAGGATGTTAGTCCTCACAAATGGGTGACATCGAGGATGGAGCCCACCACGGAAAACTTCTGTCAAAGTTTAAACAGAACTTTGACTGGCCCCTACTGGGCATGCCCAGCAAGGCACTGACCCTGCAGCCAGCAGGGGTCTCCCTTCAGTCTGATTTTCAAAGCTACAGGCAGTGCCTAAAAAGTAAAAAGAAAACGAACCCAACACCGCGGGGTGGCGGGCGGGTTTCGTGAGGACTAACATCCTGCTGTCCTGTGAGAACACCTGTTACATCAGGTAAGCAACATTTGCTTTCTCACAGGACAAGCAGGATGGTTGTCCTCACAAATGGGTGAGTACCGAGCTGAGGATGTCCTGACCTGCACCAAATGTACCCAACGATGTGCAACAGGCACAACAACTGGGGTGGAATTTGGGAAAGGGCATCCGCACCCTACCGGGAAGGTGGAAGGGTGTTGGTACATCATGTTGGAAAAAGGTTACGCAAGACAGATTGGCCGAAGATGGAGTCTTGTCTTCCAGCTTTGTCTAAACAATAATGGGCTGCAAAGGTATGGAGAGAACTCCAGGTTGCAGCCCTGCAGATGTCAGGAAGCGGCACCGATCGAAGGTGTGCTACTGAAGTCGCCATGGCCCTCACAGAGTGTGCTTTGACACGGTCTTGGAAAGGAATGCCAGCTTGCTGATAACAGAAGGAAATGCAGTCCGCCAACCAGGAGGAAAGAGCCTGCTTACCCACAGGTTGTCCTAACTTGTTAGGATGGAAGGAGACAAACAATTGAGTGCTCTTTCTATGAGCAACTGTACGGTCTAGATAAAACGCTAGAGCTCGTTTACAGTCTAGGGTATGCAGAGTCTGTTCCCCAGAGTTGGAGTGGGGCCTGGGAAAAAAGATAGGTAGTATGATGGATTGATTGATATGAAATTCAGAAACTACCTTGGGTAAAAATTTAGGGTGAGTGCGGAGCACCGCCCTGTCCTGCAGGAGTTTAGTGTAAGGCGGATAGGTGACTAAGGCCTGTAACTCACTAACCCTGCGAGCTGAAGTAATAGCCAACAGGAATAATACTTTCCATGTGAGATACTTCAATTCACAGGAGTGCAGAGGTTCGAAAGGTGGTTTCATAAGACGACCAAGAACCAGATTAAGGTCCCAAGATGGGGCCGGAGGACGTAAGGGTGGGTTTAGATGGAGTAAGCCCTTAAGAAAGCGTGTTACTAGGGGTTGTACTGAAATAGGAGTACCCCCAATACCTTTATGGAAGGCGGCTACCGCACTGACATGCATTCTGATAGAAGAGGTTTTAAGACCTGATTCAGAGAGATGCCATAAATAGTCCAAGAATTTGGAGAGTGGACAGGAAAGGGGATCAAGGGACTGAGAAGTGCACCATGATGTGTACCTTTTCCATTTGTATGAGTAAGACTTTCTTGTGGAAGGCTTTCGTGAAGCTATCAGGACCAGAGAAACGGAATCCGAAAGGTTAAATGGTTGAAGGACTAACCTTTCAACATCCATGCCGTCAGGGACAAGGCTTGGAGGTTGGGATGGAGGAGGCATCCGTCGTTTTGAGTGAGCAGATGCGGGTCCATTCCTAGAGGAATGTGCCTGCGGATGGAGAGATCCTGGAGTATTGGAAACCATACTTGGCGTGGCCAGTAAGGTGCTATCAGGATCATGGTTCCTCCGTCCTGGCGTAGCTTCACGAGAGTCTTTGACACAAGAGGAAGTGGAGGGAATGCATAGAGCAGACCGGTTGTCCACTTGAGGGAGAATGCATCTCTCGACCGAGAGTGCTGGCTCCGAATGAGAGAGCAGTAATCGTCCACTTTGTGGTTCTGAGGGGACGCAAAGAGGTCTATGCGGGGAGAACCCCACTTGTGAAACAGAGAGGTCGCTACCAGAGGATCGAGTGACCACTCGTGTGGTTGGAAGACACGGCTCAGGTGGTCTGCCAGTACATTGTCTACTCCCGGCAGGTAAGTGGCCCTGAGGTACATGGAGTGGGAGAGGGCTTCCGCCCAGATCTGCGCAGCTTCCTGACACAGAAGGAAGGAGCCTGTGCCTCCCTGCTTGTTTATGTACCACATGGCCACTTGGTTGTCCGTCTGAATTAAGATTATCTGATGGAATAGATGATCTTTGAAAGTTCGGAGCGCATAGCGGATTGCTCGAAGTTCCAGGAAATTGATCTGGTGTTCGGCTTCCTCTTTGGACCATAACCCTTGGGTTTGGAAGTCGTCCACATGGGCTCCCCAACCGATGTGAGAAGCGTCGGTGGTTAGGATTACTTGCGGATCCGGTGGAAGAAAGGGTAAGCCCTGAAGGAGGTTGACCTGAGTCGTCCACCAGGTTAAGGATAGGCGTAGCGCCTGTGTGACTGTGATAACGGAGGACAGAGGCTGAAAAGCTTGAATCCATTGGTGTCGTAGAGTCCATTGTGTTACTCTCATGGCTAGTCGGGTCATGGGAGTGACTTGAACCGAGGATGCCATGTGTCCTAGGAGAATGAGGAACTGGCGAGCCGTGGCAGTGTGTTGCGACTGGAGCTGGCGAGCTAAGGACATGAGAGTGTGGACTCGTTGAATTGGAAGGTAGGCTTTTGCCTGTAAGGTGTCCAAGTCTGCCCCAATGAAGGATAAGGTCTGAGATGGGACCAAGCAGAATTTCTCATAATTGACAAGAAACCCTAAGGAAAGGAGTGTGTGAATTGTCAATTTTAGGGAGGATTGAGCAAACTGAGGGGTAGAGGCCCTGATGAGCCAATCGTCCAGATAGGGGTAGACGTGGACACCTTCCTTCCTGAGAAATGCTGCTACTACTACGAGACACTTGGTAAAGACTCGTGGAGCAGATGCCAGACCGAAAGGTAGTACCCGGTATTGATAATGGTCGTGGCCTATCAGAAAACGCAGATATTTGCGATGAGATTGTGTTATCGCAATGTGGGTATAAGCGTCCTTGAGGTCGAGAGAGCACAGCCAATCCCCCTTTTGCAACAGAGGGAGCAAGGCGCCCAGGGTTACCATCTTGAACTTTTCTTTTTGCAGATACTTGTTGAGGGCCCGAAGGTCCAGAATTGGACGAAGCCCCCCTGATTTCTTTGGTATTAGGAAGTATCTGGAGTAGAATCCTTTCCCTTGTTGACAAGGAGGGACGGGTTCTATAGCATTTGATTGTAGAAGAAGGAATACTTCTTGTTGTAATTGAGTCAAATGGCTGGTTAGACTCCATGCCTGAAGGGGCGGGGAGTCTGGCGGAAGTGTTATAAAGTTGAGGTGGTAACCCTGTGCGATAATTGCTAGCACCCACTGATCTGAGGTGATCTGTTTCCAACGGTGTAAGAAGTGGTACAGACGACCTCCCACAGGGATGTGTGGAAGAGGGAGTTGGCTTGTGCTCAATACAGGGAAGTCAAAGGCCCGCCGCAGGCCCAGGAGGTGGGGCTACAGTAGGCCTTTGCTTTCGCGGCTGACGAGGCTGAGGCCTGTTAGAGGACCGTGCAGGACGAGCCCTAGTTGACGGAGGGTAGTAGCGACGTGGTCGAAAGAACGACTTCTTAGAGTCCTTCTTTTGCGGTTGCTTGGAGGTCACCTCAGGTGGGATAGACGAGAGTTGTTTCAACGTCTCATGGTGGTCTTTTAACTCTGCCACAATCTGTTGAATTTGTTCTCCAAACAAATTGTCGCCTAAGCAGGGTAAATCAGCAAGACGATCTTGGACCTCTGGGCGAAGGTTGGATGACTTTAACCAAGCCCAACGTCTGGCTGAGATGGCTGTGGCTGAAACCTTCGTGGAAGCATCGAATATATCGTAGGCAGTCCTAATCTCGTGCTTCCCTGCCTCAAATCCCTTGTGAAGAAGGGCTTGAAGTTGCGGTTGGTACTGGTCCGGCAACGTGTCAGCATAGTCTTGCATCTGCTTAAGGATAGCTCTGTTGTATTGAGTCATATAGAGCTGATATGAAGCTATGCGTGAAATCAACATAGCTCCATGGTACACTTTCCGTCCCACACTATCCAGGAACTTGTTGTCCCTGGTAGGTGGGGTAGAAGAGTGTGGCTTAAGACGCTTGGCCTTCTTCTGCGCAGACTCAACTACAACAGAGCGATGATCCAGTTGAGGCTTTTGGAAACCTGGTGCTGACTGGACAAGGTATGTGGAGTCAGCTTTCTTATTAACTGGAGACACCGATGAAGGAGATTCCCAGTTTTTCTTGAGCAGATCCAAAAACACCTGGTGTATAGGGATGGAAGCGATGATTTTTGGAGCATCCAGAAATTGAAGTAGTTCCATCATCTGGTGTCTATCATCGGCTTCAGATTGTAACTGAAAAGGTACAACTTCTGACATCTCTTTTACAAAATTAATGAAAGAGAGATCCTCAGGAGGAGATCTTTTTCTACTCTCTGTAGGAGATGGCGGCGAAGGTAAATCCGTGTCAGAAGATGTATCATCATCATCACCCCAGGTATCGTAGGGATCATGTGGGGCTTGTAGTCCTGATGGACCTGGCTGAGGTTCTGAGGGCATCGATGGAAACCGAGGTGGAATCGGTGCCGTAGGTGGAATCAGAAATGGCATCGATGGCTTCGGTGCTGCCGATGGAATCGGTACCTGGCGCGGAATCGATGGAGCCGAAGGATATATCGGTGGAGATATGCCAGGAGGTACCGATGGAACCACCCCGGAAGGGGGAATCCGAAACGGTGTTTCTCCTGCCGATGAGAATCCAGTCGGAGACGGTGGTGTTGTCGATGGCACTGGAATCACCGATGGAAGGGCCGTCATGAGCGCCTCCATACGGCTGAGTAGCGGTGCTAACGCTTGTATCAACGGCTCGGTGGTCGGTTCCCTCCTCGGTGGCGAAGCCGGTGCCGGTGTCGGTCCTGGGGGCGGCACTGGAACCGGTGCCGGAGACGGTGCCGATGGAGGTTGTAATTTCTTCATCGCTTTCTCGATGGCCTCCTGGACCAGCCGGTCCAGTTCTGCCCGGAGACCAGGGGTAACTATACCCGGCTCAACGGGAGAGGGAGGCTGAGGCAGGGCCGGAAGGACCACCTTAACCGGTGGGATCACGGCCCCCGCACCCCGGGAGGGTGAGGGTTTCCTCGATGCCGGCGAACGAGACGTGGAGGGTGTCCGGTCTGTTCGCGGCTTCTTTGTCGGTGGCTCGGCTTGAACAGAGGTCGATGGCTGTGGATCCTCGACAGGCCGAGACTTGTGCCGTCGATGGCGATGCTTTTCTTTCCGATCCCCTCGCCCATCCGGGGAAGGGACGGGAGTCGACGGCCGAGAAGCGATCGATGGCGGACGGTCACCGGAGGGTTGGCGATGATGGTACAACTTCGACGGTGCCGGTTCCGATGACGTCGATGCTATCGATGGCGTTGGGGTGGGTGCATGGAAGAGGAGCCCCATCTTCTCCATCCTGGCTTTGCGACCCTTGGGTGTCATTAAGGCACATTTGGTGCAAGTCAGGACATCATGCTCACTACCCAAACACATTACACAAACCCTGTGGGGGTCTGTGATGGACATAGTCCGGGTACAATCCGGACAACGGCGGAACCCCGTTGCCATGGCTTGAAGCCAAAATTTAGGCTGGGGATCGGTAAGTGCCAACAGGCCTCAAGGGCCAAAATCGACGGTAGTCGATGGAAAAAGGCAAAAAACTTACCGGGTTCCGAAAGATGACTAAAAAATTTGTCGAAGGGAGACCCCTGAGGGGCAAATTTTCTTAGGAAATTAATTTCCAAATTCCTGTCAGGAACGTGGTTAGAGAGCTCCTTTCACCGCGTGGCAACTGCTGCGCGGAAAAAAGAAGACTGAAGGGAGACCCCTGCTGGCTGCAGGGTCAGTGCCTTGCTGGGCATGCCCAGTAGGGGCCAGTCAAAGTTCTGTTTAAACTTTGACAGAAGTTTTCCGTGGTGGGCTCCATCCTCGATGTCACCCATTTGAGAGGACAACCATCCTGCTTGTCCTGTGAGAAAGGACGAACGCCTCCCGATTTTTTGGGGATTAGGAAGTACCGGGTATAGAACCCTAGGCCGTGCTGAGAGTAGGGTACGGGTTCTATTGCCTTGGATTGGAGAAGGAGGGAGACCTCTTGATCCAGAAGGATGGAGTGATCGGATATTCTCCACATCAGTAAAGGTGGAGAGTCTGGTGGTACGGAGAGAAAGTTCAGATGGTAACCCTGAGCAATTATCGCCAGTACCCAATGGTCTGAGGTGATTGAGTGCGCTATGTTGTGGAAGTGGCACAATCATCCTTCCACTGGTATGTGAGGCAGTGGAATCTGGCTGCTGCTCTCTAGGTGGAAGTCAAAAACCTGAAGCAGGCCCTGGCTGAGGAGCTGCTAGCGGTTTTTGTTTACGTGTTTGAAGAGACTGTGCTTTTTGAAAAGGTCTTGTGGCACGGGATCTGGTTGGTGGCGGGTAGGACTTCTTCGGGCGGAAGAATGACATTTTAGAGAGCTTTCTGAAGGGCTGTTTAGAAGAATAGTCAGAAGGCATCAGAAAGAGCTGTCTTAGGGTCTCATGATGGTCCTTAAGTTTCGCCACCGTACGCTGAATCTGTTCGCCAAACAGATTGTCCCCCACACAGGCAGGTCAGATAGCCTGTCTTGTACTTCAGGGCGAAGGTCGGAAGACTTGAGCCAGGCCCATCTTCTTGACGAAATGGCGGCTGCAGATACTCTAGTGGCGGTGTCAAAGATATCATAGGATGATCTGATCTCATGCTTGCCTGCCTCGAAACCCTTGTTTACTAGGGTTTGAAGCTGATCTTGGAATTGTTGAGGCAGGGTATCTGAGAAGTCTTGTATCTGCTTAAAAATGACCCTATTATATTGGGTCATATAGAGCTGATAGGCGGCAATCCGGGAGATGAGCATTGAGCCTTGGAATACCCAACTCCGACCTCGGGCTCTCTCTTCTTCTCATCAGCCCTTTGCTCCCGTGCGTTTGGCGTCGACCCGCTGGGGGTCCCGGAGCCCAGGAGTAGTACCCGAAGCCAGATTTCGCCTGCCTGCCTACCTTCCTGCGCCAGCCGGCTACGTGGTCTCTTGGCCCGCCCTCTTCACCGCATCATCATTCGGGGCCGGAGGGGACTTTAAATCCGGCTCCGACCTCGGGCTCTCTCTTCTCCTCGGCCCTCCGCTCCCGCGCGCTCGACGTCGACCCATTGGGGTCCCGGAACCCAGGAGCCGTACCCGAAGCCGAATTTCGCCTGCCTACCTTCCTGCGCCAGTCGGCCATATGGTCTCTTGACCCACCCTCTTCACCGCATCATCATTCGGGGCCGGAGGGGACTTTAAATCCTGGCTCCGACCTTGGGCGTCGCGCGCCGAAGTTGCGCGACTAAGGGGGCCTGCCCCTTAGTGCGCCCCTTCGTGCGCCCATGCGGATTCCTTCTTCAGAAGCCTTGTAGGCCACCTTGCCTCTCCGACGGTCGACCTCCTGCCCTCGACCCTTCTCTGAACATCGCTCTCAACCCCGATCCATCGGAGTCCTATCTACCTGCCTCTGCCCACAGCTTGTTCTGTAGCTTTCTTACAACAAGTAACACTCCAATAGTCACCACTGTCTGAAAGTCCTTCACACTATGTCGTATTATTTACAAGTATTAATTACAAATTTGATGCCTAGTTTTAGTTAGCCTGATAGTGCTAGTATGTCATATTAATTACATGTATCAATTACTACTTTGACGCTTAGTTTTAGTTAGCCCTGTTATCTGCTATCCTAGTTAACTCTGCTATCTGCCTATTCAGCTACAGTAGTTAACTCTGCTATCTGCCTATTCAGCTACAGTATTCTCACCTATTGTTTTCTCTGTCACCTGTAGTTTAATTAACTCTGTTACTCACATATTCAATCATTGCTCCGCATCCCTCGTGGATTTCCTGCACCCCTCCCCACCCCTTACTTTCAGCCCCATCTTACTGAAATGTGTCTGACTATACCCATCTTGCACCACCCCTCCCTGCGCAAAACTCACCCAGCACATCCTCGTCCCGCCATCTCTCACAAATCCTTAGTGCCCATTATGATTTCACCCATCACCCAATTTCTAGGCCTGGCCACGCTAGCCATCTCCTTATTCAATGTGCAATCCATCCTGAAAAAAGCTCCCATCACTGAGTCCTGGCTAAAGGATTCAGACCATGTCTTCATTAACCAGCTCCCCCTTCAGACATGACATTTTCTCCATCCCGAGACCCAAAAAAAGAGGTGGAGGGTTACTCCTGGCAGCCAGAAAACACCTCAACCTTAAACTCCAAATTATCTCCCCCCCCCCCCCCAGATTAGAAATTGGGCTATTCAAATCTAACAAACTGCAGGTCTGCCTCATCTATGCCCCCCCAGGCCTACTCGAATGTGACCCTCCCCCATCATCGAATATATCACAGACAACCTTAAGCCAGATACCCCTGCAGTCAATCTCGGAGACTTCAATCTCCATGTGGACGTCCACCCTGCCACTCCTGCATGTGAAATCCTTCGACACCCTCAAGGCCTTGGGATTCATGCAGCTCATCTCCATGCCAACACATAATGCCGGTCATACCCTTGACCTCCTCTTCGTTAACTCCCATATCACAGCTCCTAACACCCCTGTAGCCACTACCATCTCCTGGTCCGACCACTTCCTCATTAACGCCCATCTCACCACTAATACCTCTCCTCCAGCTGCACAAGCACATAGTAGAACAATCTCTTTCCGTAAACCCTGTTCTTTAGAGGATCTTACACTAGCTTTTAACAAGGTAGTCAAGAACCTTGACCTCACCAACCCAGATGCTGCCCTTTACTCCTGAAATTCCATTACCACCACTGTGGCCGATGAAATCTGCCCCTTAGTCCATAAAGAAATACCCCTCTCACGAACAGATAGAAAACCATGGTACACTCCTTAACTAAAAAAGATAAAACAGGACCTCAGATCCAAAGAACGTACCTGGCGTAGACAACCCTCCCCCACACACAAAGCAGCTAACAAATTCACACTGCACTCTTATCGACAAGCCACTCTCCAAGGCAAACGAGATTTCTACTCAGCCAAAATTCATGATTATCAATTCAATGCAAATGCCCTATTCTCCTATGTTGCAGATCTCACAAAGTCCACCCCACCCACTTCCTGCGAAGAAAACGCCAAAGATAAATGCGAGGAATTTGCAAAGTACTTCCAGAACAAAATCGCCAACCTTCTCCTTCGCTTCCCCACCAAGCCTTTCCCCACCTCTCCGTCTCCACCAAACCATCCCCCACCTCTCCGCTCCCAAACAACAATGGAAGCAATATTAGGCCCCTCGACCTTACAACAACTCTGGAGGTTGAATCCATCTTGAAAAAGATGAAACCAGACAATCATGTCTCAGACACAATCCCCTCGAAATCCCTCCTCTCTATCCCCACTGCCATTGCAAAACCCATAGCTTATATAATTAATTGCTCCCTCACATTTGGTGAAGTCCCAGACTCTCTTAAACTTGCTGTTGTCAAGCCCCTCCTAAAAAAACCCACCCTTGACCCCACTGACCCTACAAACTACCGGCCTATCTCCAATCTGCCCTTCATCTCCAAAATCCTTGAAAAAGAAAATTATTCCTTACCTGCTAATTTTCGTTCCTGTAGTACCATGGATCAGTCCAGACGGTGGGTTATGTCCCCCGTCCAGCAGATGGAGTCAGAACAGAGCTCGAGGGCACCGCCTCCTATACCAGCGCACCCTCTGCTGGAGCTCAGTATCATGAATAACAAAGCCCAAAAGAGCAAAACAAAACAATTTGGATCAAAAAACCTGACCGAAGTCAATAACAAGAACAAGAAATAGGCACGAACCCAAAACGAGGTCGCCCCAGTTAACTTGTGAGGAGCTGTACAACTCTGATAGAGAACCAGAGAAGAAGAGAGACAGAAGACGCATAAGATTCCGAGCAGGAGCGGACAAACCCAGAGTGGTGGGCGTCTGGACTGATCCATGGTACTACAGGAACGAAAATTAGCAGGTAAGGAATAATTTTCTTTTCCCTGTACGTACCAGGATCAGTCCAGACGGTGGGATGTACCCAAGCTTCCCTAAACCGGGTGGGCCCTTGAGAGCCCTGCTCGGAGAACCTGATCGCCAAAAAGCGCAGGATCCGAAGGCGGCAGGTGTAGCCGATAATGCCGAGCAAAGGTATGCAACGACTTCCATGTCGCTGCCCGGCAGATTTCCTGTGGAGAGACGGACCGGGACTCCGCCCAAGAAGCAGCCTGCGAGCGCGTAGAATGAGCCCTGACGCCCGCAGGAGGAGTACGCCCCGCTCCGATATAAGATGCCGAGATGGCATCCTTGATCCAGCGGGCAATCGTTGTCTTCGATGCGGAGGAGCCCTTCTTAGGTCCCGACCAGAGCACAAAAAGATGATCGGAGATCCGGAAATCATTGGTAGCCTCCAGATAATGGAGCAGAACACGCTTGACGTCCAAAAGACGAAGGGACCTCTCTTCCCCTGGAGGAAACGCCGGCAGTTCCACCGTCTGGTTCAAATGGAAGGAGGAGACCACCTTCGGCAGGAAAGATGGTACGGTACGTAGAGAAACTCCGGCCTCCGAAAGGCGGAGGTATGGTTCCCTGCAGGAGAGGGCCTGCAGCTCAGAGATGCGACGGGCAGAAGAGATCGCGACCAGAAACACCGTCTTCATAGTGAGGTCCTTGAGGGAAGCATCCTGTAGTGGCTCGAAAGGGGCACCCACCAGGGCCCGGAGAACCAAATTAAGGTTCCACGACGGACAGGGATCCCGAACCGGAGGCCGGAGATGCTTAGCACCCTTCAGGAAACGAGCGATATCCGCTTGGAGAAGCAGAGAAACCGGTGTCTGTACCAGAACATTCAGGGCCGCCACTTGTACTCGAAGAGAATTGTATGCTAGGCCCTTATCCAATCCGTCCTGCAAAAATTGAAGGATCAGAGGAACCGTTGCTTCCGTCGGCCGGATCCCCTGACCGACACACCAGGACTCGAAGACCTTCCACACTCGCACGTAGGCAACAGAGGTCGAGGGCTTACGAGCCCTAAGCATCGTAGAGATCACCGCTTCCGGATAGCCTCGGCGTCGGAGGCGGCGCCGTTCAAAAGCCAGGCCGCTAGACAAAAGAGTGCCGCCTGCTCGAAAAATACCGGACCCTGGTGTAGGAGCCGTGGAAGATGACTCAGACGGAATGGACCGTCCACCGCCATGTGAACCAGATCCGCAAACCAAGGCCGCCGCGGCCATTCCGGAGCCACGAGAATCACAGGACCGTGGTGGTTTTCGATGCGTCGAAGAATCTTGCCCACCAAGGGCCAGGGAGGAAACACATATAGGAGCTGGCCTGCCGGCCACGGCAACGCTAGGGCATCCACCCCCTCTGCGCCGCGCTCCCGTCTGTGACTGAAGAAGCGCGGGGCCTTGGCGTTGAGGGCTGTGGCCATCAAGTCCAACCGTGGCGGTCCCCAGCGCCGAACCAGGAGGTCCATCGCCTCGGCGGAGAGAGACCATTCGCCGGGGTCCAAGCACTGTCGACTTAGGTAATCTGCCTGAATGTTGTCCACCACGGCGATGTGGGAGGCCGCGAGACGAACGAGATGGAGTTCCGCCCATTCCATCAGGAGCGTGGTTTCCGCGGAGACCTGCTCGCTTCGCGTTCCGCCCTGACGATTGATGTAAGCCACTGTGGTTGCGTTGTCCGAGAGAATTCGTACTTCCCTGTCCCGAACCAGTGGTAGGAACCGTTGAAGTGCTAAGCGCACCGCCCTGGTCTCCAGACGATTGATTGGCCACTTCGCCTCCTCCGGGGACCACATCCCCTGTGTGGCGCTCCGGCCGCAGACTGCGCCCCAACCCACGAGGCTGGCGTCGGTTGTCACCACCACCCAAGTGGGAACGGCGAGCGAGATGCCGCGGGCCAAGTGAGCCGGAACTAACCACCACTTCAGACTGTCCCGAGCCGACTGAGGGAGAGGCAGAATCACCTGATACTCCTGCGACACCGGTTTCCAGCGAGACAGAAGGGACGCCTGCAGAGGTCGCAGGTGAGCAAAAGCCCAGGGCACCATGTCGATGGTGGAAGCCATCACTCCCAGAAGCTGCAGATAATTCCACGCTGTGGGTTCCGACAGGGCCGCGAAGCGGTGGATGTGCTCCCTCAAAGAGATAGCCTTGTCCGGACGCAGGAAGACCATGCCTAGCTGTGTGTCGAAGGTTGCTCCCAGAAAGTCCAGGCGTTGCGATGGAACGAGAGAACTCTTGGGGAGGTTCACGACCCAACCCAGGGAGCGAAGCACTTCCAAGACTCTGGCCACCGAGTCCTGTCCATGAGAGAAAGACTTTGCCCGTACCAGCCAGTCGTCCAGGTAAGGGTGCACTAGTATACCCTCCTTCCGGAGGGCCGCCGCCACTACCACCATGATCTTGGTGAACGTCCGCGGGGCCGTTGCGAGCCCAAAGGGTAGTGCCCGAAACTGGAAGTGTTGACCCAGAATTTTGAAGCGTAGGTAACGCCTGTGGTCCGGATGTATAGGGATGTGCAGGTACGCCTCCGTCAAATCCAGGGACGCCAGAAACTCGCCCTGGTGGACTGCGGCAATCACTGATCGCAGAGTCTCCAAGAAGCAAAGCAAGCTGCAGGAGGAGACAGAAACAGACAAGCACGCCTCCTCAAAATTACTGACAGGCAAAAAACTTTTTTTTTTTTTTTTTTTTTCAATAGCTTGATCCAAATTGTTAAAGACAAAAGAAAATGACAGGAGAGACTCAAAGTAATGAAAATAAACTCAAACCCTGTCACACTGGGGAAGCACTGTTTCCCCAACCCACATCTGCTGGAGTTAGAAAGATACTGAGCTCCAGCAGAGGGTGCGCTGGTATAGGAGGCGGTGCCCTCGAGCTCTGTTCTGACTCCATCTGCTGGACGGGGGACATAACCCACCGTCTGGACTGATCCTGGTACGTACAGGGAAAGGTAGTTAACATGCAACTCACTGACTTCCTCGAAGACCATTGTATCCTACACCCATCACAATTTGGCTTCCGTAAAGGTCGCAATACTGAAAATCTCTTATTAGCAATTACAGACACCATCCTCCTAGGCATGGACCAAGGTAAATCGTATCTACTTGCCCTCCTTGACATCTCGGCAGCTTTTGATACTGTCAACCACCAAATCCTCTCTCACGCCTGGCAGAGATAGGTATCTCCGACACAGCTCTTCATGGTTCTCCTCCTATCTCACCCACAGAGAATACTTAGTAAAAATTGATGTCTGAATCCTCGCACATTCCCCTCACATAAGGTGTCCCCCAAGGATCCTCCCTATCCTCCTCGCTATTCAATATTTATCTTCTGCCACTCTGCAACCTACTCTCTGACCTAGGACTAAAATTTTTCCTTATGCTGACGATGTATAAATCCTCATCCCTATTCAAAAAACATTCAAGGAATCCCTTCATTTCTGGGAATCCTGCCTCGTTTCTATCAACTCCCTATTATCCAACCTCCACCTTGCACTAAATGCATCAAAAACTGAAATCCTTATCTCTAATCAACCTGAACATGCAATACATCCCACCTCTCATAATTCTGCCTTAGTTCTGACCCCATTGCACTTTGTAAGAGACCTAGGTATGTCACTAGACCCACACCTATATTTCAAACCACACATAAAGTCTCTTCTAAAGGGGGGCTTTTATAAACTCCACGTCCTTAAAAAACTTAAGCCCCTCTTACACACCCAGGATTTCTGCATGGTTCTGCAGATGACCATCCTATCTAAACTGGACTACTGCAACTCCCTACTCTAAGGCCTCCCGACATCCACCATTAAACCCCTACAAATACTGCAAAATGCCATGGTGAGAATCATAACCAACACCCGTAAAAGGGACCACATCATCCCCATCCTAAAGGATTTGCACTGGCTACCCATCCCTTTCCGCATTCAATACAAAACCCTTACCATCCTACATAATGCGCTTTACAAGGACAATCTCTCCTGGCTCGAGGAAATGCCACGCTTCCGTTCCTCTAGCCGCCCCACCAGAACCTCCCTTGCGGGCACCCTCCACACACCATCCCTCAAAACTGCACACCTTTCCCTCACTAGAAATAGACCCTTCTCCATTGCTGGTCCGATCCTCTGGAACTCCCTTCCCACGGACCTCCGTCTTGAACCGTCATTACGCAACTTCAAAAAAGGTATCAAGACATGGCTCTTCAGGCAAGCCTACCCGGATGCTAACCAAACCTACAGGTCAATACAGTAAAGTGCGGCCGCGGTTACCCTGTTTCTAACCCACCTTTTACTCACAATTTGGCCGCGTTAGCCCAACCCGCGATCCACTATCCCCTTTAACCCATTCTTACCGCCTCTTTAAATCAACAAGTAACCTCTTCCGCCCGCGGCATGTATATGAGATGCAAACGATCGGATTAGCTATTCCCCCCCATTCAGTAACGCGCGCCCCGACTATCGCCTTTTTAACCTGCAGTTTAGCCGCGCGTTTAACCTGCTAACTTACCACCTACCCTTACCCCTGCGTTAGAGGGGGGGGGTAAGGGTAGGCGGCAAACTTTCCCCCAGCCCTTGCTCACCTGCCCTGTGAGCGAAAAAGGGACAGCCCAGTCCTCTCTACCCTCCTCACGAAGCAACGAAAGTGAAAAAGGAGCAAAAAAGGAGAAAAGGAGAAAAGCGACATGTGAGTGTAACTTACTCTTGCAGCCCTCCTCCGGAGACGTACTGCGGCTCCCCTGCCTCCCGGGGGCTGCCCCCTGCCTCCCGGGGACAGCCGGCAGCGAAAAGACAGCATGGGCCCTCTGACACGATCGCTCCAGCTGCGGCCACTTCTCCTGCGTGTATTCAGCCCGTGCGTGCAATTTGGCGCTCAAGGCGTGACGTCACATGTAGTGGCATCACGCCTTGAGTGGCCAAATTGCACACACGGGCTGAATGCACACAGGAGAAGTGGCCGCAGCTGGAGCGATCGTGTCAGAGGGCCCATGCAGGCATCCATCTTCGCCGGCGGGGCCTCTTTCGCCACCGGCTGCCCCCGGGAGGCAGGGGAGCCGCGGTGCGTCTCCGGAGAAGGGCTGCAAGAGTAAGTTACACTCACATGTCGCTTTTCTCTTTTCTCCTTTTTCGCTCCTTTTTCACTTTTGTTGCTTCGGGAGGAGGGTAGAGAGGACTGGCAATCCCGAGCGTAGGAGAACCGAGCGTAGGAGAACCGTCCACTTCCTGGTACCTGTCATGTCAAATGTCATTTGACATGACAGGTACCAGCGCACCCAGGTTACTGTATAGGCGCTGTATAGCGCTCTATACAGTAAAATGGATTGCGCGGGCCTAACCCTTCTCGGACGCTTCTTGGACACGGCTCGCATTTGCAAGCTATTTAAATACAGTATAGAGCAGTAGGTGAGCCGGACTGTGCGTGCGGCAAATGCGGGTGCCCCCGGCACTAACGCAGCCCTTCCTACCGCTCCTTACTGTATCGGCCCGCTAGACAGTGCCAAGCCTACCCTATGCTAACCTAACCTAGACAGTGCCCCCGCCTGCCCTTTCAGAATTCGCCTGCATTATTTATATGTGTACAGCTAATCCAGTTATTTTATGCATTTCCTCCTATGTTGCGATTTTTTAGTAAGTTTTTTGTATTTATTATTATGGTTACTCTCCGCTCTCTCCTCTTAACTTCGTTCCTATTTTTCTCCCTTATTATTTCTCACTCCCGGCCCTCTTTCTACATCCCCTTTCCTGCCTGCTCCCCCTTTCCCGCTCGCTGTACATTGTAATTTTCCTTTCCTGAATTAATTGTAAACTGGCGTGATGTGTGCTACGAATGTCGGTATATTAAAAGTAAATAAATAAATAAATAAATAAATAAATAAATAAATAAAAACTTTTGTTCTTTGCCCGGGGGAAAAGAGGTATGTGGCTTTGATCTCTTTGCTCTTTTTTATGCAGATTCAACAACTACAGATTGGTGATCCAATTTTCTGAAAGCCTGGAGCTGACTGTACCAAATAGGTAGTGTCAGCTTTTCTGTGCGCTGGAGCAATGGAGCCAGGATGCTCCCAGTTCTTCTTGAGGAGATCCAGAAGAACCTGGTGAATAGGTATGGAGGTTATTTCCTTGGGAGTATCTAGGAATTGGAGCAACTCCATCATCTGATGTCTATCATCCTGTTCAGTCTACAATTGGAAGGGAACCAATTCAGACATTTCCTTCACAAAATTTATAAAGGAGAGGTCCTCTGGAGGAGAACGCTTCCTACTTAAAGTGGGTGAAGGTGGTGAAGGTAAATCATCGGTGTCTGGCGAGGAATCATCAGTCCAGATATCATAAGAATCAGCACCTGTCCCGCTAGGAACTAGAGGGGGATGGGGTGGTGGGATACCTGAAGGCCCTGGTCTAGGCTCCAAAGGAATCGGAGGAATTATCGGAGGCACTGATGCAGGCATCGAAGGCACCGGCATCGAGGGCATCGATGGATGGCTCGCTGGCGCCGGACGTATCAGCACCGATGGTTGGATCGGCGGCGAGGGTCGTATCGGTATCGATGGCTGAGGCAGGACTCCGGATGGAGGGATGCGGAACGGTGTTTCTCCTCCCGATGACAGAGTAAGTGGAGAGGGCACCGGAGCCATCGGCGACCCGGGGTCCATCGGTGGAAAAGCAGCAATGAGTGCTTCCAGCATGGATAGCAGCGGTGCCAATGCTGCTGGAATTGGGTCGGTGCTCGGTTCCACAATCAGTACCAGTGTCTGTGCCGGAGGAACCTGGAGCCATTGCATTGCCTTGTCGATGGCCTCCTGAACCATTTGGTCCAGTTCTTCTCGGAGACCTGGAGCAAGCAGCCCCATCTCCAGAACAGAAGAAGGAGGCAGTGGCATAGCCGGAGGGACCACCATTAAAGGCGGAGTTGCGGCTCCCAATCCCCTGTCAGGTGAGGGTTGCCTCGGTGACCCGGTCGCCGAAAAGGTCGGTGCCTTTTCTGGACGGGGTTTTTTCGACGGTGGCTCGGACAATGGCGAGGTCGATGACTTCACTCCCTCGATGGTCCTAGGCTTACGATGTCGATGGCAATGTTTCTCCCTGCGATCCCCTTGGTCCTGAGGGGGAGTAGAAGGTGTCGAAGGCAGAGATGTCGTCGATGCCGGACGGTCACCGGCCTGTGGTCGATACTGGTGCAAAGTTGCCAGTTCCGACGACGTCGATGCAACGGACAGAGTCAGGGTTTCAGCAGGGAAGAGAAGTTCCATCTTCTCCATTCTGGCCTTGCGACCTTTCAGTGTCATTAAGGCACATTTGGTGCAGGTTAGGACATTGTGTGCTCATCCAAGACACATTACATAGACTTTATGAGGGTCTGTGATAGACATGGTGCGAGTACAGTCCGGGCACCGACGGAACCCTGACGCCATGGCCATAGAAAAAATTGAGCCTCGGTACGGTCGACAGCCAGTAGGCTGCGAGGGCCAAACTCAACGGTAATCGACGGAAAACGGGTAAAAACTTACCAGAGTACCACGGCTTGAAAAAAGTTAAAGGAGGGACCCCTGTGGGGTAAATAAACTTTTAGTAATTCCGTGAGGAAAATTCCTGTCAGGAATCTCTGCAGAGCTCCTTTACCGCGAGGCTACTGCTGCGCAGAAAAAAGAAGACTGAAGGGGGACCCCTGCTGGATGCAGGGTTGGTGCCGTGCTGGGCATGTCCAGTAGGGGCCAGTCAAAGTTCTGGAAACTTTGACAGAAGTTTTCCGTGATTGGGCTCCATCCTGTGATGTCACCCATATGTGAGGACTATCATTCTGCTTGTCCTGTGAGAAACCTTTTTTCAAAATGTGGCCAGCACCTTTAGTTCTTCCAAGAAGATGTGTTGGAGTAATCACAAGTGCACTTAGCATGTTTCAATGCTGATTCTACCATTATGGAGTGGTGAAGAAATTGAATAATCCCAAAACCTGAGGAAGCTTGCAACTTATGGGCCACTGTCTGGCATTATATATCAGTGTCTGCCACATCCTTCTCTGGTGGTTCACAGAAGCTTGTAAACCAGGATAGACACAGAATATGCTGGAGGTTGAAGGAACTGAAGAAACCTGAAAACATGTATTCTCAGGTTCTTTTCTTTCCTGACACTGATGGACAGCATCCTTGCCAGCTTATTCAAAAACTTGGAGTAGTAGAGATCCTCCGGATAAGAATACTGAGGTAAGTCAGGTACGGAATCTGAAGGAAGACCCTTAGATTCTTCCTTCTGTCTCAACCATGGGGGAAGAGTAAGCTATGACCCAGAAGAGGGTAAGGGTGACTGAGGAAGAGACATCCACTGTTCTGAAGAGGAAATATCTGGTAAGAACTCAGAATGAACAGAGATCACTTCTTCCCTTTTTGACTCATGAGAAGACTCCCCTTGATGAGGAGAATCCACCATCTTGTGGTGAGGACCTACCCCTACTCTGCAAGCTCTTTTGGAAAGGAATGCACTGATGTGTGATAGGATTTATCCAGGATTTAGTAAGCGAAGAAATTCTTCACTAGCTACAATAGTTAGGACACCATGGCTTAGGAGACCCTCTGCGCTGGAGACATCCTCTTCAGAAACCCATAGTGGCTCATCACTAAGGGCAGTTTGCACAGCCACAAAAGAACTCTGTATTGAAGCAGTTATGCCTGCAGTGTTAGCGGCTGGTTCTGAAGTGAACAGTGTCAGTTGCATCAATACTTCTCTTTGAACAGCACCCTGGTCCATGGACAGTGCTGGCTGCAACTTTCACCACATCTTAACTTCACTGGCAGAACTCCTGGTCTTATGCACTAAAGCGCTCCACTTCTATACAACTGATGAAGCTTTGGCATGCCACACTGAGCAGGACAACTGTGCCTTACAGCACTGGTTCTCAACCTTTCTTCCACTGTGACACACCTGACAGACCATGCTCCTCACATCAGTTATACACTGCTCATTACAATTCATGGCGGAAATAAAACAAAGGCCCAGTATTACTTTTATTGTTAATAATGCACAAGGGAAAGATAAGTACTCTGTCTGAACATAAATTGCATAAATAGTAAACATCCCATACCAAAACAGCAACAATTTCCAGCACTCAAACAGTAACCACCTTACAAGGCAAAACTGAAAATATTACACCAGGCCTTAAAACTCCTCCTATTAGGAAAACAGACCAAGCCAGGCTGCTATAGAGCCCTACAAAGAAACTACACACCAGTAGAATACCTCACCTCAGTCATATGTGCAGACTCTCATCTAACAAAGAATAAAGAGACCATAAAGCACATGCGGGTGTCATGAATCGCTCTGCCCGCGGGTCTCCCCGCGAGCAGGCTCACTGACTCACCCACGCTGTGCTGCTGTCTTCGCCGACACGGCAGGACGCCGCCGTCGGCCTGCCCTCGCGGTCCAGAGGCCGCTCGTGCTTCCTCTGTCTTCCGCAGCCGGAGCTGCGGCCTTCTTCGGGGCCTGGGACCGCCCCCATCACTGCTTCTTCTTCGCGGCGTCCAGGCCGCAGCCCCGGGCTGGAGTAGCGGCAGGAGCCGCCCCCAGGGCCTCCAGCAGCGGCTGGAGCCGCTGCCGACGTTGGAGCCTGCGCCCAGGCTCAGCCCTGCCTCTGTTCACGCCCTGCCGCGATGACGACGGTGCAGGCCGCTGTCCGCGGTCCTGCACAGCTCCTGCTCTTCTCCTAGGCGCGCGGCCGCGTCTTCCTTCTGCCTTTAAAGGGCCAGACACAGGAAGTGTCTGGGCCCCACCTTGATGACTGTTTCCTGCTCAGTCCTATAAAGGGCTGCTCCGTCTGTTGTTCCTGGCCTTGCATCATCGTGAGTCTTCGCTCTGGAGGCTCCGGCCTGCCAGAGTCCATGTAAGGTCTTCCAGTCTTCTAGGAGCTCCTTGTTTCGTTCAGCTGTTCCATGTCAAGTCTTCGGTCTGAGGTCCATGTCCAGGTGTCTTCGTGATCTCCTTTGTCCTGGTGTTCCTGCCTTCCATGATGTTCTCTCCTATACCTCGCCTCGTCTTTGCTCTCAAGCCTTCTGGTACCAGTAGGCCGGGGGTCCCTCAGATGCAGTACTCCTGAGTGGACTAGCCTGCCAGTGGACGGTTGTCCTGTGCTCCTGGGCCGTCATGTCCCAGATGTGTCTTCCTGTGCTGTCCCGCTCCAGTCGTGGTCCGTGACCAGCCTTGGGGCTGTGTAGGGCGCGTAACGGACAGGGTGGTCCGCGACTCAGTCCCGCGGGTGGCCTGAGTAGGGCGCCCTGAGAGACAGTGCCAATGTCCATGCCGCGTGTTGCCTTTGTGGATGTCAAGAGTCTCGTCCCTGGATGCCGTTGCATCAGCCATGTGTCTTCGTCCCTGGATGCCGTTGCATCAGCCATGTGTGTTCGCCATGGATGCCGTTGCATCAGCCATGTGTCTTCGTCTGGATGCCGTCGCATCAGTCATAGTCATGCCTTCATGTCAAGGCCCGTCTGCCCTCAACCTCAGGCCAGGCCTGCTGCTCCATGCTGCTCGCAGCAGGTCCGAAAGGGTCCGGAATGGTCGGAGGACCGTTCACCTTCCATCATCCTTGGATGTTGGCCATGGGAGCTTGCCGGCCTGGCAGAGGGTAGATTGTTCAGCCATGCGGGGCCACCGTCAACCCTTGGCTCGGTCCGGAAGGTCTGGGTCGGGCTGAGGCCCATGGGCACACGAAAAACACCGTTCTCAACAGCGGGTTGACATATGGAGACATGTGGGTTGACATATGGAGCTACTGTTGGATTAGCAGAGGCATGTTGCCTCATGAATCGCTCTATGTGTACTAGTCTTTGCTGCACTGTTTGCCTTTGTATACAATATCCTGTCACTCTGCGTGTCCTTATTAAAAATGATTTTGATTAAAAAAAAAAAAAAAAAGAGACCATAAAGCATAAACAGAAACATGCAGACAAAAACTGAACTGGAAACTGCACAAGCCAGAGAGACTGTATGCAGTTAAAGGAAAAAGAGAAACACTAGTCCTCATAAAATGTAAAATCAATAGTAGTAAAACCATAATAATAAAAAGAACAGATTATTTTGAAACAGCTGATGAATAGAATATCCAATAATAAAAAACATATCAAAAATTTCTAGAGACCAATAAAATATTTCAAAATAGGAGGCACAAAGACCCAATAAAGAAAAATAATAAGGAAAAAAAATGCTTTGCTCTACATAACTAGGAACATTTGATATCCAGGTGCCCTGAAATTCTTTTGAATTAGCAGGAGGAGGGATGGTTTGCTTGTAACTTTCTCCTCTCTCAGTCACACACAAGCTCTCTCTTTCACACTGGCTCTCAATTACCCACATATACACGTGCTTTTTCTCTCTCACTTATATAGGCTCTTAATCACACATTTACATACATGTTGTCTGTCTTTTCACATATACACACACAGGCTTTCAATCGCACACATACATGCTGTCTTTTTCTCTCACACACACTCTCATTCACATGCTTAAACACATGCTCTCTCTCTTTCTCTCACTTACACAGAGGCTCTCAATCACAAGCTCTCTCTCTTTCTCTCACTTACACAGAGGCTCTCAATCACACACTCTCTCACTTACACCGGCTCTCAATCACATAAAGACACACATGCTGTCTCTCAATCATACATACACATGATCTCTCTCAGTCATACACTTACATTCATGCTATCTCTCACACACACAAAGGATCTCTTACACACACAGGCTCTCACACACACACATATGTTAATTGCATATTTTGTAAACCGTTATGATGGCTCTACCGAATAACGGTATATAAAACTCTACAAATAAATAAATAAATAAAATACTCTATTTCACACAAACAGGTTTTCAATCACACGCTTACACATATAGGCTCTCAATCACTTACTTACAAACATGCTATTTCTCTCTCTCTCTCTCACACACACACACACACAGGATCTCAAACACATATGATTGCTCACTCACTCATTATCTCTCTCCCCACCGAACTAGCGGGAGCAGCAGCCTCCTCCATTTCCTGCCTTAGCAGCAGCAGCAGCCCCCTCCACTTCCAGCCCATGCGGCCTCAAGAAAGGAATTCCATCAGTTGCGGGGACTGATGTTGCTCCTCTTGTGCTCCATGCCACGCTACGCCTCTCTTCTTCGGGCCATGCTGCTTGCACTAGCATTGCCCCTTCTTCCCGCACAAGCAGCCGCTGAATTCTCCTTCCAGGCTGCGGTTGGGGGGGGTGGGGGGAGAAGAGACCATGCCGATGTCGCTGCCTCCAGTTCTCTTGCTGCGTTCCGCCTGGGCTATCAACATTTTATGCTCCGGTGGAAGATAAGTTCTTATTTCGCTGGGGCAGGGGGAGCAGCTGGGCCAGCAGGGGACCAGGAAGTGTGATGACACACCTGCGTGTGCTTGGCGACATACTGGTGTGTCACGACACACTGGTTAAGAACCACTGCCTTAGAGTGTGAACTCAGCAGCAAAGAAACAGACAGGCAGCACCCTGGTCAGTCCCTGGGGTCCATGTAAAACAAAGTGACTCAGCACCAAGGGAATCTTCCGTGCCATAAAGCATGAAAAGACCTGCGTCAATAAGGTAAACTCCCAACTTAGTGTTGATGAGATGCCTGTTCTGATGAAGTTCTGTGGTCTTAACAACTTTTTCTTTGGCTCTGAGGGGAGAAGGAGTGGAGGAATAGCTTAACGGTTAACCAGGGAAATCAAGGATCAATCCCACTGTCGCTCCTTCTGACCCTGGGCAAGTCAATTTACCCTCCAGTGCTTCAGGTACAAAAGGCCTGATTTACTAAGGCGTGTCTCCCATTCTGTGTCTATGGGAAAAATGCTTAGTAAATGAGGCCCTTTCTACTACTACTACTTCTAACTACTACACATTTCTAAAGTGCTAATTGATATATGTTGAGTCCCCAGGGGATAAAGAAATACCTACAGTACTTGAATGAAAACAACTTTGAAGTGCCTGAATCAAAATGGGGAAAACGCATCTTGATTCCTTGTGTCAAGAGCCCAAAGATGCGCTCCTAGATGAGTAGTGGCTCCATTGTTCAGCCCCACAACAAGGCTTGGGGCTCCTACCCGCCAGCACCCTTCTTAGGGTTTCCATCTTCCAAGTGCAGAGATGATGCTCCCTAGGGAATCTGACCACAGCAGTAGCAGTTGGAGGCGTCACAGTCTGGACCTAGGCAGTGACAGCGGATGGCATACATATCAAATGCAACCAACAAACCCACACTTACTGTACTCCAGTGTACCGAATCGTTTCTCAACAACTCCAAACCAAAAGAGGTATCACCAGTAAATACTGTCTCATTAATCATGCAAAAAACCAAATATATGTAGGCCCCTTACTAACAGAGTCTGTATTGTGTAACAGATCCTATTTTCGTATAGGGTCACCTTACTTTAATTTAAATCAACGATAGTCCATTTTTTTGAAAATTTTTCATTATAATAAAACCTGAATGTCACACATTCTGAACGAGAGGACACAGATACTCATCTACTCCTTGGTAGTAGTGCACCCGACACAGCTGTGTTTCGGACGGAACCCGACACAGCTGTGTTTCGGACGGAACCCGTCCTGCTTCAGGGAGCGTCATAGGGAAGCCTTGTCGACAAGGCTTCCCTATGACGCTCTCAAAGAAACAGACTTCGAAGGACACCCCCTGAAGCAGGACGGGTTCCGTCCGAAACACAGCTGTGTCGGGTGCACTACTACCAAGGAGTAGATGAGTATCTGTGTCCTCTCGTTCAGAATGTGTGACATTCAGGTTTTATTATAATGAAAAATTTTCAAAAAAATGGACTATCGTTGATTTAAATTAAAGTAAGGTGACCCTATACGAAAATAGGATCTGTTACACAATACAGACTCTGTTAGTAAGGGGCCTACATATATTTGGTTTTTTGCATGATTAATGAGACAGTATTTACTGGTGATACCTCTTTTGGTTTGGAGTTGTTGAGATACATATCAAATGGACATCTAGCACATGCAGATACAGACCTTAAAGCCACTGAGTGTAGGGTTCTGGGCCTGGGATGTCTCCACGCTCATCTGAAACTTCTTTTTATTTCCATAGAACTGAAAAATTCTGTTTGAGGGGCTGCTGAAGCAGTGGCAAGAACATAAAAAAGTAACAAGGTACTAACAAGACCCAAGGTCAAAAGCTGAAAAATAATTAAGAAAGAGAATGGGACACATCCGTGCGGTAACTCAGGCAAAGAAAGACTAAGGGGCTCATGAGGCAGTGCATGCACAGGAACTCCCACACAAGCTCAGTAAAAATTTTAATGAGCTCTGAGAGCTGGGTCTGTATCTATCCCGGACAACGTCATCCCACATATACGAGCTAACTCATGCTTTCTTGTGGACAGAGAAATTGGGGGCTTTGATTATAGTACAAATGGATAAATAAGGACAACTCTAGAACCATTTCTACATAAACATGCATCACGCTCTCCTGATACGTGCCCAGGTCACTCTCCTGGGCGCGCGATTCTCTATGCTAATGAGGGCCCACAGTAATAAGGAGGCGCTAGGGACGCGCCTCCTTATTGGCAGAAGCGGCGGCTGTCAGCGGGTTTGACAGCAGACACTTAATTTTACCGGTGTCGTTTGTCAAACCCACTGACAGCCATGGGTTCGGAAAATGGACGCCGGCAAAATTGAGCGTCCATCTTCCAACCCGCGAGCCGCAGGCTGATTTTTTTTTTGGGGGGGGGGGGGGGCCCTCCGACTTAATATTGCTATGATATTAAAGTCTGAGGGTGTACAGAAAAGAAGTTTTTTCTGCTTTTCTGTACACTTTCCCAGTGCCGGCCAAAATTAATTCCTGCCTTTGGGCAGGCGTTAATTTCTGAGAGTAAAATGTGAGGCTTGGCTGCCCATTTTACTTTCTGTATGGCGTGGGAATAATTAATAGGCTCATCAACATGCATTTGCATGTTGCGGACGCTATTAGTTTTTGGTAGGTTGGACATGCGTCAAAAAGGCACATCCAGACGGGGGCTAACGGTGCACTCAGCTGAGCGTACCGTTCTATATTGGCCTGATAGTGAAGAGCGATCTAAACTACAGCTACACATTGCAAGGTTCCACATTAGGAGTCATCACTCAGGAAAAGGATCTAGGCATCATCATTAATAATATGTTGAAATCTTCTGCTTGTGTGCAGTGGCAGCCAAGAAAGCAAACAGAATGCTAGAAATTATTAGGAAAGTAATGGAGAATAAATCAGAAAATATATTGCCTCTATAATATATTGCCTCTGTATCACTCGAGTACTGTTTACAATTTTCATTACTGTGTCTCAAAAAAAATATAGCAGAATTAGAAAAGGTACAGAGAAGGGCAACCAAAATGATAAAAGGGATAGAATGATTCCCCTATGAGGAAAGGCTAAAGAGGCTAGGGCTATTCATCTTGGACAAGAGACAGCTGAGAGGAGTGGAATGAGTGAATGCAAATTGTAATTTTTGAAAGAGTAAACAAACCAAGAGTAAAGTACATGGAATGAAATTACTAAATAGTATGTTTAAAATAAATTTAAAAAAGTATTTTTGTATTCCATGCAATGTTAAGTTTTGGAATTCATTGTCAGTGGCAGTGATGAAAGTTGTTAGTGTAGCTGGGTTTAAAAAAAGTTTGGACAAGTTCCTAGAAAAGTTCATAAACCATTATTAAAGTGAATTTGGGAAAATCCACTGATTATCCCTGGGATAAGCAGTATGAAATCTATTTAACTTTTGGGATCCTGCCAAGTGCTTGTGACCTGAATTGGCCACTGTTGGGAGGATAATGGACTTTTGCTCTGATCCAGTATGGAAAATCTTATGTTCTTATAATTACTATATACATTGTTTGTGACAAAAGTTCTTCTTAAGACAGCTCAGCAAAGTGAAATCAGGAATAAGAACACTCCAAAATAAATGGAAGCAGCCTCTGTGGATTCCAGCTTTGCACAGAATGCCAGTGTTGGCTAGATTTTATTTCTTTAAATAGCTGGCATTCAAATGTGTATCAGTACTTACAAGTACGGCATTTCTTCCAAACGGAGCAGGTGGAGAGGGACTTAGCTAAGGGGAAAACGCAGCTCGAGGTCTGGAGTGAGCAAGCAGATACCCTGCGGAGAGCCATGTCTCAGGTGTATAATTATCTCAACGGGGACCCCAAGAACAAACCCGCTTTCATGCTGGCCTGGGAACGAGATCTTGCCCGCCCTTTATCAGACGAGACTTGGGATCAGGTCTTCCTTCACACCAAGAGAGGGGCCCCACAATCCCAAATAGCTGAAAACCGCTATAAGATTCTTTTACGCTGGTATTGCACGCCTGCAAAGATACATAAGTATAAAGGCACCTATGACCCGAGGTGTTGGAAGGGGTGCGGAGAGCTAGGCACCTTCTATCACATGTGGTGGACGTGTCCCTACTTGACAAGTTTCTGGGCCTCAGTAATGAACCTAATACGAGAAATCTTGGGGATAGAGGTAGTCCTCTCTCATGAACAAGTTATGCTGAATTTACCCCTTGATGTCTCCCACACCCAAGGTAAACTTATAACCTATATTCTAGCAGCCGCAAAGTGTATAGTAGCACTAGATTGGAAGACTGCTGGTCCTCTATTTATTGGGAAAATATATCCTAGATTGCACACGCTAAGCCTAGTTCATGCTCATCAGAACCCACGCTGACCCGTAATGGGGAGATCCAATCAGAAGGTTTGGCTTCCGTTTCGAACCTGGCAGATCCGGAAGCGGGCAGAAGGGATGAACGTATAGCTTAATTCCACAGTTGTCCAAGGAGTCACCCACTCTTACTTATTTTCAACACGGGGGGGGGGGGGGGGTACACAGGATATTGTATGGTGGTGTTTTCATTGACAATAATTGACTGATAGATCAATGGCTTGTACACGAATCTTGTTTGTTATTTGTATACTTACATGTCTATGTTCTTGTTGAATGTTGCTATACATTTCAATAAAAATGTTAATCAAAAAAAAAAAAAAAATAGCTGGCATTCACAAATGGCTTCTAAACAAAGAAAATACTAGCCGATGGCCCTTTGCCCTTACCATGTGACAGGGTATCCGTGCCATTGGCCGGCCACTGTCAGATGGTAGGAGCACTGGATGGCCGGCACCATCTTTAAAAATGGCGTGGGCATGCGCCATTTTTAAAGATGGTGCCGGCCATCCAGTGCTCCTACCATCTGACAGGGGCCGGCCAATGGTACGGATACCCTGTCACATGGTAAGGGCAAAGGGCCATCGGCGCCATTTTTATTAGCGCAGCCGATGGCCCGAGAGCGGGAGATCGCTCCCCTCGCCCCCACTGGACCACCAGGTAATTTTAAAACGTTTTTTTTGGGGGGGGAGGTTAAGGGGTCAGTTTTAAAGGGTCGGGGTGGGTTGTTTTGTTTTTTTTATCGGGCCATCGGCACCATTTTTATTAGTGGCAGCCGACGGCCCGAGAGTGGGCGATCGGTCCCGGGGCTTCCACTGGACCACCAGGTGATTCTAAAACATTTTGGGGGGGTTTGAGAGGGTGGGGGAAGGTAAGGGATTGGTTTTAAAGGGTCGGGGTGGGTTTAGGGGTTGTTTTGGTGTGCCGGTTTTCCCGCCCTCCCCCCAAATAACTCCCGTTAGTGGACACAAACCCGATTAATGATTTTTCACGATAAATCGGGGGAATTTCTATTATATCGCACTCTTTAACGATTTTTGACAATTTAAAAAATATCGGACGATATTTTAAATCGTCAAAAATGATTCACATCCCTAATTGACATGAATAAATAATTCTGTCAGAAAATTGCACATGCCTTACCTGGGTAAAAGTACCTGCAGGGATCAACAATGCACATACTTTTAGCCAAGTAAGAAGTAGACATTTCCAGAGGTGTGTTTAAGTTGGAGAATAAAAATAATGCATATAGATTACATCCTAGAATCTAAGCACGTTGTTTTCAAGGACAAAAGTACAAACAGAAAAAGCAGGTGCAAACGCTTGTTAGTACCTTTTTCTCTAAAGCAATTTTCTCTTTGAAAATGAGAACAAAACCCGAAGCCAAAAGTATCCATGGACTTTGCATCAATGCAGACAGTTTTGAAAATTGCACCTAATATGCTAACTATGAGCTATTTTGCCTCCATCAAATAAGATTTTCTCATGGACTACCTTTCTGAAGGCCAGTACACATTTTAGTGGAGAATAAGGAAGTACAGTCAAATAAAATTCTGTACACATTAATTCATCTATAACGGGCGGATTTTAAATGCCCTGCTCGCGTAAATCCGCCCGGATTTACGCGAGCAGGGCCCTCGCGTGCCTATTTTGCATAGGTCGCCGGCGCGCACAGAGCCCCGGGACGCGCGTAAGTCCCAGTGTTTTTTTAAGGGGGCATGTCGGGGGCGGGACCGAATGACGTGGCGTTTCGGGGGCGGGATGCAGCGTTTCAGGGCGGGACAGGGGTCGGAAGACAGCGCGCCAGCAGTCCGCTGGCACGCGTAGATTTACGTCTGCTTCTAGCAGGCGTAAATCGAGGGACAAAGGTAAGGGGGGGGGGTTAGATAGGGGAAGGGAGGGGAAGGTGAGGGGAGGGCGAAAGAAAGTTCCCTCCGAGGCCGCTCCGATTTCGAAGCGGCCTCGGAGGGAACGGAGGCAGGCTGTGCGGCTCGGCATGCGCAGACTGCCCAAAATCGGCAGCCTTGCGCGCGCCGATCCAGGATTTTATAAGATACGCTTGGCTATGCGCGTATCTTATAAAATCCAGCGTACTTTTGTTTGCGCCTGCTGCACGAACAAAAGTACGCGATCACGCTCTTTTTTAAAATCTACCCCTAAGTGTTTTAAAAATTTTGCTGCAGATAAAGAGGGCAACTTCAAACTGTGCACAGAAGTCTAAAACCCATGAGTACTATTAACATGCAGTCTGTCAATTTTAAAATACATTCCCTTTGAAAATTGAGCCAGAAAAAGCATGCCCACAGAACTGCACCTGCTATTTGTGTGCCCAAACGTCACCCCAGGAGGCCCCAGCGCTTTGCATGTGAAAGTACACATATATACTTATATACTTTTACAATTTACATCCTATTTCTTCACACTGTTTTTATATACAGAAATGGCTTTAAAAAATGCTCTAAAAAATGTAAAGGGCCTCAGGTCATACAATCTTTTAGGAACAGGATACAGCTTTTTGATGAAATACTAGCAGCAGACATGCAAAAAACACACAAAAATATGTATCTAAACAGCATGAAGCAGCTAACCTTGCTAAAAAAAATTTAAATTTTTCTTGCAGTTTTGTTAAAATGTATTGCCAGTAGAAGATAAATGAGAATAAGTAAAATAGACAATTATTTTATTCTATTTGTCAGCACTAGAAATCATAAACCGTGGTTGGAGGAGTTTTCCTTTTAATTTACCAATGTCAAATATAAGAATTATTTTTATTTTATTGAAATAAACCTACCTAAATATAATATTCCCAGCGCGGTCTGCTTTCCATGCTTTCACAAGTGCAAAATCACCTGTAATTGCCTGTTCCATAACGAAGTGACGGCCACCAAACTCTTTCACCTGCAAGGGACACATTAAAGGGTTGAAATGACCTTCTGATATATTATCAGCCCAAACATAAGAACAAGATACACAGTATTTAAAACCTCTTGACAAACCCACTCAAATGTATGTTCCACAGAAGGGAATATCTTACTAGTTAATAATCGGTCATCCAGAATGCAAAACTTCTGGATACTCACACATTTTAATTGAATGACAATAAATGGACTACTGTCCAATTTTAGAACTTCAGAAAGCGGAAGCACCAATGCCTCCATATTCCTATCACTACACTGCAGTTTCCCTTTTACCAAAATCTGTTAGATAGGAAGTATAATGTGGTTCATGAGTTTAATGCATGTCAGCAGGGGCCCAGCATGACACTATAATCTTGCTTCCAGCCACTACAAGCTGCATGCTCAGAAAATGAGCAATGTGAATAAAGGGAAATACGTTCCTAGTCCTACAGCGCCACCTACTGGGATCTGGCAGGCTTCATAATGAGTAGTATCTTGAATAATGAAAATCAAAACATGAAGGTTGCAATAGCTTTTAAGCATGCAACAAAAGGGATTTGTGTCTCTTAGCAACATCACTGCATCTCATTAGGGGATGGCAGACTCTAGCCTTTGTTTTCAGTTCTAATCACATACAATTGAGCAATTTTGTTTTGTTTTGGTACTGAGAAAACCACCACAAACCCACATAACGCTACTGAATAACTGCTACAAACCAGGTCCAGACTGGCTCAGTCCTGAAAATGCTGGAACTATCTGATCACTCAGAGTCTGAAAGATGAAAAATCCATTTGGGGAGAAGGAGGACAGAACAACTGCAGTATTTGCATCCACAGAGGCAGATGTTATAAACTGCGGGATTTCCTGTGGGGTTTTTTTGCCATTTCGTGTAAATGTTTGCCACCCATGAAATAAGATGGGATCCCCTAAACCCAAGTACAGTCTTACCATGCTCTCAGCTACTTTCAAGCCTTGCTCTGACAGCAATGCTGGAAGTATACACTAACAGCATTGCTATCACACACACACGTATATTATATATACCGGATATATTCACACACACACACACTTAGTAACTATTCTTTTAAATTTCAGAAACAGGTCCTTATTTTCTATAGGACTTTCATTGGGACTTTTCTAAGGCCTTACATGGCTTACCATTTCCAATAAGGATGTTTAAGTACTCTCATTATGCCGTGATAATTAATATTGGTTCCTAACATTTTTTCTTTTGTAATTCTTTTACAAGTTTTGTATAAATTAATACAGATTTCATCTTAATTTTCTGTAAATTTGTATAGTGTTCTCATTTTGTTATTAGTGATACTATTAATTAGTATAACTGCCTCAAACATTTTTTTACTGTATACATATATCTATTTATACACATTAAATATATGCATACCACATTCACACACATATAATCATAACTATTACTACTTAACACTTCTATAACACTATTTGACATGGCGCTGTACAAAAAAACATGTTGTTGCATTTGGCGGTCCACTGGCTCCCCCCGCAAACCACTGCACTTATGTCTCATGCCAGATTTTCTCCCTCGTTTCAGGATACCACCAGACTACCTCTCCTTCTGGCACGGGGGGAGGACGCCACACCATGCCACAGCAGGAAGCCACCAAGGATCCCCGCAGCAGGGCGCCGCCAAAACTGCCAGGTCCTGCTCCTTCTGGGGTGCATGCATGCCCGACATTCTCATTCTTGGGAGGGGCCGTGGGAGGAAAACCCGGCAGGTGCCATATGACATCACTCTCTGGCCTATATAAGGCCACTGCAGACATTCCTCTGGTGCCTCGTCAACAGGTCTCCCTACTGCCTTAGTGGTGTGGGTTGCTTCAGCATTCCTGTCTCTGCATTCTCCGGTTCTTGTGTTCTTCAGTTCCAGTATCCTTGCGCTTCAGTTCCTGTGTCTTCTTTCTCCAGCTCCCACATCTTCAGTTCCATTTCCTCATCTTTTTCTTCATCTCCAACATCCCACGTCCTTGTTCTTCAGTTTTCATGGTCAGTCCTTCAATGTTCGTAGTCTCCTCATCAGCCTGCCTGTTCTGCTCCTTGCCTTCCTGCCCTGCCTATCCAACCCATCTTCCCTTCGAACAGTTTCACGGTATTGACCTCAGCTTGCCTCCTGGACTTCCTTGAATACTGCCTGCCACTGACCACAGCCTGCTCACTAGACATCCTTGAATTGCTTGCCTGCTACTGAACATAGCCTGCTTACTGGACCTCCTTGAATGCCTCCTACCACTGACCTAGCCTGCTTCAAATTCATCAGAGCCATATCTACTCTACCTTCGACAGACCTCCATCCCATCAACAGAGGCCCCCACCTAAGACCTGCTGGCCACGTCACCCAAAGGCTCAACCTGAGGGGAATGTTGGCTAGTATAGCCAAAGCTTCAGTTAGGCCTTCAGTTAGTCCAGATCCACCTACCAACAGTAAAGACCTGCAGAGCTCCTTCCTGCAGGTTGCGTCAACTCAACCTTGGTCCAAGGGTCCACAAATCTAACACATAAAAGAGACAGGGCCTTCTCAATAGAGCTTAAAATCTAATCAAGACAAACATATGGGGCAAAAGAGTCTTTGGGAATTTCATTTATTATGAATATTCTGAATATAGCCAGTTAAGGATAAAGTTATCAGACTACTCTGAGGTATTATCTGGCTAATTTAGCTGAACAACTACTCTGCCCCAGAACTCCTGCACCTGACTTAATTAGTTAAGTTTTCAGCCAGCTATCAAACTTAGCTGCTGGATAAATCAAGGGCAGTCAGTCAAAGTGGCACAAAATTCGAAACCTTGGGTTTGTACCGCTAAGTCCCAACTTAGTCATACAAATCCCTTTGATTTATGAGTCAGACTCACATGAGCAAGATGGAATTTCATAAACATCATGTTTTCATCCTTCTAGTCTGGACTAATGACTTTAAAATGCATATGTAAAGCATTTAATGAACCAATAATTGCTACTGAGATATCAAATGCTGTTACTAAAGTGTCATTTGTCAGAAATGAATTTTAACTTTCTTTTCTGGTGTCTGCATTTATTTTTAATATATTCCCCCTTAATAAAAGTTATATTTTGATATGCTGCCCCTAGATGTCATGTCAGTCAGCAGCTGTATTCTTCTCTATTTTTGTAATGCTATTTTAAGTATTACTTGGAATTTCTTAAAATTCTCTCTCTACTTGGGGTTAACAGGGAAGAAAATGATAGAAAGTCTGTTTCAACTCCCTAAGAAAATCTACTGATAGAATTTCTCAGTGGGAGAAAACTGGAGATTCTCAGCACAGCTATTTGTCTTTGGCAGCCCTGCATTAGTATTCTGAATCTCTAGTCACCAACAGAGGGCCTGAGGACATAAATCCTGATTTGGAGCATTGTGAAAGGATGGTGTGGCTGCTGCATTCCAATCTTTGTCTGATTTTTGGGGGTTTTTTCATTCCCCTTCTCCATCTTGTCCCCCCGTCCCAGTTTTTATCAAAATCCCCACTTTCAGTGCAAATCTTTCAGAGATACAGTATGCATCTTATAGTGCCCACAACCCAACCGTGGATGGCTTTTAGGACAAGCCCATTACCTCAGGATCAGGCCTTCTGAATACAGGTGCCCATCACTCAACCCGCAGGTTCACTCCTGAGAGAGGCTTCCAGTAGTTATGATGATACTGACGACGATGGAGGAGATTGCTCGGGGGACTCCCTATCTCCCCGTGAGTGTGGCACACAATGAGAGTTAATTGAGAAGCATGAGAATGGAGAGTAAATTATCAACTGCTTAGAACTATTGGATTAAGGAACTCAAAAGCATCTCTGTGTTGATCACAAGCTCCACTTCCTCTGGCTGCCAGCATATTACATTTACACACACACACACATTTCAAAACAGTTATTGCTATTTATAAGCTGTCCCTTATAACTGAAACACTTCTTGGCAAGGATAACGTGATTTCTGTGTTGCAGGCAGGTCTGAAACAACTTTATCAGAAGGGAAAGAGGCATCTGACAGTGAATCGTTTATAGAATCAGAGTAAAATAAACACTAAAGACCTGTCCAGGTTGCATTAAAATCAGAATTTAATTCTCCAGCTGCAGCAAACTACAGAATAAAAAAAATGCAAGGGCAAAAAGCATAGAAATATGCAGCATCAAAATAATCTCTTCTAATGAGCAGATATTTTCCATGTTAGTCTTTAGATTTTACTATATTTAATTATTGCCATACTTTATGTACAAAAAAATGAACTGCATCAAGTTTCATGTCTAATGTGGACTCGCCGGAAGGAGTGGAGAGAATGAGACGGGATTTAAGGAAGCTCGAAGACTGGTTGAAGTTATGGCAGTTGAGATTCAATGCCAAGAAGTGCAGAGTCATGCATATGGGCTGTGGAAATCCAAAAGAATTGTATTCGATGGTGAAGGGCTGATGTGCACGGAACAGGAGAGAGACCTGGGGGCCATAGTGTCTAACGATCTGAAGTCAGCGAAATAGTGTGACAAAGCGATAGCTAAAGCCAGAAAAATGCTGGGCTGCATAGAGAGAGGAATTTTGAGTAAGAAAAGGGAAGTAATTATCCCCTTGTACAGGTCCTTGGTGAGGCCTCACTTGGAGTACTGTGCTCAGTTCTGGAGACCGTATCTCCGAAGGGACAGAGACAGGATGGAGGCAGTCCAGAGAAGGGCGACCAAAAAGGTGGAGGGTCTTCATCGAATGACTTATGAGGAGAGACTGAAGAATCTAAATATGTACACCCTGGAGGAAAGGAGGAACAGGGGTGATATGATACAGTCTTTCAGATACTTGAAAGGTTTTAATGATCCAAAGTCAACGACAAACATTTTCCATTGGAAAAAAATCAGAACCAGGGGTCACGATTTAAAACTCCAGGGATGAAGACTCAGAACCAATGTCAGGAAGTATTTCTTCACTGAGAGGGTGGTGAATGCCTGGAACGCCCTTCCGGAGGAAGTGGTGAAGACCAAAACTGTGAAGGATTTCAAAGGGGCGTGGGATAAACACTGTGGATCCATAAAGCCTGGAGGATGGGAATGAATAGAAGAGGTATGGGGGTGGCTTGTGGGAATGATTGCTACTACCTGGTGATTAATACCCTTATTCAATAAACATTCACACGGTTAATGAGACTCCAGCATTGCTCTATGCTTCAACGGCAAGAGGAAATGTGGAAAAGAGGATTTCATTCAGGCAACAACCAACAAGGTAGCACAGTCTGGGTAAACAAATAAGCGTGGGAGGAGCTTGCTTGTTGCGGCGATTACTACCCCGAACCAATTTAAGCCTGTTACTTCACTTGGAAAGCATATCCAGCGCAGCTCACTGCTTCAACAGCAGGGGAATGAAGAAAAGAGGATTTATATTCAGACAACAAAGGACTGAATTGCACAGTTTGGGTAAACAAATAAGCATGGGAGTAGCTTGCTTATTGCGGCGGTTACAAATTAAGCCTGATACTTCACTTTGAATGCATATCCAGCACAGCTCACTGCTTGAAAGGCAGGGGGAATGAAGAAATAGGATTTACATCCAGCCAACATCTAACAAGGCATTGATTTGAGCAGTATGTGTATACATACATCGGAGTAACTTGCTCGATACAACGGTTATTACCCTCAAACATTAAGCCTTATACTTCACTTTGATACAACTCCAACACTGCTCTCTGCATCAATGGCGGGGGTGGAAGGAAATCAGAATCAAAAAGCTACCAATAAGGGCCCTGAACTCAGCAGTCGGAGTAACAGATAAGTACAAGAAAATAAGTGTGAAAGCTTGCTGGGCAGATTGGATGGGCCTATTGGTCTTCTTCTGCCAACATTTCTATGTTTCTATGTTTCTTAGCTGCATAACTAAATGGATAATCATATGACCTTGGGCGAAACATATCTAACAGCACAAACATTTCAGACAGCTTTGGGGATCATTCTTTTAAACAAAGGAAAACTGAGGCACTAATCACAAGGCAGCTTCAACAATGCTCAATCCTTTATGGTGGCATTTTCAAAGGGTATCATCAGAAATAATGGGCTGAGATGGCTAGAATGACTAAATCCACCTCAGATTTTTCAGATGGCTAAACGGTACATTTATTTATTTATTTAACAGTTTTTTATACCGACCTTCATAGTAAATAACCATATCGGATCGGTTTACATTTAACAAGGGTATAACTGGAGTAACAATTCAAGTAAACTAAAGATAACAATAGGTAGGAATAGGTCAAAGTTACAATCAACAGGGAAAGAGAACTTGGAAGCTTGCAACAAGCTGGAAAGAAGATAAGGCAGGAAATAAATATAAAGTGTTACCATAGAGCGTAGGGGTTAAAAGCTTAAAAGGTGCTTTAACCTGGAAGTGTCAGAGTCCATTGTTCGTGAGTATAAATGCCAGACCAGGTTAGAGTGAAGGACAACTAGTGATTGTCTGGTGGATTGGCGAAGGCTTGGTGAAAGAGCCAGGTTTTAAGTCTTTTTCTGAAAGTTAAAAGGCATGGCTCCAATCTGAGATTTGATGGGATGCTATTCCAGATAGATGGGCCTGCTATCGAAAAAGCTCTGTCTTTGGTCGTAGAGAGGCGTGAGGCTTTAGTGGGGGGATATTTCAGAGTGCCTTTGTGAATATCTCTAGTTGGTCTGTTAGAGGAGTGGAGTTTGAATGGGATTTCCAGGTCGAGTTGAAGTTGATGATGGATGGTTTTGTGAATTAAGGTGATTGATTTGTATAGAATTCTGAAATTCACTGGTAACCATTGTAGGTTCCTGAGGATGGGTGAGATGTGTTCGCCGCGGCTGGTACTGGTCAGCAATCTCGCTGCCGCATTTTGTATCATCTGCAGTGGTTTGGTAGTGGATTTGGGGAGGCCTAGGAAAAGGGCACTGCAGTAGTCTATTTTGACGAACAGAAGCGCTTGGAGGACTGTCCTGAAGTCATGGAAGAATAAGAGTGGTTTAAGTCGTTTTAGAACCTGTAGTCTGTAGAAGCAGTCTTTGGAGGTTGTATTGACCATTTTCTTTAGGTTTAGTCGATTGTCTAGAATTACCCCAAGGTCTCTAACCTGCTTTCAGGTAATGAGAGAATTGTGTGGTGATGGTGGGGGAGATATTGTTTTCATTTGAGGAGATGTGGAGAAGCTCTGTCTTAGAGGCGTTGAGTACCAAGTTTAAGCTGTTGAGTAGATTAGTGATGGATAAAAGGCAGTTATTCCAATGGGTGAGCGCTTTTGAGATTGATTCTGTTATGGGGATTAGAATCTGCACGTCGTCTGCGTACAGATAATGAATTAGGTTGAGATCTGTTAACAGTTGGCAGAGGGGGAGGAGGTATATATTAAAGAGGATTGGAGATAAGGAGGATCCTTGTGGTACACCAAGAGTTGATTTTGTTAGGGGTGACTCTTTATTGTTGATTTTGACTTTAAAAGTCCTATTGCTGAGGAAGGACTTGAACCAGTTGTGGGCAGATCCGGAGATGCCGATATCTGCTAGGCGATCCAGCAGGATGGTATGGTTGACGGTGTCAAATGCCGCCGAGATGTCTAACAGGACTATTAAAAAGGAGTGTCCTTTGTCTAACCCCATAATAATATGGTCTGTAAGTGAAATGAGGAGGGTTTCCGTGTTGCGTGATTTGCGGAAACCATATTGCGAAGGGTATAGGATCTTGTGGTCTTCTAGGTATTCAGAAAGCTGGGTGTTTACCAGTTTCTCCGTTAGTTTGGCAACGAATGGGAGGTTAGAGATGGGTCTGAAATTAGCTAGTACATTAGGGTCTAAGTTGTGTTTCTTGAGGAGGGGCTTGAGAGAGGTGGTTTTTAGACTGTCTGGGTAGCTTCCTTGAGTTAGAAGGCTGTTTATGATACTGGTCAGAGGTCCTGAGATCGCGTTTGGGATGAGAAGCAGGAGTCTCGATGGGATATTATCAGCCGGATGGCTAGATGGTTTCTGACTTTTTAGAAGGGATTCAATCTCTTTAGTGGAGATTGATTCGAAACTGTCAAATTTGGGTCTAGTAAGAGAATTGGGATTCTCGCCTAACTTGAGAGGTGTTGTATTTGGAGGAAGGAGGGCGAGGGTATTTAAGATCTTCTGTTGAAAGAATTAAGCGAGCTCATTAGCCTTGGAAAGAGCTTGTTCGTCTGGAATAGGTGGGGGGGTAGATTTAGTGATTTGTGTTACGTAAGCGAATAGGGCCTGGGCATCATACTAGAAATGGTGTATTTTGTTTGCATAGTATTCCTTTTTTTTCTGTAGAATGGCGGTCCTGTAGTGATGTAAGAATCCCTTGTATGTTGAAAGGGTAGATGTGTTAGGGGTTTTGCGCCATCTATTTTCTTTATGGCGTAAGTCCTGTTTCATCTGTTTAAGTTCAGTGCTGAACCAGGGTTGATTTCCCTTTTTTGTTGGGTTGATTGATTTGGAGACTATTGGGCACCATTTGTTTGCGACTGCTTCTGTAATCTTACTGTAATCTTCTGTAATCTTACATTCATACTTACACGTGTGAACTTTTAGCTTAATAAATGAATCCACACATCCTACCCCTCAACCTCCAAGGAAATGAAGTAGACATGAAGTAGAATAGCTTGGATGGATACGTGTCCATCCCTCTTCTATTTCTGTAGCAATCCTAAATACTTAGAGGTCCATATTTAAAACAATTTGTCCAGCTACATTCTGGATTTAGCAGGACAAACCGCATTAATTTCCCCTGATTTATCTGGCTAAGTATTTAGCCAGCTAAAATCTTATCAAGATAAGTTAGGGGTGGTCCAGAGGCAGAGCAAAATTATCCTCCAACCTAAACATGCCCACAGGAATATCTTTTTGTGCTGATAAAAGTGTGCGTGTTACGAAATACTAGTGTTCATTTTGCCACTAAGCAGAAGTACATTTCAAATAACTGGATCTACCCACATAATTCCTTAAATTACATGGCTAAATCATTTGACACTTTATTCTTAATCACAAAACAAGGGAATGAGAAAGGAAATAAATGTAGACACTGAAGAGAAAAAATCCATGGGATTGGTACAAGAAAGATCACAACAGGTTCAACATGAAACTGCATGACAAAGGTAAACAACACAAGAAAGAAATATATATAAAGAGAACAGGAAAGGGGACAGAAGGACAGCAAAGATACATATGAAATTGAACATTTGGCATAATCTAAAAAAAAACAAAAAACTGATTAGCCCAATCTGTTCACTCTGAAATAAAGGACACTGAATAAAAATGATTTCTATTACATTTTGTACAACATAATGGCGCTGGACTTGACTTGGCTGGTGACCATTTTGGAAAGCCACAGCAGCAAAGCAAGAGTTCCTGGGGATAATTCCTGCCCTCAGGGTGGGGAGAGGTCGAAGCATTCTTGGGTCCACAGATGACCTTTGGTTTGGTGGGCTTAGTGGGCAGGAGGAGGACTCTGGCCTAGGCCCATGAGTGTTTTTAAAATGTGGTCACAAAGGGATAAAGGCTGTAGCGGAGGAGTCCTGGGGGCCATGGGAACCTATGTTTTAGTAAATTTGGTGGGAAGGGGAAGTGCATTCAATTTTTCAATTTGTTTTAGGAAAACAAAACAAAATGGAATAAACAAGGAACAAACTGAAAAAAAGCCAAAACTAAAACATAGGTTGCAAAACATTGGTTACAAATTCTTAAGGCGTTTCTTTAGAAAATGTAAAAATCAATGGGGAAACAGAATGGTAGGTCTGTATCCCATTTATATTTAAATTTTAAGAAGAAACTCCTTAAGAGTTTGAGGGCAAAATGCCCAGCCATTTCTAATTCAAGTATGAAGTGAGTAAATGCAAAATGTACTCTCACTCTGGATAGATTTTTTTGTATTCTGTAAGATTATTCACTTATGAACATATATGAAAGATGCGTGAATAAGCAACCATGGCTGAAGACTTCACAACTAGTGATCTTGCTTACAAGTTTCAAACCTGGACTAATTCAACTCTTTTTTGAGTCAAGCATATGTTCAATATGGGGTAGATTTGAAAAAAGAACGCACGTGTGTCCATGTGCGCGCACTACCTGGTGCGTGCGCATGTTATAAAATCGTGGGCAGGGCGCACAAGGGGGACCAGACATAGGCAAAAATCGCACGGCGATACATCATCCAGTGTCCCCAGTTCCCTCCCAGTCCGTTCCAATTTAAGGAGCGGACTGGGAGGGAATTTCCCTACCCCCTACCTTAACCTACCTTCCTCTATCCTACCCACCCTCTATCCCTACCCTAGGTACCCCTATTTTTTTTTTTTTATACCTTTTGCTCCTGCAAAGGAGCTGTAGCAAGTTGCGCACACGGCACCCTGCCGGTGTGCGATCCCCTGGTACAAGCGGCAAATGGCCGCTGTACCAGGCACCTCTAGTCCCGCCCATCCCCCGGACCAGCCCTCCCCACCCTGCTGGACTGCCCCTCTGCCGAGGCCCAGCTCTTGTGTGCATTACAGGGGTTACGCTCGCACCCGGGCCACTTTTACGCGCAGGTCATTAAAAATTGGGACTTATATCTACACATTTTTCTGTGTAATTAAAGAAGGAAAAAGGGGGAAATATTCACATATACAGCAGTTAGTTGTTTCAAAATGAACTTTTTAAGTAGTGAATTATAAATGTTTGTGTGTGTTTTTTCTTTTATGTTTATTGAAGTTTCCATTTTAATACATTGAAAAAACCAATGCATACAGAAAAAGAGAAAATTAAAAACTGGAAATTTTACATCTTTCATCAATTGCACAAAGAATTATATGTAACTAGTTTTTTTTTTTCAATATTATAAGTATAATGGGAGATCCAATATATAAAGCGGTACAGATAGGAAATATCCAACAAATTTTAAATTGCTGAAACACCATGCTATGCAGCTTAATTTAAACCAACACTACTTGGAAGCTGCAAGGGCAGTTGTGGTGGGGCGATTCCGTTCCACTAATCGCCCCACCAGAACTGCCCTTGCAGGCACCCTTCGCACCCAGTCCCTCAAAACCGTACATGTTGCCCTCACTAGAGAAAGAGCCTTCTCTATCGCTGGCACTTTCCTCTGGAATTCCCTTCCTACTGATCTCCGTCTAGAGCCATCCTTACACAATTTTAAAAAAGGAATCAAGACATGGCTCTTCAAGCAGGCCTACCCCGATGCAAACCAAACTTAGCCAGTTTCCCTGACCTGCATCTATCTGCCTGCCCCCTAGCCACCTCGCCTTTCCTGTACCCCCTACTGTAGCCCTACCCCCCCCCCACTCCCCCTAGAGCTCACCTTTGTAATTTTGTATATCTGTATACTTGCATTTGGTCATTACAGTTATAATATGTACATAGTTTCTGATTGTACTCAGTTTTATGATATTTTTAGTCTCTTAACATGGTTTTTTTCTCCTCCTTTCTTATCTTCACTCCTATTTTTTCTCCCTTAGCATTTCTCTCTCCCTTCCCCCCTTCTTCCCCCTCTTCTTGCCTGCTCCCCTCTCCCTCTCCCCCTCCCATGTAATTTTCCATCTCTTCAGTTTATTGTAAACCGGCGTGATGTGTCCTACGAATGTCGGTATATAAAAGTTCACAAATAAATAAATAAATAAATAAATATTGGGAGTGTGAGTCCAGATACACACGTAGGTGCTCTATCTCAGTGAAAATGTATCTATCGTCATGATAAATCAGAATACAACAGCAGGGAAACCCAAGGTAAAATTTGGCACCTCTAGAAACTACTTCATTCTTCATGGACAGGAATGCTTTCCTTTTTTCCTGCATTCTCTTGGTTATGTCTGGAAAGACTGACGATATCCATAAAAAGACATAGACTGCTTCCGAAAGGATAACCTTAATACATTGTCTCTACCTGACATTTGCATAAACGTCACTAATAATGTTTCTCTTTCTTCAATTTTTCCTTCATATGACTTCTCCAGGAAATCTGTAAGATTATCTATAGGAATATTAATATCCTGTTCTTGTTGTTGAAAGTTCATCTGTTTTCCTGGTAGATAGTAAAGTTTTGAAAACATTGGAATAGATGTTTCAGAAAAAGCCAATATATTTGTGAGGTAGCTTTTTAGTAAATCTTTTGGTGTCATCCATTTTGTTTTGGGGAAATTCAAAAATCTTAAATTATTTCTCCGCATCTCATTCTCAAGGAAATCTAACTTTCGTATAGACGAATTCTCAGATTTTATTAAATTGGTTTGCATCTCATTTATATTCGTAATTTCTTTTTCCAAACTCTCCAGAGAATTCTCAACAATTTGAACTCTTTTTTCCATCATATTAGTCTTTTCCATATTTTGTTTCACAACATTTGTTAGATCAGTAATAGCCATATTCATCGTGGTTAGAGCTCTCCAAATTTCCTCAGGAGTTATCTTTTCTAGCATTTTCAGAGGATAGTTCAAAACTATTTCTATTCCTTTCTCCTTACCTCCCGTTTCCAAGAAGTCTTCCTTATCTGGCTCTGCTCGCCTCCTTTCAGCTTCACCCCTCCTGGAGCCTGAAATCACCAGGCTCTCCGAAGACGACATAGATTCCATGTCGCTTCTCTGGAGCTCAAAGGCCGATATTTCGCATTAGAGTCAATGTTCCTTTCTTTTTCAGACAGCGTGAAGAGACAGTCACTGTCCAGAAGCTAAAAAACTTTGAAGGAAAAACTGTTATTGCCTAGAAGCTCACAGTTTTTTTTAAAGAAGATGGGAACAATGTAATTTATTGGAGTTGGCAATATGATCATGGTGCTCCTGATTAAGCTCTAATGCGAAACATCGGCCCTTTGTTGAGCCAGGATCATTAGCGATACAACTCTAGTATTGAATTTATGATTTTATATGCAAAGAAAAAATGAACTAAAAAGATTTCTTACACAACGCATATGTTGTATTCCAATTTTGAATATTAAGTGTAATTACAAGACAAATTTAGTTTTCTTAATCTGAATACACAGCAGTAGTATCTTCCTCAAATAAGCACATTTGCTTACCATAAACAGTGTTTTCCATAGACAGCAATATGAATTAGCCATGCTGTCCAATGTGGCTGAGGCGGAGCTTCACAAAGATCACAGAGCTTTGGCTCTATGCAGCTGTGCGTCCTTTCCCGTGTGGCGCCATGTTTTCTCTACAGTCTATCACAAAGCTTATCCAGCGAAGCATTAAACTCTGAGGCTGTCCAGGGAGGTGAGTTAGTCAGCATAGCTATCTATGGAAAACACCATTTACGGTAAGCAAACTTGCTTTTTTCCATCAATAAGCAAGCTGAATTAGCCATGCTGACTGGGAGTCCCCAGCTGAGGGTTGTGAGGGCAGTCTGAAGACTCATAGCTGGGATGTAGCAAAGTCCTGCAATCCTGGATTGTCACTGGGCGCTCAACCCACCCCTGTTGTGTACAATCTGTGTCATTAACTGTAGCACTTCGAGCACAGAGCTGCATCCGAAGAGACTTACTGATCAAGACAGTAATGAGACGTGAAACTATGCAATGATGATCACGTAGCAGATTTACAAATGGCTAGTAACGGAACCTTGTGGCGATGAGTCACTGAAGCTGCTACTGCTCTTACTTGGCGAGCTCTTGGCGAGTTAAAAAGGTTTGCTGATCGTGCAGGTGTAGCAGATGTGAATGCACTGAGAATCCAATTGAACAGAGTCCGTTTGGTCACCAGGAGGCCCTGCACATTTGGATTAAAGGAAACAAAGAGCTGCAAAGTCCTTTTTCTCAGAATGTGTTCTACATTTATAGTAAGCTAAGGCTCTCTTCCAGTTGCAATGTTTGGAGTAGCTGTTCCCTCTCATTCCCGTGGGATTTTGGGAAGAACGTCAGTAATGAGATGGTCCGATTAAGGTGGAAAGCCGTCACAAATTGGGTAAAAGAAGGGATGTGTTCGCAAAGGGACCCTGCCATGGTGAAACTGAAGATACGGGGAGTAGTGAACCAGTGTCTATAGCTCGCTGACTCTTCTTGCCGAGGGTAACCGTAACCAGTAAGAGTACCTTCCAAGTTAGATACTTCATATGACTGCTGTGCACCGGTCCCAGCACTAGGTTGAGGTCCCACGGAACAGGCGGTTTCGTCACAGGCAGTCTTAAGCGCAAGATGCTTTTCATGAATCGGGAGACCAGAGGCTGGTTTGACACTGGAGGTCCGTTGCACGGGTGAAGATATGCTGCGATAGCACTCGCATGAACAAGCACAGATCCATCGCTAGCCCTGCCTGATACAGAGAATGGAGATACTCCAGCAACATCTCCAGGGAGCAATAGAAGGGATCTATATCTCTGCCCCCACACCAGGCCGAGTATTGGCACCACTTACCCTGATATTTCTCCTAGACAATTTTCTCAGTGGAAGGGAGTGGGGCAGTGGAGTGCCTCAAGGATCTGTATTGGGACCCATACTTTTCAATATATTTATAAATGATCCGGAAAGAAATATGACGAGTGAGGTAATCAAATTTGCAGATGATACAAAATTATTCAGAGAAGTTAAATCACAAGCAGATTGTAATAAATTGCAGGAAGACCTTGTGAGACTGGAAAATTGGGCATCCAAATGGCAGATGAAATTTAAATGTGGATAAGTGCAAGGTGATGCATATAGGGAAAAATAACCCATGCTATAGTTACACAGTTAGGTTCCATATTAGGAGCTACCACCCAAGAAAGATCTAGGCGGGCATAGTGGATAACACATTGAAATCGTCAGTTCAGTGTGCTAAGGCAGTCAAAAAGCAAACAGAATGTTGGGAATTATTAGAAAGGGAATGGTGAATAAAACGGAAAATGTCATAATGCCTCTGTATCACTCCATGGTGAGACCGCACCTTGAATACTGTGTACAATTCTGGTCGCTGCATCTCAAAAAAGATATAGTTGCGATGGAGAAGGTACAGAGAAGGGCGACCAAAATGATAAAGGAATGGAATAGCTCCCCTATGAGAAAAGAGTAAAGAGGTTAGGACATTTCAGCTTGGAGAAGAGACGGCTGAGGGGGGATATGATAGAGGTGTTTAAAATCATGAGAGGTCTAGAACGGGTAAATGTGAATCGGTTATTTACTCTTTTGGATAATAGAAAGACTAGGGGGCACTCCATGAAGTTAGCGTGTGGCACATTTAAAACTAATCGGAGAACGTTCTTTTTCACTCAACGCACAATTAAAATCTGGAATTTGTTGCCAGAGGATGTGGTTAGTGCAGTTAGTGTAGCTGTGTTTAAAAAAGGATTGGAAAAGTTCTTGGAAGAGAAGTCCATTACCTGCTATTAATTAAGTTGACTTAGAAAATAGCCACTGCTATTACTAGCAAAAAGTAACATGGAATAGACTTAGTTTTTGGGTACTTGCCAGGTTCTTATGGCCTGGATTGACCACTGTTAGAAACAGGATGCTGGGCTTGATGGACCCTTGGTCTGACCCAATATGGCATGTTCTTATGTTCTAGGTAGAGGTCTTTCTGGATGACACCAAAACATCCTGGATCTCCTTTGGCAAGTGAAAGTGGCTCAATACTCTCCTTTCAACCTCTAATCAGTGAGATGTAGTGAGGAGTGCAAGGGGTGAAGGAGGGTGAAGGAGGGTGCTATTTTCCTGAGTCAGGACATCCTTGTTATCGCCCAGGGGAATAGGTGGGATGATGGAGAGTTAAACTAGATAGGCATACCACAGTTGTCTGGACCAAGCTGGCTCAATTAGAATGAGGTCTGCAATGTCCACAATACACTTCTGTACTGTCTTAGAGACTAGTGGGATCAGAGGATAAGCATAAAATAGCCCCCCTGGACACGGTTTGAGGAACGCGTCCTGGACGAATTGCTCCCTGCTGGGGAAGACGGAGCAGAACCTTCTCACCTTCCTGTTGCGTACTGTCTTGAAGAGGTCCATGAACAGAAGACCCACACATTGCAAACAGCTGGTTCGCCACATCCATTCATGAGGATGAAATATCCTGCTTAATCTGTCAGCCATGGTGTTTGTTACGCCCGGCAGGTGTGTCACCTGGAGAGAAATGGACTGCTCCTCCGTCCACTCCAGGATCTGCCCAGCTTTCCTGCACAAGATCCAGGAACCAGACTCTCCTTCTTTGTTTATGTAGAAAATGGCTATTTGATTGTCCTTGTGGATCATGACATTTTTCCCCCGCAAGAAATTCCCAAACATTTTTTTTTTTTTTTTTAATTGCCCTGAGCTCCAACAGGTTTATCTGCTGCTGTCGTTCACATGTGGACCAAAGTCCTTGCTTCTGAACGTGCTCCAAGTGGGCTCCCCACCCTTTGGTTGAGGCATCTGTGGTAAGAACCAATTGATGGGCCGGGGAGAGGAATGGTGCTCCAATGGTAAGAACTGTAGTGTGCAACCACCACGTCAGATCCTGCTGCAGAGCAGGGGTCCAACTCATTCTTTTGGAAAGTGGCTGGGAGAATTGAGTCCATTGCACTTTCAGCCCCAACTTCAGGCGTCTCATATGTAAACGAGTTTGCAGACTACATATATCACTGCCGCCATGTGGCTCAGGAGGGTCAGGATCTGGTGGGCCAAGGTGCGCACACAATCTCTCAATTGTAAGGCCAGGCTGCAAAAGGTGTGGGCCCTGTCCTCTGGTAACAACGCTTTCCACATCACAGTATTTATCTTGCCCCAAAGAACTATAGGATTTGCGTGGGTTGGAGGCTGGATTTTTCGTAGTTGATGATGAAGTCCAGCCCTTCCAGACAACGTATTGTCGTTTCTAGGCCACGCTGTAGAGTGGAGGGTTTCGGTGCCACTATTAACCAATCGTCCAGATATGGGAATAGTTGGATCCCCTTACTTCTGAGATGGGCCACTGCTACCGCTAAACATTTCGTGAAGACCCTCGTCACGGACTTTGTACTGGTAATGCCGCATATTTACCTGAAACATAGGCAGTGCCAGGAGGAATGATGCATTGGGATGTGGGAGTATGCATCCTTGAGATCCAGCGAGCACATCTAATCGCTGAGTTGTAAGAAGGGTAAAATCGACTTGAGAGATGTCATTTTGAACTTTACTTTCTGATGCAATTTGTTGAGAGCCTGCAGGTCCAAGATTCGGCAGAGCCCTCCAGACTTCTTGGGTATGAAGAAATATTTGGAGTAGAATCCCTTGTGGTGTTGGTGCCGAGGTTCCTGCCAAATAGCTCGATGGAGTAGGTTGCTCACTTCCTCCTGCAGCAGATGTCCGTTCATGCAGGATGAAGGGGGTTGTACCAGGCACGGAAGGATGGGGCTGTTTTTGAAGTTCAATGAGTAACCATCCCTGATGAGTTCAATACCCAACGATCCGAAGTAATCTCAGTTCAAAAATCATAGAAAGACTATATTCTACCTCCCATACATGGCGGTAGAGGTGACCAGGTTACTCCTAAAAATGCTGTTGGGTTTTTGGGTTGCTGCTCTGTGGCTGATGTTGCTGATGCTGGCCCCATGGTCTGTTCCAGGGCTGCTGCTGTGCGGCTGTTGCCTGCTTTGCTGGAAGGTCAGTGGGCGATAGGTCGGGTACGGCCTGAAAGGGCGCTGCTGGTAATAGCTCCTTCTGAGCTTGGATAATATTCCTGCCCAAGGACTGCTGGTCTGTTGATGACGCTAGTGGCAGGGATGCCACATTTTGCTCCTTTAATTGGGAGACCGTTTCTCGCAGTTTGTCCCCCAAACAATTTATTGCCCTTACAAGAGAGGTCTGCTAGCTTTTCATGCACATCCTTCCAGAAAGCACTGGTGTGCAACCATTGCCATTCTCCAGACTGCTATGGCCCCTGCAGAAGTAGGGGCAGACATCTCAAAGGCCTCATAAATGGTGCGTAGAAGATGCCTCAATCCCTCCTCCAAGTCACAGAATGGCTGTGGTTGAGCTGTATCCGATGAGGTGGATGCAAGTTGGGGTTTCAGAGACTGCAGGCACTCATACAGGTACTGTTTGTGATGTAAAACTGATGCTGTTGGATTTTTGCATTCAGCATACCTGCTTGGAAGGCTTGCTTTCCTGAAGTCATCCAAATATTGCAGTCCCAGCCGGTGGTTAGGGTATTCAAGTGAAGGCGAGTCTTTTTTGAGCGCTTCATGGCCAATTCGACCACCACCGAGGCATGCGGAAGTTGGACCATGCTATAGTATGGTGACTGCCTCATTCTAAACTTTAGGTCAGTTTTTCTAGGTCACCTGACCTGAGACTCCCAGGTTTTTGCCATTAACAAGTCCAAAACACGTGGGATGGCAAGGCAGTAGGTTCAGCTGGACCTCGAATATCTTCAGAATTCCCTACACTTTCGCCCGTGGATCTGGAACTTTCTTAGATCCCGAACTCCTTCAGGTGGGCAATCTTTAATGCTTGCTGGTGCTGAGCCCAGGGCGACATACAACCACAGTACCTGCAGGAGGACTGGTCATGCTCCGGGTCCAGGCAAAGGTAACAACAATTATGTCAGTCCGTGACGGACATAATCTTCCCGCACTGCAGTACTTAAAGCCAGGCTGTTTCAGAGCCATTTTCTAACAATGAAAAGTGCTTTTTGTAAAACAAAAATTCCGAAAGACTGAAGATTAATGAGCTCTGCAGTGCGGAAAAAAACACACTAAAGAGAAAACATGGAGCAGCGCGGGAAAGGATGCGCAGGCACACAAAGCCAAAGCTCTGTGATCTTTGTGAAGCTCTGCCTCGACCGCATCAGAGGGACGTCCCAGACAGTATGGCTAATTCAGCCTGCTTATCAACAGGAAAATAAACAGACCCACATGCCAATTCTTCCTTAGGTTTCACCATGCAAGAAATTCCTTTCTCCTTGATTTTCAGTTTTGAAATCCAATACAACCCATGTTTCAGTTATCACTGGAAAACTCATGTTTCAATGCCTTTTTATTAACTACAAATGTATCTGTGCTATGTAGGATGTCTTTACCCTAATCAGATTTATTAAACTCCTGACTAAAAGCAGTTAACAGAATATAATCTCTGTTCTGAGGTTCGTTTGCTGAGGTTCATAAAGTTATTTGTCTTACGAACGAGCCAAGAACTAGGATTTAATATTGGAATATGCCTGATTGTCTGCTTTTAGACCTGTTGACTAACTTACTTTTCTTTTCTATCATTCAGGCCGATTCAGTACAGTGCGCTCCAACGGAGCACACTGTTAACCCGCGTTTGGACGCACATTTGACACGCTAGCTTTACCCCTTATTCAGTAAGGGGTAACAGCGCGTCGAAAATGTGTGTCCAACCCCCCCCCCCCCGAAACTAACAGCGCCCAGAACATGCAAATGCATGTTGATGGCCCTATTAGTTATTCCAGCGTGATACAGAAAGTAAAATGTGCAGCCAAGCTGCACATTTTACTTTCAGAAATTAGCGCCTACCCAAAGGTAGGCGTTAATTTCTCTCGGCACCGGGAAAGTGTACAGAAAAGCAGTAAAAACTGCTTTTCTGTACACCCTCTGACTTAATATCAAGGCGATATTAAGTCAGAGGTCCCAAAAGTTAAAAATAATTTTAAATAATTTTAAAAAAAAAATGTAAAATCGGCCCGCGGCTTGAAAACCGGATGCTCAATTTTGCCGGCGTCCAGTTTCCGAACCCGTGGCTGTCAGTGGGTTTGAGAACCGACGCCAGCAAAATTGAGCGTTGGCTGTCAAACCTGCTGACAGCCACCGCTCCTGTCCAAAAAGAGGCGCTAGGGACGCACTAGTGTCCCTAGCGCCTCTTTTTACCGCAGACCCTAATTTGAATAATTTCTTTTTCTGAATTGCCCTCTCTCCCGCGATTTTTACTGTATCGGCCTGATTGTCTTATTTTATGAAATACCTCAAGTCTCTAGTCCTGTATGTTTGTCTTATTAGATTATAAGCTCTATCAAGAAGGGACTGTCCTGTATGTTTGTATAGCACTGAGTATGTCATGCAGCGCTATAGAAAGGTTAAGCAGCAGCAGTAGTAGTAGTAGAAGTAGTAGAACACCACAAACAGCATTATGAAGCCCGCATGCCCTAGCCTACCTCTTTTGGCAGACTAGCAATGGCAATGCTGCCATCTTTGTTGTACTTGATAGGTGCCCCTCCCTCTTGTATTAAGGTTCCATAGCCTGTTGGTGTGAAGAATGCCGGAATCCCAGCTCCGCCAGCACGAATTCGTTCTGCAAGAGTACCCTATAAGAAAACAAATGCAGAAACACACAGAGATGAAGTATGGCTTTCTAAACTTTGAACAATGACTTCATAACATAAAGGAAGTTTAGATACTACTGAGATACAAAGTCTGATATAATTATTTCTTGTTCTAAAATTCTCAAAACTTCTTTTCCACTGAAAGGTTGGCCTCGTTTATTAGTATCTTTTACTATCTCTATCATAATCACCCTCTCTTTCCTCTTCTCCAGGGTACACGTATTTAGATCCTTAAATTTTATCCCATAGGACTTCAGGTACAGATTCTGAAAATTCTGGCAGTCTTTTTTTTTTTTTTTTTTTAACTGTCTTTAATTTGTCTATTTTTTATTATTTTTTTTTTAGAAGATTGCCTTTGCCTTCCAGTACTGTTCACAGAATTCCACATGAGGTCACACTAATGACTTGTACTTGAGGATTTATATGGAACTGGCAAAACAAAATGTATAAGGCAATTCTAAAGATATTAAGGGAACTTAGTGAGATCCTGGTACTTTCACTGATGTTTCTGTTCAAACATGGGAAAATTAATTGGATCTGGAAAACTGAAGAAGAGCAGATGTTATTCCTCTTCACATAAAAGTGATAATACAAAGGATGTTGGTAACTAAAGGCCAATTAATCTGATCGAAGTGGTGGGTACTTTAATGAAGTGACTACTAAGGGAAAGGACAGTGGAACATCTTGAATCCAGAAGGCTGCAGGTTTCAGGGCACCTTGGTTTAAGCACACTGAGATCATATCAAACAAATCTAAATCCATTTTTTGACTAGTCAACAAAAGAATTAGATCAGGAGCATGCACTGGATGCATTATAAAGAACATCAGAAATGTCAAACTGGATCAGACCAAAAGGTCCTGTACCGTTCTCACAACTCATCTGCCTTTGCTTAAATCGCTAAACAATCAGCTAAACCTTTTTTTTTTTTTTTTTTTTACAACTTACAATATCAGAGAACTCAATTCTTAAAGTTTAAAAACATTTATTAGAATAAAGAAATAGTTCCAACACTCACTATGAATTACATCAAGAATAGCCATACAGATAACAACCTGATTCAGATGTTATGAGTCTCTGAAGCTCAATAACCCAGATGATGACAACTGCAGTGAAGTAGAAGTTGTGGCTAATAGTGAATAGTAAGGAATAGCAGTGATGGGAAATTAGATATAATTGAGAAAACAACGCTTCTAGGAGTTTGAAGAGGACACGGGAGAGCTGTTAGTTTGCCAAGAGGCTTTTTTCCCACTGAAAGCCCCACAGGAATTGAGTCAGTCCCAGGTTGATCTGAGTCAAGAGACCAATAGGAAGAAGCAAGAGAACACAAACAAAAACAGAGAAAAACAGGAACAGTTCCAATAGGGAACTCAGAAACATTCAAACAATAGCCAATCAGAAAAGAGAGCGCCACAACATCCAGAGAATCTAAGCTGTGCAATATCACAAGATGATACCAGGTGGCAGCATAATAAAAATACATATGCATACACTGTGGAGGCAGAACAGGGTCATCAAGTCCAGCATCCTGTCTCCAACAGTGGCCAGTCAGGATCCCCAAAGAGTAGATCCAGTTCTTTTTGCTCATAACCAGAGATAAGCAATGGCTTTCCCAAATCTACATGGCTAATAATGGATTATGGACTTTTCCTGCAGAAACTTCTCTAAACCATTTTTAAACACAGCTATGCTAACTGCCTTCACTCTATCCTCTAGCCACAAAATCCACAGTATTTTTTTATTTTATATTTATTTAGTTTGAAAAAATTGTCCAAGAACAAATCTGGTAAAGTGTACATCAATTATTAGCTAATGTTTTGCAGTTATGGTTAGAGCAACCTTAATATATTGAAAAAAGTCGGCCCAGTGTGCTGTGGCGATCAAAAAAGCAAACAGAATGTTAGGAATTATAAGGAAGGGAATGGAAAATAAAACAGAGGATGTCTCTGCATCGCTCCATGGTGAGACCGCACCTTGAATACTGTGTGCAATTCTGGTCACCTTATCTCAAAAAGGATATAGCTGCACTGGAGAAAGTGCAGAGAAGGGCAACCAAAATGATATGGGGAATGGAACGGCTGCCCTATGAGGAAAAGGCTAAAGAAGTTAAGGCTGTTCAGTTTGGAGAAGAGACGACTGAGGGGGGATATGATAGAAGTCTACAAAATCATGAAAGGTCTTGAACAAGTTAATGTAAATTGATTATTTACTCTCTCAGATAATAGTAGGACCAGGGGCCACGCCATGAAGTTAACAAGTAGCTCATTTAAAAGAAATCGAGAAAATTCTTTTTCACTCAGCACATAGTTAAACTCTGGAATTCACTGCCGGAGGATGTGGTTTCAGCAGTTTAAAAAAGTTTGGATAAGTTCCTAGAGGTTAAATCCATAAACTATTACAGTAATTAATAAGCAATAGTAGATTGTGATCTATCTAAATGTTTGGGTACTTGCCAGGTACATGTGACTTGGATTGGCCACTGTTGGAAACAGAATACTGGGTTTGATGGACCCTTGGTCTGACCCAGTATGGCATTTCTTATGTTCTATTCTTATGATGATACTAGTGGACAGGATGAAACGGGTTTGTGAAAGATAGGATTTGTTAATAGTACCAGACACCTATTTAGCATTCCCCATATTGCTAAAAGTATAAGATTTCCGGTACTTGTAATGTCTTTAAGAATATAAGCATACTGGGTCAGACCAAGGGTCCATCAAGTATAGCATCCTGTTTCAAACAGTGGCCAATCCAGGATACAAGTACCTAAACATTAAATAGATCCCTTGCTACTAATGCCAGTAATATGCAGTGGCTATTCTTTAGATGTGTTCAAGGCTTTTGATAGGATTTTTTTTTAAATATATGTCTGCATGGTTGAAACATTTTGGCTTCTCCGATCAATCTGTACCTTTGATTTGGTAATCTTCCCCAAGGGCAAGAGTGGTGATGAATGGATGGATGTCTGGGCTTTTATCTATACAAAAGGGAACAAAATATGGGGTGCCCTCTCTCCCTGCTATTGTTCAACTTTGCTTTGGAACTTCTAGCACACAAAGGTCTGGATTTATCAAAATGCGGGAAAGTACCGCATGCGATTGCAAAGGGGCGTGGTTTATGCAAAAATTCAGTTTATCGCAATTTGCGCTAATTACCTATGCGAAGAGCTAAGTTAGTGCACATTGCGATAACATTATCTGAATGGACTCTCTACCTGGGTAACATCAAGCTAAGTTGAGAGCACATTGCCCAAATCTCATTTTGGAGTGAGTTTCCTCACTCCGAGGGTCATCAAATCTTCACAAGAGACCACTGTTCTGTTCGTACGTGTCACGTAGAATGTCAAAGTGGCCCCTAACCCCCTACACTAATACCTAACCCCACCTCGAGTTACTAGGTGGGCCTACCATAGGGACACAAATACCTACCTATGGGGATCACATTATGGCCAGTCTCTCTCTCTCTCTCGGCCCTTCAATTCACCTCAAATAGCCCTTACAGGAGACATCACAAAAGGCGATGAAAGCTTACCACACGGTCACGGCAGCTATCGCACAGCCTCACACAATTCAAAGAGGTGTTATTAAAATCGGCATTACAGCGATGCGATAGCTCTTCGCAGACAGGCTAACCCAGCCCACTCTCCGCCCCTACTCCTCCTATTTTCTGAATTGCATCGCACCATACGATATGGTGCTATCGCATGCATTAAACACGTTTTCGCATGCGGTAAGGGCCTATCGCATGCGTTAATGGGACTTTTCGCATGCGAAAACGCCTTATCGCATTTTGATGAATGACCCCCAAAATTAGGCATTCAGATAATATAGTGGGTTTTAGAGCTGGTTGTCATGAGGAGAAGATTGCTTGGCATGTAGATGAAATTCTTTTCTTTATCATGCAGCTCCCCTTAGCTTGTTGAAGGATAACAATATTATTTCGAGATACAAGATTAACTATTCAAAATCTACATTCATGGAGAAAGGTAACACGTATGATATCCCTGGCTGTTGCAGGACTTTGCTGCCACTATCTCTAGTTTTAAATATTTGGTAATATGAATGTCCGCTGACATTATAGATTTGTATTCTGGATAATTATCCAGAGATTATAAAGAAACTGAAATTAGATATAACCAGATGGACACCCTTTCCTATATAAATTTCTTGGTAGGTGTTATATGGTTAAAATGATGGTATTGCCAAGGTTATTGTATTTATTTATGCACCTTCTTTGTAGTGCGCTCCTCAAGCACAGGTGCAGGGTCATCATTTAGTGGCATTGCTGGGTTATCTTTCGGATTCGCCCCACCATTAGTAAGATCCATCGGATCAGTCATATTTGTCACATACCCTGAATATATGGTATGCAGTAATAGAAAGCTAGGCCATGAGATCATCCCATTGTCACCACTCTCCCCCTAACATAATTGCTTCATACCAGGGTGTTGGGATTGAACTTTCTTGGTCAGAGCTGGAAAGGGAAATGTTTTAAATTTTTTGATGATTTGGTAATAGAGTTCGGTGTACTCCGATATACTCACTTTCTTTACATGCAGTTACACAGAGATTTTTTAAGTTTAGAGGTGAGAAGGGTGGATGGATTTGAAAATATCCTTATGCAAAGAGTTCAAAGAAACATATTCTCAAGTTTATGTTATTTAAGAGATATGACCATTTATGTAAACAAAAATGTTGCTTTAAACAGATGGACTGCAGATATTTCTTTAAGCAATTGGATTCTGATGATTGGCATGTTATTTATTTATTTTTATTTATTATTTTGTTATACCGAGTTTCATGACTAGAATCACATCAACCCGGTTTACAATTAACAATGTGTGTAGGGTAATAGAGAGTAACATAGTAAACAATATTCCCAATTCAAACTTCAAATACAGAAACAATATTATGGATGTGAGAAGTTACAATAAAACAGGGAAAATTAACTAGGATCTGGAAAGGGGGAGAAATTGAACAAAGAAATATTTACATTTCAGTCAATTGCATCAATTAATATAATTGGTTTAGCAAAAATGAATATTTAATCATTTTTAAATATTTAATATTTAAAAATGAATAAATATTTGGTGTTCCATCTCAAAACTTTCTATCCGCAAACAAAAATAGAGAGTTCATGTATAGGCTTCTGCACTATACTTACAGATATCCTTCATATTTTGCTAGGTTTAGCGAACAAAGCTGGTGAGGCTGTGGAAGGGAAGCGTCCTATCTTCATATATGATGGGATTGTAGCTTAATAGCTATGTTCTGGGCTGATGTGCAGAAGGTTATACAAGCTATTGTGTGTAACAATTTATTTATTTTTCTGCTCAGTCATGTCTTTTGGAACAGATGGGAATAAGTTTCTGGTACAGGTAATATGAGGGTCTTGGTCTCTCATTTACTGCACACTGCCAGGATAACCACCACTTTCCACTTGAAATCCAAACCCTATATGGGTCACTACAAATCTGTTGTGAAGACTGCATCTAAGGAAAGAATCACATATCTTCTATGTGAGAGTGTGGACAGATAATCAGATTTTGGGACTGTACTGATCTTGGCAGAGAATTACTGAACATTGCTAATCATTTCAATCAAAAGTCACAGACATTTCAAATCAACTCTCCAAGCTACCATTTCCCTCCTACAATAACCTTGAATCTACTTATACATGGTCCGAATTTACACCAGTTTCTGAAAACACTATTCAAACCATTTATCAGAAACAAAACCCCTCTAACTCACCCGACAATCCATGTTCTGGTACCTTTTTCAAAGCCTTAGGTCCTCACGCTAGCAATTTTTTAGCACTATTAGTAAATCAATCTCTAGAAAATGGTTTCTTTCCATTTCCTTCCCTCAAAAAACCTCCACTACTTCCAATTTTTAAAAAAATAAATCAAAGGATGATTTTGATCTTAACAATTTCAGACCCATTGCTACAATAACATCCATAGCTAAGCTGATTGAATCAGTAGTGTTATCTCAATTATCAAATTATCTGTCAGAAAATGACATACTACACACAAACCAACATGGATTTCGCAAGGGTCACTCCACTGAAACTCTTCTGTTGACTTCATTTGACACTCTATTTCGGGCTTTTGATTCTTACACAGATCACATCAATGTTTTTCTTAGATATTTCCGCGGCGGCTTTTGATACTGTTGATCACCAAAATTCTCATCTCCATTCTCAAATCTATAGGTATTTCGGGTGCTGTATTACAATGGTTTATTTCATTTTTGTCTGATCGCATTCAACAAGTCAATATAAACAATCATTCTTCTGAACCATAACTCTATTGCATCGGGTGTTCCACAAGGTTCTTCTCTATCCCCTATTCTCTTCAACATCTATCTACTACCTCTTTGCCGCATCTTAGCCTCACTAAACATACAATTCAAAATCTACGCCGATGACATACAGTTTATGGTACCATACAACACCTCTTGGACTCACACATTATCCTTAGTATCTTATATACCTCACGACTATTGACACATGGCTCTCTCACAATAGACTAAAACTAAATCCAAAAAAAACAGAAATAGTCCACCTCTCATCAATTACAGATTCATCCATAGGTCCCCCACCTCAATTAGTATTTAACGGTATCACTATCCCCATCTCCAAATCTGCAAAAAATTTAGGTATAACCATTAATTCAGATCTTTCATTAAAACAACACATATCCATTAATTACCAGAAATTCATTTTATAAGCTTCAACTCTTGAACGGCTTTGTCCTCGTACTTTTCTTTCACGATTTTCGGACTATACTTCAATCACTCATCTTTTCTGGGCTTGACTACTGTAATTCTCTTTATATAGGTCTCCCAGATAACACACTTCACTCACTTCAAACTGATCCAAAACGCAGCAGCACGTATCTTAACAAACTCTTCCATAAAAAATCACATCACTTCGATACTTCAATCATTACATTGGTTACCAATTAAATACAGAATACAATTCCAGATCCTGTCCATTATACACTCTCTCATCTACACTCCTAATTCAATTACCTTATGTTCCATTCTCCGAATTTACAAACCCACAAGACATCTAAGATCACTGGACAAAAACCTCTTAGACATCCCATCACCACGACAGGCCCGTCTTGACATCACCAGAAAAAGATCATTCTCTGTCATCGGACCAATCTTATGGAACGCATTACCAGACTCTTTAAGATCCATATCCAACTCCAAACACTTCAAAAAATCCCTAAAAACACATTTATTTCAATCTGCTTTCCATATATCACACACTAAATAACATAACTACTTCTCCATCACACAGGGCACAACATTATTATATATTGATTTATTTTTTTATTATGTAAACTATTCATTGTTTTAGATTTTATTTTTATTATATATTTTTGTAATTTTGAGCTTTTATAATTTGATAATCTTTATGTTCTTTTAAATTTAAATCTTTATTTACATTTGTTTTTTATTTAGTTATGTAAACCGTTTTGATTAAACACTGTTTGTAAAGACGGTATACAAACACTTTTAAAAATAAATAAATAAATAATAAACACTGCTGATCTGTGCTAGTCTGAGTTGGAATATGTTCTTATGTTCTTAATAATTTTCTCTTAGTTGTTTATTTTATTATGCTTGCATTTTGATTTACCTTGCATGTTATTCTGGATACTCTTATTTTCCACCATGTACTTATCTGTATGTATTGATGTTTGGTGTATTTGAAATAATTAAATAAAACAAATTTTAAAAAGTGTTGTTCAAAAAAATTTAATAATAAGTAAATACAAACCAAAAATTACTCACAAAAGTACACAAACTAAAAGGTAGAGTGCCAAAATTCCAAGATTTTAATCCTCAAGTAATCACTGAATGTTAGCTATAAGGATCAGCCCACTTATGAAGAAGTATTAGCTCTCAGTTCCAGGAGATCCAGAAACACCAACCCTCAGTGATCAGTTTATCACTGAGAAAGAAAACAAGCTGTCTGGGCTTAAAAAAAAAAAACAACACACACACAACTACAAAAAGCCAATTTACCTGTGTTAAGTGCACTTAACACAGGTATAATGGGGTTTTCAAAATTGCTTCAATAGTATTACATTATTTTCCTTTGAAAATTACCTCCTTTTTATCTTTATACTGAACCAGACATTTTGAAGGATACCTGACAAAAAACAAAGCCCCAATCTAAAGAACCTTCAGTCTTAGTAAAAAAAAAAATGTTCTCCTGCCACATCATGAAAAATTAATCGTTATGCCAAAAAAACAATTTCATAACCCAATCACAATCAGGCTCCAATACCAAGTTTACTATTAACGTTTCTAGCTTTACTTCTCTTGTAGATTCTAAAAACGCTGTCAAGTACGAACTAACCAATGAGATTATGGACATCTCTCCCGTGCCTCCTTTCAGGGGGAGGATATAGATTACCATAAATGGTGTTTTTCATAGATAGCAGGATGAATTAGCCATGCTGTCTGGGACATCCCCCAGTGACCGGAGGCGGGAACCTCTCTCAGAACGTTCAGAGCTATGCTCCTGTGCGGCCCATTCCCACGTGACTGCCTGCATCGCCTCAGTTGGTTAGAAAGCACAGAGAAGCAACTAACTGCAAGGAAGAATAAGTGCAGGCAGAAGGATGGAGAGTGTCCAGGGAGAAGGGTGGGGACTCTTGGTTAATTCATCCTGCTATGGAAAACATTGTTTACAGTAAGCAAACTTGCTTTTTTTCCCTGCAGATAAGCAGGTTGAATTAGCCGTGCATTCTGGGAAGTCCCTAGCTAGGGAATACCAAGCACAGTGCCAGAAGGTTCCTATGAAAGGTCCTCCGGAGGTGAAGATGGTTCAGGTGTGTCCTCTGGAGGGTCTGAGGGAATGCCCAATGAGGAACACAGAGAGGGTGGAGAAGAGTACCCCAGCTCACGGTCCAGTCTGGAGCCTACTGGGCTCATCTTCATAATGGCATCGTCATCTTCCGATACTTCCTGATGTGGGGAAAAAGGAATGGAATGCACAGTGTCCTCTTCTGATGGGCTAAAGGGTGATACCAGTTGCTGACTAGATTCCCAAGTGTTAAAAAAGGTTTGGAGGATTCCTATGATCTGCACATTGCTTGCAAGGCCACATCCTGCATGCAACGGAAGGTGGAGAAGGCTCTTTTCTTCTTCCTTGTAAGTGGTGAGACACCAAGGACTGCCTCAAGATCTCAGACCTCTTCGCCTCAGAGGTAGGATTCGGCAGTCTGATGATAAAAGGGTCCAGATGCTTTTCATCCCGATCTTGACGTTTACCCAATGGTTCCTGGGGCATTGGTCTTTTCTGTCTTGAGGCGGCTAAGTGCTCCGTGTAGACACTGCCCCTGTCCGAGGCTGATGAAGAACGCCCAGAGACGTGAAGAATATCTATGTCAGAAGCCCCTGAGCCCTCCAATTCGCTTTGGGTGAAGACCATTTATGGGTTTCACAGATACTGGGAGCTTTTCTATGACTGAGTCCTGCGACGCCTTACGCTTTTGCACTGAATGCGCAATTCAATATGGTGGGACTTATCCTTCATCTACAGACACATGTTTCAGAGTTGACTGCGTCGATGCAGAGCCGGTTGACGCCTGCTTCTGATGCTACCCATGATGCGGTCAACACTGTGTGTCGGAAACCTTGCGTCTGTCCATGCCATGCATTGTGCTTCATGTGTCATCTGTGCACCGGTTACCCTGCTTCGACACTGAATCAGTTGATGCACTCAGTGCAGGAATGCTCCCTTTCTCCTGCGCCACGATGCTCGACGCACTAGGGCCTTGTCAGGAATTGTCACTCATGCCCTTAGCTCCCGACTCCTTGGGGTGTTTCACGCCCTGAGTCTTCTTGGAGGATGGCTCCAATGAGGACGCCCATCTGTGATCCTCCGGTCTTCTGGGCTCCCTGCTTGTAGAACAGTATGTGGAGCAGTGAGTGTGGGCATAGGAGCTTGACAAGGCTCCTTCCAACTCCCGGAGCCTGGCTATTTTGGCGGCCCGCTGCAGCTGTGCCTGGGGAGACATCCTGCCACAATCCCAACAGGATGCCTGGTCATGGTCTGGTCCAGAGTATAGGTAGGAATAATTATATCCATCAGTAACGGACATACTTTTTCCACATTGGCAAAATTTGAATCCTGGGGTTTTTGCAGCTATGGTAGCACTGAAAAGTGCTGTCTGGGGTTCACTGAGGTGAAAAGAGAGAAAAGAAAGAAAAAACTCAGAAGAAAAAGCCAGAGAGGCGCAAGAGAGACTCGCAACCGGTAGTTGCGCGGGAAAAGCAAAAACTGAGGCATTGCAGGTAGTCACATGGGAACAGGCCACTCAGGCACACAGAAGCACAGCTCTGAACATTCGAAGAGAGGTTCCCGCCTTGGGCCACCAGGGTACATACCAGACACAGCCTGCTTATCTGTTGGAAAAAGCTTTAGCAACCAGAGGTAAAGAATCCGTTGGAACCTTGAGGGTTTCAAACAGATATTTTTTGAACCCACATTCCACAGGTTAACTATCCATTGAGTGAAAAAATATTGCCTCCAATTTGTATTAAATGTGCTATGTCCCCTAGGTCCTATTACTATCAGAAATGGTCAGTAACCATTCCCTACTTATTTGTGCCACTCCACTCAAGGTTTTATAGACCCTATTTTCTCTCAGTCGTCTCTTCTCCAGACTGAACAGCCCTAACTTGTTTAGCCTTTTCTCATAGAGGAGCTATTCCACCCCCTTTATAATTTTGGTCATCCTTTGTATTTTTTCTAGTTACGCTATATCTTTTCTAAGATAGGTGACCAGAACTGCACACAGTACTCAAGGTGACCAGAACTGCACACAGTACTCAAGGTGTGGTTGCACCATGGATCAATACTGAGGCATTATGGAATCTTCCATATTATTTTCCATGTCTTTCCTAATAACATCTTACATTTTTTTTTTACTTTTTGACCACCGCTGCACACTGAGCTGAGAATTTCAAAAGTATTGTCCACAATGATTCCAAAACCCTTTTCCTGGGTGATAATACCTAAGATGGAACCCAGCATCATGTATCTATAGTTTGAATTATTCTTTTCTATATGCATCACTTTGGTTTTGTCCACATTAAATTTCATCTGACATTTAGACACCCAAGCCCCCGGTCTTGCAAGATCCTCTTGCAATTTCTCACAATTGGCTAATAATTTAACTATTTTAAATAATGTTGTATCATCTGCAAACCTGATCACTTCACTCGTTGCTCCCTTTTCCAGATCATGTATAAATATATTAAAAACAGTTGGTCCCAGTACAGATCCCTGGGGCACTCCACTATTTTCTTTTCTCCATAGAGAGAAATGACTATTCAGTCCTATTCTCTTTTAGCCAATTACCAATCCACAAAAGGACATTGCCTTCTATCTAATGATTGTCTAATTTCTTGAGCTTAATTTCCTGAGTCTCTCTTATCCAACACCTTCTGAAACTCCAAATAGACTACATCAACCAACTCATCCTTATACATGTTTATTAAATTTCTTCAATAGCTTCCAACAGATTTGTAAGGCAAGACTTTCCTTTACTAAATCCATATTGGTTCTTCCCCATTAATCTGTATCCATCTAGATGCCCAGTAATTTTGTTCTTCAGAATAGCTTCCACCACTTTTCCCAGCACCAAAATCAATTTCAATGCTCTGTAGTTTCCGAGGTCATTTATGGAGCCAATTTTTTTAAAAATAGGACATTACGTTGGTCACCTTCTAATCCTTTAGTACTGTAGCTGACTTGAATGAGAAATTAGAGATCACGAGTAATAAGTCTGTAATTTCAGTTTTGAGTTCTTTCAAAACTCTGGGTTCTGATATTTTTTGTGAGTTTTGTTTGATATATTTGTGAGCAATATTGCAGAAATGTTAGTAGAGAAAGTTTTTCTTTGTACAGATGACACTGAGATGTACAACAGAATGGATACTCTCGACAAAGTAAAAAATAAAAATGAGGAGGCAACCTAAGAAAGCTTGAGAAGTGATCAAGTTCTTAGCAACTAACATTAATGCAAAAAAATTTGCAAAAGCCATGTATAAAGCCTAGGGAACAGTACCCCAATGTAAGTGAATTATTTACATGCATGCACTAAACAGGAAAGAGACCTGGCGTGATTATTTCTAATGACAACAGTTGAACAATGTGACAAAGCAGCAACCATAGTCAAAGAAGCATTAGAGTGCATAAGGAGAGTTATAAAAAAAACATTTTTATTCCTAGCATAGCATCTTCTTACCTGTGGAACAAGCTCAACTTCTAGCTCGCCAGCCAGATACTGTCGTTCAAACTCTTCATTTTCTCCAACATACGAAGAGATCATTCGTTTTATCTGCTTAGTTTGAAGCAAGAGCCCAAGTCCAAAATTGACAACACTGCAGAAAAAAAAAATCTTTTACTACATTTGCCACAAAAACTAGATAGGCAATAGATTAGGGTGTACATGTTAAACACAGCTCATGTAGTTTACATAGTCAGTATGAGGTCCATTTTCAGATACCGTGTGGCTCAGCTAGTTAGCCGGATAAACTTATCTGGCTAATTAGCAGGTGCATTCAGCAGCGCAGTCACTGAATATACCCAGCTATCTTTAAAGTTAGCCAGATAAGTTTATCTGGACTAACTTTAGGACAGATTTACGACATGACCAGAGTTAGCCAGATATATTTAGCCAGCTAACTCCGCTTCTCCCTGAAATGCCTCCCGCACACCCCCCAGAATGCCCCCTGACTTATCCAGCTAAATTCTAACCGGATATCTAGTTATCCGGCTAGATAACTAGATATCTAGGCAAAATAAAATTAAAACTAGATAACTAGATATCTGGGGCAAAATAAAATAAAACCTGAAAACTACTTTCATATGGTATATGTCTGCCTAGTGTGTTGGTGTACAGAGTATGAAATACTAAATGGAATCTTAAATATTAAATAGCAGCACTTTTCATCTAAATATGATCACAATATGCTTTATAGTAGCTCAGAAATATTTATTTATTTATATTTAGCCCATGCCTTTTCATTGGTAGCTCAAGGTGATTTGCATTCAGGTACAGGAGCTATTTTCCTGGATCCCAGAGGACTTAATCTAAGAATTGTATTTGCTAAGCCTTTTCCCCTCCATGTTTCTTTAAAAAATAAAGCTTTAGTAAATCAGGCCCTAAGTTTATACCTACACATTCAGCCACCTAAGAGGTGAATGGCCTGACAGCCTATCTCCAGCATTTTATTGCTACCTTCCCCTCCCCACCTCTGCAGTCTACCATATGACTTTACTGAAACATAAAAGGTACAGTTTAAAGTGAAAGCATATGATTAAAATACTGGCAGTTTTATAGCATAAATTGTAAGTCATTTGCAAACTACTATAAAGAAAAATGCATTATTACCGTGCAATCACTAGCCTAATGTGAGTGCAAGCAAAACTGGGTGCTACCTTGTATTGTAAAAAACAATAAAGGATAATCATTACTTTTGAAGGCACTCTTGTCTTAAACCTAATAAGAAGCATGAGATAAATTGCTGACTACCATATCCTTGAAAGCATAAAAACATATTGTAAGAACTGAAGAGAGACCTGATGCAGACCAGCTCTGCCTCCAACATATTCAAAGTAAAACAACAAGGCCTTGAACCATTTTTATAGGTTAGTGAGGATTTTAGATGTACCGTACTTTGGGTGCAGGCAGAAATCTGTAAAAATCAATTTTAATTCTACCATCTACAATAAGCGGAAAAAGGTAACAATTTTTCAAAGTCATTAGTCTGTGTGAAAATGGAATGGAATGCCCTAAGCAATCCAGCTCAACTGAATGGAAATCATTCAAGTTATTCACAGGAACCCGTGACAGAGGTTTTAATCTCTTTTATAAAAAGGTGTGGATGCCTGAAAGAAACAAAAAGACAACATGCTGTACACCCTTTCATTTGAACTAAGCCACATAAATACAGCATGAAGTGTAGAATTTTGCAGCAGTTAGCCCCCAGTTCTAAACACTGCAACCTGCTGATTGCAGAACTGGCAGCAAAAGTTCAGTAGGGGGTCAATGAACCTTACGTATTCTAGGAGTAATATTGACAATGCAAATATTCTTGAAAAGCAAAGAGTGGCACTAAATCTAATGTGAAAAAATGTATGGATGACCCACAGCATCAATCAGCTGCTCCATGCTGCATGTCAGAATACTGTAACGTACTACTTGTAGGCATGTCCCAGATTAGTCATTTCCTTAACACTTGATTAATTCAGGAAACATTTTCTCTTCTCCCCTTTGGGAGCCCACCATCAGTTTTTACAGAAGCACTGTATTATACTCTGGAGAAGAGGCCTAAGCAAGGAAAAAGCAAACTACCAAAGCCACTTTTCTTCTACAAGAGTTCTGCAGTAGAAAAAATGTGGCTTTTGCTTAAGTAAGTCGAAACTGAGAAAACCACAAAGCAAGTATGTGCAGCTCTTCTTGCTCCCTTCATCAGGCCCAAAACCAACAATTGGGTGCCAGAGCACAAACACCAAACCTCCTTGCCCTCGACCTGGGGATATTTGATAATCGAAGGTATCTTAAAATACAAATCACCACTGCTCGTGGGTATTTTTTGTTGCTGGTGTTACAGAAAGGTACTCTATGCACTCTTCTAGACTGAAGGCCCTTCATAAACTGAATTTCTAGACACTTCAGCATAAGTGTCTCCAGAATATCACACCGACTCACCTTCCACTCTTTCAAGAATGCCCCAAATTCTCTAATTGTTCCAATGACTCCGCTGAAGTTCCTTTTCAGTTCAGCAAAGATTCTGATTTTGTCCTCTAGCTGCATCACGGTTCCTTCTAACTATGAAGTTCTTTCCTCTAATTTATCCTCTCTCTTTCTGAAATAGACTTCTGCTGGAAAACCACATCTCTTATTTGTTTTAGTTTCCCTGCAATTCTCTCTCATTAATAGTACTTTTAGGGACTGCAGCTCCCTCATGCTCATAATGAAAGTTTCAATTCAGTTTTCTTGCTAGCAGCCATTTTGTGTGGTGAGGATGGGTCCTATTTTGGATCCTTTAACTTGGTGATGTCATATTGTTTCTCTGTTGCCAGATTTACCCACTGACCAAGAATGTTATCTCATGGGATAAGCATTTGGAAGAGAAAGCAATTTATTTGCAGAATGTACTGACTTTTGCCTTGTTCTACAGAGAGCAGATCTTGCACACATCCATCCGGCAGCAAACAAACAATCTACTGGCACCTCTACCACACATAAGCCTTATTAGACTTATTAGACAAGTGGTGGGCCAGATCATCTTCAAGATAAAGTTGTCATCTGAAATATGATAGAATAAATGCATTGAATATGCTCATACAATGTTTGCTAAAAGTAAAAGCATGAAGCCAAAATGTTTGTCTACAAGCCAGCATCTAAGAAAACCCTTTGAAAGCATTGTTCAACCACCTACAAGCTCTTCTTCTATAGGAACAAACGGCAAAAAAAAACAAAAAAAACGCAATAAGAAAATGACCTATCATTATAATATGCCTTAGCATCAAAAGCATGCAAGGCGTGGAACAGAAATTATTTATCATGGTAACAAAAGTAATACTTTGGGACTGCTGATATATACGATGAAATCTAATATAAGAAGAAGCCTGAAGCAGGACAGCACATCAAGGATAATCATCCCAGCATATTTATTACTTGGTTACCATCATGTTCCTGAAGCATATATAATTACAAAACATTACACTCAAATCTGAAAACATCCAAAATACAGCAATTTATAAAAAAATATTACATCAAAACAATTACAATAATATGCAAACAAAAATAATCAAACTATACAAATTAAAATAATAATCAGTCAAACATAACAAATACAATGAGGTAGATATTCAAAAGATTAGTCCAGCTAACTTTGAGAGTTAATAGGACAAATCATCAGGGTTGAAAGTGCTCTCCCCTTAACTCAGCAGGTAAATTTTGTCCACGTAAATCACTGCATGCAAAACATTTACCTGCACAAAAAAGAGGCAGGACTGGAGGCATTCCCAGCGTGTGGCAAACTTTCTCCAGTCAGGGTCAATATTCAGTGCTGATAAGATAAACAGGCAGACAAGTCTGCCACAGTAAAGGCCTATCCTAAAGTTATCCAGATAAAGTTATCACTCACCAGCTTACTGAATATGGACCTCTATAAATTTACTATAAATCTAGAACAGGCAAAGGAGCAAAAATACATGATCTAAGAGCAAACCTCTAGGGCTCCATCAGGTATGATGAGCAGCATGAGAGTGAGTCCTTGTTGCTGTGAAGTTGACAGAGCCTCACAGGCAAACCTACAAGGTCTACACCAAACAGCTGGCAAACTCGCCCTGAAGCGGTAAAGACTGGAGCTTCACCTCCCGCGCAGGTTTAACCCTTGAGTTCCTATGGCCGGCAAGACTTAGATAGGTCCCTAGGGCAGTGGAGTGAGCAACAGTCCAGAGGCATGCCAGGCTCAGGCCAGGCAGCAGACTGGAGAGAACGGGAACAGGCCAATATCAGGGCAGATGGCAGACAAGTGAAGAGACAGTATCATGCAAGAGGTCAGGTACAGGTGGAAGACAAGCGAAGTCAGATCCAATGCAAAAGGTCAAGTCAATAAAATCACAAAAAGACTTCAATGGACAAATGTGAATTTGTTCATTTACTCTTTCAGATAATACAAGGACTAGGGGGCACTCCATGATGTTAGCAAGTTGCATATTTAAAAACAAATCAGAGAAAATTCTTTTTCACTCAATGCCCAACTAAGCTCTGGAATTCATTGCTAGAGGATGTAGTTAAGGTAGTTAGTCTAGCTGAGTTTTAAAAAGATCTGGATAAATTCCTGGAGGAGAAGTCCATAAACTGCTATTAATCAAGTTGACTTAGGGAATAGCCATTGCTTATTATCTGCATTAGTAGCATGGGATATATTTAAGATTTTGGGTACTTGCCAGGTACTTATAACCTGGATTAGCCACTGTTGTAAACAGAATGATGGGCTTGATGGACCCTTGGACTGACCCAGCATGGCAACTTATGTTCTTATGTCCAGATGGCAGGCAAGCGTAATCAGGTCCAACGGAAAAGGTCAGGTCCAGGAGATTATGCTAAGCACGGACAAAGACACACCGAAGACACTGGATGAGATAGCAGGGCAAGGTAAGGCTGATGAAGCAGGCAATGCTGGACGAGGCAGGTCGGGCAGGGCAAGGCAAGGCTGGAGCACAGGAACGCATGAACAACAGGAACATAGGAGCAACACACATTGCTCTAGGCAGGAGACCCGTTGCTGAGGCAAGGTAATCATGTGGTACCTTTGCTCAAATAGCTGATGGCATCGGGAGGTGCTACTCAGTGTTTCCCGCTGCAAAGCCTATATTATGCACGCACATATGCATGCCAAAGAGAAGATTATGGCCTGGCTGGAATGTCAGTATCAGTGGTGGGCAGGCATCAGGTAGCAGCTGGGATAAGTACGGCAGCTCGTGGGGCAGTCTCGTGAGTCACCTAACGTAACAGTACACCTCCTCCAAAGCCCCTCACCAGCCTTCTAGGCTTGGGTTTCCTGGCAAATCTCCTGTGGAAGTCCCATAATAGTAATGGGGCTTGGAGGTTAGAAGCTGGCTCCCAGGAGTTATTTTTGGGGCTGAAGTTCTTCCAGGAAATTGGATTTGGTCCCTGACTCTCCTGGAATCCAGTATCTCCTCGATTTTGTACTGTATGTCCTCTTCAACTACAATTTTGGTGGGTTAGAGAGATGGTCTGGCTGGCAGGATAACTGGTTTTAGCAAGGATACATGGAAGATGTCATGAATCTGATGAGTTGAGGGTAACTTTAGTTCGTTGGTTATAGGCCCACAAATCTTGGATCAAACTTCAGCAGAGGCATTTTTCAGGCGCATGTTTTTCATACTAAGACATACCAGGTCCCCAGGCTGGACTTGAGGTGCAAGGCTTCGTCTCTTCACCGCCTCTTGACTCTTATACACCAAAACTGGTCCCGGTTCCCATCACCTGCCCCACAGTCGACATAATGGGACGCCAACTCCAGGACCTCTGGCAAAAGATACACTACCTCTTGGAACAATGTGCTGCTGCTGGGGGGGCAAGATGGCTGCCAATTGAGAAGTACGCCGTGAAGCTCCTCCGCAAAATTCCCCTCTTTGTTTTTTTTTCCTTGTTATCGATATGCCCCACACTAAGCGCAAAGCAAGACTACAGGAGAATGTTTCAAGTTCTCCTTTACCTGGGACAGAGCAACCTAAAATTGTAGAGTTTTTCGGCATAACACCAGCTCGAATTCCCTGAGCGATGGCCGCTGTGGAGAGGGACGGCCGGGCAGAGCCCTCTCTACTGGCCGACGAAATCTCTCTAAGCCTGGGAGCACCAGAAACACCATCTCCTCCAAGGATAGAAGTGTCGGCTCCAAGGGGATCCTTGAGCGACGTCCAAGGGACCCTGACGGGGGTTAATATGCGGCAGAAGTTCGTGGAGAGAACAGAAACCCCGAGTGCTCCGACGGCAATGGAGCAGGCTTTAGAAGAAGCCTCTATGAATGAGGGCCTTGGTGTGATCCTTCCTGCACCTGTAAGTGTGGAACAGAGACCACCTCAGAGCATGGCAGGATAACTTCTTGGACGGCTGGAGAAGGAACAAATGCACAGGTTGGCAATTTAAAAATATCTAAACCAGACATTATTACCTTAGAAGCCCTCTGGAAAGCCCTGGTCAATTTGGATTCCTCTATTTCCTCATTAGCTTCACTAGTCTTGGAAACTAATAGTGCCTTGAAACAGAATTCTGCTGAATTGCTGGTTCAAGAAAACAAGATTGAAAAAATTGAATCTCAAACGATAAAAATGGAAAAGGTTCAACATTAGCTTGTTCAGTTTGAGTTAATAAACTCAAAAAAAAGTTAGAGAACATTGAAAATAATCTACGTTCACTAAACTTGAGGATAATAAACTTCCCTATTCTAAAACAACTTTCTCCATTGGAATTGCTTAGGAACTATCTATCTCAGATTTTGAAGATCTCTGAAACCGCTATGCCGGTGATATCTAAGGCCTACATGACATTTAAGCCGTAGATGGGAGAGCCTCAAGAAAATTTAGCTACTGGACCTTCGCTGGATTTATCAGATTTCCTGCAATCATCTCAAGACTTTGAAATTACATACAGAGGGACCCTCTTAGTTAAATTTGCATTCCCTACAGATAGAGATAGTGTTTTGTGTCTCTTTCTTCATAATCATTCTTTGTTGTTCAATGGACAAAAGATCTGGATTTATCTTTGTTGCGTCCGGTCTCAGACAGCTTCAACCTCTGTGCCTCACCTTTCTTCCTGCTCTCTCTGCTAGCCTTGGGAAGATGGCTGCCACCACGTCTTCATGCCGCTCTCTCCAGCGTCCCCGGAACGGCAATGACAAGGCTATCCGCCATGTTTCTCCTGAGGCCCTCCTAGGGTGCGCACGCCACCCACGTCTTTATCCACGTCATGGCAGGAACCTTGGGGGCATCCCCCTCGAGTGACGTCACGCCATCCGGGTATTTAGCCTGCCCTTCGTTTGCTAACAAATCAAGTTAGCAAGGATTGGAATTGCCTCTGGTCTGAGCTACTCTGCCGCTTCCGTGCTGCCGCTGGACGCTCTCTCTGCCCTTTGAGGTTATTCATCTAACCTGGGTACCTACTCCTCAGGGGCCCTTTGCTTTCTTTCAGGTTCCTGTCTGGGATACCAGGTACTCTCTCCTCGAGGGCCTGCTCTCCCTGCCTTGGTGCCTGCAATCCATCTACTTCTGCCTGCTGGAATCTCCATCTATAGCTACCAACTTAGTAAGTAATCTAACCTTTATCTGTCTCATCTACAGCTCAGCACTGGGAACCTGCATCCGGAACTCCTTATACTACCGTGTGCTGCTAACATCGAGGGCCCCTGGACTGCTACTACTGGATCACCTCACTACTGCCACCTCTGGTGGTATCATTCTGCTGTATAATAAAAGACAAATCTTCTGTGTTTGTGCGTCTCGAGTCTAGCCTAGTACTGCGGTTCCTCACGGGGCTCCTCCCTGTGGGAGTGGCCATCACCGCAGTACCCAAGAATCCACTCCAACACCTCAAAACCATAACAATCCCGACTTAACCAGTGTTACCCAAAATCGAAGGAAGAAATTTCTTCTACTGTGTTCTGAAATACATGCCAAAGGGGGTTACTTTCAACTTCGATATCCATGTAAATGTATGGTTAGATACAAAAATGGTAATTATATACTGTTTGAACCTTCTCAACTACGTACATTGTTAGACTCTCCAGAGGTTTAGAACCGGTAAACTAGATAGGATCTGATGATTTTCAATTTTTTCTTTTTACTCTATTCCTTGATTATCTGTTCAATATTGTAACTTCCCCCTCTATTTCTTTTTAATATTTACGGTTGAATGAATATTTTCATAATGTAACTTTATTGTTTCCTTTCTTCTGTCATGTACAACCTATTTCAAATCAAGGTGTTCCTTGTAATAATCTTTGAAATTCATAAAAATAAAATTAAAAAAAATGTGTTGCTGCTTGTTCCAAGAGGTAGCGTGTCTTTTGACAGAGGTCCTGGAGTTGGCGTCCCATTATGTCGACTGTGGGGCAGGTGATGGGAACCGGGACCAATTTTGGTGTATGAGGGTGGTGGCCAAACACCACATAAAAAACTGAGGACCCAGTCAAGCTGCTCACGTGATTATTGCAGCAGAACTCTGCCCACGAGAGTAGCACGCTCCATTGTCCTGATGTTACAAAAGAACATAAGATATGCCATACTGGGTCAGCTCAATGGTCCATCAAGCCCAGTATCCTGTCTCCAATAGTGGCAAAGAAAAATCACAAGTACCTGGCAAGTAGCCAAACATGAAATAAATCGCATGCTACTAATGCCAGCAACAAGCAGAGGCTATCCCATATTGATTAATAGCAGTTTATGGACTTCTTCTCCAGGACCTTATCCTACCCTTTTTTTAAATCCAGCCACACTAGCTGCCTTAACCACATCCTCTGGAAACAAATTCCAGAGCTTAATTGTGCCTTAAGTGAAAAAGAATTTTCTCTGATTTGTTTTAAATGTGCTATTTGATAACTTCATGGTGTACCTCCCAGTCCTTGCATTATCCGAAAGAGTAAATAACCGTTTCACATTTACACGTTCAAGTCCTTTCATGATTTTGTAGACCTCTATCATATCCCCCCTCAGCCGTCTCTTCTCCAGGCTGAACAGCCCTAACCTCTTTAGCCTTTCCTCATAGGGGAGCCATTCCATGACCTCTATTATTTAGGTAAGGCTGGCCAGGTCAGAAAGCCAAAGTGACTCAATAAAGAGGACCCAAGGTACTGAACAGGCTGGGTTAAATAGGATTGAGGCTTAGGCATTGTGTAATCTGTGATGAGGGATCTGGCAAGGAAGCGAGCAAGTTTCACAGAGGACCCCTGGTGGAGGGAAGTCTGCACAGTAGGCTGAACCTTGGCACAGAAAGACTGCACCACAGTGACAAATACAAAGGCTATTGGTCTTGAGCAACGAACCCTGAACCAGGGAATACAAGGTTCAGGTCCTACTCAGTTACCTTGGGAAAATTACCTCTCCTTCTAGAACAAGAAAAGCAAAAATAACAGTGGCCATATGGCCTTTTTCAGCCGTTATGTTTCTATGGCTACCTTGGTGGCTTCAGCTGCAATGCTATCCATTGGAATGCAAAGAATTGGGAGCCAACCAGGGCTGGGGATGCTGCAGGGCTGTAAATGCAATGGCTGGGCTAGGTAGAAGCTTATAAAATAGGGGGGGAACCTGGGTAGTTGTGAATGAAAGTTCATGGTGGCATTACCTAATAGAGGTTACTTCCAATTGAGCTGAAAGACCAAGGGAGCAGGAGGAAACTAGCAGGTGAAAAAAATAATTTAAAAGAAAACTAGTAAAAACCAAACACCCTAAAAATATAAGCAGAAAAATAGAGCAAAATAATCTAGAAAAAGAGAATAGGACAAAAAAAAAAAAAGGCACATCAAAAGGAAAAATATTTTCCTCAGGCCAATTTTAAAATATTTTCACACTCAAGTAGTGCTGGCTGAAATGTGATAGTGCATGTTAACTATGGTGCTAGGCAGAAGATTAACTTATAATCATTCTTTCCATAACGCATTCAGCTACTGAACAGCAAATGAACTAAAAATATCCTCATTCCTGACAGTCATCAAAATCTAAATAAAAAGTCATACTATGCAGAGCATGTGGTAATGTAATCTTTCTAGGAATATTTATTCAAATCCCAGTAATTGGGCTGGATAGACGCACATACCCGGGATATGAATAAAGAGAGACCTTTACCTGAAAGTCCAAGTCAGCTGACACGAGATTTTGCAAAATACTTCAAACACTTTGAAATCATAAACTTTTTCTATGGACATGAATTTTATAAATCTCCTGTTCATCAAACTACCTGGAACATTACACACCACTAAATCAAATACTACTTTTCTAAGGGGTCTATAAATTAGAGAACTGGCTAGATAACACTATATTCTAGGTCTAAAATTAAAGTCCAATGTACATAGATGATAATATGCAGTGGCCACATTAAACAGAATATGGCCATTGTATGGCTGCTGCATTCTCCATTGTTCCCTGCAGCCTGAGTTAATGGGTTTTAGCAGGCTTTGAGAAACAAAACTGGCTACAGTCCTCTGGAAAAAAAAAATGCAATAGAGCCTCAAGTTCAGGCTTCATATTCTTTCCAAAAATCCCTTTCATTTATGGTATTAAGAGCTCCAAGCCCATCTCCAAGGTGACACCCCCCCACCCCCAGGCTTTTGCAATAATTTCATTGGCAAAACGAAAGCAGTGTCTGAATCAGCAGGGCAGCAAAATCAAAATGACACTGACAACATCACACTCTGACCTACAACATGCAACAGACGCTGCCAGAAGTGCAGCCAAGATACTACGGACTCCCAGTGTGACAGGAGGGTGAGGTATGAGAATCCTGCAATCACTTATATAGCAGACTGATTTTGGAACCAGCATATGTTTAGGAATGTGTACACATTTCAATCCAAATAGAAAAACTTGAATAATGAGTTAATTTTCAGTTTGGTTCAGATCAACCAAACAGTGGGCTTGGTTCCTAAAAAATCTGAATCATTTTTGGCTCATTCATTTCAGCCCCAAAGTCTATGGGGAAGGAAAGCAATGCATTTTTTGCACTCAGAACCAGACAGAGCAGAGCTAGTTGGGGATAGGATAAGAAAGGAACAGGACCAATCATATTTGAGCACTTTTTCTTCCAGCCTATGTCAACTTGCATTTTTTTTAGGTGACTTTGAGCAGTCACCATTTTGTTCTCATTCATTCCTCTGTTGGATTTCAGAGAGAAGGCAGAGATTCTAAGCTTACTGTTTCAAACTTCAGAGTTAAAGAAAAGCTTATAAAAACTATTTAGATTAATTTACAGGTGCAAGCAACAAGTGTTGCTAGAGACACTCACTGTCACTGTTACTAACTATGGTCGGGTTGCTACCTAGTATTAGGAAAAAGTCTGTAATCTCTGAGAGAGGGTTACAATGTGTAACATTCGCCAAGCTTCCAGACTTAAAAATGCTCATTTCAGGAAGGGACTCACCAAGCGTCACCTCAGGAGTTCAAGCGGTGCATCAAAATTTTCTGTCTTCTCCTATTTATTTCTTCTTCTTTTTTTCCACCACAAGCAATCCCCACAGTAGGGAGATGCATGTCCTGGCATGTACTGGCAGGCTGATATCAAGGCAGGGCTATATGCCGGTGACTTCAGCTTTACTCCATCTCCATCTGCTGGTAGAGGTGCATAACCCACTCTCGTGGATTGGCCTGAGTGCAGAGGAATGCATATTTCTTGCAGCATGTGCATTGCATATATTAGAGGCTGCCTCCTGCTTTCTGTGAAAGAGATACAGTATGACTGTGTATTAATTCTTGTTTATGAGACTGTTACATTGATTGACTTCTTTTGTAACAGTCCATAGTCATTTGGCAAGCATCATCAGTTTACTCACTGTGCTCTGTTTGTGACAAAAATGACTGGTCTACTGTCTATGTCCACACTACAATGTACAAGCATTATAACATGTTACTGGCATCAAGAGGCAATCATGGCAATGGTAGAGGAAGAGAGAAAAGACAATTCTCCAGAGAGACCTCTGGCCAGCACAAACTGCAGTGGTGATGAGAGGCGTAGGATGAAGACCAGGAGCCCTCCACCCAAGTTCAGAAGGGATTTTTCTTTAAAGAAGGGAAAACTAGATGGAGTTGCAGGGTTGACTGAGAAGCTGAAACAGCAGCCACCTACTCCTATCTCTCCTGTTGGTATAATGCAAGGGCAGAAGTGGTATATTCAATGGAGGGTAGCAACAGCAGTGGCAGATGACTAAGAGAGCATCAGCAAAACAAGACCAGCACGCCCTGTTCCATTCTGACTAGCATCTGCAGCAGATCTTTGCAAAACCTACCGATTCAAATGATGGGCAAGTCACTTTACCCTTCATTGCCTCAGGTATAAAACAGATTTGAAGTGCCAAAAAGTGAAATATAAATCAGATAAATAAATAAAAATCATATGAGGGATTTGAATAATTAGAGGAATGGGACATTGAAAATCTAGTAGCTGAGGAGGATTTGCAGATCCTAGTTACACTTACTAACATGATATGTGATGCCCAGCAGCAAACGGCGAAGCTACAGTGACTGAAAGCAGTCTTGCCATTGCTAAGATCATCCCCCCAGGAACAACAGACAAATCGAGAGCATAAGAGATGCTACTGGCTTTTACCCCCTGGTTTGCCTCAACCCCAGCCCAGTAGCAGTACACGAGGATTCAGATAAGGGATCCTGCAAGACAACAGAGATGTTACTAACTCAGGATTGATCTTAGGAAATATTTCTTTAGAGAGGGAAAGTGGATGCTTGGAATGGCCTTCTAGCAGTAGTTATTTCTTTAAACATTTTTTATATTATTTATATACTTTGTTTTGGAGACAAAAACGGTATCTGAATTCAAGAAAGCATGGCATAAGTACAGGGGATCTCTGAGTGATGGGAATCATAAAGCTATATTATTTGGATGGATGGACAGACTAAATAGGCCATACAATCTTTTTCTGCTGTCATGTTTCTATGTGGAGACACTTTACAATCATAGAGGACCAACATTTTGCAGAATTAATTCACTGTCAAAAAGCCATCAGCAGAGGGATAGTAAATGGGCCATCTTTCAAATAGCGGTATGCTCCATCATTTCCAAAACTGCCACCTATTCGTGTCAATTTTAACATATGTTGGTAATAATCCGGGGATCCCATCCTTCACTCAAAAGCAGCAACAGTAGCGGGAAAGCCACAGCAAAGAGGAAGTCCACCTCCCAAAGTCATCCTCCCAACTTCAGACACCTCCATCCCAGTATCAACAGCAAGCCATGGAGCAGAGGCAATGGTCTTCTGAGCACTGTTCCAGGGTAAGAGAGACAGGCAGCACTGAAGGTGATGACATCAAACACTGGCGAAATAATGGCAAGTGGTCGAGAATACAGGATTTAAATAGCTGCTGGACATTTTATCCTCCAATGAACAAGTTCCCTTCAGGATAACATTTACTAGGTAGGTAATCCCAATCCTGTACTCTCAGGTCATGCCCAGGTGCATAGCTACCAAGGCAGAAGGGATTAGCATCCATTTCATCAGCAACATCTGGACCAGCCAGAATCCTGGCAAACTGATGGCAGCTGGATGAGCTCTGATGGAGATGAACTAGAAGGGTACAGGTAGGACTATGATGCTCTCCTAGGTCATAATCCAGAACCTTAACTCAGCCCATAACTTAGTGGTGAAAAAGAGAATGACTGAGGGCAGGCAATTAAGCTGGATCTTTTTTTTTATTATTATACACTGTGGCATGAACAGGTCCAGAACTGTGAGCATTGGAGGCTACCATGAGATCCAATACTTTATACACTTGCTGCACCTGGTAGTAAGGAATGCCCTAGGGCTGGAGAACAAGGAAAGTGGAAGTCTTTCCTACGAAAACTGAAAGATATGCAGGAAAATAGCAGGGCAGTTTAACTGACGCATGAAGAGCAGGCAGCAACTTTGCAAGAAGCAGGAACCAGTCAGGGTACCAGAACACCAGCTTATACAGGATTGAAGCACGAGATGAATTTCGCCTATCTGTTGATGCAGAGATTAGTGAAACTAAAGACTCCTTCATGCGTTTTCTGCAGATACTAAGATCAATGCAGATTGCCTCAAGGGAAGCACATGATGAAGGTAGTATAAGTCCTGAAGCCCTTAAAGAATGCCACAGAATATCTGAGTTCAGCAACAGCAACCCTGGAAGTCATCCTCATAATCAATATCCTGGAAGAGAACGTACAGGGTTTCCAGCAAAACAGGAACTGGCACAATATGCAAAGCACCAACATCTAACCAGGCAGTCCCTGGCTCAAGGTCTGCTACAGCACTTTTTTCCCCTGACAGCATCTTGCTGTGTGGCTGGCCTACTACTGCTGCCCAGTCTACTCCTTCTGTCCTGCCTCTCTCTTCTTGGTTCAGTGCCTTACTGTGTTCATGCCACTCTCAATGCTGCTTTACCCCTCTCACAGTGCCTTAGGGGGTGTTCATGCCACTGTTGGTGCTATTTGCCCTTCTCACGGAAGCTTAGGGTGTTTCAGCCACTGTTGCTGCTATTGTAAGGGTCAGTTGAGGCTCTCAAACTGTGGACCCTGGCGCTGAGAGGCTACAGCTCTGGAGAAAGAGCCGTTTGTATCTGTGAGGAATTGGGGAAGCTGTAATGTTGGTATCCTCCCTAGTATGTGGGGTTGGGTGAAGCCCAACCCAGATTCCATTGGCTGTCGTTAAATCCTCCCTGTTCTGAAGCTGCTCTTAAGGGGTGACCAGCATTAGGCCCCCTTGCTGATAGGTACAATGTGTCTCTGGAAGCAGCATTCTTTAGAGGCCTAACAAGTTTCAATATTTCAAGCTGGTTTGGGGTCTCCTCTACAAATTCCTCATACGGGGAAAACTGCATTATTATTTATTTGGCTGTGTCATCCTGCAAGTGAATGTAAGGAAGGATCTTATTTTTATGAACTTGTTGTTTTCTTGTATTAAACTGTCTATTGGCAAAGAAGCATGCTAACATTGTGTTGTTTAATGAGAGATTGAATGAGACCTCTGACAGCAGCTTTGCTTCTTTCATGGTGCCCTAGGCTGTTCATGCCACTCTGTGCTCTTTGCCCTCTCATGGGGGCCGATGCAATATTCTGCTCCCAGGCTAGCGCACAAGGTAGCCTATGATTGGACTCGCTAAGCTAACACCCAATGCAAAAAGTAGATTAGGGCGCCTAAAACAAGCACCCAAACACTCTCATAGCTAATAGAGCTCATCTCATGCAAATGCCATGTTGATGAGGCTATTAGCTATTACCCCCGATGTAAAAAAAAAAAAAAAAAATCACCATATGCCCAACATGCACGTTTTCACATGCAAGAATTAATGCAAGTCCCGGAGCTGGCGTTAAGTATTGAAGCGCATCAAGGACTCAAAAAAAAAACAAACCCCCCCCCCCCCCCAAACAGAAATTAGTGCTTTTCTGTAGTTCCTCCTACTTAGTATCATCCCAATACTAAGTTGGAGGAACCACAGGAAGCAGCATGAAAATAAATAAATCTTGACAATGGTCAGGTTAGGAAAACGGATGTTCAATTTATGAGTGTCTGTTTTCCTAACCCGTGGCGCAGGTTAGGAAAACGGACTCTCATTAATTAAGCCTCCGCCTTCCTAACCCATGCACAGCCACATCTCCTGGGCGCCCGAAGCCATGGATGCGCTGGGGGATGCACAATTTATCCCTAGTGCGTCCTTTTTAGCGTGGCAGCTCATTTGCCTATTGCACTGGGCGCCCAGGAGACAGGGATGTGCGTGCGATGAAAAAAAAAAAGTGCCCAGTTTGGACGCATATTTTTTCACCCTTGATATTGCATCAGCCCCATGGTGCCTTAAGCTGTTCATACCACTGTTGCTGCTCAGGGGGATCAGTTTCACTATTTTGTACCATTTTGCTCCTCTCACAGTCACCTGAGCTGCTCATGCACTGTTGGTGCCCTTTGCCCCTCTTTTGGTGCTATGAGGTTTTCATGCCATTCTGTGTCTTGGGGCACTGTTGCCTCTGCTGCTGCCTGCCAACAAGTTTCATGGAAAATACCAATGCTAGAGTCATAAATAGGATGTACTGCTTTCCCCATTGATTTAAATAGCAATGAACGAAATGAATTAACTTCTGACTGAAACAGAATCAAAACAAATGAAACAGGAATCCAATGAAAGAAACCAAACTTTTTTTCTGTGCATACCTTTATTTGTTAAGAAAACATCCTCTGCAATAGGGCCTGTTCCAATTAAGCTAGAAGCCCAAAGCAGCAGAAAGAAACTACTGGCCAAGAAAGCAAGAAAAAAAAAATCACTCATGTTAGAAAGGGTTTGGATCCTAACTTAAACGTCAATACAGGTGAGCATACAGAAAGAACCGCTGTTAAGATTTAATCAGCAAACGTGCTTATGTTCTTATTTAAATAAGAATCTATGGAGTAGACTGGTACCTCTTGATCAATCAGATCAAGCTGCAATCATTTTCTACATGTGTTATCTATAACAAGAAAGATCACTGTTGAAACATGAGCCAAGATGTTAAAACTTTTGAATCATTTTTAATATCTTCCTAAAAAATTATCACATATGGAATAACCCTCAACATTTTCTCACTTTATCCAAATTGCAATTGCTGCTGCCTTAAGGACAAAAGCCAACACACTTGCATAGACCCCCATTCATTCCCCCCCCCCCCCCCCCAGTGATGCTTATTGCTTGGTGAAACTAGGAAGGACTGTGAGTCTAATTTATGTTATAGGAACTAAATCAAAACATGGAATTTAAGCCAATGTCCCACATATCAATGTCCTACTGAAAAGGCCCTGAATATGTCTGTTATTCCATTTACTTCTGCAGTTGCACTCCCAGTCCTAACTAACTTGGAGAAGTGGCTGGATTGTAGGTGCATTCCTGGTCCTATTTATACTTAATATACCAGACGAGGTTCCTTGTATTGCTCATGATATGGACGAGTATACAGAGAAGGGAACAACTCCTGGAAATATTTAGTAAGCAATCCAGGAGACGATGAATGATATGTACTGCTGTGAATGACTCAACAAGAAATGTCATATCAAGTGACTGCCTTCAGTATGGCTTCATGCACTATATTAACAGTGCTCACATTCATTTAGTGCCTTTCATCTACACAATTTCTGAAGTTGTATCACTGTTATTACATGTTAAAGACATACACGGGGACAGAGCAAATGTCAAAAATAGGATGGGGAGAAGAAAATATTGTAACCTGAATCACACTTGAGTAAAACTGATGCAATAATGAGATAAATTGACTTCAAAGACACAGAGTCACTTTCATAGTACAAGGGTTTTCTGAATCACAGCTCCTTAACTCTTATGATCTGACCAAAGATTTCTAAAGACAGAACATTTACTTTGAAGTACATAAATGCACAACATAATTTTTTGTTTAGTACTGAAGTGTAATGAGAATTAAGGTAGGTACCAGGCAAATACAATACCCTTTATTCCCCCAGAGCAAGTGAGACAGGCTCTTAAGCAGCACAAATGCGCTGTGGGTACTAAACTATGACCCAACCTCTCTGGCTATAGACTAAATATTTATTTATTTATTGAAGAAAACAAAGCATATACTGCAACTTCCAACTAGTTCAAAACGGATAACAACTCATAATCCATAAAATCATTCAGTTAAAATAAAACACGCAGTAACATGCAACAAACCATCTTTGCTTTCACCTTAAAAATAGTATTTAAACTAACAAACAATACAGAAAACTCTTCCTCTATTATCCCTGTATTTGAACCTGTCCATTCTCAGAGTAGCGAGTCTTCAACATTACAGAATATTTAGATTCAAAAATAGATGAGAACATTTGCTAAAATGTAATTTTTTAAAATAAGGAGAAAATATTACTTACCTGATAATTTCCTTTTCTTTAGTACAGAAAAGTGAATCCAAAACCAATGGGGTTATGCACCTCTACCAGCAGATAGAGACAGAGTAAAGCTGACATCACGGTACATATACCCCTGCAGTGACATCAGCCTGCCAGTATTCTCTGCAAAAACCAACTGTGGACAAACTAACAAAAACTTGGTTATTAACAGATAATTCCAGCACTCATCCAAGAGGAAAAACACTGAGCTCAGACAAAGAACATAATAACACTAGTCTAGGGACTGGATTAACACTTACCAGTAATCCCTGGAACACACAGCCATGCAGGTGGACCATAGCACAATCATTCGGCAGCCAAGGATGGAAGCTGGATTTACCTGTCTCACTAAAGAAAAGGAAATTATCAGGTAAGCAATAATTATTCCTCTTTTAGCGGTCAGACAGGTGAATCTAAAACCAGTGGGATGTACCAAAGTTATTCCTGAATAGGATGGGAAGCTTCCCATGGTCCAGTCAAAACCGCACGTGCAAAGGATGCGTCCTCCCAGGCCTGCACATCCAGACGATAATGGCTGGAAAAGGCATGTAAAGAAAAGCATGTCGCAGATCGGCAAATGTAAGCTCCGCCCATGATAATACCTGAGACCTAGTGGAATGAGCTCTAACCTGACTAGGTAAAAGCTGTTCAGCATCCACATACATGGCAGTGACTACTTCCTTAAACCAGCGAGCTAATGTAGCCCGTGACGCCAGCTCACCTTGTTTACTCTCACCATGGAGTATAAACAGCCGGTCCATCTTCCTGAGAGGTTCAGAAACCTCTAAATATCTCAAGATATGCCACTTGACATTAAAAGGCTGTAACAGACGATATTCCTCCACATCTCTTGCCCTGTCCAGAGACAGCAAGGAAATAGACCGATTCAAGTAAAAATACGAGACCAATTTTGGCAAAAAAGAAGGAACAGTGTGCAGCTGTATCGCCCCTGGAGTCACCCATAGAAACGGCTCCCAGCCTGTAGTTCGGATACTTGACGTACAGAACAAAGTGCCACAAGAAACACCGTTTTCAAGGTTAGTAACCTCAAGGAAAGGTTACGCATTGGTGGAAAAGTAGGGCCTGCTAAAAAATCCAAAACTAGATTAAGACTCCACAAGGGCAATGGTAACTGCAACGGAGGACGAAGATGCTTCACTCTTTTTAAGAAATATGCCACATCTGGATGAGCCAACAAGGACCCACCATTCACATGACCTTGGAAACAGGCAAGAGCCACCACCTTTACCTTTAGGGACGGATTTTAATACCTACGCGCGGGCATACATTTGTGCGCGCAACCCAGAGCGCACAAATGTACGCCCGATTTTATAAACATGCACGCGCAGCCGCACGCATGTTAGAAAATCCGGGGTCGGCGTGCACAAGGGGGTGCACAATAGTGCACCTTGCACGCGCCAAGCCCTTGGGGAGCCCTGCTAGCTTTCCCTGTTCCCTCCAAGGCCGCTCTGAAATCGGAGCGGCCTCGGAGAGAACTTTCCTTCCGCCCCCCCCCCCCCCCCCCCCCCCCACCTTCCCCTCCCTAACCCACCCCCCAGCCCTACCTAACCCCCCCCCCAATAACCTTTATTTTATAAATTGCGCCTGCCTCTGGGCAGATGTAGGTTGCGTGCGCCGGCTCATTGCCGGCGCGCAATCCCCCGGCACAGCGGCTAAGGCCACTGTGCCGGAGGCCTCAACTCCGTCCGCAACCCTCCCCCCGCCCATTCAGTAAAGCCCTGGGACTCACACGCATCCCGGGGCTTTACGCGCACCGCCGGGCCTTTTGAAAATAGGGCTTTTAAAATCTGCCCCTTAGTGAATTAAGGGCCAAACCTTTACTCAATCCATCCTGCAAAAAATACAAAATGAGCAGGAACTTAACTGAATGAGAAAGAACCCCTCTATTTCTCACCAAGCCTCAAACACTTGCCAAACCCGCACATAGGCTAAGGAAATGGAAAACTTTCTCGCTTGAAGCAAGGTGGCAATCACCACAGAAGAATATCCACGCTTCAGCAACCAAGCCCTCTCAAGGGCCATACTGGAAGACAAAATAGAGTTGGATCTTCGTGAAGAACAGGTCCCTGCCGTAGCAGATCCCTGTGTGCCGGAAACCAGAGGGAAGCATCCACCAGGAGCCTTTGCAAATCTGCATACCATAGTCTTCTAGGCAAATCTGGTGCCATCAGAAGCACAATCCCCCTGACACGCTCGATCTTCCGAATCACTGCCCAACATGGGCCACAGAGGAAGGCAAACAGCAGCTTGTCCTCTGGCCACTCCAGCACGAGGGCATCGATGCCCAAAGACTTTGTATCTCTCCTGTGACTGATGAAGCGAAGGACCTTTTCATTGTGCGCAATCGCCAGTAGTCCAAAAATGGAAGGCCCCAGCAATCCAATATTAGCTGAAACAGCTTGTCTGAGGATTCCCATTCTCTGTCTGCTGAGAAAGCCGGCTCTTACATTGTCTTTTCCTGCAATGTGCAAGGCTGAGATCTCCTGAAGATGCAGTTCTGCCTATTCTATAAGTTGGGCTATTTCCTGCGACACTTGCTGGCTCTTGGTTTCTCCCTGCCAACTGATTTAAGCCACTGCCATCGACCGCTTGACCTTGCAATCTGTTGCCGAACTGCAAGCATGCCAACTGGACCACATGGGCTTCCAGCCGCTAGATGCCCAGAGAGATTCTTCTGCACTCCAGCATCCTTGCGCAGTCAGCTCCTCACAATGAGCTCCCCAACCCTAGAGGCTCGCATCTGTTGGGAGTACTAGCTAGTCTGGTGATCTTAGGGAAATCTCCTTTCTTACATGATCTGCTTTTAACCACCACTGCAGTTAAGTGCAGACTTCCATCAACATGTGGAGCAGAATTGAATAGTCTTGAGACTGTGGGCTCCAACAAGACAGCATAGTGTGCTGAAGAGGAGGCAAAAGCGCCCTCACCCACTGCATCACCTCCAGAGTCACCACCATCAAACTGAGCACCTGTAGATGGGACTACACTGTCAGGCACACTGTCTTTATCAATAGATGCACCTGCGCCATCAGCTTCTGTATACAGCTCTCCAGCAGGAACACCCTGCTCTGTTTCATGTCGAACTGAACAGAGATATTCTAGTGACTGTGATGGCTGAAGATTGCTTTTGGCCAGGTTCATGACTCAACCTAGCTCCTGCAACAAGGAAATCACCTTGCGCGAGACCCGAAGACTCTCTTCCAGACTCTTGGCCCGAATCAGCCAGTCGTCCCAAGTACGGGTGTACCAGGATCCCATCTTTTATCAACTCCGCCACCACCACCATAACTTTGGAAAATGTTCTGAGCACGGTGGCCAAACCAAATCGTAGTGCTCAAAACTAATAATGATGCCACAAAACTGTGAAACGCAGAAATTGTTGATGTTCTAGCCAGATGGAAATATGCATGTACTCCTTGGTCAGATCCAGAGACGTCAGGAACTCCCCCGACTGTACTGCCCATTATCACTGAGCACAAGGTTTCCATGCAAAAATGAGTCTCCTGCAAATGACAGTTGACCCCTTTGAGATCCAGGATGGGATGAAAAAAGAGCTCTCCTTCTTGGGCACAATGAAATAAATGGAATATTAGCCCGAACTTTCTTGAGACATGGGCACTGGAACCACCAACCGCAGGTTGAGGAGTCTTGACAACCTACACACCACTGCCTGTCTCTTCTGCGGAGAGTTGCAGGAAGACACCATGAACACGTCCCGAGGAACACTGTGAAACTCCAGCGCATAGTCATCCCTTATCACCTCCAGAACCCACTGATCTGACGTGACCTCGACCCATCTCTATCTCCTGTTCCTGGAGGTGGATAGACACACCTTCATTGGGAGGCTCGAGGTGCTCCTTTACCTGAGCCTGTACCCCATCTGGGCTACCAGGGATTAAAGGACTGAGATCTACCCATCTGAGCTACCAGGGATGAAAGGACTGAGATCTACCCAAAGGTCGAGTCCTCTGAAAGGCCACTCCTCTGTAGGGTCAAAAACCTCAAGGGACTCTAAATGCTTCTTATTGTGTACTCATAACTCTCAGTCTCTTTCCACTACAGCACAGCACAGCTGTTCCAGCGTTCTGTGGGAAACCTGCCCAGCCGGGCTCAACATCCACTACTCACTACTGCCACCTCTGGTGGTTTCCAAAACTGTTTAATAAAAGATTCAAATCTGTGTTTGTGTGTCCAGAGTCTAGCCTGACACTGTAGTCCCTCATGGTACTGCCCCATGGGTGTGGTCAGCTGCCACAGTGTCCAAGGATCCACCCAAACATCAATAACCATAACAATGACCTCTCATGCTGAAGGATCGTGGCACCTGTTTCTTATCCTCTAGTATTCAAGGAACCGGGAACTTACTCCACTTATTGGCCATTTTCTCCAGCTCACTCCCAAACAAGCATGAGCCTTTAAAGGGCAACCTCTTAAGGTTAGACTTTGAGGTTGTTTCAGCTGACCAAATTCTCAGCCATTGCTTAGCCGCTATTACCAAAGCCACCCATCTGGCCAAAGTGCGGACCAAATTGCAGCCTGCATCTGCCAAAAAGGTGACTGCTAGTTCCATCACTGCCGTGGAATTCACACCAGACTCATCAATGTCCTGAGGGAACAGTAAACAAGAGCGGGCCACCAGGGAACAACAGGAAGCTACCTGCAAATTCATTGCCATTGCTTCCAAGACCTGCTTACAGATAGCCTCTATTCTGCTTTCCTGTGCATCCTTCAAGGCCACTCCCCCTTCTACAGAAATAGTCGTCCACTTGGTAACAGTACACACAAGTGCATCCACCTTCAGAAAATGCAATTGCTCTCTCGCAACTGGATTCACGGTGTACAGTCCTTCCAAGACTCACCCCCCTTTAAAATTAGCTTCTAGGGCGCTCCATAATGGGGGAAGAAACATGAGGTTTTACGCAAGGAAATCAAAATGAGATATTTCTTTGGCTCAGATATGGAATCAGATCTACATACTCCCAGCATCTTCAATGTCTGGGAAATCAGAGCCGGTAACTCATCTCTGAAAGAACGCAGCACAGTTCTATATGGCTCCAATCCCGGAGGAATTTCCCCATCCTCCAGAGAGTAAGGAGCAGTCTCATCATCCGTGCCATCTGGGTCCCTATCGGGAAGACTGGCACCAAGCTTACCCCAATGTTTACTCACAGCATCAGGTGTGCAGGATTTCACAGGCCAGGGCGAAGGACTATGCCTGAAGGAAAGATTGCAATCCTTGAAAAAATTCTACCCAAGAAAAGGCAGAGGGATCCATGCCAAAACCAGAGGGCACCTGTCCTGTGCCTACTGTACTACCTTCCCTCACTGAGCTCCAAAGTTAGGTGACCCTTCTGGTAGCTCTTTTTTCATTCCCCCACCAGGCTGAGAAGAACCAGGTGTTATGGTTTTGAGATGTTGGAGTGGATTCTTGGGTACTGCGGAGATGGCCACTCCCACGGGGAGGAGCACCGTGAGGAACCGCAGTACTAGGCTAGACTCTATACACGCAGACACAGAGAATACGTATTTATTAGACAGCTTGATGATACTGCCCAGGGGTGGCAGCAGTGAAGTAACCCAGTAGAAGTAGTCCAGGGATCCTCAGCAGAGGAGACCAGTCCCATGCTCAGGTAAATGGTAGGCTGCGCAAGGTTGTGAGAGGAGCTTGTCCCGATGCCCTATCTGGTTGGCTCCCAGCTTTCAGCGTACTATAACCCCTGCCAGGGTTCCAGAGCCAGTAGACCCGCCAAAGGAGCCTATGCAGATGGACCGTCTCAAGATATCACCCAAGGAAAAGCAGAGGTGGAGGCTTCTCAGCCTCTGCTTATGCTGTGCTACCTAAAAGCACTTTGCAGCTTGATGCCTGGCTAAGCCAGGAAACTCTAGGACCTAGGGCTGGGGAGAGATCACCCTAGGTCGACTCTACTCCTCTCCTCAAATCCTAGTCCCAATTTATCACTTAATTAGGACCAAACGGATCAACCGACAGAATATAGGTGGACTTATCAACAGAAATGGGGAGGCCTGGAATTCAAAATGCATACGGCATTGATTCAGGAAGCTCCTGCATTCTTTAGTTTCCCTGTGGTAGCGCAGAGGTGGTGGTAGCTGGGAAATGGGTCTTGGAGACACGGCTGGCTCTGGCAGCTGAAAGACTGTGGGTGGTAGAGTGTCCATTTGGGCTGCAAATCTTGAGGACCCCAGTCAACTGCTCAAGAACATTCTGCTATTGCAGAATGCGCTGAGCCATACTAAGGATTGCCTGTACGGCAACTAGGTCTGCCGGGTCCATGGCCTCAGCAGCCTGTAATGATCTTGGTATCAGTGGTCAATCAGTGCTGTGGCAATGTTGGCACAACCTAGCAGGCAAGCCACTAGGCCCTTGTCGACAGCAAGTGGATGCACCCTGTAGCAGGACAAATTGGAGCTTCACCTATACCAGCCGTCTCCCCCACAAGTTGAGCCCATGGGTTCTGGCAGACAGCAGGACTTAGGTGGGTCCCTAGGGCAGGCAGGAAGACGAGAGTCCAATAACAGACCAAGGAGAATTCCATTAACTGGGAACACTGAGAGGAGAGGATCACCTTGCTGGTGGCTGAAAGGAATAAGAAAATTATTCCTTACCTGCTAATTTTCGTTCCTGTAGTACCATGGATCAGTCCAGACAGTGGGTTATGTCCCCAATCCAGCAGATGGAGTCAGCCAAAGCTTTGAGGGGGCGTCACCAGGAGTGCTACTACCCCCTCTGCAGGAGTTCAGTATCGAGAATATCCAAGCCCGAGTAAAAACAAGAACCCCCATATTGGATCAAGTTTAATGAACGGCAACAATCAGCCGTAGAACCCTTCCCACCAACGGGTGGGGGGACAAAAGGTCAGCGTGTCAACCCCAAAACAGAACTGTGACAAAACAGGGAAGAACTGAGCAATCATGAGAGACAGAAAATACTACCGTCCCGTATGAGAAAAACCCCGTCGAGCAGGAATAGGACCCAAATGCGGTGGGCGTCTGGACTGATCCATGGTACTACAGGAACGAAAATTAGCAGGTAAGGAATAATTTTCTTTTCCCTGTATGTACCTGGATCAGTCCAGACAGTGGGATGTACCCAAGCGTCCCTAAACCGGGTGGGGTCCTGCGAGACCCGCTCGTAGAACCTGCTCACCAAAGTGTCCAAAGACCGAGGAAGCGAGGTGAAGACGATAGTGTCTGGAGAACGTGTGTAACGACTTCCAGGTGGCTGCCCTACAGATTTCTTGAGAGGAGACCGAGCGGGTCTCCGCCCAAGAGGCCGCCTGAGAGCGTGTAGAATGCGCAACAATACCGGGCGGGGGAGTCCGTCCCACCCCAATGTAGGAAGCGGCAATGCCAGCCTTCAACCATCTGGCAATGGTCGTCTTCGTGGCCTGAGCTCCCTTCCGAGGGCCGGACCAGAGGACGAAGAGATGGTCAGAAGTCCGGAAATCATTCGTAGCCTCCAGATAGAGGTGCAGGGTGCGCTTGACGTCCAGAAGCCGGAGAGACCTCGGTTCCGAGGAGGAGAAGGAAGGGAGCTCCACCGTCTGATTCACATGGAACGCGGACACCACCTTCGGGAGAAAGGAGGGAACAGTGCGAATCGAAACCCCGGAGTCCGAGAACCGGAGGTAGGGTTCCCTGCACGACAGGGCCTGCAGCTCCGAGATGCGCCGAGCGGAGCAGATAGCCACCAGAAACACCGTCTTGAGAGTGAGATCCTTGATCGTCGCATTCCGCAGTGGTTCAAACGGAGGTCCAGACATGGCCCGTAGCACCAGGTTGAGACTCCAGGAAGGACAAGGATTCCGCACCGGAGGCCGCATGTGTTTGACCCCTTTGAGAAAACGGAGAATATCCGGGTGTTGTAGCCGGGATCCCCCGTCCCGCAGGAGCGAGCCAAGGGCGGCCACCTGAACCCGGAGAGAGTTGTATGCAAGCCCCTTGTCCACCCCTGCTTGCAGGAACTGAAGTATCTGAGGAACCGAAGCCTCAGCGGGACTCGTGTTCAGGCCGGCACACCACAGCTCGAACACCTTCCAGACTCGCACATAGGCTACCGACGTCGAAGTCTTCCGAGAACGCAGCAGTGTTGAGACTACCGCCTCCTGGTAGCCCCGGCGCCGGAGGCGGCGCCTCTCAAAAGCCAGGCCGCAAGACAGAAGAGTTCTGCCTGGTCGAAAAATACCGGGCCTTGGTGAAGGAGGCGGGGGAGATGTCCTAGACGGATGGGTCCGTCGATCACCAGTTGGATCAGGTCCGCAAACCAAGGTCGTCTTGGCCACTCCGGGGCGACGAAGATCACCGGTCCCTGGTGGACCTCTACGCGGCGGAGTAGTCTTCCCACCAGTGGCCACGGCGGGAACGCGTAAAGGAGCAGGTTGGCCGGCCACGGGAGTACGAGAGCGTCCACGCCCTCCGCTCCCCGCTCTCTCCGGCGGCTGAAGAACCGGGGAGCCTTGGTGTTTCGTGCGGACGCCATGAGGTCGAGGTGGGGGGATCCCCACCGCCGAACGAGCAGCTGCATCGCCTCGTCGGAGAGGGACCATTCCCCGGGGTCCAAAAACTGACGGCTGAGGTAATCGGCCTGGATGTTGTCCACGCCCGCGATGTGCGAGGCCGCCAGACGGGCCAGATGCCGCTCCGCCCACTGCATCAGCATCTCTGTTTCGAGCGCGACCTGCGGACTGCGGGTGCCGCCCTGCCGGTTGATATAGGCCACCGTTGTCGCATTGTCCGATAAGATCCTGACCTCCCGGTTCTGGAGGAGAGGCAGGAAGTGCTGGAGCGCTAATCTGACCGCTCTGGTCTCCAGTAGATTGATGGACCACTTTGATTCCTCCGAGGACCACGTTCCTTGCGTGGCGCTGCGGTCGCAGACCGCTCCCCAGCCTACAAGACTGGCGTCGGTGGTTACCACGACCCCAATTTGGCAGATCGAGAGACACGCCGCGGGCCAAATTCTCCGGATTCATCCACCAGGTCAGACTGTTTCTGGCAGACAGCGGTAGGGGAAGGAGCACCTGGTAGTCCTGCGAAAGCGGCTTCCAGCGGGATAGAAGCGCTCTCTGTAGAGGCCTGAGGTGCGCAAATGCCCAAGGGACCATGTCGATGGTGGAACCCATCACCCCTAGGAGCTGCAGGTAGTCCCAGGAGGTGGGAACCGATAACGCAGAAAACCGTTGTATGTGTTCCCGTAGAGCTTGCGCCTTGTCCTGGCGTAGAAAGACCGCGCCCACACGGGTGTCGAAGGTCGCCCCCAGGAAATCCAAGCGCTGCGAGGGCACCAGGGAGCTCTTGGAAAAGTTCACCACCCATCCTAGGGACTGCAGAAACTCTATGACTCTGGCCACCGCCTCCTGTCCATGCCGAAAAGACTTCGCTCGAATGAGCCAATCGTCCAGGTAAGGATGAACTAGGATCCCCTCCTTCCGCAAGGCAGCCGCTACCACCACCATGATCTTGGTGAAAGTGCGCGGAGCCGTTGCCAGCCCGAACGGGAGAGCCACAAACTGGAAATGTTGATCCAGGATCTTGAACCGTAGCAGACAATGATGCTCCCGGCGAATGGGGATGTGGAGGTAGGCCTCCGTCAGGTCCAAGGAGGCCAGGAATTCCCCCCGATGCACCGCCGCGATCACGGACCGCAGCGTTTCCATGCGGAACCGAACCACCCGAAGTGATTTGTTGACTTCTTTCAAGTCCAGAATGGGCCGGTAGGAACCGTCCTTCTTTGGCACCACGAAGTAGATGGAATAATGGCCCGAGCCCACCTCTCCGAAGGGCACGGGCGCAATGGCGCCTATCTCCCAAAGTCTGTCCAGGGTCAACTGCACCGCCTGTCGCTTGGTGTCCGAGCCGCAAGGGGAGAATATGAACCGTCCCTTTGGAGCGCGTACAAACTCCAACGCGTAACCTTGTCCGATGGTGTCCAAGACCCACTGATCCGAGGTGATTCGCGCCCACTCCTCGTAGAAGAACGCCAGTCGCCCCCCGATCCTGGGGACGGCGGAGTGGGCGAGCTGAACATCATTGCGAGGACTTGGGCGGAGGTTGTCCAGCTGCGGGGGCGGGACGCGCGGGGCGGCGCCCGCGAAAGGAGCGAGACCAGGGCTGAGACCTGGGGGCAGAGGGCCTGGTTGCCGCCGGTCTGTAGTTCCGGTAGCGCCGTTGCGCCCTGGCTCTGGTCCGAGAGGACGGAAAAGTCCTGGTGGAACGATACCTGTCCTCCGGCAGGCGATGAACCGCATTTTCCCCCAGCGTCTTGATGATTTGATCCAAATCCTCCCCGAACAGGAACTTGCCCCTGAAGGGCAGGGAGCCCAGGCTCGACTTGGAGGATGTGTCCGCCGCCCAGTTGCGGAGCCATAGAAGGCGCCGTGCCGCTACCACCGAGGCCATGGAGCGGGCGAGGACCCGAAACAGGTCATAGGAGGCGTCAGCGCCATAAGCAACCGCCGCTTCCAGTCTATCCGCCTGGGCGGCCTCCCCAGCCGGTAGGACCTGAGAGGTGAGCAGTTGTTGAACCCAGAGAAGGCTGGCCCGCTGAACCAGCGAGCTACACATCACCGCTCGCAAGCCTACCGCGGAGACCTCGAAGACCCGCTTGAGGAAGACCTCCAACTTGCGATCTTGTGCGTCTCGTAAGGCCGCACCCCCTGTCACTGGGATGGTTGTCCTCTTCGTGACCGCTGTCACCGCGGAGTCCACTTTCGGTACCTTGATGAGATCGAGAAAATCGTCCGGCAGTGGGTAGAGCCTCTCCATGGTCCGGCTGCCCTTGAAGGAAGCTTCCGGGGCATCCCACTCCCCGGTGAGAAGCTGGAGGAAAGAATCATGAATGGGAAAAGCCCGAGCCCTCGGCCTCCGGGCTGCCAAGACCGGATCCCCCTTCCTAGAGGAAGTGACCACAGCGGGCGCTACGGGCGCGGGCGGCTCCGGTGGTGGATCGAGGTCCAACTCCTTAATAACCTGTGGCAGGAGGTCCTCCAGCTCTTCCCTCTGGAACAGACGCAGCGTGTGCGGATCATCACCTTCTGAAGTGGAGTCCCCTTGACCCGGGTCTGCCGGATCCGATCCAGGGGAACCTGGTCCTGTGCCCGCAGTCCCCGAGCTTCCCGGGAGCCGGGCGCGAGCGGGAGGGAGGGGGGGCCCCCACACCCGCCGGAGCGGGGGGGGCCGGGGGAGGCAGAGGGGCCCCCGCAGGTAGGGAGGGCCGCGGTATCTTGTGTGGAGGAGGCCCCGTGGGAGGCTCAAGGCTCTGCAGATATGCCGTGTGCAGCAAAAGTATAAACTCTGGGGAAAACCCCTGTCTCCCGGAGGGGGGCTCCGAGGGGGGGGCCCCCGGTGGGACTGTCTCCGGGTCCGATTCGGGGAGTAAATGTGGCGGGGACTCCCCCGCATCCCCGGTCCCAAGCGCCGTCTGTTCCCCTTCAGGGGGTGCAGAGTGTAAAATGGCCGCCGTTCCCGCCAGGAATGGGGGAGGGGCCGGCCCCCGCCGCCCGGGCAGACCTGCTAAGCGGGGGAAATCGATGAGGGGCCGCGAGGTGCCCTCCCCCCCGGGGAGACACCTCGCACAAATGCCCTCCCTCGAGATCCGCGAGCCCAGCTCGCCGCAAGCAGAGCAGCGCTCTGGCCGCGGCATCGGGGCTGAGCAGGAAAAACAGGCCCGGCAGAATAAACCACCCGGCAGAGCCTCGGGGGGGGCCGAGAACGGAAGCACCGCTGCGGGAGGGGGCCCGGACGGCCTGCACAACCCGAAAGGAAGAAAAACGGCACCGCGGGGGGGCCTCCTGGCCGCGCGACCCGCCGACGACGCTCTCCCTGCCTGCCTCTGCAGCCCACGAGGAGCCGCGAAAATGGCCGCGGGCAAGGGAGAGAAAACGCGGAGGGGCCGGTCCTAATGTCCTCCGCGAGCCCCTCCGTCGAAGATCAGCTGCAAGCAAGGAGAAAAGTAAAGGCAAAACAACACTTACCTACCCCGCTCGCAAGGAGAGAAGAAGAAGAGAGAGCAAGACAAACACCGAGGGAAGCCACGCCTCCCAATTAGAGCCCTCTAAACTTTTTTTTTTTTTTTTTTTTTTTTTAAACAAACTTGATCCAAAAAGAAGTAGGCAGAGAGAAAAGCAAATCAGAGAAGAAATACAAGAACTGCCTGAGGTAATCGGGAGCAACCCGGATTCACTACTCGCATCTGCTGGAGTCAGAAGATACTGAACTCCTGCAGAGGGGGTAGTAGCACTCCTGGTGACGCCCCCTCAAAGCTTTGGCTGACTCCATCTGCTGGATTGGGGACATAACCCACTGTCTGGACTGATCCAGGTACGTACAGGGAACAGTAAGTTTTTGCTTGGCACATTGTCTTTTTTAAAAGTATTGGGGTACAGTTAACTATTTCGGAATATTATTTAGTGTGTTTGTGTGTTTGTGCTTTTAATAGTTAGTAAGACAGTGAATAAACAAGTTAGACTGTTTGTATTTTTAAATAGTCTATAAGGCAGCTAGTAAGCAGAACTGAGTGTTTGTATTTAAAAAAAACAAACAAACAAAAAAAAAAAAAAAAAAAGTAGCCAGAAGCTAGAAACAAGCTAGGAGCAGTGTATATACCTAAGTAAAAAGGTTGAAAAGTTCAGCTCAGTTACTCACCTTGGAAAGGTGTTGAGGTAGTGTGATTTGGTTTGAATAGGTACCAACATTTGTTAATCAAGAGAACAGTGAGTCAATCTGGCTGACTAACTGAAGTTAGACTGTTTTGATTTCCCGACCCTCCCACCCCTAGTTCATCCTTTAATTTATAGGCAGGTGCCACTTTCACAAAAAAAAACAAAACACAACAACAACAAAAACTTTATTAAGAGTTTAATCAGACCCCGGTAGGCCACTACCAGACATATAGTGAATTCACTAATACATTTAAAGGACATTAGACACATTCCTACTCCCATAGCAACCTAAAACTTAACTAGGAACTGATCAAAATTGAGATGAAGGCAGCAGACCAGCAGCAAGAGGGGGGCTTCCTAGTTTTTTGCATCGAGTGTCACATGTACCGTATGATTGGTAAGGATGAGAAGTTGTACATGTGCATGCGATGCAAAGAGCTCCTGGCTCTCAGAGAACGACTCCGATCTCTGGAGGCTAGAGTGGCAGACCTGGAGGAGCTGAGGCAGACAGAAAGGTATATAGATGAGACCTTCAGGGACATAGTAGCCAAGTCCCAACTTCAGACTGGCAGCCCTAGTGCTACCTTGGAGGAAGAAGGTCTCATGATTGGAGAGCATCAAACGGGTACAGCAGGAAAGGATCCTGTAGCAAGGATCTGCTCTCCAGGTGATGCATTGTCCTTTCGCACTGAGGATATCTCCCCAAGGCCTATTGCCCAGGTCGGCCGTCATAGTTGATTCGATTATTAGGAATGTAGATAGCTGGGTGGCTGGTGGGCGTGAGGATCGCCTGGTAACATGCCTACCTGGTGCGAAGGTGGCGGACCTCACGCGTCACCTAGATAGGATTTTAGATAGTGCTGGGGAGAAGCCGGCTGTCGTGGTACATGTGGGCACCAACGACATAGGAAAATGTGGGAGGGAGGTTCTGGAAGCCAAATTTAGGCTCTTAGGTAGAAAGCTTAAATCTAGAACCTCCAGGGTAGCATTCTCTGAAATGCTCCCTGTTCCACGCACAGGTCACCAGAGGCAGGCAGTGCTCCAGAGTCTCAATGCATGGATGAGACGATGGTGCAAGGAAGAGGGATTCAGTTTTGTTCGGAACTGGGGAACCTTTTGGGGAAGGGGGAGTCTCTTCCGAAGGGATGGGCTCCACCTTAATTAGGGTGGAACCAGACTGCTGGCACTAACCTTTGAAAAGGAGATAGAGCAGCTTTTAAACTAGAACAAAGGGGAAAGCCGACAGTCGCTCAGCAGCACATGGTTCGGAGAGAGATATCTTCAAAGGATACTAATGATCCATTAGAATTAGGGCATCCCGACAGTGAGGATCCAATAATAAGAAAAACAGTCCAAGTGCCTGTAACTAAAAACTCACCGGAGCTAAAAAATTCTTACTTATCCCTATCAATTAAAAAGCAGAATGAAAATACAAAACAAAAAACAAACTTTGAAATGTTTGCATGCTAATGCCAGAAATCTAAGAAGTAAGATGGGAGAATTAGAATGTATAGCAGTGAATGACAGACTTAATTGGCATCTCAGAGACATGGTGGAAGGAGAATAACCAATGGGACAGTGCTATACCGGGGGTACAAATTATATCGCAATGACAGAGAGGAGCACCCAGGAGGCGGTGTGGCGCTTTATGTCCGGGATGGCATAGAGTCCAACAGGATAAACATCCTGCATGAGACTAAATGCAAAATTGAATCTTTATGGGAAGAAATCCCTTGTGTGACGGGGAAGACTATAGTGATAGGAGTATACTACCGTCCACCTGGTCAAGATGGCGAGACGGACAGTGAAATGTTAAGAGAAATTAGGGAAGCTAACCAAATTGGTAGTGCACTAATAATGGGAGACTTCAATTACCCCAACATTGACTGGGTAAATGTATCATCGGGACACGCTAGTGAGATAACGTTCCTGGATGGAATAAATGATAGCTTTATGGAGCAATTGGTTCAGGAACCGACGAGAGAGGGAGCAATTTTAGATCTAATTCTCAGTGGAGCACGGGACTTGGTGAGAGAGGTAACGGTGGTGGGGCCACTTGGCAATAGTAATCATAATATGATCAAATATGAATTAATGACTGGAAGAAGAACAGTATGCAAATCCACAGCTCTCGTGCTAAACTTTCAAAAGGGAAACTTTGATAAAATGAGAAAAATTGTTAGAAAAAAAACTGAAAGGAGCAGCTACAAAAGTAAAAAATGTGCAAGAGGCGTGGTCATTTTAAAAAAATACCATTCTAGAAGCACAGTCCAGATGTATTCCACACATTAAGAAAGGTGGAAAGAAGGCAAAACGATTATCGGCATGGTTAAAAGGGGAGGTAAAAGAAGCTATTTTAGCCAAAAGATCTTCATTCAAAATTTGGAAGAAGGATCCAACAGAAGAAAATAAGATAATGCATAAACATTGGCAAGTTAAATGTAAGACATTGATAAGATAGGCTAAGAGAGAATTTGAAAAGAAGTTGGCCTTAGAGGCAAAAACTCACAGTAAAAACTTTTTTAAATATATCCGAAGCAGAAAGCCTGTGAGGGAGCCAGTTGGAACATTAGATGATTGAGGGGTTAAAGGGGCACTTAGAGAAAATAAGGCCATCGCGGAAAGATTAAATGATTTCTTTGCTTCGGTGTTTATTGAAGAGGATGTTGGGGAGGTATCAGTACTGGAGAAGGTTTTCATGGGCAATGATTCAGATGGACTGAATCAAATCACGGTGAACCTAGAAGATGTGATAGACCTGATTGACAAACTGAAGAGTAGTAAATCACCTGGACCAGACGGTATACACCCCAGAGTTCTGAAGGAACTAAAAAATGAAATTTCAGACCTATTAGTAAAAATTTGTAACCTATCATTAAAATCATCCATTGTACCTGAAGACTGGAGGATTACTAATGTAACACCAATATTTAAAAAGGACTCCAGGGTTGATCCAGGAAACTACAGACCGGTTAGCCTGACTTCAGTCCCAGGAAAAATAGTGGAAAGTGTTCTAAACATCAAAATCACAGAACATATAGAAAGACATAGTTTAATGGAACAAAGTCAGCATGTCTTTACCCAAAGCAAGTCTTGCCTCACAAATCTGCTTCACTTGTTTGAAGGAGTTAATAAACATGTGGATAAAGGTGAACCGGTAGTGTAGTATACTTGGATTTTCAGAAGGCATTTGACAAAGTTCCTCATGAGAGGCTTCTAGGAAAAGTAAAAAAAGTCATGGGATAGGTGGCGATGTCCTTTCGTGGACTGCAAACTGGCTAAAAGACAGGAAACAGAGATTAGGATTAAATGGACAATTTTCTCAGTGGAAGGGAGTGGGCAGTGGAGTGCCTCAGGGATCTGTATTAGGACCCTTACTTTTCAATATATTTATAAATGATCTGGAAAGAAATACGACGAGTGAGATAATCAAATTTGCAGATGATACAAAATTGTTCAGAGTAGTTAAATCCCAAGCAGATTGTGATAAATTGCAGGAAGACCTTGTGAGACTGGGCATCAAAATGGCAGATGAAATTTAATGTGGATAAGTGCAAGGTGATGCATGTAGAGAAAAATAACCCATGCTATAGTTACACAATGTTAGGTTCCATATTAAGTGCTACAACCCAAGAAAGAGATCTAGGCGTCACAGTGGATAACACATTGAAATCGTTGGTTCAGTGTGCTGCAGCAGTCAAAACAGCAAACAGAATGTTGGGAATTATTAAAAAGGGAATGGTGAATAAAACAGAAAATGTCATAATGCCTCTGTATCACTCCATGGTGAAACGCACCTTGAATACTGTGTACAATTCTGGTCGCCGCATCTCAAAAAAGATATAATTGCGATGGAGAAGGTACAGAGAAGGGCTACCAAAATGATAAAGGGAATGGAACAGCTCCCTTATGAGAAAAGACTAAAGAGGTTAGGACTTTTCAGCTTGGAGAAGAGACGGCTGAGGGGGGATATGATAAGAGTTGTTTAAAATCATGAGAGGTCTAGAACGGGTAGATGTGAATCAGTTATTTACTCTTTCGGATAATAGAAAGACTAGGGGGCACTCCATGAAGTTAGCATGTGGCACATTTAAAACTAATCGGAGAAAGTTCTTTTTTACTCAACACACAATTAAACTCTGGAATTTGTTGCCAGAGGATGTGGTTAGTGCAGTCAGTGTAGCTGTGTTTAAAAAAGGATTAGATAAGTTCTTGGAGGTGAAGTCCATTACCTGCTATTAATTAAGTTGACTTAGAAAATAGCCACTGCTATTACTAGCAATAGTAACATGGAATAGACTTAGTTTTTGGGTACTTGCCAGGTTCTTATGGCCTGGATTGGCCACTGTTGGAAACAGGATGCTGGGCTTGATGGACCCTTGGTCTGACCCAGTATAGCATGTTCTTACTTAGGAAATAGCCACTGCTATTAATTGCATCAGTAGCATGGGATCTTCTTGGTGTTTGGGTACTTGCCAGGTTCTTATGGCCTGGATTGGCCACTGTTGGAAACAGGATGCTGGGCTTGATGGACCCTTGGTCTGACCCAGCATGGCAATTTCTTATGTTCTTAAAATCAGGGATGGTGGCTAATAGGCATCAGAAGCTCCTCCGGAGGGGGGTTTTAAGGAGGAACATAAGAACATAAGATGTTGCCATACTGAGTCAGACCAAGGATCCATCAAGCCCAGCGTCTTGTTTCCAATAGTGGCCAATCCAGGTTACAAGTACCTGGCAAGTACCCAAAACATTAAGTAGATCCCATGCTTCTAATACCAGTAATATCAGTCAACTTGATTAATAGCAGTTAATGGCCTTCTACCCCAAGAACGGAGTGGAGAAGTAGCGTAGTGGTTACAGCAGCAAGCAACAAACTGCGACTTGCCTTGGATACAAGCTTAGGTTGTAAGCCCTTTGGGGATAGGGAAAAATCTACAGTACCTGAACTTAATCGACTTTGAAGTGCCAAAAAGCAGAATATAAAAATAATAAATAACTTAACCAAACCTTTTTTAAAACTCAGTTACACTAACTGCCCTAACCACATCTTCTGGCAACAAATTCCAGAGCTTAATTGTGCACTGAGTGACAAAACATTTTCTACAATTAGTTTTAAATGTGCTATTTGCTAACTTCATGGAGTGCCCCCTAGTCCTTCTATTATCCAAAAGATTAAATAACCAATTCACATCTACCTGTTCTAGACATATTATAATTTTATAGACCTCTATCACCCCCCACCCCCCAGTCGTCTCTTCTCCAAGCTGAACAGCCCTAACCTTTTTAGCCTCTCCTCTCATAGGGAAGTCAACCCATCCTCTTTATCATTTTGGTCACCCTTCTCTGTACCTTCTCTAGTGCAACTATATCTTTTTTGAGATGCGGCAACCAGAAATGTCCATAATACTCAAGGTGCAGTATCACCACGGAGCAACACAGAGCATTAAGACATTTTCCGTTTTATTCACCATTCCCTTCCTAATAACTCTTAAAATTGTTTGCTTTTTTGACTGCCGCAGCACACTGTGACGCCTAGATCTTTTTCCTGCGTGGCAGCTCTTGATATGGAACCTAACCGTGTAATTACAGCATGGGTTATTTTCCCTATATGCAACACCTTGCACTTGTCCACATTAATTTCATCTGCCATTCAGATACTCAATCTTCCTGCCTTGCAAGGTCCTTCTGCAATTTATCACAATCCGTTTGTGATTTAACTACTATGAATTATTTTGCATCATCTGCAAATTTGATTACCTCACTCATCATATTCCTTTCCAGATCATTTATAAATATATTGCAAAGCACCAGTCTAAGGGAAGATCCCTAAGACACTCCACTGTTTACTCTTCCACAGAGAAAATTGAACATTTAATCCTACTCACTGTTTCCTGTCTTTTAACCAGTTTGTAATCCACAAAAGACATTGCCTTCATTCAATCCTATGACTTTTTAGTTTTCTTAGAAGCCTCTCATGAGGGACTTTATCAAATGCCTTCTTAAAGTCCAAATCACTACATCTACCGGTTTACCTTTATCCTCATATTTTATTAATCCCTTCAAAAAAATTAAGCAGATTTGTGAGGCAAAACTTCTCTTGGGTAAATCCATGCCTACTGTGTTCCATTAAACCACATCTTTCTATATGCTATGTGATTTTGATCTTTAGATTAGTTTCCACTATTTTTCCTGACACTGAAGACAGGCTCACTATATAGTTTCCTGAATCACCCGTGGAGCTCTTTTTAAATATTGGGGTTACATTGGCCACCCTCCAGTCTTCAGGTACAATGGATAATTTTAATGATAGGTTACAGATTTTAACTAATAGATCTGAAATTTCATTTTTGAGTTCCTTCAGAATCCTGCGGCGCATACCAACTGGTCCATGTGATTTGCTTTTCTTTAGTTTGTCAATCTGGCCTATTACATCTTCCAGGTTTACAATGATTTGGTTCAGTTCATCTGACTAATCATTCTTGAAAACCATCTCCAGAACTGGTATCTTCCCAACATCCTCATTAGTTAACGCAGAAGCAAAGAATTTATTTAGTCTTTCTGCAATGGCCTTATCTTCCCTAAGAATCCCTTTAACCCCTTGGTCATCTAACAGTCCATCAGACTCCCTCGTCCAGTGATGTCATCAAGGGAGGCCCAGTGAGGTCACCAAGAGGCACTGTGACTAGGTTCCTTTAAGAAAGGCAGTGTCTGGTGCACATCTGCCTAAGGAAAGGCCAAGAAGCGGTGGCATACTGCTGTGCTCAGCAGCGCTGTTCAGTGGCAGTGTTCCAGTCACGTAAAGTTGCTTGCAGCGTCAGGGGTAAGTGAGGTGACTCATGGGGCCGTCCCATAAGCCACCAAATGTTACAAACATTCACAATGTAAAATATACATTCTTGCCAAAGATCACATGAAAAAAGAATAAAATTAGAAACCAATACACATCCTGAATTTAATATGTTATAGCCTCTTAATTAACAGTCAGCAAACAATGATTCATATTTCAGTAAATATTTGGCTTATCTGTTTGTTCTCAGGGAACTGAGAGTGTTGCCATATGTTGAACACTGAGGAGGCGAAATCTTATAAATACTGTATCGAGAATTAGAAGAGGTCAGAAAATATTTATCAAGGATTCCAATTCTAAAATTCTACCTTTACTTCAGCCACTTGCTTGTGGTAAACTGGATCCTGATCCCAAATCAAAATCCACCCACTAGAATTCAGGGAAAAATGATAATGTCCTCAGTACAAATTGGAACATTAATGTTTTTCACAGATTTACATTAAAGACAAGGTTTAGAATCATGATCCAAGACTGTAATTTTTTTGCCCCTCTCTAATTCAGACACAATATTTATCAGGCTTTATCAACTACATCCTTCCAGAAAAAGATGAAACCTGACAGTTGCTCAGGAACGTATGGTTCTGAATGAAGTATCTCCTACAGAGACTGTCAAACAGGTTCATAACCTTGGCATTATATTAGAACCCCAAACTCAATTTGTCAACTCATATCAAATTCATAGTTAAATATTCTTTCTACAAACTTTGATTGCTTAAACATATTAAACCACTACTTGATCCCACTCTTTTCCGTACAGTACGTCAATCCCTAATACTCCCAGGATTGGACTACTGTAACTGTTTATTTAGGCCCATCTCAATCAGCTCTACGCCCACTCCAACTTGTACAAAATGCTGCCACATGGCTACTCTCCAACCGCAGACTACATAATCTGGTTACCAATTAAATGGCAAATTCAATATAAAACCTTGACCATAATACACAACCTCATCCACAACAACAACAACAACTCCTGGTTATCTGCTACTCTACATTTATACATTCCATGCCGAAATCTTAGGTCAAAAAATCAGTTCCTTCTACAAGTCCCAGCCCCCAAATCAGATTGGTCATGACATGTGAGTGTGCTTTTTCCATCGCAGGCCCGATCTTATGGAACATGTTACCCCTTGACCTCAGATTACTATCCAATAATAAAGATGTCAAAAAAGCTCTAAAATAGGGATGTGAATCGGGCTTTGGACGATTTAAAATATCATCGATATTTTCAAAATAGTCAGAAATCGAGGGCTCCCCCAAAACGATAGGAAAACCCCACTATATTGATCGTGGGGGTTCTCTTATCGTTTTGGGGGAGGGCGGGAAAAACGGCATACATAAACCCACCCTGACCCTTTAAAAGTAACCCCTTAGCTTCCCCCACCCTCCAGACCCCCTCCAAAACATTTTTACAGGTACCTGGTGGTCCAGTGGGGGTCCCGGGAGCGATCTCCCACGATCTCCCACTCCGGTCCATCCTCCGGCTCCCAGGCCGTCGGCTGCCACTAATCAAAATGGCGCCGATAGCCCTTACCATGTGACAGGGTATCCGTGCCATTGGCCGGATCCTGTCACATGGTAGGAGCACTGGATGGCCGGCGCCATCTTGTGCTCCTACCATGTGACAGGGGCCAGCCAATGGCATGGATACCCTGTCACATGGTAAGGACAAAGGGCCATCGGCGCCATCTTTATGAGTGGCAGCCGACAGCCCGAGAACAGGAGATCGCTCCCGGGACCACCACTGGACCACCAGGTAATTTTAAAATGTTTTGGGGGGATCGGGAGGGTGGGGGAAGCTAAGGGGTCATTTTTAAAAAGGGTCGGGTGGGGGGTTTTTTTTTGGTTTTTTTTTTTTAAATCGGGCCATCGGCGCCATTGAGTGGCAGCCAAAATGGCGCCGATGGCCCGAGAGCGGGAGATCGGTCCCTGCGCCCCCACTGGACCACCAGGTACTCGTAAAAGGTTTTGGGGGGGTTCGGGAGGGTGGGGGAAGGTAAGGGATTCGTTTTATAGGGTCGGGGTGGGTTTAGGGGTGCCGGTTTTCCCGCCCTCCCCCCAAATAACTCCCGTTAGTGGACACTAACGGGAGTAACGATTTTTCACGATAAATCGGGAAAATTTCTATTGTATCGTGCACTGTAACGATTTTTGACGATTTAAAAAATATCGGACAATTTTTTTAAATCGTCAAAAAATGATTCAGATCTCTACTGAGAATACCCTATATGGTGCCCTGCAGGATAGATGTGGTAGAGACAGAAATATTTTCTGGGAAGATGAGGCTGCATGTCCCACTGGATCTTTGCTCTCCTGTGTTGATGTGCTCAATGCTGTTGTGACCTGTGGGGGTTCTGCTTTTCCCATTGACATTCCTTGTGACCCTGCGCAAGTCTTTTTTTTTTCTCTTGCTGCTTCAAGTACCCACTTAGGGGGTAATTTCAAAAGTATTTACACATGTAAATGTAACGACTATTGCAGCAATTTTCAAAAGCCATTTATGCATGTAAAGGGCACTTAGACGGGTAAATCCTAAGGACAATTCAATGCAAATATTGTAGCAATTTTCAAAAGCCCACTTACACGGGTAAAGTGCATTTACACTTGTAAAAAAGAGGTGGGAAAAGCACCATGACGCCGGATGACGTCACTGCTAAAACCCTATAAAGGGCTCATTCATTCCTACCCTCATCACCTCAGCAACAGGTCCATCTACTCCTGTAGTAGAACATATTGCTTCCAGTCTTGTCTTCAGCCCCTTGTCTTCAGTTCTCATCTCCACACTCATTGCGCACCTGTTCTCCTAGCCTATCTGCCCCGCCTATCCCTCCCTCCTCTCCTCTAGGACGGATACCTCTTTTGACCTTCGGCCTTATCTTAGATATGTTTGACCGCTGCCTGCCGGCATCTGTCCACAACCTAATCTCGGACCCACTTGACCACCGCCTACTTCTGACCATCGCCCAGACCTTGCACTCATCTTCCCTCCTCCTGCCTATGACCCAAGCTATCCAAGGACCACCATTTCTGCCATCAGCTGAGACCCCAACTGACCTGCCTGCCCTGGCACCCAAGGGGAATGAGGGCTGGTATAGGCAAAACTCTCACTGGGTCTCTGCTTTATTTATTTATTTATTTATTTAACATTTTTTTTATATACCGATAGCCGTATGCACATCGTACCGGTTTACAAGGAACAGGCGGAAGGCCAGGAACAAGGCACAACCATTACATGGAACACATAAGAGTAACATTTGAACGCATTTGACTGAACGTAGGAGATATATTTGACAGCAAAGGAGCAGAATATTAAAATAACTTAAGAATGTATTTAACTTGACATTGTATTAATGCGGTAAAGGGGATAAGTATTCAATTATTAGGGGGAAGATTCTGTAATATCATAACGTTCTAATGATGGGAAGAGGAAAGAGATTTAAGGAGGGTATTATGAGAAGTACGGGGAAAGGGGGGAACGGGAAATTTGGCTTAAGTGCAAACAGGGGTGGGCTGCCTGGGCTGGTTCAGGCTTAGGGAAATTTGGGGGGTGAACTCCAGGGGGGGGGGGGGGGGGGTTGGAAGAAAATTCGTGAGTGGACTGTACTGAAGGTACAGTTTAGGTAAAGGCCTGTTGAAAAAGCCATGTTCTTAGTTTTTTTTTTTAATTTGGGTGTGAAGGTTTCTGTTCGGAGGTCGTGGGGCATGGAGTTCCAAAAGGTTGGACCAGCTAGAGAGAATGATCTTTTCATTGTAGAAGCAAGTTTTGTGAGTCTAAGGGAGGGGAGGTGTAAGGTACCTTGGTAGATGGTGCGTGTCGGTCTGAGTTTGGTATTGGAATGCAGTGCTCAGGATATGGTCACTGCTTAAATTTCATAACTCCACTGGGCTGTAAACATGATTTAAATAAAACAGCCTTCTATTTATTTATTTACAGTTTGATATCCCCAATTCCATACATATCAAAGTCAGCTCCAATCAAATTTTCGACAGATACCAATGTGTTAAAATCCTAACTTACTTCACTCCAATCACATCCCACCCCATTAAGAACAGTCTTGTCTCACATTCATCCCCTTTTCATCCTATCCTTACTACTCTAAAAGCTTTAATCTAATCTACTGACAACATCTAAATTCCCCTGGCCAATATAATCATTCATCTAGAGAAAGCAGTACAATTTTTATCCTCTGCATATTTCCAATCCACAGAATTCTAGCCTAATGTAAAAGTCAAAATAATCAGGCTTTTACCAGCTTTCTAAAACAGTTGAAGGAAACACATGGTTAATTGGTTATATAAAGAACCGGGAACATATCCAAAAGAAAGCAGTGGCTTGCCAGCTCAATCCACATGACCCTAGTAGTTAGTCCAAGCCAAAACATTTTTGGCAATGAGCAGCTGACCTCATTTCATACTAGAATATTATCCCATCTCCTATTTAAAGTAATAGTACAATCACTTTTTGTTTATTCATTTCTCAGCTATAAACTGTATAACTCCTCCATATCTAGGCTTTCTTACTGTTTCCCAGTTTGTACAAACCTGATAACACAACTCACAAGCCGATGCAATATAGTGCACTCGGCCGAGTGCATGGCTTTACATACGTTTTGAACACACATCCAAAACCCCTCATGCAATAAGGGGATTAGCGCATCCAAAATACGCGTCCAAACCAGAACGTAGCTAAAAGCGCTCATCACATGTAAATTAATGTTGATGAGGCTATTAGCTATTACCCTCTGATGCAAAAAAAAAAAAGTGTGCGCCCACGCACACATTTTTACTCTAAAAAATTAACGCCTGTCCCGGAGCAGGCGTTAATTCTTGAGAACGGGAAAATACAAAAAATAACTTTAAGAAAACAGGAAAAAAAAAAGTAAAAAAAAAAAAGTTGCAGAGTCAGGTTAGGAAAACGGACGCTCAATTAACGAGCATCCATTTTCTTAACCCGTGACTGTGCACAGGTTAGGGAAATAGACGCTCGTAAAATTGAGCATCCGTTTTCCTAATCCACACTGACAGCTATCTCTCCTGGGCGCCCGATGCAGAGAAGGTGCTAGGGATGCACAATTTCCCCAGCACTTCTTTTTTACCTCAGCAGCCCATTTAAATATTAAATTGGTGTGCGTTAGGACAGCAGGCGCTCATTGGCCTGTCAGATTGTTGATTGCTCTTAAAGACCTGTCTTCTTGTTGCATTATAATTTGGCGAGGATATATAGATGGTGACACAATGTAAGCATGAGCAAAACATATAAAGTGGCAGGGAAAGACTCTTCGAAAATTCTTCAAGGACCTTAGGAGTATAAATAAAAGGAGTACAAGTGCAGGACAGCATCTTTTCAACTTAATTAATAACCTATATTTTTGCCATCTAAAGGAAAAATATCTCCAGATTTCTGAGATGTGATAAATAGCATGTCATCGAAGGAGATACTTGGGATAGCCAAAGATATTCAGCATGGTTCAAACAAATTAAAAAATATATATTGGGGTCTCAGAGTAGGAGATGCCTTCAATGCACATTTAATGCCCTCCTCTCTATCTATGGACCTGGCCACAAAAGTTATGCACCCTAACACGCATTAACCTTTTGTATTCCTCCAGGAGCCATTAGGCCCAAAAATATTTACTACTGCTGCCTGGAATTGGAATATCCCCAGAAGGACCGTTAACACAGTTGCACAGCTCCCCATTCTAGTTAGTTAATGACATTATTTTCCTGTAATGGCAAACAAAAAAAAAAAAATAGAAAACCTACCTACAGCAACAGTGATATAGTAGACGATGGCAGATAAAAAGGTTTGAACAATCCACTCGCCTGCTCAACCTGGGGCACAATTAAACTCTGGAATTTGTTGCCAGAGAATGTGGTTCGTGCAGTTAGTATAGCTGTGTTTAAAAAAGGATTGGATAAGTTCTTGGAAGAGAAGTCCATTACCTGCTATTAAGTTCACTTAGAGAATAGCCACTGCCATTAGCAATGGTTACATGGAATAGACTTAGTTTTTGGGTACTTGCCAGGTTCTTATGGCCTGGATTGGCCACTGTTGGAAACAAGATGCTGGGCTTGATGGACCCTTGGTCTGACCCAGTATGGCATTTTCTTATGTTCTTAAGTAAATATTTTCTGTATGCATGGAGGAGAAAGAAGTGGCTGCCCAGGGCCCCAGCAGGAGGGAGCTGCATCTTCAGCCCCAACTGGGTCTCCAAAGGATAGAGAGAAGACTGCAGCAGCAAAAAAGAGGAGGTGGTGGGAAGAGAGTGAAAGAGCTGTGGGAATGGAATGTGAAAAGCTAAAGAATGGAGGAAAAGAGAGAGAGAGAGGACAGAAGTAAAGAAGAGGCTACATGGGATTAAAGGGAGTACACTTGACAGGGAAAAAATGCACCGAGTACTCTCACCAGCTCTGCCACAGCAGCAGGAGTGCATGCAAGTGCATTTCATCCCACCAAGCAAGTTTGGAGGAGGTTTTCAGATTCTCAGTTCTTACATGTAACTGTTTTTCTGAGCCTTCCCCTTTGGCAGTTGAGGTTCCCATAAAACTCATGTCTGGGCTTGATTCTCTCTTCTGTTCTCTTATCTCTTCTTTCAACTGCTTTTACCATTGCTATGCAGACTCTCTCACCATCTGCCATTACTGTTTCTTCTTTCTGCTGTTACCAACTGGACGAATTCTAGGCATCTTCTTCATGATCCAGGAAAAAAAATCTCTCCTAATTCTATGGATTCTTCTACACTTCTTCTTGGTTTCATTAGTCAAGGCTCCATCCCCCCTGTCCTAGGAATCTTGGCAATTCCCCTCTATCACACGTTTCTCATATGTGTCTTCTGTTGCTCTCTGTTTCCAGCTATGCAATAATCAGAAAAATCTGCCTGTATGATGACTCCTGTCACCTTCTCATCCAAGCTCTCTGTCTGTCTCATCTTGACAACTGCAATGCTCTGCCGAGCAGCCTAACCCAATTCTCTCTCTATCCCATCAGAACTCTGCCACCTACTCCGTACTTCAATCTCTTTACAACTCTCTTGCCAACACTCTCCTACACGCCCTGTATTGGCATCCTGTCAGATTCTACTTCTGTTACAAAATCCTACTGCTAACCTTCAAATGGTTTTGTGGCTCAATTCCACTATAACCATTCTCTCTTATCTCTAGATATACTCTGACTCAGGCACTCTGCTTCACTGGTTGCACCATTCTTGTTCAACCTTGGTCTAAATAAGCTTATTCCCAAATTTAAGCCTGCTCTCTCCTTGCCCCCTCTCTTTGGAATCAACTCCTCCCTGGCACTCCAAAAAAACTCTTCTTTCCTATCTTCTATTAAATCTAACACTAAATGTTCTCTTTCCTTTGACCTTCTCACAAAACTGCTGTTATTCATTAATCTTTGTACTTCCTTTAACCTTCTTAGCAATCTTGCTGCTGTAAGGAACCGTTGATAAGAGTGCCATACAAAATCTGAAATAATAAAATTTTTGGCAATGAACTCCTGGCCTCATTTATTACCATTAGAAAATTTTCATCTCATGTTTAATGCAACATCACAATTATATTCTTGTTCATTTCTCAGCCTTTGGCTTTATAGGTTCCTCCAAAGCATTTTTAGCTTCTTGCCATTAGTTTACACTAACATCATACCATGAAGATGCTCAATGTGCTTTCTCCACCTTCTTTCAGAAGTCGGTGAGATCATGAGAGCGACTTTGCATGACTGAAAAGGGGTAATGAGGCTCATGCAGATTACAATGAAAGGGATAATACATTATATACTGGACAGCAGGGGCCAGCCTAAAATTCCTCATAAATGGGGCTTATTTAGCTTCTTCAAGATATGTAAAACTCTCTATACTGCTTAACTCAAAACACAGGCAATGAATATTTTTATTCATTCCACTCAAACAAAATTTTGACAGCAAGTCGGTTTATTTTTAATTTGTCCTCTTCATGTTCTAGGTCCATGATTTTCTTACTGTGCTGCTGGTTTAGCTATCTATACTCCTTTGGGTATTGGATGCTGACTAAGGAATTAGTTAATAAGTTAAATAAATAATTTCAGCCCTTAATAAACTTGTTAACGAAAGTATTTGTTTAAAAGCAGAAAGTAAAAATGAATAAAAGCTTAGTAATTTAGCAAGTTTGCTTACCGTAAATGGTGTTTTCCATAGACAGCAAGATGAATTAGCCATTACATGTGGATGAGGTCATTCTACAGCACCAAATGGACTCATTTACTTATTTTGAACTTTTATATACCGATGTTCATGTCAAGATTACATATCACATCGTTTTACAGTGAAACGGGTATTGCATAAAAGCATTACATAGAACAAGGGGTTACATAGAACTGGGATCCGGGAAGATAAATTCAGGAATTTAAATACAAGTTGCTAATATATGATGCAAATAATGAACAAAACATTAAATTGGATATAAAGAACAAAATAAATAATTAAAAGAATAAAGAGCGTAAATTAAAAAGTGGAGGCAAAATCGAAATGAAATCAACTTTTGAGAAAAAGTTCAGAGTTATTTCCGAAATATGAAGGGGAAACGAAACTAATATGGTTCTAGTGTGAGATTAAGAGGGGGGGAATGTGTTATGGTAGGTTAGCATACCAGAGAGGGTAGGTGAGGGAGAAAAGGGAAATAACAATAGGATTACATTGGGGGGCTACGGGGCTGTGGGTTCTGGGATGGGGTAGGGTCAAGGGAGAGGAAGGGTAGGATAGGATGGGAGAGGAAAGGATAGTGTAGAGAAATTAAACCAGTCTGTGTTAAGTCTTCTGATAACATGTAAAATATAAAGAGGCATATCCTGCCAGCAGGTGGTGTGCCCTGATCAGAGTCTCCAAGCTAGTAGAACTACTGAGCATGTACAGAAGATCCCAAGTAGGCATTGCCTCATCAGCCTCCTCAGTCAATTTCAGAGCTAAATCTAGCTATGCAGTTGACTCTCCAGGGAGGTGTGTGGGTATTCTATGGCTATTCATCCTGCTGTCTATGGAAAACTGTTTACAGTAAGCAAACTTGCTGAATTAGCCATCACATGTGGGAAATCCCAAGTTGAGGGTTGCAGCAGAGCATTTACTGAACAAGCAACCCAGACTCCACCACTGAGAGTGGACTACTGCGAGAATAGGTTACACAAAATTGCCTGTCCAAATTTACTAATAGTTCTTGAGAGGTTGCTAGACAGTACTGGGTCATAAAGGTGTGAATTGACATCCAAGTTGCAGCTATCTTCAAGAGGCACATCTATTACTGAACAGAAGAGACCATAGCTCTCACTTTATGAGCTTTGACAGAATCTGTAACCTGTAAACCTGCTAGGGTGTAGCAGTATTGAATGCATACTGCTATCTAGTTGGACACAGTATATTTGTCAACTGGCATGCCTAATCTGTTAGGATCATAAGAAATGAACAACTGAGAAGACTGCTGAAGTGGCTAAGTTAATTTCTTGAATTAAATCAAGGCTCTTTTGCAGTCCAAGGTATTAAGATTTTTCTCACCTTCATGGACTTGAGGTCTTGGAAAGAAAATAGTAATACGATGGACTGATTGATAAGAAAAGCAGACATGACCTTCGGTAGAAACTTCAGGTGAGTATAGATGACCACTCTGTATGGAAGAATATCCTTTCTATTTAAAGGCATAGCTTTTTCTAGTCAATGGTTTTCTGGATGAGACAAGTAGGTCAACTATTTACATGGGTAGATTAAGATCCGCTCTTGAGCACTCAACACCTAAGCTGTTTTGTTGAGGGCTGGGAAGTTGGGATTATAATGCATTCCTTTGTCTTGAATTAAGCAATATAAGTTCCATCCCTAAATATATGGGAGAACTGCTGGAGAGATCTACAAGTTATTCAAACCCTATCTGTCTGGGACATGTTGGAGCTATGAGGATCAAACAAATACGATCCTGGAGAAGCTTCTGCACTGTTTGAAAGGCCGACCGGATCGCAGTGTCCGGTCGGCCGGGGTAATGTGGGCCCAGGCCCACGAATAAAGGCGGGTACGGGCCGAGTCAGAGTGCCCGGTGGGCACCTGAGAGGCCAGGATGTGGGGGGGGGGGGGGGGGGGAGGGGTCAGCAGGAGGTCGCGAGGCGGCGACAGCTAGGCGGGGGTAGGGGCACGGGCTGGGTGCGAGCGCACGTGCGCATGAGCGCACGTGCGTTCGAGCCGGGAAGTAGGGGGGTTTAATTGGCTGTGGGGGGGGGGGCGGGACAAAGCTGTTTGGCGGGCAGGGATTGGGGCTGCAAGGGTCTCTGGGGAAGGGTTTAGGCGGGCGTTGAGCCGGCTTGCTCTGTTGCTCGTGGCTTCTGAGCGGCAGGCTTCGTTTTTGTGCTGCACGGGGGGTTTTTTTTTTTTTTGTTTTTTTTTGGTGCCGTGCAGGTTTTGTGCGGGGCGGGCTTGGTCCTCGGTTGGCCGCGGGGGATTAGCGCTCGTCTCGTTCCCTCAGCGCCAGTTCTTGTGGTCTGTCGTCTGGTGTGCTGTTCGTGATCCGGAGGAACAGGTTGCTGGGGAGCCGGGGGCTGCCGGCTTGTGTGTGTGTTCTGGGCGCTGGGCTGACTCGCTGGTTGTCCTCATGGAGTCGGAGGAGGCTGCCTGGGTCCCTGGGGACGAGGAGGAATTCGGTCTGCCTATCCTGATGCCGGGCCGGCCTGCTGCAGGGTCCGGGACCAGTCGGGTGAGTGCTCGGGGGTTTGGTGGGGTCCGCGGTGGCAGGGGGGGGGGGGGGTTTCCACAGTTCCCCTTTTGCTTCCTTGTGCTGAGTCCGCGGATGCGGTGGGGTCCTTGGTGTCTGCCTTTCCTGTGTTGGGCAGGGGGCTGAGTAGGGGCAGGGGGGCGCGGGCTTCCCGATCCCGTCCCCGGGGTAGGATGGGTGCTTTGTCTTTTGTGGGGGGGGCTGGGCCTTTGGGCGGTGAGGGGGTTGGGGCGGGGTCTGGTGGCCGGGGGCGCATTGAGGGGGGGCTTCCTGAGCCTGCTTTGGTGGGTCTGTCAGGGGTTCCGGGGGTCATTTTCCCTGGGGAGCCTGGTAGGCCTGTGTCTCAGTCCGGTAGGGGGCGGTCCCGGGGTGTCCGGTTGCAGGGTTTTGGTAGTGGTTCTCTTCGTGGGGCAGATAGGGGGTGGAGGGCGCCGGTTGGGGGGGCTGCAGTACAGGGGCGCGGGGTTTCTGTGGGCGGTGGTGGGGGTGCGTTGGGTCTGCATTCCCGGCCTCGGGGGGGTGCGCTTTGGGTTGTGCCTTGCGGGGTGTCGGGGTCTGATGAGAGTGGAGTGGAGAGTTCTGGCCTTCTGGAGTTGCCTCGGGGGCGGGGTAGGCCGGGGCCGCTTGGCCGGGGTTTTGGGGCTGGCTCGGGTGGGCCGGTGGGGCTGGGGGGGTCCTGGGCTGCCTCGGTGGAGGTCGGGGGCGTTGCTGTTGATGCCCCGGGTCTCGCTCCCGGAGGGGTATCTCCGCTGGTGTCTGGTATTCTTTCTCCGCAGGAGGAGTGGGACGAGGGCCAGTGGGATGCTCCTGGCCCTTCGCAGCGGGAGGCTTGGCGGACGGCAGCGGTGTCAGCTGAGCGTGGTGTGCCTCGGGTGCCGGAGGGGCCTGTCGGTGCTGTGATGGAGGAGCGGCTTCCTCAGGGTGAGTTGGTTATCTTTCCTCGGGAAGGGGAGAGGGTGTCGGTGGGTGCCTTGGAGGATGGAGGGGTGGGGGCGTTAGGTGCGGTGGGGGTGGCGCAAGTCCGAGGGGGGGATGACGTGGGCGTGGCTGCGGGGCGTAAGAAGGGAAAAGGGAGGAAAAAGCGAGGGCGCTCGAGTTCGTCTGCGTCTACCTCGTCTTCCTCCTCCTCCTCGTCAGACTCTTCTGATTCGGGTCAGTCCATGGGCGCTGGGGCGCCGAGTGCGGCCTCTGATAGGAACCCGCCTGCTTTGGTGGCCCTTACGGAGTTATGGGAGGAGGTTCCACGGAGCCTTAGGAAGAAAATTTACGGCAGAAAGTTTATTGATATTTTCCGGCTCATGGAGGGTCGTAGGGGTCGGAGGAAGGGGAAGAAGAAGAGGAAGACCGGGGATCGTTTTCCCGGGGCGCATCCTACGGTGGCCAGAAATGTCCATAATTGGATGCGGGCTTTTTTGCGTTTGGCCAGCGTCATAGGGCACCGGGACCCTAAGCAGTACGGTCCCTTGCTGGCGTATGGTGACGCCATTCTGGCCGCCAGCAAAACGTACGAGGGTTGGTCGTGGTTGAACTACGACGAGCGGTTCCGGGATCGGATGGAGGGTAACAAGTTCATGACTTGGGGTACGCAGGATGTGGGCCTTTGGCTGACGCAGATGACGTCCAAGACTCCTGTTAGTTCGGGACTGCAGGGCGGTAGTTCTGGTCGGCCTTTTCGTTCGGGGCCTCCCGCGGCTGGAGCGGGGCGGCAGACTGTCGGGACCGGTGATGTCTGCTGGCGGTTTAATAGGTCGTCCTGTCTTTTCCCGGATTGTAAGTTCCGGCACGTGTGTGCCTCCTGTGGGGCTGGTCACCCCTCCTCTCGCTGCGGACGGCGACAGGGGGAGGGAGGGGGGGTTCCCCCGGGATCCAAAGCCCCTGGTAAGTAACACTTTTGCTAGGGCGGCCACTCCGATCAGGGTTGAGGCGTTGGTTCCCTGGTTGCGGGCTTACCCCAAGCCGGAGGTGGCTCGGCTCCTGTTTGACGGGTTCTCTGGGGGATTTATTATTCCGTGTGCGGAGCAGGGGTTGGTGGGTGGGGGGATCTCTTGTCCTACGGTGACTCGGTTGTTGCCGGTGGTGACGGCCAAGTTGCACTCGGAGATTGAGCTAGGTAGGATAGCGGGCCCCTTTGAGGAGCCCCCGTTGCCCGATATGATTTGGTCCCCCTTGGCAATTGTTCCGAAGCGTGAAGCGGGCAAATACCGCCTAATACATAATCTCTCGTTCCCGGCTGGGGGGTCGGTTAACGATTGTATTCCATGGGATTTGTGTGCTGTTCGCCTCGCTTCCTTTGATTCGGCCGTGCGCAGGGTTCGGAGGTGTGGCTTGGGCGCCTTGATGGCCAAGGTGGATGTGGAATCCGCTTTTCGGCTGTTGCCTGTTCACCCGGGGTGTTTTCGTCTCCTGGGTTTTCGTTTTAATCACCGGTTTTATTTTGACAAGTGTATGCCCATGGGCTGTTCCATCGCCTGTGCGTACTTTGAGGCTTTTAGTTCCTTCATTCACTGGGTCGTGGAGGTACGGTCAGGGTCGCAAGGTATTGTGCATTACTTGGATGATTTCCTCTTTGTGGGGCGAGCAGGCACATTGGACTGTGCCATCTTGTTGCGCTGTTTCCAAGGGGTAGCCAGAGATTTTGGTCTGCCGCTGGCGTCCGGTAAGACGGAAGGCCCGTGCTCTCGTCTGGTCTTCCTGGGCATCGAGTTGGATTCCGTAGCCATGCGTTCGCGTTTGCCGGATGACAAGGTGCGGAGGCTGCGGGAGCTGGTACGGAGGGCGGTGGAGCGGCCTAAGTTGTCCCTGGTAGAGTTGCAGTCCTTGGTAGGGAGCCTTAATTTCGCGTGCAGGGTGATCCCCATGGGTCGGGTCTTCTTACGACGGCTGTCTGCGGCGATGGCTGGCGTGCTCCGTAGGCATCATAGGATTCGGGTGACCGCACCGATGCGGGCGGACTTGCGAGTGTGGGACGGATTTTTGGTGGATTTCAATGGATCGGAATTCTGGCAGACGGACCCCACATCCAATTTTGCTCTGGAGCTGTACACCGATGCGGCGGGGTCGGCGGGCTTTGGGGCGTATTTTCAGGGGTCTTGGTGTGCTGCGGTGTGGCCGGACGCTTGGGCTCAGTCTGGGGTAACGAGGAACATCACCTTTCTGGAGCTCTTTCCTATTGTGGTGGCCCTTCATATCTGGGGCGAGCGGTTGACTGGGAAGAGAGTCGTATTCTGGTGCGATAATCTGGGGGTGGTGGAGGTGATCAATAGGAGGTCCGCTAAGTGCCTGCTGGTGTCGGACCTCTTACGGGAGTTGGTGTTGCGTTGCATGTCTCTCAATGTGACTGTTTGGGCTCGGCATGTTCCTGGAGCTGTTAACACTATCGCTGACTCTCTTTCTCGTTTTAAGTGGGACTTGTTCCGAGAATTGGCCCCGGATGCGGATCTTCGCGGGACTTTGGTGCCGTCTTTCCTTTGGAAATTTGGTTCCCGGAAGCCTGGATGTTGCTGAGGTCTTCGCTGGCGCCCTCCACGTGGTCTGCTTACGTGGGTGGGGCGCGCAAGGTGGTTGAATTTCTTTCTTCTGTTGGTTGGGCGGGGGGCCCGGTATCGGATGGCTTGGTTTTGCTCTTCTTGGAGGAGGCCCGGCGCCTGGGTGGTTCTAGGGCGGCTGTGACTCGGCAGTTGGCCGGGTTCTCCTTCTTCATGCGAGCGCATGGGTGGGGATTCCCCTCTGGGCGGTTTCTGGTGCGGCGGTTGTTGTTGGGGTGGTCCCGGTGTTCGGCGAGGCCGGTGGATAGACGGTGGCCGATTACGCATGATATCTTGTTGCTGCTCTGGGAGTCGTTAGCGGGGGTCTGTTCTTCTCCTTATGAAACCGTTCTGTTTCGGACGGCATTCGTCTGGGCCTTTTTCGGCGCTTTCCGGGTAAGTGAGCTGGTTGCTCGGTCGGTGTCCAGTGTGGAGTTTCCCGGCCTCTTGGCTGCGCATGTGGTGGTCACCACTTCCTCGGTTGCCATTCGCATACCACGGTCCAAGACGGATCAGCGTGGCCGTGGTTCTTCGGTGGTGTTACAGGCGGTTCCGGGTTTGCGTACTTGCCCGGTGGCTAACGCGGCGCGGTACTGCCTTGTTCGAGCTTGGGGTGCGGTCCAATTTTTGGTTCATGCCGATATGCGGCCACTGACGAAGTATCAGTTTGAGATGGTTCTTCGTTCCGCCTTGACTGCCGTGGGGCTCGACGCTTGGTCCTTCGGGACGCATTCCTTCCGTATTGGGGCGGCTACGGCTGCTTCGGAGGCGGGGTTGCCGGAGGGAGTCATCTGTAGGATTGGCAGGTGGCGTTCCAGGGCGTACAGGGGTTATGTGCGTTCCAGGCCGCCCCAGCCGTGAGCAGTAGTTACCTTTGTTTTCTTTTCAGGTGCGGTGCCTGCTGGGAAGTCCGCGTGGATCATCGGCCACTCGTATACCCACTGGGCGCATAAGCATGCGTGCGGACGTCCTTATGGGCCCCATCTGGAGTTACAACGCAGGGGGGTGACGGTGTTTTGGTTGGGGAGGAGGGGTATGGTTTGGGGTGACTTGATTGCGTGTGTGCGGCGGGAGCGGGATCGGTTGGGTCCTCCGCAAGCGGTGGTAATTCACCTTGGGGGGAATGATTGGGGAAAGATGTCCAGCAGGCAGTTTATTGGTATGGTGCGTAGCGATTTGATGGCAGTGTCCCTTTTGTTGCCGTCCACGGTTCTTTTGTGGTCGGATATCATCCTGCGACCCGCTGAGGCGCCTAGGGTCATTTGGAGGAGGAGTAGGGCTAAGGCCAACCAACAGATTGGGTCCTGGTTAGAAAGGGTGGGGGGCAGGCACATTCGTTACGAATGGTCTTGGGGTTCCTCCTCAGGTCTTTTTGGTAAAGACGGGGTGCACTTATCATTCCTTGGCATGGATCTCTTTTTGAATTCCATACAGGAAGCCTTGGAGGACATTTTTCCCCGGTGATTGGGTCTGCATCTTTGGGGGGTCACGGGTTTGTTTTACCCGTGTCTATGGCGGATGGCCCGAGCCAATGCAAGTCAATTATTATGTAAAGTTGGTCGCCATTAAAGGGGGGGGCAACTGGGGGCTATTGTCCGAGTGGAAGGCCCCTTGCTAGGAGAAGGTGGGGGCCGCATTGGCCTGATTCCTTGCTCGCCAGCGGCAGGAGTCCACCGGATTAACCTCTTGCTTAATGGCGGCGGAGGTCTGATCTTGGTGTAGGGGCCGGTGGGGGTGTTTGAGTCGGTTGGCTGGTATTGACCGCTTGGCTGAAAGGCGGCGGTCAATGGGGGATGTTGGGATAAGTTATTGTTAAGCGATAAATGTTATAAGGCTCGGGTCTCCTGGTCAATAAAGCTGCGGCCCTGTTTTTACCCAATCTTTTGTGGTGTCAGTTTGTAAAAAGGGCGGTTGTGAGTGAGTGAGGTCCTGGATGCCCATATTACTGGTGATCAACATAATTAGAGGAAAAGCAAACATGAGGCTTGTTCCCCTGTCGAGCAGCAAAGTGTCCTAAGTCAGCCTAAGATTGTTGGGTAGAACTGAGCAAAATTGATGTAGTTTCCTGTTTTGTTCTGAGATTTGAATAGCTTGTCTGCTACTGATTGCTGTAGCAACCACTTGTGTTGACAAAATATTCTGCTGAAGCAATTTGCTAGTTTGTTGGAGATCCCTGATTGATAGGTGACTTATTGAACAGCTGGATTCTTGGCTGCACAATCTCAAATCTTCAGCGCTTCCTGGCAGAAAGGAAGGCATAAAATCATGATCTATTTGTTCACATAAAACATGGTGACTGAATCAGGATATGTCTTCAATTTCAGTTTTTAATTTCAATTTATTTCTTAATCATCTTTTCTTGCATGTTGCAAAGCAGAACAGTGTATAATTTCAATAAGAACAGTAAACCAAAATACAGTACAATTCAATAAAAACATGAATTACAAATCATGAAAACTAACATGAAAAGTAAAATATTTAGAAAAGTATAAATAAATTAAACAAATACCAATAAAATAAATAAAAATTAAAGCCAATAACATAGCCTGTATCTTGCCATAAAACACATATAATTTGATCAGATAGATAACAATATAGTATCAGACCTAATACTAACTAGAGTGAATCAAGAAAATTTGACTAATAAGCCTTTGAGTAAACGAAAGCTTTAAGTACCTTCCTAAACTTCAGGTAGTCTTTCTCTAAACGTAAATATCATGGCAGAGAATTCCAGAGATTAGGTGCCAACAAAAAAAAAAACCTGTCTCGTGTAGTCCCCAGTCTAATTTGTTTGGGGGATAGCAGAATCAAAAGCTCTTGCTATGATGATCTCTGAGATCGTGTAGATAAACATGGGATTACTAGGAGTACCAGATAAAGCATAGTTCCAAATCAAATCAAATGCCAGACATCCAATTTTAAATTGTAAATGCAAAGAGATCAGGAGCTAATCAAGCTCAGCCAAAAATGGTGTCACATGGTCATATTTACGCTTACTGAAGAAGATTAGTTTGGCCGCCGTATTTTGAACCAACTGCAGTCTTCTAATCTGAATAGCAGTGAATCCATGGAACAAAGAATTACAATAATCTAGTCTGCTCAGAATAAGGGTGTGTGTGAGCAACTTCAAATCTGCCACATCAAGTTATTGTTTCAGCCGACACATAAAGCGCAAGCAAAATTATGATTTTTCATCAAATTTGATAAGTGAACTGAAATGCATAAGGAGGAATCTAGGCTAACACCTAAACTAGTAACAACTTCATTAAGGTAAATAGGTTCGCCACCCACTAGGGATGCAGGTAATGCATTGTACTTTGCTCTTTCACTAAACCATATAGCTTCTGATCTAGAAGGATTGACTGAGTTTGAAGGAATAAAGCCACTGAGATACTAAAGTCAAACAGCAATTACAGTCTACTAAAGGATCACATGAATTAAAGTCGCAAGTTGCTACAATTTAGATATCAGCAGCATAAAAATAGCCTGAAAAACCAAGTCTTTGAATCAAAGTGGCTAAAGGTGCAAAGTAAAAAGATTGAAAAGAACCGGAGAAAGTACTGATCCCCAAGGGACAGCAAAAATTAAATCAATTGGTAATGAAGAAGATGTTCCATAACACTTGAAAAAAATCTATCTGCTAGAAATGATCTGACCCAATTCAGTAATGAACTGGTGATCCCAATATCCTGTAATCACTTCAGTAATAAGTCATGTCTAAACAAACCATAAAATTACCACTATCCTAAATCAAACTTACCTTATCCAAAAGTGCTACTAGAACCGTTTTGGTGCTAAACCCTTTTCTATAGCCAAATTGTTTTGGGTGAAATACCATAATTTTTTCCAGGATAGAGGAAATTTGAAGCTGAACCTTTTTCTCAATTACTTAACATTGGCAGCTTGCACCCCCGTGTCCTCTCCCCCCTTCCTTTTACCGGACAACCATACATTAATCACACATACACCAGGATTGGTGAAAAACAGGCCGCAGCTTTTATTAATTATTAACATAAAACCAAACTTTTTGGTACCAGAGTATTAGTGCATCAATCAATATTACCATACCGGGCTTCGTACCGGCGTCCGCCACACGATCTTACTGGCCCCCCACCGTGTCCAAGCCATGGGGCCATCCCCCGGGCAGCCCACACCCACCTCCATGCACTTCTCCTTCACCTAGGACCCCGGTTTGTCCACCGTGTCCTCCCGGCCCACCAACTCGGGTACCCCCGCCACCGGCCCGGGATAGTGTTACACTTGCCCCGGAGCCCCCCCAACACCTCTACTGCGGCCCACCCTCAGTAAACACTCGTTCCCGCGCTTCCTGTATCGCATTGTTAAACAGGTCGTATCCTATGTCCGATAGGTGTATCATGTCAGGCCGATATAGGCCTATGCATGGTTCATCCGCCCACTCATGTCGTATTGTTAGTTTGGCCGTTTTCTGGGCCCATACCTCGATTTGCCAGTTTACCTTCTTCCGTCCCCTACACCATAGCTTGTCACCCTGCCATTTCAGCCTGGTATGATTTCCGACCATATGATGGCTGCACCCGGTGTCATTTCCCTTACTGCCGCCAAGTCCCTTTTTATACTATCTATTAGTTGCTTGGCTGTGTTCTCCCCCAGGACATTACCCCCTAAATGTATAACCATAGCATCCGGCTTTTGCCTTGTACGTAAACTGTTTTGCAGCTCCGGGATCAGCCGTCCCCATTTCATTCTTCGGATTCCCATCCATGTCACTCAGACTCCCCATGGTGCCAAACCCAAATAAACGCCGTATGTTCTCTCCCGAGCCGTTCGAGCTGCCCAATGCACGAAAGAATGTCCTAACAACCATACTATCTTTCTTCGGGGGAGTGGACCTGCAGGTGAAAATAGGAATTGCTTGGTTAATGACTGCTTTGCATGGCCCCCGGCCTCACGTACCTGTTAGCCACTGCCGCTTGCCACCTGCCTATCTTTCGAATCACCTCCATGTGCAGGCCTGCTTGCGCCGCACTGGTTGCGGCCCCACTCCTAAACGAATGTGTACCATATCCGTCCGGATTAAGCCCTACGCTGTCCAATACCTTACGTAGCACTGCCGCAAACTGGAATCTAGTTAACGGTACACCGTCCTTATGAATTAATAGGTGAACACCCCCTTTAGGCCTGATTTGTAGGAAGTTTTCCATATTCTCTACCGGGCAAGTCACCTGCGATGACACCCTTGCTAGCCTTATGTCTGCCCCCTTTGCCCTCTGATCAGTTTTTGATTTGTGCACCCTTATCATAATGCACTGTTCCTGGACTATTACATTGTTAAATAGTATACCATCGTGCCCGTTGTCCTTTTTTGATGCCACCACCAATTCACTAACCCGTAGTGCTGCAAAAAATGCCGTGCAGAAAGCGGCCCTGAACAGAAGCACCTCAAATCTCTCCGAACAGACATGCGCCGCTGCATGCCATAAGCGCACCAATACCTCGTGGGTTATTGGCCGCCTCTTATTCCCTTTCCACACAGTGCTTCTAGCCCAGCCTGCTAGCAACTTCTTAACCATAAAGTTATCCAGGGGATCGCCCATGCCCTGCGCTTTTGCAAAGAATGCAAAACCTGCCAGTTGATTCACTGTTGATCCTCTGGACAACCCTTCCTCCTTTGCCCATGCCACGAATCTCTCTATGTGTCTGCCCTCTATGCTCTCCCCTTTCCACCCCTGCCCCCACAAGAATGCCTGCACACTAGTAAATCCCTTGCAGTAGGCTTTCCAAGTCGCTGGAGCAACAGATGCCCTCAGCAGCCCCCATTCTGTATCGCTCCAATCCACCATAATCGGTTTGGAATCGGGACTCCTTCCTCATCTGCCTCTGGCACCTGTTGGCGAAAAAGATCCCACTTAGCCCTGGATAATGCGTCCGCCACCTGATTATGAATGCCTGGCACATGTTTAGCTCGTATTGTCATGTTTAGTCGCAAGCCCTGCAATACCACTTCCCTCAGTAATTCTGCCACTTTGGAGCAGCGTGCCGCCTGCCTGTTAATGACGGTCATCACCGCCAGATTATCCGACCAGAAGATGATCTTCTTGTCGCACAGTTTATGCGCCCAAACCGTAATAGCCACCAAAATTGGGAATAACTCCAAAAATGTAATGTTCTTTACCAGTCCATTCTGTATCCACTCATCTGGCCACGGTTCCGCGCACCATGAGCCCTGGCAGTAGGCCCCGAAGCCCCATCCCCCTGATGCGTCTGTGTGGATATCTAAGTCATGGTTCAAAACCGCCTTGTCCTGCCATATTGATACACCATTAAAGCTGTCCAAGAATTCTAACCACATAGCCATATCTTTCTTCATTGGGTGCGTGATTTTGATACGGTGTTGCGGGCGCCTCACCCCCTTGGTTGTGTCCGCCAGGCGCCTCAAAAATGCCCTCCCCATTGGGATTACCCGGCATGCAAAATTCAAACTTCCGATTATGGATTGTAAGGAAACCAGCGTTAACTTTCTGCTGGACAATGCCTGCCTGAGCATACACCGCAACTTGTGCAACTTCTCGAGCAGTAGCCGTGATGTCATGGCCTGTGTGTCTAGTTCAATCCCTAAAAATGAGAACATCGTTGCTGGGCCTTCCGTTTTCTCCCCCGCCAAGGGAACCCCAAATTCCTCTGCCATCTCTTGGAATGCCGACAATGTTGTACTACATGTGTCCGCAGAGGCCGGTCCCACGAATAAAAAATCATCAAGGTAATGTGCCACATTACCGTTCCCTGCCCTTTTTTGTAAAACCCAGTGCAAGAATGTACTAAACATTTCAAAGTAAGCAAAAGAAACAAAGCACCCCATCGGCATGCATTTGTCAAAGTAGTATGATCCCCTAAAGTGGAAGCCTAAGATCGGAAAACTGTCAGGGTGCACGGGGAGAAATCTAAAAGCCGATTTGATGTCAGCCTTTGCCATTAATGCGCCTTCCCCACAGCGTCTCACCAATGCCACTGCTTCATCGAAAGAGGCGTACTGCACAGTACACGCCTCTACCAGCAGGCCGTCATTCACCGAACACCCTGGTGGGTAGGACAAGTTTTGTATTAGCCTGAACTCCCCCTGTTCCTTCTTTGGCACTACTGCCAAAGGGGACAACATCATGCTCCCGAATGGGGGGTCCGCGAAGGGACCTGCCATCCTGCCCAATTCGATCTCCCTGTCCACTTTTTGTTGCACTATGTCTGCGTGCCTAACTGCAGAAGAAGAATTCCTGGAAGTTACGCCCTTTAACTCGCCCTGAAAAGGTATCCTAAAGCCATACTCGAAACCGTCCCTCAGCTGATTTGCCTCCCCTCGCCTCGGGTATATAGCCAACCATTCCATAATGACAGACAAACGCACTGGGGATGGTGCCTTGTCGAAAGGTCTATTGCTTCCCTTTCCCATTACTCCCAGCCTGACCTTTCTTAACACATTTTGTTGCCGGGTGTGATGCAGCACATATAGAACATACATGTTTGAACTTACAATCCTGGAAAGTGCACCCTGCCTTGTTAAAGCGCCAACAAACCCTGTTAACATTCTCTCCCCACTGATTATTACTCGTACCTGCCGTACCGCTAAGTGGCCTAACCGATTTGCGTGCCGACCCTGACTCCATAACCTTGCTGGTCATTTGTCGTAACCACAATCCCACGTCTTGTGCTGCCCATGACAGGTTCCTGTTCTCCTCCATCCTGTCCCTGAACTTCTCGTCATAATTTAACCAGCACCACCCTTGATATTCTTTATAGGCCTCTAATATGGAATCCGCGTAACTTAACATCGGGGCGTATTGCGATGGATCCTCTCTCCCTATGACGCTGATCATTCTCAAAAATGCCCTGGTCCAATTAGTTATGGTCTTGGGCACCTTTACCTCCCCCCCCCCCCCCTACTCCCCCCCCTTTTGTTCCTCCTTTTTCTTTCCTTTCCTCTTCTCGGCTGCCCCTTTCCTGCCCTCCAATATTGTGAAAATATCAGTGTATTCGCGCTTTCTTATCTTGCTACGTAATGCCTTTGGCACGCTCTCCCACAACTCAGCCAGGTTGGGGAGAGCCGCCGCGGCTGCATTGGCTGACACTATATCCCGCGGTGCCTTGACCGGGGATTCTGCCGATGCCTCGCTCTCCTCAGATTCCTCCTTGGAGGATCCCTCACTGGAATCACTGGCATTTCTCTTCCGTTTGGTCCTCTTGCCTTTTGCATCTCCTGTCGATGTTGCTCCTTCCCGATGTCTTCTGGTCACCTCCACACGCGCTTCCACATCTCGCGGTGTCGCTGCCTGGTTTCCGCTATCTTCACCGGCCTCCTCGATGGACACTTCCCCTTCTGGAGCCGCTTGCTGTGAGCCCTGCGCTGGCTCCCTTGTTGCCTCTGCTCCCGACCTGTGACCGCCTACCGCTGCGATGCCGCCTGCCGGCGCTGTGTACCAGGGTGGCAGTACCTGCCACCAAGGGGGGTACATCGGAGCTTGCCAGGTGGTGGGGAAGTAATGATTTCCTTCCTGTCCTGTCTGTGCTTGCGCTGTTGCTGTATTACCGTTCGGTCCCATCGGAGGCCATGTGGGCCAGGCCCGGGGGAGGGGTGCCGTAATGCCCCGCTTCTGGCTGCATTCCTGCCTCTCCACCACTGCCGCTCCCTGTCGCACTTACAATGTCCGCGGCTGGTGTTACTCCTTTCGCACTCCTCGCTACCTGTGTCTTGTTTCCTTTCGAGGTCTGTCCTTTGCCGCTCCCCCTTGCCTTTGCTCCCTCCGGTTTGTTAGTTCTGCTGGGGCCTCGTCCTCCCTCCCCCGTCCGCTCGGGTATCTTCGGCTGCTTGGCTCGAGGCGCCGCCACGCTCTGTATTCGGCTCTGTCCCCTGGTCTGCCTTGCTCCCTTTGTCCTCCCACCTGTGCTTGCTCTTTCCCCGGCCATTTCGTGCAAAAGTAGAAAACAAGCTGATTACTCACAGTTGGTTGTGGGGAGGGAGTCCAGCGAGGTCCTTTATCCCTTCTTGTCTTTCCGCTGCTCCTATTGCGTTACTGCCTTCCACCTCCGGGCCCCGTGAAGAAAACAGCACCTGGACCTTGAATTTGCCAATCCAGCTCCTGGATCCTGTGCCCTCCGCACTGCCTGCCGCCACTAATCCCAGCGTTTGTAAAAAAAAACCAGGAAGTGCCTCGGCTCCACCGACCACAGATGCTTTTTTTTTTTTTTTTTTTTTAGTAAGGGCCTTCCACGTGGTCACTCCGCCGCGTGTACGCGGAAAAAAAAGGCCATTTGGCCCTTTAAATTTCTTAGTCCGGTCCCGGGGTCCTCGTTTAGTGCTGCCTACCAAAATGGCTGCCCGATTTTTTATTTTTTTTTTGTTCGCCAAGAAAACGCGCATCAAAATGCGAGTGCCGGCCAGCAAAAAGAGGCCTGGCCCGGTGCTCGCCTCACATTTAAGGCCCGAGGTCTCGCGAGACCCCACCCCGATCGACGAGGTAAGCCAACCCTGGGGAGGGGAAGGGGGGGGGGGATCATCCTGCCGGCAAGCGCCCTGTTAAGGGGGCCCTCCCCGCAGGCGCTTGTCGGTCCTTCATTAGATATGGAATACAAATTATGTTCTTGGGCTGTGCATCATAGGGTCAAGCATCGGAGAACAGGATGCACCAAGCAGCCGGTGTGTGGTGGCTTCAAGATGCATCAATGAAGCACAGGCCGTGGATACTGCAGGATTGCAGCATCATGCATCAAATGCACTGGTGCACTGTGCATAGACTACATCAGTGTGTCGAGTGCATTACTGTACTGTGTATCAAGTGCACCGGTGCATAGAGAAAGTACTTTGATGTGTCATGCATGGGATATGCTGGTGCACCTTGCAATGATTGTGTCAATAATGGCCACTTCGATGGAGCTGATGCAAAGTGTCTGGAGTGCTTTTGCTTCTTCAACACAGGGTACAAGGACTCCAATAACTACAGCTTCTTATTTGATGCAGAGCGGCTGACACTACTCAACTTCATGGCTTCAGCCTGAACCAATGTGAGAGCCTCTGAAGAGCTCCTGATCACCTCTTTTCCCAGTGAGGCAGACAACTCTGAAGAGATTTTTGCAGTTCCTCAATTCAAATCGTCCTGGAACATTGTAAGTGCAGGAACATCTGCCCACAGGTGTAGCAATTTGCCTGGTCATGTTCCAGTCCACAGTACCAATGACAGAGTTCATGGCCATCAGAAAGGACCATTACCTTGCCACAGATGCAGTTTTTACATCTGCTCACCATTGATTTTTGTTTTGTTTTTATTTCTGGCGTGACATGTTGAGGAAGCAAGGCCTCTGAAAAAAAAGTTCCCCTTTTTTTTTTTTTTTGAGTAGCACTGAAAAGTGCTGTGGTGGATGTTGCAAGGGCAGCCAACCAATAGAGAACAGTCGGTGCTGTCAGTGTTGCAATCCTGCCCACGAGGAGCGCGGGCAGGCTTCCTTACCTCAAGCGGCCAGTCGGGCTGCTGACGTTCTCTCCTTCGCGGCGGGCGTGCCACTATCACCGGGCTCCCCCCGGCTGCCTCCGGTCCTGCACGGCAGGGTCGGGCTGCCTGGAGCTCTCCCGTGCGGCTGGGACCTCCGCTGCCGCTCCGGCTCTCCCCCGACGCGCTGCACTGCTCCCGAAGTCTTCAGCCAGCAGGGAGGCCATCCCTGCTGGTGCCTGCTACAGCCCGGGTCCTTGCCTGGCAGGGAAGCCGTCCCTGCAACCATCCTTCGCTTCCTGCTTCAGTCTTCGTGGCATGGTGCCGCAACTGCAGACTGCCTACCTTCAGCACCACAGCAGGACTGCTCCGCTGCCTGCCTTGCTTCTCCTCGGGCCTTCCACGTGGCCGAGGACTCCACCAGCGGATCCTGCTCTTCCTCTCCAGCTCTCCTAAGGCGCAGGCGTGCGCCTTTCTCCTGTTCTTCAAGGGCCAGCCAAGTGAGGCCCTCTGCTGACCCCTCCCCGGGCATTGTCCTCTTCAGCCCTACAGAAGGGTTCAGCGTCCATTCCAGCCTGGCCTTCGCAAGGAGTTAGACACTCCTGGGATCCTGCTGTCCTTCGTTACAGGACCTTGAAAAAGAGCTGGAACAAGGACGATTCCTGGGTTTCCTGTTCTTCATTGGAGCTCCTCGTCTTGTCCTGATGTCCACGTTCCAGACCAGATGTCCACCTGATGTTCGTGATCCACTCCTGAGGTCTGTCTCCTGATCCTGTGTTCCAGTCCAGATGTTTGTTCTCCGTACCTGATATCTGTGATCCTGTCCAGTTGTCCTGAACCCTCGTGCCACTCTTCCTGGCGTGCCATGTCATGGTCCGCGACCAGCCCCACGGGCGGGCTGTGTAGGGCGCTTCATGGTGCAATGCCTGCCTCACTTCTACAGCACTAGCCTCCGAGAGACTTCTGCTTCTGTACTTATCCCTGGTCTATGGAGTCCCTTGTGCTTGCTCCGTCCGTGCCAAAGACTCTGCCAGAACCTGTACCGTCAGCATGGTCCGCGACCAGCCACTGGCGGCTGAGTAGAGCACGCCTCAGTGCAGGCCTCTACAGCTTCTGAAACATGTTCCTTTTCATTGCTCCACATCTCGTCTAGAGGCTCTTCAAGTCCAGCGTGGTCTGTGACTAGTCCCGCAGGTGGAGGACTGTGTAGGGCGCGCTGCGTCGCAGTCGCAACCCAGTACTTGCCTGAATCTTCTGAATGCCTTGTACCTCGTGCCTGAGTCTTATGAATGCCTTGTACCTCGTTCCTGAGTCTCGTCTGTGCATCCAAGTACCTCGTTCCTGAGTCTCGTCTGTGCATCCAAGTACCTCGTTCCTGAGTCTTCGTCTGTGCATCCAAGTACCTCGTTCCTGAGTCTTCATCTGAATCTTCATGTTCCGGTCTTCCCTGCCCCGGCCTCCATCCAGCCTGCCGCTTCTTGCCGTACCCTGCGGCAGGTCCGAAAGGGCTTGGAACGGTCAGAGGACTGTTCATAAGACCACCATTGCGTTGCTGGTCTTCCAAAGCATGCAGGTCCGGAGGAGGGTCAGTAGCTCCAGTCATCTGTCTTCAGTCCAGCCTCGCTCCTGTCCAGCCCATGCTCGGGCATGCCTTGCCTGCCACGGCACCTCTACAGAGTTCCTCTGGGGTCGAGCCGTGGTCCAAGAACACACATCTCCTGGTAAACAGGACCGCTCTTCTAGCACTCCGTAACAGTCAGACTCAGCAATAAAAGGAAACCCATTAGGCCACTGGTAACTGTCCTGCACACCTCCTGATCTAAACCGCAGCTATTTGTACTTTACCTGAAATGCTTTTTCTATGCCTACTGAAGCTGTTCAAGGGGATGGCACCCACCAGTGACATTATCAGTCAGTGCCATCAAACTGATTAATAAAAGGAGGCCTGTTAGGTGGGCGCTCAGTTAAGGGCTCACCCCTTTTTGGGCCCCTTCATGGGATCTCAGACCTCCAACTGTGGACTTTAGACTAAGAGCTTTTTAGACTACATTATTCATTCATCAGTACTGTAAGTGTTAAGAAATGTTATATTTTCTTTATTATTGGTAATACATGCATAATACAATATGGGGTTCCGTTTTTAATGTGTTGGTGGGTGTTACCATCATGAGCTTTATTCCAGTGGTTTTGGGTTGGAGCGGTATGGGAGACGTTTGTAGAAAAAAAGAAAGTTCCTATGCAGAGAATACCATCAACTGTTCCTAAGCAGTTTTACTGCTTGGCAGATGCTGAAACTTCCAAAATTCAGTCGGGTTACATTAATGCCAGATCAGTGAGAAAGAAGAAAGATTATGTAGCCAACATTATTGAACACCAAAAATTGGATGTCTTATTAGTCATCGAATCCTGGCATCATGTTCTTGATGATATAGTATTACATTTCTCTTGTCCCCTGGTTATTCTTACTTGCAACAAGCTTGTCCTATTAAGTGGGGTGGGGGGCTGTTGGTAATTTATAGGATGCAACTACATGTTACTCAAATAGAATCTGTTCTTTTCCCTCCCTGTGAGATATTTTTTAGGATTTTTGACTGCCACCTATGTGTGGGATATTGCCCACCTATGTTGTCAGTATTGGAATTATTTAGATTGTCAGAATTGCTGGTTAGTCTCAACTTTCCTATAAGAAATTAGTTGTGATAGGAGATTTTAATCTTCATGTTGACGGTATTTCTTCATCTCTTGCTGCTGTAAGCACAGGTCATTGATTATAACTTATATATAGTCTCCAATACACAAAGCTGACCACACATTAGACCTTTTAAATTTACCATGAAAACTGGATAGGTTTATTCTCTGATCTTAATATTTTTGATGTTCTATGGTTCAACCACCTTTTAATTCTTTTTTTCAGGTTCGAAGGCTACATAAAATGTCCTCTGAAACTTATGAAAAGAAAATAGTGTATCCTCAGTCTGATATGGAATCTTTTAAATGTCAATGGCAAAGAATTATGTCTGTTGAAAATTAGGATGCTTTTTCTGGGAAGCAAGCTTACAAACATGGTATCATACGCTAAATGATTTATTTATTTATTTATTTATTTAACTTCTTTTAATATACCAATGCTCAAGACCAGGTCTTATCGTACCGGTTTACAATAAACTAGGGGGTAAACCAGTTAACAATGAAAGCAAAAACTTACATTATAACAGGGAATGTGGAACTAGGCTGTTAGAAAAAAGGATAGGTTAAACAAAAAGGACAGGTTAAACACCTGATTTATGATCAGGTGGCACCACAAAGAGAAGTATTGAGTAGACATAAGGATAAATGTGGTTTATTCAAACTTGCAGGGTCTCATCAAAATGAGTTAGGCTGTTATTGTGAGTGTTACAGCCCTAACGCCCGCGATAACGCACGCGTTATTTATTGCATCGCGAGATGCAAATGCAAATTTTTAGATTTTATTTAAGGGGGAGGAGTTTGGACAGGGTTTATGAAAATGAGGGGCATTAACGCTGCATGCAATAGCGTAACGCATGTAATCGCACATTTTTAATGCCAGAAATAACTACACCTTTTTTCCTGGTATTAAGCTGTGCGATATGTCCAAAACGGAATTTGCGATAAATCGTACCCAGGTAGAGAAGCATCAAGTTAGGGCAAGAGAACATTGTAGAAATCTCATCTTTGTGTAACTTTCCTTACTCCAAATCACATCAGATCTTCACGGATGTGTATTGTGCTGTTCGTACGTCTGCCAGTGCATGTAAAACTGGCCCCAAAACCCTAATCCACCACCAAAAAATCACTTCGAGTTTCTCTCTCTCGCTCAGCAGCCCAAAACAAGGAAATGCCTGTCTGGGCACTTCTCAACATGCAAAGTGGACATTGCGGTAAAATACTTACGCGAAGCACTAAAATAGCAGTAAGTGAAAAATTACTCTAACCATGAGGTTGCTATTCATGTGAAATTTATAGCATTTTGATGAATCTATCTTTGAAAAAACATAGTTATTAAGGAAAAAAAAAAAAAAAAGAGGAATTGGAGAAAATGAATCATCGCAAAAAGCCTACAAGGCATTCCTAAAAGAATATAGGGCAATATGTCAAACTACTAATGTGCAAGCACTGAATAAATCATTAAATCATTCATTGGCAGAGTTTACTATGGTTAAGAAATTATCTGCATAGTTTTTGCAACCTAGAAATGATTATCCTCATTGTGAGGATCTGGCCCGGTTTTTTGAGGATAAAATAGTAGACATTCAAAAAAAACCTTCGTGCTTATCCAACTGTAAAACATTAATGAAACTCATTCGAAAGGTAAATGGTTTCAGTTTTCAGCTATCCCCTTAAAAGACCTGTAATTGATAATTGATGAGATTAAGATCACCAGTCTTCCATTGGGTCCTGTCTATTTACACTCATTAAAAACATGAAAGATAGTTTGTTGAAAGTGATTAGGATAATGATATAAACAATAGTGATGTGAATCGTATTTCTGACGATTGAAAATATCGTACGATTTTTTCAAAATAGTCAGAAATCGAGGGTTCTCTGAAACAGATAGGAAAACCCCACGAAATTGTTCGTGGGGTTCTCTTATCGTTTTGGGAGGAGGGCGGGAAAAACGGCACACTAAAATAACCCCTAAACCCACCCAGACCCTTTAAATCCGCCCCCTTAGCTTCCCTCACCCTCCCGATCCCCCTCAAAACGTTTTAAAATTAACTGGTGGTCCACTGGTGGCCCCCGAAGCGATCTCCCGCTCTCGGGCCGTCGGCTGCCACTAATAAAAATGGCGCCGATGGCCCTTTGCCCTTACCATGTGACAGGGTATCCGTGCCATTGGCCGGCCCCTGTCACATGGTAGGAGCACTGGATGGCCGGCACCATCTTTAAAAATGGCGCTGGCCATAATGGGTGGCCGGCGCCATCTTTAAAAATGGCACCGGGTTTAAATGATGTGGTGTAATTTGCTCAGACACTGATTGTGGATAATAGGCAATCAAGAGAAAAAAGTGTTATCTTGGTTTAAGTCATATCTTCAAAATGGAAGCCAGCAAGTATAACTAGGTGAACCATGCTCTACTTGGCATTACCTACCATTTGGTGTTACTCAGAAGTCATCCCTTTCTTCAATACTTTTTAACATATTCTGTATATTGCTCTTTGGATTTAGTTCTTAAAGAACTTTAGGGCCTGATTCATCATGGCATTTTCCCATAGACACAGAATGGGAGAAATGCCTTAGTGAATCAGGCCCTTGTTTGTTATACTTTTTATATGCTGATGACATTCCGTTTTTTTATCCTCTGTCCTAACGACAGCATTTTTCCCCAAGGTCCTACTTGAAACAGCAATACTATGAATCAAAAGCTGGCTAAATAAACATGGCTTGATGTTGAATCTTCACAAAACGAAATTGTTGTGGGTTGATAAGTAGGCATTGGATCAGAACATGACTTCAGTATCATGTTGTAATAACGACTTGCCATTGTTATACAATGTGAAGATTCTTGGTGTATAGTTAGACTCTTCCTTGACATTGAGCCTTTATATTTAACAGATTGCACAAGTAGCTTTTTATAGCATAGAAACATACAAATGACGGCAGAAAAGGACCAATAATCCATCCAGTCTGCCTAGCAAGCTTCCCATGGTAGCATTTGCTGCGCCGTGCAGGTTATCCCTATGTATCAGTCAGTGCTGTTTGATGTGCTTTGCTTATGGACTTGGCTGTAATATCTGCACATCAGTACTCCAGACTGTAAAAAAAAATAAATAAATAAATAAATAAATTAAAAAAAAATCATGGCTCATGTTGGTTGTCTCTGAATCTAAATTCCTCTTCCTTCCATCCCCCACCATCCTCCTTCAAAGCAGAGAGCAATGTTGCAGTTTCATCAAAAGCATCCAGGCTTATTGGTTAAGGGTAGTAATCCCATGCCTTCTGTTAAAAGTAGTAACTGCTGCTCTGTGCAAGTTACCCCCCCAGACTGTAAAAGTCGAGGTCCTCCTTGGATTCAGACAGCATCCACTTCCCCTTTTATCCTGCCATTGAAGCAGAGAGCAACATGGGAGTTGCATCAACAGTATGAAAGCTTATTGGTTAAGGATAGTAACCGTCACACCAGCAAGTTACCCCCATGCACGCTTTTCTAGGTTTCCTTTAGGACTTGGACGTAGAAGCAGTCCTGTGCTTTTTCCCTTATGTCTGCCTATCAGTATCCCAGACCCTGAAAGTTGGAGCCCTCTGCTGTCATCTGAATCCAGTTCCCCTTTTCCCCCTGCCATCTAAGCGGGATGCAATGTTGCAGTTACATCAAAATCCTCAAAGCATATTGGTTAAGGGTAGTAATCTCCATGCCTTCTTCTAAGAACAGTAACTGATATACTAGCAAGTTACCCCCCTGCACACTTATCGCATTTCAGTCCTCTTGCCTGTAGAAATCCAGTGTTTATCCCATGTTCCTTTGAATTCTTTGACTGTTTTCTTCTTCACCACCTCCTCCGGATGGGCATTCCAGACCTCCACCACCCTCTCCATGATGAAATATTTTTTGATGTTGGTTTTGAGTCGTCCCCCCTAGAGTTTCATTTTGTAACCCCTAGTTCTATTTGTTTTCTAACAGAAAAGGTCCATACATCATTGAAACCTTTTAGATATTTGAAGGTCTGTATCATATCTCCCCTGCACCTCCTCTCTTCCAGGGTATACATATTCAGATCCTTCAGCCTCTCCTCATAGGTCTTCCAATACAGAACCCACACCATTTTTGTCACTCTTCTCTGGACCACCTGTCTCTATCCTTTTTGAGATACGGGCTCCATAACTGAACACAATGCTCCAGGTGAGGCCTCACCAAGGGCTTGTACAAGGGCATTATCACCTTCTTTTTCTTACTGGTTATTCCTCTCTCTATGCAGCCCAGCATTCTTCTGGCTTTAGCTATCACCTTACTGGAAAAGGCAGAAGAGATCATATCACCCAAACACTTGCGGATTTACACTGGCTCCCAATAGAACAAAGAGTGCAATTTAAAACACTATGCACAATTCATAAACTAATAAATGATGAAAATGCCGACTGGCTAAACACTGCACTACGATTACATGTCTCTCAAAGAAATCTCAGGTCGGCCAATAAAGCACTGCTAACCATACCCTCAGTCAAAACAGCAAAGTTGACCCAAGTTAAAGAGAGAGCACTATCATTGGCAGGACAATTATTATGGAACACATTACCACTTGAGCTAAGACTAATGAAAGAATTAAAACTCTTCAAAAAAAGCTTAAAAACATGGCTCTTCAAAAAAGCATTTCACAGTGAAGTTGCTGAACAACAACAAATACATACAGCTGAAAGTCACCTATAAAAAAAGCAGAATTGATCATTTTATTATTTTTCTCATAATTAAGTATTAAATTAGAAAAACAGTATACACATATATGATTATCCTAACAATCATATAAATAGTAACCCCAACCCATTTCTCATTTAGAGTATATTATTGAACTATGTAACCGTAAAATATTGGCACCCTATGGATAATTTAGAAACCAAACCAAACCTATTTCGTGCCTAATTGTAAACCGTTGTTGTGATGATGCATTACTAATCGACGGTATAGAAACGTTTTTAAATAAATAAATAAACAAACAAACATTGCTTCACCATCTTCAGATCCCCAGACACTATCACCCCAAGATCCCTCTCTTGGGTCAGTGCACATCAGTCTTTCACCTCCCATCACATACAGCTCTTTTAGATTACCGCATCCCAGATGCATGACACTGCATTTCTTGGCATTGAATCCCAACTGACACATCCACAGCCACTCTTCAAGCCTTCTTAAATCTCTCTTTATTCTCTCTACTCCTTCAGGCGTTTCCACTCTGTTGCAGATCTTAGTATCATCCACAAATAGAAATACTTTACCTTCTATCCCTTCCACAATGTCCCTCACAAAGACATTGAACAGAACCGCTCCCAACACTGATCCCTGTGGCATTCCGCTTAACACAGCTTTCTCTTCAGAGTAGGTTCCATTTACCATTACACACTGTCTCCTATTGGTCAACCAGTTTGTAACCCACGCCACCACCTTTGCGCTCACTTCCAAGCTTCTCATTTTATTCACAAGCCTCCTATGCAGGACCATATCTAAAGCTTTGCTGAAATCCAAGTAGACACATTGAGCACTCTTCTGCAATCCAATTCTTTAATCACCCAATCAAAAAAATCAATCAGATTTGTCTGACAATACCTTCCCCTGGTGAATTCATGCTGTCTCGGGTCCAGCAACCCACCAGATTGTAGATAGTTCACTAGCCTTTCCTTCAGCAGTAGTTCCATTAATTTTCACACCATAGATGTGAGGCTAACCAACCTGTAGTTTCCAGCCTCCTCTCTGCTACCACTCTTGTGAAGCAGAACCACCACCGCTCTTCTCCAATCCCACGGCACCACTCCCGATTCAAGGGATCTATTGAAAATGTCTTTCAGTGGACCCGCCAGCACATCAGTGAGCTCCCTCAGTATTCAGGGATGTACCTTACCCAGCCCCATGGCTTTGTCCACTTTCAGTTTGCCTAGCTCTTCCCATACATTCTGTTCCATAAATGGAGTTTCAGAATGTATGGGAATTAAATTTATTAAGACCATTAAGATTTTCACTAGATAAAAGGTCTCTTTTTAACTGTACTGCAATCCCTGGTATTAGAACATCTAGATTACTGTAACACCTTGTGGGTGGGTTTGCCCAATAACTTCATACAAGTTTTAAAGTTGGCTCAGCATGCCCCCGATAGGGTGTTAAGTGGAGTGGGACTACATGACCATATTTCCCCTGTTCTGTTAGATTTGCATCACCTTTCTATCTTAAGGCATGCACAGCTGAAGTTGCTAACACTCACCTGCAAGTTGATATATGAAGAAGATTAAAACTGTTGCTTACATAAAAAACTACACTGGTATAGTTCAATGCGATCCTTGCAATCTACTAACATTTTTCCTCTCCTCGAGAGTATAAGTTTCAAATTTGAGCAAGGGCTTTTTTTGTTGCGGAATCGCTTCCTTGATATAGTCTTCCAGCTAACGTTTGAGAGCTAAGACACATTAAGATCTTTAGGAAGTGTATTAAGACATTGTTATTTAAAGAAAATTTTAATGTAAACCTGTAATATCATCAGGGATTTTATGGTATGAGTTGTGTCTGTTTTATAATAATATACATGTATAAACTTGTTACCCACACTAAATAATTTTAATTAGAAAAAGTGGATTATAAGACTTTTAAATAAATAAAAGAATATACTGAGATAGACATTTCTAACTGAAACTTTTAGAGAAAAAATTATGAGGAGAGACTAAGCACACATCCGTGCTAGTGCCTGGACAAAAAATAACTGAGGCAACACCAGCACAGGAACTCCAGCAGATGCTCAGTAGAGCTCAAAACTCTACCAGTTTGGAGAGACAAATCTGTTCGGTGCCGCCAGATGACATTACCCACATGTAAAGGCTAATTTATCCTGCTTGATGAAAACAACAGTGTTATATCTGTTGCGTTATGACACAACATTGAAATAAATTACCATTCTATTCGGAACGCCAGTGGCCTATATAGTTTTTCATTTAAATTATCTCTCTCCTCTACTATGCCCCATTTTCTTGTGGCATAGAGCACTTGGAAAATTTCCCCTCAAAGTCCCTTTTACAATGTTCCTACACTAGTAGGACAAAGAAACAAATACCCAAGTCAACAGCTGGCATTCGAGTACAATCTACAACTGACGCTACATGGGAATTTATGCCAGCATATCAGAGATCTAGCGCTGCTCCTGGACTCAAGTCTCCAGTAAGCAATTTATAACAAAATGTCAGTATTTCACAGGCAACAAAATAAGATAACACTAATACAAGACAAGAGTTGTATTTGGTATACAGAAGATAGTATACACGTACTAAAAAGGATGTGTATGTGTGGTATAGTGCTTAGAGAAGTGAGCTACAGAATGAGTCAGAAATACCAATAAGTGACTGAACAAAGATACTGTATCTTCCTGTGTTATCCTATAATCACAGAGGTAATTAAAACACCAAGAACAACTTTGTCTTCTCTCTCATCATCTCTCTAAAATCAGTCATACAGTTCAGGCACCAAATTTGTGCTGTCAGGTCTTCCACTTCAGAAGAGGACTCATGTTTGTTTCTCAATAATCAAACTAAAAAATGCATTGTTTAAATATAACTGCAATGTTTTCATGCAAACAAATATAAAATTACTACTAGTAGTAATGAGGGCAATATTCAGAGCCCTTTGCATGGCTAAAACAATGTTTTATCTGCAGAAATGAGGGTTTTAAAAATTGCTCAACCTGTTGTGGGTAAAAGTATGTGCATTGTTCCAACAATACAAGTACTCCCCCCCCCCCCCCCGCAGACTGCCAAAGTGGTGCCATAGGCAGAGGGAAGGCCAGAAATTAACGAATGTGAATATTTTTGACAGTACAAAAACTACACCTTTTTTTGTGCCAAAAGCAAACCCACGGAAAAAGCAGGCACAGATTTCTGTGGGTAATTTTCAAAGCAAAACGTACCTCTGTACTTTTGCTTTGACTATGGTGCAGACCCCACAGGTAAAAAGTATCTGCAGAGTTAGGACCTAGACGTTCAGCTTTGATTATTTACTCCAATGCATATCTATGCTCTCCTTCTTCCCATACTGCCACCTTGCTCCTCGTTGACTTTGCTCCCAGTCTCGCACCTTGCTTGACGTTCCTTGCACCATACAAGCCTCCTCTGTTTTGCATATTCTTCTCGCTGCTTACCCCAGGAACATTCTACCATCCATATCCCTGACAATATTTCATGCCAAGTTCAAAACATTTTTTTTTCAAATGGGACTATCCAAATTCCTAATTCCTCCATTTCTTTTTGTTTCGTTTCATTCCTTAACTGACTCTGTACCATCCTACATTCATAGGACTTTTGTTTATTCTGAGGCACTTTGCATAAAGTGCAATAGAAATGTTTAGTAAATTAAATGAATTAATCACAGTAATACTAAGGATTTGGATCAGAAGACCAAAATGAGTAAACCCCTTTCACAAAATTTGGAACATAGCTAGAAGAGAGATCTGGGTATTCTGAGGCCTCTAGCACAGAAGAAGACTGGTAAGGTGAGAGGCCATTGCTTACTGAGTGAAGTCAAAGTAGCAAAATTCTAACACAAAATGAATTCTAGGAGCTGCTGATTCCCTGATCCTGCTAATTATGATGCCTGAAAATGATTATTATGGGGCCATACAAACCAAGTAGCAGTGGTTGCATTTGTAATTCCTAACAGCAGGATTCCAGCAGCATTATCCACATCTTGCAAATTGGTATTCTGAAAGAATCTGGAGCACGTACCCAGCATTGTTACTGACTGCAGTGATTTCGTGAGTACCAGTCTTCAATAGTGCAGATATTAAGTTCTCAGGAATTCCACATAAGCCAAACCCTAAAAGAAAAAATGTGACTTATCTGAATACAAGGTCAATGAATACAACATATTAAAAAAAAAAATGATGAAATTCATAAACAATAAGGATCTAGTCTTTAATAATGTTGGCCGGCAGGGTAAATTATTGAGCGTCTACCGAACCTGTACCTCCGAAATTAAATACATGATATATTCTGTATTTATGTATTTATATGCTGTGGTCACTGCAGGGATGTATATACTGGGACATCAGTTTGCTTTGTCTCCATCTGCTGGTACAGCAGCATAACCCATTTGGTTCTGGATTGATTTGACTGGACATTAAGAAATCTGTGATGCATAATATTTTAATCTGAAACGCATTAAAAATAACAGATGTGTTTTGTTTGATCACTCATGTTTTCTTAAAATGCTATACATCTTATAAATTCTGCCAGGGGTATGTAAACTTTTGAGCACATCTGTAACTGTTAGCACTGCCCCGGAATGCCCATGCCCTGTTCCCAACTCTGCCCCTTTTCTGCCTTTTTTTTTTAACTCATGCACATGCATATACACGCATCCAGTAGGAGATGCACATCCACCATCTGCTGGAGATGAAGAATACTGGCAAGCTGATGTCACTGCAGGAGTATATACACTGTGACATCAGTTTGCTCTGTCTCCATCTGCTGGCAGAGGTGCATAATCCACTGGTTCTGGATTCATCTGACCAGATGCTAAGAAATATGCCATTATCCTTTCAAGATACCTCACTCTGAATCATGTACTTAGCAACTCTCAGGTTTTCCCCTCATGACCTAGTTAAAAAGCTGCTCTATTTTTTTAAATATTAACGACAGCAGCCTGGTTCTATCCTGGTTAAAGTGGCATCCACTGTCTTCTCTTAGTCCCCATCATCCCCACTCTGTCAACCCTTAATCACACAGTTTCATGCTGCCCTCCCATCACCCTCTCTCTGATTCTCCCTCACTCCCAATAATTTCTTTGCATGTTCCCACCCAGGCATTCTCTATTTCCACACAATCGCCCCTCTGTGGGTCTCACCTTCCCCCCACTCTCACATCACCCCCTCTCGTTGTCTTTCATACACATCCTCCATCACTACCTTTATCCCAAATACATCCTGATACCATCTCTGGCTCTCTTTCATTGCCCCATCACCACCTCTAGCTTTCACACACCATCCCCAGCACTGCCCTACAGCTCTTTCTAACTTTCTCCCTCACCCTGATTGTCTTGATCTCCCTCTATCCCCCTCTCATACCGTTTCTACCTCCCCCTCAGCTCTCTCACACTTCTATCCCCTTCCCCCAACTCTCGTGCTCTCTACCTCCTCCCTACCTACATCTCCTCCACATTAGCCCCCAAGAACCCATCATCTCCCCAGCGCCCAGTCCATCCACTCTCCTCACAAACTTTTTCTTTTAATGGGATCCACATCACACCCTTACCAAAAACCAGCAAACGTACGGGGTCATTTACTAAGCCATGGTATTTTTCCTGGAGGGGAAAATAATGCAGGGGTTTACTCAACTACAGTATTCGGTAACGCGATTTAGTAAACCTTGCACTAAAATATCATGGGGAAAACTACTGCAGGTTAATTGGCCCCTAAATGCCATGCGATGGAGGACTTTTCATCCAGAGCAGTCACAGTTTTAAAAGGCCCAACATCCCAAATGAAGCCCCCCCAAAGAGCAAAATAAAATCATGAGGTCTTATGGGACCACCTGTCCCACTCCCCCGTCGCCTCTAGAGGGCACCCCCAATGTGTTCAAAATTCTCATGTATAGAGAAGGTCCAACCCCCTTCTGATTTTGCCCCTTTGAAAAAAAAAATGTGATCCTCCCCTTCACCCCAGCCTCAAGACTACCCCCCGCTGCATCCTAGCCCATGCCCTTGGAACCTCCCCAGTCATACCTTGTATTCCTTGGTTGGATGGCGGGGACTTGATCACTCCCTAGACTTTGGGTCCGACGCTGTCCAAAGGAAAATAACACTGGCCAGGTACTTATTAATTTATGCTCCTATTATGTAATAGGGGCATAAGTCTAATAACAGCTGGCCAAAGCCAGTTTTCTTCAGACAGCATAAGGCCCAGAGCCTAAAGGGTGCTTCAGGCCCCACTAGCCCTGGGGGGGGGTAGGTGAAACCGGGAGGGTCCCCCTATGGTTTTGAAACCTTTTACACGGGGAGGGAGCCTTCATTCATGACGCTCGAGCCCTTCAAGACACAGCCCCAGGAGCATTGGGATGTGCGTTAGCATCCTAATACTCCCAAGGAAAAGGTTAGCTTCAATGCCTGAGTTGCAACTAACTTTCATTAAAATAGTATGGCTTGCGATTTTTCAGGCATTATTTTATTTACATGAAATTGCCTAGTAATAAGCTGCTTTGCATGTATTTGTAAAGCATTTGCATTCAAAGTAGCTCATTACCATAGCAGCATTTTAAAGGGTAAAATAATGCGGGGTATTTAAAATACCACACATTATTTCTATTGCACGACATTTACCACAGCTTTTTAAACAACCCCCTTAAATTGTAAGTTCTCTGGGGACACGGAAAATACTGTACCTGAATGTAATTTATCGTAAGCTATCAATAAAAAGATGTGATTTAAATGCACAATAAATAAAAACATGTACTCTTACGCTTGACCAGATAAGAAGGCTGATTCAAACAGTGCGCGTCCACAACCCCTTATGCTGTAAGGGGATTGGCATGTTCAAAACATGCAAAATAGCCTAATCAACATGCATTTGCGCTATCAGCTATTCTCCCCAGATCAAAAAAAAAAAAAAAAAGTGCACCCGTCCCGCACATTTTTACGCTCAGAAAAGCGTAAAGAAAAGCAAAAAATACTGCTTTTCTGTACACCCTCAGACTTAATATCATGGCGATATTAAGTCAGAGGAACCAAAAGGTTTTAAAAATAAATAAATAAATAAAAACTGCCGGCAGGTCAGGTTAGAAAAAGGGACGCTCAGTTAACAAGCGTCCCTTTTCCTAACCCGCCGACAGCCATCTGTCCTGGACGCCTCCTCTCAAGGAGGCGCTAGGAGCGCATATTTTTCCCTAGTGCCTCCTTGGCAGCGTGCGATCCCTCATTTAAATACTCAATCTCGGGCCCAGGAGAAGTGCTGGGCCCGCGTTAGGAAAGCGGGCGCTCAACACTGAGTGCCTGTTTTCAGTGCTGATTTTTTGATTTGGCCCCAATGTTGTAATTGCTTGCCCAAAAGGCATTTAAAATTCTTTTGGAAATTCACATTTTGGTACCTGTCAAAGTCCTGTATGCCATCCCTAAATAAAGACATGGTATTCTGAAAAAGGGGAGGACATGTGTGAAAGTTATTCTCTAGGAATCCTTAGACCCCAATATGCTTAACTGTTTAACATTAGTAGTTTTTTGCTGTATCTAATATTGACAATTAAAAAAAAAAGTCTGATTTTACCTTAGAAACAATCCAGACTCTCACATCACTTATCCCACCCTACCCTTTCAATCATGACATCAACCCAGACTCAGACCAATTACATAGTCGATTTGGTTCGATACAGAAATTAACAGAAGAAAAACAGTCAACTAAAATCAGCACAGGGAGGATTTTTTTCCAGTTATATTAATGAGCAGGCCCTGTACCTCCGCTTCTCAAATTGCAGCACAACAGGGTTAAGTTTGAGTTTCCTTTCTAACATGGATGGCTGGGGGCACGTGTGCTGCAGAGCCAGCGACCTTGATCCCTGAAAAATAAGCAAAGGACAATGGCTGCCACTATTATGACAGCCCCTGCCAACAGAGCAATTTTGAGAGACTGTTTCTGAAGAAACACTTATCCAAGCTGGCAAGAAATTCTTGGTACAACCCTTGCATGCTAAAAACTTGCCAGATAAATTGTCCCATATATTCAGCAGGAATATATGGGACAATTAAACTCATCTGGTTACCTTTAGTCGAATAACTTTAAATCTAAACACTAACTTTTGAATATCAGTTAAGTTTAAAGTTATCCGGCCTTGTCTGGCCAGATAGTGTTACAACTTCAGCTGCTAAGCAGTCTCATCGTACTCTGACTATGATGCTTGATTTCCACTCTTTGCTTTTCCCAAGGAGCGAGTTCTTTCTATTAGGAGGAAGGATAATCTTCTAGGCCCAGGCGGCTTGGAGTTGTCTTTTCCGGTGTGTGTGTGTTCTATTTGTTTCTATAATATCTGTGATGGTGCTGCAGGAACTAGACAGGAGAGTGTGGGTGTTCAAATTAACTTTACTGTGATTCTTCAATAATTAAATGAATGTGCAATCAATAAATAGCTATTCACTTTACATCTGTGCTTCCACTGGGGTTATCTACAGTGCAGAATCCTTTCCTCTTCTCTGTGTATGCATCTTCAGTCCAGAACCCTGGGCTAGAGTTTATCCCTCAGGGAGTGAGCTGATAAAATATCCCAGTTGGGTAGGGAATTTCCTGGGCGTAAGAAGGATCCCCTTAGACTCAGAAATCGTACCTGAGGTCCACGCAAGTCCAGTTCGCACCCAGGCTGTGCCTTGTGTCCCAAAGTGTGGAGATCCAGTTGTGGGTCTCCAAAACTCGTCTCTTTTATCCGGACTCCTCCTGATGTGACCTCTCATTAGGAAAAGACTGATTTTGAGAAAAGACAGGGTAATACATCCCCAATTCTACCCTGAGGAGGGGTTTCATTAAACCTCTTCACAAACCAAAAGGGGAAAACACTTTCCAAGTCCAAAATCTTCCTCTGAAGAGATAAATCACTGCAGCCCCTTCCACTAGCAGAGAGATGAGCACACAGATCATCTCACTCCAGGTCTCCGGATCCAGGGCTTGTCCCTCTCCATACTGGACCAGGATCTCATCACAGAAAAACTAAAAAAAAAAAAAAAAATACTCAAACTGTCACTACAGTCGTTTTGAGACTGAAAAGCATCTGCGAAAATTAGGACATCGATGAAATGCCTATCAAGGTATCTAACATGGAGAGCTCAAGCAGAGAGGAAGGTGAAACCAGTCCACAAAATTCAGCTGGACTCAGAATACTACGGCTATTAGAGCCTACACCACGGCTGCGATTTCCCTTCACCTGAAGGACCGGTATATATCCCTGAAAGAGGAGTAAGATGTTATCTAATGGTAGAGAAGAACCAGAACATGCAAACCCCAAAGCTGCAGGCACAGCAACCACTGCACCTGAAGACAGCGGGTAGTGGTTGTTTTGTTAGAACTGTGGACCCTAGGACCGGGATGAGGGTTGGTGCTACCACTGAGGGATGGCCCCCAATGGTTCACATCACCGGCTGGTGGTACAGGTGAGGACAACCTGGCTGGAGCTTCACCTATACCAGCCCTCGTTCCCCGCAGGTTGAGCCCTTGGGTGCCGGGGCTGGCAGGTCTTAGGTGCGGGTCACCTCGACGAGAACAGAAGTGACAGCAGGCAAAGCAAGGTCAGAGGTCAGGGCTGGCAGCAGAGATGCAGAACGAGAGTCCAATCCGAAGATCAGGGGCAGGCAGCAGACAGGCACAGACGAGAAACCAGGCCAAGGATCAAGATGGGCAGCAGACAAGCAGAGACGAGGAAGCAAGCCAAGGTCAAACCAGGAAATCAAGCCGAGGAGGGGAGCACAGGAACTGGAGGACGAGGAGAAGATCGGAATCAGGAATAGAGGCACGGGCAAGAAAGCAGGAACTGGAACGCCAGGACTGGACTCAGGAACCAAGGACTGGCGCAGAAAACAGGAACGGAACCAGGATCAGGAACTGAAGACAGGAACTTGGAGACGTCAGGAACAGCAACTAGCACTCCGAGGAGGCGACCTGTTGCAAAAGGCAAGGAGCTGGAAACTGAGGCAGGGTTTAAATACCCCTCAGTCCTGACATCATCCATCGGGGCCAGGCTGAGAATTCCCATCGCAGCCCCTTTAAGGACATGTCCCTTGACATTCAAGGAACGCAATAGGCGATATTCCTCCGCATCTCTTTCCTTAGCCAGAGACGGCAAGGAAATGGACAAATTCAAGTGAAAATCTGAAACCTCTTTAGGCATGAAAAAAAGAACAGTATACAGCTTAATTGCTCCTGGAATAACCCAAAGGAACAGTTCCCAACAAGACAAAGCCTGCAGCTCAGAAATTCAACGCACACAACATATCGCCACCAGAAACACTGTTTTCAAGGTCAGTAAGCGCAAGAAAAGGGAAAGCAATGGTCAAAAACACAGGACCCGCTAAAATATCCAAAACCAGATTAAGACTCCACAACGGTAAGAGTAACCTCAAAGGAGGACAAAGATGTTTCGCTCCCCTCAAGAAACAGGCCACATCAGGATGAGACTATAAGGATTCACCATTTACCTGATTCCTGAAATAGGCAAGAGCTGCTACCTGTACCTTCAAGGAATTAAGGGCCACCCCTTTATTCAACCCATCCTGCAAAAATTTCAAAATGAATGGGACCCTAACTGAATAACCATTCCCCAAGCCTCATGTTAAGCCTCAAACACTTGCCAAACCCATACATAGGTGAAGGAAGTGGAGAACTGCCACTTTACTATGGGCGTGAAAATCACCACAGTAAAATATCCACACGTCAACAAGCGAGCCTTCTCATGGACTATACCATAAAACAAAACATAGTCAAATCTTCATGAAGGACAGGTCCCTGCAACAACAGATTCCTGTGTGCTGGAAGACGAAGGGGAGATTCTAACCAGGAGTGTTCACAGATCTTCATACCATGGTCTCCTGGGCCAAAACGGTGCAATGAAAAGCACCATCCCCCTGTGACCTTCGACCCTCCAAACTATTCTGCCCAACAAGGGCCACGGAGGAAAGGCATACAGGGCCATGGAAGAAAGGCTATCAATGCACAAAAGCATTGATATCCAAGGACTTCAGATCTCTCCTGCGACTGAAGAATTGAGGAAGCTTTGCAGTGCGAGAAGTCACCAGCAGGTCAGGAACAGAAGGCTCCAGCGATCCACTATCAGCTGAAATGCCTCGCACGACAATACCCATTCTCCTGGGTCTATACTCTCCCTGCTGAGAAAGTCTACTCTTACTTTGTCTTTTCCTGCAATGCGTGAGGCCGAGATCTCCTGAAGATGCACTTCTGCCCATTCCATAAGTTGGTCTATTTACTGCAACAATTGCTAGCTCTTGGTTTCTCCCTGCTGATTGATGTAAGCCACCATCGTTGCATTGTCTGACATTTCTCAGACCGCTTGACCCTGAGGCTTGCCGCTGGCCTGCAAACATGCCAATCGGACCGCCCAGCCTTCCAGCCGATTGATGTTCCTGAGAGACTCCTCTGAATTCCAGTGCCCTTGCACTAATAGTTCCTGACAATCAGCTCCCCAACCCTGGAAGCTCGCATCTGTCGCGAGTACCAACCAGTCCAGCGATGTCAGGGAAACTCCCTCTCTCAAATGATCTGGTTGCAACCACCACTGGAGATGAGAACAGACTGTCATCGGCAGATGGAGCCAATTCAAATAATCCTGGAGACTACGGGTTCCGACGAGACAGCAGGGAGCTCTAAAGATGATACATGTGCACTCTCACTCACAGCACCACTTCCAGGGCTGCCATAAAACGGGAGTACTTGTAGATAGGACAACACTGTCGGGCATATAGCGTTCCCCAAGAGATGCACCTGTGTCATCAACTTCTGAATACGAGCTTCTGGCAGTAAAACTTCGCCCTGCCTTGTGTCGAGCCAAACACCCAGATACCCCAATGACTGTGATGGCTGAAGGTTGCTCTTGGTTAGGTTCACCACCCAACCGAACTCCTGCAATAGGGAAACCACCTTGTGGGTCACTAGGCAGCTCTCTTCCAGAGACATGGCCTGAATCAACCAGTCGTCCAAATATGGGTATACTAGGATCCTATCCTCTCTCAACACCGTTGCACCAACACCATAATCTTGGAAAAAGTTCTGGGTGCAGGGGCTAGACCAAAAGGCAGTACCCGAAACTGATAATGGTACCGCAACACCGCAAAATGCAAAAATCTTCGGAGCTCCAATCGGAGGGAATATAGAGGTACACCTCGTACAGATCCAAGAAGGTCCAAGATGGAATGAAAGGAGCCCACCTTCTTGGGAACAACGAAATAAAAGGAACATTGCCCTATATTTCCTCGAGACCTAAGTACTGGAACCACAGCCCTCAGACCGAGGAGCCTTGACAGTGTAGGCTCCACTGGCTACATCTTCTGTAGGGAGTAGCAGGGAGACATCATGAACACATCCCGAGGAACACTGCGAAACTCCAGCGCATCTCTTTCTCTATCACCTCCAGGACCCACTGTAAACGATTTTCTTGCTTTTGGCAGCCCTGGCTTAAAGCACTAGTTACCTCTGTGGTAGGTGGAGACCAACTTGGGACTTAGGGAGTCATCCATTCGTCCTTTGTGGTTATTAGCCAGAGACAGCATCGTTGGGAGCTCACAAGTCTCCTAACCTTCATTTAAAGGCGTGGGAGGTTCCACTACTGAAGCCCATGCCTTGCTTAGTCTATCTAGGATAAAAGGACTAAGACCTGCGAAAAGGCTAAGTCCTCTGATGGGTCATCTCCCTGGAGGGATAAAACCGCTTGAAACCCCTGAGACGACCCTTCCTACCAGAGGGACGCAGCAACTGTTTCTTATCCTTCGGCAATCGAGGAACCGGGGATTCGCCCCACTTGCTGGACAGTTTCTCCAACTCACTCCCAAACAAGAGCAAGCCTTTACAAAATTGCCTTTTAAGATTAGTTTTGGAGGTTGTGTTGGCTGACCAATATTGCAGCCATAACTAAACATCTGGCAAATATTACCGAAGCCACTACTCCAGGCCGAGGTACAGACCAAATTGCAGACCACATCTGCTAAAAAGGCAGCCTCCATAACTGCCCTGGAATTCACCCCAGATTTGTCACTCTCCTGAGAGAGAAGTAAACAAGAGTGCACCACCATTCAACAACAAAAACCAATCTGCAAGGTCATTGCCACTGCTTCAAATGCTCGCTTAAGGATGGCCTCAAACCTTCTAACGCGTGCGCTGTCTCATCACTAGATTGAGGGGGGTACAGGCCTTCAAAAACCTGACCCCCCTTTAAAATGAGTTGAGATTACATGGCACTGCACTCAAGATCAATTCTTGAATGGCTTTTTATTTGTTTTGTTTGTCTCAGGCATGGAGTCAGCCCCAGGTACTTCCAGCACCTTTAATGTCTGGGAAATCAGAACCAGGAACTCATCTCAATGAAGGAACCACAATATGATCTTATACAGTTCTAGTCCCAGAGAAATTTTCCAATCCTCCAGAGAGGCAGGATAGGCCTTGTCATCTGTACCATCCGGATCCCTATCTGCTGCCGATCTAGGCATACTATGTCACAGGGGCTACTGGTGCTATTGGTTGCTCCTGTGACATAGTAAGGGCAAAGGGCCCACATACAGGAGATCTCTCCCAGACCCCCGCTGGACCACCAGGGACTTTTGGCATGTCTTGGGAGGGTCAGGAGGGTTGTAGTTAATTAAATTTAAAGGGTTGGGATGGGGGGGGGTTCCCACAGAAAGAGAACGATAAACGTTTTCTGATCTGAGGAGTGGACCGAAATGGCCCTCCCCAGACCCAAAAATGAAATGGGGACAAAAAACATTTTACGCATTCCCCTAATTTGCTCCATAAGACACACAGACGCCCGGGAACAGAGCCGGTTTAGCACACCATTTTTTTTTTTTTGGTTAATTTTCCCCCTCTGAATCCTAGGTGCGGCTTATGGTCAGGTGAGTCTTATGGAGCGAAAAAATACGGTAAATATCAAGCGAATTGTGATGAGTTGCAGGAGGACTTTGTGAGATTCGGCTTCCAGATGGCTGATGAAGTTTAATGTGGACAAGTGCAAGGTGTTGCATATAGGGAAAAATAACCCTTGTTGTAGTTACACAATGTTAGGTTCTATCTTAGGAATTACCACTCAGGAAAGAGATCTAGGCGTCATAGTGAATAATACATTGAAATCGTCGGTTCAGTGTGCTTTAGCAATTAAAAAAGCAAAGAATGTTAGGAATTATTAGGAAGGGAATGGCAAATAAACTGTAGGATGTCATAATGTTTCTGTACCGCTGCACGGTGAGACCACACCTTGAATACTGTGTGCAGTTCTGGACACCAGTAGCTACCGGACCAAGGCCCTCATCTGAGTATATATATGTGTGTGTATAAAAGCTGAAAGGCAAGCAGGTGGCGGTGACAGTATTAACCCTCTCCCCTGCAGCCAGAGACCATGCTTGTACTCAGCCGGGATGAGCTGAGCTCAGGTAAAGATTTTTAAATTGGTTTAAGAGGATAAGGGACCAAGGCACTCATCTGAGGGACCATGGAAATCACCTCAGGAATTCTCAACTGGGGGAGGAACCATTTGGTATCACCACATGAGAGCAAGGCAAATTAAAAACTTCGTTGTTTTGTTCTCCTCTAAAACTTGAAGAAATCCTCAGTAGGAGATGCATGTCCACCAACTGCTGCAGACAGAATACTGGGGGGCTGTGGTCCCTGCAGGGATGTATATACTGGGACTTCAGTTTGCTTTGTCTCCATCTGCTGGTACAGCAGCATAACCCACTTGGTTCTGGATTCATATGACTGGACGTTAAGAAATCTGTGATGCATAATATTTTAATCTGAAACGCATTAAAAATAACAGACATGTTTTGTCTGATCACTCATGCTTTCTTAAAATGCTATACATCTTATAAATTCTGCCAGGGGTGTGTAAACTTTTGAGCACATCTGTACGTGTGTAACTGTTCGCCCTGCCCCGGAATGCCCATGCCCCATTCCCAACTCAGCCCCTTTTCTGTTTTTTTTTTTTTAAACTCGTGTACATGCATATGCACACCTAATTTCCAAGTTTCAAAATATACATGGGCTTTTCAGCATGAGCAACACTTAAAATTCAGTCCACGATGCATAGAAGAAGGGTGGGGGGGGTGTCTTGGAACCTAAGTGAAGTTATTAGGGAGGGGACGAACCTGTGTAGTTAAAGATGAATAAATCTCTATTAAAATAAATGTTTATATGCAATGCTGATGGGCAAAAAGATTATGGCAAATAAGTTTTACTGAGAATTCCTTCAAAAGCCCAGCATGGACTATTTTTATGCCCGTCTTACTGGATTTAATCTCATCCATTCCCCATAGCCAAGGACTTCCTGCCTCTGCATGGACCGTGTAACTACAACCACCGATTCCCCTCACCCAAGATCCTTGAAGCCAAGGTTTTAAAGTTTAATGAACCCAATAAGATTACAATACATCCATTTTCAATTGGCAGCATTTGTACAAGAATGCAAAACCATAAAGCCATAAAGTACTTCGAAGGATGTCAAAAGTCTCACAGGCCCTGAAAACAAAAATCATTTTCCACCCACTTCTAAGTACTGACACAACTCAGCACTTGGCAATTTAAAAAAAAAAAAAAAAAAAAAGGCATGTCATTTGCAGACCAAAGTCACTGTCTTCCCTCCTAAAAGGTGAATTTTAAGACCAGCGCACGTTTTCCAGCTCGCACACGTGGACGTGGCGATTTTATAACATAAGCGCGTATATGAACAAATACGGGCACCTGTTATAAAAATCGGCTGTACACACGTACGTGTGCACGACTTTATACTGACGCGTGCATGTGCACGCAAACGCGGCCTTGATCACGTAAGTAGGGGATATTTTAGTAGATACACGCGCCCACGCAATTACATTTCCCAAGTTCGTTCACAGTTCACCCCAGTAAAGGAGAGGACTTCCTAACCCCCCAGCTAACTTGCCTCCATTTTACCCTATTAGCCCCAACCCTTAAAATCCCGCTGACTAGCCTAGGTTTTTTTTTTTTTTTTTTTTATTTCTTACATGTCATCTATAGCAGAAGTAAAGTTACGAGGTAGAGGACCCCCAGCATGCTCTTGTGCATGTAAATACTTATGCACAGACTTCATATTACAGATTTGGCCTGCCCATAACCCGCTCAGACCCCGCCCCTTTTTTCAACCATATAATTTGTGGGATTACCATGAGATGTGTGCACTGGGCTGAGTCACATGCATATCTCCGGTTTTGGTGCGTGTAGTGCTTTTCAAATCAGCCAGTTAGATGGTAACTTTGAAACTGCTGCGTGGGCGTGCACGTGTTTTCTGGCTCGCGCCCAGGGACATAGCCATTTTATAACATACTGTATGTATATGTGCACATGGTATAAAATGGGCTGAACGTGCACACATGTGCATGCAATTTTAAGCGGGTGCGTGCCTATGCGCACAAAAGCCGCTTCTATTGTGTAAGTGGGGGGATTTTAGTAGACACGTGCATCGATGCAATTACCAGTTTTCCCAATTCAGTCTCAGTTCGCCCAGGCAAGGGATAGTACTTCCAACCCCCTCCCCAGGTTTAATAGCCTCTCTTCCCCACTGTTAGCTCCGACCCTTAAATCCCTGCTGGCATGCCTATCATTTTTTATGCCTTACATGCTACCCATCGCAGAAGTAAAAGTTACATAGCAGGGGACCCTGGCGTGCATTTGTATGCATATTTATGCACTGGTTTCATTGAGAAATCCAGGAACGCCTATGTCCATGCCCCTATTTTAGAAACAAAAGTGTGTGTGCGTAGCGGGAGATACGCGCCTACCTGGGCGCATTTTAAAATCCACTTGTCACGCACCAGCCCAACTTGTGCGCATATCTCCCGGTTTTGGCATGAGCCGGGTTTTTAAAATTCACTTTAAGACTTGTTTACACCTGACACCGTTGGCATCGCTAGGATACGCGAGAATCTTATGAGCTGTGGTAAGGAATAAACCTTGAATTTTTGCAGTACTAATCACTTTTCACAGCATATAGCCTTTTATTCCTACTAACAATTCACTTTCCTTCTTATAAAAAAATATTATGGTACACCCATTTGAACAATCCCACACAGAGTCCAAATCCAACTCAGATGTATCTAACAACAATTCAAAGAAAAAACATCCGATTACAAATTTATAGACTTTTAAATCATTTGGCATTTCTACTTCTTTCTATGGGACCTTCATAAAACTCAGCAGATAGATACTCTTATATTAACATTTCCACTGCATTCTGCTTATAGGCAATCATCAATCCCAAAATTATGTATTTAAGAATTTTTTGTTGCTTCTAAAATATAGAGGAAACAGTTACTTCCTGTGAATCATACTCATGATTTACTGCTAGAAATTTTTTTTTTTATTGAAACCCATAGTTTGGCTACTATAATTATGCCATAACAGATTTCACAAACTAAACTGTTCATCGAGTGAGGAATTGAACATCACACTCTTCTCATAAGGAAACATCACAATATGAGTACATTTGGAGACCCAAAAAGAAATCACTTCTTACCACCAACAAGCAGAGTTGATCCATTTGGTATGTCTTTTACTGCTTCCACAGGGTCAGAATAAAATGTGGAATGTCGATGGCTGCTAGTAGAAAAATAGCAACCACAACTCTAAAACAGCAAAAAAAAAAAAGAAAGAAAATTAGAAACATACAAATATATGACCACAGAAAAAGACCATATGGTCCTTCCAGTCTACCCAATCAATAATTTAGCATTTTAATTTTCATTGCTTCCTTAGATATCCCCTGTAATTATCCCATGCTTTCTTGAATTCAGAGAATTTTGTACATATTTTACAAATCTCACAGGATAATGGTTTGCACAACACTTCCATATGAGATAAAAAGATAATACACCATGTGTGGTCATAAAACCAGTAAAATCAGAAGTACATAAATATACAATGTCAATACTAAACCAGCAAAATTACATATTGATTTTAAGTTAAATATTTTATTTTGTAGTTATCCTGTCCAGGTAGGTTTTAGATGTTCATTTACAAAGGAAATGATATGCTCAGGCTTCTGGACCCTTGGGCCGATGAGAGGATGGTATACCTTGCGGAGGTTCCGTAGGTTCTCTCGTCGGGTGGCGAGGCAGAACAGAAGAGGAGCGCAGTTGACCCTCGGCTCTGGAGGCGGAGACGACTGCAGAGAGATGAAGAGGTTAGAAGAGGATCTGAATCTTCACCCCTGGAAGTCTGTGGTCCCCCCAGGAGGAGCCCGTAGGGACCCAGACTGCTGGGACTTAGGTGGACCCCGAGGAGTCGCGGTATCGGTGCAAGGGCTGACAGGAGCTTCGCCCTGGAAGTCCGCGGTCCCACCAGGAGGAGCCCGTAGGGACCCAAACTGCTGGGACTTAGGCGGGCCCTTGGAGACGGAGTCCAGAAAGTCGTCGCTTACCAGGCCAAGGTCACACACCGAGGGATCAACACTTGCCAGTCCAAGGTCACACCAGAGAATCACTGCTTGCCAATCCGAGTCGCACACCAGAGAAATACCGAAAGCCAATCCAAGTCAGGAACCGGGAAGACCAAGACGAAACAGGAACAGGGATCTGAAGCTCAAGAACTCACCGAGGCAAGCAGACTAGACAACGCTAGAGGACGTTGCCAAGTCAGAGAATGAGCAGAGGAAGCTCCCTTATATACTTCCTCTGCTCAGGCTGATCCAGGACAGGTGAGGCTTGTTAAAGTTATCAGGTCCTTTTAAATTAGTGAAGGGGGCGCAGCCTCGTGCCTAAAGATGGCGGCGGCCATCTTTGATTTCCTCCGCGGAGGAACGGCTGCAGGAACGGCGCGGGAGCAGAGCAGGGACGGCTCTTCCCCCGACGGTCAGGCCAGGGACCTGCGCCGGAGCATCGAGCACCCAGTCAGGGGTTTCCCCTGAGGCTGCCGCGGCGGGTCGCCACCGGGGACGAGGTAGGGGACCGAGGTCATGGCCTGCCACGGCCATGGGACACAAAAGGAAAAGAACATAAGAACATAAGAAATTGCCATGCTGGGTCAGCCCAAGGGTCCATCAAGCCCAGCATCCTGTTTCCAACAGAGGCCAAACCAGGCCACAAGAACCTGGCAATTACCCAAACACTAAGAAGATCCCATGCTATTGATGCAATTAATAGCAGTGGCTATTCCCTAAGTAAATAATAGCAATTAATGGACTTCTCCTCCAAGAACTTATTCAAACCTTTTTGAACCCAGCTACACTAACTGCACTAACCACATCCTCTGGCAACAAATTCCAGAGCTTTATTGTCCATTGAGTGAAAAAGAATTTTCTCCGATTAGTCTTAAATGTGCTACTTGCTAACTTCATGGAATGCCCCCTAGTCCTCCTATTATTTGAAAGTGTAAATAACCGATTCACATCTACTCGTTCAAGACCTCTCATGATCTTAAAGACCTCTATCATATCCCCCCTCAGCCGTCTCTTCTCCAAGCTGAACAGCCCTAACCTCTTCAGTCTTTCCTCAGAGGGGAGCTGTTCCATCCCCTTTATCATTTTAGTTGCCCTTTTCTGTACCTTCTCCATCGCAACTATATCTTTTTTGAGATGCGGCGACCAGAACTGTACACAGTATTCAAGGTGCGGTCTCACCATGGAGCGATACAGAGGCATTCTGACATTTTCCGATGTATTAACCATTCCCTTCCTAATAATTCCTAACATTCTATTTGCTTTTTTGACTGCTGCAGCACACTGAGCTGACGATTTTAAAGTATTATCCACTATGATGCCTAGATCTTTTTCCTGGGTGGTAGCTCCTAATATGGAACCTAACATCGTGTAACCACAACAAGGGTTATGTTTCCCTATATGCAACACCTTGCACTTATCCACATTAATTTTCATCTGCCATTTGGATGCCCAATCTTCCAGTCTTGCAAGGTCATCCTTGTGATTTAACTACTCTGAATAATTTTGTATCATCCGCAAATTTGATAACCTCACTCGTATTCCTTTCCAGATCATTTATATATATATATTGAAAAGCACTGGTCCAAGTACAGATCCCTGAGGCACTACACTGTTTACCCTTTTCCACTGAGAAAATTGACCATTTATTCCTACTCTCTGTTTCCTGTCTTTTAACCAGTTTGTAATCCACGAAAGGACATCACCTCCTATCCCATGACTTTTTAGTTTTCTTAGAAGCCTCTCATGAGGGACTTTGTCAAACGCCTTCTGAAAATCCAAGTATACTACATCTTCCGGTTCACCTTTATCCACATGTTTATTAACCCCTTCAAAAAAATGATGCAGATTTGTTAGGCAAGACTTCCCTTGGGTAAATCCATGTTGGCTGTGTTCCATTAAACCATGTCTTTCTATATGCTCTACGATTTTGATCTTGAGAATAGTTTCCACTGTTTTTCCTGGCACTAAAGTCAGGCTCACTGGTCTACAGTTACCCGGATCACCCTGGAGCCTTTTTTAAATATTGGGGTTACATTGGCCACCCTCCAGTCTTCAGGTACAATGGATGATTTTAATGATAGGTTACAAATTTTAACTAATAGATCAGAAATTTCATTTTTTAGTTCCTTCAGTATCCTAGGATGCATACCATCCGGTCCAGGTGATTTGCTACTCTTTAGTTTATCAATCTGGCCTACTACATCTTCCAGGTTCACAGTGATTTCGTTCAGTTCGTCTGACTCATCACCCCTGAAAACCATCTCCGGAACTGGTATCTCCCCAACATCCTCATTAGTAAACATGGAAGCAAAGAATTTGTTTAGTCTTTCTGCAATGGCCTTATCTTCCCTAAGAGCCCCTTTAACCCCTCAGTCATCTAATGGTCCAACCGACTCCCTCACAGGTTTCTTGCTTCGGATATATTTTAAAAAGAGTTTTTATTATGAGTTTTTACCTCTATGGCCAACTTCATTTCAAATTCTCTCTTCACCTGTCTTATCAATGTTTTACACTTAACTTATGTTTTTATCCTATTTTCTTCAGCTGGATCCTTCTTCCAATTTTTGAAGGATTTTTTTTGGCTAAAATAGCCTCTTTTACGTCACCTTTTAGCCATGATGGTAATCGTTTTGCCTTCCTTCCACCTTTCTTAATGCGTGGAATGCATATGGACTGCGTCTAATGGGTAAATCAAGTCTGCCCGTCCATCTGTCTGTGACTTGTTTTCAGCAGTCACACCAGAGGATGGATTGACTTGACATTAAAAGATTATAGAAATGGGCAGCTAATATAGTTATCAATTTTTTTTTAGGGGGGGGAGGATTGCCTTACATTTCAGGCGCACAAAAAAGTTTTAAAGCACACTGTGCAGTTATGAGCATTAAAAACTGTTTGTGAACAGTTACTTAGTGCATGCTACATGGAAAATAAGGACAACTGAATGCCAGTACACAGGTGGACATATATCCTGGTTTTCACTTTAGTTAAGGATCCTGAATACAAAACATTGAGGAGCCATTGGTAATAACTGCTCGCCAAAATAATGAAATGTGAATAATTACAAATTTCAGGCAGTGCTCAAAATCATGTCCTATGTAAGTTTCACTATTGATAAATAAGAAAATCTTAAACACACATGCACTTTGAAACTTCATGGTTCAACTGCTTTAATATTAAAATATTGTCCATGGATTCACTTGGTAAAGAAGCATGTAACCTCTCACAACTTGCCAAAATAATAATTGTAGTTTGCACTTTGCAGCTTCTGAGTTTGAGTCCTAAATCAAGGCAGGAACCTAGAAAAAGAATTCTGAGCCTCTAAGAGTTAATTTTATATGCAAATTTTAGGATTACGAAATTCACTTAAGCAGCTCAAAAAAAAATCGAAGGGCCTTCATTTTAACTTCTTAAAAACTTCAAATAGGAAAGACGTTCTTAAAGCAGAGTGAAATCGGAGAAGGCAAGTGGAAAGAAACCGGCTTTGGCAGCCGAAGCAAAATCCACGACAGGAGCAGCCTCTCAAACCAATTATAACTCACACCTAAATGTTGTTGTTTATCAGTAACCCCCGTCCGCATTCAGACAGCCTCAGTAGGCTTTTTCAGGAGCCCGCCAGCCTCTACGGCGTTTCAGAAAGTGTCAGATGAGGCCATATTTAACTAAGCGACAGTTTATGTGAGGCGTTCATCCTGAAGACCTATTTCTGACGATCAGCACAAAAGCAGGTTTGCAGTGCGTGGCAGCCAGGCTACTGCACGCACGCCGTGTCCCTGCTCAAGGGCTTCTTCACACATGCCCTTCAGTTGCCAGGGCCAACCCCAGCCTCTCCCGGCGGAGAGAAATGTCCCCAAATCAGAGGAAGCCGGTCCGAAGCTGCTCCGGCAAAAAGGTGTTTTGTTTTGTTTTATTGCCGATGCGGCGATAGTCGTGAATAAAGTAGTTGTGGTTGGTTGCCGTGTTTGTCTACTTGACTACACAGAAATATTTGCGAGCACCGACACGAACGTCAAGCACAATATGGGTTAGGCTGCCATTCGAATGATAAAACTCCATTTATCGGAGACGGAGGTAACTCATCCCTCTGTATTACGTGTATTTTTATTTCTAGCGTGGCTATGGTCCTATTGGAATTAGCCTCAACCCGGCCTTATAAACTGCACTTCGAGAATCGGTTTCATCACCTTACCTTGCTCTGAGCTTGCAACACGGAACTGACAGCGACACTCCGGGCCCAATTAATGCTCGATAAGGGGACGCGTTTGCTTAATGAGCGGAGAAGGGCACAGGCCGCCATCTTCAAAGCGCAGAGTGGGGAATTTAGCGGAGGGATGGATGGAGATGGGAAGGAGCCGGTGCGCCCGCGGATGAGCAGTACAGAGAGAGGGAGGGAGGGAGGATGGGCGCGCGCGGGGCTGGGCCGGCAGTTGCTCGTCGCCCCGACGCCTTTAACCCTTGCCGGTACGCGCCGCCTCGGCCCCGGTACGCGCACGCCGACACGGGCAGGCAGCGGGTCCTCACTTTCGTTTTATTCCATTTGTATTTTATTGATTATACATACCACGATCCTTCCTAAGGGGTAGGGGAGGCAGCCAATCCGTAAACATTTAAAGTGGCACCTAAGCCCTTGGGTTTGTGTTGTTTATGTGAAAATGAAAGCGCTCTTCAGTTGTTTTACCGTGCACACAGAATATTGAAAGTAAGTACACAGTTTTACTTTTTTGACGTTACGGAGTTACGGTTGCTATTTTTTCAACTAAGCATTTCACCCCATCGCCGCACACTGGAAGAACATTTTTAGTGCATCTGGCCTTACAATAAATATTGTGAGGCAGTGAGCTGCTGCTAACTCGCATGCTGAGAGATGTTTGAGACGGAAAAGAACTGGCTTGCGGGTTCAAGTAAGGACGGCAGGTCCCTCCCGATGGATGGATGGCCAAAGCCGAGCAGACCTCCCCCCGCGAACGCAGGGTACCACCACCTCGGTCGCTCGGCACAGCCACACTTTCTGCTGCTGCTACCGGTTCTCTCTCCCCTCTCCCTCCCCCAGTGCGCGCGCGCGCACATTTACTTTGCCATTATGCTTTTCGAGTTTTAAGGCGAGCTGTACTTTAGCAAACGTCTCTAGACCAGAAATATAGATTATTTTTTTTCTTCTCCGAAGTCCATCGCTCCTCAGCTTGCCCTACTACCTGTTTCTAAGTCTAGACCCCCCTCCCTCCTCTGGTGCTGAGTGACTCTCCCGCTCTCGGTGGCTAAGGTGGTAATTATTGGTAATAGGATTTCAGTTGTTGGTTGAGGCACCAATGTACTACAAAAGAAGGAGCAGAAGAAAGAAAACTCACCTTTCAGCCGGGTCTCCTTTTAGGAAGAGTGGCTTGGAATCCACCCAGCCAGTCTTCCAGGGATAGAGAGTCTGGTAAAGGCAGAAGTCTACACTTCAGATTAAATCAAATTATTATTAATGCTTGGAATCAGAGGTAAACAGAACTGTATTTAACACCACTGTTGTGTTTCAGTGGCAAGAAAGAGAATAACATTCACAGTTTGAGTAAACAGTAATTAACTCAGTATTTATGTGTATTTCTTATAGGTTTTTCCCAGCACCCATTCTGAATAGACCCCAATCAGATAAGTATCTAGAATGAGGTAACAAATTGCAGTATGATTTACCAATTTTGCTAGATATTAGCAATAATCTGTATTATTAAATAGTTTGATTCTTTGTGGGTTGATTTCTTTTACAGTGATCCCAAATAATGGAAGAAAACTAAGGACGTAAGTATGAGCTTTCTTGTTTGTTTATGTGACTTTGCTCTGTAAAGTTTTTGTTTTGTTTTTTGGTTTTTTTTCCTTCTCTCTCTTTCTGGCTATATTCTTTGTACTGCTCTCTTCACCCTTCTGCTGTATCTGGCATATGAGCTAAAGTCCTCATGCCTGGTGAGCACAGCTTGAGTGGCCAAAGGCCTGATGATGGAGGTCCTGGATGCAGCAATCTTCATTAGGGTCTTTGGCTTCTGGATACCAGAGTGTGTCCTGTCTTTAAATAAAAAAAATAATAATTTGTGCGCTACCTACATTGGCCCCGGTGATTTTCTGCAAATGTTACAGTCTTGCTATATGTGGTCTCTGCCAGCTAGTTGAACTGTAATACTCTGTGAAAAAAAACAAAATAATCGATAATGCCCTATCTAGGATGTTACAGAGGGAATAGGTCTTCGAAGTATATACACAACACTCTCTCTCACTCTCAGATATTTTTTTCTCTACATATAAACTGTAATGTGTTTGAGGAGTATAATTGATATTTCATCCCTTTGTTAAAGTGTTGTGATATTTTGTTTGTTTTAAAGTGAAAAATATCACCAATGACAATGATGTTCTGGTTCCACTTTTTAACAGTAGATCACACAGTCTTTAAGAACTATCCCCTGCGCAGTCAATACTTTGACTCAGATGCACCACCTTAACTCTAATGTCCCTTTTACACATATGGATCCTCTCACTCACCAGAAACTGTGCAGATTCTGGTAACTATTATTCTCTCCCTCTCTTTTTCTGTCTCTTCTTCTGAATATCAAGAGGGGAAAGTCTCTCTCTTTCTCGCTCACTCTGAGTAATAGAAATGATCAAGGCAATACAGAAACAGCAATGGGACTCAGGCAGGTGACTTTTTTTTTTTTTTTGCCATTAATCTATAGTATTGGATATGGCATTAGTGTAAACAGCCAGTTATAAAAAAAAAAAAAAGACTGTACTGGGAAACTGAATTTCAAATTAATTAACTTTGCTTTAGAGATGTGAAATTCTTTCAACCTCACATGAACTGAGGTTCTGTCACACAACAGTTATCTAGCTGAGTAAAAGACTGCTGCACAGAACTTTTAAAGGTATCTGTCACTATCCTGAAATCTTACATTGGAAACTGGTAATTTCATTAACATACAGTCACTAAAGTTACCAATCATACCATACCATTCACTCCTTGATCTACCTAAGGTTATTCCCTCCTGTGTTTTTACTACTTTTTAGATACTTAGGGCTGTCTCTGGAGAGATTCAGAGGAGAAACACCTCTGCCCTCAACTGTGTCCTATCACACACTGACTGGCTGGATTCTAAGTGAAATGCCTTGAAAGATCCTTACACTGCTGATGACAACAGCGCAGATAGTCCGTAGCTATCCTTTGGAGAGAGTTTTAATACATCTTTCTTTATATTGATATTCTGTTAGACTCTGTTAGGAAAATTTGGATGTAAGTAATATGTAAAAGGATTAGATTAATTAGCTGGGTACTCAGGTGTATCTGTGATGAACAGCGTGACAGTAGTGACTGTCTCATAAGCAAACCTACAAGACTGACAGCTGGCAAACACACCCTGAAGTGGGACAGACTGGAGCTTCACCTACACCAGTTGTCTCCCCTCAAAGTTGAGTCCTTGGGTTCTGGCGGCCAGCAGGGCTTAGGTCAGTCCCTAGAGTGGTGGAGTGAGCAAGACTCCAGAGACACACACTGAGGTCAGGACAGGCAGCAGACTGGACAGATTGGGAACAGACCAATGGTCGAGGCAGGCAGCAGATAAGCCTAGACAGGATACAAAACAAAAGGTCAGGTCCAGGTGTCAGTCCAGCGTAGTGAGGTCCAAGAGATCAGACTAAGGACAGATGAAGACGCACAGGAGACACTGGATAAACAACTGAGGGTCCTGCTAGGGCTGGAAACCTCCACAGGAGCATCACAGGACTTCAAGGCAGGACAGAGAGGATATTCTGCCTAGACCAGCCACCTCCCCCGCAGGTTGAGCCCTTGGATTCTGGCAGCTGGCAGGACTTAGACTGAAGCTGGGACCAAGGTGAAGGCTGGAACTTAGGGGTAATGCAGGGCTGGAGACCAGGACTCGATACTGAGGCAGTGCAGGACTGGAGGCAGGGGCTGGATACAAGACAATACAGGGCTACAGACATACCGGGGACTGCCCCAGGCAGGGCATAACAAGACCAGACAAGGACAGAGCTAAACAAGGCAGACTAGGGCAGGATTTAGAAAGGCAGATAAGGGTAGGAGCAGACAAGGACAACACAAAAAGAAGCCCGAAGGCAGTGAGGCAGGAGGCCCAAATACCACTAAGTAAGGTAAGGCTTGAGTAGGGTAATAGCAGGCCTGGAGGCCACAAGGTAAGGCCTAGTTAGGCCATAGAACAGAATGTAAGGTAACAGAAGGCCCAGAGGCCATAAGGCTATGCAAGGCAGAGGTAGAAGAGCCAGAGGCAACAGGACTAAGTAAGATGGAGCTGGAAGGCCCAGAGGCCATGAAGCAAGACAATGCAGAACAGGGCCAAGCAAGGAGCTGAGAAGACTTGATGACAAGGCTTCAGGTGTACCAAGAGGCAGAGCTAAATAGGCCAAGCCCTGCTGACTCATTAGTCCATGGAGACTATGGCTGGAACAAGAGCAAGTGTAGCTCCATGGGGGCCTCTGGTGGCTGGCAGGCTGGATAATAACAGGGGCTGGGCAAGGCAAGGCTGGAACACAGGAACAATCAGAAATTCTGAAACATAGGGACAACCAGAAACGCAGGAGCAACACAAACTGCTGTAGGCAGGAGACACTTTGCTGAGACGAAGTAATGCTGTGGGACCTTTGCTTAAATAGCCTGGTCAGGCTGAAATCAGGAGGCGCCATTCAGTGTTTTGTGCCGCCGGGCCTATATATTCTGTGCACGTGCACCTAAGGGGAGGCAACAGCCTGGCTAGGATGGCAGCATCAGCGGCGGTTGGTGGCATGCAGCCACAGCGCCATTCTGCTGTGAAAGGAGGCCTCCAGCAGCATTGGGCAGCAGCTGGCGTGAGTGCAGCAGCTTGCGGAGCAGTCCCATGATCTGCCAAAAGTAATAGTACTCCCTCTAGGCTTGGGTTTCCTGGGGAATCTCTGGTGGAAGTCCCACAATAGTTATGGGGCTTGGAGGTTAGAAGCTGACTCCAAGAAATTTTCTTCGGGGCTGTAGTTCTTCTAGGAGATTAAGTACTGGATTTGGTTCCTGACTCTCCTAGAATCCAGGGCCTTCTCAACTTTGTATTGGGTGTCCTCTTCAGCTGTGATTTCGGTGAGTTTGAGGGATGGTCTGGCTGGCCAGGATAGGATGGCTGGTTTCAGCAAGGATATATGGAAGACATTGTGAATCTAAAGAGTTAGGGGAAACTTTAGTTTATCCTGGCGTTGGTTTACATAGGCCTGTAGGAAGGCATTGAGGCTGATTTGTTCACTCAGTTTGTCCATTGCTCTGAGGATGATAGGCTGAAGAAAAATTCAAGGTAATCCCAAACTTCTTGCACAGGCATTTCCAGAAGTGGGCTGTAAACTGCACATCTTGGTCCAAGAGGATGTAGAGAGGGGAGCACATGCAGACAGAAGATGTGCTGAATGAAGAGATTGGCCAGTTCAGATGCAGGCCAGAAAAAGGGTGTAAAATGGGCCATCTTGAAAAACGATCCCCCACCAGCTATATAATGGTGTTGCCACTTGAGGGGGTAAGGTCAGTGATAAAATCAGTGGCCAAGTGGATCCAGGGTTTCTTGGGGGCTGGCAGCAGCTGTAACATTCCCCAAGGTCGAGCTCGAGAACTCTTGTTATGGCACATGTGGGGTAGGATTCTACATATCATTTAGGTCTTCATCTGAAGCCACCAGTATTTATTTATTTAACAGCTTTTATATACCGGTATTAGTAGGCACATCATATCGGTTTACATCAACAAAAAGTTGGAAATTACATAGAACAGGGATGGGGCAGTGGATATTACAGTTATAAGGCAAGGCTGAAGGGAAAGCAGAGAATAACTGTGTGGTTACAGATTAGAATGAATTTGAGTAACCTTCTGAAACTAATGAACCTATTAACATATTAATGACATGTTATACATGAACACCAATCGAGTGGGGAGGAAAGTATAAGGGTTGGAGCTTAGGGACGTGGGATAGTGGCCGGGTGGAATAATGAATGGGTCTAGTCTGGGTATGCGAGATGGAAGAGCCATGTTTTTAGCTTTTTTCTGAATTTGTAGGGGCATGGCTCAAGGCGGAGGTTAGTGGGTAGCGCATTCCAACGCGCTGGGTCAGCAATAGATATGGCGCATTCTCTTGTAGATGTGAGATGGGATGTGCAGGGTGCCTTTAAGGTTTGCTCTGGTTGGGCGGAAGGATTGTGTGGTTTGGAAAGGTTATTTTTGTAAATGGATTTATGAATTATAGTGAGGGTTTTGAATAGTATTGAGAGGGAATAGGGAGCCAATGTAGGTCCTTTAGGAGGGGGGGGGGGGGGTCATGTGGTCGAATTTGCGAGCATTCATGATGATTCTAGCAGTGGCGTTTTGAAGCATTTGGAGGGGCTTGATTGTGGTGAGAGGAAGGCCCAAATACAGGGAGTTGCAATAGTCCAATTTGGATGAGAGGGTGACCTGGATGACTGTTCTGAGATCATGGTTGTGGAGTAAAGGTTTAAGTTTTTTTTATGACATTGAGCTTATAGAAGCCTTCTTTAGGACAGAATTGATGTGGGGTTTTTTTTAGGTTCAATTGTTGATCTATAAGAACGCCAAGGTTTCGTATTTGTTGCTGTGCCATAAAGGGTTTAGGGACTGGGTCGTTGGAAGTATTTAGCTTGCGTGTTTGGTGGTTGTGAATAAGAAGCAGTTCGGTCTTAGTTGTGTTAAGGGCGAGGTGGAGGTTGGTGAGTAGGGAATTGATAGAGTTAAGGCATTTCTCCCAAAATTTTAGCATTATGGGGATGGATTCTTGTATGGGTATTATGATTTGCACATCATCTGCGTAGATGTAGAATTTTAGGCCTAGGTCCGATAGTAGCTGGCAGAGGGGCAGGAGGTAAATATTAAATAGGGTGGATGAGAAGGAGGATCCTTGGGGGACACCTTGGGTGAGGTTGAAGGCTGTGGATTTGGCGTTGCCTAGTTTAACAGAGAATTGTCTGTGTGCCAGGTAGGATTGGAACCAGAGGAGGGCTGTGCCTGTGATGCCAATGTCAGGCAGGAAATGAGTAGATTATGGCTTATTGTGTCAAAGGCTGAGGAGATGTCGAGGAAGGCAATGATATATTTATTTTATTTAACATTTTTTATATACCGTCGCTCAAAAGCCATCGAAACGGTTCACAACAAGTAAAATTAAAACATCATATATAGTAAAATTAACATACAAAATAAAACTTAAAAACTATCCCTCTCTTACATAAAATTACTATTATACCTAAAATATTCCTAAAACATATCTAAAATCCTAATATACTCTTTAAAAAAAACATAGTTCTGAACATATCCTACATCTTTCCAATATCCTCCTTTAGAGGGTCAGGCATGTCTAAAATTTATATCTACTTCTATTAAGAGTGGAATCTTTGTATTATCTCATAAAGCATTACAGGCTGTTACTATTTTCTAAAACATAGGAAACAACTTTGGTCTCAATATATTGAATTAAACTGTGTAGGCCTTGGTAAAGAACCAGGTCTTAAGCTCCCACTTGAACTTTTTAAAGTTTGATTCCAACCTCAATGTAGCTGGGAGCGAGTTCCAAATTCCCGGACCAGCCAGAGATAATGATAGCTGTGTCCTCGATCTAGGCCAATGAGGAGGGTGTCAGTGAGGGAGAGTAAGAGTGTTTCCATGCTCAGGGTTTTACGAAAGCCGAATTGAGAGGGGTGGAGAATGATGTTGTCTTTCAGGAAGTCCATGAGTTGGGAGTTAACCACCTTTTCCATGATTTTGGCGATGAAGGGAAGGTGAGAGATGGGACGGTAGTTGGTGGGGTCTGAGGGGTCTAGATTAGGTTTTGAGAAGGGGGGTTTGACCACGACGTGCTTAAGGGAGGCGGGGACTGTGCCGCCCAGTCGGCCCCGCTTGAGGCTGGCTGGGAGGTGCCCATCTTCTTTGCTTCGGCCGCCGCCAGCCTCGATTTTAATTTATTCGGCCCCCGCCAGCCTTCGGGGGCCGGCTGTCTCCGGTGGAGGCCGAAGAAATTAAAATCAAGCCGGCGGAGGCCGAAGCAAAGAAGATGGGCACCTCCCAGCCAGCCTCAAGCTGGGGCTGGCTGGGAGGCGCCCATCTTCTTTGCTTCGGCCTCCGCCGGCCTCGATTTTAATTTCTCCAGCGGGGGCTGGCTGGGAGGTTCCCATCTTCATTTCTTCGGCCCGCGCGCCGCTGGCTCACCTGGCTGATCTTCTTTTCTTCGGCCCCCGCCGGCCTCGATTTGTATTTCTTCGGCCCCTGCCGGCTTGGCGAAGGCGTTGAGGCTGGGGCTGGGCTGAAGAAGAGCCACGCGGTTGAGACCATGTGACCAGGTAGACCGGCCCACCGGGGGATGCCTGATCCCCCGATAGGTCAATCCGCCCCTGACCATTACTATAAATCTCTCATAACAAAACAAAAAAAAAGACGATCTGCCAGTATTCAACAACACTTACATCTGGGCTTAAAATACTAATTTCTTTTTTTATTTAAATAGCTTTTTGGCGCCCCCTTAGACCCGGCGCCCGGGGCGGCCGCCCACCCCTCGCTATGCCACTGACCAGACTACATAGGGAAGAATGTCAGTGTAAAGATTTCACATTCTCTGGCTCCATGTACTGATAGGAGGGACAAATCCTACAAGTCTGGACTGGTCTGGCAGAACTCAATGAAAAGAAATTAGCAGGTGAAATTCTAATTTCACCATTTCCCTCTCAACCTCAGTTTAGTGAAATTGAGAGGATAAAGCTCCATAATTAACATAGGCCATATGGTCTCTTTCTGCCATAATGTTTCTATCTAGTCTGCCCATCCACACCAACTTGTCAGCCTTATAATCCCTACCACCCCATCAGAGAATTACTTCTTGTAGAACTGATGGCATCATATAATAGATAAGGATAGCCATGATCTTAATTTTTAACCATCTGATATCACCCAGAAATTAAAAAAACAAAAAAAAAATACAAATTTATAGGATTTATTTAGTCACATTGTTGAAAGAGAACCAAATCAAAACCGCTTCTTTAAAGTAAAAAAAAAAGTACAAAATTTGATGTGAAAATATTCAGAAAGTATGCAAACTAAGCTAACATGCACAATAGTATGAGTGGAAAATATAAGTAAAAAATTGCAATTGCAATGACAAACAGGCTTGTGCCATCAACAAATCACAGAAAGTTCATTTTCTAGAACATTTCAAATTACATTTGCAAACCAACACATGTTTTGGGTAGGAATCAATGACCTGTATCAGGGGAGTTTATTCTTGGACAGCAAAGGAGGGAAATGTGTCTGTGAAACATTGTAAAGGCATTTTTTCTCAATTCAGAGGAAATTATTGCAAAAAATAGATCTTATGTAGCTAGAAATAATTCTCCTGTTAGACTAATGATACAAGGAAGGAGAGGGTTTTTTTTTTTTGCAAAGTAAATTTTCTGGATTCCTAGAAGAAACAGTGCTAGAGGCTAGGAGATGCTTTTCTAGGCAGCAAGAGGTCGTCACACCAGATGAGTGTCAGAAATAGAGATATGAGGTTAATCTATTTATTTTATATTCACAGTATCCTCTTCTATCCAGTAGTGTGTGTGGTTTTTTTCTTGTAATTACCGTGGCTATATTTTGTTTGGTTATGAACTGAGCAGAAAAAGGTTAATAGTGTTTCAAAATGTATCTGTTCAGTGTGAAAGCTCTTTAGCTCCCATTAGAATGGGAGAAGGCTTCATTCTCTGTAGCATCTTCTGTTCTCACCTAGCCATGTGAGATATATTTACATTTCTGGAGATTCTAGCCTATGTTTTAGTATGATTGAATTTTCTCTCTTTATGTATGTTACATCTGGATTCCCCTGTATGGCTGGGAATGGGAGCTCATATCCTATTCATTTAGTTTAAGTTAGAAAACCAGAGAAGGAGGGTGCACAGGGGAACTTGTCAGACCAGTATGTCAAAGCCAGTTGGTATATGTTACCTGATAAGTGTCTGTTCTGAATATCCTCTGTAAAAGGTGGAGAGCAGGGAGGGGGATGTGGGTGATTTGGCCTTTGTGTTGATGCTTGTCCTTTCCTGTCAGCAGTCAGAGAGGAAGGGTTGAGGGAAGACAAAGCTGCTATTTTCTCCCCCCTGCCCCTCCCCCTTTCATTGTAAAACTTCTAAAGATTTCTACCTGGTAAATGTCAGCTCAAAATTTGACTGGGACAAAGGCCAGCTCTAGGGCAAATAGTTTCCTTGGTGAAAATTGTAGATGGTGCCCTCTTGCCAGATATTTGCTCCCTTCCCTCTTCCTCCAGGCTTTCCCTCCCCCTTCTCCCTCTCTCTATAAGTCCAGGTCTTCTCTCTCCTCCCTTCCCTCCACAAGCATTCTCCCTCTCCTTTCCTATTTCTATCCATTTTCTCTTCCTCCTTCCAGGCATTATGTCCTCCCCTCCATGCATTTTATCCCTCTCCCTCCTCCAGATATTGTCTTCCCCTCCTTCTCCCTCCAGGCATTCTGCCCCCTTCCCCATCTCTCCATTACCTCCTTTCTCTCCCTCCAGGCACTCTTCCACTTCTCCAAACTCCCCTCCAGTCTGATTTTATTTATTTAAAAAATATATTACCCACTCATATCCACGGTTCAAAAAAAACAAGTTAAAACATAGATAAGGCAAGGGATACCACATAAAAAAAATTCATAGAACAGCATGGAAAAATAACCTGAAAGAATATCTATATATATATACCATGCTCATAGACACAAACCTGCTTAAAAATGACATCTTTAACAACTGTCTGCAGGAGATCTGATTTAAGCTCATCTAGTCAAATTTCAAAAATGACCCTCCTGCTAGTTGCTAATCTCAAAGGCTTGTTGAAATAATGTATTCTCTTCTCCCTTCTACAGCCATTTTCTTTTTTCTCCCTCTCCTTCCAGACATTCTCCCCATCTTCTCCTTTCTCTCGCTATCCATTCCCCCCCCCCCCCCCTCCTCACTTGCTCTCCCTCCCTCTAGGCACTCCATCTCCCTTTCCCCATTCCCCTCCCTACATGAATTCTATCCTGGTTCTCTTGTACACATTTACTTATCTCCACCCTAACACTGCCAAATCTATGAATTTATTTCACAAACTTTACATAACACAAATAGAGCTGTTTATAATATAGAATTTAGACATGCCACCTGTGATATGTTTCTAAACTTGATCTATAAAACATGTGCTATAGCACAACACTGCAAATATTGCACCAGCCCCTAGAACACCAATATACCTCTTACTAGGAAAATAGAATGTCATACCTTTACAGATAACCACACAGAAACTAAACACTAGTAAAATACCTCACCTCTGTCAAACATGCAGAACACAGACAGACCTTAACCAAATACAGAATAAAGGACCAAAAATTATAGAAATCCCAGAAATCAGCTTTGCATACAGTGTAACACAGGAGAAAGAGAAACAGAAATGCAGTTCCTCCTGTATTGTAAAATACAAAGATACAAAATCCCCAAAGCTGACCTAGTCCAGTCACTAAACTTAACATAGAAAATATTTTCTATCTTTATTGTCTGGGCAGTTAATTTTTTTCTAATTGCATTAGTCTGTCTTTTTTCTTTCAGTGGCTTTCTCTTTTTTTCCATTTTCCTTTTCCACAGTATCTTCCATATTTTGTTTCTTCTTTCTCCTGAGGAGACAGAGGTACTATTTAACCAACTGGGGTTCAGGGGTCCAGACCCAGGATCCAGAGAGTATTTGGTATGGAGACTGGACTGAAAAACTATTCAAAGCAGAAGACTTAACTGAAGCAAAGTTTGAAAGCTTGTACAAGGACTGAGACTGGTCCTGATTGACGGACAAGGGTTCTTTGGCAGGAGGACAACACAATTCAGAATTCACATAGGAACAGGATGTACACTGAAGCGGCAAAACCGGCACCTCAGACGAGGTGGTATGATGTGAAGAGGGCAGAGACAAAGATGAAATGATACAATGTTCTTGGCAGGATGATCCCATTGGTCAATCTGTAAGGAATTCCAGTCAATACATGGTTGAAGAAGATTCAGCCAGGGTAGTCCAAGTACAAGACAGCTGGATGCTTTAGATAGTACATAGAACGGAATGTTCTCTTGGTGGGACCCAATCTGCATCATGATGGGCGAGGAAGCTGTAGTCACATGACCAGGGAGGGGTTTTCTGTCAATGGATGAAATGACACAGGGGGTAGTTAAGCTGGTAGTAGAGCAACCACATTGACGTAGCAGTGATTCTTGAATAAAGTTGGCCCCAGCTCTGGAATCTACTAAAATTTAGGTTTGAACAGAGTGTTTTCCATAGGTAAGTCACAATAGAACTGTTAGTAGCAGAGAGGAAGCAGAATGCTGCAAGGCTGCCTTCCTGATGAGACAGCTGTTTTATAGAGTTTTCTGGTCTCAGGGGGCACTGATGGACAAAATAATCTTGTGCGGCATAGTAGAGACAAAGACTTTGCAATCTTCGCCTTTGTTTCTCATCAAACAAAAGTCAGGTATTACCCAATTGCATGGGTTCTTTGAAGGCAGCCACCTTTGGTGTTTCCAAGATGGAAGGGCTGCCTTGAAGCGCCAGCTGTGATATGTCTTGCTCAATTATAGCATCTCGGTAACAGAAACCTAGAAACATAACAGCACAAAAATACCATATAGGCCATCTAGTCTGCCCATCCATCCAATTTATCTAGCCCTTACAAGTTCCTCAGAGATCCCCTTGAATTCAGATACTGTTTTTGCCACCACCACCTCCACTGGGAGGCCATTGCATGCATCTTCTACCCTCTCTATAAAGAAATATTTCCTAAGATTACTCTTGAGTCTATCCCTTCAATCTCATCCCAAGACCCCTTGTTCTAAAACCTTTCCATTGAAAGAGGCTAGCCTTCTGTGCATAGAAACCTTTGAGATATTTAAATATCTCAATCATATCTCCTCTATCTCACCTTTCCTTTAAGGTATACATGTTTAGATCTTTAAGTCTATCCTCATAATGCTTTAGAACAAATACCATTGATCATTTTATTAGTCTCTGGACTGACTCCAACCAGTTTATATACTTTTGAAGGTGCAGTCTCCAGAAATGTACACAGGCTTCCAAATGTGATCTCACTAGAGTCCTATACAGGAGCAATATCACCTCCCTTTTTCTGGTGACCATTCATCTCCCTGTGCAGCCAAGAAACTTTCTGGCTTTTGCCATTGATTTATCCACCAGTTTGTCCACCTTAAGGTCATCAGATGCAATCACCCCCAGATCCTGATCTTTTTTGTGCTTAGAATTTACCCTCCAATATTGTATCTTTCTCTTGGGTTTTTACAGCCTATGAGGGAGTGTACAGAAAACTCCATCAGACTTAAAGGGCTGGGTACAGCTGTCTTGCCCAGTCCTCCTTAAAGTTGAGACCCACAGGGAATCCTGGGTGAAGGAAAGAACCCTTCACCAGAGTATAAGACCTCAGGGCCTAGAAGGGTTAGAAAGACACGAGAAGCAGGAAAAGACATACCATATGCCAGAATCTGTTGTGTGTAAAGGTGAGTTACACTAAATATTTTTTAGATCTGAAGTTAAGGTGAACTGCATTAAATGTTTTGAGACTTGAAGTTAAGTTGTGCTGCCCTTTTTGTTTTTCACTGTAAATAAAGTGCACTTAAGGAATAGCCAGAGTCCTCATCTTTTTTTCCTCTGGCTGTTCCCAAGCCATTACACTCGAGTTACCACACAGCCTAAATGCATTACTCTGTATTTTTTAACATTAAATCTTAGCTGCAAGTCTCTATACCATTCCTCAAGCTTTACTAGATCCCTCCTTATGTTTCCACACTTTCCTGGCTTTCTACCCTGATGCAAAAATCAGCAAAAGGCAAACCTTTCTTGATAATCCTTCCATTATGTTGATCACAAAAATGTTGAAAAAATCCGGTCCCAGGACTTATCTCTGAAGCACACCATTACTCTCCTCAGCGTAACACCCCCTCCACAGAGTAAACTCCATTTACCACTACCCTTTGTCGCCTCCCACTCAGTTTCTAACCCAGTCAGTCACTCTAGTAGGTTCCATACCAAGGGTGCTCAATTTATTTATGTCTTAGTGTTTGGGTAATTGCCAGGTTCTTGTGGCCTGGTTTTGGCCTCTGTTGGAAACAGGATGCTGGGCTTGATGGACCCTTGGTCTGACCCAGCATGGCAATTTCTTATGTTCTTATAAAGGCCTTACTGAAATCCAAGTACACTACATCTAGCGCTCTCCCTTGATCCAACTCTCTGGCCTCCATACCTGGGAACTGTTGATTTCCAGTGACGGGGAGGGTGCGAGGAACCGGATGTGCACAAACTTACTCTCATACACACACAAATATACTCACATGTTCATGATCACTTTCACACACACACACACACACACACACATATGCTCATTCTTGCATGCTAACTCTCATTTCTCATTTTCTAACACATTCCATATGCTCACTTATACCTTTGCTCCTCTCATTTTCCCACATACGCACTGTCAGACATGCGTCCCCCTGGGGGGAAATACCCCAACTGCAACCGCCCCGGGAGGGGTGATGCAGCCACCATGTACCATTCTGGGAGGGAGCACCCAAACCCCGTTCAACCTGGGAGGGATAAACACAGCCCACCAGCAAAGCATCAATGTAGATGGGAACCTACCTGCCTTAGATGTCGCTGACCCCATGGGTGGGATCCATTATACAGAACCTGTCCTAGTTAACAATCTAGGCAATGGTGCTGCAGCTGGAGCTGGAGTCCCAACCACAGAGGAAGGAACCCCCAAAGTAGGGGGCAGAAGGAAAGATAAAGTAAAAGTCTTTGCCAGTGCAACCTCCGGGGATGAACCCGTGCATCCCCCCCCCCCCCCCACTCGCACTGATGAAAATGTTTGCCATCCCCTATGAAGGATAGCTGTATCGCATTTACTATGTGGCAGGGGAGGCAAGGTGCTACAACTGTAGGGGAATAGGACATTCCCAAAAAGTATGTCTTGTAGCCAAGAACACAGCTAAAGTTAACCCCTCAACGGCTGCAGAGACTCCATTGGCCCCTCACCAGCAAGTCTTGAGCCCCTCTGAACATGGTCCTAAGGAAAGGGCTGCCCCCCAGTTAGCCCAGGGTTGGAGGAAGGGCCCCAGCCCCAACCCCTGAAAGAACAGTAAGCACCCGGCGACAACAGCAGAAAGAGAAAGCCGCTTTGACCAGCTCTGTCATTGCAGAGGTAATCGTCTCTGATTCCCTCCCCTCCTCGGCTGAAAAGTCGGGATGCCAGATAGAAGATTCCACATGCAAAATTGTGAAGAAGGGAAAGAAAACTGTGGAGAGGAAACAAAAAGTAAACATGTCCACGGCCCTGACTAAGAAAGTCCCTCCTGCCTCACGTGACACCTCAGAAACCACTCCAAAGGTTGAGGAGAAAGAGGTAGCTCCAATGGAAGACTCACCCTCTGGTGATGGGAAATCCAGCCCTGATGCAACACTGCCGCCTGCAAGGGGACAAGCCACTCAAATTATCCGAACAGAGGAAAGGAAAGAACCATGTGAGGCCGAAGAGGAAGCGGAAGGAAAAACCCCTGCCAAGAGACTTAAAAGCACCTTGACTGGGGGAATACATAATATAAGAAGTCATGAGCTCCTCAAATCCCCTGACACTGATCCTTCTACTGCTGAGAAAGTGAGCCTCGGCAAGAGGTAAAAGAGAGGATTGGAGAAAGAACAGGCAAAAATACCGAAAGGCAGTAGGAAGCCCGAATGGTGGCAGAAAAGGAAAGTAGTAGCGCAACTCTAACAACGGGGGTGGCCCAGCTAGAATGGGACTTCTGATATCTCCATTGTTATTGCTTCTGGGATGGGGAGAGGAGTTACCTCCAGAAATAGATTTCACAGCTCTCCTACTTACGCATAACTCAGGAACAGTAACACCGAACATCCACTAACAGAATTCTCAGGGGCTAATTCTCCCACTCTCCTCCCTCCACCACTGGCCGTATTGCAAGACTTTATTGCGGCAGCCGGGGAGGAGGAGGGGACCCCCTTGAGGACAATGCCTAGAAAAGGCAGGGAGCTGGGCTCTATTCTGGGGCTTACCCCTGGAATCCCTGACCCAAGTAGGGGGGAGGGGAGTCTGACACAACTGAGAAAAGAAAAGGGCAATACAGCAATTGGGGATGAGATGCCCATCATAGAGGCAGATACCCCAACCTTTTTTCCACCAGGGACCGGTGACCTTTGACACGGTATCAGAGGAGGCACTGACCGGAACAACACAGCCAGACCCAGGGGGAGAGCACACAGAAGACCAATGCGAGCAACAGAGCAATCTCATAGAGCCCACAGAGCGTAGGCTTTCCCCATACTCTTCTGAGGAAGAGCTCCCTGCTCTGGACACCCCAGAAAGTACTGGGAGTAAAGTGAACTCACGCCGTTTAATCCTCTTCCACAAGCTGAACCGCTTTTTGCGGGAGCATACTGGAAAGAACACTAGAGTGGACAAGGCTCTTGAGAGGTGGCTTGACATGGACCAGCTTTGCAGTTCTGCATAGTAGACCATCTCAAAAAGAGCAAACCAATGGGCTCTTGGGACACTGAGAGCCCAAAGGTTTTATTTTCAACTGGCGGTTCTCCCTTGAGACTCACCAGTACTACAAAAACAAATTCCTGACAGAGGAAGGCTCTGACTATCAGCACCCAATGGCTGCAGGGACAGTCTCCGCAAGAGCTGGGTGCTCTCCTTTCTTTGGAGGGGAGGGTACTCCATAAGCCTCCTGCAGGAGACCCACTCCCAGAGAGTGAACCCAACTGGCTCCTGGAGTGGCATGGCAGGGCATTTTGTTAATACTCAAAATAATGATCCAGATAATACCAGACATTTGTGTACTCAACAAAAAATATTAATAGTCTGGCTGGAAATGGATTGTATATGTTTGAACTGGGGAAACCTCATAAAGTGCCTAAATTGGGCTATATGGATATGCCCAATGGCTACTAACGAGACTCTAACTCCAACTTAGTGGTTGTTAGAGAAAAGTTATTTATAATCATTGGAAAACCCCAGAATGTACAAGTTGCTCAATCTATTATTCTGATGGCTAACTTGATAGTCCAGTGCTGACAGCGGTATGAATACATCGCGCATTCTAAGAGAGAAAAAGCACTCTGACCAAGAAGATATAATCACTGCGACATTTTCAGCGTCAGCACAGCACTCAATGTGAAGGAGCAAATTTTGCCATCACCTAAAGAGCACATTTTCACAGCTGAGTCATAGAGGTATATTCCATGCTTAAGAGTCACTCCCTGATGAAGAGGATTTACTCGAAACACTGCACTGTCGGGATTACAATACTTATTGCATGAAGTTATGTATACAATATCTTGGCGTCATAACTGTGAGTCTTTTATGGTATAACATTTAATTTTTGTATACCACCACAGCTGACTCGCACTGGACTATCAAATTAGCCATCAGAATAATAGATTGAGCAACTTGTACATTCTGGGGTTTTCCAATGATTATAAATAACTTTTCTCTAACAACCACTAAGTTGGAGCTAGAGTCTCGTTAGTAGCCATTGGGCATATCCATATAGCCCAATTTAGGCACTTTATGAGGTTTCCCCAGTTCAAACATATACAATCTATTTCCAGCCAGACCATTAATATTTTTTGTTGAGGGCATTTTGTTAGCCATTCCGGACATGCCAGGGGAGTGGCCACCCTGCTTGCAGAGTCCCTGTGGGCCGATGTGCTGGGAGTCCGATCTGTCATGCCAGGCCAGATGCTACACTTGCGGATCAGGGTTGAAGGCTGCATGATCCATTTGATCAATGTGCACGTCCCGACCTATGGGCCTGCAAGGTTGGTATTCTTTCGCCGTTTGTCAGCCCTACTGGAAACCTTGAAGGCGAGGGAGGAGGTGGTGCTTGTTGCATCAATGAAGACACATCAGGCAGGATTCGTGGTGAAGCGTGTCCCCGGGAAGGTCACCTCTCCTCCTCCTTCCCCGGGGCCCCTTTTATTGTACATAATTCCATAGCATAGCATGCATGCAGATTTGTTATCACATCATTGGTTCTTTGCAAATACATATATCATTCATTGGCTGTTACAGCGTCATACCATAAATGTCCTTCCTGGCCTTTATGCTGACTTCGTGTAAGCTGGCAGGCCGGGAGGGGAAAAGGTCATAAACTGGACATTGAAGCAGTTTAAGATGTGTTGAACTAGCTGACTAAGTGCAAGAGGAAGTAGGCAGAGAGCAGTTTCGGGTTGCTACAGTTTGAGATCTATTCCTGGTGCAGGCATGTCTCGTGCAAGTAGCTTTTCAGACAGATTTCCTGTCTCAGTTAGTGGCAGGATAAAGCTTACACAATTCTGCTGCCTTGAGTGCAGGCCCAAGAAAGGGTAAGTTGGATGTGTTGATAGAGTTTAACCCCTGACATACTCTTTCAGCTATCAGGAGCCAAGCTCACAATCCCACAGTGCTCGGGGTGATTTTAACAGCATCCTCGAGGATCTCGATCGAAGTGGTCGAGAGAAATATGCCGCCTCTGCCACATGTTTGGGGGAAATGGTCTTCCACTTCTCCCTGGCTGATGTCTGGCGGCTACATCACCTGGATGATTCCACCTCTGCCACCATTGTCCAAGTGCTGGAGGGACGAATCAGCCGCTCTTGGATTGACTGGTTCTACATCATGGGCTACTTAAAGTCACGGGCCCTTTTGAGTGCCATTGAGGTGGCGCCCTTCTCGGATCACCACCTGGTGTCCATGAAGGTGAGGCTTGACTCGGCCGGGCCTCGAGCCACCCACTGGCATTTCAACAATTTCTTATTGGAGGAGGAGGATCTCGTGGTGGCAGTCCGAAAGTTCTGGGTGGAATGGCTCATCTTTAGGGTGAACTTTGCTTCACGAAGTCAGTGATGGGACATGGGGAAAGTCCATCTCAAACGGCTCAGTCAAGACTATGCCAGGGGTGTCAACAGGGAGCGAAGCCGAGATATCGAGCTTGAAGCAGAGCTCTCTGTTATGGATCAGTTTCCTCTCATCTTCACCGCAATGTCTTTCAATGTTATTTCTTATGCCATCTACTAACAGGACTGGGAATCTTACATTACATTTACACAGACGATATTAAATTTGTTCTACCAATCGAGGACACAATAGAGAAAACATTAAACCTAGCTAACATGTACCTAGACATAATAAAATGATTACTAAACCAAATGGATTTTGTGATTAACATCGAAAAAACAGAATTTCTACATTTAGAATGAAAAAAAATATCAAAATCATTCAAACCCCAATAATACTCAAACAACCAGAAAATTGACCTAGCTGAAAAAATACGGAACCTTGGAATAATAATGGACCCAGAAATCAATCTTAAACACACATTGCTAAAAGTAAAAGAAGGCTATGCAAAACTCATGATCCTCAGAAAACTAAAACTTTTACTAACACCTACTGATTTCAGAACAGTACTTCAGGTGCTGGTTTTCTCCAGTACTGACTACTGTAATGCACTTTTTACTAGGACTCCCAAATACAACATTAAGGCCACTTCAAAACACAGCAGCTAGAATACTAACCGGAAAGAGGAGGAGGGACCACATAACTGAAACTCTAGTGGAATTACATTGATTATCTATTGAGCACAGAATAAAATTCAAAGCCTTATGTACCATACATAAACTAATACATGATGAAAAAGCTGACTGGCTAAACCCGGCACTACGAATACACGTCCCACACAGAAACCTTTACTCAGCAAACAAAGCACTCTTAACCATTCCTTCAGTAAAGACAGCGAGAATAACCCAAATGAGAGAGAGGGCCTTATCTTTAGCAGGCCCCACACTTTGGAACACAATGCCTCTAGAGATCAGATTGTAAAGAGATCTCAAAACATTTAAGAAAAGTTTAAAAACATGGCTTTTTAAACAAGCATTTTTAAAAGAGACCGGAGAATAGAAAATATACAGGATGAGGCAAAAGAGCACCAGCATACAGCACTATTCTCAGAAATGTGCATTATAATAGCCCAACAATTCTATTTCCCAATAAATGTAAGTGTAAAACACAGAGAATATGAATTTTACCTTGGAATAGTACCTTACTGGTACAACTGGTCATGACCTTTGTCACGAAACAATTGACTGTCTTATAATGATATATTGTAACCGAACCTTTTGTGGCACCTGTTAGAATGTACTATAGTACGCACTCACCTACCTTAATTTATGTGCCTACATGTAAACCGTTGCGATGGTATATAACTTAGCGACGGTATAGAAAAGATTTTAAATAAATACATAAATTAAGCCGCAAAGTTCTTTAAACTCATTGCTGAGATAAACCCGATGCCATGGCGTTTCGGCAGCTGTCCTGCCGCCTGCATCAGGGGAACTTTTTTAAAGCAACTTCAGATTCCAACCGGCTCGTTGGTGCAGTAACATGTACAGCTACTCACTCCCAAGCAACGGGATATCACTCTGGCCACTGGCTCTCAAAAGAGTTCTCTTTATACGAATCTAAAGATAAATAATGTCATTTATAAATAAATGCAAATTTACCTCCTCCTCCTTCCTACATCAAAAAGTGCCCCACATACACACTTATCCAGAACACACCCAGTCCTTTTTCATTCACTGTTTTTTGCAGCTGTGAGCCTAGCTGCTAAATTTCAGCTTTAATAAGCCCAAATCCCACCCACTCCCACCCCTCACTTTGTGACATCACTGATGCACTGTTTCCCTAACCATCTCTCGTATATCATTCCTCACCCATCCCCTTATCTAAACCATTCACCCAATTTATATAGGACCTTGATACAAATCTGGAGTCACGGCATTATTCTGTCCTGTCTCTCATTGCCCATTTCCCCTATCAGTTTCTCTTTTACAGTCAAAACGAAACTGCCATCAGAGCTGGCTGAAACCTATCCATTCTTCTTTTACAGTCAAAATGGAACTGCCATCGAAACTAGTTGAAACCCAAGAACATCTTTACCTAGTTGAAACATTTAAACAGTGCCAATATCCCCTGAAGAAGGACAGGTAGTCTGAAACAAGTACATGTCGGGATGTCTAGTGATTGATCAACAACAGAAGGGTGAAAGCATTTATTCTTTCATGAGACTCAATTCTACAGTGTTTAACAGCATTTGACAAGAGGATGAAGGTATTCATTCCCGTTTGAACTGTAAGTTTTCAACCTGCATTAGGAAGTTGGTCGTACCATTAAGAGCATTAAGAGTAAAGCGAAGAGCAAAGTGACGTTTAAGGAAGGTTATAATTTTAGAAAACACACTTATTTTTTGGGACTTTTACTTAAGAAAAATTGAAAAAAAATGACATTCACGGAGGTGGTTGGAAGTTAATGATTATATTCATCAAGAGGTGCTGAGTCACCTATATAAACATATGAAACTTTCAACTTACCCCCCAAAAAATGTAAACATAAAATCAATAAGAGAAAATTGTATTTGAAAATTTCTCACAGTGATTGTTCTTTTTGATTTATTGTATCTTAAAAGTTAGCCAGCTAACATTATCCAGCTGACTGTAGGACAGCTCTTTGGCCCAACCAGACTTAGCTGCTCTGGCCAACTCAATTCCTCTCAGTTACGCCCCTGAATCATCCTTAATTTTCTCTGGCTAAATTCTAGCTGGCTAGGCTAAGAGCCCAAATATTCATTTAGGGGTCGATTTTCAAAGACACACTCGTGCGACTATGTGTCCATGTGCGGTTCCCGGCACGCGCACATGGACGCAGTGATTTTATAACATGTGCACGTCACTGCACACATGTTATAAAAATACAATTCCCATGCATACATGCGCACTCAATTTTCATATTGGCACACGCATGTGCGGGCAGATCTATTCCAATTAAAGAGAGGACTGGGAGGGAACTTTCCTATCCCCCTACCTTACCTTCCTCCCTTTCCCACTCTCCTCTCCTCCCCGACCCCTAAACCTACCATAACTAACCTCTTTTTTTTTTTAATTTTCAAACTTATCTGCTCCTTTGAGCAGTAGTAAGTTCCATGCACTGGCTGGCTGCTGGCATGCGCTTTTCTGGGACAGAGCCTAATAGCCGCTGTCCCGCCCAGATCCTGGCCTGCTCCTTTCATAAAGCCTGGCACTTCCATGCATATCAGGAGACGTATGTGGGCGGGCTGTTGCAAAAATGCGCTTGCGCACACATGGCCTGGCCACATGCATACCTCCCAGTATTTGCGTGCGCAGGGCTATTAAAATTTGGCCTTAAGCCAGATAACTTCTGAGTTATCCGTCTGAATGCTTCTGAACATGGACCTCACTAAAACCTATTTCGCCTTGCTCCGAAAGCTGATTGGTAAATATCTAGAGCATCCTGTTCCTCTTAAAAAATCTACAAGCTGTTCGTAAAACATTCTCCAAGTTATCTAATTAGAGACTGGTCTAAAATTTTACTTTGTGTCTAGAAACAACTTTTTCAATAAAGGTCTAACTAAAGCTGCAGAGCATTGGTTAATGGCCCATCCAGTCTGCCCAGCAAGCTTTCACACTTATTTTTCTCATACTTATCTGTTACTCTGACCGCTGAGGTCAGGGCCCTTATTGGTAACTTTGGGTTCTAATTTCCTTCCGTCCCTGCCTTTGTTGTAGAGAGCAGTGCTGGAGCTGCATCAAAGTGACGTATCAAGCCTAATTGGTTAGAGGTAGTAACTGCCGCAATAAGCAAGTTACTCTCATGCTTATAAGTGATGAGTAAAAAAATATTTTCTCCTATTTGTCTTAAATGTATCAACTAGTAACTTCATTGTATGTCCCCTAGTCATTGAACTTTTTGAAAGAGTATATAACTGATTCATATTTATCCGTTCCACTCATTATCTTATAGAGCTCTATCATATTTCCCCTCAGCCATCTCTTCTCCAAACTTAAGAGCTCTAACCTCTTTATCCTTTCCTCATAGGGGAATTGTTCCATCCCCTTTATCATTTTGGTTGCCTTTCTCTCTACCTTTTCTAATTCTACTTTGTCTTTTTTGAGATGCGGTGACAGACCTGCACACAATACTCAAGGTGTGGTCGCACCATGGAGCGATATAGAGGCTTTCTGATATTCTCTGTTTTATTCTCCATTCCTTTCCTAATAATCCCGAGCTTTCTATTTGCTTTCTTGGCTGCTGCTGCACACTGAACAGAAGTTATCAACATATTTTCAACAATGACACCTAGATCCTTTTCCTGAGTGGTGACTCCTAATATGGAATCTTGCATTATGTAGCTATAATTTTGGGTTACTCTTCCCTAAGTGCATCACTTTGCACTTGTCCACATTAAATTTCCTTTGCCATTTGCATGCCCAGTCTCCCAGTTTTGCAGTGTCCTCTTGCATTTTCTCACAATCGTCTTGTGATATAACAGCTTTGAATAATTTTGTGTCATAGGCAAATTTGATCACCTCATTTGTTGTTCCCATTTCCAGGTCATTTATAAATATATTAAAAAGCAGTGGTCCTAGAACAGATCCCTAGGGCACTCCACTATTCATCTTTTTCCATTAGGAAAATTTACCAATTAGCCCTACTCTCTGTTTTCTATCTTTTAACCAGTTGGCAATCCACAATAGGACACTGCCCCTATCACCTGGCTTTTTAATTTCCTAAGTCTCTCATAACATTTATTTATTTTCCACTTTTCACAGTGCTTCAAAGTGGATTACATTCAGGTACTGTAGGTATTTCTCTATCCCCAGAGGGCTTACAATCTAAGGGGTGGATTTATCAAAATGCGGTAAGTACCGCATGCGATAGCAAAAGGGGTGTGTTTTATGCTAATATAGCATTTATCGCAATTTGTGCTAATTACCTGAGCGAAGAGTTAAGTTAGCGCAAATTGCAATACCATTTTCAGATTCTGCGATAAGTGCCAGACCTGTTGTATTTCCTTCATTCAACCACCAGGGGACCATTGTTAATGGTCCTAGACATACGGAGGGGGAGGGGGGGGGGGAAGAGAGAGAGAGAGAGCGCGCATGCCTGGTCATAATATCATGGCCCATAGGTAGGTATTTGTATCCCTATGGTAGGCCCACCTAGTAACTCAAGGTGGGGTTTAGGTAAGAGTGTAGGGGGTTAGGGGCCACTTTGACATTCTACGTGACACCTACGAACAGAACAGTGGTCTCTTGTGAAGATTTGCTGGCCTTCGGAGTGAGGAAACTCACTCCAAGATGAGATTTGGGCAATGTTCTCTCAACCTAGCTTGATGTACCCAGGTAGAGAGTCCATCAAGCTAGGTTGAGAGAACACTGCACAAATCTCATCTTGGAGTGAGTTTCCTCACTCCGAAGGCCAGCAAATCTTCACAAGAGAGCACTGTTCTGTTCGTAGGTGTCACGTAGAATATCAAAGTGGCCCCTAACCCCCTACACTAAACCCCACCTCGAGTTACTAGGTGGGCCTACCATAGGGATACAAATACCTACCTATGGGCCATGATATTATGGCCAGTCTCTCTCTCAGGCTCTGGACCCCATCAATTCACCTGAAATAGGACTTACAGGAGACATTGCAAATGGCAATGAAACCTTACCGCACAGTCACGGCAGCTATCACACAGCCTAACGCAATTGAAAGAGGTGTTGTTAAAATCAGTGTTATGGCTGTGCGATAGCTCTTCGCAAACAGGCTAACCCAGCCCACTCTCCGCCTCTAACGCCTCCTATTTTCTGAATTTGCATCGCACCATACGATATGGAGTGATCGCATGCGTTAAACACGTTTTTGCATGCGTTAAAGCTCTATCGCATGCGTTAACGGGGCTTTTCGCATGTGAAAACGCCTTATCGCATTTTGATAAATGACCCTGAGGTAATGGAGGGTAAAGTGGCTTGCTCAAGGTTACAAGGAGCAACAGCAGGACTCAAACCCTGGTCTCCTGGTTCATAGCCCATGGCTCTAACCACTAGGCTACTCCTCCGCTCATGAGGGATTTTATCAGATACTTTTTGGAAATCCAGATACACTATATCAATTGCCTCACCTTTATCCACATGTTTATTTACACCTTCAAAAAAATGTAGCAAATTTGTGTAATCTTAAGAAATATTTCTGTACAAAGAGGGTGGTGAATGCATGGAACAGCCTCACAATGGAGGTGTTGGAGGCAAAAATGTTATCTAAATTCAAGAAATCATGGTATAAATACAGGGGATCTGAGGGAATGATGGGAATTGTAAAGCTAAATTAATTGGGCAGACTAGATAGGCCATACGGATTTTCTGTCATCATGTTTCTATGTTACAGCAGTGTTATCGTGTAGCAACAGCTCAAGATAAAGTGTAGTGTGCTGAAAAAACACCTGCCGACAGTCCTTTTAAACTGGGCTACTGGCAGAGAAGTGACATCAGACAGCAACAATGGTGCCTGGCATGGACTCCTTTCAGCTGCGGATCAAAATGCAAACAAATGTCTTACAGTAGCATTATCTTGTATCCTTTTGTTTTAGTTTGTGTATTTGTGCTGTTTACCATAGGGCAGAATAAAAATCAACAACACCTTACTACTCTGAACTAGTCAATGTAAAAGCTATGAATTGCATGCTGCCTCCCCATCTCAATCAGCTCCTGGGCATGGGGGCCACACGAGGAGGGTCATGGACCACGCAAGGCCCTATGATCTCCTGGGGTTTCTGCACTGAGGGGAAAAAAATGTATTTTCAAGGTCCTTAGAGTTTTGTTCTTTCTCTGGGCTTCCAGTCACACAAAAAATACTCCACTTCAAAAAGCTGTGGTTCAAAAATAAAGTCTTTACTGAAACTGGTAAGTAGGTAACATAATCCAAAAATCTGGGAAGACCAGTAGCAATGCTCCAGTACTGTAACTCAAAGTCCAAAATAACACAGAAAACAAATTCAGTCTCTTTTTACGTTCCATGCACTCTCTTTTGTGTAGGAGCCCTTCCTCCCTGGGCCCTCCCAGTACCTCTTCGGTAAGTAGATCTTTACTGTTCCTTCTCTTCTCACTTCTTTCTCTTTGTTGAACCTCTGGCTGATTTGCTGGGTCAGTCGGCAAGCCTATGAACTTTCCCAGGCTAGGCTGTCTCTTCCGAAGTCCTCCCCAGTACGCTCATCCATCAGACTCTTTCCCTTCTTCCTTGGGCTCCTCAGATTCAGAGCTTCCACAGGAACAGTGGAACATTTGTCTTGACCAACGCTGGAATCCCTTCTGGGCTCCTCTGTCTTTCCTCCCGGTAAGTCTCAGCTACCTTTCCTGAGCAGGAACATGTCTCCAAGTACTTCCCCTGTGGGAGGGATAAAACTCACTGGCTCCACTTTATGGAGAGATGGATATCTTAAAGGACTCCAGATCTTTGAATCCTCACGCTTACTCCTTCTGACTGCATTACATGGGTGTACTGACTCACAACTCCTCCCAGTGGGAAGTGGCATATCTTCTTAACACCCCTACACTACATGGACCTCATAATAGGGGTAGGGTCTAGTTGAAATGCCTGACACACACTGAGGGTACTCAGATCAGCTGAAGCCATTGCTGCATTGTTTTTTTATTAGAGGCAGAATTGGGCACCCCATTGCATGCAGATCTAATCTTAATTGAAATCTGTACACGAATTAAATGTCTGTACAAGTTCTGAAGGGAATTTTTGGTTTTGGTTTACTAAAGTATGTTTCTGCTGTAATCTCTTAAAATACAAAAACCTAGGTTATGACTGAAGATAAAGACCATATTGCCTAACTAGTCTGCCTATTTTCCTTACCTCTTGCAATGCTGGGATCCTATTTGCTCTTCTACTCCTATGAACATATATACCTAACAGCCTGGCTCTTTATCTAGGAGTTCCCCTACTCAATCCAAGGACTCCTCAAAACATTCAACCATTAACAATACCATTTGTACATAGTATTTAATTAATTTAATTTGTATTTTGTCTAACCAGTTATTCTTTCCTATCTCTTCCTTCTTCTCCAAGTTCTGTGACCCTTGTTAATTGTAACTGTTTCCTTCGATCACCACAGTTTTAGTTTGATGTATTTAATGCACCCCGTTTCATGTAAACCAGCAAGATATGTCCTCATGATTGCCGGTATATAAAAACCTTAAATAAATAAATAAATAAATAAATAAAAATTTTCAAAAGTACCTACTGAATGCATGTATGGGGCTGAGGCCCATCTTGAAAACATTTTGGGAAAGTGACAAATAAAATATAACTATAAATTGTTGCTTTCATTTCATTCTGTGCTGCAGCAGTAAAAGTATGCAAACCAATAGGATTTGTTCATCTTGCTGAATCAAATTACTGAGGAGCTACAGCAGGAAAATTAGTCATTTGCTGCATCTCATTTGTAAACAGATTTCAGCCATTTGTACGTTTTTAACCATGGCAGGGTCTCACGCTCTTCACATAAGTTACTTCATAAAATTGGCCCCCTAAAATGGCAGGAATAGTAGGGTGTTGATCTCCAAGCATTTTCTTCATATAGAGTCTCATTTCTTCATATAGCAACAGAAGAACCCAATCTTGTACCTGTGAAACTTACTCTGCTTTCATCGGTGCCTTTTTCTATGTATAGTATCTAAAATGTTTCAACCAACAGCCTTAAACAAATAGACATGAAGGTCATTCGGTGTGTCACTGTTTTCCACAACAGACAGGGCCAGTCTAGTTTGGTGCCAGCTCCAACATGTTTATGTAAAATTTGGCAGGTATAGCTTCTGCCATCAGCTGTCAGAGCTGATGTCTGTGAAAACAGAATTTGTAAGAAAAGGCTTAAGTGAAGTGCTTTTCCGACAGGTCTCGAGGGATATGGGGAGCTGCAATGAACTCTCTGCATGACTATGTTAATCCTCAGGGATCTGTATTGGGACCCTTACTTTTCAATATATTTATAAATGATCTGGAAAGAAATACGACGCGTGAGATAATCAAATTTGCAGATGATACAAAATTGTTCAGAGTAGTTAAATCACAAGCAGATTGTGATAAATTGCAGGAAGACCTTGTGAGACTGGAAAATTGGGCATCCAAATGGCAGATGAAATTTAATGTGGATAAGTGCAAGGTGATGCATATAGGGAAAAATAACCCATGCTATAATTACACAATGTTGGGTTCCATATTAGGTGCTACAACCCAAGAAAGAGATCTAGGCGTCATAGTGGATAAGACATTGAAATCATTGGTTCAGTGTGCTGCGGCAGTCAAAAAAGCAAACAGAATGTTGGGAATTATTAGAAAGGGAATGGTGAATAAAACAGAAAATGTCATAATGCCTCTGTATCGCTCCATGGTGAGACTGCACCTTGAATACTGTGTACAATTCTGGTCACCGCATCTCAAAAAAGATATAGTTGCGATGGAGAAGGTACAGAGAAGGGCTACCAAAATGATAAGGGGAATGGAACAACTACCCTATGAGGAAAGACTAAAGAGGTTAGGACTCTTCAGCTTGGAGAAGAGACGGCTGAGGGGGGATATGATAGAGATTTTAAAATTATGAGAGGTCTAGAACGGGTAGATGTGAATCGGTTATTTGCTCTTTCGGATAATAGAAAGACTAGGGGGCACTCCATGAAGTTAGCATGGGGCACATTTAAAACTAATCGGAGAAAGTTCTTTTTTACACAACACACAATTAAACTCTGGAATTTGTTGCCAGAGGATGTGGTTAGTGCAGTTAGTATAACTGTGTTTAAAAAAGGATTGGATAAGTTCTTGGAGGGAGAAGTCCATTACCTGCTATTAAGTTCACTTAGAGAATAGCCACTGCCATTAGCAATGGTAACATGGAATAGACTTAGTTTTGGGGTACTTGCCAGGTTCTTATGGCCTGGATTGGCCACTGTTGGAAACAGGATGCTGGGCTTGATGGACCCTTGGTCTGACCCAGTATGGCATGTTCTTATGTCAGCTGATCAGGTAGTGAAAGATAATCTCTGCTACATATGCACAGGATACCTAGAGTAATTTGGCTCCTCCTTTCATGCTTCTGTAGCTGATAGTCTAACCTGGGCTCATGATCTGAAAAAGTCTCTTGGAACAAATATACCTACATGCTTTGGTGGGTATATAGGCTTGGATTAAGGATCTTCTTCCATCTTGTGCCTATGGGACACCTAGCATGCTGTGATAACCTTTATTGGTCTACAGCAATAATTATCCAAAGATTATTACCTCATGGATCCCTTCTTCTGATGCCTATGTAAACATCAGTCTTTCATTCTGTCCAGATGTTCAAGCAACAGCCTCATTTGTGTTGTAGCTCTTTAGATTATTACACAGCTTGGTGGTAACACATTGGGGAGGACAGGGGCTGGTTACTGAATTAATTAAGGGATCTTGTATATTTATAGTAACATAGTACATGTCGGCATAAAAAAAAAGACTCAAGTGTTCAATCCTGTCTGTCCAGCAAACTTTTTTTTTTTTAATATATATTCTTAGAGTAATAGTTGCTCTGTGCTTAGGATGGTAGTTAATCAATGATGAAACAAAGAAAAATTGACTTAGATAAGGAGCAATATTCAACTATTTATTTGTTTATTTTTCTATACCGACATTCGATTTGATATATCACATCGGTTTACATATAACAAGATGTCTAAGGCAAGCCTTATAATGACATGATACAATATAACAGCTTAATTGAGTAACTGGCTACGTACATATAACTGTTTTACAAGATAGCAATACAATATAACGTGCTTAATTGCATAACTTCTTACAGAATATATTAAAAGATAAATTAACTATGTACAGTGGCAGGGTTGGGAAAATTGGGGGGGCAGGGGGGATGGGGGGGATTGTTGAATGGTGGGAGGAGGGGCTGTGGTGGGGTTGATTTTCTTGTGTGAAAGCTTTCTGGAAGAGCCAGGTCTTGAGGTTCTTTCGGAAGGTGGGTGTAGATGGGTCAGTTCTGAGAGCTGTTCGAAGGTTGTTCCAGAGGTGAGGGCCTGCTATGGATGCAGCGCGTTCTCTGGTGGACACTCTATGTACTTCTTTGGTGGGGGGAATGGGGAGAAGGCCTGTGTTGGTTGAGCAGAGATTTCTGGTGGGGTTGCAGAAGGTCAGAGGTTCTTGAAACCAGCTGGCTTTGTCATTGTGGATAGATTTGTGTATGAGCATGAGTGTTTTGTATTGGGATCTGAAAGGGATGGGCAGCCAGTGGAGTTGTTTGAGAGAGGGTGTGATGTGATCTGTTTTTCTCTTATTAGTTAGTGACCGTGCAGCAGCATTTTGTAGGAGCTGGAGGGGCTTGAGGGTGGATGCGGGAAGGCCAGTCAGGAGAGTGTTGCAATATTCTATTTTGGCGAATAGGAGGGATTGCAGTACCGTCCGGTAGTCTGGGGGATGAAGTAGAGGTTGGAGTTTCTTCAGGATCTGGAGTTTGTAGAATCCTTCTTTTATCAGTGTCTTGATATGCTGTTTGAAGTTCCGTTCCTGGTCCAGGGTGACTCTGAGGTCTGCAACCGTCGGGAGCATGTTATAATTGGATAGAGTTGTGTAGTCAGCGATGGGTATTGAGGTTTTTCTGATCAAGCTACTATGGCTGGCAGCTGAGATATATACTTAGCATATAGAATAGGATTAACTGGGCAAACTGGTCTTCTGCCATCATCTACCTTGTTTCTTGAATCAATAAATGACTCTAATTCTTAATGTACTCTAAACTTAATACAAATTATGTCTGACTAATGTAGAAAAGGAGAGGGGTTAAAGAGTAAATTATCTTTACTTTTGTATATTAATGGAGATGCATACACTAAATACTAATTGTGCTTCTATTAAAAACATAAGATATACCACCCTGGATCAGACCAAGGTCCATCGAGCTCAACATCCTGTCTATCTCTCTCTCTCTCTCTGACAGTGTCCAGTTTGGTTTAAAAGTCCCTGGCAGATCTCAAAAAGTAGATCTGTCTTGTTGTGCCCACTTAGGGATAAGCAATGTCTTTCCCAAGTATACTTTGATAAGGAACAAAATATTAAATCATTTGATTTTTAGTTTAATTTTTATTCAGAAAAATCAGGAAAAAAAATTACCAGTAAGCCAAAAACCAATATAATTACAGCTTCCCCTGAATCCTTAAAGGGACCTTAATCCCACTCAACTGTATCTTATAGAAATGTATTTTATTTGAAGAAGAGACTTTGGTCATAGATTTCAAGATTTAGTCTGAACAAAATCAGCGCTTTCTTAAGGGTACAGACAGTCTACCAGCAACACATTTATATAGAACTTAAACTGAAGTCATGGATACTATATGCAAGTACAGGTCAGTGTAAACATTACTGGTATATATAACAGGGAGGCTACAGATTCTCACTTAAATGTTACCTGCGGGCATAAAACCCCCATTCATTACCACAGTAAATAGCTCTAAGAACACACCCAACCTAGTTCAATGAATTCCTTAAGCTGCATGTGATATACACATAGCATTCATTGAACTGTACAGAAATAAAGGTTAACAAGACAGGAATGTCAGGAAATATTTTTTCATGGAAAATGTGGTGGATGCCTTCCTGGAGAAGGTGGTGGAGGAAAAACGGTGATAGAATTTTAAAAAAGCAAGCTATAAATACAGAGGATACCATTTTTCATAGCACTCATCCTATTTCTAAACAGAAAATACAATTCTTCTGAAAAATACAACTGAAAATTCATGCCACAGAGAAAGGGTATGCTTTTTTTTTTTACTTGGTAATTCATTCTTTTTCCTTCCAACTCAGTTGGAACTTGTGCTGGGATTCTGATACCATGAGCTTTCGTTTACAAATACCCAGGGGATTTTCCCCTATTTTCAGGGCTTAATTTCTATGTAGAAAGGGAATTGATCTGTAGTCAGCAAGGAGGTGGAGATAGATGGGGTTGAATTTTCTCTCTTTTACACCCACCCATACACACACACACACACACGCGTGCTCTCTCTCACATAGACACGCACGCACGCACGCTTTCTCACACTTGCACTCAAACGCTCTCCTCCCTCACCACTCAAAGAAATAAGCCAAGCCCTCTCCTTTTTCTTCCCCAGCAATGTTCAAACCCAAACATTCTCCGCCTCCGCCCCTCCCCCCCTTCAACTTTGAGACTGCCACCCTGGGCCAGTTCTGCCACCACCATCACTTATTCCAGCATGCACAGACTGATTTTGCCACCATGGTTTCTTCCTCCCTGCAGTCTGTACAGCCAATACTCTGCTTCTTCTGGCCACACAGACTGATTCATCTGGTTCTGCCTCTGTAGGGGTGGGGGGTGCCAGGATCCAACTGTGCAGTCCAGTCTTCTCTGCCTCTGGGGTGGGGTGGAGAGGGATTGACTGCCAGAATTCAAACACGCCTGATCTGTCTCCTTGGGCCCAAGGGTCCAGAGGCAGGAATTGAGGCACAAAGCATGCTGTGCTCTACCTCCTTGGGGGATCAGCAAGATTTGACCTGCAAAGTCACTTCAGTGCACCAACTTCCACTTTTGGCATAGGCTTCCACAACAGCCTGAAAACAAATATTTATTTTGTTTTAATATTTGTACAATTTATTGTTTGTATTATTCTTTCTGTTAAAAAATTTTCAAAGTGATGTATATGTTTATTACAAAAATTGGAAAGTGATTAATAAATTTTATAAATAAAATAAATGCCAGAATATCATTCCAGACCATTTCAACAGAAATTAATTCCTGCCTATTTTAATACACTCACTCTCCCACTGTGCCTACTCTCACCATTGTTGCAATGGTGCTGAGGATTGCAGTCCTTCTGGACCCTCTATCATGAACTCTATATACAGCGACCAGGTGTCACCTTAACAATAACCATGATTCTCTACCTCCCCAGGGGCTGTGAACACTTTCTCCACATCATCCCCACCCCAGCCAACCCAGGAAGACTTCACTCAAAATAATATGATAAAGTAGGGCAAATAAAGACCAAATTGGTCCATCCAATCTTCTCAACTAAGATTTGTTCACTTTTGGTAGACTGGAAAATAAATTCCCCTATGCAACCCAACACAAGTTCTTATCTACCTCATGTCGTCTACCAGATCTCTCAACTTTTTTCCTACCTCTGCCTTTTATTACCGACAAAGAAAGCAAAAAATCTGCCACAGTGATGATGTTCGCAACCTTCACTAGTAGGCCATTTCAGGCTTTGCATTCCTCCAGTTTGTTTCTTACAAAACTAATACTTGTGTCAACACCCAGGCCCCTTCTATATCTTATTACCAAGTTTTGTAATAATCCCTACAACCACCAAAGTTTGTGAGGTTATTGTAAAAAAAATAAATATGACCTCATGCTCTTTGAAATTGGGTTTAACCATGGTTCCCCCATGCTGTTGTACCAATCCTGTGCAAATTACCCTAACTCCATCTTGAAAACACAATGCAGTCATAACACTGCTGTTTGGGGCTGAACTGCTCTAAGAAGGTTTCCCAGTACTCCATTACCATCCTCTTGCCTCCAGGGTTCCTCTGATTTATCACATTCATATTTAATTCTGTTACCATTTTTGTCTCCACCGCCACCTCCAAGAGAGCGTTCCAAGCATCCACCACCCTTTCCATGAAAAAAAATATTTGCTGACATTGATGAGTCTTCCTTCTTGGAGCTACGTATTTTGACTTTACAACTTCCTTAACAGGGGATCTTTCACTGGGCCAGGAAAGGGTATTCTATTCCACCAATGCCACCAATTCTCATTGAAAGAATATACTTACTCCCACCTCTATCCAGTAAATGTCTTGGATAGTATGTACCTATTCCCACCTCTGCCTAGCAATTTCTCGCAGACCTGGAGTAGTCTAGTCACTAGTGTACTGGCACCCTATAACTCAGTTCATGAGTGAAGTGGGGGAGACAAGTTTTATTTGCAAGTCTTCTGTCCCGAGATGCCTAATTTGCTTTTTTTTTTTTATACAGAGGATGACCCAAAACTACTCATATTAAGAACCAATTTGTTGCTACACCAATGGAATTCTCAAATAGGCTAACAGCCTTTTAATTTCAACTCATTCCAAACAGCAATAATTCACAGAACTTTAATTACAGTTTAGCAGAAGCTAATTACTATCAGATGTGGTTAGGTTCTTTCAAGGAAGTTAAGATAAAACTAATTAATAAGAACATAAGAGCATGCGATACTGGGTCAGACCAAGGGTCCATCAAGCCCAGCATCCTGTTTCCAACAGTGGCCAATCCAGGCCATAAGAACCTGGCAAGTACCTAAAAACTAAGTCTATTCCATGTTACCGTTGCTAGTAATAGTAGTGGCTATTTTCTAAGTCAACTTAATTAATAGCAGGTAATGGACTTCTCCTCCAAGAACTTATCCAATCCTTTTGTAAACAAAGCTATACTAACTGCACTAACCACATCCTCTGGCAACAAATTCCAGAGTTTAATTGTGCGTTGAGTAAAAAAGAACTTTCTCAGATTAGTTTTAAATGTGCCCCATGCTAACTTCATGGAGTGCCCCCTAGTCTTTCTATTATCCGAATGAGTAAATAACTGATTCACATCTACCCATTCTAGACCTCTCATGATTTTAAACACCTCTATCATATCTCCCCTCAGCCGTCTCTTCTCCAAGCCGAAAAGTCCTAACCTCTTTAGTCTTTCCTCATAGGGGAGCTGTTCCATTCCCCTTATAATTTTGGTAGCCCTTCTCTGTACCTTCTCCATCGCAATTATATATTTTTTGAGATGCGGCGACCAGAATTGTACACAGTATTCAAGGTGCGGTCTCACCATGGAGCGATACAGAGGCACTATGACATTTTCTATTTTATTCACCATTCCCTTTCTAATAATTCCCAACATTCTGTTTGCTTTTTTGACTGCAGCAGCACACTGAACCGAAGATTTCAATGTGTTATCCACTATGACACCTAGATCTCTTTCTTGGGTTGTAGCACCTAAGATTGTGTAACTATAGCATGGGTTATTTTTCCCTATATGCATCACCTTGCACTTATCCACATAATATTTCATCTGCCATTTTGATGCCCAATTTTCCAGTCTCACAAGGTCTTCCTGCAATTTATCACAATCTGCTTGTGATTTAACTACTCTGAAAAATTTTGTATCATCTGCAAATTTGATTATCTCACTCGTCGTATTTCTTTCCAGATCATTTATAAATATATTGAAAAGTAAGAGTCCCAATACAGATCCCTGAGGCACTCAACTGCCCACTCCCTTCCACTGAGAAAATTGTCCATTTAATCCTACTCTCTGTTTCTTGTCTTTTAGCCAGTTTGCAATCCACGAAAGGACATCACCACCTATCCCATGACTTTTTACTTTTCCTAGAAGCCTCTCATGAGGAACTTTGTCAAACGCCTTCTGAAAATCCAAGTATACTACACTACCGGTTCACCTTTATCCACATGTTTATTAACTCCTTCAAAAAAGTGAAACAGATTTGTGAGGCAAGACTTGCCTTGGGTAAAGCCATGCTGACTTTGTTCTATTAAACCATGTCTTTCTATATGTTCTGTGATTTTGATGTTTAGAACACTTTCCACTATTTTTCCTGGCACTGAAGTTAGGCTAACCGGTCTGTAGTTTCCTGGATCGCCCGTGGAGCCCTTTTTAAATATTGGGGTTACATTTGCTATCCTTCAGTCTTCAGGTACAATGGATGATTTTAAGGATAGGTTACAAATTTTTACTAATAGGTCTGAAATTTCATTTTTTATTTCCTTCAGAACTCTGGGGTGTATACCATTCAGTCCAGGTGATTTACTACTCTTCAGTTTGCCAATCAGGTCTACCACATCTTCTAGGTTCACCGTGATTTGATTCAGTCCATCTGAATCATTGCCCATGAAAACCTTCTCCAGTACGGGTACCTCCCCAACATCCTCTTCCGTAAACACCGAAGCAAAGAAATCATTTAATCTTTCCGCGATGGCCTTATCCTCTCTAAGTGCCCCTTTAACCTCTCGATCATCTAACGGTCCAATTGACTCCCTCACAGGCTTTCTGCTTCGGATATATTTTAAAAAGTTTTTACTGTGAGTTTTTGCCTCTACGGCCCACTTCTTTTCAAATTTTCTCTTAGCCTGTCTTATCAATGTCTTACATTTAACTTACTAATGTTTATGCATTATCCTATTTTCTTCTGTTGGTTCTTTCTTCCAATTTTTGAATGAAGATCTTTTGGCTAAAATAGTTTCTTTCACCTCCCCTTTTAACCATGCCGGTAATAGTTTTGCCTTCTTTCCACCCTTCTTAATGTGTGAAATACATCTGGACTGTGCTTCTAGAATGGTATTTTTAACAATGACCACGCCTCTTGCACATTTTTTACTTTTGTAGCTGCTCCTTTCAGTTTTTTTCTAACAATTTTTCTCATTTTATCAAAGTTTCCCTTTTGAAAGTTTAGCACGAGAGCCGTGGATTTGCATACTGTTCCTCTTCCAGTCATTAATTCAAATTTGATCATATTATGATCACTATTGCCAAGCGGCCCCACCACTGTTACCTCTCTCACCAAGTCCTGTGCTCCACTGAGAATTAGATCTAAAATTGCTCCCGCTCTCGTCGGTTCCTGAACCAATTGCTCCATAAAGTTATCATTTATTCCATCCAGGAACGTTATCTCTCTAGCGTGTCCCGATGATACATTTACCCAGTCAATATTGGGGTAATTGAAGTCTCCCATTATTACCGCACTACCAATTTGGTTAGCTTCCCTAATTTCTCTTAGCATTTCACTGTAGGTCTCACCATCTTAGTAGTACACTGGTGGTATGCTAATGTAGTCTACCTCAAATGTTCTACTGCTCCTTAAATATATATGTTAGATATGTTCATTGATATGTGCTGTAAAACATTTTGTATGTTCAGTTCAATGCTAGAAATGTTTACCTATCTTGGGGAACAGCCTGGTAATTTCTTACGGCCGGATTTTAAAAGACCTGTGCACATAAAATCCGTGCCGTGCGAATTTCAAAGAGGCCTGGCCCCTCGCATAAACACCGGTACACGCACAAGTACTGGTCCTCTTCAAAGAGGCAGGCTAGGGGACGGCGGTCTGGGCAGGGGGGCAGGCCGGGACAGCGCCATTGAACGCTGTCCCAATGACTTGGGCCCTGAAGTAAGTATTAAAACAAAAAAAACAAGAATAGATAGGTAAGGTTTAAGGAGTGGGGAGGAGAGGGGAAGAAGGAGGGAATTTAGGTACTGGGGGTAGGAAAGTTCCCTCCCAGTCTGCTCCTTAATTGGAGCAGTCTGGGAAGGCCCGATTGCATCACCGTGTGGAGATTGCAAGAATTTCTTTCAACAGACTTGTATTATTTTTGAGTTAAGATTACAGCTGTTTCGTCACTATCTCTTTGACAACCTGATGATGTCTGTAGTAGACCAGCATTAGTAGGATTTCTCATTTTATTGCTTTCCAATCAGTAGAATGTTGGAAAGCATTTGTACAAAGAGTTCTGTTTGTAAAATAACTCTCCAAATAAACACTGGAAAGTTAACATGTTTGTCATGCTAGAAGAAAATATAATTATCTCTGATGAGTTCAAAATCCTGAAATATTAGGTCAGTATTTTCAGAGACTAGAACCTCCATAAAAGTCCCCATTGCTTTACTGTGGAAGGCAGAGACTAAAAATGTTGGTGAGTGCTCTGTTCCAAAATCCCCATCCCTACCCCCAAACCTCTCACCAGCTTAACCCAGAGCAGTATCACAATTTGATTAGTTAACCACAAATTATTCTGGTATAAATTCATACTTAAGTCAAGCAAGGAAGGGAAGGCTCCACAGTAGTAAACACATTTTTTTTTTCTCTTTAAAGTAAAAGGGGGAAGGTGTTACATTTGCAGAAGGAGACTTGCCCTTACCTAGGATTTTGTTGCTTGAGAGCTAGCAGCCTCAACTACTGTTGAAGCATTCTTCAGTTTCTCATAGTTACCAAGACTGGCAGTCTTAAAGATCAGGGAGGGAAGGCGGTTCCCCTCCCCCGCCCCTTCTTATTCTCTCCAATACAGTTAGGTGCATATTTTCAAGATTCTTAAATATGTTTCATTCTGAAGCAGCCCTCTCTCTTCTTTTGCGTTATATTTTTTCTTTCTTTTGTAGCAATGACACAGAGGTTTGAACATATTGCTACAAATGGGAAACCCATACTGAAGCTCTGCATGCACAAATGAAAAGTTCTGAGAAAGGGGCGGGGCTTGGGCATGGTCTGGGCATTCCTTTCACCTTGAAATTTGCGTGTAAATACTTATGTGCACAGGTGCTTGCCGGGGTCCCCTGCCGCATAACTTTACTTCTGCTATGGATGGTGTGTGAGTCATAAAACAAAAAAAACTAAACCTATCAGTGGGGTTTTAAGGGTCGGGGCTAACAGGGGAGAAGGGAGGCTATTAAACTACGGGGGGAGGGGGGTTTGAAAGTTCTATTACTTACAAGGGCGAACTGGGAACAAACTGGTACAACTGGTAATGGCATTGGCACATATGACTTTTAAACCCCCCCCCCCCCCACTTACGCGGTAGAAGCGGTATTTGCGCGCATAGTCGTGCATCCACTTTAAATTGCACACACATGAGGGTCCCCGCTCCTGTTTAAAAGTTACCGTCAATGAAACAACACTATGCATTTCTGCAAATCTATGTTGAAGAGCATACCTGAAGCTATTCCTCTGTATGCTTTCTGTGCTTATCACATTCTTTTTTTTAATTGTTTACTCTTTTGATTTCTTTGTTCCCTGTACAGAGATATGTGCTCCTTGCACCTTGGTCTGACTCAGCGTAGCATTTCTTATGTCCGTATTTTCTAGACTGAGAGCTACAATATTTTTTCTTTTTTAATGTCAGAATATCTGCTACATATTTCACTCCAGGAACTCCCAAGGTAATTGGAAAATATGTTGGCATGTGTCAGTCTTGTGAATTCTATACTTTGATATGGCCAGTGTGTGGTTGGGTGACATGTTGTTGATAAAAGCTGTGGTTTGTTGGAGAACTTTTCCATAACTCAACCTTCCAGAAGGGCTTCACACATTCGGGGGTGGGGGGGAGTTCTGTAGTTGAAATTGGGGAGGTTTAAACTATTTTTCTTAACCTTATGGTGATGCTGGAAAATAATTGAAAATTGCATAGGTAACCTCCCTCTTGAAACGTGTAATAGATGCAGCTCTTCATGTCTACAGGTGGTTTAATTCAGGAAGGTTGCAATTAACTTAATTGTCACAAGGTAACAGAATATATACCCACAGTATGCCTCATATTCTGGAGTTTCTGTATACAGAGGTACTGTACTGATGTAAAAATTTAATAAAATGTAGTAAAAAAAAAAAAAAAAAGGTTAAAGAATATTTTTTTTAAAGAAGTACTGCGGCATGGAGGAGGGATGCAGTTGTACTGGCCAGTTCACTGTATCATAATTTACCCCCTACAATAAAATACCATTTTGACATGGGTTTGGAGTCTGTGTATTCAGATTTGCTACACATCACCTCTGCACCTATTAACAATGCTGTGAAAACTTTCAGAGGGACAGCCATGTTATTCTGGTGTAGCAAAACTGACAAGAATCGAGTGGCACCTTATAGACTAACCAATTTATTAAAGCATGAGTTTTCAAGGACAGAGTCCACTTCGTCAGCTGTCCTCGAAAGCTCAGGCTTTAATAAAGTGGTTAGTCTATAAGGTGCCACTCTCGACTCCTGTCATTTTAATTAACAATGCAACCAGGACAGTTAGAGGTGCGTGGCTGCCACAGACTTTACCATAGGTGTATAAATATAACATAGTAATATAAAATTTGTGTTTCACAAGATGACATTTCAAACGTTTTGGCCACCTTCTTATTGAGTGTTAACTATTTAACAGGGCATACATTCTGTGGCTTGGCCACATTTATAAAACGAAGAAAAGCTTTGCTTTCCAGGAACTTCATTTGAAATCTAATCAGTTTCTGTGTTATGTACACAGCTGAAGTTTTCAGTACCATTTACATTAATCACAACTATTCAGAAATGTTTCTGAATCAACCCAATTTCAATTCATTTGCATGCCACACATTTTCCTGAGTAGATATTCCTTCAGTAATTTGCTGGCAGTGTGATTCAGTGAACATTTTTTTCTTTGAAGCCTTACATAATTGGGGGGCCGATGCAATGCAGTGTGCTCATCTATTCTATAAGGGGATTAGTGCAAAAATACGCAGGTGTTCATTTCTGAGCAGCCTAAAAACATATACAGAAAAGCAGAAAATACTGCTTTTCTGTTCTTCCTCCGACTTAATATCATGGCGATTATTAAGTTGGAGGAACCAAAAGGTTTAAAAAAAAAATTGTTATTTTTTTTAAAGTGTGCAGGTGGTCAGGTCAGGAAAAGGGACGCACAATTAACAAGCTTCCATTTTCCTAACCTGTGGCTGTGCTCAGTTTAGGAAAATTGAGCATTCATTTTCCTAACTCGCTGACAGCCACCTCTCCTGGGCACCCGCTGCCAAGGAGACACTAGGGGCACACATTCGATCGCGTGCTCAGGAAAGGTGGTTGGGCATGCATTGGAAAGCGGGCACTCAACGCTGAGTGCCCATTTTCCAAGCTGATTTATTGCATCGGTCCCTTAGCAATAGATATAACCCATATTTTTAGCTTTGCTTCTGCAGTTCTCTGAGTGTAAGATCTCTAGCTTCTCTTGCAAAAGCCACTGGCTTGTTTTTATAAAGAAAAAAAGTTTAAATTTTGTATGTAAAAAGTACTAATTTTGAAAGCTTTCAACGTACTTGACCAGACATCATAACAGTTTGAATTGCTTCTATTAGGGGAGGCTCAAGGCAATCTGCTGCCAGAGGCGAGGGATGAGATGGCACCCCTCCTGCCTCCTTTTTCTTCCTTTTACACACACCCCATATATGTATACACACATATACACTCATTCACTTCTCTCCCTCTCCCATACACACCTGCACTCTCATTGTCTCTTCTCACCTTGACTCTCATTAGCCACAGGAGCCTCCTCTATCACCAAGCCCACGGGACATGAGCTCCACTTCCTCCTCCTCCTCCTCCAGTAGCGTTGGCCTGCTCTGCCCTTGTTTTATTTTCGGCGTGCGGCCCGACAATGTTGCTCCTCCTGCTGCGCCTTCAGTTTCCCGCAGAGGTGGCCGATGTTCCTGCTCATCTTTCTTGCCGTGCAGCACCGGGCTTCACGTTTTCTTCCGGGGGCACGAGTGCTGATGCTCCTCCTTCTTCAAGCGCGCGCTGCTCCAGCCTCTTCTGCAGCAGGACACCTGGAGTTTTCGGGTGTTGGCCTGGAGACCTGGCAATTCATTCAGAATTCTGGAGTCTCTGGGCCAAATCCGGAGAGTTCCCAGGTATGAGTGTGAGGCAGCCGTGGCAGGGGCAGGCAGTGTGAGACAGAAGCCACAGCGGTGTTCTGAGAGGGGCATTTTTGCCGCCTCAAAATTCTGCCGCCTAAAACGGCTGCCTCACCCTGGCTTCTATAATTTGTTAACAGTATGATGTAGTGAGCTTTTCTTCTCTATAGTGTTGCATAATTGGTCAGTTAGCCTTTAGTGATGGAACGAGCCAGCCCATTGTGCACTTGTGGAAAGACACAAACTGTCACACATTATAGAGAGAGTCCCTGCTATAAACTAAGATGGTAACTTTCAAACCTGCACGCGGGCGCACATGCATTAGCCCGTACCAAGGAACGCAGCTATTTTATAACTTGCGCAAGTATATGCACGCATGTTATAAAATAGCCTGGCTGTGTGCACATGTGAGCCAAATTTTAAGTGGGCACAAGCAAATCCTGCTTCTACTGTGTAAAGAGGGGAATTTTGAAAGAGGCACGCGCCGACACCATTCCTAGTTTTACCAGTTTGTCCGGTTAAGAGATAGGTATTCCAACCCCCCTTGGTTTGATAGCCTTTACTTCTCCCAGTTAGCCCCAACCCTTAAAACCCTGCATATCTGCCTATTTTTCTTTAAATTTTAACTTACACAGTATCCATAGCAGAAGTAAAGTTACGCAGCAGGGGACTTCAGCACGTGCCGATTTGCATCCGTATTTATGCGCACATCTCTGGTTCGTGCACCCAGCCGACTTTTGAAAACTTTCTAGATGTGTGCGCTACGGGAGATATGCGTGTATCTTGCCGACATTTAAAATCTGCTTGGCGCACACGAGCCCTACTTATTTGAACATCCCCTAATTAATGTGGGCACCAGATGTTTAAAATTCACCTTTAAGAATGAATAAATATTGCTCCGGGGGAATTCTGTGCAAAAACAAATTTAAAATTCTGCACACAAAAACTTAAAATTCTGCAAAATTTATGTTGGTCAGAATTACACAACAGTCTTTAAATAATTAATTTAAAATATAATACAGAAAAAGGATTACTTAAAGATGCAGAATTTTAAATATTTTGAGCAGAATTTCCCTAGAAGTTCACTGTAAGAGTGTTTCTTTCACCCTCTCTCCCTACATCCCTGGCCAGTCTCCTTTCACTTTGCCATCTCAGGCCCCCAACTCCTCCACATGCCACCATCTCTTCCCTCCACCTCTAGGCTCAACCCCCTTCCACTCTATCTCCACTCCCAGAGTTTGCCCCCTCTCTCAATACTGCCCTCTGCCAGGCATACCAGTGGGAGGTCGATTACGCCACTTTCATGGAATGTGGCAATCAATCACAACCGACCAATGGGTGCTAGCAATCATTGCTCAGGATTACCACCTGAACTTTCTTGCTCTTCCACCGGACTCCCCACCTCTACAAACGTGGAGAGTAGCCGACCACTCTGTCCTTCTGGAGCAGGAGGTTTCCTTTCTTCTCCAGTTAAGAGCAATAGAACCCGTTCCTCTCGCAACAAGGCCCAGTACTTTTTGATCCCCAAAAACTCCGGGGGGCTTCGTCCAATTCTGGACCTGTGTGCCCTCAACAAGTACCTCCAGCGGGAAAAGTTCAAGATGGTAATCTTGGGCTCGCTTCTACCTCTTCTACAAACAGGAGACAGGATCTGCTCTCTGGACCTCCAGGACGCATACACCCACATTGCGATAGCTCCAGCTCATCGCAAGTACCTCCGGTTTTTAGTAGACCCAAGGCACTATCAATACCGGGTGCTTCCATTCGGCCTAGCATCGGCACCACGAGTCTTTACCAAATATCTCATAGTTGTTGCAGCCTTTCTCAGGAAAGAAGGTGTTCACGTCTACCCCTATTTAGACGACTGGTTAATCAGGGCCCCAACCCAGCAAGCCGCTTGATCGTCCCTGGATTTGTCCCTACACACTCTAATTTCTCTAGGATTTCTCGTCAATTACGAGAAATCCTATTTAGTCCCATCTCAAACCTTTTCCTTCATTGGGGCAGACTTGGACACCTTACAGGCAAAAGCCTTTCTACCTCAACAACGAGTGCAAACCCTCGTGTCTCTCGCCCACCAGTTGCAGTCTCAGTATACAGCAACAGCTCGGCAATTCCTTGTCCTTCTCGGACACATGGCGTCCTCAGTCCATCCACACCGATGGCCCGCCTGGCCATGAGAGTCATGCATTGGACTCTGAGGTCACAATGGATTCAAGCGACTCGGCCTCTGTCAACCATTGTCCACATCACCGACGCACTCCATCTGTCTCTCGCCTGGTGGAAAGATCAGAACAATCTCCTCCAGGGACTGCCTTTTCATCTACCAGATCCTCAACTCATTCTCACCACCGATGCCTCTAACCTCGGCTGGGGAGCTCATGTGAACGATCTACAGACACAAAGATCTTGGTCTCTAGAGGAAGCCAAACACCAGATAAATTTCCTGGAGCTTCGAGCAATGCGATATGCTCTCAGAGCTTTTCAGGATTGCCTATCAAATCACGTCATCCTGATTCAGACGGACAATCAGGTGGCCATGTGGTACATCAACAAACAGGGAGGCACAGACTCCTTCCTTCTGTGTCAAGAAGCTGCGCAGATTTGGGCGGAAGCGCTCTCCCGCTCGATGTACCTCAGGGCCACCTACTTGCTGGGAGTGCACAATGTCTTGGCAGACAAACTGAGTCGTGTCTTCCAACCGCACGAGTGGTCGCTCAATCCCTCGATAGCGACCTCCCTCTTCCAGCAATGGGGTTATCCCCAAATGGACCTCTTTGCGTCCCCTCAGAACCACAAAGTGGACAATTACTGCTCCCTCATTCGGAGCGAGCGCTCTCAGCCCAGAGAATGCATTCTCCCTCTCGTGGGCAGCCGGTCTGCTTTATGCATTCCCTCCACTTCCTCTTCTTTCGAAGACTCTCGTGAAGTTACGTCAGGACAAGGGAACCATGATCCTGATAGCATCTTACTGGCCATGCCAAGTGTGGTTTCCCATACTTCAGGATCTCTCCATCCGCAGGCACATTCCCTTGGGAAAGGACCCGCTTCTGATCACTCAGAACGATGGATGTCTACGCCATCCCAATCTTCAGGCCTTGTCCCTGACGGCATGGATGTTGAAAGGTTAATCCTTCAGCCACTTAACCTTTCAGATTCGGTTTCTCGTGTCCTGATTGCTTCACGGAAGCCTTCCACAAGAAAGTCTTATTCCTACAAATGGAAAAGGTATACATCATGGTGTTCTTCACAGTACCTTGATCCCTTTTCCTGTCCAATCCCAAGATTTTTGGACTATCTCTGGCATTTATTAGAATCAGGTCTAAAGACCTCTTCAATCAGAATGCATGTCAGTGCGGTAGCCGCCTTCCATAAAGGTGTCGGGGATGTCCCTATATCGGTACAACCCCTCATAACACGCTTTCTTAAAGGCTTGCTCCACATCAAGCCACCTTTGCGTCCTCCGGCCCCTTCTTGGGACCTTAATCTGGTTCTCGGTCGGCTCATGAAACCTCCATTCGAGCCTCTTCACTCCTGTGACCTAAAATATCTCACATGGAAAGTGATTTTCCTTTTAACTATCACTTCAGCTCGCAGGGTTAGTGAGTTACAGGCCCTAGTTACCTATCCGCCTTACACTAAACTCCTGCAGGACCGGGCGGTACTCCGCACTCACCCTAAATTTTTACCTAAGGTAGTTTTGGAGTTTCACATTAATCAATCCATGATACTACCTATCTTCTTCCCCAGGCCCCACTCCAACCCAGGGGAACAGGCTCTGCATATCCTCGACTGTAAACAGGATCTAGCGTTCTACATAGACCGTACAGTTGCCCACAGGAAGAGCAGTCAGTTATTCATCTCTTTCCATCCCAACAAATTAGGGCAACCTGTGGGTAAGCAGACTCTCTCCTCCTGGTTGGCGGATTGCACATCTTTTTGCTATCAGCAAGCAGGCATTCCTTTTTCAAGATCGTGTTAAGGCACACTCTGTGAGGGCCATGGTGACTTCAGTAGCACACCTACAAACGGTGCCGCTTCCTGACATTTGCAGGGCTGCCACCTGGAGCTCATTCAACACTTTCGCAGCCCACTATTGCTTGGACAAAGCCGGAAGACAGGATTCCATCTTCGGCCGATCTGTCCTGCGTAACCTATTTCCAACGTGACGTACCAACACCCTTCCGCCTGCCCGGTGGGGTTCAGGATGCCCTCTACCAAATTCCACCCCAGTTGTTGTGCCTATTGCACGCCGTTGGGTACATTTGGTGCATGTTCGGACATCCTCAGCTCGGTACTCACCCATATGTGAGGACTACCATCCTGCTTGTCCTGTAAGAAAGCAAATGTTGCTTACCTGTAACAGGTGTTCTCACAGGACAGCAGGATGTTAGTCCTCACGAAACCCGCCCGCCGCCCCACAGTGTTGGCTTCGTTTTCTTATTTTATTTTTCAGCACTGTCTGTAGCTTTCAAAACAAGACTGAAGGGGGACCCCTGCTGGCTGCAGGGTTAGTGTCATGCTGGGCATGCCCAGTAGGGGCCAGTCAAAGTTCTGGAAACTTTGACAGAAGTTTTCCGTGATTGGGCTCCATCCTGATGATGTCACCCATATGTGAGGACTAACATCCTGCTGTCCTGTGAGAACACCTGTTATAGGTAAGCAACATTTGCTTTCTGTTTCTAGTTCTTCAGTTTCGCACTGCATGCAGAAAGGCTTTTTGAAGTTTCCATTCCAGTTTTTGTCTCCACATTTGTAATTTGTGGTCTTTTATTCTGTATTTGGTGTAGGTCAATCTTTATGTGAGTGAGGTGAGGTATTTTACTAGTAGGTAGGGATTTGTATCAGTCTTATTTATGGCGTTTTCTCATTCTCAATAAGACATGCACTGGTGGTGCACTGCTGCCTTTTCAAAGGCAGGGATATTGCTGTCTGAGTTCTTGGAGTTAGTACTGCTATGGTATGGCAGGTTTGCTGCATGTCTGAATGCTTTTTTTTTTTCTGCTTTTGTATATTTACAACGCGCCTGGTAGTGAGGGAGTTTGTGTTTCTGTTACTGAGATAGCACCAGAATCAGAATATTTTTTAATATGGCGTGTTGTATGTGGAAATCTCTTCTGCATCCGTTGTTTGGGGAGGGGGAGTTCCTATGGATGCAGAGTATATGTTTACATTTAGCCCATGATGGTCAAGAGTTCAGTGTGTCATGCATGTAAGCATTATCTGTCAAGTGTGTCCTAGTAGAATAAAGGTTGAGAACCACTGGCTTACTCCTCCAGTGCTCTCCCAGGTGCTGCTGTGTGTGCTCCCTGTCTGCAGGCCAGCCGGTTCCCCTTCTCACTCTTTGCTAATGTGACTCTCCTACCCCATAGATCTATGGCCTGGGATCAACTTCTTTTATACCCTTTCACCATTTTTATTATAACTTCTTTTTCCCTTTCATCCTTTGCGGAAAGTGAGGCTGTCATCTTTGCATATAAATATTTATTAAAAATCAGTTGTGTTGTGCAGTGCAGCAAACAGTGATTCTCCTTGGGCTTTATGGGTAGGAACTGAAATCAAATTTGACTAAAAAGAAATAAAATAAAATAAACCTTGGGTTGAAAACATTCCTGATCCAAGAATGGGATGGGGAGGAATGGAATGGAATTTCCCAAATAATTGTATATAGCTCCCCCAACAGCATGCAGGAAAAAATGTATCTGCATGTGAAGCACTTTGCACATAGCAGTGGGATCTTCTTGGAAATTTTTTATGAACAGCTTACTTGTAGCATTTGTTTCTTTAATTTGATATGTACTGAAAAGTAAGTTGCACCTGCTATGTAATATTGGAGATGCACACAAAGGAAAATATTGTACCCTTTTAGGGGAGCCACAGCCTGGTTTTGGGATGCATGTGTTCTCTCTCCCCAGGTCACAATAATCTCAGGGTATGGAGAGCAAAATTATGTATTCTTATTAGTTTTAATTATTGAGTGTGTGATGTATCTGCTGTTCTAAAATATCAAATATGTTTGGTGTAATATTTCCAGTACTGCCTTTTCATAGGTAGGTTTCTTACTATTTGAGTGCTGGTAATTAGTGCTGTTTTTATATGGTTGTCTATATTGTAATAATTCAGGTTACTCATAGCTTTCTGAGGAACAACCTCACACCCAGCAACATGTTCAATAGGCCTAATGTCATATAGATTCCAAGTGTCAGCTTTGATTTTTTTTGCAGGGGTTTCTGGTTGGCATTTCAGCAGTACATATAACTATAATATACATGTTGTTGTAAATTATATTTTTAACTCAGAAGTCTGTATTTTGCCCTTTCTCATATAAAATCTATTATAAATGCATAATTTTTAATTGCATGTGGGGGAGGGTAGGGGCACAAGGCTATAGTTTGCATAGGATACCAACCACATTGCTTTTGCCTTGGTGTCAAATATCCTGGGCCCAAGTTCAAAGTCCTTCTGATATCAGAAAGAGGGGGCATGTTCAGGGAGTAGGGAGTAAATTTATGAAAATAGGAGGGATAGTCTCCCAATCCTCCCTTCCTTAAATAGTCAGTGCTGGCCTATGGAAAAGTTGGGAATCCTAGTTCAAACCTTGATGACTGGCTAGTGGTGTAAAAAAAATCACTTTACTGTTCATCATGACTCTTGCAATGAAGTCAGGGATTGTAATGTAGAGAAAGGAGCTTTTGATTTGGCAACAACTACAAAACTAGGCTGAATTATATACTAGTGCAGCTAGATTGCACTAGGAATAGGATTGCCCATTGCCTCCAGATTTTCAGGATCGGTTGTTCTAGTTCTGGTTTTACCCTATTATATGCAGGGATGTGTAGCTTTGCTTTCCTAAGGACCTATCCCAAGATATTGTTCCCAAAACTCTGCGAAGGAGATTTCCAAAGGCTGCTCGCCTGGATGCAGAAACTAACTTAAAATCCTTTAGGGCTTGCTTTCCTAAGGACCTGCAATAGGGAAATCTAAATTACAATTCCCTGCATGCAATCGGGTAAAACTAGATCTGACTCAATCTGTCCTAAAAATCTGGAGCCAGTTGGCAACCCTAAGTAGGAAATATAGAGCAAAGGACCATGAATTCTAGATTTTGGCCATAAATCGGCTGCCAGAGCCTATATGACAGGAGGTGTGCTGGCGCAAAGAAGGGAGGAAGGCTGCAGTTCAGTAGCAGTAGCAGTAGCCTGTTCCCGGCTATGCTATACTCTAAGCGAGGCAGCAAAGCAAGCCACAAAACACAACCTCAACGGCGGTTAGCAAACTGGCGCGAGACTGCGTCACGTGGCTCCTCTCGGGAAAACGTAACCCCAGATGATGTGGCCCGGAAGAAGTGACGTGGTGACCATGGCGACAGAGATGAGACGAGACTCGAAGTCTCGCGGGGGGAGGGTGGAATCAGCTGCCGTTCTTCCTGGTTGCCTCATGCCTGGGTCGATCCCCTCAGCCGTCAGACTTCTAGAGTGTCACGGGAACAGAGCTCGGGGTGGCGTTCCCCGAGCTGTGGGAGTGAAGGGAAGTCTCCCTTCTCCTCACGGCGGAGCTTGCTATGGCCGAGACTCCGGGCTTGCAGGGCGAGTGGGGTCGCCTGGAATCGGTCCTGAACACCTTCCGGCATTTCAGAGACCGCTATCTCCTGAGCGCCCGGAAAGCGGCTGCGGCCTCTCCGCGGGGAGTAGCCGGAGAGTGTAGCGAGAGCCCCCTGCAGACACTGCCGGTGAGTACTGGGAGCCGTTCGGCACGTCCCCGGGTTCACACACAAATACCCCTATACCCCTTTCCAATGTAGTTTCCATCAGGGAGCAACAACTCCATCTCACACGCCCCCCTCCTTTCTTCCAAGCGCACTCAGCCCGTTGACCCAGAAGCACTGGGACACCCCGAGAAAGCTAAACACTCTTAAAGAGCCGTGTGAGGACTGCAGTTACTCCCTAACTTGGACATGTAGTTTCTTGCACGTTCAAAACGGACGGCACTTGCAAAAAGGAAGTTCGTTTCAAAGTTGTCTTCGATTTAGGGGAAAGGCATTCGGGGTTGCAAAAAATCGGAGAAACAGTAACATGAAAACATGCTGGCAGAAAAAGATATTAAGGCTATTTAATTTGCCCATCCAGACCAACGTGATGGGCGTGAGCTATGATGACCACTAATTAGTAGGTGGAGCTGGAGGCAATTATTTCTGATGCAGACAGTATTAACAAACTATTGGGCCTATGTACTAAGCATTTTTCTCATACATTTAAAGGTAATCAAAATGATCGTGATTTAAAATAAATCAAAATTAAGTTATAGGGAATATGTGAGCTTGTACTGGAGGTGAGCAAACTAGAATAACTTGTACATAATTTACCAGGACCAGTGTCTTTATGTTCCTTCACTAAAGTGTCAAGAGGGTTGATAAAGGAAAAGGCCAATACTAATAACATGATGACGTTAATTAAGATGCAACTTTTATAAAATGGTTATAAGCTAGATGGTATTTTGTCCAGATGTATACATATTAAAGTGGAAATTAATTAGGGAGATGAAAAATTTCTGCAATGCAGGAACCATTTTGACTCTTCTCAAATCTATCTCTGTATAATAATCATACAGAGGGTAATTTTGAAAAGTCATTTACCTGGGTGTAGGTTAATATTTCTAGTGGGATAAAGTATGTCAAGAAATTCATATAGACTTCCTTCTCATGAATTTCACAGGATTTTACTAGTATTATATACTAATTAGAAAAGGTCCATTAAAAGCTGTACTTCAGGCTATTTGGAACATTTTTCTTCCCAGCTTGTCTGTAGAAAATGGTTTAAATTGGAATGCAAAAACAAAGTAGGTGGAGATCCAAAATCACTGGTATACTTCAGTAACAGTGATTGGGGAAAAACTTTAAAGTCCACAAAACATCTATTTGAACAGCTATTTTATTTCATGGACTTTAAAGTTTTTTTCCTAATCACTGTTACTGTTACTTAAATTGGAGCACAAACATAGAATTGTGGAAGGTGAAAATGGCAACTGCTGTACAATAGAGGTGCCTGGATTTTATGGATTTCCTATAGAATTTCATAAAAAGCTTTTGCACATTCTTCATTTTTGGCAAGACACTTTGAAAAATAATATGAATACTTGTCTTCCTAAATGTTTGTGTCCTCACACCGATATGCCTGTCTTGCGTGGGTGGGGCCATAAAAGAATTTATAATCTCTTTGACTATGAGGAAAGACTAAAGAGGTTAGGTCTTTTCAGCTTGGAGAAGAGACGACTGAGGGGGGGATATGATAGAGGTGTTTAAAATCATGAGAGGTCTAGAATGGGTAGATGTGAATCGGTTATTTACTCTTTTGGATAGTAGAAAGACTAGGGGGCACTCCATGAAGTTAGCATGGGGCACATTTAAAACTAATCGGAGAAAGTTCTTTTTCACGCAACGCACAATTAAACTCTGGAATTTGTTGCCAGAGGATGTGGTTAGTGCAGTTAGTATAGCTGTGTTTAAAAAAAAAAGGGTTGAATAAGTTATTGGAGGAGAAATCCATTACCTGCTATTAAGTTCACTTAGAGAATAGCCACTGCCATTAGCAACGGTAACATGGAATAGACTTAGCATTTGGGTACTTGCCAGGTTCTTATGGCTTGGATTGGCCACTGTTGGAAACAGGATGCTGGGCTTGATGGACCCTTGGTCTGACCCAGTATGGCATTTTCTTATGTTCTTATGTACTAGCTCATTTCCTTGCCCCTGTCCCCAGTGTGTGGATCCTTTTGGGAAGGGATGAGGGGAAGGCTTACTTACTTTTGGCACCCAGTGCAGGGGTGGCTATCTTCCTTCTAGCTGTCCTTGGAAGAGAGGCATTTTCTCTTAATGTGCGCTGTGTGCCAAATAAACACACTGGAGTCACTGGATTAGTGTCTAAAATTAAAGTCTTTACTGTAAACTCTGATTGAATAATGCCACAATAAATATGAATCCAGCCCCAATCTTCCTGGCTCTTTTTTTACAATCCTTTTCCTCTATCTGTGCAGGATTCTTTTAGGTAGGTAAAGGATCCATCCACCTTCCTGGTTAAGGAAAAGTGGTGGTCCCAGTGGGCAGAGCGACTGTAAGATGGTTTGGGAAAAACCCTCAAAAGATAGCAAAATTCCTGTGTCTGCATAGAGAGTAAAGCTTCTCTGTCCCCAGGGGGTGAAGAATCTGAATAGATGTCCTCAATGATGTTTAAGAGTTTCTTACTAAGCAGATTTTTCTCCTTTTAATTTGACGGGGATCCCTTTTGAGGAGGATCCAAGCTGGAACTGTATATTCACAGATCCTTGGTTGGGTAGGAAGAGGGGCAGAAAACACTTCCCAGATCTTCACAAAATAACTTTTTATTCCCTGAAAAGGAAATAACACCAGAGTCACCCCTTACAAAGGGTCACCACCTCAAAGGGCAAGTCTTTCCTGTCCATGGAGGTCCCAAACACAGGGTTTCCCATTCCCTGAATCCAGGAAAGGCCCAGGTGTCCAGTCCAAAATATTCCTAGGACAAGCACTTTTGCACCTTGGAAGAAAAGTACAGTAGTGGAGCCCTCGACCCATCCCAAAAAATCCCAGACAGGATGTAGCCCAAAAATATAACCGAGGCAAAAATTTACAACCTTCCTCCTGAGCTGCAAATTATACTGCTCCTAGAGCTGTACAACATCTGAAAGTGGAACATCCATTCCAGCACCTTCAAGGGGAGAGGCTGCACATGAATAGATCCTCCCATCATTATTTCCTTCACTAACTGCATTAATAGTATTTCCCAGAGCTTAACTGTAGCTCGACAGGATGGTCTCGTTACATTTGTATAATGTAGTTATTCATATGATGGGAAAGTCCAAAATTGCTGGCTCATTTTAATAACAACTTTAATGTGGATGCAAAAGTCTTCTAAAAAATTCTTTGTTATTAAGTTGGAAAAAGTTAAAGCTAAACTTACTGACTTTAATATTTTGCTGTGTGCTGCTACCTGTCCAGTGTACATCAAATTTTCAGGCGGATCCATGTATTTTATAAATATTTGCATGCAATTAAGTTGCCTAATAACGTTTTGGTTGTGTATTCAATTCACATCACGTTTGCAGAACATGTCAAAGGGTCTATGAGGATCATGAAGCAATGGGCAATACACACATTCCACAAATATGTGTGCACAGTTAAGACATCCAACTTTTTGGTTTTGTGTCTAATCAACACAAAATTTCCAGATGATATCCAAGACATGGATATATTTTCCTTATCTGTTTAGGCAAATGAACATGACTGCATGCATTCCAGAACATAGGCTCCATTAGTTCTATGAGGAATTTATCTTTAATCTGAGACTTCCTCTGTCCACATCTCTTTTAGCATCACACGATGTTGCATATTACTAAAACAGCTTCTTCCTTTTGTTTCAGGTTGATATGCAATTGTACATCATGTCATTTCTTTCCCCCCGAGATGTCTGCCAGTTAGGAAGTACTAATCATTATTGGCACGAAATGGTGCAAGATCCTGTACTGTGGAGATATTTCCTCTTGCGGGATCTGCCCTCCTGGACATCTGTTGATTGGAACTCATTGCCAGGTGTTGAACTCTTGAAAACATCCTTTTCCAAGTTAGCAGATGGTATACCTAATGACTACATGGCAGGGTAAGCATTGTTTGTTTGTTCCATCAAACAGATAACTTTTCTACTTTCATTTGAAGTCATGCATTTGTGCAAGTTCCCACCTAGATTTTAGAAAAGAGGGAGTGGGCAAGCTATCATTGATCTCTGTATATGCTGTTTAACATAATTGTGTGTTTTTAAGCTTGATGGCACAGTTTTAAAGTGCCATCCATGAAAGGAAATGATTGAAAGTAGAGAAGAAAAATAAAACATTGCCTTACTGTTCCAGACATAACACTAAAATTATGGTCTTAGTGACATTTTCCATGATAAAGCTTGTCCGTTAACATCTCTAATTTACAAAAGTCAGAGTAAATACCCTCTGCACAATGCTAAATATTCCTTTTCCTGGCAGTATGATTGGATCTTTGTTTTCAGTTTTTATTTTATTTTCCCCGATAATTTTTGTGTTTGTTACAACCAGCAAAAACAGGAGAGAATCATTTGGAGGAAAAAAGGAGCCATTTGTTTCTGCTAATTTTCTGCCATTTGGATGGCTAAATTCTCAGAGAGTATACAATAAAACCTGGAAATGAAGGTCCTGAAGTGTAATGATAAAATGCTGCAGATATTTGACTGTTTACATGAGTAAAGGAATTTTGCAGAACTAAAGCAATAAGATTCACTTTGGCAAAACATTTTTAAGTTTTGACTACCAGAACCAGACTCAGTCCTTATTTATTGGTCAAATTTACAATATGCTTAGGGAGGACGTGACTTCACTGGCTTGCATGACTACCTAGTTGAGTGCTAGCTATGCCCTGATCCTATAGTGTCCAGATTTTATAAAAAGGTGCAAAACCGCTTGCTAAAGCTTTGGTGAAGTTTGTGACATGGGAGCGAGGAAGAAATCATTGAATTTAAAGCAGTTTTCTTACCTTGGTAATGGAGCAATGCAAGAAAAGATGGAGAACATGGTGGAGCCTAAGAAACATGACCTGCATGAAGACTGCGTGTGCAAGAGAAGAAGAGGCCGCTGAGCAGGCAAGATGGAGATACCTTCCTGCATTGAATTTCAGGCCAGGTTTTGTGATATATCATCCAATATACATAGCATTAAAAAAAAAAAAACCTGTTAGGGACTGTGGCAGAGTTGTGGAGTGACTTGCTGCATGTTGGGAAGAGGGTGGAAGAGGCAGAAAATAGGATTGAGCAGCTGGCTTTGGTGGTGCAAGTTAGGAGGTCCCTTGAGGAGTTTGAGAAAACTAGCACAGTTATTGGATAAACCGGAGTATCTAGAGAAGAGGTCAAGATATTGCAGTTTATGTTATAGAGGAATTCCAAAGGCTTCAGAATATATGGATTGTGCTCAGGTAGTTATCACTATAAGTAAGGCAATTCAGCTGCTGACTCAAGTCCAAAAGATGAGCAAGAAATGTCGATTGATAGAGCACATAGATCGCTGGGGAGTTCTCAGAGATATAATAGCCGGCACCTACAATTTCCCAGTTGAAAGAGAAGATTCTAGCCCAAGCTAAGAAAACGGGGAGCCTGGACTGGGTTGGCCATACTGTGGAATTGAACAACGATCTATCCCCAATGACTATTCATATTTGGAGTTAACTGAAAGACATTCTGGTCATTTTGTGGAAAGAGAACATTTTATATACTGCTGGCTATTTTTCCTGTCGCTGTGGGGGTACCTTCAGAGTTAGGACACCAGAGGAAGCAATGAAGATACTGCGGGTGGCTGATATCTCGATACCAATGTTCATCTGATTTTTTTTTTTTCATTTTTTTTTCTTTTTGAAGTGTTCCTCACTTGGGGGTCAGAGTTTAGGCTGAAATGTGTTTGATTTACATGTATAGTTTATAGTGGGATTCGGCTTAATGATGCCATGCCTCCATGAAGGAGTTGATCTGTCCTGAAAGGGGTCTGTATGAGTTAGGTGCAGGAAGGAAGTGTCTGGGCTGGGAGAGGAGTGTAACGTGGGATTTGGGGGGATAATATATGGCAGGGGTGGGCAATTCCAGTCCTCGAGGGCCACAAACCCGTCGAGGTTTTAGGATATCCTAATGAATATGCATGACATAGATTTGCATACAACTGAGGCAGAGTGCATGCAAATCTCTCTCATGCATATTCATTAGGGATATCCTGAAAACCAGACTGGTTTGTGGCCCTCGAGGACCGGAACTGCCCACCCCTGATATATGGGGTAAGGATTGTTGGGGAAAGCATGGCCTTTTTCTGTTTGGAGGGTGGCTCTGGATATCCACTGTTACCATCTTACCATGATGACTTATAGAATAGTTTCCCTTAATGTTAAGGGATTGAATTCTCATTTTAAAAGGCAAATGCTTGATATCCCTGCCCAGAGGCTTGTCTGGGATATTTTAAACAGCTGGTTAAGCCCTATGTGCCTAATAGCTTATGTTTTGCACAGGGAGCTCTTTTCCTGATTCCAACTGTTAAGAGGTCAATACAGTGAAGTGTAGGAAGAGTGATCTCTGGAGGGGTCCTGAACTATGGAATTCTGCCCTGTTAGATGTTAGGCTTGAGTCTAATAATTTTCCTTCAGGAAGAGGGTAAAGGCCTGATTGTTCCTGGGGAGGGCGGATGTTAAAATTAAGTGATGGAGGATTGGTTCTGAGTCTCTTAGCTCTGAATTGTATTTAAAGTGTGCAGCTTTATTTTAATGATTTTATTGTATTTGTGGTATTGTGTATTTTGTTGTTTGTGCACCATTCCAGTCAGCTTTTTCTGAGGGTACGTTATCTAAAAGTTAGAAAAAAAATAAAAATAGACAATTTTTGAGGGCCACAATCCTGTTTATACAGGAGATCCATCTAAGGAAGAGAGATAAAAGGATACTACATTTGAGGCTGTATTCTGTATTTCTCACAGCCAGTATTTCTCAGTATAGATATGGGGGAGTGGTCATATAGTGGCAAAGCATTTTACTGCAGATATGCGAGAGGTGTACAGGTACACAGAAGTAGATTCATTATAGTCAAAATGGTAGTCCATTCAGTAACACATTTTAATTAATCTCATATCATTCCAGTTCCAATCAAGTCCCCCCCCCCCCCCCCCCCCCCAAGTGCTACATGTTACTGGGATGCCTGAAGGTCATGTTCTCATGGGGGGGAGAGGGGATTTTAATATGACTAATCACCTTTTCTTGATAATATGCGTATGGCTGCTAAATCACCCAGAGCTCAATTAAAAAAAAGTTAATGGATGGATAATAGATATTGTATATGGAGATTGCTTTATCCTTCCATAATTGTGCTTCTTTTTCTCCATTTTAATGACAGCTTACAAATTGTTATTAATAGATCTAAAATTTCACTTTTGAGTTCTTTCTCAATCCTGGGTGTATACTATCCAGTCCAGGTGATTTGCTACTCTTATTTTGTCGATCTGGTCTACTACGTCTTCAGGTTCACCATGATTTGTTTCAGTTCATTCATCACTTTTGAAAACATCTCCAGAATGGGTATCTCCCCAAAGTCCTCATTACTAAACATGGAAGCAAAGAATTCATTTAGTCTTTCTGGGATGGTCTTATCTTCCCTAAAAGCACCTTTTAACCCCTTGATCATCTAACAGTCTAACAGACTCCCTCATAGATTTCCTGCTTTGGATATATTTTAAAAATGTTTTGCCTCTGTGGCCAACTTCATTTCAAATTCTTTCTTAGCCTGTCTTATCAATGTTCTAACAATGTTTAGCTTAACAATGCTTATGTTTTTTCCTATTTTCTTCAGATGGATCCTTCTTCCAATTTTTGAAGGAAGTTTTTTTTGGCAATTGCATTTCTGGAGCAATCATAGTAACATTTAAATAAGGAAATAACAGCATAAGAGATTGCCTCTGCCATTAAGAAGCGGAATACTGGAAAATCTCCTGAGTTAGATGGATTTTCTGCTAAATTTTACAAAGGTTTTAGTGGGTCCCTTAGTTTGGATGTTTAACTGTTTATGAGGTGGGTAACAGTTTGCACAAACTTTCAATGTGGCTGGTATTACTATACTGGTTAAGGAGGGTACAGATGCCGTGCTGTGAGGCTCTTACCATCTGATCTCTCTCATAAAAATTCATCTTAAGATTCTGGCTAAGCTTTGTCCACTTGCCTTAGTAACGTTGTCCACTTACTAGTACATGAGGATCAGTCAGGGTTTATTCCTGGGGCCTAGCAGTGGATAATGTAAGAAAAATCCTGAATCTAATACATTATGCTAAGGGTGAACAGATGCCTTCTCTTCTGTTAGTAGTGGATGCCGAGGAGGCATTTGACAGAGTTCATTGGCATTATTTTTCAAGGTATTAGAGAAAATGGGTCTAGGAGGCAACTTCCTGCTATGAATTCGTAAACTATGCTATCCCGGAAGTCTGTATATAAATTCATGGAGGATATTCTGATAACTTTAAGGGGCAGATGGGCCACTAGACAGGGAAGTCCTTTGTCCCCTCTTTTATTTGCTGTTAGTAACTCTTAGCTGAGCAGGTTAGAAGAAATTTATAGATATGGAGGGTAAGGTGGGGGGATGTTTCTTACAAGATTATGCTTTTTGCTGATGATCTCATTTACCTTAAGTAGACATGAGACCTCCTTAGCTATGTTGGTTTTTGAACTTGAGAGATTTGGGAGAATATCAGGATTTAAGATAAATATGGATAAATTTGACATTCTTAATCTTTTTTTCAGAGAACTTTGTTTGGTTTCTGAAACCTCAGTTTTCTTTTAAATGGGCAAAAACAAATTGAAATAATTGGGGCTCTTTATTGAGGGTGAGTTTAATAAGCTGCTTAAGTTTAATTATACACCTATATCTGCAGTATCACGTGATTTGGAGTAATGGGAGAGCAGTTCAATCTTTCTTGGTTGGCAGACTTGTCAGTCAAGATTAATATTTTGCCCCATCTTTGCTATTTGTTCCAAATACTGCCAATCTTAGTTCCTGACAAGGTATTACCAAACTTACAGAGATATTCCGGTACATTTAGAGGCATAGACACCCTAAGGTCGCTAAATCTGTTCTCTGCCAGACAAAGGTTTCAGGTGGTCCTGGCATTTCCAATATTAAATACTATCTTGCTTTTCGGATAAGAGCAATTAGTAGATTGGCATAGGGGAGTAGATTATAAACAATGGACTTTTATAGAGCCATATTTTGTGGGAATTGTCCTTATTTAATTAATCTCAGGTGTGGCTTCCTGGTAGATCCTGACCGGTTTTTGACCCTATATACACATTTATGCAGTTTACCTTAAAGCTATGGAATAACTGCAAGGCCTCTTTGGTTGGGAACAGGAAATATTTTTTTAGGATTCCCATATGTTTTAATGTTGTCTTCCAACCTGGCTGGGTTGGGAAGCACTTGAGTTAAGCCAATTGGGGCACATTTGGGGGACTCGTGCCACTGAGCTTTGATACACTATTGGAAAAATATCATTTGACACCTAGGGATCATAACCTGTGTCTTCAATTGAGGCATTTCATAGACTTGGAATCAGATTGGATTTTATGAAGATGAAAACTCTGTTCAAGGGATATTGTGATAAGGCTAACAGCAGTAAAGATGTGATTTTTAAAACTCTTTGCTTTCTCAAATGGGGACTTAACCATTAAACTTAAACATTTGTTATCCTGGGAACAAGATCTGGGGGAGGTGCTAGATGGGATCTGTTTGTTTTTTATCGGTGGGTGTAGTTTGATCTCCTTTCTTCTTGTGGATAATGGTTGCAAGTTATTATATCGCTGGTATCTCACGTCCAATAAACTCCACTGAATTTATCCTCCTATGGGAGAGGGTTGCTGGTGTCTGTGCGGACATACTGGTACCATGATTCATACATGGTGACAATGTCCATTGCTTCAGCAGTATTGGGACCAGATATTGGGTGTTAATTAAAGATATTACTCATGTTACCCCTCCTAAAGATCCCAAAATATTCTTAATGAGTATTCCCACATCAAATGTATCGATTATTCTTCATCATTTAATTCAGCAGATTATTTTAGCCACTAGATGTACGCTTGTGGCCTTGTGGAAAAAAACCTTCCACTCCACCTCTTGATCATGTGTGTCAATAACTTTGGAATGTCCATTACTTGGGGAAGTTGACAGTGATCAAACATATTAACCTTTTGAATTTTAAAGCAGCAGTGGATTGAGGTACACCCTGGTTTAAAGTACGATTGAATTGTAAAGGTATTCATGCAAACCCATAATTTGTTTGGATTTAGATTGGTGGAGAGGTCTAAAGGGAATGGGGTCTACTTCACAAAATGTTCTCTGTTCAGATGCTATTGTTGTGATTTATATATATGTTTAAGACCTTTAATACAATTAAAAAAAAAAAAAAAAAAAGAGGTGGAGAAGAGAAAGAGAGACCTGAGCCAGCGGCTGTTCCAGGGGTGAGGCGGAGATCCCGACCCCCGACGGGGTAACAGCTGGTGCCTTTCCCGTGCCTGACGTCATCAGAGAGGGACGCAGGTGGGGCCTTAAAATCGCCCCACCTGTGGTGCGCAGCCGAAGGGGCGCACTGCTTTGTTTCAACTTTTCTCCAATTCGGACTTTTTGCCTTGAAGTCTTTTCTTATTTTTTCCTCTGAAGCCTCCAGAGTTATGTAGGGGAGGAGTTAAGACTGCGCCCTTCAAGGGAGCACAGCGTTTGCCTGCTCCTGAATTTCGGGAAATATTTTGCCTTTTCAGTTGCTTGACCATTGGAACAGATTGCCACCAAAAAGGAAAGGCAAAGTAAGGGCATACCCCTCTAGCCCTACTCTGCCTACGGGGCAAAGAATGATTCAGCAGTGCACCGGAACTACTCTAAAGAACGGGGCAGGAGACCTGGCTGTTAGGGTGGATGAAGGAGAATCAGCCCTAACCGGAAGAAGTGAGCCTCAGTCCCCTTGATGATCGTTTACCACCGGCTTCACAGGAGACGTCTACCCCGCGCTCCGGAGATATCCCCGAAATGGGAATTTGTGTCCTGGAGGAGGAAGGAGCGGTGCCGGTTTCTGACACTGTGTTGAACTCCCTAAGGTCATCAGGATTGTTGCAGGCGTTTCAGCACTGGAAGGAGTTGAAATCCAGGAGTCGAGAGGAGATGCGGGACCTGGAAGTAAACTCACTACCCTTCCCTGCTTAGATTTAACATCGAAAAAGCTGGATGTGGTAACTTTGGACCCCCTCTGGGACCTAACATCAACAATGGTGAGAACATTTTCAGATTGTTCGTTAAAAGTTGTTAAACTATCACTACAAATAGAACAAATGAATAAGAACTGTGAAGTAATCCGCCAGGAAACAATGGAAAAAATTAAAAATATAGAATGTGAGCTCCAGCAGGTTAAGGCTGTTCAGTCCAACATCATACAGGATTGTGGTTTAATTAATAGAAAGGTGGAAATTATTGAAAATGCTTTAAGACATCTAAATCTTTGTTTATTAAACTTCCCTAGGGTTATGGGAGATATTCCACGAGTTACTGTAAAAAGATATTTCCTAGAGGTATTAGAATATTCATCTGAAATGGCTCCTCCCCTTGATAAAGTTTATTTTCTCCCAACTAGGGCTAGTCTACAAGGACAAGCTGTGATGGTGGATTTGAGAAATCTAATTGATTTCTTGGAATCTTCGGCTTCGACTTATGAAATAGCAGAGAGAGCTACGCTGCTGATATATATTTTTTTTTCCCGAAAAAGAACTAAGCAATGTAATGCGGTCTTATTTTAAGAAATTAAATTCTCTCTTATGGGACAAAAAATAAGGATCTTTCCGGATATGACGATCCACACAACAGAGAAGAAAAAGCTTCCTGGCTTTATGCCAGGAAACTTTAGCTTTAGGTATGACATACCATTTAAGATTTCCCTGTAAATGTGTGATAAAATATAACCGAGATAGTTATGTATTTTTTCTGCCGGATCAGTTGAAAAGTTTTTTATAGATTCCAAGAGAGAGTCTTGCTACAAGCTAGCAATGTCTAAATTTTTGATCCTCATATTGTAAAATGTAGTAGTGTTGGATTATGCCTTTCTATTATTCATTTCTTGCAGTATCTCCTAATTTTCTATACCCCCCCCCCCCCAATTTAGAGGTCTAATGGGTAGTTTATAATGGATATATTTAAAAAAAAAAAATGTTTCCTTGTGTTTATAATTTCCAAGTGACACCATGTTTCTGTACAAAGAAGATACTTTGTTAAAATTTGAAAATTCAATAAAGATTAAATAAAAAAAAAATGAACAATTTATTTAATTGTTTATTAGACAAGTATGAAAAACAACTTTTAAACAAGTTTATTACACTTGTCTAGCTCCAAAAATGGCTAGGAATTTGGAACAAAAATTTCCAATACTGTTACTGGCAAATGTAAAGCAGGCATCCTTTTTTTTTCTGTTTTTTGGTTGATGGTTTCAAGAAATTTGGACATTAGGGTTCTGCGCATGCCTAATTAAAAAAGAAATTCAAGGGGGGGTGGGGTCACGTGATGCGGTGAAGCAGAGCAGACATCTCCTGCTCAAGTTCCGTGCCCTGCTCTCCCGATTCAGCATAAATCATAGACATCTCAGCTCTGCTTGCAGCTCTACCTACCAGGTAACTAAACCTACATGTCGATAGACAAATTCATGTTAAAATCGGTGAGCAGCATGCCCCTAAAGGCAAAAAGAAAAAACTGCCACCACGGGAATCAAAATGACGGATCCCCCGGGACAACCCCCCTCGCTGGATACTAACTTAAAGACAAACCTGCAACAGGACCTAACCTTAAGTGTTACAAATGCAGTTGTGCTCATGCTGGACAGCTGCTTTAATGAATTATCCTCACAATTTAAAGAAGTTAAAGATGCACTTGCCAAGCTTCACCCGCGATTAGACCACGTGGAGGGTCGAGTTTCAAGTCTGGAGGACGACAATTTAATTCTACTACAAAACGTAAAAGCACTAGAAACAATTACCGGAGCACAAGCCGAAAAGATTGATTTAGAAAACAGGGCAAGGTGCAATAATATACGGCTGGCCGGATTTCCCAAAACCGCAGGAGACCAAAACCTTGAAGCCTTTTTAGAATCATGGCTTCCAGAGGCTCTCACACTGCAAGATTTAGCAGAGCCAATACATGTATCAAGCGAGCACACAGACTTGGCAGAAAGGACAACAGGGCCCAAAGGCCAAGATTAATTATTGCAAACATTTTGAACTGGGCGCACAAGTTAAACATTTTGCAAGCTTATAAAAAGAAGTCGAAACTTATGTATCAAAATGCGGAGATTCAAATTTATCAAGATTTCTCAGCGCAGCTGGTCCAGAAGCGTAAATTATTTAGCCTGGTGTGCACCGACCTCTACAAAAAGAACATCCGCTTTCAACTGGTATACCCGATTACTCTACGAATCCGGCACGGAGGGACAGAACACATTTTTTCCGATGTTGATTCTGCAAAACTCTTCGTGGCAGAGCAAAAAAAAATGACTGAGTTTTTTTCCTTATAGTTACCATTGTTGGTATTTGAGCGCAACGGAGTAGCACACGCCTTGGGAAAAGAGCCTCATTATTGATTTCACTTTTAAGAACTTGAAGGGCCAAAACTCTTGGATATGGGAATTATGCAGCAGTTCTACGCGAGGGCTGAAGTCTTACCCACACATTAAGGGAGAAACATCAGCAGACTATGATCCCATGTTTTCAATGTGGACAGCTTCTAATTGCCATTCTTTAGGGGATGTGTTTTGCCCTTAGACCACCGATTACTTTAATGCATCTCTATGTGAAGCAGCTATCATCCCCATTTGATAACTTTAGAACCGCGTCAGCTCGGTATTGCCGGAGCTCATCTCTGCTAACCAAGTGGGTTTTGTTAAGGGGAGATCTGCTAGCTCCCATATTACCAAGTTTATCACGGCAATTGCTCACTGTCAAATTAATAAAACACCGGCTATGGCAGTGAGCTTTGATTCAGAAAAAGCATTCGATCGGGTCTCCTAGGGGGATCTTTTTTTCCGTTCTGGTTTGCTTTGGTCTACATGGAAACCTTACCACTTACATATCCCTCCTTTATAAATCCCCATCCTCACATATCTTAGCTAATGGCCATACATCGCATGCTTTTATCCCGCAAAGAGGGGTTTGCCAAGGCTGTTCCCTTTCACCATTGTAATACATTTATTTATTTTATTTATTTATTTAAGGTTTTTCTATACCGGCATTCATGAAAGCGTTCACATCATGCCGGTTTACATGAAACAGGGGTGTGAAGAACAAACCAAGAACATAACTAAACGTGATGAAGAGATGCAGTTACAATTAACAGGGGCTGTAAACTGGGAGGAGGAAAAATAGAGAGAGAAAGAGGAGGTTAATTATATACATCATGGCCATAGATCCCCTCTTAAGAATTATTTAAGAGGACAAAAGCATCTCTGGTCTTAAGAGTTCCAGACCCCCCTTTAAGGTGGCAGCCTTCGCTGATGACATCTTTATTTTTCTTTATTTTTTTAAATTTAATTTTTATTGAAGTTTCAATTTCAAATACATTGAAAACAATGTTAACAGAAAATAATTGAAATATAATTAGTGACATCTTTTATAAGAACAAATTTAAATAAAATATTATAGGAATAATTGGGAGAACCATTGATTTACTAAGCGGAATCATAGGAAAATAATATCCATCATAACAATAAGACTGTAACACCGGGTCACGTAACAGATAAGCTGCAAAAGGTGTTGGTCAATATAGTTATTAGGAATGTGAGTCTAAGTATACACGTAGCTGGTCTGGATCGGAAAAAATATATCTGTCATTTTGATGTATTAAAATACACCTACAAGGAAATCTTAAATAATATTTGGTGCCTCTAAGAAGCACCTCATTTTTCATTGATAGAATTGCTTTTCTTTTCTCCTGTATTCTTTTAGTTATATCCGGAAAAACTTATTTGAGCACCATAGAAAAGCTGTATATGTTTCCTAAAGGACTTTCTCAATATATTATCTCTATCCATAGCCTGCATAAAAGTTACAAACAAAGTAGCTCTTAATTCATTTTTAACTTCATAGGACTTTTCCAAGACATCTTAATTTTTCTTACTCACCCGCAAGGACTGAAAATCAATAAAGACAAATCAGAAGCACCGGAAATTTTTGGGAATCTCACTAGGACTTGGGGCTCTGAATTTCCGTTGAGATGGGCTGTGGGGACCATTAAATATTTGGGGGTAATTATCCCTAGTCATATAGATTCCATATACCACGTCAATGTGAAGCCCATGCTCCAAAAAATGAAAAAAAGATTTGAACACTGGTTATTGTTGCCCATCTCCCTGACTGAGAGGATACATTTATTAAAGATGGTAGAGCTCCCCAAGTGGTTATACCTACTGCAGATGCTCCCAATCTGGCTAAGGGGGCGTGATTTGCGTTCCCTAAATGGGATAATCCGGAACTTTGTATGGAAAGGGAAAAAAGCACAATTAGCCCAAAGCATTTGTATAAACCCGCAGAACGAGTAGGCCTAGCCGGCCCAGACTTTCAATACTACAATTTGGCCTGCATGATGAAACATTTCAGAGGTTAGATTTTGGGCACCGAATATTTCTCACCAACCTCCTACATCACTTGCTGGCTTCAGGGTTTTCCATCTCCTCACTCCTACAATAACTTCTCAGCAAATCCCCCTTAACTGTAAAAATTTCCTGGTACTCGGTTCGGGGCGTGAAGCATGGAAGTACCTATGTAAAAGATTAGAAATACCGCAAACACTAACTCCCTTAATAGGCCTTTGCGAGAATCCGCAGTTTATGCCTGGGAGAGGCCACTTAATTTTCACTATGTGGGCACACAAACGGCTCACACGCATTTCCCAAGTTTTTCTACCTAACTCAAATGTAATGTATAGCTTCCAGGAGCTATGTGATAAATTTCAACTCCCCAGAGAAGACTTCTTTGCATATCTCCAATTAAGGCATTATGTAATTCAAATGGACTTTCATCATTTCCCCCCTGCCGAAAGGTTGTTATTGGAAAGTATTTTTTGTTCCCGACCCACACAGAAATTTTCTTGCTCCTTGATCTCAATGCTATTGAGGACACATACAGACACAGCCACATACGCTGACATCTTGAATAAGTGGGATAAAGTATTGGAGGATATCCCTGTCCTCGGTGAAGGTTAAATATTATTTTCAGAATAGCCATACAAATACAGAGAATACTACATTGAGAGAGATGCAATTTAAATTTAAATGGCAACTTTGTTTCCAACGTCACAGAATTTAGAGCAAGGATATGCTCATCACCTCTGTTTAAAATGTGGTGCAGTTAATGGGGACTATATACACTGTTTTTGGTCGTGTCCAAAAATTCAGCAGTTTTGGTTGAGCATATCTACTTACTGTTCCAAGATTTGTTCATACTCCATACCCATGGACCCTATGATATGGTTATTTGGGGTCTACCTAGTCGGCTATAAAACACTAACAAAACACCAGAAGTCTCTCTTGGATAAAGCTGGGTTAATGGCCAAGCAGATCATACTGAGCGTCTGGATCTCTAGTGATCCTCCAAAGTTTAATCATTGGGGCAGGAAAATGTTTCGTCTAGTCACATTCGAGTTCATGCCAGCAGCAGCTCTGTGTTCAGAGACAAAAGAAGACAGACTAAACCTGGTCCTGTTTCATCCAGCAGCAACCTGAAGATCTGGTCAAGCATATACATTTCCCAAATGCGTGTAGGGACGTCCATGTTCACTAATTGCAGGCCATTTTCCCAGATATCTACGGGGATGTTTCCTTGAAGCCGACCGAAGGCTTGGGCCCAAGTCTGGCAGCCCTTTGCAATCTCTGGGGAATATGCTTAGTAAACCTAGGGGAAAACCAAGTGTTACCTTAGCATACGTTGGAACCAGTAACACTATATGCCAAAGGTTTATAATATATTTGGCTTGACCCTGATCTGTACATATTGGTAACTCTCTACAGAGCTCAGTTTATAACCTTCACTGATCTTGAATGTCGTTATGCTAGTACCCTCAGCACAGAAGATGGGGGGGGGAGGGGTTGAGGGGAAGACAAGGTTGTATCTTATGGTATCTTGTCGAGGTAGACACACGTTCATACCTAACCTATCTGACACAAGCACCTTTAGTTCAAGACCAAATGTTGCAACTTATCTATTTGCTCATTCCTCTTGATGTTGTTGTGTTCACTCTAAAATACTTGCTTAAAGGGAGCTGCATTGCCGTTTTTCGGTAAGAATTCACACTGTTATATTCATGGGTCTCTTATACCTGTTATTTGTATGTGCTATAAAACAGAATTAATGTGTGTATCATCCTACCTAAATGAAAATGAATAAAAACAAATTCAAATGACCACGCAATATTGAGATGAACATTTCTCGCAAGCATCTTTACAACTTTTAAAGCACAGCATGAACATAGAAATCAGTAAACATAATACCAATATAGATTTCTATATCAGTGTCTAGATTCCTAAAAATATAGTACCACTATGGTGAAGCATGGATTCTCAGTGCTGTTTATAGTAAGGTATCAACATATCCATCAGTATAGACACTGTGGTGATTTGTTCATAGTGACACAATATTGTCATGAATATCATTTCTTGTGTTAATTTGAGAGCAGAATTGAACCTTTTGCTGAGCTTAATTCTCCCTTTTTGATCAGTTGTATTTCCTTTTCATTTGGTCAAACCAGTCTAAATGACTGGTTTGCTCACTGACCAAAAAATGGAGACTGAGATCAGTAGGTTCACTGACATCTCTTCTTACAGGCATCTGTGCTGAACTCAACCTGCCAGTATGCTTGGTCATCAGCATCACGTGCTGTAAATTAATCCCAATTAGGTTGGATGAAAAGGATTAATGGTGGGTGACTCCCCCAGTTCAGCAGTGCTCTAGATCAAGTAACATCTTTTATTGGAGACAGCTTCTGAGATGAAAGCTGTGTGTGTACTCCCTCCCTCCCTCAGTGGAGTAAGAGCTGAGTCAGGGAGGCTTTCAGGGGTGTTTCTCGTTGAGGTCTTGTAGTTTTTCTGCAATTCCTCCCTCCCCCCCTCCTCTTTTCTCCCCTACTTCTCTTCTCCTCTCCCAAGTTTATCTGTTTACCCCTTTTCCCTTTAAGGACTCGAAAGGGACAGAGACAGGATGGAGGCGGTCAGGAGAAGGGTGGCAAAAATGGTGGGGGTTGGGGGGGGTGTCCTCCATCAACTGACTTAAGAGGAGAGGTTGAAGGACCTAAATATAAATACACTGGAGGAGAGGAGGTGCAGGGGAGATATGATACAGACCTTCAGAAACCTGAAATGTTTTAATGTGACTTATGCACTAATTTAAACAGTTCAGAATATTTTGAGGGAGGATTTAACAGTGCCGGTGGGACACTCTCTTTTCCTGGTTCTCTAGTTTAAGCAGTCATTTGCGAGACCTTGTAAGTTTTGTCATTTGTTGCCCAATGTTTCTTGCTATGTTTCTGTCTCCCATGCCTTTCTTCATGCCTGCAGCAACTCTGACCAAGAATGTCTTTCACTCCCTGGATTTCATTATTTAGATTTCCAAATTCCTGATACAATCTGAATTAATGCAGCTTTTATTAGATCCTACATCACAAGTGTTTTAAAGTTAGTCTGATCACATTCAGGGTTCAAGAGGGATATATAATTCTTTCTCCCTTATTTCTTGTTTTATTTTGCTGACTTTCTTCACTTTCCTGTGCAGGATGGTCCTAAAACCTTTTAAAATTACCTGATTTGCCCAGGTGATTTAGTAGCCCTACAAAGACATTATTTTATATGTGGACCCAAAGCATACAGAGCACTTCAGTGCAAGTATTTTACCCTACACACACATTATCTGAATTTGTCTGTAGTTCCAAATGTTTACTTATTTCTGATTGCAGAGAATTGCAACAGTCATTAGATTTCCTTAAATCCTAACAAAACCTCCCTATTCATATTAGTTACAGGGATGCCTTTTCCAATTTATGGTACAATGGTTTTTGAATTTGAATATGCTTTTAACAAAACTAGTAATGAATTATCACAGCCATATGTAACCCAATGCAGAGTATTTATTGTAAAAGGACAAGGTTGTGTTTCCATTGATGATAATTTTGAATTAGTAATGGATTTGGTCTATTTGGTGGGAAAAACTGGTAAACTGGCTCACATCCTTAGAGGGAATTGGTAAGGGTTTCTTGTGGTTGCTCTGGTTCATCTTATAGTTGTGATTGCTGTGTGAATGTGTTTGCCTACCTGTTTATTGTTTTTTGGGCCTAAAACAGCATTTCCTATTACTTTGAATACAGTCAACATTCAGAGGTCAAGTATGACAAAACCTCTATGCTGCTCTTGATACAGCAGCTTCCCTGGTAAGAGACCTCCTCAGGATGAGTCATGTTGACAAGGACAGGTAAGATCAGAGTACGCCCTCTGACAACCTAAAAAAGTTGCATGGCCCTGAGTGTGACGATTGTTCCCAATCATTAAGAGGGAAATAATTAATGGCTGCTTCAGGAGAAAGCTACCTCATGTTAACAAGTAACTGGAACAAGAAGGCCTGAACAGAATGGGAATGCAGAGTAAATGTAAAAATGAGAAAGGTGCCAAGAAAGTGCTGAGTGGGCAGAGAATGTGTGATGTCTGAGAGACGCGTGAGGGAAATGTACCAGCAACGTAAGAGAATATGAGCAAGGTTAACAGAGCCATGTTTAACAGAGGGTAATGCAAATTTACAACAATGCTATGTTTACTCCCATAAGGAAACACAATCTCATTCTTTTGGTTTCCACCATCTTGATTTCTTTGTATAAGATTTGGTTAGCCCACCACTAGGATAGGTAATGCCAGGTACGGGCCATCCAGAGTGAAGAATTAGTAGTGCTAATTCTTTAAGAGGGGAATGATAATAACCTCGATTAAGTAATTAAATAATGAAATTAATGGAACAGTTTTGCACAAGAGGAAAGAATATATTTTGCCTTTATGAGCAGGCAAAACAGACCTTGGACAGAAGCAGTGTAGAGAACTGTCTCCAGCTCAAGGCCTAATATACCAGATAACAGTATTTTTGACATCATTAGTTTAGGTAAAGGTTGAGTAATTCTCCACTCCAAATAAGGGAGCTATTCCAAAACAAAAGAGAAAAAAAAAGAAAAAAACGCTGTCAGCCATACATGTATATAATGTATCTTGTATTTAGGAAGAAGTGGGAGAGCAGAACAGGCTAGGTAGTACTTCGCTGTTAGATGCACTATGCTTCTAAGAAAGACTAATTATATATTCATTTCTTGCATTTTACTAATAAAGATTATTCATTAAGACAAGAAGTTGTGAGTTATTACAGAGGGGCCGGCCTTCTGCCCCAGAGCATAGACTCCAGAATTGAACTCTCTGTGTGCGTGGAGAACACAGATAATGATCCTTTGAAATCCCGGAGTATGGCAGCGCTCCGGTAATGAACAGGGACAAGCTGCAGGAAACTGTTTGTTTCATTGTTGAAGGAGCAGAACATAGCAGTCCTGTCCCTGGCTTCTCCGTCCGACCCATCTACAGGTGCGAAGTGCTACTATCCGGTGTACCATAAACCTGGCTTCCAGAGACATCCGTTCCATTCCTACCCGCCGTAACGGGGGCCGGCTTTCCAACTGCCTCGCCAGCCCCCCACAGCAAGCTCAACAAAGGAACAGATTCAGAAGCCAACAGCGCCAGCCGTCCACCCCTGCACCTAAATCCCCACAGAGTTTTTAAAAGATGCAGGGCTGCTACCATCAATCCCAGTGTGGGGGGACAGAAAAGCAGTGCTTTTCAATTCCTGGTCCGCAATGGCATCAGACCAATGGGTGCTGGACATCATCCGCGATGGCAACCGACTGAATTTCAAACATTTCCCCTTCGCTTCCCTGGATAGCAGACCCTCGCAAGGGCCTTTCAACACGGCACATCCTCCAGGGGGAGCTATCAATGCTTCTCGCCCAGCGAGCTATCCAGGTGATTCCACCGCATCAACGGGGCAGGGAATTCTATTTCCCGTATTTCTTCATACCCAAGAAGTGGGAAGACTTTCGCCCCATATTGGATCTCTGGGAGCTGAAGAAATTCCTCCTCAAGAAGAATTTCAAGATGACGTCCATGAGGACGATCCTATTCCTTCAGCCCAAGGACTGGATGTGCACCCTGGATCTCAAGAATTCCTATTCCCACATTCCCATGTACCATTCCTTGTGGCGCTACCTGTGCTTCCAGTTCAGTGGGCAGCAGTACCAATACAAGATGCTCCCCTTTGGCCTATCTTCTGCCCCCAGGGTCTTCACAAAATGTCTAAGACAGGAAACAGAGAGTAGGATTAAATGGTCAATTTTATCAGTGGAAAAGGGTAAACAGTGGAGTGCCTCAGGGATCTGTACTTGGACCGGTGCTTTTCAATATATATATAAATGATCTGGAAAGGAATACGACAAGTGAGGTTATTGAATTTGCGAATGATACAAAATTATTCAGAGTAGTTAAATCACAAGCGGATTGTGATACATTACAGGAGGACCTTGCAAGACTGGAAGATTGGGCATCCAAATGGCAGATGAAATTTAAAGTGGACAAGTGCAAGGTGTTGCATATAGGGAAAAATAACCCTTGCTGCTGTTACACGATGTTAGGTTCCATATTAGGAGCTACCACCCAGGAAAAAGATCTAGGCATCATAGTGGATAATACTTTAAAATCGTCAGCTCAGTGTGCTGCAGCAGTCAAAAAAGCAAACAGAATATTAGGAATTATTAGGAAGGGAATGGTTAATAAAACAGAAAATGTCATAATGCCTGTATCACTTCATGGTGAGACTGCACTTTGAATTCTGTGTACAATTCTGGTCGCCGCATCTCAAAAAAGATATAGTTGCGATGGAAAAGGTACAGAGAAGGGAAACCAAAATGATAAAGGGGATGGAATAGCTCCCCTATGAGGAAAGGCTGAAGAGGTTAAGGCTGTTCAGCATGGAGAAGAGATGGCTGAGGGGGGATATGATAGAGGTCTTTAAGATCATGAGAGGTCTTGAATGAGTAGATGTGAATTGGTTATTTACACTTTCAAATAATAGAAGGACTCTAGAGAGCATTCCATGAAGTTAGCAAGTAGCACATTTAAGACTAATCGGAGAAAATCTTTTTCATTCAACGCACAATAACGCTCTGGAATTTGTTGCCAAAGAATGTGGTTAGTGCAGTTAGTGTAGCTGGGTTCAAAAAAGGTTTGGATAAGTTCTTGGAGGAGAAGTCCATTAACTGCTATTAATCAAGTTTACTTAGGGAATAGCCACTGCTATTAATTGCATCAGTAACATGGGATCTTCTTAGTGTTTGGGTAATTGCCAGGTTCTTGTGGCCTGGTTTGGCCTCTGTTGGAAACATGCTGGGCTTGATGGACCTTTGGTCTGATCCAGTATGGCAATTTCTTATGTTCTTAAACTTGCTTTTTCCCGTCAATAGTAGGGCTGAATTAGCCATGCTGTCTGGGAGTCCCCAGCTCCTGGGTTGTGCCTCGCTCGGCACAAGGGACCCAGCCCTTAACCCTAGATCCGTTCTGCGAGCCCAACCCGTCTTACCATGGACAGCCATACAGGGTTCTCTCTCGGGAAGTGAAGGCCATTCCCGGCGTCATTTTGTTGATGATGTCAGCTGGTCCAGACAGAAATGGGCAGTGATGGTATGTAATGACAACCACGTGGCATCCTTGCAGATGTCTAGCAGTGGCACATTGTGCAGATGAACCACAGATGTGGCCACCGCCTGGACTTGATGTGCCTTTACTTTGCTTGGAAGAGAGTGGGAGCGCTTAGAGTAGCAGAACTGTGAATGCATTGTGAAATCCTGCTGGCGATGGTCCGTTTTGCTATCGGTAGACCTGGCGCATTCAGGTTGAAGGAGACTAATATCTGCGAAGCCCTTTAGTCTGCATGAGTTCTTCGCTTGTAGTAAGCAAGTGCTCTCTTACAGTCCATAGTCTGTAACAGGTGTTCCCTTGCATGGTTACGCGGCTTCGGGAAAAATGTGGGCAGAGTGATTGTCTGATTGATGTGTAACGCTGAGACCATCATGGGCAAAATAGAAGGGTGAGTCCGAATGGTTTCGTTACTGGGATTCTGAGGTGTAAGAGGCCTCTCATGAAACAAGAGACCAATGGTTGTGACAGAATCGGGAGGCTGTTATGCAGGTGGTGATAAGTTGCTATTGCATTGACATATACCCACACTGTGGCTGTCACCAGTCCTGACTGGTGACAGCCACACTAACTGCACTAACCACATCCCCTGGCAACAAATTCCAGAGTTTAATTGTGTGTTGAGTGAAAAAGAACTTTCTCCGATTAGTTTTAAATGTGCTACATGCTAACTTCATGGAGTTGCCCCCTAGTCCTTCTTTTATCCAAAAGAGTAAATAACCGATTCACATATACCCGTTCTAGACCTCCCATGATTTTAAAGACCTCTATCATATTCCCCCCCCCCACCCCCCCCCCAGCCGTCTCTTCTGCAAGCTGAACAGCCCTAACCTCTTTAGACTTTCCTCATAGGGGAGCTGTTCCATCCCCTTTATCATTTTGTTTTCCCTTCTCTGTACCTTCTCCATCGCAATTATATCTTTTTTGAGATGCGGCGACCAGAATTGTACACAGTATTCAAGGTGTGGTCTCACCATGGAGCAATTCATTAATCAATGATCAAACCATGGCACTGTAATATGCTTTATCCTTTTATTCCATCTGATTCAACTGAAAACTCAAGTACAATAAAAATTATAACAGGACCTGCACGATGTGTGGGCTCATTAACCACCTGCAGATATCCTAATGTTGCTAAAATATTTTAAAAATCTGTCACCATATTAGACATATCATAAAATGTAGATCAAAACTCCTAAAATTATCAATTTCTCATATTGAACACTCAAGGATCATGAGATGTAAAATCTCAATAAACACTACCAATGTAAATTGTAGAAGAATATACAATAAGCAAAACACCCAACTTCCTACTTTTAATAACATCCCTTCACAATCCTCTACACACTGAAAATGAATTTTCCTTGCCCCCAATTCCTCCTTAAATAACACTAATACTTCACCCAGTTTCCAATGCCCCGCGACACACCTTTGTAATTAAAGCCATTCAGGCATAAATCTTTTAATATTATGCCATAATTCAGTAATAAAAAAACCCGTTTCTGTGTTTGCTGCACTATATCTCTGATCTCTACTTTTTTTTTTCTGACTGAACATGCATTTTTATATGCTGTTTTAAAATTGGATACACACGCCTCCTTATTTTAATCTGTTAAACTTTTGTAAGACACCTATTCCGATTCAAATAAGGATCATTCCTGGGTCTTGAAAGGGTACCATATCGAACCTGTAATATCAGGAATAAAATCCCCATTCATCTCACCCAGAATATTCAAACCAAATTTAAACACTAACCATTAGAAAATTAAGCCTGGCCCAACACATGGGCCCACAAAGAGTTATGGGCCTTCACCTTTATGCAGGACAGCTGGCGATGCTGAGTGATGTCGCTACAGGTGGGCAGGTTTATCTCCATGCAGCAGCAGTTCAGGAATAAGGCATTATTCTTCTCCAGGTTTACTTTGCAACAAGCAGCAGGTTCACAAAAGTGTTAGTGTTCCCACCAGGGATGGATCTTGGCTCATACACAATTTTGTTAAAAAAAAAAAAAAAAAAAAAAAAAAGTTTCAGAACTCTATGCTTAATGTATTCTTTTCTGCTCACCAGTTTTACATAGTACAGTGCATTCATGATTTCATTAAAAATTGAAGCAATTTCTTCCTTCGGTAGATGGTGGCTCTGAATATCCATGGGCACTCCCGTTATGATATTGAGGTGTTTTGGATTCTTAGGGGTAACAGTGATAGTGACTCCCATGGGGAGGAGCCCCGTAGGGCAGGGGTCCCCAACCACCGGTCCGCGGACCAGGACCGGGCCGTTGGGGGTTTGTTGCCGGTCCGCGGCACCGCCAAGCACCGGCAGGTGTATCGCGTGCTCCCGGTCTCTCCCGCTGCTCTTCCTTCCCTGCTGTCGTTGCTGCTGGGCTATCAGCACTTTCAAGCCCAGCGGGAACGGCAGCAGTGCTAAAAGAAGCTGTGGCACCCATGGCTAGCCTTTTCTTCTTCCCGCACCTGTCCCTCCCCTTCCCCCCCCCCCCCCCCCCCCCCCCCAATGACCCGGAACAGGAAGTGATGAGGTGCGCGCGAAGGAGAAAGAGACGTGCCGGGTGATAAAGTAGCAGCAGCGGCAGCAGCATCGGCCCCCGAGCAATCGAAGCAGCCGGTAATCGGGAAAAGAGACAGCAGCAGGAGCCTCCCGCGGCCGATGGGATTTTTCTTTCTTAGCCTGCGGGGGCTGGAGGAGGAGGCTGCTGCAGCTACCATTTCTGCTCGGGGGGTGGGGGGAGTAGAGGAAGTGAGTGAGAGAAAGAGAGAGAAGCAGCCAGCCTGCCTGTGTGTGATTGAGAGAAACTGGTCAGAGAGCCGGTGTGTGTGTGTGTGTGTATATGTGAGAGACAATGGAAGTGACTGCTCAGGGAGGTGACTTGTGTGTGAGAGAGAGAGAAAAAGCATGGAAGTGAGAAATCTGGGTATGTGAGAAAGCATGGGCGTAAGAAGCCTGGTGTTGTGGGTGGGGGGGGGGGGAGGGTGTGTGTGAAAGAAAGCATGGGAGTGGGAAGCCTGTGTGTGTGTGTGCATGCATGAGAGAGAGAGAGACTGGTTGGTAAGGTGATGGGGTGTGTGAGAGAAAAAGACTGGTGTGTGTGAATGTGAGAGAGAGAATGTGATTCAGGGAATGAGAAGCCTGTGAACGTGGAGAGTGAGCATGGAAATGAGAGAGAGACTGGTGTGTGTGTGTGTGTGTAACAGAAAGTGATTATGGGAATGAGAAGCCTGTGCATGTGGAGAGAACAAGCACGGGAGTGAGAGACTGGTGAGTGTGTGTGTGAGACAGAGAAAGTGATTATGAGAGTGAGAAGCCCATATATGTAAGTAGAACATGGGAGTGAGAAGCCTGTGTGTATGGCATGAGAGAAACTGTTCAAGAAGGTGACTGGTGTGTGTGTGCCAAAGACTGTTTGGGAGATGATTGGTGTGTGAGACAGAAACTGGTCATGGGGGCATGACTGGTATGGTGTGTGTCTGAGAGACATGGGCACTAAGGAAGAGGACTATGAATATAGAGCTTAGCTTCTACTGCTGCTTCTGGTGTGTGCCATGACCTGCATGGAAGGGGAGTAGGAGAGCTGCTGGAGGGGGTAAGTAAAGGTGGCTTTTTAAGTTTATTTTTCTTGATTGACTGCCATTTTAATTATGTGATGTCTGCTTTTTTTGAAATATTTTATTGGTGTTTGGAGAATGTCTAATAGTTTTCATGAGTTTTTAATTGTTGGATGTTATTCTGTTCATAGCTGTTTTGAAACATTTATTCTGCTTATTAGTATAGTTTTACAATTATTTCTGTGTGGGGATCTATAGCTGCTTGCTGGTTCTGTTTTCCTAATAAGAGGTGTATTGGTTTTTAGGACCTGATTTAATATTTGTAGTGTTGCCTTTTCATAGATAGGATTGCTCCTGTTTGAGTGTATTCCATAATACAGGTGTAACTGTGTGCGGATTAGTTTATGTGCATTACTACAGATCCTGGGAGTATGTTAGGTCTGTTCTGTGTCTGTTACCGAGATGAGATATTTTATTAGCATGTAAGCATTTGTATCAGTCTTTGTTGTGTTTTCTCAAGAGGACATGCATTGGTGGTAAACTGCTGTCTTTTCATAAGTAGGGCTATTGAGCCTGGAAGTAGAAGGAGTTTGAGTTGCTGTTACTGAGAACCAGAATATCTTTTTTGTAGGGTGAGTTGTATGGGGAATGTCATAATTCTGCTTTACATCCATTATTGTGGGTCAGGGGGTTCCCGTGGATGCAAACTGTACTTTTACATCTAGCCCCGTGACGATCATGGGTCAGTGTGTCATGCATGTGAGAACCTATGGTGAGTTGAGTCACATTCACATTATAAATGTCATAATTAAATAAGTATGCACTAAAATCCAACCCCCTCCATAACCCCACCCCATATGACCAAGGCCCCACCCCACCCCACCCTGCCAGGCCGGGCCATGGAAAAATGGTCTTGCTTGAAGCCGGTCCCTGGTGCAAAAAAGGTTGGGGACCACTGCCGTAGGGAACTGTAGCACCAGGCTAGACTCAGATGCACAAACACAGAGAACATATCTTTATTATGCAGCTTGTATGGTTCACCAGAGGTGGCAGTAGAGAGTTGATTACATAGCACAGTATGTGATCCTCAGCGGAGGAGACCCATCCCACAATGGTGGTATAAGGCCCCGATGCAGATATCCAGTGAGGCACTGTAGGAGAGACAGACTGGCAGATGTTATTACACACTCCCTTGTAGCTGAGTAGATAGAGTTCCCAATAAGCAGTAGAGAGAGGATATATAGCAACAGTCTGTGATCCTCGGCAGAGGAGTCCCATTCCACAATGGTGGTGTAGGGCCCGATGCAGATAGACAACGAGGAGCTGTAGATGAACAGACTGGGAGAAGTAGTACTCTCTGTAGCTGATAGGTAGTGTTCCAGCAGGTAGAAGAATAGGTAGCAGGCCCCAGGATAGACACACAGGCCTTCGTGGAGCAAGTACCTGGATTCAGGATGGGCACCTGGAAATAAGCAAAGGGCCCCTGAGGAGTGAGTACCCAAGTTAGTAGAATCCCAGAGGGTGAAGATAGCTTCCAGCAGCAGCAGAAGCAACAGAGCAACTTCAGACCGGAACATAAGAAAATGCCATACTGGGTAAGACCAAGGGTCCATAAAGCCCAGCATCCTGTTTCCAACAGTGGCCAATCCAGGCCATAAGAACCTGGCAAGTACCCAAAAACTAAGTCTATTCCATGTAACCATTGCTAATGGCAGTGGCTATTCTCTAAGGGGTAGATTTTAAAAAAGTGCGCCTTCGTGTACTTTTGTTGGCGCATCAGGCGCAAACAAAAGTACGCTGGATTTTAGTAGATACGCGCATAGCCGCTAAAATCCTGGATTGGCGCGCGCAAGGCTGCCGATTTCGTGTAGCCGGCGCGCACCAAGCCGCGCAGCCTACCTCCGTTCCCTCCGAGGCCGCTCCGAAATCGGAGTGGCCTCGGAGGGAATTCTCTTTCGCCCTCCCCTCACCTTCCCCTCCCTTCCTCTACCTAACTCACCCCCCCCCCCCCCTACCTTTGTCGGGGGATTTACACCTCCCGGAGGGAGAAGTAAATCCCTGCTCGCCAGCGGGCCGCTAACGCGCCGAGACGCAACCGGGGGCGGTTCCGGAGGGCGCGGCCACGCCCCTGGACCGCCCCTGGGCCCGCCCCGAAACGCCACGTCCCGCCCCCAAAACGCCGCGCCGATCGGCCCCGCCCCCGACACGTCCCCCTCGAAAAACCCCGGGACTTACGCGAGTCCCGGGGCTCTGCGCGCGCCGGCAGGCCTATGGAACATAGGCGCACTGGTGCGCAAGGCCCTGCTCGCGTAAATCCGGGTGGATTTACGCGAGCAGGGCTTTTAAAATCGGCCCCTAAGTGAACTTAATAGCAGGTAATGGAGTGGAACGAATCCAATCCGTTGCTAACTCGGCGAGAGTCAGCAAATGGGCAACCTTTTGTAGTCTGAAGCAGTGACGTCACTCAAGGGGGACGCCCCCGAGGTTCGTGCCAACACTGCTATAAGACGTGAGGCGTGCGCGTGCGCCCTAGGAGGCCTCAGGTCAACATGGCGGGACGCTGCGCCAAAGCTGCTCTGGGGACGCCGGAGGGTGCTGCAAGGAGATGCTGCGGACGCCATTCTCCCGATGCTGGTGGAGAAGGCTGAAATAGAGGTGAGGCATATCGGGCGAAGCCATCTGAGAACTGGACCCAACACTCCTCAATGCAGAGGAGTGTATATGCTATCTTATTCAATCATTTTGACGTGTTTGTTACGATGGTCAGCTCCTCCTCAGCCTCTATCAGAGCATGCCAAATGGCTTGGTTGAGAGCCAACAGTTTGTGCAATGACACCCACGATAAAAGGTGAAATTTAAAAGCCCGCTGCATGAATATGTTGGGCTGGTGCGCGCCGAGCAGATTTTAAAAGCTGCCAGAGTACGCTGGGCATACAAACGAAAAATTCCATAAAAGGGACAGGTTGTGAGCCTGGTCTGGACAGGGCATGGATGTTCCTGGATTTAAACTTCAAATTAGTGCATAAATACTTATGCACACAGGTACGTGCAGGGATCCCATGCCTCGTAACTTTACTTTTGCTATGGAGAACGTGTAAGTAATAAAATAAAGATGATTAGACAGATTGACAGGGTTTTAAGGGTTGGGACTAACAAGGGAAAAGGGAGGCCATTAAACTAGGGGGGTTTGGAAGTCCTATCCCTTACCTAAGCTAACTGGGAAAAGTGTCTGTGCACATCTTTTAAAATCCTCCTCCTTGTGCGGTAGAAGTGGCATTTTCGTGCATAGGCACACATCCACTGAAAATTGCATGCACCTGTGCAGGCAGTCAGGCTGTTTTATAACGTGTGTACATATACACGTGTATGCTATAAAATGGCTGTGTCCCTGGGGGTTGGCTAACGAATGTGCACCCACTCGCTGGTTTAAAAGTTACTGTTTAAGTTAGCTGATGTTCCCTGATTGGGAGATCATCTCCTTGAAGGCAAACTTGGAGAAACAGTTACTCAAGTCAAGGAGCAACATGTGGCAGTCTCTCTCTCAACCAGCTCAGAATAATCCACTTCAGGGCAATTATACTTTACTTTTAAATGATTGTACTTCCAGAAATGCCCTTTCCAGCAGTACTGTTCCACCTCTACTTCCGCAATATCAACAGCTACCGGCTCAAAGCTGACGGTGCAAAATTCGCCAGCCAAAAGCAACACAAAGTCCAGCCCAAATATGGACCATTGACCAATCTCCAAACCCATCCTCTCCAGTAGGGAGAAAATTTGCTTGCACCTGGAAGAATGGTGCACGATCACCAAAGATCGCTAGGTTCTCAAGATTGTGGTCCTTCCCTGGCTTCCTCATTGCTCAGCCTTCAATCTGTATCTGTCTGCCTCACTCCTGGAGGTGGAGCCACTTCTCACACAGGCAATAGAACCTATCCTGCCCAATGTACATGGCCAGGAGTTCTATTCCTGCTATTTTCTTATCCTCAAGAAATTTGAGGGTTTGAGATCCAGCCTGGATTTAAGAAGTCTGAATAAAAATCTACTTCGGTGAAAGTTCAAGATGAACTCCTTTCACACAATCCTATCCTTCATCCAGTTCGGAAAGTGCATGTGTTTCCTGAATCGGAATGATGCTTGTGCTCACATACCCATCCATCCCTCCTACTGGCATTATCTAAGTTTTGTGGTGGAATCTTCTCACTACTAGTACTGGGTGCTTCTTTTTTTTTTTTTTTTTTTTAAATGTCAGCAGCACTGAGGGTCTTTACCAAATGCCTAGCTATAATAGCATTGCATTGGCATCTGTGTTTTCCCTTACCTGGACAACTGGCTAGTGACCGGGACTTCCAAGAAGGAGTACTATCCTCCCTACAGAAGTCGATTAAACTCCTACAATCGCTAGGATTTGTAGTAAATTTTAAAAATTCAACCCTGATTCCATCTCAGAAATTCAGCGGGGCATGTATAGGTTCTTTACAGGAGAGAGCATTTCTTCCGACAGATCGCATGAACAGTCTGGTCCCTCGCCCATCGATTGCTGAACACAGATCAGATAACAGCTAGGGAAGTACTAGTTGTGCATTTCATGTAGCCTCACTAACCTGCTTCTACATGTGACTCCTGCAATAGAGCTTCTGCTCCCAGTGGGACCAGTTAACTCAGTCCTTGACGATCTCTGTAAATGTCTTTCAGGATATTAAGCTAGAACTTTGCTAGTGGCTAGACCCCTGTATCCTTCAAGAAGGGACTCCACTCAGTCTAGTTCCTTATTAGTGAAATTAGGGATGGGAAGCTCACACAGGTCCATTCTGAACCCAAGCAACTTGGTCATTAGCAGAAAAGCAGTTTCAGATCATCCCTTTAGAACTGCGAGCAATCTGACACACCTTAATAACTTTTTCACATTCCCATGAAGGGAAAAGCATTCTCATTCAAAAAACAAGTAGCCATGCTCTTTGTCATCATACAAAGAGGCACAGAGTCATGGACTCTGCCAAGAGGGAATAAGGATATGGTAATGGACGCACAATCATCAAATAGCTCTTCAAGCAACCCACCTCCTAAGAGTTGCCAACACAGTGAATCTCCTTAGCAGGGTATTTCAACCATATGAAGGGTCCCTACAACAGCCAACAAACTGTTCAGTTGTTGGGGGTCATCCATCAGTCGACAACTTTGCGTCAGTGGAAAACAGAGACGTGGAACTATTTTATTCCATTCTTACCAAAGAACTCTGATCCGCTCAGGGCGGTTTTCTGTTCAACTGGCATGCAGATCTCATGTATGCTTTTCCACCAATTGTACTGATGGCCAAGACAGTACAAAAAATGCTCAGTCTGGAACCATCTGATATTTATTGCACTAGCGTGGCCCAGACAAGTGTGGTTCATGTACCTGATACAAATTATTATCAGCCCTCCAGTCCCTCTAGGAGCCGATCCATCCTTTTTAACTCAAAAAGAAAGGCATCTATGTCTCTGAACTTTGTCTCTATCAACTTGATAGACTGGATGTTGAGTGCTTGCTGATCACCCTATTTTCCTTACCCAAAGAAGTTGAGAACAACATAATGTCTGCCAGAAAACACTCAACTAGGAGAGCTTGTGGTTTTAAGTGGAACAGTTCATCTCCTGGTGTTACCAAAGCTCCTTGGATCCGTTCACATGTGAGCCATAAGAGTTACCCCAGTATTTGCTCTTTCATCCTCAGGTCTCAGACCTCATCAGTGGGAGCATATCTCAGTGCCATGGCGGCCTACCATATTCAGGTTGAGAGTAGACCAGTCTCCATGCATCATAGAAATATGACTGCAGAAAAAGACCACATGGCCTATTTAGTTTGACGATCCCTCTAACTATCATTCCATTTGAGATCCCGTTTATCCCATGCTTTCTTGAAATAGTACACTGTCTGTCTCCACCATCTTCATAGGGAGTCTGTTCCATTCATCCACTACCCTCTATAAAGAAATATTCACTTAGATTACTCCAGAGTCTGCTTTTTCATCCTCATCCCATGATTCCTCATTCTAGAGCCTTCTTTCCATTGAAGGAGGCTAACCTCTTGTTCCTAGAAACCTTGGAAGTATTTGCATGTCTCTCTCATATCTCTCCTATCTTGCCTTTCCTGTAGGGTATACATGTTTAGATCTTTAAGTCTATCCCCATGTGTTTTAGAATGAACACCACTTACCATTTTAGTTGCCACCCTTTGGACTGACTCCAACCAGTTTATACCCATTTGAAGGTGCGGTCTCCAGAACAGCACACAGTGTTCCAAATGAGGTCTCATGTAGAGACAATATCCCCTCCCTTTTTGTACTGACCATTTCTCTCCCTATGCAGCCAAGCATCTTTCTGTCTTTTCCTGTCACGTTATCCACATTTGGCCACTTTAAGTTTATCAGGTACGATGACCCCAGATCCTGCTCTTCTTTTGTGGTTAAAATAATTTTTATCTCCTCCCCCGCCCCTGCCCCCATACCTCTCCTTTGGTTTTTTGCATTCTAAATGCATAACTTTGCATTTGTAGCATTAAATATTAGCTGCTGGACTCAAGACTATTCCTTGAGCTTCACTAGATCTCTCCTCATATTTTCCATGCTCTCCTGGCTGTATTGCCAGTATTGGTATCATCAAAAAAAAGACAAACCTTTCCTGACAATCCTTCCACAATGTTGCTGACAAAAATGCTGAAGAAAAAAAGTCTGAGGACTGGTCTCTGAGGTACATTGCTAATAATGAGAAAATAGAGAAGATGAATTTCTAATGAGAGGAAATAAATTAACAAGAGTAATGTAATTTTTGTTTCTACAGACCAATATGGCTACCCCTCTGGAATTTTTCATCGGTGAATTCCTAAATCTGTAGAGGTATTTTGAAAATGATCCCAGGTGTAAGGATGAATGAAATGGTGCTGATTTACTAAGCTTTTTTTTTTTCTCTCACGTAATAGGAATACATTTTTTAGTAAATCAGGCCTATAATCTAAATTTAAGGTTTGCACATACTTAGCTTACACTTTTTTTTTTCATTGCTTGATCTTTTGTGTGGTGGTGGTATGTACCTTATCTGTTTTCCAAGGCCTTGGATCATGTGATTGTGATTTTTCTCCTTAAAATTTAGCCATTGCTTTTTGCAGTCCACAGCACATGGTCTTCCTAGGTGATCTGTGATCAAAGTACTAACCTGGACTGACCTGTCTTGATTTTTAAGATCTGTTAGGTTTGGGCTGAGAGTGCTGGTATCAAGAGCTGATCTTTTTTACTGGAGTCTTAAGTTCCATTTTCTTTTTTTCTGCAGATATTTAAAGAGCTGTCCTCAAAGTAGAAGTCTGAAGTCTAGTTTTCCTAGGTATGGGACTATGACTTCCTTCTTTCAATCTCTGATAACACATGCAGAGCCCCGCTTTGCTATGTTTGGCCCAGGTCTGGAAGAGATGGATGATTCTTTGGTTCGAAGAATGATGACTTCTCCAGGACTGCTTCCAGTTACTGGAATATCACAAAGACAAATTGATGGTAATATTTAAGTTGTTATAAGCATTATCTTATCCACAATGAACTGTATGCTTTATTTGTGATATCTATTTCCAAATTTAGATAGCATAGTTGTTACATAGAACCACAAAATCTGAACTTCTGATAAATTCAGTAAAGATAAGAATTGTTTCCACATTTGCTTTTCACACTTTGTGATTTGACTTTATCTCTGAACAGTGGTATTGGAGTAGAAAAGAAAATGTGTGTTAACTTTCTCTTATTCACTAGTCATCATTTCAGAGGTATGAGAAACCTCTGTTTTTCATTACATCCCACTATTTAATTCCCTCAAAACTTACTCTGTCAATATTGCAATGATTATATTGTGCTGGTGTTGACTGACCCACATTCTGGGTCTGTGATATCACTAGTCAGATATACATCTTTCAAAAAGTGGGAAAGCACAGACAAAATGAAAAAAATATATTAAAATACAACATGCACTGCTTCTATTGTATGCATATTCATTGTAGATATCCTGAAAACCTGGCTAGTTAGGTGGGTTCTGAGGACTAGGTTGAGAACCCTTGCTTTAGGGTACTTGATAACAGCTCCTGTTCTGACCTGTCCTCAGCTTTCCATTGATGGAAGCTCCCAGTTGGTGCTGCTGGTATCACTGGGCCTTAGTGAAGAAGGCTGTTTGTCCTCCAACTCCAGTGCAGAGGATTCCTCAGGGTGTGGAAGCCCAGTTATCGATGTTTTGTAAAGAATTTCTTCATCTCTTTAGACATTGAGGTCTGGAGAGAGAGGTTGAAGCTTTTCCTATCCAAGATGAAGGAAATCTTCCCACAAAGTGGGAAGCTTGTGTTTAACCTCTGGGACTTGCAGTGATGGGAGCAAGTGCCTTCCCTGCAGTTGTAGATTATCCTCCTCTAGAGGAGTTCCTTCTTAGATCTGAAAGGGAAGAATGTCAGGATGATCAGGGCTTGGGTATTGGGCCACCTCTTATTCAAAAGTGCATACCTGGAGAGGCTGGACCTGAGGCATGTTGGTGTAGTCCAAGGGGTTAGACAGGAGAGTGATGTGGAGTAGGAACATTTGGAACAGGATAGCAAGGAAGGAACACTGGAACAAAGTCATGATCTGATGTCAGACAAATAGCAGTTCTGCGGGGCACATGCTGAGAAGGTAGTTGGGTCAACAACTGTTTTCCTTATATGTTGTTGTCAATTTGGAGGATACCCAATGTTGGTCTAATTGGCCTACTGCAGAGGTATGTTTAGCTGTCCCTAGTATAGAGAGTCAAAACACAGCAACTCCCTAGAGAACTAGCAGCATCTGTAGCTCAGCTGTAGGTTCCCAGCCTGTAACTCCCAGGACCATGGGGTCAAATCCAATAACACAGACAAAGAAGTAGCATCAGTGCACTCTGAGTTCTTCCTGGAAGCTTTTCCTTTTAAGCAGTGGAGGTCTTCACCCAGGTTGCCATTATCTTTGTTGGGGTTGTGGCTCAGCATACTGCCATGTTTGGGGAAAAAAAGGATTCCACGAGGATTCTTTCTGAATCTTTTCTGTACTTGGTCCAGCATACATCTTCTCTGGTAGATCTGATACTCGCGTTTCCTGGCTAAACTGGCAAAGATGCTTTTCATCAGTGTCAGGAAGTAGGTAGACCAGAGAGCAGATATCTTCAGGCTGCTTCAGTTTGTTCAGTCTCTGGTGGACACTGCATCCATGCTAGTGTAACGACTCAAAGATGCACTGATGAAGATGTGGCAGATACAGATGATATACTTTCCGCTGGCCTGAAAGCTGGATGTGAAGTATTGAACCTCCCCAGATTTTAAGATGGTTCAGCTACTGCACAATCTGGTGTGGTGGTGGTGAAGTTAGTATCAAAGCATGCAAAGTGCACTTGTGATCACTCTAGCACACTTCCTGGGGAGGACTTGAATATGCTAGACATGTTTGGGAAGAAGGCTTTCCAGTATGGATCGCGGATCATCAGCTGTATTCATTATAGTATTTGAATGTATGTTTACAGAAGTTAAAACCTTTGACTCGGAACAGATGGAATTCTGACAAACCCTAGAGAATATAGATGAATGTGATAAGCATCTGATTCACTGTGTGTGCAAAGCTTTTGACACTGCATCCAGGATGTTTGGTCGTTTCCATCTGAGATCAAAGGTTTGCATGGCTGAGCAGGAGTGGCTTTGTGATGGTATGCATGCTCATCTAATGGATGCTCCCTATGTTGGAGACAAAATGTTTAGTGACAAGGTTGAGTCAATGGATCTGATTAAGCAGCATCAGTACACCCTTCAGTTGTTAGCAGAAGGAGCAGACCAGCTGACCCCAACTTGATGACTGAGTATTTTTTCTACAAACATTCATTCTTCCAAAGATGCCCCTTCTGCTCTTTTCAGTGCCCTTGGTCTCTTCCCATTCTTCAAAAGAAGTAGTTGTCTGCTAGAGGCAAACAGAGGGAAAGGTGTCAACTGAAGGCCCAATGGCAGTCTCAGCCCAAATCTGGGACCAGTTTTTTATAACCTTGAGGCCCACCTCTTTTAGTGGTGGAGGGGGGGAAGGAATCCAGTCCTTCCTTCCAAAATGGATCAATGTCACCAAGCTCTGTAGTCAGTCTCCCCAGCTACAGTTGGTAGTGGAATCTCTCCTACAACAGAAGGTGATGATTCTTATCTTTTTTTCTTAGGAGTGTGGCTAAATATTCTATTCCTAGTATTTATCTGATCCCCCAAGAAGTCAGGAGGATTGAGACGACATCTATACTTGCGAGGGCTGATCAAACTGTTGGTTTGGGAGAGATGCACATTCCCAATCACCCCTCTTGCTGGAAGTTCCTCACGTTTGTGGTGAAGTATGTACACTACATATACAAGGTGCTTCCTTTCAGCCTTTCATCGGCCCCCCCAAGTATTTACAAAATATCTTGCATTAGAGACTGCATGCTTGTCAACAAGAATTCTGCTTAGTCCCTTATCTGGACAATTGGTGACAGATCCATCTCTGGATCTCAGGAGTCCTTCAAAGTGACAATTTGCTTCTCTAATTTCTAGGGTTCCTGGTTAACTTCCCTGAGTCTAACCTGACCCCATCTCATATGATTCAGTTCATAGGAGCCTAGGTAGACTCAATCAAAGAGAAGGCATTTATTCCAGTCCAAACAGCCACATTACTGATGGGCTTAGTAAGTTCTTTTCTACAGCGAGACCAGGCACCAGCGAGATTGGCTCTTGTTCTTCTAGGAATATGGCTGTAATGGTGCATGTAGTTCTTTTGGCTCATCTGCACATGCAGGGCCTTCAGTGGGATCAGCTCTATCGACCTTTATCCACAAAATCTGCATAAGGTAGCCACGTTCTACTTGAGAAAGCAGGGATGCACAGTCTCATACACCTTGTGTGAGAAAGCTCTCAAAACTTGGTCGACAGCCAGTCATCACAATACCCATCTCTAGGTGACCTCTCTTCCAGGAGTACAAAATACCTAAGCAGAATGATGCAATCTTACAAATGGTCCTTGGATTAAAGAGTCAAGAGTGAATTACTCAGTTTTTGGAGAATGCTGTTCACTTCAAAGGACAATAAAAAGTTCAAGTGGTTTTGCTAAATGCTTCTGAGCAGTTATGATTCAACTCCCCATACCTTTTGTGATAAACTGGAACACCAATCTACTGTATACATACCTGCCAAGTCCTCTCACTGCCAGGATTGTCCTAAATGACTTTCTGGACAAGGCAAGATTTGATTTTCCTAGCACTGGCAATGCCATTTCAAGTGTGGTATCCGTGTCTCATCTGTTCATCAACTCTGTCTTGAGCTTTGCAGAGGAGCTCTCAGACTCTCGTTATACAGGAGGGTGGCAGGCTCTGCCATCCGAGCTTACTACCGCTGAACGTCTTGGTATGTATGCTGAATGTGTAGTAGTCTTCTCCTTATTTCTTCCTAAGAAAGTGGAGGTTGTACTGATTTTGGCTGGAAAGTCTTTGACTAGAAGATCCTATAGATTTAAGTGGAACAGGTTCTCAACTTGATGTGGGACCAGCTGGCTAATTCCTTTTTCATATAGCCCAGGGGACTTGCTTCAGTATCTGTCCTTCCTCTCGTCCTCAGGCTTAAGCATCTCTTCAGATAAAGTTCATCTAAGTTCCATTGCTGCTTATCGCCAGCTTCAGTCTCCCTCCACCTATTAATATCCAAGTTCATGAGAAGTTTGTGGTATTCCAAGTCTCTGGTCAATAAACCTCCAATGCCTGGGACCTCGGCATGATCCTTGCTTATATCATGAAACCACCTTTAAAACATCTTAAGTCAATGGACTTGAAGTTTCTCATATGGAAACTATTGTTTCTTGTTGTTACTTTGGCATGAAGAGTACCAATCCTCTTCAGCCACCAGCAAGATGATGATCTCCTCTCAATGCTCAATCCAGTGGGAGCATTGAGAGAAGATCATCTTGCAGGTGGCTAGAGGATCAGTGAGTATTGCTTTAGGAGATTTTAAGACTTATAAAGTTTGGGGAATAGGTGAAATAGTGGGGCATATTCTTTAGTGTGTGCATGCCTGATTAAAAAAAAAAAAAAAGAAAAAAAGCAAGCTAAAGTTAGCTAATTCTACTGGCTGTTTCCCTCCTACCCACCCCCAGCTCATTCTTTGAATTATAGGCAAGAGACACTTCACGTTAAAAAAATAAATTAGGTTGTTATCTAAAACACATGATTGCCACAGCCTCTATCAAGAGTTTAATTATCCCTTTGCAGGTCACTACTAGATTAATAGTGAATACATCAATAAATTTAAAGGAATTTTAATTTATGCATTCCTACTCCCTCAGCAACTTAAACTTAACTAAGAAATCAACAAAATTAAGATGAAGGCAGCAAGAGGTGGCACTTCCAGTCTTTTGCATTGAGTGTCATGTGTATGATTTTTTTTTTACCTGCTGGTGAGAAGTTGTATGTGTGTACCTGGTGCAAAGAGTTCCTGGCTCTCAGAGAATGAATCCAATCTTTGGAGGAGCAGAGTTAGATAGAGAATTATATAGAAAAGACCTTCAGGGACATAGCAGACAAGTCTCAAATCCAGTCTGGCAGCCCTGGTGCTGCCTTGGAGGAGGAGGAAAGTCTCCTGGTCAGAAAGTATCACCCTGGTGTAGTAGGAAGCAATATAGAAATGATGGCAGAAAAGGACCAAATGGTCCATCCATTCTGCCCAGCAAGCTTAAGGTAGTATCTGCTGAGCCATTCAAGTCACCCCCATACTTATTGGTTTCCCAGCCCATCAGAGTCAGGGCTCTTGTTGGTTGCTGTTTGAGTCCAATTCCCCGTCCCTGTCACCTCATGCCGTTGAAGCAGAGAGCAATGTTGGGGTTGCATCAAACGTTTCAGGCTTATTAGTTAAGGGTAGTAACAGTCACATCAGCAAGTTACACTCTTTTCTTCATTTCCATTCTCTAGCCTTTAGGGATCAATAGTGTTCATTCCATGCCACTTTTGAATTCTTTCACTGTTATAGACTTCACCACCTCTTCCAGAAGGTATTCCAGGCATCCACCACTCTCCATGTAAAAATATTTCCTGATGTTGTTTGAGTCGTCCTCCCTGAAGAGCAGGTCCTTTAGTAATTTTTGCTTTTATTGCAATATCTGTTGGGTTCCTGTTTCAAACTTCAGAGATACCTTCCTCTGAACTATGTGCTGTGGAGCGACTGTCAGCTTTCCCCTTTGTCCTAGGTTAAAAGCTGCTGATCTCCTTTTTAAACATTTTAGCAGCAACCTGGTTCCGCTGTCTAAAATCCTATCAAGGTGACACGTAAAGACCTGCTCTCCAGGTGATGCATTGTCCTCTTGCACAGAGGACGAGTCTCTCAGGGCTACTGCTCCGGAAGGAGGGGTTAGGATGGTCATCACAGTTGGTGATTCGATTATTAGGAATGTAGATAGCTAGGTGGTTGGTGGCCATGAGGATCGCCATGATAACTTGCCTGCCTGTTGCAAAAGTGGTGTACCTTACGTGTCACCTTATGGGAGGGAGGTTTTGGAAGCTAAATTTAGGCTTTTGGGTAAAAAGCTGAAATCCAGAACTTCCAGGGTAGCATTCTCTGAAATGCTCTCTGTTCCACGCGCAGATCCCCAGAGGAAGTCAGAGCTCAGGGGGAGTGTATTTTTTGAAAGGACGGACTCCATCTTAACCAGGGTGGAACCAGGCTGCTGGTATTAACGTTTAAAAAGGAGATAGAGCAGCTTTTAAGCCAGAGCAAAGGGGAAAGCCGACAATCGCTCAGCAGCACATGGTTTGGAGGAAGGTATCTCCGAAGTTTGAAATAGGAGAGTTAGGGCATCCCAACAGATGTTCCAATAAAAGCAAAAATAGTCCATGTGCCTATAAATAACCACCTGAGCTAAAAGATTCTAGTTTATCCCTGCAACTGAAAAACAGTTGTTTGTTTAAATAAAAAATGCACTTTGAAATGTCTATATGCCAATACCAGAAGTCTTAAGAAGTAAGATGGGTTTTTAAAATCATGAGAGTTCTAGAATGGGTAAATGTGAATTGGTTATTTACTCTTTCGGATAATAGAAAGACTAGGGGGTACCCCATGAAGTTAGCATGTAGCTGTGTTTAAAAAAGGATTGGATAAGTTCTTGGAGGACAAGTCCATTACCTGCTATTAATTAAATTGACTTAGAAAATAGCCACTACTATTACTAGCAACAGTAACATGGAATAGACTTAGTTTTTGGGTACTTGCCAGGTTCTTATGGCCTGGATTGGCACTTTTGGAAACAGGATGCTGGGCTTGATGGACCCTTGGTCTGACCCAGTATGGCATGTTCTTATGGGAGAACATGATGAGATAGACATAATTGGCATTTCAGAGACCTGGTGGGAGGAAGATAACCAATGGGACAGTGCTATACTAGGGTTCAAATTATATCGCAATGATAGGGAGGATCAGCTTGGTGAGGGAAGGAGGGTGGCGCTTTATGTCTAGGATGGTATAGAGTCCAACAGGATAAAGATCCTGCAAGAAGCTAAGGGGCAGACTTTCAAAGGGGTATGCGCGTACCCCCCGAAAACTTGCCCCAAGCTCCCCCTGCGCGCACCGAGCCTATGTTGAATAGGCTCTGCGGCGCGCACAAGCCCCGGGACGCTGATAAGTCCCAGGGCTTTCCTGGGGGGGGGGGGGGCGTGCCGCGTCATCCGGGGGCGGGGCCGTGGGCGTGGTTCCGGCCCGGGGGCGTGGCCTAGGCCTCCGAAACTGCTCCCAGGCCGGGGAATCGCGTGCCGGCGGCTGGCCGCGCACAATTTACGCAACTCTTATAATAAAGGTGTGGGGGGGGTTTAGATATGGCTGGGGGGTGGGTTAGGGAGGGGAAGGTGGGGGGAGGTGGAAGGAAAGTTCCCTCCGAGGCCACTCCAATTTCGGAGCGGTCTCTGAGGGAATGGGCAGTGCACGCAGGGCCCGGTGCGCGCAAGGTGCACAAATGTTCACCCCCTTGCTCGCGCCGACCCCGTATCTATTAAAATCCGGTGTACTCTTGTTTGCGCTGGGAGCGCGAACAAAAGTACGCACTCGCATATTTTTTTTTTTTAAATCTGCCCCTAAGTGCACAGTAGAACCTTTATGGATAGAAATCCCATGTGTGTTGGGGAAGAGTTTAGCGATAGGAGTTTACTAACGTCCACCTGGTCAAATTGATGATAAAAGATAAAATGCTAAGAAATTAAAGAAGCTAACCAATTTGGTAGTGCAGTAATAATGGAAGTCTTTTGTTACATTTACCCAGTCAATATTGGTGTAACATCAGGACATGCTTGAGAGAGAGTTCCTGGATGGAATAAACGACTGCTTCATGGAGCAATTGATTCAGGAACCAACGAGAGAGGGAGCTGTTTTAGATCTAAATCTTGCAGGATTTGTTGCAAGAGGTAATGGTGGTGGGGCCACTTGGCAATAGTGATCACAACATGGTCAAATTTGAATTAATGACTGGAAGGGGAACAATAAGTAAATCTACAGCTCTACCACTAAACTTTCCAAAGGGAAACTGATAAAATGAGAAAAATAGAAAAAAACTGCAAGGTGCAGCTACAAAGATTAAAAGTGTACAATAGGCATGGAAATTGTTTAAAAATACCATCTTGGAAGCATAGTCCAGATATATTCCTCGCATTAAATGGTGGGAGGTAGGCCAAACAATTGCCAGGATGGTTAAAAAGGCTAGGTGAAAGAGGCTATTTTAGCCAAAGAACTTCCTTCCAAAATTGGAAGAAAGACCCATCTGAAGAAAATAGGAAAAAAGCATAACCATTGGCAGGTTAAATGTTAAACACTGATAAAACAGGTTAAGAGAGAACTTTGAAAATAAGTTGGTCGTAGAGGCAAAAAGCATAAAACCTTTTAAAAATATATCCAACGCAGGAAGCCTGTGAGGAAAAAGGTTCTACTGTAGATGGTGGAGGAGTTAAAGGGGCACTTAGAGAAGATATGGCCATCGCGGAAAAACGAAATTAATTATTTGCTTTGTTTATTAATGAGGATTTTGGGAAAATACCCATTCTGGAGAGTGTTTAAGGGTGATGATTCAGATAAACTGAACTAAATCATGGTGAACCTGGAAGATGTAGTAGGCCGAATTGACAAACTGAAGAGTAGCAAATCACCTGGTGGACTAGATGGTATATGCCTCAGGGTTCTGAAAGAACTCAAAAATCTAATTTCCAATTAGTAATTTGTAACCTATCATTAAAATCATCTATTAACCCTGAAGATTGGAGGGTAGCCAGTGTAATCCTAATATTTAAAAAGGGTTCCAGGGGTGATCTGGGAAACTATAGACCAATGAGCCTGACTTCAGTACCGGGAAAAGTCTTAGAAACTATTCTAAAGAATAAAATCACAGAGCATAGATATAGACATGGTTTAATGGGACACAGCCAGTATAGATTTACCCAAGAGAAGTCTTACCTCACAAATCTGCTACATTTTTTTTGAAGGGTTAATAAACATGTGGATAAAGGTGAATCTGTAGATATAGTGTATTTGGATTTTCAGAAGGCATTTGACAAAATCCTTCAGGAGAGGCTTCTAAGAAAACTGAAAAGTCATGGGAGGAGGTAATGACCTTTTGTGGTATTCAAACTGCCCAAAAGACAGGAAACTTTGAGTAGGATTAAAGGGTCAGTTTTCTCAGTGGAAAAAGGTAAGCAGTGAATGCCTCCGGGGTCTGCTCTTGAACCAATGCTTTTTAATATATCTACAACACTTTCAAAAAATAGAAGCCAAGAGCAAAATATAGCATAAATCCAAAATACAGAAAATTGCTCTGAAGACTGTAAATACAGGGAGGAATTTTAGAATTAATTTTAAATTACCATCATATTAGCACCAAAGGGACTCCATTAATTGTTTCAGTGACTCAAGTCCTCAACAGGCGAACATGGTAATATCGGTCATTCACAAATGAAGGTCTGTAGATAAGCTATGATGTTGCATTATATTTGTGGCTTCAGTTGAATTTCATCCATCATTGAAGGACAGCTTTGTTTGACTAGCATTTTTCCTGAAGTAGAGAGTATTTAGTTATCAAAATGTCTGCAGCATCAGCTTGTAAATGAAATACTTCATACTCTCCAGCAGCTGACATAGGACTTTTATGTCCTGCATCATCCAAATTTACTTTTTGAAGATAAGTGCATTTAAAAAGGCCTAAAAAATATATATATATTTTGTCCGTAACAGGGATGGACCCAGAAAGCAATCCGGAAACCGATCCAAGATGGTTGTGTAGTGAACAGAAGAAGCAAGGTCGATATATGAAAAAACTTTATTCTGACAATATTAAAGTCCGACTCTGGCCGAGTTTCACTCTTTCTTAGAAGAGATGCCTCAGGGGCTACTAAAATTAAAATTAAATACAAATTAAAACACATATATAATATAAAATACAAATTAAAAAACATAAATGAGTGTGGGAACATTGTGGCCAACTAAAAACGTAAATAATACAAATCAATATACAAAATGTAACTCACATGTTATTACAAAAACATATATGTGTGTAGGGACTAGAGAACGGAATACACAGGGAATTATGGGATATGTTGATAGATAAAAAGATTTTACGTGTCTATATGGAGACATATAATTTAATATTGTGTGATTATGGATATTGTACAATATACAACTTGGTGTTAGTGTGAGGCATATCATCAGATAAATCATAATCTCCCATCAAAGTGCACCATGCAACATGACTCCCAAATACTTAGCCAGGTTTCAGTTATAGAATCTCATCACCTAATCGTAATCATTGTAATTTACTCCCCAGTTCCTTGAGCCAAGTTTATTTTCCCTGTTCGATGTAATCGCATTCTTACATGCTTGTTAATGTTATAATGTAAACCGAAATGATATGTAACATTGCTACATGAATTTCGATATATAAAAATGTTAAATAAATATCTTAAAAAGAAGACGATTGAATAAAAACAAAGTAAGTCAGGGTCGAATATTGTCAGAATAAAGTTTTTTCATATACTGACCTTGCTTCTTCTGTTCGCTAAAAAAAAATTTATACACCCAAGTCATTGGGCATTAATTAGCCATTGACGCAGTGAAACATCTATAGACCTTCATTTGTGAATGACTGGTGACTATACCATGTACACCTGTTGAAGATTGAGTCACTAAAGCAATTAATGCAGTACCTTTGGTGCTAATATGATGGTCATTTTAAAATAAATTCTAAAATTACTCCCTGATTTAGTCTTTAGAGCAATTTTCTATATTTTTGATTATTTTTTTTTTAAATATATTTATACATGATCTGGAAAGGAGTACATACGAGGAGTAAGGTGTTCAAATTTGCAGATGACACAATTATTCAGAGTAGTTAAATCACAAGCGGATTGTGATAAATTGCAGGAGGACCTTGCGAAACTGGAAGATTGGACATTCAGATACCAGATGAAATTTAATGTGGACAAGTATAAGGTGATGTATATAAAGAAAAATAACCCATGCTGTAGTTACACAACGTTAGGTTCTTCATTAGGAGTTACTACCCAGGAAAAAGATCTAGGCGTCATAGTGGATAATATATTAAAATTGTAGGCTCAGTTTGTCACAACGTTCAAAATAGCAAAAATATTAGAAATTATTAGGAAGGCAATGGTGAATAAAACAAAGTGTGTCAATGCCTCTGTATCACTCCATGATGAGATTGCACCTTGAATACTATGTGCAATTCTGGTTGCCACATCTCAAAAAAGATATAGTTGCGCTGGAGAAGATACAGAGAAGGGTAACCAAAATGATAAAGAGGATGGAAAGGCTAAAGAAGTTAGGGTTGTTCAGCTTGGAGAAGAGAAGGTTGAGGGGAGGATATGATAGAGGTTTCTAAAACGGTTAAATGTGAATCAGTTATTTACTCTTTCAGATAATAGGACTAGGAGGCACTCCATGAAGTTAGCGAGTAGCACATTTAAAACAAATGAACATTTTTTTTTCACTTAACACACACTTAAGCTCTGGAATTCGTTGCCAGTGTAGATGTTCAAAAAAGGTATGGATAAGTTCCTGAGGAGAAGTCCATAAACTATTAATCGTTGACTTAGAGCAGAGCTTTCCAAAGTGTGTGTCGGGACACATTAGTGTGTCGCCTGTAGTGTGGAGGTGTGTCGCCCGGTCCACAGGGCCGGCGGAAGCAGGGAACTATAGCAGGAAGATCGGCGGGCAGTGGTGGAGCTTACATCACCACGGCCCGAAGAAAAGGGTCACGTTCACTCCTCCTCCTTCCTGCCTGTGCAGCCCTGAAAGAAAAACGTTGCCGGAGCCGTGTGGGCAGGAAGGAGGAGGAGCATCTGCTGCGGACAGAAGAAGAGCAGCATTAATGGGCCGTTGCGGATCCCACGTCGCGACGGCCCGAGAAGAGGAGGAAACCCAATAGCAGGGCCGCTGCGGATCCCACGTCGCGGCAGCCTGAGAACAGGAGGAAACCCGATAGCAGGGCCGCTGCAGATCCCATGTCACGGCCAGGGGAGATCAGGGCCTCTGAAGAGCCCATCCTTCGGCAACCCGTGCAGAGGGACAGCATGTGCCAGTGAGAGCCTGTGCTTGAGCAAGAGAGCATGTAGGAGTGAGAGAGCCTGTGTGTGTGAGAGTGAGACAGCATGTGCATGAGAGAGACAGTATGTATGTATGAGAGAGTGGCATGTGAGAGTGAGAGCTGTGGATGTGTGAGATTGCATGTGAGTGAGAGCCTGTGTGTGTGAGAATGTGTGAGATAGCGTGTGAGAATGAGAACCTGATTGTGTGTTTGAGGGAAGACAGATGGAGAGAAAAGAAATAGAAAAAAAGACCCTGTAAAAGGAATTGGCAAAAAAAACAAGAAAGGAAAGGTGGAAAAAAAAGCCTGTGACCAACCGATTAGAAAACTAAGATCAGACAGCAAAGGTAAAAAAAAAAATTACTTTTTAGTGATTGGCACATGTAATCTTTGGGAATGTGCAAGAGTAGCACTTTCTCTATGCCGATCTCACAATGTACGAGATCAGCATGGAGGAAGTGGAAGCCTGCAAATATTTATTATGAGATAGGTTGTGTTGTGAAACATTTTATTTATGTATATATTTAAGGAAACATACATAAATTGTTGAAATACATTTTGTTCGTTTAACCTTTAACTTCTGGTTTGCTGGTAGACTGAATTACTGTGTCACGAAATTATGTTTGTCTAAAAAGTGTGTCACCAACATGAAAAGTTTGGAAAGCTCTGACTTAGAGAATAGCCATTGCTTATTATCTGCTTTAGTAGCATGGGATCTTTTTAATATTTAGGTACTTACCAGATACTTGTGACCTGGATTTGCCACTGTTGGAAACCAGATACTGGGCTTGACGGACCCTCGGTCTGACCCAGTGTGGCAACTTCTTATGTTTTTAATTACAGGCTCTGGTTTCATATTCACCATATGTGCAGTTCTTAAACAAGGGTGGCACTATGCACTTGTCTTAAGTTCCTTCCAAAAATAGTTTCTGCATTCCACATTAACCAAACTATTGTGTTGTCTACTTTTTTCCTGAGATTGCTTGCACACAGAAGCAAGAGGGCCTGTGCTCATTCAACCGAAGGATAGCCCTAGCCTCAGTCTTGTTGTCTAGCTTCTCAGCTGTTTGCTCCCAGTAGAGTGGGACAGGTAGTTGCCAAAAAACTGTGAAATTAGCTAGCAGACTGTATAATGCTCTGAGATGGACTGGCTGGTTTGTAGATTATAGATTAAGGCTCATCAAGTGAGAGCCATAGCGACTTTGCCCATCTAAGAGCCACTTCTGTTGAAGTCATTTGCATTTGCAAAGCTGCTACTTGGTCATCATTGAACATCTTCACATCCCACTACTGTCTCAACAACATGTCTCAGAGGGATAGTAACTTTGGACAAGCAGTTTTGCACAGCCTGTTTACCCAGTCATCCACTCTTTACTGGTGGGATCCAGTTTGCTTGTTTCAGTGCTGTGCTCTGTAAAACTCAGCTTGGGATTCCCCATGTATTATGACTAATTCATGCCTGCTTGTGGATGGAGAAAGCAAGTTTTCTTACCTCCAACAGGATTCTCCGAAAATAGCAGAATGAATTAGCCATACTTAATACTTGCTTGTGTCCCTGGAGAGTTGATTGCCTTGCTAAAGCTTAAACTCTGGAAGGAACTGAGGGGCTCATGCGGGTAACGCACACACAGGAATTCCTGCGCATGATCAGTAAAGTCTTTACTGAATTCTGAGAGCTGGGTCCTTGTCTGCACCATCAGATGACATTACTCATTTGCTTTCCATGTGTTGCTTTTCGAAGCTGCCATATAAAAACTGAAAATTAAATCAAGACTTGTCAATATTGGAAATATTTTGTTTGTATTAAGAATATTTCACAAAAATGGGTAAAAATTGGCACATTTCCAGAGATCTCATACCATGTTGCAGTGTACCACACCGCAGATTTCTTTGTTGCTCTCAACTCATTACAATAGAGGCATGTTGGAGAGGTTATAAACAGATATTATAATTAATGACTGTATTGAACATATTCTCTGTTTCTGCAGATGGGAAATAAGTTCATATTTGGTTGAGACTGAAATGCCTTGGTTTCTGCTATAGCAATGAGGCCATTGATTTGTAATCTGTAAACTGTACTACTCATTTATAGAGTGAGATAAATTACATACCATATAACAATTATTAAACATTTAAAAATTCAAAAACCTTTTTTCAGTGGTGAATTAGATGTTCAGCTTTAACTTTTTATTTTCTATATTTAGGCATTGGATCGGGAGTCAGTTTTCTATTTAATAACCAACACAAATTCAACATTTTGACATTATATTCAACCACAAGGTAGGACTGTCTATGTATCTTGCACAATAAAATGAAGATTTATTTTTCAGGTGCTGTAACAAGATATGAAATTTACTTTTGATATAAAATGTATCTGTTTAAGTACAAAAGCATGTCAAATGTGTGAAATACAGTTTTTAACTAGTAGGCTAGTTCTGTCAATCTAATTTGTAGTTTTCTTTTTCCTTCCAGAATCTTTTTTTGATTTCCCAAAATCAAATTAGATTGATTTGCTTGTGAGGCCTTTGTTAAAATAAATCTGTTATTAAAACCATTCTGCACTGGCTTTTATTAATTTTGATTGAAAAACAGATTTTCTTTTGACATGTTAAAGGTATTGAAGGAATAAATAAATAATTCACATGAATCCCAAATGATAGCAAATTTAAGTACTATGGCTAAACGTCAAAACCAGTCTCAAGTGCCAGTAGTGTATCACAGTTATAGTAGAGACGCAAAAGATAAATGACCTGTCATAATAGGCTTCATCAAATGCATAAATCTGCCAGATGAGTGGCCTTATATTTAATCATCGGTCACAATAAATATTTTTTTGGTATTTTTTCTTATGCAATGTGCAGCTCATGTAGTTATTTAGTCCACTTACTTAGCTTAAAAAATGCGCTGAAGCCAGGAACAGTAAACATGCCCGACATGGAACCATGTTTCGAACTCCTGTTGTTCTTTCTCAAGGGCTTAGTTCGGCGTTGTAGTTGTAGTCCGTCTTGATTTTAGATTCAGTGAATTGTGTAATGGCGTTTCCGCGTGTATTCTGCTGGAGAGATTCTAATGCTAGTGTAGTGTCTTCGCTCATTATGGGACCGATGCAAAACAGTGTGCTCAGTCGAGCGCACTGTTTAACCCATAGTTGGACACATGTTTTGGAGGCACGTCCACTGCCCGTTTTGCTATAAGGGGATTAGCATGTCCACAGCGCGCGTCCAAAGTGCCATGAAACTAATAGCGCTCATTACGTGCAAATGCATGTTGATGAGGCTATTAATTATTCACCCCACATGCAAAAAGAAAAGTGCACCAGAACTGCACATCTTTATGCACAAAAATTGCCTGCCCAGAGCAGGTGTTAATTTCTGAACACCCCAAAAAAGTTGTACAGAAAAGCAGAAAAAAATGGCATGGTCAAGTTAGGGAAACGGACGCTCAGTTAAGAGTGTCCATTTTCCTCACCCGGTTAGGAAAACAGATGCTTGTAAAATTGAGCATCCGCTTTCCTAACCCGCGAACAGCCGATGCCTCCTTGGTGACCCGACCTCTAATTTAAATATTCTCCTAAGTCAAGCAGGATGGTAGACCTCACATGTGGGTGACATCATCCAATGGAGCCCAGCACAGACAGAGCTTGCCCAGCCTGCTGCTACCCATGTGTCCACGCGAGGTCCCCCTTCAGTCTCTCATTTCTGTGGTGCAGTAGCCTCACGGTTGTGGAGCTCCAAATTCTCGAAAGTTTTTTCTGTCTTTTCAGTTTTTTCCTGCGTCGGGTCCCCCTTCGTGTTCGGTTCCTCCATTCGGTAGGTACCCTTGGCTTTTGCCTTTGTTATTCGCAATCGATTCCAGACTCCTGCACCGTGGTGCCCATCAGTCATCGACCGCGTGTCGGCCTCCTTTTTCGATGGCTGTGCTCCCTCAACTTAAAGGAGACTTACGACCATATTGCAATTGTCCCCAACCACAGGAAGTACCTCCGCTTTCTGGTGGGGACAGCACATTTTCAGTACAATGTGCTGCCCGTTGGGCTAGCTTCAGCCCCACATTGCCTACCTCAGGCATCGCTCGGTCCATGTCTTTCCATACCTGGATGATTGGCTGATCCGAAGCGACTCCCACTCTGGGGCCCTGAATGCACTGGCCTTGACTGTTCAGACCTTACAGACATTGGGGAAGTTGATAACGAATCCCAATCACATCTCAATCTGTCTCCACGGCTGGACTTTATCGGCACCAGGTTGGATACGGCACAAGCAAAGGCTTTTCTGCCCAAGGATCGAGCAGTTGCCCTCTCCTCGCTGGCTACCCTTATTCGCAACAGAAAGAGGGTGCTGGCCCGTCTGCTGCTCCGCCTGCTGGGCCATATGGCGACCTCAGTCCACGTAACCCCCTTGGCCCGCCTCCGCATGAGGGAACCTCAGTGGTCCTTGCAGTTCCAGTGGTGCCAGGCATCCCAGAATCTGACTTTCTTCGCCTCTCCCTGACCTGGTGGGAGGCCCTGCCCAATCTGGAAACCAGGCTTCCATTTCAGCCCACACCACCCACGAACGATGCCTCACCTTAGGTGTGAGGGGCCCACACAGCCTGCATACCCAGGGCCTTTGGACTGCGGCCAAGGCCCGCTACCAGATAAATTTCCTGGAGATGCGGGCGATCCGCTATGCCTTGTGGGCCTTCCAGGACAGGCTGTCCTCCCAAGGTCGTCCTCATCAGAACAGACAACCAAGTGGCAATGTGGTATATCACAAGCAGGGCGGCACAGGCTCCTTCCCCCTCTGCCAGAAAGTGATATAGTTTAGGATTGGGCCCTTTCCAGAGGGATGTACCTACGGGCCACCTACCTGCCAGGTCACCTGAACATGCTGGCGGACCGCCTCAGCCAGTCCTTTCAGCCACCCAAGTGGTCCCTGAATCCAGCGGTGACAACCGACTTATTCTGTCGCTGGGGCATGCCGGAATTGGACCCGTTTGCCTCTCCCCACAATCACAAGGTGAATGTTTTCTGCTACCTGATTCTGGGGAAGGACCACCTGGCCTGTGATGCGTTCTCCCTTCACTGGGGTCAAGGTCTCATGTACGCGTACCCCTCATCCCGCTCCTCTCGAGGACTCTCACGAAACTGCAAGAGGACGGGGGTCCATGATCCTGGTGGCACCCTCTTGGCCAAGACAGGTGTGGTTTCCCTCTGCTCCAGGACCTGTCTATGAGCAGCCGCTTGGGACGGCTCCCGACCTCCTATCTCAGAACAAAGGCACCCTGCATCACCCGAACCTCCGGGCCCTGGCCCTCACGGCGTGAATGTTGAGTGCATGATCCTACAGCTCTTGGGCGGTGGTCTCCAGGGTCTTGATTGAACCCCGGAAACCTTCCACCCGGAAATCTTACAGCTCGAAGTGGAAGCGTTTCTCCATCAGGTGCGGCAGGCACGGACTGGATCCTTTCTCCTATCTGCTCCCCCGCCTGCTGGACTATCTCTAAACCAGCTCAGTCTGAGTACACCTCAGTGCCCTCAGCGCCTATCACCAGGGTGTCGCCGGGGCGCCCATTTCAGTCCAGCTACTGGTTGGGCGTTTCATGTGGGGCCAGGTTCAACTGAAGCCCCCGCTTCACCCACCAGCGACCTCTTGGGATCTCAATGTTGACCTGGCGAGGCTCATGCAGCATCCGTTCAAGCCTCTCAAATCCTGTAACCTGAAGTTCCTCACCTTTGTGACTTTTGACATCAATAGGCTGGGAGCAGCAGTAGGAAAGCAGACCCTATCCAACTGGCTAGCGGATTGCATTGCCTTCTGCTACGAGCAGGCAGGCCTCCAGCTGGCTGGTAGGGTGAAGACTCACTCTGTGCTGGCTATGGCGGTGTCAGTGGCCCATCTGCGTGCAGTCCCTGTCATCGAAATCTGCAGGGCCGTGACCTGGAGTTCTCTCCACACATTTGCGGCTCACTACTGTCTCGACGGGGATAGTCACCAGGACAGTGCTTTTGACCAGTCTGTTCTCTGCAATATATTCCAGTCCTGAACCCATATGTTTTCATCGTGCTGTCTGTGGGGCCAGACTGCCCCTGTTTTCCCACAGTGCTGCAGTTGTGTTGTGCCCGTTGGCACCCTGTTCGGCTACAGGTGTTCTCCTAGGACAGCAGGATGTTGGTCCTCAGGAATCCCGCCTGCCTCCCCACGACATTGGGTTCACCTTTGGTTTGTTATATTATTTTTGTCGCTCATACTTTTGCTATGTTACGAGACTGAAGGGGGGACTTCATGTGGACATGCAGATAGCAGGCTGGGCATGCTCAGGCTGCCAGTTTTCCGTGCTGGGCTCTATCTGATAATGTCACCCACACATAAGGACCAACATCCTGCTGTCCTAGATTAGTTAAGCAACTGTGCTTTGCATGGTGCCCCCAGGAGAGGTGCCTGGGCGTGTGTTAGGAAAGCGGGCGCTCAACAGAGCACACTTTTTCTTTTTTTTTTTTTGCATTGGCCCCCCTATGAGTGTGGGACATTACTGCCAGTAGCAACATGGGGTGAGAGGAATTCCCAACTGCTGCTAACTGGGGCAACAAGGGTTTGGAGCTATTGGAGTTGAATCTGAGACATGTTTACTGAAAGAATGCTGAGATGCCTCATGTGAGTCAGCTGAGGAGTATTCCTGGAAGGTCAATAAAAGATGCAAATAGAATTCATTTGGGCATTCAGCTGTTAACAAAATGAGTTTTTGGAGTAAACAGAAGTAAAGCGCATGAGACTGAAATACTTTTCAAGTCCCCAGGACTAGGATGGCATTTAAATATTAACCTGTACGAATGGAACAGGAGTCTAACTAATCTGCATCTTTGGCAAAGTGTCTTTTTTTTTTTTTTTTAAATAACCTTTGCAAGAATCAGCAGAAACTATGTCTATAGGACATGGGGGTCTATAGGGACATGGGGGTCAGATATTGTACTGATTGAACTGGGGCAAAAAATTAAAAACAGATGTAGAAAATGGTATAAATGTTCGAGAAAAAGTGACTCTCATTAAGTGCCATATTGGTGAACAGATTTTCTAGCATGTTTCCTTAAGAAAAAAGAGCAGCAAGGAGACTGAGTGAGTGGCAGGGTCATGTGGAAACTCTCCAAGAAGAAATAATGTAAGTCTCTGCAATGTGCTTAAAGGGATAAAATTAACAATATAATGCAGATTATGAAAGACTTGTTACATCGTGTGCTCATTCAAATTTTACTGCATCATCACTACAATCCAGGACAGCAATTTGAAATGATTCTGAATCCGGGAATAGCGGCCACTGTACCTTTGTAGCCTATTTTCATGCATTTTGGAAGTAAGCAAATACTCTTTAGCAAGATAAGAGGAGAAAATTGTATATTGTGTAAAAGAGAAAATATAACTACCAGGATTTATCACAATATCCATTCTATGGTAGAAATGAGGTAGCAGCAGAGATACTGTGGAATGAGGCAAAATTGTACTCTGAGGGGACTTAATTGCCCTGATCACTGCCAAAAAAAAGAGAATTAAAGAAGGTATGGAGTATAATTTAGACAAGCGGTGACTAGTCTGTGGGACTGAACAAAAGATAGAATTCATCACAGCAAAGGAAGGCCGTACTGCATAAGTAGGCTATGCTAAGCTTGGTAATAGAACAAGGCATGCTATTAGATGGACCAAACAAATAGTATCACTATTTATTTCATGCTTTTCCACCTAATGTAGCTTAAAGTATTACAACAAGGTGGGTCTACATTCAAGTACATACAATAAGATATGATAAATACCAGCTACGTTAAAATATAAACATTTAGGACATATAATTGGGTAACAGCTGAAATAAGACACCATAGCTAATGGTATAGGAGGAGACTAAATTAAGCAGATTCCAAGTAAACATGCATATTTCAGAGCATCAACAAATCTTAAAATAATACAACATAAAACATTGTTAAAATATAAAATCACATCATTAAAATCATAAAAATATCATACATACTTAAAATATTTCTCCCCTTGAAAAGTTAAAGCGTTAGTAGTCTAAACAATATAAAATCTTTGTTCATTACATATATGCCAAACTCGGTATATAGTATAACAGGATAAACACATATTGTCAATATACAAACTCCCATATCTAAAATTATAATTTTATTTAAGCAAACTTCAATATTCAATGTTTAAAGTGATTAGGAGTTATTTAGGCAAATATCAGACAGTCTTGAGGTCTTGTGGCACATCTGGATAGGAAGATGGGTCAAAGGTGCAGAGTTTTAAGTGTCAGCATGACTAGGCAGGCATGTAAAATGAGTGCATAGAGCAGGAAAGTTTTATATAGGATGAGGCAACTGCTGTTATTGCTAGTATCAGCATTATTATTTTTTTTTTTTTTAACTTGGCTCGATGGTGTATCGTAAGTCAGTGCAGCAATTGTAGGATAGGAGTGATCCTTTCAAATTTACTTGGCATTTTTCAGCATTAGAGCTGTAGTGTTTTGAATGAGTTGTAGGCACCAGTTTAGTGTAGTTCTTTTTATTTTTTTTTCTAAATTTTGGTTACTCAGTGTAAAGCAATTTGTAGAATTCAAGTGGGAAATTATCCAAGCTTGGATGACTGACAGAGGTAGGGCTGTCAAAGAAAGGATGGAGATGGTATAGTTGGCAAAGTTGAATATCGCTATAAGCTAGGACTTGAGCTTCCTTCGTGAGCTTAAGACTTCAGTACTCATCCCAAACGGAGAGGCAGAATTGTCTCTTCAAAGATACCTTGGATGTTAAATTTCCGGATTCTTTTTTGCATATCCACAGTACTTCTGTCTTTTGTAGATTTAGTTTCAATTTATTTTGGTGCAGCCTGCTGAAAATCATTCCCAGAAATTTGTTCCCATCCTTTAGGTACTTATAGGGCTGAACCCCGGGTATTGGTGCGCAGGCTGGGCCAGACAAAGGGCTACACCTTGGAATTAAGTTTCATTCTGGTAGATTGAGGCCTGGATCTTGGAGTCAGGAGATAGCAGGCTGTAGCAGATGTGAATCTGGAGCTTTGCTACAGGCTAGGAACTAGAATCAGGTAGATTAGAATGCTGGACCAGATCTTAGAAGCAGGCTGTAATTGCAGTTCAGGAACCAAAGTCAGGAAACCAATCACAAGCAATAGTAGAGCTAGTAAACATGAACTGATAGAGCTTCAGGAAGAAACTGAAAGACTAGAACTACAAGATTGAAATGACAGACTGGGACCAGAGTTTTTACATAAGGTCTGGAGTGTCAAGATTCAGCATGTAGCAACTCCAGTTGTAAAAGGGTGAATCAGCCTTTGGATCATAGAAAACAACTTCCTGTTCCTCTGCAACCTTTTTTGACTTGGCTCCAGCCAATTGCTTATACCCAGAGGTATACCCAGTCTTCTCTGCTGCTTCCCTTTCTTCAGATCCCCAGCTAGTTCTGAGGATTAGGACTCCTGTCTTGAACACCAGGACTGGTCTCTGGTTCAGGTTCCTGCCTGGGTTTCACCCTAACAAGGTCAGGGCCAAATGGGGCTAATAGCTGTATATCATTGACATAAAAGAAGTAGGTGATCTGATAGTCTCTCATGATTTTCCCTAGTGGTGCCGTGTAGTATAGGCAATAATATAGATTTTTGTGGAACTCCGCAGGAGACAATGGAGCGTGATGATACTGATCTCAAGGACAAAGTCTGGGAGTGATTCTGGAAGGAAGATTTGGTCCAGGCTAGCACTGGGCCTGCAAGACCCAGGTCCTTTTAGGTGAGTGATTAGGATTCATAGTCTGTGGTGTCAAACGCTGCAAAGAGTTCAGACAGCACCAAGAGGGCTGTTTGCTCATGATCCATGCATAGTTGAAGTTCATCAACATGCCTAACTAGTCCCATATTAGAACTAAAATGAGGCCTAAAGCCTGATTGGAAAGAGTCAGCAGAAAATAGGATAGCTGTAATTGAACTGCTTTTTCTTTGTTCTTTCCTAAAAATAATAGATTTGAGCTTGTTTTGGATTCAGGCTGGATTACTTTAAGATTGGCCTGATTATTGGTATGTTTATGTGGCTTTTTTTGGTTTGTTTTTAAGGAGTCTGGTAGGTGACCATCCTCTAACCATGTATTTATACTTTATTGGAGACTATCAAGTATTCTGACTTTGGACTGTTTGACTACCCAAGAGGGGCAGGTGTTCTCATGGCAGCTTAAAGTGAGATAGGAGGGTGTCTGTGTCCTCCTTTCACAGCAGGTGAAATTTCAAATTTTTGGGAGTGATTGGGCTAATGGCAGAATTTTTCCAAGCTGAGTCCAGTTCTGTCCATATGTATGTGATCATATCTGAGAAAAATTTGCTAGCTTGTTGTAGTATGTCTTTGACACTGCGTTAGGAGATAGGGAAGGCATGGTCCTAGTAGTTTGTTTTACGTTTGAAATAGCTCTCTTAGACCTAGATTCATCATTTTGCTATACATTTCATACGAATAGCACAAATGATTTAAAAAAAAAAAAAAAGGGCATGGTTAGGATAATTTTTGAGTTACTGCATCGCATAGGTATTTTACTGCAACACATGTTCAGTTTATCATGACCATGATATTTTTACATCACAAGCTGAGAATTGCCGAGACAGGCTTTTCTATTAGAGAGACTCTTTATAAGCCTCTAATATAAGTAAACTATTTATACCACTGTAGGAGGGGCAACTAGTAACTCAAGATGAGGTTTAGGTGGTGGTCTAGGATTTGGGGGGGCAGTTTTGCATGCACAGTCAGAGGTACGAACAACACAGTACACATCAGTGAAGATTTGATGTGATTTGGAGTGAGAGAAGTTATGCAAAGATGAGATTTGTTCATTGTACTCTCGACCTAGCTTGATAGCAGCTAAGTAGAGAGTTCATCAAGCTAGGTTGAGAGTTCTGGATTCTTAATTTGGTGCTGGACCTTTTGGCGGGCACTATGTTCCGACCACTTCATAGCCTTCTTTACAGTTGTTGACTTTGAAGACTGTGTTCCTGGTGGCTATGTGTTCTGTGCGTTGGATTTCTGAGCTGCAGGCCTTGTCTTGCTGGGAGCCATTCCTTTGGGTGACTCTGGGGGCATTTCAGCTGCATACTGTTCCATCCTTCTTGTCCAAGGTAGTCTCAGACTTTCATTTGAATCAGTCCATCTCCTTGCCATCCTTGGATAAGGTCAGGATGCGGAGGAGTTTCGCCTTTTGCACTCCTTGGATGTAAAGCGTTTTGTCATGTGGTATCTGGCGGTCTCTGAGTCTTTTTGAAAGACGGAGTGGCTTCATGGGCTACCATAGCTTGTTGGATTAAGGAGGTGGTCACAGCCGAGTATGTGGATGCTGGAAAGCCGTTGCCTACTCAGGTTAGGGCCCATTCCACTAGGGTTCAGACAGTGTCATGTGTGGAGGTTAGTCTGTTGTCTCGTGTCGATATCTGCCGAGTTGCGATGTGGTCCTCCTTGGACACTTTTTATAGGTTTTATTGTCTGGATGTTCAGGCCCAGGAGGATGCAGTCTTTGCATGTGCAGTGTTAACTGGACCATGAGCAGCCTCCCACCCTGTTGGGGAGTAGCTTTGATACATCCCACTGGTCCTGAGTCCATCTGTCTACACGCTAGGAAATGGAGAAGTTATTTACATGATAATTTTCCTTAGTGTAGACAGATGGATTCAGCTTGCCGCTCTCAACTGCCTCATGAGTATGTCAATAGTTCTCCTGTGGGGCTCTGGGTCCCAAGGGATTACTGGCAAGTGTTCATCCAGTCCCTAGCTTGGGGTACCTAGAATCTTATGTGAGTTCAGTGTTTATGGTTGGTTGAGTACAGTTCTGTTATCTGTTTTTAATCATTTTTAATCAAGCTTTTTGCTAGTCAGTCCACAGTTGCTTTTGAAGAGAATACTGGGAGGCTGGGGACACTGCAGGGTTATATATACTGTGACATCAGCATGTGCCATCTCCATCTGCTGGCAGGGGAGCATAAACCCACTGGTCCTGAGTCCATCTGTCTACACTAAGGAAAACAAAATTATTAGGTAAGTAATTTCTCTAGTAGGTTAAGTAATGGTCATAAAGTAGAAGAGTAAACTTTAAGAGTAGCTGTAATACCACAGAAATCCATTGATCAAATCAAAGTAATGGTGATCTAAGGTGGGACCAGGTTAAAGCAGAAGAGATCATAGTATGTTAGAAAATTGTGGTATCATCCATATAATGGTTAAGTAGTAATACATTATGAAGAGTGAAAGAAGAAATAGATGTTGCCTGACAAAGTGATGGATGGATGTAAATCGTCATCAGGTTAATACCTGTTTCAATTATTGCAACAGTATGTATAAGAAATATACGCCCACTAAAGGTACATGTGGTAGTGGAGTTCTTGCACACAGCTTTGTTTGCAGCCAACTGAATGCACAGACCTACTCTTTTTACCTACCTTGCAGTTCTTCAGTATCTATTGTACTAAGATGATTTTGCATGCTCAAAAGATGTTGTTTTATTTATTTGTTTGTTTATTTAAAATCTTTTCTATACTGTTGTTAAGTTATATACCATCGCAACGGTTTACAGAAAGGCACATATAATAATGTTGGGAACTGTATAGGGTAGTACGTTCTATAAAAAGTGCCATCAAGGTTCAGTTACATAGTTTCATAATAAGATTATTTGATGACTGTAATAAATCTTGTCCTTTTATACATGTATCAATTTTATTTTTGTGTATAACTCTTTTGAACTGTATATTTTCTCTTCTGCTAGCGGTGAAATAAAATAATAAATATGCACTTATTGGGCTAAGTGCAGTGTGCTGATGTTCTACTACCTGCTTTACGCTTATAATCTCCGTTCTCTTTGTAAAATGCTTGTTTAAAAAGCTTGAAATGTCTTTGTAGTCTAATCTCTAGGGGCATGGTGTTCCATAGTATCAGTCCTGCCATTCTCTAATTTAGGACAGCAAGACTGACCCAACAGAAGGGATGGTTAGGAAAGCTTTGTTAGCCGATCTCAGGTTTCTATGTGGGACATGTACACGCAGTGCTGTGTTCAGTTTGCCTAAACATTTCTTAATGTAAGCTATTGTAACCAAAATGTGAAAAAAATGAATTAGAACAAAACACATCTGACACACTTTCCAGTGATCATATTGAGGTCTTGTAAGTACCTAAGTGTAACCTCCTAAATATCAGCTCATTCTGTTTGCTAGTGTCTCGTGGTACTAGGTTGTAGACAGACAGGATCCCTACATAAGGCATTCTTGCTTTACTTTGTACAGAAAAACCTAAAAACTGGTAAATGAAGCTGGTCTTTTTATTGTAAATTTGGTATAATTCTGGCAAATTCTGTATTTTAAAATGGAAAATTAGTTAAGACCATATCTCTCCAATACTTTCTACCTGAGCTGTTATCAGCCTCTCTTCCTCCATAGGGTGCAGTTGCACTTGCAGTTTTGTTTAAGATATACACAGATATCAAGATACAAAACTTACGTTTAATTGTTAAAGCTTAACTGAAAGTTGTTTTTGGGGGGTAGAGAGGTTTTAAACATATTTCACAATTTAAAGGCAGATCCTATCCATTTTTGCCTTTGGATTGTGTTTCCAACACTTCAGTAATTTAATTGTTGAAATATCTGGGAAAAAGCAGATCATCTTGATTCCCACTGTAAAAGAGCACGATAGATTTTTTTTGTTGTATGGGTAAAGATTATTCTTGCTAAAAAATGCAAAATGATCTGCAGTGTGATGTTTTACCCAGTTTTGATTAGCATCTTAACTATGCTGTATGTCTTCAAAGTTTTAACAGACTGCTTTTCTGTGTCTTTCAGCAAAGAAAGAGAGAGAGCAAGAGCTGGTCAGAGTAATATAGTTAACAGAATGTTTTTACACGAGGCTGTCATAGGAGAAAACCAAGAGTCACTGCAATACAGTGTAATTCCTCAGGTTCAGGAGGCATGCCGAGCAGTTGATGGATTCATCTATGTTGCAAATGCTGAAGCCCATAAAAGTAAGGGTTTGTTTTAATTAGAATTCATCTTTAGTAAATATTCTTGGATCTGTGTTACTGCAGCAATACACACATTTAATCTTAGTTTGGAGACATTTCTAATTTATTTAAAAGATGCTGTAAAACAAAGGACCTTTTGGGGTTCATAAATTTAAGGCAAGTTTGTTGGTCAGATATGTAAAAAAAAAAAAATAATAAAGTATGCGTTCAGTTTCTACATAGTATAGTGTTCATGAAACTCAAATGGTGACTTTGATATTATCAAAAAATTATTAGTAGAACCTCTGATCATCTTGTGAGCAAGAGAGGAAAAAAGTACTATTTTATGGTATTTTTCTTTGTGTGCTATCATATATTCTTTTGCTTTAAGTACTGAGGGGTCTGTTTACTAATCAGTATTGGGTTTTAACACATGCTGTTAGCATGTTTCCTAACACCCAATTCAGTAAACAGGTTAATGTTTGACATTCGCATACACATTAGTGTTGTTGTGATACAATATTAACATGCATGCAAATGACCCCCAAAAGAAGGTCAGTCTATGCTAATTGGCTCATTAGTTATTGATGTTGAATTCATTATCTAGTTCAGTGGTTCCCAAACCTGTCCTGGGTAACCTTCAGTCAGGTTTTCAGGATCTCTACAATGATGAATATGAATGATATAAATTTGCATTTATTGGAGGCAGTGCATGCTAATTTATCTCATGCATATTCATTGTGGGTATCCTGAAAATCTAGCTGGTTAGGGGTCTTGGGGGACAGGTTTCGAGAACCAATGATCTAGCATTAATGTCTGATGGACCGAATATGGGCCACATAAATCTAGAAAGTTAATGACAAATCAGGAGGCTACATAAAAGTATATATTGAAAGTTCTGTCCAAGTGTCTAATGTGAATTTTCTAGAAATCTTATACGGGACTTAATTTTTGTTAGAGCATCTAGTGAGTTAATGCAGTCCTGCTCCTTTATTTTCTTCTTCTGGTCCGACCACTGTTCTTTAGTCTTCTCGATACAGTGTCAGTAAACTGAAGAGTCATGTGAGGAAGTACACCTGAACCTAAGAAATATTAATGTAGAAGAACTCATTATTGAATTGTGATAGTTTCCTCCTAATTTCAGTGATCTCTTTCCCATTTCTCAAGTTAAATGGGATTCTCTCTTAAGATAGGCTTTACACAAAGTTGTTCTCCTAGGACAAGCAGGATGGTAGTCCTCACATTTGGGTGACATCTGATGGAGCCCAGCACGGAAAACTTCTGTCAAACGGGCCAATACAGTAAGGAGCGGTAGGGAGAGCTGCGTTAGTGCCGGGCGCACCCGCGGTTGCCGCACGCACAGTCCAGCTCACCTACCGCTCGATACTGTATGTAAATAGTTTGCAAATGCAAGCTGCGTCTAAGAAGCGTCCGTGAAACGTTAGGCCCACGTAACCCATTTTACTGTATAGAGCCCTATACAGTATCCTGGGTGCGCTGGCCTAACGCTTCACGGACACGCTGGTATCTGTCATTTCAAATGTCATTTCAAATGACATTTGAAATGACAGGTACCAGGAAGTGGACGGTTCACCTACGCTCGGGATTGCCAGTCCTCGCTCCTCTCCTCCCGAAGCAAGCAATGAAAGTGGAAAAAACCAAAAAAAAGCGGAAAAAAAAAAAGTAGCAAGAGAGAGAGGGGAGAGAGGGACGGGCAATCCTACGCTCTGGATTGTCAGTCCTCTCTCCCCTCCTCCCGAAGCAAGGTGCGAAAAGCAGCCTTGCTTTTCGGGAGGAGGTGAGAGAGGACTGGCAGTGAAAAGCAACGAAGCGACTTACTTATTTTGCAGCCCCCCTCCGGAGACGGACATCGGCGACGAGGGACCGCGGCTCCCCTCCCCTGCCTCCAGCTGCCCGCGAAGATAGACGCATCGCACGGGCGAAAGCGGCCCCTGTGCGTGCAATTGGGCCGCTCAAGATGTGACGTCACGATGTTTGGCGTCACGGCATGTGACGTCACGGCTTGAGCGGCCAATTGCATGCACAGGGGCCGCTTTCGCCTGTGCGATGCGTCTGTCTTCGCGGGCAGCTGGAGGCAGGGGAGGGGAGCCACGGTCCCTCGTCGCCGATGTCCTTCTCCGGAGAGGGGCTGCAAAAAAAGTAAGTCGCTTTGTTGCTTTTCACTGCCAGTCCTCTCTCCCCTCCTCCCGAAAAGCAAGGCTGCTTTTCGCGCCTTGCTTCGGGAGGAGGGGAGAGAGGACTGGCAATCCCGAGCGTAGGATTTCCCGTCCTCTCTCCCCTTTCTCTCTTGCAACTTTTTTTTCCGCTTTTCCGCTTTTTTTTTTTTTTTTTGCTTTTTTCCGCTTTCGTTGCTTTGGGAGGAGGGGAGAGGACTGGGGCTGCCCCGGAGACCAGCACCCATGGACGCGGCCAGGTGAGTGAGGGCTGGGGGAAAGTTTGCCGCCTACCCTTACCCCTGCCTCTAACGCAGGGGTAAGGGTAGGCGGTAATTTAGCAGGTTAAACGCGCAGCAAAACAGCAGGGTAAAAAAGCGATAGTCGAGGCGCGCCTTACTGTATGGGAGGGAATAGCTAATTCGATCGTTTACATGTAATATACATGCCGCGGGCGGAAGGGGTTACCCGGTGATTTAAGGACGCGGTAAGAGTAGGTTAAAGGGGATTGTGTATCGCAGGAAGGGCTAACGCGGCCGAAACGTGGGTAGAAAGCGGGTTAGGAGCAGGGTAACCGCGGCCGCACTTTACTGTATTCACCCGAAAGTTTCTAGAAACTTTTCCGCAGTGCAGTAGCTTCGTGGTTTGGAACTCCAACCTCCTTCGAAATTGTTCAGAAATGTTTCCTCTGTTCTCAAGTGTCTTTTCCATGTCAGGTCCCCCTACGCTGTCAGTGTCCTTCCATCTTGGTAGGTACCCTTTTTTTTTCGGCTATTTTTTCGTACTTCGCTGTCTATTCCCGACCCTTTGCACCGTGATGCCCATCAGCCATCAACCGCATGCTGGCTCTTTTTCAATAGCGGCGTCCAGTTTTTGACTGTGCCCCCAGAGCCCGCGGACCATGTCCATCCCGGATCCGCACAAGATCCGTATCCTCTGCCTGGGGGCCTTGCACGATGTCTGTGGGTGCCATTTGTGTGATTAAATGACACCAAGGAGCATTGGGCACGCCTAGATAAAATGGAGAAAATCTTTGGGACCCCGAAGTCCTCCACTCCTGCTTCGGTGTCCTCTAAGCCCAAGGATCATGGGGAACCATCTCTCCCTTCCCCTCGCTATCCAGCACCCCTAAGTATTGGGACAGGGGTACTGATCCTCTGTGGTCTCTCCCCTCCCTCAGATCTCTGGATCATCGACATCCTCAGCGCCAGGGAAAGACCTGGCCGAGCACCGGTCACTGTCTCAGCATGGTTCCGGTTCTGGAGTGGCATTGGCGCTGCCGAACTGTCATCAAAGCATCACCGGCGGCCCCTGCTTCCAGTGCCCCGGTAGACCGAGGTGTTCCCCACTGAGTCCAGTGCAGGTTGCTGTGCCACCTCGGAACCCGAGGATGTGCCGGCGACGCCTCATCCCCCTCCATCAGTTCTGATCACTCAGGACTTCTAGGAGGAGTTGGTCCACAGAATGCATTTGGCGGTGCTCAAAGCGCTACAAAGTGTTGAGCTGCCAGTGCTTGAGCCTCCACCAACGATAATCGCACCTCTGCTGGAGCATCTGGACATCCTTCTCTGTACCTTACCAATACAATCAGTACCTGAGGGACCTTCGATGCCTCAGCGGCCAGTGCCCTCCACCAGAGAGCAATCCCGATCATCGAGGCCTCTGTGGCTCCCCAAGCCGCTACCGGTTCCACCCAGCTTGCCGCAGCTCAATTTAAAAGTAAGCATGCGGTAAATTGTAATACAGATTACGTAGTGTACGCACTACAGTGCCCATGTGCAAAAATTTATGTGGGGCGCACGAAGCGTAAGATTCGGACACGGCTGAGAGAACACCGAAGTAGAATCAATAACCGTGACATTAAAGCACCCATGGTTCAACATAGTATTATTCATTCACATTCTTTTGAAGATTTTTTATGGATTATTCTTGAACATGTTCCACCGCATTGGAGAGGAGGAGATAGATCATCATTGTTAAATTTTAAAGAGAACCAGTGGATTTTTCGTTTGTGCTCCGTGGAACCCTATGGATTGAATGAAAAAATCGAGTGGTTTTCCCTCATCTAAATAACATCCTCAAGATGGCCAACTTTGTGATGTCATTTTCCATATTTGGTGTTACTTAGGGGTTATCCCCTTCAAAATGGCTGCTCTTCAAGATGGCTGACTTTGTGATGTCACTTTCCATATTTGGTGACATCTAGGGGCAATCCCCCTCAAAATGGCTGCTCTACACATCATTCTTTTCTTTTTGCCTAAATATGGATCTCAATCAAGGGAAATCCCTCTTACGTCATTTGCCACACATGGTCATCACCATATTTGGGATCACACATGTCATTTTCTGCTGCCTTTTTTGTTGGAGTAGTTCCCTTCAAATGCAGCGTTTTTGACGCGCTCTTTGTCAGTCGCTGAGCTAGTCACCGGTAAGACTACACTTTGACAGCGTATGTAAGTACTTTCTCCTTACACCAGGGATGTTTAATGTGTTATTTCATGGACAAAGCACAGTTTTATGCTTTTATTTATTCTTTGTCATTGTTGCAGTGCCTAAATTTATACAGTTTCTTGCTGTTTGACTGACCGCATCCTGCCACACAGTAAGTCCTTGCCTTTCCAGCCGGCTGCCATCTGTGGCGCATTAGCCGTTTGGCATGCTATAAGGACTTTTCATTTGTTTCCACACAGAATTGTATTCTTGGTATGTTGCCACCTGGAGCTCCCTGATGAAGGAGTATACAACTCCGAAACACTGCTGTGTCGGAGGAAGAACTTCGGGACTGCACATACAATTCCCAGTGTTGTGGACTGAGATAAGTGCAAGCATTAGTGTTTTCACAATATACAGTGCCTGCCTCTTTGATATAGCTCCGTAAGGAGAATATCTAGTATCCACACAGCCTATGATTAGATAAGCCCAGTGCTATTTAGGCTTTATCATATAAGCCATCAAGCACTTTGTGGCAATTTATGACGGCTGTTAGGTATCTGTTATGAAGAGTTCTCACATATAGCTGAATTTATATCTTTATGGTTTTCTCCCAAAGAAATCGTGGCAGTTCCTATCCACGATATTTTTAAGGAGCTTCTCCTCCGTATGTGGGAACACCCAGTGTCTGTGTCCCTGGTTAACAGGCCGACACCACCTATTTGGTGCAGCAGGCCTTGGGCTTTGAAAGGTGGCACCTCCCCCACCAGTCGGCGGTAGTGGAGTGCGTCCTGAAGAAAGCCAGGCATTTCCAGACACACGCTTCCACTCCTCCAGGGCGGGAACACAGGGAACTCGATAGCATTGGGAGAAAAATGTTTCAAGGTGCCATCCTGGTGGCCCGCATTGCTGCCTACCAGCTGTACATGATCCAATACAACCGCAGTCTGAGGAAACAAGTCCAAGACTCTGCGGGGGGGGGGGGGGGGGGGCCTTCCCCAGCAGCAGCAATGGTGACTGCTTTCCACATCAATCAGTCCATCATTCTCCCCATCTTCTTTCCAAGGCCTCATTCCCACCCAGGAGAACGTGCTTTCCACAACTTGGACTGCAAGCAGGCGCTCTCCTTCTATTTGGATCACACAGCAGCCCATAAACAGTCCTCCCAACTATTTGTGTCTTTTGACCCAAACAGACTGGGTTCAGCGGTGGGGAAGCAGACCCTATCGAACTGGCTGGCGGATTGTATCACCTTCTGCTAATCTCAAGCGGGACTCCAGCTAGCCAGCAGGGTGAAGGCTCACTCTGTGCGGGCCATGGCAGTATCGGCCCACCTGCGTGCAGTCCCCATTGCGGAAATTTGTCGAGCTGCAACCTGGAGTTCTCTCCACACATTCACAGCTCATTGCTGCCTCGACAGGGATAACCGCCAGGACAGTGCCTTTGGTTAGTCCGTCCTGCGCAACCAGTTCCAGTCCTGAACCCAACTCTCCTCTCATGCTCCTTGTGGGTCCAGACCACTCCCTTGTTCGGCCTCTGTGGGACCCCTTGGTTAAATGGGGCAGTCTGGAGCTTTGTAATCACCAACATGTGAGGACTACGATCCTGCTGACCTAGGAGAATACCTGTTACAGGTAAGTAACTGTGCTTTTCCTCTTAAACCTCTAAATAAATCCAGAGTTCATCAGACATGGTATCATCTTGGACTAAGATTGTTTAAAAAGTTATTGGGGAAAAATAAGCAGAATTAGAATAAATATGTAAATTTACTTCTGATAATTAGAAATTAAAGGGCTAACAGGGTCATTTATCAAATTGCTATAAGGCGTTTTCGCATGCGTTAAGGTGTCTTCGCATGCGTTAAGCCCCTTTAACGCATACGAAAATGCCTTAAACGCCTGCGAAAGCACCATAATGCATGGTGCGATGCAAATCAGAAAAAAGGGAGGAGTTTGGGGCGTGATTTGTGACTGAGTGGGCTGGGTTCACAATTTATCGCACGGCTTTAACGCCTATTTTAACTACACCTTTTTCATTTGTGTAAAGCCATGCGATAGGGCTTTATCACGCTGCAATGTTTTCACAAATGCGTTTGTAAGCTCCTGGAGAGCCAGCCTAGTTATCAGGACCATGGAGGGAGGGAGAGGGAGAGAGAGAGAGAAGCCATAATGCCCTCACACTAGATAGGTATTTATATCTCTATGGGAGGCCCACCTAGTAACTCAAGGTGAGGTTTAGGTATTAGTATAGGGGTTAGGGGCCACTTTGACATTCAAAGTGAGATGTACAAACAGAACAGTGCACTTTTGTGAAGATTTGATGACCTTTGGAGTGAGGAAACTCACCCAAAGATGAAATTTGTGCAATGTTCTCTCAACCTAGCTTGATGTTACCCAGGTAGAGAGTCCAAATACCTATCTAGTGTGAGGGCATTATGGCTAGTCTCCCTCTCCCTCTCCCTCTCTCTAGTTTTTTTATCAAGTGGGTCTGTATTTTATTTTATTTTACTCATATTATCTCTTAATTATATTCATATATTTATTTTGTGTTTCATATTTGTTATATTTTAATGGTTTGTGATGCTTTTTTCTTAGAAAATTGGCTTTTTAAATTAAATTACCATTGCCAAAAGTGGGTACGGGGACCTTTAAGGCTTAATTTGTTTGATAATCTACACTGCACGCTCTGCATTCCAGTGTTGCTAACCATTGGTTTATAAAGTACTAGACTAAGACGGTAACTTTAAAACCGGCGTGTGGGTGCACATATTATAAAATAGCCTGGCCGTGCACACAAGTGCGCCCAGTTTTAAGTGAATGTGCGCCTCTGTGTTAGTCAGTTCTACCGCGTAAATGGGGAAATTTTAAAAGGGATGAGTGTTGATGCCATTGATGGTTTTTCCACTTCCTCCCCAATTTGTCCAGTTACCAGCTAGGGCCTCCAGACCTCCCTGATTTGGTAGCCTGTACATCACCCATTTACCACAGACCCTTTACACCTCTTTGAAATGGCTCAGTAGTGGGGTTTTTTTGGTTTGGTTTTTTTTGTTTGTTGTTTTTTTTTTTAACTTGCATGCCATCCAAGCAGAAGTAAAGTTACATGACAGGAAATCTCAGTGTGCATCACATAAGTATTTACGTGCAAATTTCTGTGTCAAGTCTCAAAACGCCCAGGCCCCGCCCCTTTTTGAAAAGTTCCAAGATGTGCGCGCAGTGGCAATAATGCGCATATCTGGGTGGCTTTTAAAATCCCGTTCTGTGTGCACCAGCGCTACATATTCACGCTACCCTTAATTGATGCTCGCGTCGGACATTTAAAATTCACCTTTAAATCTCTGCGCATCCACAACACACCATGCACAAATACTGTACCGTGAATAGTTTTGAAAATTAGCCTCCCAGATCGCAAGCCCTCTGGGAAGGGACTTAACTATTCCTGTAATTGTAATTTCCCTTGAGCTTGGATTTGGAAAGGCAAGTAATTGTGTAAATTCATAAAGTATATGACTCCAAAATAAATGAAAGAAGAATAACTATTGGCTAATAGCCCTTTAAATAAATAAGGTCAAGAACTCTAGTATTTTGTCTTGTGTAGTTGTGCTACTGTATAACTGAGCAGTACACTTAGTAATGGAATGGGAATTAATTTGAAGGGTGGGTGTCTGTAGTAATGGTGTACCAGCTAAGACCTTTTTTTTATGCTGTGGAATATAAATATTTTTCAAAATGTAACAAAATTGTTGTTTTGTTTTAGATCATAACCGGCAAGATGAATATGCCCATATTTTGGCAATGACTGATCCATCCTTAGGACCTCCAAACAGACCTGTTCTGGTTTTGTCTTGTGTCACTCGAGCAGGTGTTAAACGTGTTCCCTGTGTGTATATGGCTCATGAACTCTGTATAAATCTCCTGACTCGACCATGGATGGTATGCTACATCTGTTTAGTTACTCTCTTTAAAAATGTTACTTGCAATGCTATTAAAATATAATTATTGAATACTCACAATTTTCTGCCGTTTGCTGAGGAGAGGCACAGTAGGGGATAGGTCTGATTATGTTGCATTAATACGATTCTCCTCACTGCCCCTCGCATTTCAGTTAACAAAATATTTCCACAGTGTGGCATAATCAGAATTATGATTTTGCAGTTTGAGGAGATACTGTGTCAGGCCTTTACTTTTCATAATTTGTAAGTAGCTAAATATGTTTCTCATGGATCTTGTTACTGACTTATTCCAGGAGCCAGTTACATTGGTGCATAACGAAGAGACCTAGAAATACAGGGAAAAGATGTCAGGCGTTTGTGGCACCTAATATTCAAATACACTATTTATTTTCCAGGTACAGGACACTGAAGTTGAAACTTTGACTGGACTATTAGATGGAATGGAATGGATGCTAGGACAAGTTGGAATAAAGATTTAAAAGAAACGTACACTGTAGAAATGCACAGAATATTTTTTGATGGGTGAAGGAATTAATGAAGATAAAGGATTTTCTTTTCTCATTTTTGTATTTACAGAGTCTATTCCAAGGCTAATCTAAACTTAGCATTTTTGCACATTTTATCATGTTAATCTGTATATTTTATTGTACATATGTATATAAATATGTTTATAAATTGTTTATTGGATAAAGGTTTTATTCTTCATGATCCTTGGGTTATGAGGAGAGGCGTTTCTGCATTTTGCAAGTGGCAATTCACAAACTGGTTATATTGGCCTCTCCAATATAACAGCAGATAAGTATTGTAAAGCCTGTCTAGTCTGCCCAATTTTTTTCCTGCCACAGTGCCATTGACTTCAGTTGATCTTTGGTTTTCTCCTCACCTCCTTGCAACTAGAGATCTTCTGTGCTTATCCCAAGCTGTCTTGAATTTCGCAGAGAGCAACGAGAATAAATCCCACATTATTATGGACAGCCATTGTGTATTTTGATTATCATATGTGAATAACATTTTTTAAATAAATGTTAATTTATAATGTAGTTATTTCAGGCTATTCAGACTATTGGTGCCTTTTGTAATATGTACCCTGATCCATAACATTAGTCACATCTGTTTGGCCACAATGATTGCATTCTTGTATTCTGGCTCCAGAGCAGGACTTTAAGACAAAAAAATATATATATTTTTGTAATTGTTTCAGGAAATGTTTGTTTCCTATTGTATGTTATAGAGCTGAGATGACTGATTTTTTTTCATTAAAGCTAAATAAAATGGAGATTTCACATTCTGCAGTTTAAAGGAAGTACCTTGCTACAATGGGATGGTAATTTTTAAACAGGCGTGCGAGCGCACATGTGCGCCCATTTGCTGGCTTGCGCCCATAGTCGTGGCGGTTTTATAATATTCATGTGCTTATCCGTGCATATTATAAAATAGGCTAAGTGAGCGCACACATATGCGTGCAATTTTAAGCGGATGTGTGCACAAATCCCACTTCCACCGCGTAAATGGGGGGAATTTTAAAAGGGGTGCGCCTCCACGCCATTGCCAGTTTCACCACTTCATTCCTAATTTGCCCAGGTAAGGGATAGGACTTCCAAAACCCACTAATTTAATAACCTCCCTTTTCTCCAAGGACAAGCAGGATGGTAGTCCTCACACATGGGTGACATCAGATGGAGCCCGGTCCGGAAAACTTTTCTCAAACTTTCTAGAAATTTTGACACACACTGAGTATGCCCAGCAGGCCACTAACCACGCGTCCTATTGGGGTCCCTCTTCAGTTTTTTCTGAAGAGGGACCTTGCGGTTGTAGAGCTCACGCTTTTTCTTCCTTCCAGCATTGCGTCGGATTCCTCTGCATTTCGCAGTTTTTCCCTCATTGCTTTCGGTAAGTTTTTCTAGTACTCAAGGTCGATAACAGAGAGTGTCGCCCCCTGGTAGCCGCCGGCCATAGACTGCGCGCTGCATCCTTTTTGATATGGCGTCCGGCTTTCGCCGGTGCCCCCAGACCATGTCCATCACAGATCCCCACGAGGTCGGAGTCCTCTGCCTGTGGGCATTGCACAACATCTGTAGTTGCGATCTTTGTGCCCAGATGATCCCTAAGGGCTTGGTTAGACAAAATGGAAAAGCTGTTCAGCTCTAAGAAATTGGATCTGTTGTCAGCATCCGGGACTTCTACTCTGCAAGAGAAAGGAGTCTCAGCATCAACCCTCCTTGGTGTCCACTCCGCTACCGCTCCTTGATCCCGAGGTGGGGGACCAAACGAGATCCTTATCCTCTTGGTCCAGGTCGTGTTCCTCGCCGTCACCGTTGGTCCCAGGGAAGGACAGAGGTGAGTACAGAGAGAAGTCAAGGAAACATTAACACCGCTCATTCTCTTCGAAGTCAGACAGCGGAAAGGCATCGACCGCGTTGGTGCCTCCTCCGAAGTGGTCTCGTGTGGAGGAAGGAATTCCCTCCAGTCCTGAGGCCTCTCAGCAATCCGTGCTGGTGGAAGGTTTGATTCCACCCCGTGACTCTGGGGTCCATCAGACTCCGCTGCTGCCGCCTCCTCAAGCCATTCTATCCTTGGCAGCTTTTGAGGAGGAGTTAGGCTCGTGTGGTTGGCGGTCAGCTGGGCCCTGCGGTGCATCAAGCCTCCAGTTCCACCAGGACCGCCGCAAAGCCGACTCCATTGGTGCGCTTCTGGAGCAGCTGGACCTGTTGCTCAGTGTCTTACCGATGCAGCAAGCTCTGATGCTCCAAGCCCCTTCTCAGTCAAGGGTAGCATTGCTGCTGTCGCAACTGGTTTCCATTCCGGTGAGCGACTCCTCGGACGAGGAAGGTCCATCTGAATCGATGGCCCTTCGGTTGTGCATGGCACCCCGACAATCTCTGGCTCTCCCGGGACCGATGCCATTGATGCCACCTGGCGCTCCATACACAGTGGGATCCTTCAGTGCCCGTGCGGCCCCGAATCCCACTGGTGCCCCTGTAGCCTCTTGCTCGAGGCTCAAGGCGCAGGTGGATGCTCACTCCCCTGTGTCTCTGAACGTTCACAGTGAAGGGGAAGCCCCCTATGATCCCGGTATCGGATAGGGCACTGTGTGCAGGAAGATCACAACACTCCCGGTATCAGGGATAGGGCACTGCGTGCAGGAAGATCACAACACTCCCGGTATCAGGGATAGGGCACTGCGTGCAGGAAGATCACAACACTCCCTGTATCAGGGATAAGGGCACAAGTTCTAATCACATTGACGATCACAACACTCCCTGTATCAGGGATAGGGCACAAGTTCTAGTCACATTGACTTTTTTTGTCAAGCTACCAACCGTTTCCACCCATCCCCCATATATTAAACCATCACCTCAGTGGGAATCTTGGTAACATCAATAAATAAGAGGGCAGCCAGCCAATAGGAATACATATTCATTCCTAACTGCCTTAACTGACCTTAACTTGACCTGAAAAGTATCAAACTGTATCATTTTCTGTTAGTGCGCACTAACCAAAAACCTTATTTTTCATGATAAATCGGTGGAATTCCTATTGTATCGAGTCCCTTACTGATTAATGATGATTTTAAAATTATAGGACGATAATTTAAATCGTTAAAAAACGATTCACATCCCTAATCGCTAATGGAGACATTTTTGTCTGGCTAGAATATTGACAAGACAGGCTCCTGATGAAGCTTTTCAAGTGAAACTTCGGCCATAGTTGAGCCTCTTTGAAGTTCCATTTTGCAGTTTGACCATGCTTAAAATGTTAAAACAACTTGATAAATCCGCTCAGCATGTCCAGACTATGTGTTGAAATATTGACATAAAGTTCCACTATGTGTTTATAGAAGAGGACTTACAAAGATTTGTGCAAAAAACTCTTTTCCAGCAAGACACTGCTGGGGAGGAGCCGGCTGTCTTGGTACACGTGGGCACCAACGACATAGGAAAATGTGGGAGAGAGGTCTGGAAGCCAAATTTAGGATTTTAGGTAGGAAGCTGAAATCCAGAACCTTCAGGGTGGCATTCTCTGAAATGCTTCCTGTTCCACGTGCAGGTCCCCAGAAGCAGGCAGAGCTCCAGAGTTTCAATGCGTGGATGAGACAATGGTGCAAGGAAGAGGGATTCAGCTTTGTAAGGAACTGGGGAAATTTTTGGGGAAAGGGGAGATTTTTCCAAAAGGACGGGCTTCACCTTAACCAGAGTGGAACCAAGCTGCTGGCACTAACTTTCAAAAAGGAGAGAGAGCAGCTTTTAAACTAGAACAAGGGGGAAAGCCGACAGTCACTCAGCAGTGCATGGTTTGGAGAAATGTATCCTTGAAGGATACTAATGAAACAGGAGTTAGGGCATCAAAAGCAAACATAGTTCATATGCCTATATGTAAAAAATCACCAAAGCTAATGATTTCCTAATTATCCAAAACAACTGAAAAGCAGGTTGTTAAAACAAGCAAAAACCACACTTTGAAATGTCTTTATGCCAATGCCAGAAGTCTAAGAAGTAAGATGGGAGACTTAGAGTGTATAGCAGCAAATGATGAGTGACATAATTGACATCACAGAGACTTGGTGGAAGGAGGATAACCAATGGGACAGTGCTATATCAGGGTACAAATTATATTGCAATGGTAGGAAGGATCAACTTGGTGGGGGTGTGGCACTTTGTCCGGAACGGTATAGAGTCCAACAGGATAAAGATCATACAAGAGAGTAAATGCTCAGTAGAATCTATATGGGTAGAAATCCCATGTGTGTTGGGTAAGAGTATAGTGATAGGAGTATACTACCGTCCACCTGGACAAAATGGTCAGACAGATGATGACATGCTAAGAGAAATCAGGGAAGCAAACCAATTTGGCAATGCAATAATAATGGGAGATTTCAATTACCAGAAAGAGAAGAAGCAAAGCCTTGCACATAAGCAAGTGTCACAAGACGCTGGTGCAGGATTAAAGTTTAATCACCAAGAAATGTTGTTAGAGTGTTTACACAATTAAACATCAAACACATATAAGGATTTAAACTGGCAACTCCATGAATTTCAAGTAATACTTTAAACTCGGTCCCCCGACACGGTCCCGTGTTTCGCCAGGCTGCGTCGGGGGGGAACCAGGGATACATTCAAATCTAGAGTGTAAAAACAAATACAAGTCAGTTCAAAACAATTGGTGAAGCTAGGCTACAATGTGACATACGTTTCACAAAAGTACATACCTCTAAAATGTCACCCGGAGCGCGCAGGCTCACACAGGTGACAGCTATTTAAACGGAGGAAAAGGCGCGAACGTGACAGCTTTCGCGAGAGCTGTCAAGCACTTACTTGACAGTTCCCGCGAGAGCCAGACAGCCAGAAAATCTCGATGGATATATCCCTAGTAAAACAAGTGCCACTCAATTTCTCTATTGAGGCCCTGAGGGGCAACCGTGTCAAGCGTAAAGATCCACCTCTGCTCCCTCCGGCCCAAGGCCTCAGGGAAGTCCCCACCCCGAAGGGGGGGGACGGACAACCTCAATTACTGAAAAAAGAAGGTCGGAGACGGTGTGACCAGATTGAATCCAGTGCGAAACCAGGGGCTCATCTACTCTATGAAGGCGAATGTTGGAGCAATGCTCAATCATACGGGTTTTTAACATCCGGGTAGTTTTGCCAACATAGAGTAGAGAGCAAGGACATTTAATAATGTATACTACCCCCTTTGTACAACAGTCTGATGTGGAGCGAAGTGTAAAAACTCGCCCCGTGCGAGGATGTATAAACTCAGGGGCCAGTGTGGTATGACTGCACATGGTGCAGCGGCCACATGGACCATGTACCCCAACACTATCAGTCCAATCAACTAAAGGGGATGTGTGGACCAGCCGGTCCCGCAGATTTTTACCCCGTCTGAAGGTAAAGCGTAGAGAACTGTCAAATAATTCAGTCATGGCTAGAGATGCCCAATGTCTCCTAATCATCGTGGAGATTGCTCTCCCCAGAATCGAGAATGGTAAAATGCAGTTGTTAGCGTCATCTTCTGCGGGGGTGGACTGTACAAATAGCCATTCACGGGTAGAATGCAACGCCCTTTTAAAAGCACGTTTAACTACTCTGTGCGGGTAGCCACGCTCTATGAAACGTTCACTCATCAGGCGCCCTTGCGCCACGAATTCGGGACGAGTGGAGCACAGTCGGCGTAAACGTAAAAATTGTCCAGAGGGAATATTATCCCGCAGAGCGCGGGGATGGCAACTCTGGTACTGAAGAAGGGTATTCCGGTCGGTGTCTTTACGATACAGAGACGTGTCAAAGCCATCTACCCCAGAGGTTATAGTAATGTCCAGGAATGCTATGGTCCGTGGATGAATACAAAAATTGAATTGAATGTGTATATTAACTGAATTTAGCCAATCTAAAAAACAGTAAAACTGAATGTCGGTCCCAGTCCAGATGAGCAGTACATCGTCAATGTAACGACGCCATGCAAAAATGAACTGAGACCATTCAGAGGGATAAACATTTTGACACTCAAAATGGTCCATAAATAAGCACGCCAGACTGGGGGCCATGGTGGCCCCCATAGCTGTGCCCTTAACCTGTTGAAAGTAAGCATTCTGAAACCGAAAAAAGTTATTGGTAAGCGCTATCTCTGCTAATTGAGTTAGAAAAAGAGTCGATACGCGATGTGGGTGAGGTCGTTTGTCTAAAGTGTCTGAAATCACCTGTAGAGCCTCATGTTGGGGTATGTTAGAATAAAGAGAGACCACATCCAACGTGACCAGAAAAAACGAGTCAGTAGGGTAACTTAGTTCCGATAGCAAAGTTATGAGATGTGTAGAGTCTCTCACATAGGATTGAATCAGTGGCACAAAAGGCTTCAAAAAACAATCCACAAATTGTGACAATGGTTCAAGGAGAGAGCCAATACCAGGGACGATAGGTCGACCAGGCGGGTGTGTCAGAGTTTTATGTATTTTGGGTAATGTATAGAATTGTGGCATAATAGGAAAAGGTGTAGTCAAAAACTTTTGCTCCTTAGCAGTAATCATATGTCGGTCAGCGGCAAGTTGTACTATAAGTTTAATCTGATTCTTCAATGACTCAGTGGGGTCAGTCAATAATGGTTTATAAAAAGATGGATCGCTCAATTGCCGAAGTGCTTCACCATCGTAATCAGAGCGATCCTGGACCACTATACCACCTCCTTTATCAGCCGGTTTAATAATAATGGACTGGTCCTTCGACAGAGTGGCTAACGCGTTTGACTCAGCCCTTGTCAAATTAAACCGAACGAATGGAGTATGGGAAAATATATTGTGTACACCCATACTCACTAGACGTTCAAAAGCCCCAAGCGTGACATCAATGGGGCCGGGAGGGATCCATCGAGACCTGGGACGTACCACTGACAAATCAACAGAGGGTGCAGTATCCTTAAAAAACAGTTTAAGCCTCAGTAACCGAAAAAAACGATGAAGATGTGTAAATACATCAAACATATCCCCCTTAATCGTGGGAACAAAGGAGAGTCCCTTTCGTAACACACTCAATTCATTCATTGATAGTTCTCGAGAGGATAAATTATAAACTGTTTCCTCAGTCACTGCCAAGGGTCCGCTTGTGCTCGTGTTATGCGTACCGGTCTCTGTATGCGCTGCGTTGATCCGGTCCCCCGTGATCGCGTGCTGCGGGTGTTCCGTGGATTCTGGCCAGAATCTAAAAAAGAGGCAGCGATTGACGAATAACGGGAAGAGGAAAATTGTCCAGAAGATATATCCCCAGCTGGCCCTGCTGGTTCCTGAGCATCCGCCGAAGGGGGAGCCCGGTTTCGACGGGAACCGCCGCGATGCCGTTGTGCCATAGAGTCTTCTGCCGAAGAGTCCCCCGAGGAGGAAGTATCCTCGGCAAAAGTCACCTTCTTGGAGGGTTTTTGATTCATCCATTTATACACATAACCTGACTGGTAGTCAGTAGCGTCTCTTTGAAATTTGCCAAATTTCACCGCTTTTAAGTCTGTGCGGAACTTGGACAAATTATCCTGAAACTCAGTCAGTTGTTGGTCAAACGATTCCAATGCTGTAGAAGCTTTAATGGTATCCAATTTCTGTGTGACTTCAGTCTTAAGTTGATCAATAAGCTCTTTGTTGGTTTCAATGATGAGGACCATCAAATCCAAAGAACATTTGTTTAATATTTTATTCCAGCATGTAAGAAACGTAGTATTATCCGTATGTAAACGAGGGGCCTTCTGGATACGAAGTCCCCTAGGGATACGACGTATGCGGCAATATTCAGTCAGCGTGGAAGAGTGAAGTTCAGCCCTGGTTAAGCGTTTCTGAGTGTTAATCAAGTCCGTCCAGGACACAGGGATGGTGATATCCAGCGAAGCGTCCTCAAAGAATGGACTGGCTGAAAGGACCGCGTTCACGGCCGCTTCAGAGTAACTGAATGTGTAATCATCAGTAGCCATTGAATGCTTCAGTAATGCGGTATAGAACCAGAAAGAGAAGAAGCAAAGCCTTGCACATAAGCAAGTGTCACAAGACGCTGGTGCAGGATTAAAGTTTAATCACCAAGAAATGTTATTAGAGTGTTTACACAATTAAACATCAAACACATATAAGGATTTAAACTGGCAACTCCATGAATTTCAAGTAATACTTTAAACTCGGTCCCCCGACACGGTCCCGTGTTTCGCCAGGCTGCGTCGGGGGGGAACCAGGGATACATTCAAATCTAGAGTGTAAAAACAAATACAAGTCAGTTCAAAACAATTGGTGAAGCTAGGCTACAATGTGACATACGTTTCACAAAAGTACATACCTCTAAAATGTCACCCGGAGCGCGCAGGCTCACACAGGTGACAGCTATTTAAACGGAGGAAAAGGCGCGAACGTGACAGCTTTCGCGAGAGCTGTCAAGCACTTACTTGACAGTTCCCGCGAGAGCCAGACAGCCAGAAAATCTCGATGGATATATCCCTAGTAAAACAAGTGCCACTCAATTTCTCTATTGAGGCCCTGAGGGGCAACCGTGTCAAGCGTAAAGATCCACCTCTGCTCCCTCCGGCCCAAGGCCTCAGGGAAGTCCCCACCCCGAAGGGGGGGACGGACAACCTCAATTACTGAAAAAAGAAGGTCGGAGACGGTGTGACCAGATTGAATCCAGTGCGAAACCAGGGGCTCATCTACTCTATGAAGGCGAATGTTGGAGCAATGCTCAATCATACGGGTTTTTAACATCCGGGTAGTTTTGCCAACATAGAGTAGAGAGCAAGGACATTTAATAATGTATACTACCCCCTTTGTACAACAGTCTGATGTGGAGCGAAGTGTAAAAACTCGCCCCGTGCGAGGATGTATAAACTCAGGGGCCAGTGTGGTATGACTGCACATGGTGCAGCGGCCACATGGACCATGTATCCCAACACTATCAGTCCAATCAACTAAAGGGGATGTGTGGACCAGCCGGTCCCGCAGATTTTTACCCCGTCTGAAGGTAAAGCGTAGAGAACTGTCAAATAATTCAGTCATGGCTAGAGATGCCCAATGTCTCCTAATCATCGTGGAGATTGCTCTCCCCAGAATCGAGAATGGTAAAATGCAGTTGTTAGCGTCATCTTCTGCGGGGGTGGACTGTACAAATAGCCATTCACGGGTAGAATGCAACGCCCTTTTAAAAGCACGTTTAACTACTCTGTGCGGGTAGCCACGCTCTATGAAACGTTCACTCATCAGGCGCCCTTGCGCCACGAATTCGGGACGAGTGGAGCACAGTCGGCGTAAACGTAAAAATTGTCCAGAGGGAATATTATCCCGCAGAGCGCGGGGATGGCAACTCTGGTACTGAAGAAGGGTATTCCGGTCGGTGTCTTTACGATACAGAGACGTGTCAAAGCCATCTACCCCAGAGGTTATAGTAATGTCCAGGAATGCTATGGTCCGTGGATGAATACAGTTCATCTACGCTTTACCTTCAGACGGGGTAAAAATCTGCGGGACCGGCTGGTCCACACATCCCCTTTAGTTGATTGGACTGATAGTGTTGGGGTACATGGTCCATGTGGCCGCTGCACCATGTGCAGTCATACCACACTGGCCCCTGAGTTTATACATCCTCGCACGGGGCGAGTTTTTACACTTCGCTCCACATCAGACTGTTGTACAAAGGGGGTAGTATACATTATTAAATGTCCTTGCTCTCTACTCTATGTTGGCAAAACTACCCGGATGTTAAAAACCCGTATGATTGAGCATTGCTCCAACATTCGCCTTCATAGAGTAGATGAGCCCCTGGTTTCGCACTGGATTCAATCTGGTCACACCGTCTCCGACCTTCTTTTTTCAGTAATTGAGGTTGTCCGTCCCCCCCTTCGGGGTGGGGACTTCCCTGAGGCCTTGGGCCGGAGGGAGCAGAGGTGGATCTTTACGCTTGACACGGTTGCCCCTCAGGGCCTCAATAGAGAAATTGAGTGGCACTTGTTTTACTAGGGATATATCCATCGAGATTTTCTGGCTGTCTGGCTCTCGCGGGAACTGTCAAGTAAGTGCTTGACAGCTCTCGCGAAAGCTGTCACGTTCGCGCCTTTTCCTCCGTTTAAATAGCTGTCACCTGTGTGAGCCTGCGCGCTCCGGGTGACATTTTAGAGGTATGTACTTTTGTGAAACGTATGTCACATTGTAGCCTAGCTTCACCAATTGTTTTGAACTGACTTGTATTTGTTTTTACACTCTAGATTTGAATGTATCCCTGGTTCCCCCCCGACGCAGCCTGGCGAAACACGGGACCGTGTCGGGGGACCGAGTTTAAAGTATTACTTGAAATTCATGGAGTTGCCAGTTTAAATCCTTATATGTGTTTGATGTTTAATTGTGTAAACACTCTAACAACATTTCTTGGTGATTAAACTTTAATCCTGCACCAGATTTCAATTACCCCAATAGTGACTGGGTAAATGTAACATCAGGACTTGCTAGAGACATAAAGTTCCTGGATGTAATAAATGATTGCATCATGGAGCAATTGGTTCAGGAACCAACAAGAGAGGGAGCGATTTAGATTTAATTCTTAGTGGAATGCAAGATTTGGTGAGAGAGGTAATGGTGGTGTGGCCACTTGGCAACAGTGATCATAACATGATCACATTTTTTTTTTTATAATTTAATTTTTTATTGAATTTTCACAATTATATACATCATGAAAATTAGAAAATGTGTACTTCAACATAAAACAACATTACAAACCTATATTAAATCAATATTTGCATTGAGTACATATCCCATAATTGGGGGAGATCTAATACCATTTCAAATATTTAAGCAATCTTACATATAATAGCAAAAGGTATTTACCTATTTGTTCAAATATGTATATAACAAAATAATAGAAGAGAAGGGAGATATGATTATTTTTTCTGGACATTATTCCCTCTATACCTCAGGTTGACTTTTATCTAGTAAAAATGTTTCCAGATGTGTAGGATCCACAAAACCATATTTATTACCTTGATAGTTAACTAAGCATAAGCATGGAAATTTCAAAAAGAATGTGGCACCTATTGCAAGTACCTGCATTTTTAGTGAAAGTAAGTATTTTCTTCTTCCCTGTACGTACCTGGATCAGTCCAGACAGTGGGTTATGTCCCCAATCCAGCAGATGGAGTCAGTCAAAGCTTTGAGGGGGCGTCACCATGAGTACTACTACCCCCTCTGCAGGAGTTCAGTATCTTCTGACTCCAGCAGATGCGAGTAGTGAATCCGGGTTGCTCCCGATTACCTTAGGCATTTCTTGTATTTCTTATCTGAATTTGTTTTCTCTCTGCCTACTTCTTTTTGGATCAAGTTTGTTTAAAAAAAAAAAAAAAAAAAAAAGGTTAGAGGGTTCTAATTGGGAGGCGTGGCTTCCCTCTGTGTTTGTTTGCTCTCTCCTTCTTCTCTCATTGCGAGCGGGGTAAGTGCAGTGTTTTTTGCTTTTTTTCCCTGCAGCTTTTCTTCGTCGGAGGGGCTCGCGGAGGCCAGTAGGACCGGCCTCTCCGCGTTCTCTCCCTTGCCCGCGGCCATTTTCGCGGCTCCTCGTGGGCTGCGGAGGCAGGCAGGGAGATCGTCGTTGGCGGGTCGCGCGGCCAGGAAGGCCCCCCCGCGGTGCCGCTTCGTTTTCGGCGGGTTGTGCAGGCCGTCCGGGGCCCCCCGCAGCGGCGCTCCCTCTCTCGGCCCCCCCCCCCCCCCCTCCCCGAGGCTCTGCCGGGTGGTTTTTGTTTGCCTGCCGGGGCTGTTCTTACTGTCGGCTCCGATGCCGCGGCCAGCGCGCTGCTCGGCCTGCGGCGAGCCCGGCTCGCGGATTTCGAGGGAGGGCATCTGTGCGAGGTGCCTCCCCGGGGGGGAAGGCACCTCGCGGCCCCTCAACGATTTCCCTCGTTTGGCAGGCTTGCCCGGGCGGCGTGGACCAGCCCCTCCCCCATTCCTGGCGGGAACGGCGGCCATCTTACATGCTATGCGCCCTGAAGGGGAACAGGCAGCGCTGGGGGCCGGGGATGCTGAGGCCTCTCCTCCACTCTTGCTTCCTGAATCGGACCCGGAGACAGTCCCGCAGGGGCAGGGTTCCCTGGGGCCCCCCCCCCTCGGAGACCCCCTCGGGTAGACCGGGGTTTTCCCCGGAGTTTATCCTTTTGATGCACACTGCATATCTGCAGGGCCTTGATGCTCCCACGGGACCTCCTCCAAACAAGATACCGCGGCCCTCGCTACCTCCCCCGGCCCCCCCCCCCCCCGCTCCGGCGGGCGTGGGGGCCCCCCCACCCCCCGCTCACGCCCGGCTCCCGGGGGGCTCGGGGGCAGCGGGCACAGGACCAGGTTCCCCTGGATCGGACCCGGCGGACCCGGGTCAAGGGGACTCCACCTCCGAGGGGGATGATCCGCGCACGCTGCGTCTGTTCCAGCGGGAAGAGCTGGATGACCTACTCCCACAAATCATTAAGGAGTTGGACCTCGATCCACCGCCGGAGCCGCCCGCGCCCGTAGCGCCCGCTGTGGTCACTTCCTCAAAGAAGGGGGATCCGGTCTTGGCAGCCCTGAGGCCGAGAGCTCGGGCTTTTCCCATTCATGAGTCTTTTCTTCAGCTCCTCACCAGGGAATGGGATGCCCCGGAAGCTTCCCTTAAGGGCAGCCGGGCCATGGAGAAGCTGTATCCGCTGCCGGAAGATTTTCTAGATCTCATCAAGGTACCTAAAGTGGACTCCGCGGTGACAGCGGTCACGAAGAGGACGACCATCCCAGTGACGGGGGGAGCGGCCTTGAGAGACACGCAAGATCGCAAGTTGGAAGTCTTCCTCAAGCGGGTCTTCGAGGTCTCCGCGGTAGGGTTGCGGGCGGTGATGTGTAGTTCGCTGGCACAGCGGGCCAGCCTTCTCTGGGTGCAACAGCTACTCACCTCTCAGGTTCTACCAGCCGGGGAGGCCGCCCAGGCGGATAGGCTGGAAGCTGCGGTTGCGTATTGGGGCTGTCGCCTCCTATGACCTGTTTCGGGTCCTCGCCCGCACCATGGCCTCGGTGGTAGCGGCACGCCGACTCCTATGGCTCCGCAACTGGGCGGCGGACACGTCCTCCAAGTCGAGTCTGGGCTTCCTGCCATTCAGGGGCAAGTTTTTGTTTGGGGAGGATCTGGATCAAATCATCAAGTCGCTGGGGGAAAACGCGGTTCATCGCCTGCCGGAAGACAGATATCGCTCCACCAGGGCGTTTCCGTCCTCTCGGACCAGAGCCAGGGCGCAACGGCGCTACCGGAACTACAGACCGGCGGCAGCCAGGTCCTCGGCCCCCAGGTCTCAACCCTGGTCTCGCTCCTTTCGCGGGCGCCGCCCCGCGCGTCCCGCTCCCACAGCTGGACAGCCCTCTCCCAAGTCCTCACAATGATGTTCAGCTCGCCCACTCCGCCATCCCCAGGATCGGGGGGCGGCTGGCGTTCTTCTACGAGGAGTGGGCGCGGATCACCTCGGACCAGTGGGTCTTGGATACCATCGGACAAGGTTACGCGTTGGAATTTGTCCGCGCTCCAAAGGGACGGTTCATATTCTCCCCTTGCGGCTCGGACACCAAGCGAAGGGCGGTACAGTTGACCCTGGACAGACTTTGGGAGATAGGCGCCATTGCGCCCGTGCCCTTCGGAGAGGTGGGCTCGGGCCATTATTCCATCTACTTCGTGGTACCAAAGAAGGACGGATCCTACCGCCCCATCCTGGACTTGAAGGAAGTCAACAAATCGCTCCGGGTAGTCCGGTTCCGCATGGAAACGCTGCGGTCGGTGATCGCGGCGGTGCATCGGGGGGAATTCCTGGCCTCCTTGGACCTGACGGAGGCCTACCTCCACATCCCCATTCGCCGGGAGCATCATTGTCTTCTACGGTTCAAGATCCTGGATCAACATTTCCAGTTTGTGGCTCTCCCGTTCGGGCTGGCAACGGCGCCGCGCACTTTCACCAAGATCATGGTGGTGGTAGCGGCTGCCTTGCGCAAGGAGGGGATTCTAGTTCATCCTTACCTGGACGATTGGCTCATCCGAGCGAAGTCTTTTCGCCATGGACAGGCGGCTGTGGCCAGAGTCATAGAGTTTCTGCAGTCCCTGGGATGGGTGGTGAACTTCTCCAAGAGCTCCCTGGTACCCTCGCAGCGCTTGGATTTCTTGGGGGCGACCTTCGACACCCGTCTCGGTGCGGTTTTCCTACGACAGGACAAGGCGCAGGCCCTGCGGGAACACATACAACAGTTCTCTGCGTTATCGGTTCCCACCTCCTGGGACTATCTGCAGCTCCTGGGGGTGATGGGTTCCACCATCGACATGGTCCCTTGGGCATTTGCGCACCTCAGACCTCTACAGAGAGCGCTTCTATCACGTTGGAAACCGCTTTCGCAGGACTATCAGGTGCTCCTCCCTCTGCCTCAGTTTGCCAGGAACAGTCTAACCTGGTGGATGGATCCGGAGAATTTGGCCCGCGGCATGTCTCTCGATCTGCCAAATTGGGTCGTGGTAACCACCGACGCCAGTCTCGTAGGCTGGGGAGCGGTCTGCGACCACAGCGCCACGCAGGGGACGTGGTCCGCGGAGGAATCGAAGTGGTCCATCAATCGACTGGAGACCAGAGCGGTCAGACTAGCGCTCCAGCACTTCCTGCCACTCCTTCGGAACCGGGAGGTCAGGATCTTATCGGACAACGCGACGACGGTGGCCTATATCAACCAACAGGGCGGCACACGCAGTCTGCAGGTCGCGCTCGAGGCAGAGATGCTGATGCAGTGGGCGGAGCGGCATCTGGGCCGCCTGGCGGCCTCGCACATCGCGGGCGTGGACAACGTACAGGCGGATTTCCTCAGCCGTCAGCTTTTGGATCCTGGGGAATGGTCCCTCTCCGAGGCAATGCAGCTGCTCGTCCGGTGGTGGGGATCCCCCCACCTGGATCTCATGGCGTCCGCACGAAACACCAAGGCGCCCCGGTTCTTCAGCCGCCGGAGAAGAGAGCGAGGGAACGGAGGGCGTGGACGCTCTCGTGCTCCCGTGGCCGACCAACCTGCTTCTATACGCGTTTCCGCCGTGGCCGCTGGTGGGAAGACTACTCCGCCGCGTAGAGGCCCACCAGGGACCTGTGATCTTCGTCGCTCCGGAGTGGCCAAGACGACCTTGGTTTGCGGACCTGCTCCAACTGGTGATCGACGGACCCATCCGTCTGGGACATCTCCCCCGCCTCCTTCACCAAGGCCCGGTATTTTTCGACCAGGCAGAACTCTTCTGTCTTGCGGCCTGGCTTTGAGAGGCACCGCCTTCGGCGCCGGGGCTACCAGGAGGCGGGTAGTGTCAACGCTGCTGCGTTCTCGAAAGACTTCGACGTCGGTGGCCTGTGTTCGAGCTGTGGTGTGCCGGACTGAACACGAGTCCCACTGAGGCTTCGGTTCCTCAGATCCTTCAGTTTCTGCAAGCGGGGGTGGACAAGGGGCTTGCCTACAACTCACTCCGGGTTCAGTGGCCCGCCCTTGGTTCGCTCCTGTGGGAACGGGGGTTCTCTGCTACGACACCCGGATATTCTTCATTTTCTCAAGGGTGTCAAGCACTTGCGACCGCCGTTGCGGAATCCTTGTCCCTCCTGGAGTCTCAACCTGGTGCTACGGGCCAGGTCGGGACCTCCGTTTGAACCACTGCGGAATGCGACGCTCAAGGATCTCACTCTTAAGACGGTGTTTCTGGTGGCTATCTGCTCCGCTCGGCGCATCTCGGAGCTGCAGGCCCTGTCGTGCAGAGAGCCCTATCTCCGTTTCTCGGATTCCGGGGTTTCGATTCGCACTGTTCCCTCCTTTCTTCCGAAGGTGGTGTCCGCGTTCCATGTGAATCAGACGGTGGAACTTCCTTCCTCCTCCTCTTCGGAGCCGAGGGCTCTCCGACTACTGGACGTCAAGCGCACCCTGCGCCTCTATCTGGAGGCTACGAATGATTTCCGGACTTCTGACCATCTCTTCGTCCTCTGGTCCGGCCCTCTGAAGGGATCTCAGGCCTCGAAGACGACCATTGCCAGATGGTTGAAGGCTGGCATTGCCGCTTCTTACATTGGGGTGGGGCGGACTCCCCCGCCCGGTATTGTAGCGCATTCTACACGTTCTCAGGCGGCCTCTTGGGCGGAGACTCGCTCGGTCTCCTCTCAAGAAATCTGTAGAGCGGCCATCTGGAAATCGTTACACACGTTCTCGAGAACACTATCGTCTACCACCTCGCTTCTTCGGTCTTTGGACACTTTGGGGAGCAGGTTTTACGAGCGGGTCTCGCAGGACCCCACCCGGTTTAGGGAAGCTTGGGTACATCCCACTGTCTGGACTGATCCAGGTACGTACAGGGAAAAGAAAATTATTACTTACCTGCTAATTTTCGTTCCTGTAGTACCATGGATCAGTCCAGACGCCCACCGCATTGGGTCCTAACCCTGCTCGACTGTTTTTCCTCTATGGGACGGTAGTGCTTTCTGTCTCTCACGATTTCTCAGTTGTCACTGTTTGTCACAGTTCCGTTTTGGGGTTGGCACGCTGACCTCCCGTCCTCCCACCCGTTGGTGGGACGGGCACGGGTTTGTTGCTTACGTTATGCGGCTCTTATTGTTGCCGTTACTTTAAAACTTGATCCAATTTGGGGGTTCTTTGTTTACTCGGGCTTTGATATACTCGATACTGAACTCCTGCAGAGGGGTAGTAGTACTCACTGGTGACGCCCCCTCAAAGAGCTTTGACTGACTCCATCTGCTGGATTGGGGACATAAGCCACTGTCTGGACTGATCCATGGTACTACAGGAACAAAAATTAGCAGGTAAGTAATAATTTTCTTTTGCTTGTGTGGCCCTAGCCACATCTGGAAATATTTGTAACTTGTGCCCACAAAATAACATGTTCCTTGATCTAAAAACTCTTCTTAAATATATTTTCTTTATCTTGCTTGGCTATAAATGATATAAAGAGCGTAGGCTCTTTTATTAATGATGTCGATTGACTCTCTAAGAAGGTCGGACCCCCCCACCGAAGATGGGATTTCCCCAATACCAATCTGCTCTCCAGTAACTCTGGGAGCCTTTTTCTCTAGGTAATAAATGATCAAATTTAAACTAATAACTGGAAGGGGACAATAAGTAAATCTGCAGCTCTAAACACTAAAATTTAAAAGGGAAACTTTGCTAAAATGAGGAAAATAGAAAAAAACTGAAAGGGTGCAGCTGCAAAGGTTAAAAAGTGTTCAACAGGCTTGGACAATTGTGTAAAAATACAATCCTGGGGGCGCAGTCCATATGTATTCCACACATTAAGAAAGGTGGAAGGAAGGCAAAACGATTACTGTCATGATTAAAAGGTGAGGTGAAAGAGGCTATTTTAGCCAAAAAAAAAATCCTTCAAAAATGGAAGAAGGATCCATCTGAAGAAAACAGGATAAACATAAGCCTTGTCAAGGTAAGTGTAAAACATTGATAAGACAGGCGAAGAGAGAATTTGAAATGAAGTTGGCCATAGAGGCAAAAACTCATAATAAAAACTTTTAAAATATATCCAAAGCAAGAACCTGTGAGGGAGTCGGTTGGACCATTAGCTGACAGAGGGGTTAAAGGGGCTCTTAGCGAAGATAAGGCCATTGCAGAATTCTTTGCCTCTGTGTTTACTAATGAGGATGTTGGGGAGATACCAGTTCCAGAGATGGTTTTCAGGGGTGATGATTCATGGCGAACTGAATGATATCACTGTGACCCTGGAAGATGTAGTAGGCTAGATTGACAAACTAAAGAGTAGCAAATCACCTGGACCAAATAGTATGCATCCTAGGGTTCTAAAGGAACTCAAAAATGAAATTTCTGATCTATTAGTTAAAATTTGTAACCTATCATTAAAATCATCCATTGTACCCGAAGACTGGAGGGTGGCCACTGTAACCCCAATATTTAAAAAAGGCTCCAGGGCGATCCGGGTAACTATAGACCAGTGAGCCTGACTTCAGCGCCGGGAAAAATAGTGAAAACTATTCTGAAGATCAAAATCGTAGAGCATATAGAAAGACATGATTTAATGGGACACAGCCAACATGGATTTACCCAAGGGAATCTGCTTAATTTTTTTGAAGGGATTAATAAACATGCAGATAAAGGTGAACTGGTAGATGTAGTGTATTTGGATTTTCAGAAGGCATTTGACAAAGTCCCTCAAGAGAGGCTTCTACGAAAACTAAAAAGTCATGGGATAGGAGGTGATGTCCTTTTGTGGATTACAAACTGGTTAAAAGACAGGAAACAGAGAGTAGGATTAAATGGTCAATTTTCTCAGTGGAAAAGGGTAAACAGTGGAGTGCCTCAGGGATCTGTACTTGGACCGGTTGCTTTTCTATATATATATATATATATATATATATATATATCTATAAATGATCTGGAAAGGAATACGACGAGTGAGGTTATCAAATTTGCGGCTGATACAAAATTATTCAGAGTAGTTAAATCACAAGCAGACTGTGATACATTACAGGAGGACCTTGCAAGACTGGAAGATTGGGCATCCAAATGGCAGATGAAATTTAATGGTCGACAAGTGCAAGGGGTTGCATATAGGGAAAAATAACCCTTGCTGTAGTTACACGATGTTAGGTTCCATATTAGGAGCTACCACCCAGGAAAAAGATCTAGGCATCATAGTGGATAATACTTTAAAATCGTCGACTCAGTGTGCTGCAGCAGTCAAAAAAGCAAATATAATGTTAGGAATTATTAGGAAGGGAATGGTTAATAGAACGGAAAATGTCATAATGCCTCTGTATCGCTCCATGGTGAGACCGCACCTTGAATACTGTGTACAATTCTGGTCGCCGCATCTCAAAAAAGATATAGTTGCGATGGAGAAGGTACAGAGAAGGGCAACCAAAATGATAAAAGGGTATGGAACAGATCCCTATGAGGAAAGGCTGAAGAGGTTAGGGCTGTTCAGCTTGGAGAAGAGACGGCTGAGGGGGGTGGGGATTGATAGAGGTTCTTTAAGATCATGAGAGGTCTTGAAGGAGTAAATGTGACTTCGGTTATTTTCACTTCGAATAATAGAAGGACTAGGGGGCATTCCATGACGTTAGCAAGTAACACATTTAAGACTAATCGGAAGAAAAATCTTTTTCACTAACGCACAATAAAGCTCTGGAATTTGTTTGCCAGAGGAGGGTGGTTAGTGCAGTTAGTGTAGCTGGGTTCAAAAAAGGTTTGGATAAGTTCTTGGAGGAGAAGTCCATTAATGGCTATTAATCAATTATACTTAGGGAATAGCCTCTGCTATTAATTGCATCATTAGCATGGGTTCTTCTTAGTGTTTGGGTAATTGCCAGGTTCTTGTGGCCTGGTTTTGGCCTCTGTTGGAAACAGGATGCTGGGCTTGATGGACCCTTGGTCTGACCCAGCATGGCAATTTCTTATGTTCTTATGTTCTTATGATTGAGAAGACCGAGCGATCTCATTCAGTGCAAGAGATACGCTGTCTGGATTGCTGATGAGGTTCTAACAAATAGTTATACTAATAATAACATAATATTTTTCAAAATATGATTAGCTTATGGGTAAGCATTATTTTTGATTGAGTCTGCTGATTGATTCCCCCCTTTTTTTGATACTATAAAAACACAGAACATATGTGTAGTTGAAATCCTCCTGGCCTTACAATGTACACCAACCATGCAGGTAAACACATTGCATTGGAAGAGCCAAGGGAAACACGATACGGGTTGATTTTCAGAGGATCCAGTGGCCTGTTCATAGTTTCTTACGAAGAGGATTCACCAGTTCTATTCCATTTGCTCTGTCTACGCCAGCCTCACCCCTTCCCTTGCTATACCCTGCACAGGACAGGAGGGGAAGGGTTGGGTTAAAGAGAACAGAAATTCTTCTTTTTGGTGTCTGATTCAGCCTCATCCCCTTCCATCCTGTTGCCTGAAGGTGTGTTTGAGGCATTGTGAACCCTTGGTCGCAATGGAGATGACTCTGCCAGTGGGAAGGGAGGCCCCGTGGGGAACCACTGCGATAGGCTGACACAGATAGCAGACACAGAATGGATAGAGTCTTTTATTGTACTGGTCTATAGTTTTCCCAGATCGCCCCTGGAGCCCTTTTTAAATATTGGGGTTTCATTGGCAACTCTCCAGTCTTCAGGTACAATTGATGATTTTAATGATAGGTTACAAATTTTAACCAATAGATCAAAAATTTCATTTTTGAGTTCCTTCAGTACCCAAGGATGCATACCATCCTGATGGTTGACCTTGCTTCTTCTTGGGAACTTGATGTACCACTGCTCTATGCAAGTTAGTTTTATCTCTTTTCCCCTTTGTTACCCTCAATGAAGAGGCTGACTTGGATGTAGTGGCTGTCATGTAGATGTAGTACACAGAAAACCACTACTGAGATATAGTTATACTAGGGTACAATGTATTCAGGAAGGACAGGGTAGGACAAAAGAGAGGAGGAGTGGGAATTTATCTATCTAAAAAAAATACTGAAGCAACAAAACTGTAGGGTTTACAAGGTAATAAGAAGGCACAATGAGTAGTTATCGAAAAAGAGGGAAATAGAACATTATTTATACGGAGTAATATACAGATGTTCATCAAAGGCAGAACAATGGATAGAGATTTAATGGAGATATTCACAAAATTTGCTATGAAAGGGGGAGATGTTATTGTTAGCAGATTTCAATCTGCCATATGTTGATTTGGATATCCCAGCTGCAGTGTCCTTCTAGATTAAAAACAGGGAGAACTGTTCCACTCAGACTGTTAATGGAACCCACATAGGAGGGGATGATACGACCTGGTGCTTACCATGAGGACAGTGTTTCTGATGTTGCAGTGGACATCTTCTGGGATCCAGTGATCACAGGATGATGTGGTTCAGAATTAGAGCACAGGTGATGAAGGCTCATTCAAAGGTGAGGTCCCAGACTTTAGAAAATTGTTAAAATGGGGAAGTACCTCAAGGATGGAAAAATCTAGGCAATAGTAGTAGAGCAATGATGAAACTAAAAGGAGGTATTATAAGGAAATTAACACTTTATTTAGGAGAGAAAAAAGAGGCCACTAACTTTTTTTTTTTTTAAAGAAGCTGAAAAAGGTAAGGGAAGAAAGGTTAGCATTCATAAACTACAAGACATCACAGAAAGAGGAAAACAGGTGTCAATGTCTGGAAAAGCTAAGAGAAGCTGGGAAAGTAGGAATACAAAGATGCAAAAGGAATTAAAATTAGCAAATACAGTAAAATTGGGGGGGGGGGAGACAGAAATCCAGGTATCCTGTAATCAAGGCATAGATCAATGTTGCAAGGTTATTTTTTAAAGAAATAAGGATACAATTTTCAAATAATTTGCATCTGTACAAAACAGCTTCTAACCACATTAATATGCAGTTGCAAGGCAAGATCAGTATTTATGTTAACCCCAAGGCTTTTTGCATCCAGTTTAGTTAGAAATATTTTTCTTACAGGACAAGCAGCATGCAAGTCCTCACACATGGGTGACATCATCTGATGGAACCCGGCACAGAAAACATATGTCAAAGTTTCTAGAAATTTGACTGTATCTCTGAGCATGCCCACACATGCCATTATGCCACATGTCCACAGGGGATCCCTTCAGTCTTTATACACACTTTACACAGAGCTCTCAAGTGCCAGGACCAGCACTGAGGTCTTGAGCCACTGACTGTGGGAGTTGCAGGCTGGAACCCTCCAGGGAGAGCCACGATGGCTGGGGCGAGCTGGGGAAGCAGTATTAACAGAAGGCATGGGGTAACCTGAAAATGCATGAAATAGATTACATGCATTGCCTCCATTCTATGTAATTATATTTCATGCATATTCATTGCGGATATCCTGAAATCTTGACTGGTTGGGTGTCCTCAGGACTGGGTTGAAAATCACTGACTTAAAGTATTAAAATGAAGTCTTAGTTTACATCAGCAAATTTCAATAAATTTTCAATTTACAAAAGAACAGACTTCAGTATCTACAGGTAAGTATATATTTATTTACTTATTTAAAATATTTATCTGCTGTTCTAAATCAGAACATATACATAATATTTACCTGCCCTTTCACAATATTATAATATATACATAATTCATATTACCAGGATGTTAAACAAAATGATAAAAATGTAGCAGCTCTTAAAATGCTCAAATAAGATCTTCAGAATATTCCGTGGCAGGGCTATGCCACTGAATGTACTCGAATAAGATGCTAGTTAGTTAATAAATCTTATACTGCTACCTTAAGACATGCTGTTCAGCAAGTCTCTTATCTGGTTAACTTAACCAGATAAGTCTGAATATTGGCACTTAGCTGACTAAGGCCTGGATTTATCAAAATGCACTAAATATTGCATGCGATAGGAAAAGGGGCATGTTTTATGGTAATAGGCTGTTGCAAAGTGTGATAAGTGCCAGAATTGTATTTCCTAACCGAGACAGAGAGAACGAGCCTAGCTATAAGGCCCTCATACGAGGTAGGTATTTATACCTCTATATGAGGCCCACCTAGCTACTGGAGGTGAGATATTAGCCTCAGAATTTTCAGGTCTGTTCCTAAGTCCTTTTCTTATTGAATGTCAAAAGCATAGCATCTGGCAATCTTTATGAAAGATCACATACATAACTGAGAAATAGCAAACAAGAGAAATAGATAGCAGGACTCTGCCCATTTGAGGAGGCCAGCAAAGATGTAAATAGTGTAGGTAATGGACAGGCTGGTGAATACAAAAATTTGATATTGAAAAGTAGAATAGAGGCTATGCAGGATAGCGGCAAGGCTGGGTCAACACCATTTTGAAAAATGGTGTAGACCAGATCCAGAACAAGGGGCGTTCTGAGCCCCCACAAACCACCACCAATCTTTTAGAAAGATTGTGGAGAATGGGGGTGGTTGGGTTGCCCCCAAGACCACCAGGTGTGTTGTTTTTTTTTGTATGGCTGGGGTGTGGGGAAAGAGACTTGGGGGGGCGGGGACACTAAAACCCAGGGATGATTGACTATTCGGAACCAGAGGAGGGTGGATGACGACTGCTGGGGGTATGTCTTTTAAAGGGGGGGGGGTGAAATCATTGGAGGGTACTTATACCAGGGAGGGGTTAGGGAATGGGGCAAGCCATCGCCACATGATTTAAACAATTTATTTTCCTACTGGGGTGGCCTCCACCTCTGCAGGAGGTAGAGGGGGCTGGGGGGGGGGGGGGGGGGGAGGTGGTGGTCTTTACAGACCACCAAGACTGATTTGAGAAGTTTAGGGGGAGTCATTTTAGGGCCTGAGGCCCTTGAACATGATGGTGGACCCAGCCGAGGTGGATCGCCATTGAGCCAATAGGTCCTGTTTCAGTGCACAATTTTTTTGTTGTGCATTCGTCCCTCGAGAAAACTTTGCATGCTGCAAATGCCACAATATTTTGTTGGGGGGGTTCAAATTAGCACAGTACCACTCCCTGCAATAATTTGTGCCTCCTTAGCTTGATAAATCTCCCTATTAGATTGTAAGCCCTCTGGGGATAGAAAAATTCTTACACTACCTAAATTTAGTCCACTTTGAAGTTCCAAAAATTCAAATATAAATCAATAAAATAAAAAATTAAATATGTCTTTTCATGAGAGTATATGTCCAGGAAATCCCAATACAATAAAAGCCTCAACCAACTGGAAAACTCAACTAATCGGCATCTAGCAGTGACGTTTTTTCTTTTGTTTGTTTTTTACTACTGCCTAGAAGGTTTAAACAGAGTAATCAACATTAGCGATCATAATAGCTTTTCTCTGCTCTACTCTATGCTCTGTCTACTCCTGTTCCATGGTCAGATAATCAGCATATTTGTATGTTTAATTAACCAGCATGGACCTTTCTCTATACATACCAGACAATGGGGCTTTTGCCTTATTCAGCTTTGATTCACATTTTGGAAGATAAAAATCACCACGGATGAATCAAGCCTACGTCCTTTTACATCACTTTTAAAGCAGTCCATTACAAAACGATGAAATAAGTAAAGGCAGTTGTTGTCCCTCACTTCCTTATATATTGGTGGGGCAAGTTTCAGAAGGTTTTGTGTGCTGAAAAATGCTTTCTGAAAATCCCCCCCATATGTGTGCTTGCTGTCCACTTACAGTGCTTTGGGCTGCTTACTGCTGGGGAAAGGTGTGCTACTGATGGGGCAGAATTAGGGCATGACCCCTAAAGTACATGCATGGGGTTTCATTTTAAAATCCCCACATGCACTTTACCCCACATATGTGGACTACAGTGTCCCTGCAGCACCAGCTCACTGCCAGAGTTTCAAAGGGAGACTCCATGGTACAATTTCCCATTGAAAACTGACTTTCAGACCTATGGATGCAAAATACCCCTGGGCCTGTGAGAGCTACCTGTGGGAAATACAATTGCTTTGTGGAATAAGCCTTTGCAATGTAGTGGCTGTTTATTCTGACAGCTTCATTAAATCGAAGATTTTCAGCCAACAAAATACAGTACTGCAGCTTATTGGAGATCTACAAGATGGTACTGGTAAATGATGTTATCCTATTAACGGAGGCTTTTTGTTTATTACTGTGATCCTATTTACAGTTTAAACTGTTCATTACATTTCTGACTTTATGTTGCCTGAGCAGTCCAACCTTCCTTTACAGTTTATAGCCTGTTTAGATATCTGGATGCTTAAAACAAAATAGAGATCCTCTGTTCTTGTCCCATGCTCTCCAAGGGAGAGAGAGGGATTATAAAGCTGAGCAGAAGACTTGAATGGGCAGAGCAGATGGGCTGTATGGTCTTTATCTGCTGTGTTGTTCTGTGTTGCTATCAATAGTCTGCAATAATGTACTTCCTTTAGAGGTAAGCTTGCTGTGGAATGTGGCTGTGATTTTTTAGTCCAGCACTGGATGTCAGCATTGCTACACATGACAAAATAAAGAGAGCAAATGCTGTCTGACAAAATCCCTTGAATCTTAAATAAGGTATTTTAAATCCCATGCTCTAACGTTTTGGAATGCTTTTAAATTTTGGGAGTTGATTTTACCACCATGGCAAAATAAAAATAAGTGTATCCAGAATCTGAAAAATAGTTGCAAAGTGACCTAATGCATTTTAGCAACCCTGAATAAACCCCATTTATGAAGATTTTTAGCCCTTCCCCCTTTTCTACCATGTAATACAATATTGGTTTCATTAGAAAATAACATTGTTTTCTTCTCCTATGCATTTCTCATTCATGTGGGATCTATGGTCCTAACTGTTATGTCTGTGGACCCTTGGGCTGAGGCAGGATTGGTTCTACCTGCAGGGAGGAGCCCTGCAGGTTCCTACCATTGGCAGGTGAACACAGGGTGAGATAGAGGCCTGACTGGAACTTCGCCTATATCAGCCCTCATTCCCCTTGGGCTGAGCCTTCAGGTGCCAGGGCCGGCAGGACATAGGTAAGGTCTCTGCTGGTGGCAGAAGGAGAAGTTCATGGATGGCTAGGGTCGTAGGCCGGCCACCTTCAGCCTTTTCCTAACTTCATTTCTGGTCACTTTTTCCTGACCTGGAAATTTTCTTCTGCTCCTTTTAGGCTTCTAGCTTAATCGGAGCCCTTGCTGGGATTCTGGCACCATGAGCCTTTATTCATAATAACCCAGGGGGTTTCCCCCCTATTTTATAGCCCTTGCCAATGTAAGTTTTATTCCATTACAACGTGGGTGACTTGGAACCCTGTAATCATGTAAAGATTACTTTTATTCTTTAAGCACTCCTTACCCTCTGTTGGAAACTGGATGCTGGGCTTGATGGACCCTTGGTCTGACCCAGCGTGGCAATTTCTTATCTTCTTATGTACCCTGATCTTGCTATCCAGGTACATTTTCTTTTACCAGTGATATATAACTCTCTGGTATACCCCTTTTTATCATTTACCACCCAATCAGTTCTCTGGGCAGCTGGCCGTATGCCTTTTCAAGTGTAACAAACACTATGCACAGGTCTTTCTCTATACCAGTGTTTCCCAAATAGTGTGCCATCAGACCTGATGAGGTGTGCCACTGTGCCATGGGAACGCTACCACAGTCTGATTCTCAGATTCAATCCTGCACTTGGGTGCTGCACTTAGCATCTCATAGCAAAAAGAGCACTTAAGTATATAGGCACTTCTTTCTGAGAATATGTGAAATCATGCATGCCTCTTCTTGTTAGCTCCAGCATGAGCCCTGCAGAGTGGCAATATAAAGGGCAGCTTGCAGAGCATAGATAGCTGGGTCCGCTTTGTGCAACACACACAAGCTGATATAGAACAGTGAGCTCGGCCGCGCGTTTCTGACTCCCGTCTATTACCCCTTATATTGTAAGTAAACATGCGGCCAACCCTCCCCGAAAACTAATAGCACTCACCACATGCAAATGCATGTTGATGAGCCTATTAGTTGCCCGGGATACTGATTTTCTGTACACCCTCTGACTTAATATCCTAACAATACTGAGTTGGAGGAACCAAAAAAAAAAAAAAATCTGGTCAGCGGATTAGAAAAACGGATGCTCAATTTTATCGGCATCTGTTTTCCTAACCTGTGGCTGTCAGCGGGTTCTGAAACCGACAATGGTAAAATAGAGCATCGGTTGTTGGGATCCTCTGACAGCCACTTCTTTGCTAATAAGGAGGCGTTAGGGACATGCTATTGTCCCTAGTGCCTCCTTATTAGCGCGACACCTCATTTAAATAGAGAATCGCGTGCCCTGACATTGCGCACAGCATTCCCTCCTCTTCCTTTGTCTGACACTTCTTCTTTGAGTCATTCCAGCCTCTGTCTTAACCCCAGGCTGAGCAAAATAGGGAAAGTTTATGCACCAATCAGTGGATGTGGCTCACTGACAGGCCGATACAGTAAGGAGCGGTAGGAAGAGCTGCGTTAGTGCCGGGCGCACCCACGGTTACCGCACGCACAGTCCAGCTCACCTACCGCTCGATACTGTATGTAAATAGCTTGCAAATGCAAGCTGCGTCTAAGAAGCGTCCGTGAAGCGTTAGGCCCGCGCAACCCATTTTACTGTATAGAGCGCTATACAGTATCCTGGGTGCGCTGGCCTAACGCTTCACGGACACGCTGGTATCTGTCATTTCAAATGGCATTTCAAATGGCATTTGAAATGACAGGTACCAGGAAGTGGACGGTTCTCCTACGCTTGGGATTGCCAGTCCTCTCTCCCCTCCTCCCGAAGCAAGCAACGAAAGTGGAAAAAAGCGAAAAAACAAGCAAAAAAAAAAAGCGAAAAAAAAAAAGTTGCAAGAGAGAGAGGGGAGAGAGGACGGGCAATCCTACGCTCGGGATTGCCAGTCCTCTCTCCCCTCCTCCCGAAGCAAGGCGTGAAAAGCAGACTTGCTTCGGGAGGAGGGGAGAGAGGACTGGCAGTGTAAAGCAACGAAGCGACTTACTTTTTTTGCAGCCCCCCTCCGGAGATGGACATCGGCAAAGACAGACTGCGGCTCCCCTGCCTCCAGCTGCCCGCGAAGACGGACGCCTGCACGGGCGAAAGCGGCCCCTGTGCGTGCAATTGGGCCGCTCAAGGCGTGACGTCACATGCGTCCGTCTTCGCGGGCAGCTGGAGGCAGGGGAGCCACTGTCCGTCTTCGCCGATGTCCGTCTCCGGAGGGGGGCTGCAAAAAAAGTAAGTCGCTTCGTTGCTTTACACTGCCAGTCCTCTCTCCCCTCCTCCCGAAGCAAGGCTGCTTTTCGCGCCTTGCTTCGGGAGGAGGGGAGAGAGGACTGGCAATCCAGAGCGTAGGATTGCCCGTCCTCTCTCCCCTCTCTCTCTTGCTGCTTTTTTTTTTTTTTCGGTTTTTCGGGTTTTTTGTTTTTTTTCGCTTTTTCCCGCTTTTGTTGCATCGGGAGGAGGGGAGAGGACTGGGGCTGCCCCGGAGACCAGCACCCATGGACGCGGCCAGGGCAGGTGAGCGAGGGCTGGGGGAAAGTTTGCTGCCTACCCTTACCCCTGCCTCTAACGCAGGGGTAAGGGTAGGCGGTAAGTTAGCAGGTTAAACGCGCAGGAAAATGGCAGGGTAAAAAAGGGATAGTCGGGGCGCACGTTACTGTATGGGAGGGAATAGCTAATTCAATCGTTTACATGTAATATACATGCCGTGGGCGGAAGGGGTTACCCGGTGATTTAAAGAGGCGGTAAGAGTAGGTTAAAGGGGATAGTGTATCGCGGGTTGGACTAATGCGGCCGAAAAGTGAGTAGAAAGCGGGTTGGGAGCAGGGTAACCGCGGCCGCACTTTACTGTATTGACCTGAGAGTGTTGGTAGCACCAACAATGAAAAAGCTCTGTACACACATGCAGCAATAAAGATATTGAACTGAGCCAGCTGCCCACATCACACCAACTTCTCTCTTCTGCTGCACTGGTACTGGCTCATTGTGATGAGTTCATGAATATCTCTGCCCTCTCTCCATTTGTTTTAAAATTTGGACTTTCAGTGCTTCTATAGCTCTTCTTTTGGCCATGCAAGTCTTTTCCATGTCAGCATGCAATGCTTGTCCTATGGAGGCTGGTGTGCCACACAGCATTTTTATTAATGTAGGTGTGCCTTGGCCTTTAAATGGTTGGGAAACACTGCTCTATACTTCTCCAACAGTATCTTTAGTGCCAAAATCATGTCTTTTGGATTCGTCAGTTTTCTTGACAGAATCCTTATTGTCTTCTTTAAAATCCTGCCTTCTAACTTCATTGTATAACTGATCAATATTATCCTTCTGTAATTTTTGGTTCAGGTCATTCTTTTTAGTTTGTTTGATTCAGTAGTTCATTTTGTTTGGCTCAGGCAAAAAAAGTGTTTTCTTGTGTCATTTGGTCATTCATTTTCTATTAAAATACAATGCATCCTATTGGAGGGAGATACCTGAAGTATCACTACTGTATGCAGCAAGATATGGATTCTCACATATGGACTGATCTGTATTTCAGCAGAAATACAGAGAGGATGATCTTTGGCCAGAATATCTGGTCTGCCAGCACAGCTGTTTCACAAGGCCCCTCTGAAGAAATAACATCTTTTCTCCATAACAGCACTGACCTAAGACAATACAGGCCAGGTGTGTATGTATAAGAACAGACCAGCAGCAGAGCTTGCCAGAACAATTCTGTCACATGGCCTGGTCAGCAGCCAGAACATGAGCCAGATGAATCACACGCCAGAGGGAATCCAACAGTGAGAAATGAAGAAGAGACTTCATTTTGTGCTCTTGTTTTACTCTGTACAGTATGAGATCCTGAATATGAATATCTTAGCTTTTTGCAACAGCATGGGAGAGGGGCTCAGGAGCACAGGCAGTGAAGAATGTCCATTAACACCATCAGAAAAGAGAACCTGAGCAATCGATCTTTGCGCCCCTCCACCCGCAGTCAAGCAGATGATCTTCAGTATCCTGGAGGGCACTGCAAGTAAGAGAAATCTTCTGCCTGACGCTTTATAGCTAGAGTAGAACTCATCTTTTTTCCCTCTAGGGATCAGGCAAGTCTTCTTAGTATCTCCATTTCTGCGAAGCTAATATGTGCTTCCATCACAAAGGCTGCCTTCAGTAACTGCATATTTTCATACCTCAACAACCAGAACAAGCTGCAGTGATGAGCCTAAGGTTAATCTCCTAAGCATTATGGGATATTTAGCTAAGTTAATAATATCCTAAGCAAGTCAAGTGTTACGCTCTGTGTGTCTTGAACTAATAGTGGGCCATTGGATCGTAGTGAGTGAAGACTCCGCCCACAGGGAGGAGCCCAGTGGGCCCTTACCACAACAGGCAAGGTCTCAGCAATGATGGACAACAGAGGAAACTATTATATAGCCAATGGTGATCCAAGGAGCGGATCAATAGAGTCAGTCCTGGGAGAGTGACCTGCAGCTAGTCGGTCCGAGTAGTAATCCTCAGTGTGGAGTAGTCCAGTGAATACCTTCTCTAGGCGTAGCTTGTGCTGGCAACTCCGGTAGTGGTCCGTAGCGCGGGGTAGGCCAGAAGTCAGTGGGAAGATGCACAAGACTGGAGGGATCTGGTAGTGGCCCGCGAGTGGGGTAACCTGAGGATCTGTGCCACAAAGGTAGAAGAGCTAGTACTGTACTCACGCCGGTACTGTGGAAGTAGATGTAGGATCAGGCACCAAGGAGGTCTGAACAAGAACAGCAAGGGTCATCTGAGGAACTAACTGGAACAGAGGAAACAGAATGGCTCTCCGAGGAGCGGATAGCCCTGAGTGCGGCAAGGCCGCCGAGGAGCGGGTACCTAGATCACCCAGTAAGATAGCGAGATGGAGTCCCAGTGTGGTGGACATAGCAGGACAGGAATCCTTGCTAACTCATATTGCAAGAAGTCAGCTGAGCTTAAGTATGGTAAGCGGATGATGTCATGCAGTGGGGAAACCCCTGAGGTTACCGCCATGACGCGTTTAAAAAGGGGGCAGGCGCGAGCGTGTGCCTTAGGTAACCCTGAGAAGAATGAGCAGGGATGTAGAACGAGTGTATCGCTGTGCTGGCTAAGTATGGCCCCAACGCCGATGTCTGAGGCGTCCACCTCGACAATGAACGGCTTGTGAGGATCAGGGTGGCGTAAACAGGGTTTCTAGAGGAAGGCCCTTTTGAGCAGTTGGAATGCAGAGATGGCCTCTGGAGACCAGTCTGAATTGTTAGCCCCTTTTTTCGTCATAGCGGTGAGGGGAGCAGTCAAGGTAGAGTAGTCCTTGATAATTAAGAGGGGGAATGGTGATAATTAAAAAAATGTTAAAAATAAGCAAAATAATAAATCATAGTTACCTCGCATAGATACCATCACTGGGCTCACAATCGAGAATTTTCCAATTGTTGGATGAATACACAATATCTGCGCAGTCCAATGAACAGGGCAAACCTGTGAGCCCAGTGATGGTATCTATGCGAGGTAACTATGATTTATTATTTTGCTTATTTTTAACATTTTTTTAATTATCACCATTCCCCCTCTTTTAATTATTACCAATAATATTTTTATACTAATATTTTTTAGTTAAGTCTGTGATGGATTCCAATGGATCGAGCACACCTATGAACATGTCAATTTAGATTCTATTCAGGTATGTTTCCTAGATATTTTTTTTTAAATTTTTACCATTGTATGAAAGGTTTTTAAGAACTTTTTAGTTAATTGGCTGTTACATCTCTTGTTGATAGTATTAAGGTCGCTTGTGTTTTTACCTTGCTGTAATTTTATTTGTATATATTTTGTCCTCCTCTGTTTTGCTTCCCAAAAAATTGTTTTACTCATCTATTACTACGCAACCTGGATGTTATAGTAGAGATATTATTGCGTCTGATTTTAATATTAATCTCAATTAATTATATCCTAGTTTTCGTTGTTTTAATATTTATAAAATTGACTATATCATTTTATTATTTATTGTTTATTATTTATTATCTTTTTATAGCCCCTGAAGCAGCCCTTTGATGGGCGAAACTCAGGCCTAGAGTCGGGCAATTAATAAAGATTTTCTGAAGGACTTTTGGCTATTCCTTGTTTTATTCCTCCCAACATGAATTTAGCCAAGGGAAGACTTGCCTTATAAATTTGCTGCATTTTTGAGGGGGTAAATAAACATATATAAAGGTGAGCTAGTTGCTATAGTGTATTTGGATTTCCAGAAAGCATTTAACAAAGTCACTCATGAGAGACTTCTTAGGAAATTAGAAAGTCATGGGATAGGTGGCAGTGTCCTATTGTGGACTGCCAACTGGCTAAAATATGGAAAATAGAGAGTAAGGCTAAATACTACATTCTCCCAATGGAAAATGGAAAACACTTACCCTTATCCAGAAAGCCATCCACAATCCTGACATGCTCTGGTTCTCAGACAGTTTACACATCCGTTCCTCTTCCAGACCTACCAGAACGCCCTACACCGCAAACATTCACACACCTTCACCCAAACTCTTCCATCTTACAGCCACCAAACAACGTGCGATATCCCTAGCTGGACCCTCCTTATGGAACTCTATGCCCACCCACCTACACCTTGAGACGTGCTCTAAGACGTGCTCTAAGACCGCTGGCGGGGTCTTCAACCAGGTCGGCTAGACTCGCAACTTCCCTTACTTCAATCTTCAAATCTCGTCGTGTTCTATCGCAAACCAAAACCTCCCGCCAGCGGCGAGAAGCCTATGTACTTATTCGACCAGCGGTCAATTAAACATGATGAGATTGAAGACTGAACTAAGGGAAGTTACGAGTCCAGCCGACCTGGTTGAAGACCTCGCCAGAGGCGGGAGGGTGTTTGGACCACGTGGGTTGTTTGCAAGTTCTGGTTTCGAAAAAAGACGACGTGATGGTGAACTAAGTTTAAGGAAGCCTATGAACCTTCCCGACCTGGTTGGCGACAGTAGTTTAACCAATTAGTAAGTAGGAGAGGGGAGGGATTTCCGCTTCCAGCTCTTTAAAAGCCATCCGGTGTGAGCCATGTTTCAAAGAAAGTCGATTCCAAGTCGGGATCGTGTCTATAAAAATGGATGGATGCAGCTATTGAATACATCATACTGGTTTGATTGTCACGGAATAATATGAAAAATGTTTGTCCCCTGAAGCAGGACCTCAAGAGTGGGGGTCCGAAACGCGATCGTGTTGGGCTATGCAGATAAGTACTTTTGCTGAATCAATTGTTATCGGGATTGAGAAAAAGTGACAACTTAGAGACTTTTAAATGTGACTGTTTTGGAGTTTTCACCAAAATTTTGGAGTTTTCACCAAAATTACAAAAAAATGTTTTGAAAAAACTAGAAAAATGTTTTGAAAAAAATATATAAAGTAAACTGGACCAAGAACCATAAAAAAGAGTCTGGTAAATATACTTTGACCCTATGAGTAGTGGTCCTACAAATTTATTGTGTGATTGTAGCTATTCCTCAATATTTGAAGAAAGGACCAGGTGTATCAACATTTTTAGACATTGTTTAAAAATACCATTTTGGAAGCTCAGTCCAGATTTATTCCACACATTAAAAAAAGTGGAAGGAAGGCCAAACTACTGGCAGCGAAAGAAGTTATTTTAGCCAAAAGAACTTCTTTCAAATATTAGAAAAAAGATCCATTTGAAGAAAATAGGAAAAAGCATAAGCATTTCAAGTTAGGTATAAAACATTTATATGGAGGGCTAGAAGAGAATTTGAAAAGAAGCTAGCCTTAGAGGCAAAAACTCATACTAAAAACTTTTTAAAATATATCCAAAGCAGGAAGCCCGTGAGGGAGTCAATTGGACTGTTAGATGATTGAGGATTTAAAGAGGCACTTAAAGAATATAAGGCCGTTGCAGAAATTAATTCTTTGCTTCAGTGTTTACTGAAGAGGATGTTGGGGAGATATTTGTGCCAGAAACTGTATTCAATATTGATGTTCTGCGGGTGAATATACATTAAGTGGCACTGGAAAATAGATAATTCTGAGATGATTTTACTATTTTCCAATCAATATCCGATCAATGTAGTGATGTCACTATGTATTGGTGTAGCTAATTTGCTAGCTTGTTACTATGTGTTGAAGGCGTAGACCTTTGGGTTGAGATGGGGTTGGCACAACCTGCAGGGGGGACCCTGCAGGTCTCCTCTATTGCCTGGCAGAGTCGGATGAGGCAGAGGCTCAGTCGGAGCTTCGCCTATACCAACCCACATTCCACTTAGGTTGAGCCCTTGTGTGCCAGTGCCAACATGTCTTAGGTGGCGGACTCTGTGGAAGGACAGAAGATACATAGGCAAGGCAAGGACAAGCAGGCAGTGCTCTCGGGTATAGGCCACGGCCCCTGCTTTGGACCTCTGCCTAGGCCAAACTCACTCATTTAAATCAAATGGAACAAATAAGGTTTGTTTTATTGGGGGGGGAGCCATGATTTCTTTCGGCACCCCCAAATAAAATCAATTGGCCTTATTTGTCCCATTTTGCACATTCATTTTAAATGAATGCTTATCTCTAGTAATTGTTATGAAGTCAATAGACAATGTGGCAGAAGGGATTGCATTTGTATTTAATGAATGTAAAAAATGCAAAGAATGAAGCAAAATAGCCTCTTTCAAAAATACCCCAGAATTTTTGGGAATTTTACTATTCATTGCATTTAACAGAAAATAAAAAAGGATTCAGATGGTTTGGTGCCATGATCTAGCCCCAGGCTGGGCCCAACACCAAGGCCTAGCCCTGGTACAAGCCCAGTGCCAAGGCTTAGTCCCAGGCAGGGCCTAGTGCCCAAGCCTATTTCCAGGAGCTGAAGCTTAGCCAGTTACCAAGGCCTATTATTTTGCTGAGACTTAGGCCCAGAGTCAAGGCCTAGCCCTGGGATAAGACCAGTGCCGAGGCATAGCTCTGGGTTGGGCATGGCACTGAGGCCTAGCCCTAGGCAAGGCCTGATGTTGAGGCCTTGCCCCAGGCTGGGATGGCACTAAGGCCTATAGTGGGCCGGTGCTGGGTACTTAAAATGCTGGGGCCTGGAGGCTGCACACCCAGGCACCCTCTTACCCACCTTCCTAGCTCCAGCATTGACATGGCATGAGCAATGCCCAGTCATTCCTGCCCGCATCCTGCCACTTTAAAATGGCATCATATGCCTGGGGATGGCATTGCAATAATGTCACTTTGGTGCATTCCTTCAGGGCAGCCAGCACCATTTTGTTGTATGCCCATACAAATGCATGTTTGTACAACAAAATGGCACTGGCCACACTGGAGGAAGGCACTTAAGTGATATCAATTGGCCGCTATTGACAAGCAGATGGCACCATTTTTTAAATGCTAGGACACGGTCAGGAGTGACTGGGCATCACTCCTGCCCTTTCAAAACTGGAACAGGGAAAGGTGTAATAAGGAGCTGAGGTTGGTGTTCCCCAGCCCTGACACTTATTTATTTTATTTATTTATTTATTTTTTTAAAAGAGTCTTCTATACCAACGTTAGTCAAAACATCACATCGGTTTACATTGAAATATAGGACGGAAATTACAAAAAACAGGGGAGAGGGTAAGGGGTGCAAAGAACCAATAGGAAAGCAAGAAGGCATAGAAGCAAAACAACAGGTGCAAACTAGCAACAAATGAACTATCAAACAAATGAACTATCAAGCCTTGAAGGCAAAATCAGAGTCAAATTCAGAGTAATATGACATCGCAGTTCAAGAGGCGTCAAGGATTTTGGGGAAAGGCTTGTTTGAAAAGCCAAGTCTTGAGTTGGGCTCTGAATTTTATGATGCATGGTTCAAGTCTGAGGTGGGTCGGGAGTGAGTTCCAGTGCATGGGTCCAGCAATGGAGAGCACCCGATCCCTCGTAGATGTGAGGTGCGCTTTCTTTAGGGAGGGAACATGGAGAGACCCTTTGTTAGTGGTCCTCGTCGGTCGATTCGAGCATGGAAATTGGAGGGGGGTCAATGAGCCAGTTGGAGTTATGTGAATATAGGGCTTTATGGATAATGGTCAGGGATTTATAGAGGATACAGGAGGGAATGGGGAGCCAATGCAGGTCCTTCAGGATCGGGGAGATATGGTCATATTTGCGAGCGTTGGAGAGGGTTCTGGCTACAGCGTTCTGCAACATTTGGAGGGGCTTTATGGAGGAGTAGGGTAAGCCAAGAAAGAGGGAGTTACAATAATCCATCTTGGACGCGACTGTAGCCTGGATAACCGTACGGAAGTCACTGGCATGAAGTAGTGGTTTCAAGTTTTTTAAGACCTTAAGTTTGTAGAAACCTTCTCTGAGGATGGCATTAATATGGTGTTTGAGGTTCAGTTGCTGGTCGATTTGTATATCCAGGTTCCTTGCGCAGGGCTGCACGTGGAGAATCTTGTAGGCGGGGTCATTTGTGAGTGAGGGGTTAGTAGGGAGATGTTGGGAGATGAGGAGCAGTTCCGTTTTGGATTTGTTTAGAGCCAGATGGAGATTAGTAAGTAACGTATTGATGGCGGCAAGGCAGTTACCCCAGGATTCAAGGGCGTCGGATAGGGAGCCTTGAATGGGTATGATGAATTGCATGTCATCAGCGTAGATAAAGAATTTGAAGCTGAGTTCTGATAAGAGTTTGCACAAAGGGGTGAGAGAGATATTAAAAAGGGTAGAGGAAAGGGAGGAGCCTTGAGGGACTTCTTGGGAGAGGGCGTGGTGGGTGGAATCAGCATTGCCTATTTTCACAGTGAATCGCCTGTTGTCGAGGTAGGATGAGAACCACTTGAGGGCTGTGCCGGAAAGGCCGATGTCGGTTAGGCAGGAAAGAAGGTGGTTGTGATTTATAGTATCGAAAGCTGCTGAAATGTCCAGTAGAGCAAGAATGTAGCTGTGACCTTGATCCATTCCCCTGAGTAAGTGGTCTGTCAAGGATAGTAGGAGGGTTTCGGTGTTGAGATATTTGCGGAAGCCGAATTGGGAAGAGTGGAGTAGGTTGTGGGTTTCAAGGAATTCTGTAAGTTGCGAGTTGACGACCTTCTCCATGACTTTTGAGATGAAAGGGAGATAGGACGAAAATTGGCAGGGTCCTTTGGGTCTAGTGAGGGTTTTTTGAGCAGTGGTTTGACCACGGCATGCTTGAGTGGGTCGGGGACAATGCCTGAGGAGAGGGAGCAGTTGATGACATCCGCAATGGGTTTAGAGATGGAGAGAAGGGCTTTGGTTGGGATAGTATCAGAGGGATGAGTTGCAGGTTTCATCTTTTTAAGGATTGATGCGATTTCAGTGGATGAGATGAGTTCAAGGTAGTCAAAGGAGGCTGTAGGTGGGACAGCGCCTGTGTTAACAGGGAGCGAATGGGGTGTCGGGGGAAATCAGAGGAGGATGTTTGCAATTTTGTCATGAAAGTAGCGTGCCAGTTCTTCACATTTGCTGCTGGCTTCGCTGTCGGGAATAGGGGGGATATGTATTTGGTAAGGGTAGACACATAGGTGAAGAGGGCTTTAGGGTTATATCTGTAGTCATGGATTCTTAGGGCTTAGAAGTCTCGTTTAGCTTTGAGGGTGGCTAGCCTGTAGAGATGTAGTGCATATTTGAATATGGACGCATTTTGAGGGGATGGGTCTTTTCGCCATGTACGTTCTTTTTGCCTGAGCTCATATTTCATTTGTTTGACGAGTACCATGGGTTTTGCTTTTTGCAGATGGTTTAATTTCACGTGTGGTGATAGGGCACAGTTTATTTGTGATATCTAAGGTGATGTGGTTCCAGGAATCTAAAGCTGTGTTAGGGGTTGAGCAGTCGAGTTTCAACGAAGAGCTAGCGAAGGCTGAGGTGAGGTCCTCGCTAGGGCAGGATTTTCTGTAGGAGATTGATGTGGTGGAGGGGGGGGGGGGGTCGTGGGATTTGGGTGTCTTTATAGAGAGGGAGGATTTGACAATAGCATGATCAGACCATGGGACAGGGGTACACGATGGGTTAGTGGAGAGGCGAATACTGGAGTTAACACAGAGGAGGTCTAGGGTGTGCCCTGCTTTGTGGGTGGGGGATGAGATGATTTGGGTAAAGCCAATGGCATCAAGTGAGCTCGGGGGGGGGGGGGGCATAAACTAGGCAGACCTGGAGTTCCTGGGATTTGAACAGCCCAATCTCTATTTTGTGTGAAGGGTTGATTTTCACAGGCTTGAAATTCATATGCTTTTTGGCAGCTAAGAGGAGACCACCACCTCGTTTCTTGGGTCTAGGGATGGAAAAAATGTCGTAGGTGTCAGAGGGGAGCTGATTGAGAAGGACTATATCTGAGTCTTTGAACCAGGTTTCTGTGACAGCGCAGATTTCTGGCTTGTGATTGACTAGTAAGTCAGATAATATTACAGTTTTCTTGGATAGCGACTGCGCATTTAGAAGCATGATGGAGAGGGTAGTGAGACCTAGGAACTGAGTGAGTGGGGAGATGAGGATGGGGAGGAGGAGGGATTTGCGCTGGGTGATCGGGCTGAATAGGGTAGGGTGATGTGCTCTACGGGACGGGTGATGGCTGCGTGGGATGGGGAGGCTAGAGTTGCTGGCCAGCGTGGGGGCTGAGGAGGTACGGGCGATGAAAATAGGCGAGGAGAGGTGGCAGGCGGAAGTAAGCAATGAATGTGCAATCACAAATAGTATATAGGCATAAATCAATAACGGTAATAATGGTAGGTTGTCAGTTAAGGCAGATACAACGGTATCAGGTGATTCAAGAAGAGTTATGAGTGGTACATGCAGTAGCGACAAAATGGGAGATTAAAAGTCACCAGAGGCATGTAGTCTTGTTGCTGCTTGTGGTTGAGTGCGCTTGTGGTCAAGTTACCTTATCAGGTGCCTGGATTCACGGAGTGGATGGACGACCGTGGGGCGTGGGGAAGGATCAAGCAGTGGTATGGCTCAGTATGGCCCTGTCATGCGGCAGAGCGGCAGGGTTGGTGCTCAAGGGTGCAGTAAGGGGCGCACCACGGGGCGAGGCTCCTTGGTCGCGCTCCTTAGACATGCAAAGCACGGCGCCTGTTGTCGGGGCCTTGCCTTTAGGCCCGCGGGTAGCCAGAAGCAGTGTCGGCGGTGGCGTCAGCGGGGTGGGCAGTCCTCGTGCGGAGGGAGGGCCGGCCTAGCTTGCCTGTTGGAGCGTCCCGGTGAGTTGCTGGAGGCCACGGGGAGGGCTCAGGACCCTGATGGGTCTAGCGCCGGCCACGCGGAGCACTGGTGGCGTCGGAGGGTGGAGGGGGTCCAGCGAGGTCGGAGTCCGGCGGCGAAGAGGGTCACCTATGGTCGGGGCTTTGCCTTTAGGCCCACGGGTAGCCGGAAACAGCGTTGGCGGTGGCGTCAGCAGGGTGGGCGGTCCTCGCACGGAGGGAGGGCTGGCCTAGCTTGCCTGTTGGAGCGTCCCGGTGAGTTGCTGGAGGCCATGGGGAGGGCTCCGGACCCTGATGGGACCCTGGCCTGCTCCAGGCTGGCACTAGGACGAGGCACTGGGACCCTGGCCTGCTCTAGGCTGGCACTGGGGCTAGAAATTATTGCTGGGCCATGCTTGGGGCAGTTTTTGATCTGGAACAGTAAGCCAGGGCCACTAGAGGCCTGTCTTTTTTTTTTTTTTTTTTTGCAGTTTGGTTTTCTTTTGTTGTTCTGTGGGGTGTTTTTGATTAATAGTTTTTTCAGTTTATTAATTAACAAAACTGAAAAAAAACATTTAATGAACTGAATAAAAATGAAAAAAAATAAAAACCCAAATTAAAAAAAGTAATCTGAATTGAAAATTATGGGACTACACATCCTTAGTGGTTAACAAACATTTTGATTGGCTGCAAGGGTGCCCAGGTTGACTGACAACAGCCTCTATATATTACTGTCTTAATAAACTTAAAATTCTATGCAATTTTAGCATGCATGATAAAATTTTAGTGCCTTAATGCTAAAATGTTTTTTAGCATAAGCTTTATTTAATCACTCCATAATTTTATAACAACCACTGTACTTTACAGACTTACAAGTCTTACAAAACAGCCTTGATAATAATTTTCAACTCTAACGAAATGATTACTAATTTTTGAAGCACGCTACATCTTTAGAGAAAAATTTCAATCAGTTGAGTGCATCCCATCTCAAGTGCACAGAGTTTCTATTACTGATACATATTTTAGTCAAATCCACAGCTGCTGGAAGCTATGGAGGTAATTTTAAATGGAGTTACACGTGTAACATACTACTGTAGCAATTTTAAAAAGCCATATACATGCTTAAAGTGCACTTACATATGAATATCCTATGGTCAAGTAAATGGTATAATTGTAGCAATTTTCAAAAGCCCACTTAACACGGCTAAAGTGCATTTATATGTAAAAAATCAAATTTTAATTGTGTGAATTATTTTTTAAATTAGGCCCTCTGAGTTTATTCAAAATAAAGACAATCATTAGGAAAGATTTCCCTTTAGTGATTGAAGGGACATAGCAAACAACAGTACAGGATGTCTTGAGCCTTCTGCTTAAGCTAGTTTCTTCTCTTTTTCTCTCTCTCTCTTGAATTTTTTTCTAGCACATACTGATGCAATTCATTTAAGTACATCTCAAATGGTTTCAAAGTTCAGAACAGTGATGTGAAATTAAAAAAGAACACTGTATTCTTGAAAAAGTTAAAAGGGCAGAACTGCACTTAACAACTAGTTATTGTGACTCACTTTGTTTCATGTTTGTACCATTCCTGTGACAATCAAGATGTTACAGTAAAGAAATGGGCTGCAGAATTCTTAGGAAAATAAACAGGGCCGGCGGAACCACTAGGCGAGCTAGGCCTATGCCTAGGGCGCCGAGACTTAGGGGGTGCCGCGGCAGGCAGCAGCATTTTGAAAGGGCAAAAAGTGCCCTTTCAAAATTCTGCCAGCCTTTGACTCGCCTAGATGGAGACCAAGCGCCGAGATTTAGGGGGCGCCGCGGCAGGCAGCCAGCTCCCGACTCGCCCTGCCTCCTCCCGAGTGTCACCCTCCCGACCCCCCCCCCCCCCCTAGTGGTGCAGCAGAGGTCCCGGGAGCGATCTGCCGCTCCCGGGGCCTCGGCTGCCACTAAGCAAAATGGCGCCGGTTACCTTCAGCCCCTATCATGTGACAGGGGTCAACCAATGGCACCCGTAGCCCCTGTCACATGGTAGGGGCTGAAGGCCACCGGCGCCATTTTGCTTAGTGGCAGCGGAGTCCCCAGGAGCGGCAGATCGCTCCCGTGACCTCCGCTGGACCAGTAGCGGGGTGTCGGGGAGGGTGGCACTCGGGGGGGGGAGGCAGGGCGAGTTGGGAGCTGGCTGCCTGCCGCAGCGCCCCCTAAGTCTCAGCGCCGATCTTCTTTCTGTGTGTGTGTTTCTGTGTGGGTGTATGTGAGAAAGGAATCTGCCAGTTTAAAAAAATGAAATATGATAATACATGTAGCTGAACTCTTGAAAAGTTGGATGAAAGATAAAATTACTAAATTTTAAGCATCCCTCTTCTGGAAAATAAAATTTAACTCAAAGTGGGTAGAGACAAATACTAAAGCAAAAAAAATTAAAGTTTTTAAAATGTTCATCTCAGCAAAATCACAAATTTAAGATACTGATGGCAGGTGGGGTTTGGTTTTTTTTGAAGCATAATTTAAGCATGAAGACTAGAATAGTTCCAATCTGAAACGGTTTTGCTATTTTCTTTTAAGCCTTTAGAAAATGTATATTTTTAAATGACTAAGACTGGAATCTTCCTATTTAAAAGGGAAGCCGACGAAGGATGTCTTTCGGTTCCATATCTCCCACATGAATAATCATATGACTGATAGTTTGAAGAAAGACACTTGCTTTATTGACTGAAAGCGTAAAACAAGAGAAGCTGTACTGTGTGGGTGGCTGTCCCTTGGGAGGACAGAACCTGCAGGAAGGGTGTCATTTCGCCTTCTGATAGGAATGTGATTTTCTTATTTAATGGTTGGGATCATCACTTTCACTTTTAGTAAAAGTGAAAAATGCTGGAAGTTTGAAAGCAAGGTGCTTCTGTGAGAATGTAACGTGTATGTGAGACAGGGAGAGTGTTTCTGTGTGTCAATGTGTGTGTGCAAGAGAGATGGAGCATGTTTTTGGCTGGCTTGTGGCTGTGAGAGAGGGCATGTGTGTGATTGAGCCTGTTTGTAAGTGAGATAGAACATGTGTGTGATTGAGAGCTTGTGTGTAAGTGAAATAGAGAGAGCATGTGTGTGATTGAAAGCCTGTGTGCAAGTAAGAGAGAGCGAGAGCATTGTGTGATTGAGAGAGTCTGGCCAGAGAGGTGACGTGTGTATGTGTGTGAGAGGCTGATCAGGGAGATGACTGGTATGTGTGTGTGTGTGTGTGTGTGAGAGAGAGAGATACTGGTTGGGGAGATGATTGGTGTGTGAGAGACAGAAACTGGTCCTGAGGGTGTGACTGGTATGTGTGTGTGAGAGAGAAGAGACTGGTTGTGGTCCCTAAGGAAGAGGTCTGTGAGGACAGCTTCAGCAGCTACTGCTGCTTCTGGTGTGGCCTGCAAGGGAAAGGAGTAGGAGAACTGCTGAAGAGGGTAAGTAAAGGTGGCTTTTTAAGTTCATTTTTCTTGATTGACTACCATTTTAATTATTGGGTAGTATGTGATGTGTCTGCTGTTTGAAATATTTTATTGGTGTTTGGTAAAGCTTTCAAAATTTGCATGCATCTTTAATTATTGGATATTCTATTCATCAGCTGTTTTGAAATTATTTGTATGATTTTATAATTATGATTAATGATTTATATATCTTTATTTTATTGATTTGTTTCACGAGGAATGGTGACATTTTTGTTTTTCCATTGTTACACTGTATAGAGTCTGCATGATACGTTTTACAGTTTAGGTTTTGTCTGCACATTTCTATTTATACTTTATGTGGCTTTATTCTGTATTTGGTGAGGATTTGTGTTCTGCATGCAAAGACTGAGATGAAGCATTCTTTTAGCATGTGGTTTCTCTGTACGGATCTGTAGTAGCTTGGCCTGTTCTGTTTTACTGATAGATGTATTGATATTTTAGATTCTGGTGTAATATTTGTGGTATTCTTTTTCATAGGTAGGGTTGTTATTCTTTGAGTGTTGGCAGATAGTAATGTGTTGATACAGGAGGACCATGCTGAAATATATCATAATAGGTATGATGCCTTATGAATTCCAAGATGCAAAGTTTTCTTGTTGGCATCACAACAGTGCATGAAATTATCACAACAACTTGTATACCATATTTTCCGGCGTATAAGACGAGTTTTTAACCCCTGAAAATCTTCTCAAAAGTCGGGGGTCGTCTTATACGCCGGGTGTCATCTTATAGGGCAAATAATTACTGCATTTTTCGCTACATAAGACGCACTTTTCCCCCCCAAATGTGGGGGGGAAATGTCTGCGTCTTATGGAGCGAATATAAAAAAAAAAAATCTAACAAAACCCCCCACCCTCCTGAACCCCCCAGACCTGCCAAATTAATTTACTACAAACCCCCCCTCAAGACCTGCCAAAAGTCCCTGGTGGTCCAGCGGGGGTCCGGGAGCGATCTCCTGGACTTGGGCCGTCGGCTGCCAGCAATCAAAATGGCACCGACGGCCCTTTGCCCTTACTATGTCACTGGGGCAGCGGTAGCCCCTGTGACATAGTAAGGGCAAAGGGCCGTTGGCGCCATTTTGATTACTGGCAGCCGACGGCCCTTTGCCCTTACTATGTCACAGGAGCTACCACTGCCATTGGTCGACCCCAGTAACATAGTAAGGGCAAAGGGCCGTCGGCGCCATTTTGATTGCTGGCAGCTGACGGCCCAAGTCCGGGAGATCACTCCCGGACCGCTCCTAGACCCCCGCTGGACCACCAGGGACTTTTGGCAGTCTTGGAGGGGTCAGGAGGGTGGGGGGGTTGTAGAAAACTAATTTGGGCAGGTTTTGGAGGGGTCAGGAAGGGTTGGGGGGGTTGTATTTAATTAATTTGGGCAGGTTTGGAGGGGTCAGGAGGGTGGGGGGTTGTATTTAATTAATTTTGGCAGGTTTGGAGGGGTCAGGAGGGTGGGGGGGTTGTATTTAATTAGTTTGGAAGGTCTTGGAGGGGTCAGGAGGGTGGGGGGTTGTATTTAATTAATTTGGCAGGTCTTGGGGGGGTCAGGAGGGTGGGGGAAGCTGAGGGATTAGTTTTAAAGGGTCGGGGTGGGTTTTTTGTTTATCGGCTCGGGCGCAGCCGATAAAAAAAACAAAAAAAACCCACGATGTGAATCGGAACCAGATTCAGAACCGATTCCGGTTCCGATTCACATCTCTATTACCGGTACCTCCTTCTCTGCCTCTCAGATCTCGCACATGCACGTCTGCGCCGCTTCACTGCAGTCCTCAGGAGCGAGATCTGAGAGGCAGAGAAGGAGGTACCGGTAATAGGATACAAGGGTGGGCCAGAGGGATGAGTTACTGCTCTGATAGTCTTGGAGACAGGGAGGGCTGGGCAGGCAGGGAGAGCTGACCAATCCAAGCAGGATTTGTATACAACAACCAGCCAATCGCCGGTAAGGTACATCGCTTGCCGTGATTGGCTGGTTGTTGTATACTGGGTACCACATACAGTATGGTTATGTAGTGACACAGAAGGGTAGTCTTATACGGCGAGTATATCCCAAACTCTATATTTTAACTGGAAAAGTTGGGGGTCGTCTTATACGCCGGAAAATATAGTATTAATTTTACCTCAGATTGTCATTTTTCATGTAAAATATGTTATAAATGCATAATTTAAAATTGTGTATAGGGAGGGGGTGCCAGACTGGAAGGTTTGCCTAGGGTGCCAAATACCCTTGTACTGGCCCTGGGGCCCTCCTACAATATATGAGAGAGAGTGAGAGAGAGAGAGAGACTAGCCATAATGCCCTCACACTAGGTAGGTATTTATATCTCTATAGAAGGCACACCTAGTAACTCGAGGTGAGGTTTAGATATTAGTGTAGGGGTTAGGGGCCACTTTGACATTCAAAGTGAGACATATGAACAGAACAGTGCTCTCTTGTGAAGATTTGAGGACCTTTAGAGTGAGGAAACTCACCCAAAGATGAGATTTCTGCAATATTCTCTCAACCTAGCTTGATGTTACCCAGATAGAAATATGCCGGCACCATAATTATCTTGCATGAACTCCATGAGCACTAAGAAGGTCACAGCTAATGTGCAGATTGTCAGTCAACATTAAATCAATATTTTCTTCAATATTTGACATCCTGTGGTATTGAACCAACTGAGTACATCATAATCAGAGAAAAAGTGTACAGTTCCTTGGTTAGAATGAAATCAATTTCATAATTCACATCAATGTTTGATCTAAATTAAGTAATTTTTAAATTTTTTTTTTAAATCTGAGATTCCAGTATATTAAGTTATTTCCATCATGGTCTGCAGTTTTAACAACTGCTTACCTTGCCACTGAACTATTGTTTAATATCTGTCTTTCATAATGAATTGCTTTTTTAAATCTTTTGGCAGGAACCAAACTCTATCTTCAGATAGTTTTTTCCCATGTTGACAGCTACTCATTAGAACATAAATCTCAAGATGTCCACAGCCTCTTTTCTTTATTTCTTATTGATTTTAAGATGGCTTGGCAAATAGAACATCTGTTGTATTTTTTTAAAGTTCTTCACATCTCTGAAACTGTTTATCATGACTGAAAGTCTTCATTTACTATAAGCCTCTGTAGTTATGAAACAGCATTCTTTTCCTTCTTTTATAGGGCAATGCAGCTAATATATTGAATCTAAAGTTAGAAAAAAATGTGACAACTCTGACTCTAAAATCCTTACATTAGGAGTACTTGTCCACAATTCAGTTTTCAATTCAGTAATTTATATCTGTGCTTATGTTCAAGGTTTAAAAAATACATAGAGTAAATTGCAATACCTATCCTGCATTGAGTAACTTTTTTAGTTTTATGTTGTTATTTAAATTCTATGAGGATAATTTTCAATAGTGTGCATAACTCAGCACATACATAAGTGTACCTAAAATTATGCCTGTATTTTATAAACCATGCAGTGGGAGGCACTCAGTTCATAAAATATTGTTTCTTACCACCCTGAAAGTGCAGCCATATTTTTCAATACAGTCGCTTAAATATAGAGATCTGCATAGTTTATATACCTCTTTTATAAAAGTACACACACATTTTGGGAACTAAATAATTGTAACTTGCACATAGCAACCCCTTAGTTTATGCATAGAGGCAAGTATTTTGTAGCCTGATGTATGCATGTATCTTACTTAGGAAAATACAACACATTTCCATACTGTAAAAAGTGTTCTCCATAGACAGAAGAATGGATTAGCCATGACATGAGGTTTATGTTATTCAGATGTACCCATTTCTTTCAGCTTAATAGAGCTTTTGCTGCTAAGCATATGTAGAAGTTTCTATGCACATGTTGCCTCACAAGCTCCTCAGTCAATATTAGAACTAAATCTAGCTAGGTTTTCAAATCTCCAGGGAGGCGAGTGGGTATTAAGCATGGCTAATTCATCCTGCTATCTACAGAAAACACTGTTTATGGTAAGCACACTTGCTTTCTCCATCGACAAGCAGGGCTGAATTAGTCATGACACGTGGGGAGTCCTAAGTAGAAGATTGTAATGGAAAAAAACCAGACCTCACCTTTGAGAGTAAACTACTGGTGAACAGGCTATGCCAAATAGGGATGTGAATCGTGTCCTCGATCGTCTTAACGATCGATTTCGGCTGGGAGGGGGAGGGAATCGTATTGTTGCCGTTTGGGGGGGGTAAATATCGTGAAAAATCGTTAAAAAATCGTTAAAAATCGAAAAATATCGAAAAATCGAAAACCGGCACATTAAAACCCCCTAAAACCCACCCCCGACCCTTTAAATTAAATCCCCCACCAAATAACTTAAATAACCTGCGGGTCCAGCGGCGGTCCGGAACGGCAGCGGTCCGGAACGGGCTCCTGCTCTGAATCTTGTCGTCTTCAGCCGGCGCCATTTTCCAAAATGGCGCCGAAAATGGCGGCGGCCATAGACGAAAAAGATTGGACGGCAGGAGGTCCTTCCGGACCCCCGCTGGACTTTTGGCAAGTCTCGTGGGGGTCAGGAGGCCCCCCACAAGCTGGCCAAAAGTTCCTGGAGGTCCAGCGGGGGTCAGGGAGCGATTTCCCGCCGCGAATCGTTTTCGTACGGAAAATGGCGCCGGCAGGAGATCGACTGCAGGAGGTCGTTCAGCGAGGCGCCGGAACCCTCGCTGAACGACCTCCTGCAGTCGATCTCCTGCCGGCGCCATTTTCCGTACGAAAACGATTCGCGGCGGGAAATCGCTCCCTGACCCCCGCTGGACCTCCAGGAACTTTTGGCCAGCTTGTGGGGGGCCTCCTGACCCCCACGAGACTTGCCAAAAGTCCAGCGGGGGTCCGGAAGGACCTCCTGCCGTCCAATCTTTTTCGTCTATGGCCGCCGCCATTTTCGGCGCCATTTTGGAAAATGGCGCCGGCTGAAGACGACAAGATTCAGAGCAGGAGCCCGTTCCGGACCGCTGCCGTTCCGGACCGCCGCTGGACCCGCAGGTTTATTTAAGTTATTTGGGGGGGGTTCGGGAGGGTGGGGGATTTAATTTAAAGGGTCGGGGGTGGGTTTTAGGGGGTTTTAGTGTGCCGGCTCACGATTCTAACGATTTATAACGATAAATCATTAGAATCTGTATTGTATTGTGTTCCATAACGGTTTAAGACGATATTAAAATTATCGGACGATAATTTTAATCGTCCTAAAACGATTCACATCCCTAATGCCAAACAGCTTTTCCAAAAACACTGGTTAAGTTGTCCAGACATTAGTGGAACATACAAATGACTAAGTTGCAGCTTTACAGATGACTGCTATGCAGACAGCTCTCAGGAGAGAAATGAAAATGTATGGCTTTGACTTGATGAGCCTTGACAGTCTGTAACTGGAAGGCCAGTGAATGCTTTACAGCTCACTGACAGGCTGGACAAAGAATAAATGGCCCTTCCCCTTCCATGGAAAGGATTCCAGTAGAGTGTTTGCAACTGTTCTCCTCTCTATCATCTTTATTTCACTCACTGCTCCTCTGTCTGGGTCAGTGTGTATCAGAAACCATGTATGCCTACTTAAGCTTCATCTTGACAATGGAGCAGTAGATTGTACTTAAAAAATTATAGTCAACGTAAAGATAACATCAAATATATATGGCTGACCTAATGTTTTCTGACTGATAGTCTAAAAGAGGCATGGTCACAAGAGAGTTCATGTACAACTGCCAACACAGTGTACATAGCTTGGCCTAGCTTGTGGCATTTTGCTTGGCCGGCCTACCCCTAGGACACTGTCTTAATCCTCACAGGTGCGTGAGTTAGTGCGATAAGTGTGATGGGACCCCAGATCAGCCTCAAGCATGGAGAGCCACACCTCTAGAAATCCTATAAATCACAAGTAGCTCTGAATCTTAAAGGTACAGCCTAAAGCTACAGGTAGACAGTATAAAGTATCAATCACAGTGTTGCCATTTTACAGCCTCATCCCTTGGCTGAATACCATGTGCATGTGAAGTTATCCACCTGTGCTTGGGATGCTTTGTGACATATGGGCCTGCAAAGACACTACAGACAGCACTACCTCAGCTGTTTTAGAGTGCTCACCTTAGTAAAGCACCTGTGCAATATTGTGGCATTCCCACAATGCACACAGATCATTCCAAGCTAGCATACCTCGTTGTGGTTGCATACACCCATACACAGATACACCCTGCTACACCTACCTAGATAAAATGTCAACTATCATGTACAGATGGTGAGGGTCTTGGCCATTGGGATGTCATGTTGGTTAGGTTAGCTTCTCAAGGATGCTACACAAGGATGCTTGTATTTGCAAGTCACCTCAGAAATGTCAACGTCACAGTATAGTTTCTAATGACTCTTTGAGCACCCACATGTCTCCTAAGAAAAGGTTCACATCATTGAACCAATGTAAAGGTGTGTTAGAAGCTATTTGACTCGCCTGTCCCAACACGGGTAGCCTTTGTCAAATATGGAGTTGACACAGTGCTGCAAGGCTCTTGCTGGTCTAGCTCAGGGCTAGTCAATTGGTGCTGCTGTATGTATGTATATCTCTAGAAAATATTCAGAGCAGTTTACTTGTTGTGATAGCTAGTATCAGTTACAGTCCTTGTGCTATCTGTGGTCTTTATGTGTGTGTCAGTGTGTTTGTGCCAATAAAGTTTCTGTAATCCTAAAATCTGGTTGTGATTAAGCATGGGTGTATCTGACATTGGCTGGCAGTGTCATTACTTGCAATTGATTCAAGAACCAGACTGGGAATCCAGGATATATCTCTATAAGAGATATAAGCAGATGTGCAGGGGGCCCAACCAATTTGCTCGATGAAATGGGGGCTGCAGCTCTGTTTACCCCTGGTCTAGAATGTGCTCAACTTTTTAGTTATTTAGGAAAGATGAAGTTTATTTTGGAGATATTTTGACTCAATTCTGCTGGCTTCCAGGGTTGACTTGGTGTCCTTTTGGGAGCCGTTGATACATGTGCTGCAGGGAAACTGCATGAGTACATCAGATACCCTATGGGCCGGTTTTGAAAAAATCACTTGGGCCAATATTTTCCTGCATCCACCCCTGCAAATATGGTAGACATTGTAGTGGAGAAAAAGACCCTTCTTTCTTCAAAGGTACTGGGGGGACAAGTTGTCTAGAACCCTCTGTGGAATATTTCTCTGGTGACTCTGGTGACTCATCTGGTGACCATAGTTTCAGGCTCACATGATAATAATAAGCAGACTGATATCCCCTTCAGAGATTAAGGAAAAGCACCCAGCCCCAGTTTTTGACAGGTCTTGGAGCACATTGGTATTTATCCATAGAGAATAGTTTTCCACTCTTCCTTGAAAGGAATGGGAAGAGGAAAGCATTCTCTTACAGAAAAGTAATTAAAGATCATTAAGTCCTCAAGGTTACAGAATGTGGTTACTATTAATGATTCCTCCATCTTCTAGCACATCATCGTTTGATCTCACATTCAAACTACTTTGGATACCCCAGTCACGTCTTGAGAGGAAGTCATTCTTTCATTAATGAGTGTTAGAGCTTGATCCTCCTGAAGAGCATGGCATGTAGTTCTATTCCCATTATCCTTCTCATCTTTAAGAATACAGAGCAATTGAGTTCTATCCTCATTTTATAAAGGCTGTTCAGGGCATTGTTCTGTGAGCAGTTCAAGATGAAAGCCCCTCATTGAACCATGACATGTTTTTCAAAGCAATGTGGATGAAAGCTCATGAGTCAATTGAGTGCTGCCTTCTGGTTTTTTGGTTGTCCAAAGGTCTTCACTAATTTGTTGGCATTGGTAGAAGCATGCTTAGACCACTGATGAATATTTATCTGAATATGCCTACATGAATGGCTGGTGACAAGATCTGATAAACTTTCACCCCTCAGTCCTTAAATGTTATTGCATCGAGACATGGATAACTTCAGTAAAGACAAGTAAATTCTTCCTATCAGATTGGTTCAATGATATTTCTTTTAAGCCACATGCTGGCAGCAGGCCTTGAAATTCTCTTACACTCCTGTAGCTAAGAGCTCTCTCTCAGCTCTCACGTAATTCATTCACATTACACCTGATATACTATATATTGGTTCTTTGATGATGAACATGTCCCTTCATGAGTAGCTAAGCCTGTTAGTTAAAAGAATGCTCTCCTCTTCCTATATCCAGTATCACTGGTTCCTTCCTTTCAAGGACCATAGTCTATTACAAAACATGTTTTTATAGATAAACCTCTTGGAGCTGCAAGCCATTCCCGTTTGCGCTAGAGGTACTCTCCTATCTCATACAAAGAATGGAATGGTTGCTCCAAACTGATAGTGAAATGATAGTCTATGAAAGAAAGTAAGGAGGCATAAGAACATAAGAACATGCCATACTAGGTCAGACCAAGGGTCCATCAAACCCAGCTTCCTGTTTCCAACAGTGGCCAATCCGGGCCATAAGAATCTGGCAAGTACCCAAAAACTAAGTCTATTCCAAAAACTAAGTCTATTCACATATAATAACTAGTAGAAAATACAATGTGAAAAGTAGAAGCAAAAGCATTGTACAGGATAAGAAAGAAAATTAATAAATATAGAAGAAAGAGAAAAAGAATAATAATTAAATTAAATTTAAGAGAGAACTCTTGTTAACATGTTGGAAAAGCTTTTAGGAAGGGCAAATTTTTTAAAATTCTTTTTTAAAAGTTTGTAAAGAAGATTCAAGTCTTATTTCTGTTGGGAGAGAGTCCCATAAAGTTGAGCCAGCTATTGAAAAAACACGTTGTCTTGTTGAAGTGAGACGAAATAATTTAGGAGGTGGAGTTTCAAGGAGTCCAGTATTTGTGGAGCACAAAGATCTTCTTGAAATTTGGAAAAGAAGTGTTGAATTCACCCAGTCAGTCTTATTATTATATAACGCTTTATGAATTAGAGAAAGAGTCTTGTATTGTATTCTGTAGAATACTGGCAGCCAGTGAAGATCTTTAAGCACAGGAGTAAGTAAGTAGACGTGCTGCAGCGTTTTGTAAAAGTTGAAGAGGGGAGATGGATGAAGCAGGTAATCCAAGGAGTCAAAGCAGCAGTTTCAAATCTTCAAGCCAGTTTTAAATCCTGCTAACCCTTCTTGTGACCTTGGGTAAGTCACTTCAACCTCCATTACCTCAGGTCCAAACTTAGGAAGAGATTTACTAAACTGCCTTAGATATTTACCAAACAGTAAATGTTGTTCAGTATTTTAAATGCTATGCATTATTTTGCCATCAATAATGCTAAAATGCTAATGAGCTGTTTTGCATGCAGAAATTTTTCAAATGCATGGCAGTCAATTTCATGGAAATAAAATAACCTGGTTTGCCAGAAAAATCAGAAGCCGTGTTATTTTCATGAAAGTTAGGAGTTGTTGCTAACTATCCCTGGAAGCATCAGGACACTAACATGCATCCCAATGCTCCTATCCCTTGTCAATAAGCTTGTTATTATGCTATTTTTCCCAGAGTATCAAGTGAAGTAACCACACAAATTCAATCTTAGAACATTTTCAGGACTCAGATATACATACTGACCATCATCATCATCATCATCATTTATTTATTTAGGGCCAGATTTTCTAACCAACACGCACAACCTGGCATGTACAAATCGATGCCCGATTTTGTAACATGCGCGTAACTCAACATAATAAGGTAGGGGAGGGGGATTTAGTTAGAGCTGGGGGGTGGGTTAGATAGGGGTTAGCTAGGGGGTTAGATAGGTGAAGGGAGGGAAAGGTGGGGGGCCTCGAAGGGAATGGAGGTAGGCTGCGCAGCTCGGCGCACGCACGCATCTTGTAAAATCCGGCGTACTTTTGTTTGCGCCAGTTGTGCGAACAAAAGTATGCACGCACGTACTTTTAAAAAATCTGCCCCAATATACGCACATAACCCTTTGAAAATCTGCCCCTTAATGCTTTTCCAACTAGAGATCTCAAAGTGTGTTATAGCAGATTAGCGTTTACATTCTTAATATCTCAAATAAATAAAAGGCACAGCAGTCATCAGAGAGATACAGTATATCATAAAAGGTGAATTTTCAAAATGTTAAGTGTATGAATATAGCATATCTGATTATGCATGTAAGTAGCCTCTACTCATAAATTCTGTATTTTATAAAAGTAAAAAATAGGCATGTATGCAGTGCTGGATTTAAAAATATGGGCACCCATAGGCAGCGAACCAAGAGTGGGAGATTCTGTCTCCAGAAATTAGACAGCTGCAGGGGGAGTCCTAGCTTTTGGGTACCTTCAGAATTTTTGCCCAAGGTATGTGCCTATATTGCCTGTACCTAAATCCTGCCCTGCCCGTGTATGTTTATTTATTTATTTGCAACAAAGCTGTATCTATGAGAGGGACAAATCTTATTAAACCCAATCCATACAAAATATATTAAAAAATATTCAAAAATATCCTGTTACCTACAATTTATTTAATATAAAGAAGACAGTATCAGAATGACTGTGCTTATGGTGTAAGCCACTGTCTCTTGCCCACAAAGGGCTCAGGCAGTATCAGCCTTTTCAGCACTGTTACTATAATCATTTACTGTCTCCTTATAAAATTTGTATTTTATATTTTTGTTGCATCCGTCGCTGCTCGACGCCCTCACTCTGTCCTTTTTACCTCTGTGGCGACTCCCTCCGGGTCTGATGGACGGCTGGCTGCCGCGGTGTCTTCATGCCGTCTCCCTCTGGCGTCCCCGGACTGGCAAGACGCTGCAGATCCGCCATGTTCCTGATGACGTAGGGCGCGCACGCTCTGATTGATGTACCAGCAAGGGCGCAAACCTCGGGGGCGTCCCCTGAGATGATGTCATCTGCTTCCAATATAAAAGGTCTCTACATTTGCTAACAGATTGAGTTAGCAAGGACAAACATACGGACTCACTACAGATTCGTCCAAGCTACTCTGCCTCCTCGGACTTACCAGGGGTACCCGCTCCTCGGGGGCCTCGCTGTCTTTTTCTTTATTTCAGACTGCAGATAGGAACCGGTACTCGCTCCTCGAGGGCCCATGTTCCTGAACACTATGAAGATTCTCTACTGCCTGGAAGCTATCGCATATACAGACATTGTGAGTTATTATTTCAGATCGCAGATAGGAACTGATACTCGCTCCTCGAGGGCCCATATTCCTGAACACACTGAAGATTCTCTACTGCCTGGAAGCTATCGCAGATACAGACAATTGTGAGTTACCATCGCTCTCTCAGAGCTTTCCCTGGAACCAGGTACTTGCTCCTCGAGGGCCTAATCCTTTCCAGCTACTGAGCTTCTTTGCGACCTTATGTGAGTTTTGTCATCTAGTTCTGGCTATTAACACGCATACCCTGTCTACTCACTATCTATAGTTTCTCTACAGATCAACAACCCTGGGATCGTTGTTCCAGTTCCTGAGGGACATCAGCCCTGCCGGGCATATCAGCTCACTACTGCCACCTCTGGTGGTTCTACTAACCTGTCTAATAAAAGAACTATCTGTGTCTGTCTCCATACCCAAGCCTAGCCGGTGGTCCCTCTCAGGAGATCCTCCTGGAGGCGCAGTCATCTGCCATCTGCCATCGGCCCAAGGACCCACCTATCTACTTTCCTTTACAGCCGAGTGCTCTCTCCAAGCACTCCGCTGGTAACAGATTGTTAACTCCTCCCTTCTACAGGAGTCTAGTCATAACAAAATTGCTAACTCCTCCTACCATGGGAGTGAACCATAACAGATTGCTAACTCCTCCCCTCTGGAGGAGCGAACTCTAACAGATTGCTAACTCCTCACAGAGTCACTAACAATTTTCAAAATTTTTTTTTATTGTTTATCCAAAAATCTCAACAAATAATTCTACATTTTTTTTCATTTATGGTACCACTTTTCTCTTAAATTCAATATATGGCTACCATGCAGCTCTTTAGAAATTCACTATATGTAAAAAGATATCCTTAGCTGAATTAATTGTTCAAATATCTTATAATTCCACCCGACATGGACCTTGTTTTGGATAAACAAGCCTTTTTTAGGGGGAAATATCATCCTACTGTAATCAAAGACATCGACCTGATATTCTCTGTACGTAAAAACATCAAAACCTCAGTGTTACCTCTTACCCAATGTCACACCTTCAACCCCATAACTTCAATAAAGTATTCATCTTAATTATACTAAATATCTTTTATATCTCTCAAGTTATTTTCTCCAAACATCTTTCTCGGGAAACTCACTATCCACTCTTAAACTCAATCCCATATCCACCAACTCACCAGAGGAGTACTACTCATCTCTAATCTCTCAGGTCCGAATAATGGCGTCTTGGCATCTCAAGTTGTAAAAGATACAAAAAACCGGTAGTTTAAATCCCCTTCTTATATGACGTAATTGGAAGTCTCCTCCCCTCCTCCTGTCCATCATGCATGAAAAAAGTTTGTCCCATACTAATCACCATTGTGGTGAATCAATCTCCACAAAAAGGTAGCTCAAAAGACCGGCCAATCAATTTCTTTATTCAGGCCATTCGAGGCCAAGGTGTTAAAATAATAAATCCATTTTTGTTCACTTTGTAGTAAGTAGTTGTCAAAATTCCTATCCCGTTTAAATACTTTTGGTTGTTCAATCACACAAAAACGTAAATCGGCAAAAGTATGCTCACTAGTCAAGCAATGCTGTACTAGAGGAGCCTCCAACTTGTTCCTCATAATCGCGCTACGATGCTCTATAAGTCGTGTCTTTAAACTACATTTAGTCTTCCCTATGTATAATAGAGGGCAGGGACACCAAATTCCCTAGATAACTCCCACAGATTCACAGTCGGTCAATGACTGAAGCTTAAAACATTTCTTGCCAAAATGTGGCAATACTTCACCCTCAAAAGATTGAGCACATACTGACAATGATTGCACACATAATGGCTGATCTTATGATCCAAAGCAACCTGTAAATCCTGTTGACCATCATCAAAATCCGAGTGGATAATAGTGTTCCTATTATTCTTTCCCCGCTTCAAAGCAAATCTGGATTTCTCTTTTAGCACATCATGCAACCTTAAAATATGTCAATATTTTTTGATACTATTTTGTACCCAATAAATCTGAGGGGAGAATGGCAACACACATACTGTTTTTCTATTCCCTACATCATTCATACCTTGTGATGGCTGAAACAGTAAGTCCCTATTAACCCATCAAGCCCATTTATAGGCTTTTTAAAAATTATATTTATTTATTTATTTTTAATTTTTATATACCGATGTTCCTGTATAGAATGCATATAGCACCGGTTTACAGAGAACTGAACTGTCACCTCAGGGGCAGATACATTGAAACAAGGATGAAACTGAAACTTACAGAGAAACCAGTGGAATGCAATTCAAAAAATGATTAGCAAAATGAAGTACAATTCAAAGCATATACAATTCAAATCATATTTACTATATTTATTATATGTGTCGGATAGCCTCTCTGCTCAAAAATTTAATCATTTCTTTGGCTTTCACTTTATATTCAAATATATCAGAACATAAGCGTCTTAGCCTTAGAAATTGGCCAAATGGTAAATTAGTCCTTAAATGTTGAGGATGACAGCTATCGTATCTCAAGATGGTGATCCTATCTGTGGGCTTCCGGTAAATCGAGAATTTAAATCCCATTTCATGAATGGAAATAGAAATGTCTAAATATGACACATTACTCTTACTGAAAGTCGAGGTAAAACTCAAATTAGGATCACAGTTATCCAACCACTCCATAAACTTCTTGAATTCAATAAAATCACCTTCCCACATCACCAGGATATCATCTATAAAGCGTCATCATAGTTTAATCCGTTGGGCAAAGGGATTCTGTTGTAAAAACTTTTTTTCAAATTGCCCCATATAAAGGTTCGCCACTTTTTGCAAAAAGATTTTGCAAAAAGAGGAGGGTGAAATAGATGTTTTGGATAGTCCAGGAGTCTCCACCTTTTTGGAAGACTCCTTAGACTTGATAAACTCAAGGTCTACTTTATTAATTTCTTTTGGATTGAAACGGGAGAAAGATTTGTTTTTCCTTAAATATTTCCAGAATAAAGACCACATTTTCTGTGGTCAAAAAATACAAATCTTTCCAGATGTTTCCCGTGCGACACAAGCACGGAGGAAACAATTCTTGTTATTGAAACAATCTGTGCTAGATATGGGAGCAAGTTTTTTCTTAAAATTCCCTTGTAAATGCCAAGTACTGTTTCAGAATAACAAGTTTATTTTTCTTGACCCGTCCCATTTGCAACGTTTTATTTCTGATAAATCCCAAGGAAAATAGAGCCAGGGTAAAAGGGAATTGTGATTGTAAGAGATTGTCATAGCGAAATAGATTAAATCTCTCCCCTTTCCTCCTAGATGTGGGCTAGAATTGTATTTGATTTCCTTAAAATTTGTGAAAATGTAATTATTAATATAATGCTTGATTATATCATTTCTATGTAAATGTTATAATTTTAAAAAATATAAATAAATAAATAAATAAATAAAGGTTCGCCACATCGGGCGCTATCGTGGCGCCCATGGCTACCCCCTTAGTTTGCAGAAAAAAAGTGTTATTGAATATAAAGAAATTATTACACAGTGCCATTTGTGCCAAAGTGATCAAAAAATTAGCCGGAATGCGACTATTTTGTCTCTTATCTCTTAACTTTGTGCTCACAATCTCCAACGCTTCCCTCTGGAGTATGTTGGTATATAAAGATACCACGTCAATAGTTGCCAAAGCCAAAAATTTATTCGGAAACAAAAGAGTGGTTAAATTCTCCAATTGTGATATTAAATCTGATGAATCTCTCACATACGATGGTAATTCCTTCAACATTGGTGCCAAAAATCTGTCAACAAATACAGATAGTGGTTACAATAGTGAACCTTTCATAGACACAATAGGCCTCCCTGGTGGCTTATCAAGAGATTTGTGCACTTTTGGTAAAATATACAGCACCGGAATTTTTGGATAATCTACAATCAAAAAGCGCCGTTCCCTTGATGTAATCCAGGATTTATCATATGCCTCCTCTACACTCATATCAATCATGTTCTTTAACATGACAGTAGGATTTTCATTAAGCTCTTCATAACATGAGCTGTCGTTGAGCTGGCGAGTTAATTCAGCTAAGTAGTCGGTCTTATTCATTACGACTACTGCGCCGCCCTTATCTGCGGCTTTTATCTCTATCAAAGGATCTTTAGCCAGTTCAAATAACGCTCCCTGCTGAGCTCTAGTCAAATTAAAATCGACATCAGGAGAAAAGACTTTAATCTCCTTAAGATGTTTCAGCACTAAGGGCCTCATTTTCTAAAGTATCGCAGGCCTGTGATACTTTAGGGAATGAGGGGCGGGGGGCTGAAACGGGGGGGTGGGCCTGCGCTAGTCGGCAGTGATCGCACCGTCGCGGTGCGATTGCTGCCGGTTTCGCACCCAATAGCGCCACCATAGAAGGTGTAGCTATTGGGCACGAACTTGGACGCGAAAAGGGCCTTACCTTTTCGTCGTCCATGGCGTCTTCGCGGAGTTGGCCCCGGTGATGCCCCGACTCCTCCTCTTCCAGGGCCGACTCCACCCCCATTTTGGTATCGCACGCGATAAGGGACTTTTCGCGTGTGAAACATCCCTTATCGCGTGCGGTCCGGATGGAAAATGAGGCCCTAAGTCTCTAAAGGTGAACATTTTATATGCCGTCATTCCATGTAAAGATCACAGTGGTTTACAAAATAACATTCATAGCTTTAAATCAGCAAACAATGAAGGGTTACAGAAGTAGTATTCATAAATAGGCATTAACATCAATCAATGAAATGTTCCAATGCATATTAACTAAAGATCTAGCTTTTAAGATGTGAAGTACAGCAAATAAATTAAAATAAAAAATTTCATATATTAGTCAGTATGTTGAGCTTTTTACAATCTCATTAAATTTCTTCCTCATCCATCAATTAGTATCTCTTGTCCTTCTTGTTACTGTAGATCTCTGCATTCTGATGTTTTTAAGTTAGGTTGTATGCATTATTGAATAGCCATGTTTTTAGCTCACATTTAAATCTCTTTCTATCTGGTATCAAATGTAACATCTCTGGTAGGGAATTCCAAAGTTTTGGACCTGCTATGGAAAACACACGATCTCTTACATGCGTCACGTGTGTGCTCCGTATTGTGAGGACAGTCAGTAGTCCTTTATTTTCAGATCTTAGTGTTTGCTGTGGTGTATATGGTTATAATGACACGCCTATCATACCGGTGTTACTTGAATGAATGATTTTGAATATTAACTTTGATACTTTAAAATGGATTCTGAATTGTATTGGCAGCCAGTGCAGTGAGATCAACGAGGGTGTAATGTGATCAAATTTCCTAGTTCCTAACAAAAGTCTTGCTGAGGTATTTGTAGTATTTGTAATGGTTTTAAGAGACATGCGGGACTGAGGAATAAGGAGTTAAGGTAGTCTAGGTTTGAGAAAATTAGAGTTTGCAATACAGTTCGGAAGTCTTCAAAAGTTAATAAAGATTTCAACAAATGTAATATATGCAACTTGGTGTAACCTGTATTTGTTGCACTGGGAGGTGGACCCTTGGCCTAGTGCAGGATTGGTAGGCTCCCTGGTCCGACCCAGAAAGCGCCTGCCACCAGGAGGTGGAGCACAAGAGGAGACAGAGGCTAGCTGGAGCTTCGCCACTTGCAACCCTAGGTACCCCGGGTTGAGCCCTTGGGTACCTGGGTCGCTTTGACTTAGGTGGGCCTCGCAGGATCTCCTTGATAGGAAGTTCAGGGGTGTGCCCACCACAATCAAGGGTGCGTGGTCGACACTTAGGCCAGCAGTTCTGGGTGCCTGAGAAGGCCAGAAGAGTGTCTCTGAATGTATAGCAAGGATCAAGGCCAGGTTCAAGGAAGTGTGGTCAGCCAATGCAAGAGTCAGAGCCAATAATCAGTAGGGATGTGCAGCAGGGACGGATTCGTCCCATTCGGTATTCGTGGGGACCCAAATCCGTTGCATCTGTTATCGGGGGACCCCGATCCATTCATTAGTTACATATGTATTCACCATCCCAACCCTTTAAATTTAATTTACTACAACCCCCAACCCTCCTGACCCCCCCCCCCCCCCAAGACTTGCCAAAAGTCCCTGGTGGTCCAGCGGGGGTCCTGGAGTGATCTCCTGCACTCGGGCTGTCGGCTGCCGATATTCAAAATGGCGCCGATGGCCTTTGCCCTTACTATGTCACAGGGGCTACCGGTGCCATTGGTCGGCCCCTGTCACATGGTAGGAGCAATGGACGGCCGGCGCCATCTTGGCGCTGGGTGGGAGATCTAGTTGGACTGGGGAGAGTTCAGGCTGAAGGGGGATCTGGTGGACTAATTGGCAAACTAGTTAATTTCCTTGATGTGCGCATATTTAAAAATTGGCTGATTTATGAGAGTAAGTCCTAATTAATTTTCTAGCGTAAAATGTACTTACATCTATATTTTAAATAGTTGGATAATTATGCACATTCAGTACATTGATTATACATTGTTTCAATACATTGCATGTGTTTGTGAATAGGCCCACATCTGCACATTTGCTGCGTGGTAGAATTACACGTACTTTATAAAACGTGCACATATCATATGAGAGTGCATGCCCATATGCACGCGCAGTTGTTTTAAACTTATCCTTCTTGTGAACCAAAAATAAATACAGCAGAAAAAATACATCAGAGAGGCACTTTAGGGTAGGCCAAAGTGAAGCAGAACAATAAAGAAAGCTTATGATTACAGTTTAGTATACTAAGATGATTGCTTATGCATGTCCAGCAGGTTCTTAAAAGATTACATTTCCTGCAGTATTTTAATGATCAGGGAGAATAGCTTTCTAAATACATTAGGTCTGCATACCTTAGGTGTATGTTGTATATGTTTAGTGCAAAAATCATGATTTTGATGATATGGGGTTTTTTTTGGAAATAAGGGTCAACAAGTTGATATATTTGTATTGGAATAACTCTATGACCAGATTTCAAGAGATATTATTTTCCATTCACCAGATGATAGAAAGGTATCATTTGCTACTTGTTTGTTGACCCTTATTTCTACATATTCATGTGGAGTAATATGACCAACAACAGTACTTTAATTATGTTTTGGATGTTGATTCATGTGTGAATTAATTTACATTTTGCTTCCCATCAGTTTTGATTTCTTGGCATTCAAGAAAACATGCAGACCTGTTCAGGTTTCCTAGCATATCCATGTGCTTTTCATATCACCTTATTTCCTCAGATTTGTGGTAACTTCATATAGAAAACATCAAGCCTAATGGTATAGATGTAATTAACTTCCAAATAATATTTTTCCCTAAAATTTGCAGTCTAGTTATTCTAAATATAAAGATAGGTCTAGATTTGGATACAATGGATAATTTGACTTCCAAACATAAAATATGGCAAGCCTTGTACTTGCTTGTTTTGGAGCTCTTTCTTTTTGCTCAGAAATTTCCTCCTGCTCCTTTTGGCTTCCATCTGAAGTGAAACTGGCCTCTGCGAGGCTATGATGCCATAAAACTTCATTTGTAACTACTTTACCTGGCGAATTTTCCCCTTAGTTTTAGAACCTACTTCCTCCTCAGCCCTGCCCTTACTCAGCATACTCAGTGACTGTCCTTAGTCAGAGACTGCACACTGTGGCTCCCTCTGAGCCCTAGCTATTGGGAGAAGAGAAGCTGTGCCATATATATTCCACTATGTTCACAGCCTTTCAGTTTTTGCTGCTGCACAACTTTGGATCCTGTTTTCTGAGTCCTCCTTTTTCAATATTATTTTAGTTCTGTGAGCACTTCAGTTATCTAGCACAAGAAAGCCCTTCTCTACTGCCAATTCCCAACTCCCTGCTTTCCACCTGACTGCACCATGTGCTTGGAATAGACTTCCTGAGCTGGTGCATCATGTTCCCTCTCTTGCATGTTTAAGTCCCATCTAAAAACCCTCCTTTTTGAGGCTGCTTTCAAATCTTAAGCCTGATTGTTCACCTTCAGCCTTTTTAACTAATTTTAACCATTGTCTTATTATATGAAACTCCCCAAGTCTCTTGACCTATATGTTTATCTTGACTAGATTATAGGCTCTGTTGATCAGGGATTGTCTCTTAGGTGTCATTTGTACAACGCTATGTATGTTGAGTAGCACTATTGAAATTTTAGATAGTAGAAATAGTAGTAGAAGTAGTAGTAGATGTTTGCAGGGCCACTGCCTTTCTACAACCCTGGCCTCCAGGTACTACCATTGAGACTCCTTCCATCAGCGGCAATGAATTCTACTTCCACAGCAATCACAACCTTGGTTGGATCAGGGAGCAGAAGCTTGACCCAGGAATTGAACCCAGGTTTTCTGCATAATAATGTACAGCACTTGCCACTGAGTTAGAACTTTTTTATTTTAACATCACTATTTATTCTTAAATTTTACCCATGTAGATATCTTAAATTATATGGTTGATTCCAATACACATACACTGCACACTGGATTATTGGCAAAGATGGGACATGGACTTCTGTTATAGATATCACAGGTTTCTTCTCTATTCACTAGATTTCACTCCTAGTCCAGTAGATAAACAAGTAGGTAATCTCTTACCTGGAATGAACAAGCTGAGCTGCTTGGCAAATTCCAGCTTTATATACATCACTTGTTTATTTTTCATAAATCTAAATTATGATTTGCCAGTGAACAGCAGGAAAAATAAGCTAACCTACTCCCAGACTAATAATCAGTTTATTTTCATTTGAATATGATTTAAAGCAATTTATATGTTTAATTAAATACTTCAGTCTTTCTCCTGAGGGAATATAATAACTTTGTAAATATTCGTGTTTAGTAAATGTTAGATTAGATGTGAATGTATCACTGAAGACAGTTTCTGAGAAACATTTAGCATTCATTAAACTCTTAGGGGTTTATTTATTAAAGGTTGTTTTCCCCCATTTTGTGTTTATGAGAAAAATGCCTTGAAAATAGGGCCTTAATGAGCTGTGAGGATCACTAGTCCATATCACTCATTACTTAGCAGTTTGATGTCAGTGCGGCATGTCATTTCTAATGATGGAAATAGTTGTCTGCAAAGTGCTGGCGGCGTTAAAACGTATGAATTGGTACTGGAAAATTAGATAAATCTTTGGGTTAAGGATATCTTTATGTCATTTGGAATTCTGTAACACCAGATAATCTGTAATGTTAAAAGAGCCTTTTAGGATTAAAATGTGTTCATTACTATAGATGCGAACAGGTCTGCAATTACGCTGAATTAATTAGAAGAATCACAACTTCAGTAACTAAAATATACTGTAGCAATATTGATTATATATTACCATGTAGTCTTTTTGGTCAAATGGCTAAAATATGTTACCCATCCCTTCACATTTCCTACTCAACCCCTTTCTTCTCCCCCCATTCATCCACTCAAATTCCACAATACACCACCCACCCATGATCCCCACACCTCCACCTGCACACCCCTGCAAACCCAGTTGCAACACTCAGCCCTCCAGGCACACCTACTCACCCCTAGTCACTCATCCCATCATTATACCACATGCTGCCCACACCACAAAAATCATATCTTCTCACACACTCCCACTTACATACAACCCCTCACAGCCACTCACACCCCTGCAAACCATATCACAACACTCACCCTCCTCACCCCCTTCCAGCAAAACCACATACCACCAAACACGTGCCCTTCACCTTTATACCCGTCTTCTCACATCTCTTTCATCACTCTACCATTGGATGGGCTTTTTGGAAAATCCAGTGACTTGATTGCTGTTATAATGGACGATCAACAGGTGCACAGGGCATCCCCATGCACTTGCTTCTTCTTTTCTATCAAAACTACTCGCTTTCCATTTTTTTAAACAGCAGGCAAAGAACATTTCATAAATTAATAGCTTTTGCTGAATCTGTGAAAAATAATGCTCCCTGCACTTCCACCCTGCTGTACTTACCTACAGATCCCATCCAACAAAGTCAGGATTAATAAAACCTCGTCAAACTGTTATTTATTTATGTAACATTTTTATATACCGAAATTCATGTAGCAAAGTTATTCTGTGTAATACATTTCTGCATTAGTGCCAGAACTTGCTTTTTTAAAATTTTCAAGTCAATACATTTCACACAAGCATAACTTGATACAGAAAGAAAAATGTACATAACACTACAAGGAAAAATAACCAAATACAGCCAAAATAGCTAATAAGGAGTAAAGAAATCATTTCTCTTAGTGCATTATATATGAGACCAATATATCTGAGAGGGAACAAAAGAAAAGCCTGGGAGGGCTATAGTGAATAGAAAAAGAAACAATAAATCTAGAAAAAGAGAGTATAACCCGGATGTCTCACAGGTAAAAAAAACATCCCAGAAAAGGTCATCGGCAAACCTGGGCAATTTTCAAAGAGAATTTGTGAGTGGAAAGTATTGCTTTGAATGCGCCCATATACTGTGCGGCTGCTCTTTGTATGGGCAATGGGGAAGAAGAGGAAAATTGTGCGCATACATTTAAAAATAGAATGCACTCACGTTATTTTTCTCCTCCGACCTCAGGCCCAGAGGAAGGCCTCTTCTGCCTCTGACCAAAAGCTCAAGCACTGTTAAAACCTCCTGTGCTTTTAGCTGCATTCAGGGAGGGCAGTTTTCAGTCAGGTCACTGTCCCTGGTTAAATTATCTGCTTAGCAGAGAAACGGCTTTGGGTAATTTTTAAAGAGAGACAAGATGAACAATTCATTTTAATTTGAATGTTCCATGAGTTTAGAAGGCAGCTTCAAATGGATTTTAAATTGAAAAATAAATTCTTTTTAGCCATTCAAATTATACAAACATTTTTGTAGAAAAATTAAAAGCAATGCTTTCCACTTCTGTTTTCAGCAGAGCCAAATCTAACTAGCTGAACGGGAACAGAATAAGCAGCAACACTAGAAGTAGACTTTCTGGGGCAGATTTTCAAAGGTATGCACGTGGCGTACATTTGTGCACGCTACCCAGTGCGCACAAATGTATATACCTGATTTTATAACATGTGTGCGCAGCCGCGCACATGTTATAAAATCAGGGGTTGGTGCGCGCAAGAGGGTGCACACTAGTGCACCTTGCGCGCGCCAGCCCTTGGGGAGACCAGCTAGCTTTCCCTGTTCTCTCCGAGGCCACTCCGAAATTGGAGCGGCCTTGGAGGGAACTTTCCTTCCCCTACCTGTCCTGCCCCCCAGCCCGAAAAAAAACAACCCCGTACCTTTATCTCACAAATTCTTGCACGCACAGGCCAACTGCCGGTGCGCGATCCCCCGGCCCAGCGGCCTTGCAGAGGCCTCTGGCCACGCCCCCGCCCCAAACCCGGACCGCCCATTTTTTCAAGCCCCAGGACTTACATGCATCCCATGGCTTTACTCACACTGCCGGGCCTTTTGAAAATAGGCTCGGCGTGCGTAACCCTTTGAAAATCTGCCCCTCTATGAAGAAGTGCATGAGGGAATGAGTTGTATTTTATTGGGAGAAGAGAAGCTGTGCCGTATATATTCCACTATGTTCACAGCCTTTCAGTTTTTGCTGCTGCACAACTTTGAATTTGGATCCTGTTTTCTGAGTCCTCCTTTTTCAATGCTATTTTAGTTCTGTGAGCACTTCAGTTATCTAGCACAAGAAAGCCCTTCTCTACTGCCAATTCCCAACTCCCTGCTTTCCACCTGACTGCACCATGTGCTTGGAATAGACTTCCTGAGCTGGTGCATCATGTTCCCTCTCTTGCATGTTTAAATCCCATCTAAAAACTCTCCTTTTTGAGGCTGCTTTCAAATCTTAAGCCTGATTGTTCACCTTCAGCCTCTTTAACTAATTTTAACCATTGTCTTATTATATGAAACTCCCCAAGTCTCTTGACCTGTATGTTTGTCTTGACTAGATTATAGGCTCTGTTGATCAGGGATTGTCTCTTAGGTGTCATTTGTACAACGCTATGTATGTTGAGTAGCACTATTGAAATTTTAGATAGTAGAAATAGTAGTAGAAGTAGTAGTAGATGTTTGTAGGGCCACTGCCTTTCTACATTTTCCAAGACGCCTAGCTCTGTCTTTCAACCATTGACTTTTTCCTGATTTTTTTTATTTCCCAAGAAGAAAAAATAAAATCCTAATGCATGCACAAGCACCACTCCTGGGCACCAGATGCAGTATTATAATGAGCTGCCACGCTAAAAACAATGCAATGGGGATCAATTGTGCATCCCTAGTGCTCTGCATTGGGCACCCAGGAGATGGCGGTGCACGGGTTAGGAAAACGGATGCTCAATATGAGCGCCTGTTTTCTTGCCCCCCAAAAGAAAAGCTGGCATGTAAAATCCCTTGAAGTGACAAAGAGCAGCCATGTTCAGAATAGGGATGGAGTTGCAAGTAGCCCCTACGGCTTAGATTTCAGCATCCTAATATTGACTGATATCACTTGAGGTTATCCATCGAGTATTGCAGCCTCAGAAAATGTAAACATTTTTAAGAACATAAGAACATGCCATACTGGGTCAGACCAAGGGTCCATCAAGCTCAGCATCCTGTTTCAAACAGTGGCCAATCCAGGCCACAAGTACCTGGCAATTACTCACTCAAACACTAAGTAGATCCCATGCTACTGATGTATCAGTAATAGCAGTGGTTATTCTCTAATGGGCTGATTTTAAACCCCCCCCTGTGCATAAAAAACGGAGGTTGTGCATGTGGCTGGGCCTTGTGCATGCTGCAAGCATTTTAGAAGACACGCAGCCGCGCGTGTAACCCGCGTTACACACACAAGAGCCAGACCTCTATGAAGGGGTGGTCCTGGGGGGGAGGGGCATCCAGGGGAAGGGAGGGATGATCCAGGGGGCGGAGCAGGGTGGGCTGGGGAGCGGGCCAGGACAGCGCCATTCATCGCTGTCCCGGAGCCTCGAATGCCGGCCCAGGTCAGGCCCTGAAGTAATTTGTAGAAGAAAAGATAAAACAAAAAAAAAAGCCAAGTTAGAAGGTGAGGAAGAGAGGGGAAGGGAAGGGAGGTAAGGGTAAGGGGTAGGAAAGTTCCCTCCCAGTCCGTTCATTGTGTAATTATAGCATGGGTTATTTTTCCCTATATGCATCACCTTGCACTTATCCACATTAAATTTCATCTGCCATTTGGATGCCCAATTTTCCAGTCTCACAAGGTCTTCCTGCAATTTATCACAATCTGCCTGTGATTTAACTACTCTGAACAATTTTGTGTCATCTGCAAATTTGATTACCTCACTTGTTGTGTTTCTTTCCAGATCATTTATAAATATATTGAAAAGTAAGGGTCCCAATACAGATCCCTAAGGCACTCCAGTCCACTCCCTTCCACTGAGAGTTTAACTATGTTCTTTATATTTTTTTTATTTTTTAATTATTCAGATTTGTTTTATTATATACTCTTCTCTTCTTTGAGCTATCCAGAAAAGTGGAATAAAATATTATTATATTAGATTTGGGACACAGAGCACTCAGGTATACTGTTCATCCAGCATTTTCAAAACTGTGGCTGATCTCAGGCAGTCGTTGTTCTGTGCCGCATCAAATATATCAAAAGGCACTAAAATAAATAAGCCTTGCCTTATTTCATTTTTAAAATATTGAGATAGCATAGGAATAATGTTTTTGGTTTTTTTTTTAGCACTGCATCATGGCTTTTGGAGCTGCTGCAATATGGGAGAAAAAGGAGGATGAATCACTTTGAAGGCTTTGGTTTTTAGTTACAACTATAGATATGTTGCAGGCAGAAGGAAACACAGGTGGGTAGAAAATAAACCTTTATGATTGTTTTATTGGAATCCACAATGAACAAACTTTTTTTGAAATATGCAGAAAACAAGATAAAGAAAAATATATATTCTAAGAAAAGCATGACATTTTAGTGGATTAGATGAGAATACATGAGGCAAAGCTATTTGGCCATGGCTTATACAAAATGTGTTCTATAGTACAACCAACAAACTTGAAACAGAACTGGGACAGACATTTCTACTCACTATAGGGGATCTCTGAGGGAGTGATGGAATTGTAAGGGCTACCTAAATTGAACGGATGGGCAGACTAGATGGGCCATATGGTCTTTTTCTGCCATCATGTTTCTCTGTTTCTGTGAAGGAGGCACATTTAAGAGAAGAGATGGGACATCTTATTTGTTACTTTCGGTAACAGACTCCAGTCTTTCAATTTTTCTGTGTTATACTAGTGTAACCTGCACTACCTGTCTCTCATAGAAAATGGCAGGGTCTCTCAAGGAGGTAGGTCTTGGGTGTATCTTCTTTACCAATTGCTCCACTCTCCATGCTGTTGTGTAACTCGAAATTAAAACCACGGAATTCACTCCAATTGAGTTGAATTATCTCGTTTATTTTCTTGCACACATTTAGTGAGACAGATGAAGATTCCAGGTAGTTGTTCACAGTTCTGTTTAAACTGCAGATGCACCAAAAGATGTTTAATTAATTTTGATGCAATGTTATCATCCAGCATCAGGCATAGTGTCCATATAATCTGAGATTTCACTAAACAATGGACTAATGCAACCCATAGTAAGCACAAAAAGATGGTTTTCTTTATGCCTCAGTAAGAGGGGGTCCAATTCAATGTATTTGCATAGTCCTCACTGGAGTTTACAGGGCAAAGGGTCTTCTAATATTTCTTGCTGGAGAGAGACATCTTACTTGTTCCAAAGATCCCCAAAGAGTGACAAAGTTAGAGCAGGCAACCGTGAGTTACACTAGTACTGAGCACTTAGAGGAGAGGATCACATTGCTGGTGGCTGAAAGGAATCAGTAAATTTTGATTGGGAAATTTTTTTAAAAGTATTGGGGAGAAGTAAACTATTGGGGTATATTTTTTTAGTGTGTTTGTGTGTTTCTGCTTTAAATAGTCAGTAAGGCAGCTAATAAGCAGAAGTTAGTGTGTTTGTATTTCCCAACCCTCCCACACACACCTAGCTCATCCTTTAATTTATAGGCAGGTGACACTTTCATGCTGAAAAAAAAAATCAGCCTTTTAACTTCATTTCATGAATTCCCCACACCTTATTGAGAGTTTCATCATTCCCCTGTAGGCCACTACATATAAGGGTAGATTTTAAAATGTGCGCGCTTACATGGACGCACCAATTTTATAACATGCATGCACCGGCTTGCGCATGTTATAAAATACTAGGGATGTGCATTCGTTTGCGATGAAATAGGGAATAGAGACAATATTTCCTATTTCGTCGCATTTTGGGGAGGGGGGCGATGAAACGATAAGAAAACCCATGAAATTTCATGTGGTTTTCTTATCATTTTCAGGGGGAGGGGGAAAGGGCACATTAAAAAAAAAAAACAACCAAACCCACCCCAACCCTTCAAATGTAATTAATTGCAACCCCCCACCCTCCCAACCCTCCAAGACTTGCCTGATCCCCCCCCCCCCCCCCCAAGATCCACCAAAAGTCCTTGGTGGTCCAGCGGGGTCCTGGGAGCGAGCTCCCCCTCTAGGGCCATATGCTGCCACCAATGAAAATGGCATCGATGGCCCTTTGCCCTTACCGTGTGACAGGGGCTATCACCATTGGCTGGCCTCTGTCACATGGTAGGAGCAATGGACGACCGGTGCCTCACAAATCTATTTAATTTTTTTGAAGGGGTTAATAAACATGTATGTAAAGATGAACCAATAGATGTAGTGTATTTGGATTTTCAGAAGGCATTTGACAAAGTTCCTCATGAGAGGCTTCTAAGAAAACTAAAAAGTCATGGAATAGGTGGCATTGTCCTTTCGTGGATTACAAACTGGTTAAAAGACAGGAAACAAAGAGTAGGATTAAATGGACAATTTTCTCAGTGGAGTGCTTTAGGGTCCTGAACTAGGACCCATAGTTTTCAATATATTTATAAATGATCTGGAAAGGAATACAACGAGTGAGGTAATCAAATTTGCAGATGATAGAACATTATTCAGAATAATTAAATCACAAGCAGATTGTGATAAATTGCAGGAGGATCTTGTGAGACTGGAAATTTGGGCATCCAAATGGCAGATAAAATTTAATGTGAATAAGTGCAAGGCGATGCATATAGGGAGAGTAACCCATGCTATAGTTACACGATGCTAGGTTCCATATTAGGAGCTACCACCCAGGAAAGAGATCTAGGCGTCATAGTGGTAGTGGATAATACATTGAAATCAGTAGCTCAGTGTGTTACAGCAATAAAAAAGCAACCAGAATGTTAGGAATTATTAGGAAGGGAATGGTGAATTAAACAGACAATGTCATAATGCCTGTGTATCACTCCATGGTGAGACCACACCTTGAATACTGTGTACAATTCTAGTCGCTGCATCTCAAAAAGGATATAGTTGCGATGGAGAAGGTACAGAGAAGGGCAACCAAAATGATAAAGAAAATGGAACAGCTCCCCTTTGAGGAAAGACTAAAGAGGTTAGGACTGTTCAGCTTGGAGAAGAGATGGATGAGGGGGGATATGATATAGGTCTTTAAAATCATGAGAGGTCTATAACGGGTAAATGTGAATCGGTTATTTATTCTTTCGGATAATAGAAGAACTAGGGGGCACTCCATGAAGTTAGAATGTAGCACATTTAAAACTAATCAGAGAAAGTTCTTTTTCACTCAATGCACAATTAAAATCTGGAATTTGTTGCAAAGGGGTGTGGTTAGTGCAGTTAGTGTAGCTGGGTTTAAAAAAGGTTTGGATAAGTTCTTGGAGGAGAAATCCATTACCTGCTATTAATCAAGCTGACTTAGAAAATAGCCACTGCTCTTACTAGCATCAGTGGCATGGGATATACTTAGTTTTTGGGTACTTGCCAGGTACCTTGTAGCCTAGATTGGCCACTGTTGGAAACAGGATGCTGGGCTTGATGGACCTTGGTCTGACGCAGTATGGCATGTTCCTATGTTCTTTTTACCTTAGCTGCATTCTTGCTTACTGCTGCACATTCAATGCCAGCATTGATTCTCAGCAGAGAAAAAAAAATTAAAGTTCAATGTCACTAGTTTTTCTCAAGGACTGATAAAAAGGTAGAAGTTAGCTTGAATAGTTTCACAAGGCTCAAAAACTATACAAATATTTTATTTCTCTATATTATCATGAACTATAACTGAAAATTATCCAATCCACATTTGTAAACTATAGATGTTATTTAGGTAATCCACTTATCCTGGTAAATTTTTGGTAGGGGTGTGCATTCGTTTGCAATGTATTGGCAATCCGCAAAGTATAGGGCCATATTCGTTGTATTCGTTGTGTCGCGAAGCGTATCGCGATTCCCACGAATCAACGAATATTCACCGAATTATTCGGCAATCTAAAGGAGCGAATTTAACAAAACCCCCACCCTCCTGACCCCCTCAAGACTTGCCAAAACTCCCTGGTGGTCCAGCGGGGGTCCAAGAGCGATCTCCTGCACTCGGGCCATCGGCTGCCAGTATTCAAAATGGCGCCAATAGCCTTTGCCCTTACTATGTCACAGGGGCTACCGGTGCCATTGGTTGGCCCCTGTCACATGGTAGGAGTACAAGATGGCGCCGGCCATCCATTGCTCCTACCATGTGATAGGGGCCGACCAATGGCACCGGTAGCCCCTGTGACATAGTAAGGACAAAAGCTATCGGCGCCATTTTGAATACCGGCAGCCGATGGCATGAGTGCAGTAGATGACTCCCAGACCCCCACTGGACCACCAGGGAGTTTTGGCAAGTCTTGGGGGGGGGGGGGTCAGGAGGGTGGGGGGTTGTAGTTAATTACATTTTAGCTGGGAAACGAATAAGAATGGAATGCATGAACGGAACGGGGGCCCCCCTTGCCAAATGCAACGTATCTACCCCATGACAAATACGAATACTGAATGTAACGTATGCGGTCCCTCTGCACATCCCTAATTTTTGGATTGAAAAGATTAAATTTTATTTTGTTTTAAAGTTAGCCTCCTTCACTTTCCTGGACCTTGTTCATAACTTAGAGGACCATTTTAACACTATTGACTAGGAACTTGCTTCCTCTATGACCTTCCACTTGCCTCATCCTTACTATGCTTGTCTCTCTACCTTTGGCTTCTGTGAGAGAGATGAAGCAGTCAAACTTCCCTCTTTTATTTTTCTTCTTCTATTTCATATTTTTTCTGTTTTTTTCTCAACATCCTTGCTCACTTCTTTAACTTCTGCATATCCTCAACCTCTCACTTGCTTTATGGACATGGTCTTGTCAAACCTAATTCTGAAAACTGCTCACTATACCCTTCCTACCTGCCTGCTTATTGTACTGACTTGTCTTCCTGTTCCCTTCCTCTCTACCTGACCCCTACAATTTGAGTTCATATTTACTCGTGTAGCCCACGAGCAACATGCTACAGTATGTCCAAAAGACAGGAACACCTGTGTTTGGAGCCCTGGTGATGGTGTTCCACAAAGATAGATGATCTATGAGCATGCGCAAGAGCAAAGATTCAGAAACCTTTCCTGGGGGACCCACAGCCAGACAAGTTTTCAGGTTATCCACAATGATTATGCATGAGCTAGGTTTGCATGCACTGTCTCCATTGCACTGTAAATGTATTTCATGCATATTCATTGTGGATATCCTGAAAATCTGACTGACTAGGGGTCTCCTAGGACAGGTTTGGGAACCATTGTTCTAGAGACATGGTTCTCAACTCAGTCCTTGAGGACTGCCAGGTCAGTCTAGGTTTCAGGATATCTACAATCGTAGACAGATTTAGGGTTTTGGCACCCCTAGGCACTGTTGGTACTATTGGTGTTGTCGTCCCCTGTCACCCCTTCCAGTGTTGGACAACAGGGAACAGGAGATATCAGGCATAGTCCCCTAGTTTCTTGGGTCAAAAATTAAATATCCTGAAGGAAGTTGACAAACATTTCCATCTTTTATATTACATTATAAAAATAAAGTAGTTTTATACCATATTAGTATATTTTATTTTATTTTTATTAGATGAACAAAAGTGAATTCAAATAAATACAGGGAGAAGACCTCTAGGATGGAGAGAGGAGAAAAGGGGAAGAGTGTGAGAAGGAAAGGGAACTAGGGATGGGGAGGTTGGGAGATGTGGAAGATTAGAAATCTGGGAGAGGGAGGGAGAGGGAGGTAGTGTCCTGGATTGAGGAAGGGGAAGAGGGAGTAAGAAGGGTTGGGGAGTGAGTTTCAGAATCTTGGGAGAAGGGAAAGGTAGGAAGGAAGGGTGGTTCTAGGATCTGGGGGGAGAGAATCTAAGATCAAGAAAGGGAGAATCTGAATTGCAGTGGGAGGGGATGAGGGAGATGTCCTTCCATGCTCCGGTCCTGCTCCTCCTTGCATCCACTTCTCCCATCCCACCGAATATCTCATAAACTCACACACACACATGGCACAAACCTCTCCTCTCTCACACACTTGAACACTTCCCCCTACTCTTGTTCCCCTCTCACACACAGACATACACCCCTCCATTTGATCCCCCTCTCAACCCCCAGCCTCTCTTTCCACCCTCCAATGATCTCTACTCAGTATCTCCTAGTCTCCCCAAAACGATAGCCCTTTGCTCTGTCTGCTGCAGGCTCTTCTGTTTTTCATGCTCCCTAGAAGTGAAGGGCTGGATCAGTAATCAGAGGACTGTTCTCTGCTGAGTGAGATTCAGCAGAGCTGAAAGGCAGCCAATCTTCAGCCAGCCTGCTGTCCCTCAGATTTCTACTGCCCTCGGCACAGGCCTAGTGTGCCTATTGACAAATTCAGGCTTGTCTACAATGAATATGCATGAGATACATTTGCATGCACGGTTTCCGTGTTATGCAAATACATCTCATGCATATTCATTGTGGATATCCTGAAAACCCCGACTGTCCAGGCAGTCTCTGGGTTGAGAACCGCTTCTCCAGAAGGACTATATTCAGTCAGTCAGTGAGTTTTGGAGAGGAGAGTTGGTGTGTGGGGGTGTCGGGGTGCTGAGAAGCAGCATGCTGCAGAAACTGAGGAGCCAGTGTTTGCAGGAGGCCTGGCAGAACTGAAAATAACCATAACCATAGCTCTCAGCAGGACTATGAATCCCAACAGTAGAATGTTACCACCTCAGCGATGACAGAATTCAAAACCGGAGTGTGTGTGTGAAAGGAAGCCCTGCTATGGTATAACCCTGGGACCCCCAAGGTCCCACTGAGTATAAGCCCTGAAAGGAAAGGGATTTGTCAGATTCATTTAAGTTGGGAGAAGCAACATGTTATCAAATCCATAAATTTTGTTACGAGGGTATATATAATCTGCAATTAGAACTGAACTCTTAACAGTGCATGTTTGGAATCTGAACCCAAATGCTCAACATAGCTTTCTGCGAATTGTACCCATTCAGTTATTCCTGTGGAACAACTTCTTCTCCTCAGAGTGGTTAAAAGAAAGGGAATTTCCAGGCAATTGTTAAGGTGGAGGTAGTACTTTTGAATTTTCAAATTTCTGCATGCTCTTCTTCCCTCAGTTAGCTGCCTGTAGAAATAGTAAGTGTGAGGTACACAGCCACTCTGTACATGCACACCTTCAGTGAATTTTCAAATGGAATCCACCCCCGTAGTTTTTCTTTGAAAATCCAACTACAAGGTGAGTGTGTACTAAAGTGTGCATGTAATTTGCATCTCAGGGGGCCACTGGAAATTGCCTCCCTCAAGCAATTTGCATTTCTCTGGAAAAAAATAACCTAACTAGAAAAAAAAACTAAGGCTAGTAATCGAGAGATGGCTAAATGAAATCAAAATAGCAATACCAGCAGAAAAGTATAAATATAGACAAATATACAAATGTATGTGATACAATAATGGTCATCTTTCCTGGACTGTACTGATGCCTAAATAATTAGTTTTGAAGATAGATGTGATTTAGTTATACTATTCATAAATAAATATCTAAGCATATGAAGTTACAAACAAAAAGCAAGATCTGCCTTATCTGCCAAGTTTCCTTTCCTGCTGTAATATGTAGAGCCTACCTGATCTCAGACATTACACTCACATTATTGTATGCGTGTCCTTCACCTTCCTGAATTCTGTTACTGGTTTAGCCTCCACTTCCTCCCCTGGGAGGCTGCTTCATGTTTCCACTACCCTTTCTGTAAAAGAAATCCTCCTGACCAGGATGTCATGTGTGCCCTGCACAATGGACTAGTGGTGATAATTATCTTAAAACTGAGCTCTCGGAAAAGAGTTTGATTCCTTGATTCATTTCTTGTCCTTTAAAGAACGTAGATGACTGTTTTGCCTGTGGTATCTTTATACTGTTAAAATTACAAAATCATTAGAACGAGTTGTATTTAAAAGACTAACATATACTGAAGGAGAGGAGGAAGAGGCGAGATCTCATAAAGGCATTTAAATACAAAACTTTGGGCCTAATTTGCTATGCTTTTTTTTTTCTCCTATAGACACAGCATGGGAGAAAAGCCTTTGTAAATCAGTCCCTTTGTTAGCAGAGAGAGAGAGTGCTGGAAAATTGCTGGGGTGTAGATTCAGAAGTTACACAAGAAAACATTTTCTTTGGAGAGGTTGATAAAATGGAAGAAGTGGGGACAAAAACAGTATTTGAATTCAGAAAGAATGGTAAAAGCACAGCGGATCCTTAGCAGTGGAGAAAATAGGGTAAAGCTTAAACGTTTCTATTTTTTTTCCATAATCTTTTTCACATAGACCATATGGAGATCTGCTGTATTCAGTTTCCTTATTGCAGCTCATGAAAGGACCTAAAAGATTCCTTACTAAAGTAAACAATGTGTCTCTTCTTATAAAGGACATGTTTGTGGAGTGGGATCAATGGTATGATCCAATCGCTAGAGCACCCCTTTGGGAGTCGCCAAAATGGATCATTCCTATAATGATATAAAGAGACCCCCTAGAGCCGTCCAGAAGTTGCGAGCTGCAGGGTTGCTGTGAAGAGGAGTGGACGCAGGAGATTTTTTTTTTCCTCTTCCCATGCGGGCTTCATCTGTGCTGTGTCCTGGGAGTAGCTACATGCCCGAAGGCAGGGGCTTGCATGCTTTCTCCAAGATTTTTGGAGAGCAGAGAGAGGGAAGATGTCACTGAGGCTTTTGGCCCTATGTTGCTTTCCTAAGTGTGAGGATTGGATTAGGTGTTAAAGTTCCCCAGCGTTGGAGGATAGCTCTTTCCTGTCAGAAGGGAGTCCTGTTTTTGGAAGTCCCTGTGATTTACATTTTTTCTGTAGTTTGCCAGAAATCTTTTGCAGAAAAGGAGTTGTCACACCGATTCATTCATTCAATATGCCCAAGTGCCACCCAGGCATTACCAAAGAAGAGTTGTACCATCTGGTACTCCACATAAAAGGGCCGATACCTGCCATTGGATGCGCATTTTCCCTTACCTCTTATTCAGTAAAGGGCGGAAAATGCGCGTCCAACCCGCTGAACCTAATAGCACCCTCAATATGCAAATGCATGTTGATGGCTCTATTAGGTATTCGCACGCGATTCAGTAAGTAAAATGTGCAGCCAAGCCGCACATTTTACTTTCAGAAATTAGCGCCTACCCAAAGGTAGGCGCTAATTTCTTCGGGCACCGGGAAAGTGCACAGAAAAGCAGTAAAAACTGCTTTTCTGTGCACTCTCCGACTTAATATCATGGCGATATTAAGTTGGAGGTCCCGAAGGGTAAAAAAAAAAAAAGAAAAAAAAATTTTGAAGTCAGCCGGCGGCTGTCGGGTCGAAAACCGGACGCTCAATTTTGCCGGCATCCGGTTTCCGAGCCCATGGCTGTCAGCGGGCTCGAGGACCGACGCCAGCAAAATTGAGCGTCGGCTGTCAAACCCGCTGACAGCCGCTGCTCCGGCCCAAAAGGAGGCGCTAGGGACGCGCTAGTGTCCCTAGCGCCTCCTTTTGCCTGTTTCTACTGCTGGACTTAATTTAAATACTGAATCGTGCGCACAGGCGAGTGGGCATTCACCCGCTCTCCCGCGGATTTTACTGAATCGGCCCGAAAGAGAGGAGACTGTCCTGTAGTTCAGATGATTGGATTTCTGGAAACAAAAGGTAAAGGAGTTATATCCTATCCACTAGGAGAGTAACAGGGATCCTGAGAGACTGTGGCTGTGTATGTACAAATGGAAGATATTGATTCAGCTCCTAAGAAATGAACTGTATGTCAAATTGTCATTACTGAAGGTGAATTTTAAGTAAAGTTTATTTTATTGGAACATTACGGGAGAGAGAAGAGTATTTTGTGAAGACCAAGAGAGAAAAACAAACCCCAAGGGCCATGATGTTTATCTTTCCTCCTACTTGGGGATGGACCTGCTGCAGCCTAGCAGCTCACCTGCTCAGAGAAGACAAATAGAAAATGGCTACACTCGTTATCTTCTTTTTACTTTAATTAATGTTGCCTTATTAGCAGTAGAGTGTTTGATTCAGCCCTGCCCTTTGGGGCTATTAGTGAGCCCTAACAGTATATTGACCTCTGAGTTAAGGTTAAAACCTTTAACATCCCTCTTGGTATTTCAGACAAAACCACTAATTACTGTTCCATTGGATTGGTAGTCCAGATACTATTGGAGCATGTGAGGATTAGAGATTTTCAGCCATCAAATAAAGAGATCTCTCTTTCTCTCTCTTTTTTTTTGTTCTTATATTCCTTTCTTGAAGAAAAAATGTGAACATATGTGAACCAATGAAGAGCAATGCATGTCTCTGGAGTAATGTACTAGCCAGGGGTTTAACTGGGAAAACAAACCTTCAGAATGAAAATAATGACAGAATGATGTTATTTATGCAAATGATTTTGTTATTTACAGTGAATTTGCACTTTTTGCCTTTGTTGTGAATGCAGATACTGCCTAGTAGCAATTTGGGAGAAAGAACAAAATGTTCTTCAGTTTAACTCTATTTTCTCACATTTTTTTCTTTTTGATTTTTTTTCTTTTTATTTTGCAGATATGTACAGACTAATCCGTAACATGAAAGAGAGAACCTCACTTGATTTCTTTAGAGTGTTTCAGTGACAGAAATATAAGGTGACACAATTTATTTTCAGGATTAAATCATCAAGAAGGCTTTTAAAGCAGGAAATAAAGTAAACAATTAAGCAAACATTTTAGCATAATGAAGTAAATGTTAATGAACCAGATGACTTCTTATATATTCAACAAAAGACAAGGAAACTAAGAAAGTAAATCCAGGGGATAATCCAATTTAAGAGGTGTCCCGGATATGAGCTAATGTTTAGGCTGCTAGCTTTGACATAGCTTCTTTGTGGAATGCTTTGGCATTTGGTTTCTTTTTTTTTGTGGAAAATGTGTAATTACAACACTCTCCCCCAACCTGAGGTTGCACAGTTCACACATATCATTAGCTCTTACAGTTCAAACATCCAAGTGATCATAAAGCTTCAATAAGTATTCAGCCATTTATTAGTTGAAATAGAAATTATCAACCTGGTATTTGGTTTCTTACAGGAACAGATACACAAAGCATTTTTCCCATGCTAGACACAGGGAGGGTCGTTTTCGAAAGCATTTCTACAGGTAAGACAGTGCTTTACCTACAGAAATGGCCTTCCCAATATGAGGGAAAACTTACGGAAGTACAGCCTGCATGCAAGTACATTTTCCTGCAATGAGCAGGGGTGTTCCCAGGGGCGGGGCGGGGCTGGGGAGGAGTTTGCATCTACATGTGACTTTTATATTTTTTACATTTCTTTACAAAAAAGGCTGTGCACAAATTAGCAGGTGTAATTGTGTGTGGGCAGCTTGGGTGGGATAATTTTTCAAAGGGAAGGAATGCGTGTACTTTTCCTTTCAAAACTAGTACAAAAATGCCTTCAAATTTATACAAAATTATACCCCAGAAATGGGAAAAACCCGTTGGGAAGTTAGAATGAACTTTGATTCCATCTTTTAGTTTAATGTTACAGAAGAAGCTCAGCGTGAATAACGTGAATTAACTCATGACAAAATTCAATAGCAGGTAGCTCTATGCTTTCAGAATTTATCATTTTTAGTTTTCTGTCTCATCTATATAAATAAAAATGTTAAATAGTTTGTACCTCGTCGCTAATCTCGGCAACCATTTAACCGAATGCGTTCAAATTTGCACACAACATTCACTTCCCATACGGGAAGGATCTTATACACTTACATTACATATAGGTCACACCTGTGACAGGTAATACAAGTTTAAAAATTGGTTACACAAAACAGTGACATCTGGTGGCCGCCAGCGCAAGCGCAACCTCTTACACCTTTCACACACACTCACACACCCCCCCCCCCCCCCAGACAGGGCTATTGTCTTTCATTCACACACCCTCATAACACACAGAAATCCACACTCATCACACAACACCCCCCCCCCCCACACGCCTGCCAATGTCACTTACTTCACCCACCCTCCCAAAACACACCAAAACACAACGAATTCCTGGCTGCTACATTGGGAAGCCCCGCATTTCACACACCCTCTGAAATGAAATTAAAAAACCCTCTTCCACCCACCCACACACATGCCTGTTCTAATTAATGACCACGCACTCCAAACACACACTACACCTGAAACAAGTCCACGCTTCTCCACCGGCAGCACAGGAACAGTCTGGGAGACATCGCATTCATTAGGGCCGTCGGATGCCAGCAAACAAAATGGCGCCGATGGCCCTTGCCCTTACTATGCTATACGGAGACAACAATGACGTCGGTACACCATGTGACATAGTAAGGGCAAGAGCCCGTCGGCGCCATATCCTCAGCGGACATTTGCCCTTACTAGGTCTGGGATCCTGACGCGCCACTTTCACCTCAACACTGACGTGTTTTGCTACATGGCAGCCGGCGGAACAAACCCAAGCAAACACCCTCATCAACGGATAGCAGTTTACACAGGTATCCAGGGAGGAGCATGGTGGGGGACCGTACTTATTTTCCGCTGCGGGTGGGAAGTCACTGAGGTGACAGTGAGGGGAGGGAGAATGAGGAGGGAGGTTACTGTCAGGGGAGGAAGAATGAGGGGAGAGGTGAGTGTGAGGGGACAGAGTTGGAGTGGGGACAGGGGAGGGAAGGGGGGGCAATGATCAAGGGGGAAGAAGATGAGTGACTCAGCTAAATGAGCAAGGGGAAGGGGCAGGGAGGGCAAAGAATCTGACTCAGCCACTGCAATGCGTGGCAGGGGTCCGCTAGTAACTGAATAAAATAATACAATGATATATTAATTAGTCCATAGTTTTCTTGTACTTATACATTGGTAAAGATTTGCAAATTTCAAATAAGTAAATAAATACATAATGGAGTTTTTTCAACATATGTATAATATTGAGTTAATTTTCAATGTAGTTACATGCGTTAAATTTGTATATATGCTCATAAGTAGTTTGTACTTGCGTACATGCTATTTTATAAACATCAAAACTACATGTGTAGTTTCAGTTTTGTGCACACATTTACCTGCACAAAAAAGGGGTGGTTTAGAAGTGTTCTAGGAAGGGGCCAAGAGTTACACGTTGAAGTCGCTATTTTATAAGAGATTTATGCAAATAAATTAGGACACTTATTTGTGCAGTTTTTTTAACTTGCTAATTAACTAGCCTAATTGATATCAGGCTTGCTCTTTTTGGGTGGGAGGTCTGGGTGAGCTGGGGGTAGATCACAGTGACGTTATAGGAGGGTCTCGATGAACTGGAGACAGAGTGGGTAAACTAGTGGAGGTATCATCAAACTGGTGATTTCAGGTACACCCTAATATTTTAAAAAATATCTACTTCTGCATATAAATCAGGGTTTTAAATCTGTTACATTTTTTTCACACATAAAATATATGCATGTATATTTATAAAATAAAGTATATACTTTCATTGCAAAGCAATGCGCACATCTCCTTTCTCCATTTAAAGACCATGGTGGGAAAACCCCCACGGCCCCTCTTGATGATGTCAGCAATGGAGCTATGCTCCAGCTGCAACATGCATCAGCAACCTAGAGTAGAGCATATTGCTTCAGCGTCTGTCTTCAGTCCAGCTTGTCTTCAGCATCTGTCTTCAACATTGTCTTCAGTGTCCCTTGCCTCCTGTGCTTCTCCTCACCTGACCTCCCTGCATATCCATCCCTTTCCTTCCCTTCGGATGGATATCTGGATTGACCTTGGTCTGTTCTTGGATCCCGTTTGATCACTGCCTGCCACTGACCTTTGCCTACTTCACGACACATTTGACTGCTGCTTGCCGCTGATTTCTGCCTGCTTCACGAGCTGCTTGCCCACCACCTGCCCTCGACTCCTGCCTGCTTCTCAACATACTAGATCACCATTCTCCTATGACCCTGCCTTCCAAGGACCCTTTCTCCAGCTTACAGCAGAGACCCCACCTAAGATCTCCTGGTCCCGGCACCCAAAGGCTCAATCCAAGGGGAATGTGGGTTGGTATAGGTAAAGCTCTAGCAGGATCTCTGCTTCATCTGGGTCCACCTACTGATGGAGAGAACCTGCAGGGCTTCTCCCTGAGGTTGCACCAATCCTGTCTCAGCTTAAATGTCTACGAATGCTACAGGCTCTTGTGCTCTGCAGTACTGCACTTTTGCTTTTGTGCAGAGCCAGGGAACTTGCCAGGAAGTGTTTCTGGTGAGCAGTGCCTGCTTCAAATCCATTTGCGACACCAGATAGCAGGCACTTGAAACACGGCATGGGCGGCTCTGGAGGACAAGCGCTTTCACTGGTGGGGAATGGGACTTGAAACACAGCATATGCTTTAGCCCACACTGGCTTCCAGCAGTGGCTGGAGGCCTTGAAATGCTGCTGGAGCAGCTTTATAATCAGCCTAAAATTAGGGTGAATATTGGTTTAACCTTATTTACATCTTTGGAAAAATCCAAGAATTTATGGATAAAAATCAGTTTAAACTGAAAACGAAGGACCCTAATTATAATCTATGCATACCAATATGCACAGATTATAAAATACTATGGTAGATCTCTGTGTGCCCATATATGCTCATATATGGTGCTGCATGGAATTGTTTGAAACTTATCCTTCAAGTATGTAAATTGGGAAATATATAGCATTTTGTCTGACACCTAAACTGTGTCTACTTTCTAATGGTACCTCCAGCAGTAGCTGTAAAGCAAAACTAAAAGTCATAATCATAACCAAGGGACCTACAATTTTCCAAACTAATATTTGATAATACAGTAAAGATCACATTATCTGAAACTCAACTATTGAGAATGCTCAAGTTACAGGCATCTTGCCCAGGCAGCACCTTGGACAGAGGGCCAGGGGATGACAGAAGGGAATGGTTTGGATTAGGGAGCAGAGTAGCTTTTCTCTGCTGTGCTCTGTGCACTCCAGCATCAACCCCTCCCTTTCTGTTCCCTGCAAGAGACAGAAGGGTAGTGGAGGGGAAGAGAAGGAAAATGACTTGAAGGGGAAGGCTGGATTCAGGAGCAGCCTGGAGTTTTTTCTGTGCTCTGTCCAATCCAGTATCACCCTCACCCTTCCTGTTTCCTGCATGGGACAGGATGGGAGGGAAGAAGAAATGACAAGAAGCAAAGGGCTGTACTCAGATGGCTCACCAGCCGCTTTAGCAGTATCAATACCACCGATGAACTGATGTGATATTTTCCAAATAGATCACTAAGGGGGTCATTTTCAAAAGCGATCAGACGCGAAAAGTCCCTTTTCGCGTGTGATCACTAAATGGGGGCGGGGTCGGCCCCGGAAGAGGAGGAGTCGGGGCGGCACCGGGGCCGACTCTGCGGAGACATCGCTGGCGGCGAAAGGTAAGGACCCTTATCGCCGCCAGTTTCGTGCTGAATAACTACAACTTTTGTGGTGCCATGGCTGCCGGCTTTCACAGGCCTCCCCCCCATTACCGCCGGATCCTCTTAGGTCTGCGACCTTAGAGAATCCAGGCCTGAATTGCCAAAGGAGTATACTAGAAGCCACATTAATGAAGCGAAAAATGAATACTGATATTACTTTTGTTACTGATGTTACTTTTGTAACACTATGGGGACAACTTGCAAATTGTGCACAGAATTGTAAAGTCTGTGAGTACTTTTTACCTGCAGACTTTATGACAATTTTCAAAATGAAAAAATTCCCTTTGAAAGTTGACTAGGAAAAGTATGTGCACAGACCTCCATCTGCTATTTGTGCAGTACTATCCATAAAAACATACATGCATACTTCAAAAGTATACACGGGATATGATAATTCCTTTCCAAATCTGCCCCCTGGAATGCCTCTCCTATCTGCGTGTAAATTTACTTGCAATTTTCACAAATTTCCCATTTCTGTGTATAAAACTGTTTTGAAAATTGCCCTCCCTGAGGCAAAAATATATATTTGTCCACGTTTTAAATCTGTTGAATCAAATGCACAATAAATTAATCGGAGGACTTAATTCACTGAAATTATTTTTGACAGGCGAAGGCACATGGCAGCAGATGAAGGGTCAAAAAATTAACTATTTTGGCCTAAAAATATATTCACCAGGACTTGAAAAAAAAGAAATGTGCACCTTGTGAGAAGAAGACCACTATAGACACTGCACTACTGCCCTGAACTCTATCCATGGATTTGCCTGCCAGACAGATTTACTCATTTAAATACAAGACATCTGATCCACTCCAACATCCTAGAATCCCCTACCTCAGGGAGCCCATACATTTCTCTGTAATCTTTTATACAAAGCTGCTTCCGTTTCCTCTTCCCATGCCTAATCTTTTACTCGAAAGCAATTCTTGTACATGTATTTATTTCTTTTATTTCTTTTCAATTTCTCATATACCGCATCCGCAGGTAAACTTGGTCAATGTGGTGCACAACAAGAAAAATCACAAAACATTAATATATACAGTGATTTCAGAAGGTATTTAGATCCCCCTTCACTTTTTCCACATTTTGTTATGTTACAGCCTTATTCTAAAATGGATACTATGAAATTTTTCCCTCCTCAGTCTACACACACAATACCCCATAATGACAAAGTGAAGTCAGGTTTGCAGAAATCTGTGCAAATTAATTTAAAAAACCTGAAATATCACATTTACATAACTATTCGGACCCTTTACTCAGTACTTCATTGAAGCACCTTTTGCAGTGTTTACAGCCTCATATCTTCTTGGGTATGACACTAAGGGCATCATTTTCTAATATTGCATTGGATACCAAAAAGGGGTGTGCCTTATGCTAAGAAGCATGTATATCGCAAATTGCGATATCAGCTATGCAAAAAGCTGTGTGTGAGAGTGAGAGAGAGAGAGAGAGAGAGAGAGAGAGAGAGACACTTGCTATAGTGCCTCCTCCCTAGACAGGTATTTGTATCCCTATGGGAGGCCCACCTAGTAACTCGAGGTGAGGGTTAAGTATTAGTGTAGGGGGTTAGGGGCCACTTTGACATTCTACGTGACACGTACGATCAGAACAGTGGTCTCTTGTGAAGATCTGATGGCCTTCGGAGTGAGGAAACTCACTCCAAGATGAGATTTGTGCAATGTTCTCTCCACCTAGCTTGATGTTACCCAGGTAGAGAGTCCATCAAGCTAGGTTGAGAGAACATTGCCCAAATCTCATTTTGGAGTGAGTTTCCTCACTCCGAAGGCCATCAGATCTTCACAAGAGACCACTGTTCTGTTCGTACGTGTCACGTAGAATGTCAAAGTGGCCCCTAACCCCCTACACTAATACTTAACCCTCACCTCGCGTTACTAGGTGGGCCTCCCATAGGGATACAAATACCTGTCTAGGGAGGAGGCACTATAGCAAGTCTCTCTCTCTCTCTCTCTCTCTCTCTCTCTCTCTCTCTCTCTCTCTCTCTCCCCCTCTCCCTCCCCCCCTCTCTCTCTCTCTCTCTCCTCTCCCTCTCCCTCTCTCCTCTCTCTCTCCCTCTCCCTCTCCCCTGTCCAGAAACATTGTGAACTGTAATAAGCCTGTAACACAAATGAAAGAGGTATAGTTATTGGCTGTTAGGAGCCATGCTAACTTTGTGGCACACAATGAATCCTCCCTACTTTACATTTACTCCACCCCTGAATACAAAATTTGCAAGCATGATTTGTGGAATTATCACCCGCAGTAACTCCTTGGAAAATGACCCCCTAAAATCTTGACACACTTAGATTTGGGGATTTTTCTCTGTAGATCCACTCAACCTCTGTCAGGTTGGATGGGAAGTATTGATGAACAGCTAGTTTCAGGTCTCCCAGAGATATTCAGTCTGGGAGTGGGGAATGTCCTTGGGTGGCTGGGCCACTCAAGAACATTCACAGATTTGTCCTCAAGACACTCCTGCATTGTCTTGGCTATGTGTGTTGTCTTGTTGGAAGGTGAATTGTAATCTCAGTCTGAGATCCTGAAAGCTCTGGAACAGGTTTTTTTTCATCAAGGATCTCTCTGTAGTTTGCTCGGTTCATCTTTCCCTCGATCCTGACTAGTCTCCAAATTTCTGCAGCTGAAAAACATCCCCAAAGCATGATGCTGCCACTAATATGCTTTACTGTAGGGCTGGTATTTGCTAGGTGATGAGCGGTGCCTGGCTTCCTCCAGATAAAATGCTTGGCTTTCAAGCCAAAGAGTTCAATCTTGATTTCATCAGCCCAGAGAATCTTGTTTCTCATGCTCTGAGAGTCCTTTAAGTGCCTTTTGGCAAACTTTAATTGGGCTGCCTTGTGCCTTTTAATGAGGAGTGGCTCCTGTCTGGCCACTCTACCATAAAGGCCTGATTGGTGGGTTGCTGCAGAAATAGTTGTCATTCTGGAAGGTTCTCCCATCTCCACGGTGGAACTCTGGAGCTCTATCAGAGTGACCATCGGGTTCTTGGTCACCTCCCTAACCAAGATCCTTCTTCCCCAGTTGCTCAATTTGAGCAGACGGCAACTAGCTCTAGGATGAATCCTGGTGGTTCTTAACTTCTTGCATTTAAGAATGATGCAGACCACTCTGTTTTTTGTGACTTTCAATGCTGCAGCAATTATTTTGAATCCTTCCCTAGATATGTGCCTTGACACAATCCTGACTCGTAGATTTACAGACAATTCCTTCGACTTCATGGCTTTGATTTTGCTCTGACAAGCACTGTCAACTGTGGAACCTTATATAAACAAGTGAGTGCCTTTCCAAATCATGTCCAATCAATTGAATTTACCACAGATGGACTGCAATCAAGTTGGAAAAACATCTTAAGGATGATCAATGGAAACAAGATGCACCAGAGTTCAGCTTTGAGTGTATAACAAAGGGTCTGAATACTTATGTAAATGTGATATTCCAGTTATTTTCTAAATTAATCTGATTCACTTTTTCATTATGGAGTATTGTGTATAGATTGAAGAGGAAAAAAAATGTATATTATCCATTTTAGAATAAGGTTGTAATGTAACAAAATGTGGAAAAAGTGAAGGGGTCTGAATATTTTTGAATGCACTGTATAACAGCAAAAACATAAAATTAAATACAATCAATAAAATAATACTGAAATTATATAATAATAAAACAAAGATCCTTCTACAGCATTCCTAATCCCAAGGGGCCCAGAAACTCATGAAACAGAAAACAGCCATGTCTTCACCTTTTTTCTGAATACCCCATAGTATCCAATCTGATATCACTAAAAATAAAATGCTAGCAAATGTATGTGTAGTACCTCTGGGATGTCCCAGAGAGTGTGAACCTTTGCCTTTTGAGCCTTAGTGGTAATGCCCAAGAGATGTTGTGAGTATGCTCCGTTCTGCCAATCTAGAGTTAAATTTAAATGTGTGAAGCAGTGTGAGCATGTAGCTGGCTGCATGGAGCTGAGACAGAGAGATTTCCAGAAGAGATGACACTACAGTAGCATTGACGTCAATCTTTTAGCAAAGCCCAGAGCTCCTGGTAGCAGTGTGCAGTCCTATCTGAAACTGCCTGAATAATAGGGACCCTGAACAGTAAGTAAAAGGGGACCCTTTCAATGCATACATTTTAGGGAATATGCTAGATCCTATCTCTTGATACTGCTGTTACAGAAAGGATTCACAGGGGCAGTATCTGCTTAAAAGGGAATTGCTCTGTAGAGAATGAGTCAGAAGATGGTTTCCTTGGGTAAACTGGGGAGAATCCTCATTGCTTTAAGATCTTGGAGTTTTATTTTGAGTAACATAACTGAAGCTAGACTAATATGTATCAGAGATTTTACTATTGAACCGTAAACTGTGATCCTGAAGCTCCAAGTTAAAAATACTAGCGGGAAGTTTATACTGGAGGGTGAATTGTAGGATCTACTATCTCAGGAAGACTGGCAGAAATTGCTTCCATGAAGTAGGGAGTGGAGTTTCCTAGCTGGAATCATATGGAAGTTTGTCAAGTTGGGGAAAAGCCATCTTAGAGTTGCGGACTGAGGAAATCATCAGCTAGAGGCTCTCCTGTCTTTGTATAAAGAGGAACGTACAGTTCTAATCCACTGGATTCCAGGATCTGCATTCAGATCTTCAGGTCCTATCAGTGGAAGTGCCTATGGAGGGCTTTCCTGACCAAATATGTCTACTGCCAGGGTGTGCAGATGTATATGTTGATTGAGACTGTGATTCCTTGGAATTGTATTTTCTATATTGACTGTGAACTAAACAAAAGTGTATCCACAGTGAATTTTTTTTACCAGTAAAGGATTTTATTTTGAACAACACTTGCAAAGTGGCATGCGCTTTTCCTACTGGGCTGTTCCAGAGGACCTCCAGAAAAAAAACCCCTATAGGCCTTAAAAGTTGAAAGATTTGTCCTTTTTCCCCTGTGTAGGAAGAACCCAGGAATATGGGAGCTGCATTGGCCCATGACTTCCCTCATGAGACCATGTTGCTGAGGAGAAGTTGGGATAGGGGTTACATTGGTAAAGCTTGTCCAAACATTACCAATAATGCTGAAAAATTAGGCCCAATGCAAGAAAAATATTAATGAGTTGTGACATTCAAATGCATGCAAAACAGCTTATTAATATTAAAGATGTTTACCATAGTTCATGATAAACCTTATGATCCATAATAAGCCAAGTAAAATTAACTACACATCAACTTTCCTCAATATCATCATCAGGTTAGCTTGCCTGTTGCTGCTCTCTGCCCCCTCCCGCCCAAGAATCTCTAAAAGGGCAGTTAGCTCTGAGTGAAAATTCCTTTTGCCAGATCCAATACCATTTTGGCTTAAAATTTCCCCACAAAAAGGATCCCATCTTCAGTGCTCTCCTGCCTCTGGCATATCCACTAAAGAGGCAAAGGGGAGGCATGGTTCAGCCAGCACCATTCTGAATTTCAGCGCTGGTGGGGCAGGAGCAATTGAGCATCACCTTTTCCTCTGAGGGTTCCCTAGCCTAGACAACTATTTCAAGTATGGAGGGATTTCAGGGGAGGGGATTTGGGGACTTGGATTCCACTTTGAAACTTGGGGGAGAGGAAACATTTGGTTTCAAAGCCCTTTAAACTTGGGTGGGGGGTTGGGACTAGTGCCCACTGCTGAAGGGCTGTGTTGCCAGGAGTGCACATTCCTGTGAATATGGAATTCACAAAGGGCATAATGTCCTTTAATAAATGTCATGTTCTCAGAGGGTGGAGGAACTGGCACATTTTTAAAATGCCCTAGTAAACAGGTTCATATGTTAAGTTAGCAACCTGATCCCAGGTGTGTAGGATGACTGCTTAAGTTGGTGGTGCACAAAGAAATTTGTTGCTGACATGTGACTAAAACAAGAATTTTGAGATGCTCTAGCAGAATTATGTAGCCCCGATCCAGGTACAGTTGGAAGCTGGCAGCACATTTGATATCAGGGCTTAATTACAACTTAATCCTATACTTCCACCAAGGGGAACAAATAGCCCAATAAATTAAATACAGGCCAGCCCAATAAATTAGATAATACTGCCTGGCCCTCAGTCTACTGCACAAACAGCTAAATTAAAAGAAGCCACAGATTACCGTTATGTGAATATTTTTACAGAATCGAATTCCTAAAAGCAAAATGGTATCTAAAGCATTGCTCAGCTATGAAGACAATTGTTTCTTAAGAAAAGTTTCTTAAGAAAAGTCTTAAGAAAAGGATTCACAGGGGCAGTATTTGCTGCCCCTGTGAATCCTTTTCTGCCCCTGTGAAAAGGATTCACAGGGGCAGAAAAGTCTGCCCCTGTGAATCCTTTTCGTAAGAAGGCCAGTGGTGTAGCTAGAACTGATTTTTTTTGACTGGGCCCAAGGTCAACATGGGTTGCCATTAGGCATACAGGTCTGAGCCCTACTAGTTACACTCTTATCGATAAATAATGCCTTAGCATGCACCCTACTATGGGTTTCTAATTAGTCTGCAACAGCCTTCAAGCATCATGAGTGAAAATTTAAAATATTTTAGCTCCCTTATTTCAAGCACTTACCAACATTAAAAATTCCTTATTGATCTGTTTTATTTTATATTTATTGAGGTTTATAAATAGACAAGAAGATCATATATAAAGCAAAGAACACATAACAAATATCAGATCCAACCAATCATGTAACAAAACATATATCAATGTATTCTGTCATAAATCCTCTTTCCAGAAAGGCAGAGATCAGCAGAATTACAATAAAATAGCAATAATCATAATAACAGATACAGAACTAGGGCAATTCACATTATAAAAAAAATCCAAATACTTGTATCACCTCAAAAATAAAATCCCTCCACTGCTAGACATTTAGTCGAGCCTTTCCCGAATCCTAGACTATATCCTACCAAGACATTATCCAATCAGCTGTTTTCAGTCATATCATATCATATCGTAATCTAGCAGAGTGTCACATAATCAGGTTATTATGCTAGAGTTAATCTCCAAAGGTTTGTCTTCAAGCCCCACTCTCTGTTCATTTCTCTCTACCTTGGTTATCCTTCTCTTCATCTCCAATTCCAAGTTGCTCTCCCTTGTTATAATGTAACTTTCTATTTCCTGCTCCCTCTCTGTCTCCTCTTGAGATCAGACTAGTTATTGTTAATGAACTATCGTTCTATGTAAACCGAGTTGATTTGATCTGTATCAAGAAAGTCGGTATATAAAAATCCTAAATAAATAAATAAATTTTGTGAAATAACACAAACCCCTACAAAAAAAAAAAAGGCCACCTAGAACCTTGCCATAACATACAATAATAGCACTGACTCTCAGGACTCCAATAATGGCAATCTTATGAAAAAGAAATAATATAAATACTACATTAAGCCCTAGAACATGAATACACCACCTACTGGGGTGTATTAAAACAAGCCGGACTGCTACATATCCCTACAGAAAAACTACAAACAAGTAGAAATACTGTACCTCAGTCCCTCACAGGCAGAACACAGAACGACGCTTACCTAATACACAAATAAGAGAATACAAATTAGAAACAGGAACATATTCATAAAACGAAAAAAGAAAGCCTGAGAGACCATACTCTGAACAGTGGAATTCTAAAAAATAAAAAGAGCCAAATACAAAGGAGTAGATTTTTAAAAACTAAGTACGCCGGATTTTAATAGATACGCGTGTAGCTTTTAAAATCTGGGGTCGGCACGCGCAAGGCTGCGCAAAATCGGCAGCCTGCACGCGCTGAGCTGCGCAGCCTGCCTCCGTTCCCTCCGAGGCCGCTCCAAAATCGGAGCGGCCTCGAAGGGAACTTTCCTTCCGCCTCCCCCCACCTTCCCCTCCCTTCCCCTACCTAACCCACCCCCGGCCCTCACTAATTCCCCCCTACCTTTATTCCAAAAGTTCCCCCTTCCCGAGGCAGGCGTAACATGCACGCACCAGGCCGGCTGCTGGCGTGCCATGTTCCAGTCCGGGGGTTGTCCAGAGGCCGCGGCCACGCCCCCGGGCCGGAACCACGCCCGCGGCCCCCTCCCTGGAGCGCCCCCGATGACGCGCTGGCTGCGACACGCCCCTGACATGCCTCGACACGCCCCCCCAGGAAAGCCCCGGGACTTATGCACGACGGCAGCCTATGCAACATAGGCTCGGCGCGCGCAGGGGGAGCTTGGGGCAGGTTTTCGGGGGGTACGTGCGTATCTTATGCGCGTACCCCTTTGAAAATCTGCCGCAAAATATATAATAAATCCCAAAGACGGCATATTTCAATTGCTAAAAATCTCAAAATAATTTTTTTTATACTTTTGTTGTCTGATCTTTTTATTTTTCTGATCGGTTAGTCCCATTCTGTCTTTTTCACGTTCCCCTTTTGGTCTTTTCGTAATGCCTTTTTCAGCGACTCTCTTTTTCTGTTTCTTTCTCTCTTCCTATCTTCTTCTTTTCCTTCCTCACACACACACACAGGCTCATGCTTTCTCTCACAGTCTCCTTTACACACACATGCTCTCCCTCTCTCACACACACAAACACACACACACACACACACAACTCTCACTCTTTCTTTCACAAACAGGCTTCCACAAACACACATAATAAGCTCCCAAACATACAGGCTTACACATACACATACATATACACAAATAAGGCTTACAAATACACATACATATACACTCAGGCTCACACATACAGGCTGTCACTCATACATACATACGCATACACACAGGCTCACACACACACGCATATGAAGGCTTGCTGACACAAACACAGGTTCTCACACCCACACATACATGCACACAGGTTCACAAACACACACACACAGACTCTCACACACTACATACACATGCAAACAGGCTCTTACACATACATACATACAGACTCTCACACACACACACACATGCACACAAGCTCTCATACAATTACATGCATATAAGCTCTCATAGACACACTTGCATATGCACACAGACTCTCACATCCACACATACATGAACACAGGTTCACACACACACATATATACAGGCTCTCACTCACTCTCACACAAATATATGGATGCAAGCTCTCATACGCATACATGCATATGCACACAGGCTCTCACCGCACATACAGGCTGTCTCACCCAAACATATATACACACACATACATATGCATAGGCTCTCACTCACACACACACACACACACACACACATGCCACTCACTTAGGGCCACTACTTTTCTTCAGGCTATGGTAAGATGGGCTCCACTGTGGCCCCATCAGCATTCTCTTGTCTTCAAGCCACATGAAATGGGCTTCACTGCAGCCCAGCCAGCCTTACTGAGCTGAGGGTGAAAAGTTGTTTACACTGGTGGGAAAAGTTGTGTTCAGGCACACTTGTGTGCAGCTTAGAGGGAACACTGGTGTGAGGTAGGATAGCCAATTGCAAGGCTGCCATTGTGGAGGGAGAAGCAAATACATTTATGGACAGGCTGAGCCGACAGAGGATTACCATAAGAACCTCCAACTATTAATTTAAAGCTGCCTAGGCCATAGCAACAGTGTCCCTTGTTGGTGGTGCACAGCACACATCGTTTTGGAGTTGGTGGTACATATGCATCATTATGCACTATGGACCCTATGTCCATGTGTGGTACTGAAAATCAGTGTTAGGTGCCTAACTTTTTCTCCCTGCCCTAACTCTACCTATGAAGCCACCACTATTTAGATTCCTAAATTTAGGAACCCAGAAGTCAATTTTCAAATGATTTAACCAGAAAAGTTTGGCAGGTAGCCAATTAAATCTTCCCAGATTTAAATCTCTCCCCTTTGACTGATTAAATCTGTGTGCACAAAATTACTACGTGCACAGATTTAGCCAGTCATAAATAGGGCCAGGTTGGAGGCATGACAGGAGTGGGCTCCGGTATTTAGGCAGTTAGCATAATATTTATTCAGTGCTGTCTGGCTACATTTGTCCAGACAAATCCAGATGCTATAATAGGCCTATATTTGTCTGGCTAACTATAATCTGGCTAAAACAATCTTTCTGCTGCCCAGATCCCCATTCACTCACTCACTCACTCACTCTCTCTCTCCCCCCCCCCAACTATTAAAAACACAGCCAGTTCACTCCACCCCCCCCCCCAACCTCCTCCCCTGCCTCCTGACTTAAATAAAAAACTTCTAGGTTGCTCTGATCCATCTCTCAATCACCGCCCTGATGGTTAAATAAAAAAATGGCTTGCATCCCTTCTTCCCCATCCCATTCTTCCTCCTGACCAAAACATATCCAACCCTAAGTCTCTTCTTCTCCTCAGCATCTCCCCAGTTCAAGCCAGAGAAAAAAAGACTTATATCTTCTCAGCTTGGCATCCAGCATTGCTCTGACAGCACCACTGGAAGATCTGCAAACTTGTGCCCTCCAGGCATCTAGCTTTGCTCTGGCAGCAATGGGGGTAATGTATGCAACCAGAAATGATGTCAAAGCAATGTTGGACACCAATCCTTCCAGCTAGGCCCGTGATACTATGAGGGATTTTGAAGAGTTGAGTTGGGGTTGGGAGGGTGGAGGCAGGGTAGGGCTGAGGCATGGAGGCATTTGAATATTTTTGAAATATCAGGTGGATAGGACTGGGAGGGGGACAGTTACTAGACTTGTTTTAAAAATATCATAGGGGTGGGCAGGATACAGGGCTGGACATGTTTTAAAACAAATATCAGGCAGATCTGGAGGAATGTTTCAGCAGACTCTTTTAAAAATGTGTTTATTTATTTAACCAGTTTAACACTAACTTTGATTGACTAGAGTTAGGGAAAACTTTAATTTTTTATTTTATTTTATTTTAAAAATTGTATAGCCCTCATGCTCCATAGTTTGCAGCAGGTTACAATCATACATACATAATAAAAAAGTCTACAATACAAATAAAACTAAAATCATACAAAGTATAAGAAAAACATGAGAGAAACTGTGGCTACATGTGCATATTACAAGGAGGAGAGAGTATCTGCATTGCAAAAGGAGAGATGAAAAAGGTGAGTTTCCAACTGCATCGTAAAAGACTGGTAAATTTTCAACTGAAAACCTAGCTAGTTAGGTTCAGCTGAAGATGTACCTAAAATAACCAGCTAATCTTGTCTGTGCAGCAGTTGTTTGAAAATGAACCTCGTCCTAAATTTAAGCGCTCAGCCAGTTTTCGAAGATGACAGCTCCTCTTTGAAAATGGACCTCTTAATGACTCAGACCCTGTGTTCGATGTTCACAAAAGAATTAAAAACAGAGCAAAGTGGAACTTTTTTTTTTAATGCTTATAAAGAAGACTCATAACATTGGAAAACAACTATATGCTGTTGTAATTATGTTTCATAATTTGCCATTACTTTCGGTGCACGCATATATTATCAAAATTGCTTTACTAGGAAAACCACATGAAGCCAATTTCTATTTCATTTAGAAAAAGTCCAGAGAGACTAGCCTACATGATTTTCGATTGTGAACTGTTAGTTTCATTAATAATGAGAGGCAAAGCAAGCAAGAGACCTGTATTTGTATTTACTATATCTTGCTATTGTATATAATAACAGTCAAGATCTAAATGACATAATGATATTGGAGTAAATGTTAAGTGCACATCAGTGGATATCATGATGCTTCTGATCTTATGTTGAGACAGAAGAAGAGGAAGTGCATCAACTTTTTAAAAGCAAAATGAAAAGCCATATATTAAACAATTGCTTCACTTAATGGGCTAGGCAGAACACCATAATTAATGTAAGTCACTAACTGTGAGCGTTTTGATTACCGATAAACTCAATGAATGTACATTCTTGCATAGACATGACTACTTGTACACTTTGAAATTTGCCTTTATTGTTCTTGCCATGCGGCTCAGCTGCAACAGGAAGACCATTTCCTTTTCTACAGGGGATTATAGTGGATAGTTTAGATCATACATTGTTTGGGTCATGTTCCTTTGAGTCTTGAAATATTCCATGAATCCTAGCCATTGATTCATGTGGTGGCCCTTATCTAATCTTAACTATTTACATTTCCATAGGTGCATGTTCTCTCACAAACATATCAGGGTCTGTTAATTTGTATTAAGACACATACAAAAAAGACTAATATTAGTGCTGCAAAAGATCTATGCAAAGATCAGCACCAAAAATGTAAGGGGTATATAATAAGGGACAATCCTAATAAAATAGTACAGGAAGCTACTGGCAAAAAACAAAATGTCCATAAAGACTTACCGGTAATTATTGAGTACTTTGGAAGGAAACTTTTTTTTTTTTTTTTTTTTTTGCAGAGTTTTGAAACAGTTCTCTTTGTTGGAGTAATCATCTGTTACCCAGATGTAAAGAACACAAATCAGTCCTGGAATATTGATCCCATTACAAACCATTTTTAATGTGAAAAATACCAAATTGGAATTTAATATTCACTCAGATTTGAGTGGCAAAGCAGATTTATTTGGCCTGCCTCATAGTTAGAGATGAACAAAGAAGAGGTTTGTGAACAATTTACTGTGAAAATTATGAAATGTTTATCAAGTCAGTTTGACAACATTAAAAAAAAGCACCACCCAGTAGCTGCTGTCACTCTATTCATTCTTCTGACTTCTTCACTCTTCCTTGTAAACTGATTTTTCCTCTGGCCTCCATATTAATGTTACAGCTCTCTTCTTTCTTCTCAGTCTAATGCTTTTTCTTCCTTTCTATCCAAATTGCCACTATCTCTCTTCTCCCAGTGTTTCTTGCTTTTTCCTTCCCTTCTTCTTTGTGTTTCTACTTGTCACAAAGCTGTACCCTCTCCTTCCTACCTTTCCACTGATATCACCAAGTTCTATTTCTGCTGACTCCTCAAAATCCAGCAATCTTCTTGCCACCCTCTTCTATGACACTGTAATTGGTCCCCAGGGAACTGGCATTATCCAATCTCACCCCCTCTACTGCCTACAAAAATGATGATGGAACAATAAGGAGTCACCAAAATGTATTCTACAAGCTCTCCACCTTCACTGATTAATTTGTGTGGCTAATTGTGTATGTAACCCTTGAGTGGGAAGACCCAGATAATCGACCCAAATCTAAGTTCGGACCCTATTTGCAAAGTTCTGCAAAGGTGTTGTTTAAATAAATCTCAGGGTCCAGGGATCCCTGTGAGGGAAGCTTAACTTCAAGGCCCTTTGGCATTGGTTACTACTACACAGCCCCTTCAGTCCCTCTGTAAACAGCACTGATAATCTCCAAGGTCTATAGCAGTGACAATCATGCTGGAAGCTGAGTGATTTCCAACTTAATTTTACTGATAAGTTGTAAAATGCAGTAATAATTGCTCTTTACAGATATAAATGTTAAATACAATTAATTTACTCTGTGGAGAAATTAATACCTGTGTGACCTTACTCTTCCAGCAAAAGTCTTTAGAATTTATGACACCCAATTTCTTAATAATTTATCTCCTTCACCCTTCCAATTGATCAGATTGAAGAAAGAGTAAATCTTCTCTCAATTTCTCAGTTTTCTAACAGATTCTTCCCATTATGCAATGGTTAGAAGTTTAGACCCAATTACTTAACAGAATGAAAAATCTCAATTCTTTTACCACTCCTATCATCTTTACTATTCTCCTATATTTTGTTTTGGCAGTACCAAGTTGGTTCTGTCATCCTAAGTGTAGCCACATGGGTCAGTAGAAAAAAATACTCTTGAATGATACTTCTTACCAAGGCGGATTGGCCTATCAGGGGATCGGGCATCCCCCGGTGGGCCGGTCGCGCTAGTCACGTGGTCTGCCGAGCACGGCCATGACAGAGCCGCGCTCGGCAGACCACGTGGTATCTCCTGGGCTGGCCTGGGCGGCGAATCCCCGGGCCGGTCTTCATCGGGAATTTGCCGCTGTTCTTACCTCCTTTTTGGTAATAGCTGTGAATCCATTCATCTGGGATGACACAACTTCTCCTCAGCTCCTGTTCAGGTGAAAGACATCTTTTCCTTTAGATAACCAAAAATCGGAGCCCCTGGGCTCTAAGGTTCTTCATTCATAAAACACAGAAAAATCTTACTCAAAATGTAAACCAAAAGAGAGAAAAGAAGTTGGAAAAAATCTTTCCTATTCTGTAACAAAAAGGTCTTCAAAACTCTGGACCAAAAATAGGGTTAAGGTACTCCGTTCCAACTCTCATTACCCAAATTTCTGTAAATGAGAACTCCAGAGTCCTTTTCCCAAGAAAAATAATCAAAAGTGGAAACTGCCCAGACAGAGCTGTCCCACAGCAGGGCAAATCAGGAAAAACTAAACTAAGAAGCCATTTTGTAAGATGGTGGCAGGGGTTTATAAAGACTCAAGCACACACCATCTCCTTTTCCCAAATGGGGGAGCCTTAATCCCAACCTCTGTTCACTATTCTCTATTTACCTCGCCAAGATTTTGGCTCAGTCCTGATAAGGAATCCAATAGTTCCTTACATCCTTCCCCAGGTTTTTTCTAGTTTGGGACAAAGTCACAAATTGAAATTTACCTCACATAGGCAAAGCACTAAACATTACACTTCTTTTGGAGAGCGTAAGTAAATCCCATTTCTTTTGCGACTATGTACACTTATCACAACAGACTCTACATCTGATATAGGCACTGTATTGTTCAGGATTATTCTTCAAATTAAAACAAATTTTAAAACCTTTCATAATGATTATATAGCTTGAGTTACCTTCTGTTTTACCCTGCCTCCAAGGAAACTTGGAGGCAGGGTAAAACAGGTCCAGTGTATATTTCTTAGGGAATGCAATAAAGAAATCAGAACTACAGATTCCTGCAATCAATGAGATAAATCCAGAACTGGATCAACCATGTCGGGCAAATATGGAGCCATTTATAACTCTAACTGGGAGAGGGAAGGTGTTCTTTTTTTAAGAGATTACTAATGAGTGGTTCAGTGGATGGGAGTGAGAGCTTGTTTTTCTTACTAAGAACACATTTTAGAAAACATTTTATTAATTGGCTATCTTCTTAAAATGCTGTGAACCAGCCGCAAGGGGTGACTCATGAGACTGAAGTGTGGGATTTGCTGGGGGAAATAAATCTTCTATCCCACCTTTATCTTCAGTAATTTTCAAACAGTGCCAACCTCACCCCTGCTCATCATTCATTTTGTAGGTTGCAGTTATTTGTTTGGATCATTTCAAACCAAAAATTTGTGTTTATTCATTTTACTTATTCATTTTTTTCCTATTATAGTCAATGGGGTAATCAATGCAGCCTGATTTGGGCTCCAAAATTGGGAGCTTTCTAATCATTTCTAATGAAACTAGTGGATAGATATCATCAGAAGGGTGAAGGAATGCCAACACTTCAAGATTATGTAAACATGGGACTATAAGTGAATGAGGAGTCCAAGGATCCACAATGGGGTAAGAGTTCTCCAGGGCACTATCAAATTAGCAGCAAGAGTGACCAGAATACCCCAAGGCTCCAAAATTGATGCAAATGGCACCAATAACAGTGGCATGAACATCCCAATGCTATATAAGAGGGGTGAAGTGCCACAAAGTGTGGCATGAAGAGCTCAAGGCACAATGACAGGGGAACAAAGCACCATACGAGGCAGAAACACCCCCAAGGAATAAAGAGTAGCAAGAAGACCACAGAGCATCAAGAGAGGAGCAAAGCAGCCACCTGCGGCCTTTCACAGTTCCCTCTCAGTCCACTCCTGTTTAGGAGCGGCCTGGGAGGGAACTTCCCTACCCCCTATACTAACCTTCCTATCCCTTCCCCTAACCTTCCCGCCCCCTAGCCCTATCCTAAACCCCCCCAATAGATTTAACCTATCTTTTGCGCCTGCTTCGAGTGCCCCCTGGACCATCCCTTTCAGCAACCCCGGGACTTACACGCATCCCAGGGGTTTACGCATGTGGCTGGGCCTTTGAAAATTGGCCCGGTGTGCATAGGTGTTTTAAAATCCGGCCCTATGTGTTTTGTAATCTTGTGTGATTCCAATGATCATTTATTTTTTTTAAGTTCTCCTTTTGCTAGAAGTAGCTTGATACTTTGCTGCCTATATAGGCCACAGTGCAAGGTCACACATACAAAATGGAAACAGGAGATTGAGAGTCTAATGCAAACAGCTCTCTGCTAGTGCTGGAATGAGTTGACAGATGTCTTGGATTAGTAATAAACTGAATATTAATTTTTATGAGCACACACATTTTTCAGACATGATGTATGGGAATTGAACAAAAAGGTTGGATCTTTAAAAGTTTGTGTTCATAATTTTAGAATTATTTTACACATTACAGTGGAATCACAGAAATTTATCATTCAATTAAGAGAAATAACAGTTACTATGATTGGCCCTGGATTTGCTATTAATAAAAGCATGTGGCCTATGCCCTACACTCTAAAACACTTATTATATCCCTATAATTATTAATTTAACCAAGCATTTAGACCACAATTATAAACTGTCCCTTGGTTAGTTACTTGAACTAGAGTGATGAACATTTTATCTTTATGGGAACAAATTAAAGATTGGGGAACAACATTATTAATCTATTTCCTCATAGAATTTGCATGTTGCATTGCAGTGGCTTTCATTATGTGTTAAAGGTATTATTGCAAAGGTTTGTTATTCATCTCATCTCCTTTACCATACATGAAGAGCCACTTAAATCAAGAGCTGAGAACTCATATAAATAATCATCCAGATTTGTTCTGATCGAAATAATTTTAGGCAGCTTAGCTAGATCCCTGGAAGAGTTTGTGACAGATCAGAACAGGCTCTAATGATTGATGATTATTGCATATAAGTTGAATACAGAGATTGTATAACGGCATGACACTATCACATCGTTCCTGGGACATCCTGGAAAAAGGAGAACTGGGATGGACCCAGGGAATATCTGGTATCTCTGGGGAGATAAAAGGCTAAAACACCTGGGAAAATCAAATGCTAAAGACTAGTTAGTACTGATACTAATGAGCTGATAATGAGTTAAGACATTTGCTGTCATTTAAAAATAGCAAGATCAAAAGACTAGTACTGAAATACCTTTCTAGATAAAGTGAAAATGGAAACACCTAACTTGCAGGGGATATAAAAGGTATTGCATTTGCATATTTTAGTTGGATGATCTGAAAGGAACAAAGAGCGTGGCAGCTGGGTTTTTTTAGGGTCCCCGAGCTTGAATCTTGCAGGTTTCCAAGAATACTGGCTTATACATAGAGAAGACATATAAGGGATGTGTTCATTATTGTCATTTGATTAATATTCTATCTTTTTTTCTGTTTGTTTCCTATTTACCTGTATTGCTTTATGGACAGCTTACTGTGATACTGTATTCAATTTTGAAATTACTTATCTTTGCTGATTTATTACCCATATATTTACCAAATTTAGTAAACTAAGGGGGTCATTTTCCAAAGCGATCGCATGAGAAAAGGGACTTTTTGCACACGAAGACATCGCGGACAGCGAAAAAGTAAGAACCCTTTTCGCTGCCAATTTTGCGCCAAATAGCACCACCTTTTATGATGGTGCTATTGGGTGCGAAAGCCAGCAGTGATCACACCGCAGAGGTGCAAACGCTGCCGGCTTTCACAGGCCCACCCCCTGCTTCACCCCCCACCCCCCTGTACCGCGTGATTCAAAGAGCCTGGCGGTATTAGAAAATCCAGGCCTAAGTTTTGCTTTACCAGATTGTGTGTAGCGTGTTCTATGACATAATATAATCCAACAGTTGTGTTGCAAAATCAATTGCAAAGTTCCATGTAAAACAAATCAGAAAAAATGCCGGGGTCTCCACTGCTTTTTTCTGCTCAAGGTGAAAATGGAAGGCCCCCGTATGCCACGAACAGCGCGCCGGGCCTTCATCTTCGCCGTGAATGGCACGGGTCCTGCAGCATGCCAGTGAGAGAGAATGTGTGTGTGTGAGGGGGGGGGGGGGTGACAGAGAACATGGTTGGTAAGAGGGGGTAGGGAGGGTGTGAGAGAGAGCATGGGAGGTAAGAGAGGGTGGGTGGGGGGATGCTTGAGTGTGGGTTTCAGAGAGAGGGAGCCTATATGAGGGGAGGGGGATGCCAGTGAGAGAGAATGTGTGTGTGAGAGACAGCTTGGTAAATAAACTTTGCCAGCCCTGGCTTTAGCAAATGTACCTCCACGTCCCTTGCCCTGGTTGAAAACAATTTAGTTTTTCCTTTTCAGCTAACACTTCCATGCAAGATCATATGTGCCAATAAAAAGGCTCGCTGCCGGGCGTAGAACGGGTACAGTTGCTAGTGTAAAAAATACTCCCATTCGGCCACCACACACATTACTGGGAGATACGCGCATGCTCAGGCACTTCTTAAAATCCACATGGCATGCACCAGCCCAAGTTACTCATGAATCTCCCAGCTTTGGTTCATGATATGGCTTTGACTTCCCTGATCACTCCTTTTACCTCTCAGTCATCTAGTGGTCTAGCTCAGCGATTCTCAACCGGTGTGTCGCGACACACTAGTGTGTCGCCAAGCACCGGCTGGTGTGTCGCGTGCTCCTGGTCTCTCCCGCTGCTCTTTCTTCCCTGCTGCCGTTGCCGCCGGGCTATCAGCACGTTCAAGTCCAGTGGGAACGGCAGCGATGGTAGAAGAAGCAGTGGCACCCGCGGCTGGCCTTTTCTTCTTCCCGCCCCCCCCCCCCCCGTGACCCAGAACAGGAAGTGATACACGGTGCGCGGGAAGGAGAAAGACCGGGCCACGTGATAAAGTAGCAGCGGCGGCAGCATCATCGGCCCCCGAGCAATTGAAGCAGCCAGTAATCGAGAAAGTAGTCAGCAGCGTGTGCCTCCGCGGCCGATGGGATTCTTCTTTCTTGGCCTGCGGGGGCTGCAGGAGGAGGCTGCTGCAGCTACCATTTCGGGGGGGGGGGGGGGAGGAAGTGAATGAGAGAAAGAGAGAGAAGCAGCCAGCCAGCCTGTGTGTAAGTGAGAGAATGTATTTGATTGAGAGCATGTGTGTAATTGAGAGAAACTGGTCAGAGAACTGATGTGTGTGTATATGTGAGAGACAATGAAATTGACTGCTCAAGGAGATGACTGATGTGTATGCGAGAGTGTGAGACAGTCAGGGATGTGACTGATGTGTGTGTGTGTGTGTGAGAGAAAAAGCATGGAAGTGAGAAATCTGGGTATGTGAGAAAGCATGGGAGTAAGAAGCCTGGTGTTGTGGGGGTGTGTGTGAAAATGCATGGGAGTGAGAAGCCTGATTATGTGAGAGAGAGCGTGGGAGTGGGAAGCCTGTGTGTGTGTGTGTGTGCATGCATGAGAGAAAGACTGGTTGGTAAGGTGACTATGTGTGTGAGAAAGAGACTGGTGTGTGTGAATGTGAGATAAAGAATGTGATTCAGGGAATGAGAAGCCTGTGCATGTGGAGAGCGAGCATGGAAATGACAGAGAGACTGGTGTGTGTGTGTAACAGAGAGAAAGTGATTATGGGAATGAGACGCCTGTGCATGTGAAGAGAGTGAGCATGGGAGTGAGAAACCTGAGTGTGTGTGAGACACAGCATGGGAGGAAGAAGCCTGTATATGTAAGACAGAACATGGAAATGGGAAGCCTGTGTGTGTGTATGCATGAGAGAGATCAGGTGACTGGTGTGTGTTTGTATGTATATGTGTGTGTGTGTGTGAGAGAGAGAGAGAAAGAAAGTGATTATGGGAATGAGAAGCCTGTGCATGTGGAGAGAACAAGCATGGGAGTGAGAGACTGGTGAGTGTGTGTGTGTGTGTGTGTGTGTGTGAGACAGAGAAAGTGATTATGAGAGTGAGAAGCCCGTATATGTAAGTAGAACACAGGAGTGGGAAGCCTGTGTGTGTGTATGGCATGAGAGAAACTGTTCAGGAAGGTGACTGGTGTGTGTGTCAAAGACTGTTTGGGAGATGATTGGTGTGTGAGAGACAGAAACTGGTCATGGGGGCATGACTGGTATGGTGTGTGTGTGTGAGAGACATGGGACTAAGGAAGAGGACCATGAGTATAGAGCTTAGCCTCTACTGCTGCTTCTGCCGTGTGCTATGGCCTGCATGGAAGAGGAGTAGGAGAGCTGCTGGAGGGGGTAAGTAAAGGTGGCTTTTTAAGTTTATTTTTCTTGATTGACTGCCATTTTAATTATTTAATATTATGTGATGTGTCTGCTTTTTTTGAAATATTTTATTGGTGTTTGGAGAATTTTTAATAGTTTTTATGAGTTTTTAATAGTTGGATGTTATTCTGTTCATAGCTGTTTTGAAACATTTATTCTGCTTATTAGTATAGTTTTACAATTATTTCTGTGTGGGGATCTATAGCTGCTTGCTAGTTCTGTTTTCCTAATAGGAGGTGTATTGGTTTTTAGGGCCTGATTTAATATTTGTTGTGTTGCCTTTTCATAGATAGGGTTGCTCCTGTTTGAGTGCATCCCATAATACAGGTGTAACTGTGTGTGGATTAGTTTATGTGTATTACTACAGATCCTGGGAGTATGTTAGGTCGGTTCTGTGTCTGTTACCGAGATGATATATTTTACTAGCATGTAAGTGTTTTATCAGTCTTATTTGTTGTGTTTTCTCAAGAGGACATGCATTGGTGGTAAACTGCTGTCTTTTCATAAGTAGGGCTATTGAGCCTAGAAGTAGAAGGAGTTTGAGTTGCTGTTACTGCGATGACACCAGAACCAGAATACCTTTTTTGTAGGGTGAGTTGTATGGGGAATGTCATAATTTTGCTTTACATCCATTATTGTGGGTCAGGGGGGTTCCCGTGGATGCAAACTGTACTTTTACATCTAGCCCCATGACGATCATGGGTCAGTGTGTCACGCATGTGAGAACCATCTGTCAGGTGTGTCCCGACAGAAAAAAGGTTGAGAACCACTGGTCTAGCTGACTCCCTCACAGACTTCTTGCTTCAAATATATTTTAAAACATTTTTATTTTAGATTTTTGGCTCTCTGGCAATCTTCTTTTCAAATTCCCTTTTGGCCTACCTTAGTAATGCTTTACATCTAGGCAAAGAACCATTTAGAACAACCTGGACAAAGACATGGATGCAGTACTTGGACAAAGACATGGACACAGTACTTGGACAAAGACGTGGCTGCAGTACTTGGATGAAGACATAGTTTAGACATACTGAAGGCTAAAAACAAGGCTGAAAAAGTTGATCAATAATTTGGGTGCAGGTGCCTCTTGTGAGTCATAGGCAAAAAAAAAATCTGGAAAGAACAAGAGTCAAAGCATGGAAAGGCCATCATGAGGATACGCTCACTAAGCTCATGGCCTTCGCAGCCTGTAGCGAGTGTGGATGGCCACTCAATAATGTGAGCCCTGTGCTGTGATATGTCCTGCACAAACCCAGGGCTGGCTGTGGTCCAGGCTGCTGGAGCCCTAATGCATCCGAGCATGGACTGGCTGAAATAGGAATACACTTGGCTTGGAAACAGGAAGACTCGAGACTTGAAACTAGAACACTTGGACATCCAACATGGTCCAGGAACTGAGACCCAGTAATGCAATAGTCTCTGAGGTAGTCCTCCAGTCACTCAAAAACCCTTTTGGACTGCCTCTTGGAAGCGGTTAGAGCATGAGGACAGATGAAGACTGTTAGAATCTGTTATGCTAATGGGAGGAGCAAGCAGATGGGAGTTATGCTCAGCTCATGAAGTAGGAGGAGTTAGCAGTCTGTTAGGTTTTGCTCCTCCAAAGGAGAGGAGATAGTAATCTATTGTAGTCTGCTGCTGGATACTCCTGTAGTGGAAGGAGTTGGCAATCTCTTATGAGGCACCATGCGATCTGTTAGGGACTTCCTGCGTGCAGGAAGATCACAACACTCCCGGTTTTAGGGATAGGGCACTGCATGCAGGAAGATCACAACACCCCTGGTATCAGGGATAGGGCACTGCGTGCAGGAAGATCACAACACCCCTGGTATCAGGGATAGGGCACTGCATGCAGGAAGATCACAACACTCCCGGTATCAGGGATAGGGCACTGCATGCAGGAAGATCACAACACTCCCGGTATCAGGGATAGGGCACTGCGTGCAGGAAGATCACAACGCTCCCGGTATCAGGGATAGGGCACTGTGTGCAGGAAGATCACAACACTCCCAGTATCAGGCATAGGGCATTGTGTGCAGGAAGATCACAACACTCCCTGTATCAGGGATATGGCACTGAGTGCAGGAAGATCACAACACTCCCGGTATCAGGGATAGGGCACTGTGTGCAGGAAGATCACAACACTCCCGGTATCAGGGATAGGGCACTGTGTGCAGGAAGATCACAACACTCCCAGTATCAGGCATAGGGCACTGTGTGCAGGAAGATCACAACACTCCCTATATCAGGCATATGGCACTGAGTGCAGGAAGATCACAACACTCCCGGTATCAGGGATAGGGCACTGTGTGCAGGAAGATCACAACACTCCCGGTATCAGGGATAGGGCACTGTGTGCAGGAAGATCACAACACTCCCGGTATCAGGGATAGGGCAGGGCACAAGTTCTAGTCACATTGACTGATCACATTACTTTTTTTATCAAGCTACTAACTGTTTCCATTTCCCATCCCCCATATATTGTCAGTGGGAACCTTGGTAACATGAATAAATAAGAGGGCAGCCAATAGGAATACATATTCATTCCTAAACTGACCTTAACTGACCTGAAAAGTGTCAAATTGTATCATTTTCTGTTTTAGCTAAAAAATCGTGCCAAACACGATTTTCTTCTCCTGCCAGACGATTTCGATCATTAAGACGATCGGGCACACGATTCACATCTCTAATATATAGTGAGTAGACAGGGTATCCTGCATACATAGCCAGTAATAGATGACAATCTCACATATGTTCTTAAAGAGGCTCAGTAGCTGAAAAGAGTTAGGCCCTCGAGGAGCGAGTACCTGGTTCCAGGGAAAGCTCTGAGAGAGCAGTGGTAACTCACAAATGTCTGTATCTGCGATAGCTTCTAGGCAGTAAAGAATCTTCAGAAGGTACAGAGAAGGGCTACCAAAATGATAAGGGGAATGGAACAACTCCCCTATGAGGAAAGACTAAAGAGGTTAGGACTTTTCAGCTTGGAGAAGAGACGACTGAGGGGGGATATGATAGTGGTGTTTAAAATCATGAGAGGTCTAGAACGGGTAGATGTGAATCGGTTATTTACTCTTTCGGATAGTAGAAGGACTAGGGGACACTCCATGGGCACATTTAAAACTAATCGGAGAAAGTTCTTTTTTACTCAATGCACAATTAAACTCTGGAATTTGTTGCCAGAGAATGTGGTTCGTGCAGTTAGTATAGCTGTGTTTAAAAAAGGATTGGATAAGTTCTTGGAGGAGAAGTCCATTACCTGCTATTAAGTTCACTTAGAGAATAGCCACTGCCATTAGCAATGGTTACATGGAATAGACTTAGTTTTTGGGTACTTGCCAGGTTCTTATGGCCTGGATTGGCCACTGTTGGAAACAGGATGCTGAGCTTGATGGACCCTTGGTCTGACCCAGTATGGCATTTTCTTATGTTCTTATTCAGGATCATGGGCTCTCGAGGAGCGAGTACCGGTTCCTATCTGTAATCTGAAATAGTAACTCACAAATGTCTGTATCTGCGATAGCTTCCAGGCAGTGGCGAATCTTCAGAGTATTCAGGAACATGGGCCCTCGAGGAGCGAATACCAGTTCTTATCTGCAATCTGAAATAGAGAAAAGAGAGTGAGGCCCCCGAGGAGTGGGTACCTCTGGTAAGTCCGAGGAGGCAGAGTAGCTTAGAGAGACAAGTGGGTCTAAACAATCCCCACTATGAATCTGTCCTTGCTAACTCAAATCGTAAGCGAAAGTGAAGACCTTTTATGTTGGAAGCAGATGACGTCAATACAGGGGGACGCCCTGAGGTTCGCGCCCTTGCTGATACATACTTCAAAACTTGCGCCGCACACGACCTACATCATCAGGAACATGGCAGATCCGCAGCGTCAAGCCGGTCCGGGTATGCCGAAGAGAAGCAGCATGGAGACGCCGCGGCAGCAAGCCATCCATCAAGCCCGGAGGGAGTCGCCACAGAGGTAGAGAGGGTGGAGTGAGGGCTTAGAGCAGCCACGAACACAACAAAGGCTGAGGAAATGGAAACATGATGAAGGATCAGGACTTGGAAACATGACAAAGGCTCTGAGATAGTCTAACGCTGATGCACACCTTACACTACTCCATGGCTGGTCGCAGACCATGTCATTAGTGGTGTAGGCACTGGACTCAAAGTCTTGGAACAAGATGAAGCCTTAGAACTTGGAACAAGATGGAAACTGGAACAAGAACTCTGAAGACCAGGGACAGGATTAAGGAACTCGGATTCAGAATCAGGAACTTGGACTCAGGCTTAGGAACTCGGACAAACTCGGACCTTAAACCCAACGAAGGACCGAAGGTTTGAACCAGCAACGAAGACTCTGAAGACAGGATGAAGACTGGATCCAGGAACAAAGTCTTAGATTCAGGAAGAAGTTGAAGACTTGGATTCAGGAGCAAGGCAAAGACTTGACCAGGACTCAGAAGACACAGGAACCAGAAATCACTACAGTACCCCCTCCTCAAATCCCCTCCCTCCAGCACACCCTACACTATTCTAGGGCTGGTTGGACAGTGCCATGTCTCCTTCCAGCCCTCCTTTTCAACGTCTTGCTTCAGCCTGTCTTGGATGTCTGCTTCAGCCCCCGTCTGACGTCTTCTGTGTAAAGGACTCTGTCTGCCCTCACCTCTGTCCGGCCTGCTGCCCATTGCCGTACCCAGCGGCAGGTCCGAAAGGGCCGGGAACAGTCGGAGGACCGTTCATCAGTCAACTTCCCAGTGTTGGCTACCATGGGCGTGCAGGTCCGGCTGAGGGTCAGACTCTGTGCCTGCTTCTGTACCCGCCTGGCTCACCATGCCTGCCCAGCTCACCTCCCACGGTGTGGCTGGGGCTCCTCCCTAGCTTTCGCCGTGGCCCAAGGGCTCACCACCAGCTCGAGACGACCGCGCCCGCACGCGCTCGTAACAGAAGTCAAGAGGTGCCCACCTCTGAGCAGGCCAGAATTTATGTATAGCAAACACAGACTACTACCTAGGACGCCAAATTTTGAAGGTGCCAAATGCCCAGGCCAATGATGAACCTTTTTCTGTATGATTTAGGTGCATGTGCTGGCATAATTTCAAAAGAGCGCTGCCATAGTGCTCTGTCTTTGGATGGCTAAATCTTAAATCCGTCCCTGGCACTAAGGTAAGCATTTGGTGGTTTCTCTTTTTCAGTCAGACCTTACTGACACAAAACAGAGAGATACTTACAGACCAGAAGGAATTCAAGACACGTTCTGCCAGTTGGCTATCTAGTTTAAGGACTTTTCATAGGAACCATGCATGACTTCTTTCGCTCATATGGTAAGACTCTGCCTGCCAGCTAAAATAGGTGCTACAGTAGGTAGCTCCCGCAGAGGATAAGTAAGGGACGTGCAGGTTTAGTAACTCCATTCACAAGCATTACAGTAGCTGTGATAATCATTGACTTGTCCGCACTCTGCCTCTTCCAAGGCCTGCTTGCCTTATCTTGTAAACTCCCAAACCACAACCAAACATTCAGCCTCCTGGAAGAGTTATCTTGCCAGCATGCTTTTGCCTGCTTGCAGACAGGCAGTTGGGCGAGCCGCATATTGTCTGTTACAGATGTTAACTTATAGGTTGACGCCATCTTGTACCTGACTGTTATATGTCATTGCTTTCTACTTCCTGTCTCCATAGTTTCTATAACCTTGTGTGTTGCTTGATAATACAATGCAACATGATAACATCTATTCACTAGCAGCTTTCGGTTTTTATTGCTACATATGAAACTGCATGTCAGCATAGTCTGTGGATCCAGGTGACCATGTATGTTAGTATTTCAGTGCCAGCCAGGGACAGATTTAAGCTTTTGCTACCTCTAGGCACTTTTGGTGCTTTCACCCTCCCACCTTCTGTAAGGGGCTGTTACAGGGTAGCAGAGGAGTGTTATCTGCTGAATCAGATTCAGTGGAGCTGGAAGGCAGCAAATATATTAGCCAGCCTACTCCCCCTAAATGTTTGCTACCCTAGGCACAAATATAATGGGGACCTATTGACAAATCTAGGGCTGGCGCCAGCATCAGATAGATGTCAGTCTAACCAGCCTATAGCTCCCAGCCTCCTCCTTCCCCATTTATGAAGAGGAACCTCATCTCCTGTCCTTTGGAACTGCTCCTGTATCTAAAGCATTGGAAAGGTCAGCCAGAACTTCACTGGCTAATTTTAAAAGAAAGGCACATATGCACATATATGTGTGTATTGGTGTGCAAGCAGAGATGCACTGTAATTTTATATCATGCGCGCAAGCATGTGCATACTATTTAAAATACCCCGCCCGCATGTATGTGTGCACGTAATCTTAAGCGACGGCTCAGGTAAATCTTCAGCACATATTTCCACTAGGGCTGTAGTAGGTTTTACGCGCGTATGCAGGCAGATCTTAAAAACATGCTTGCGTGAGGGAAAAACTAGTCTTTTCAATTAATTTCGACCAAATTAAGGGACGTTTATTTTAAATTGTTAATGTTAAGAAGATTAAAACCATTATTAGAACCATCTGATTTTAGATCCGTCCTTCAAGCCCTTTTATTTGCAAATCTGGGCTACTGTAACACCCTTTTACTCGGCCTCCCTCAATCGACCATCAGACCTCTACAAGTATTTCAGAATACAGCCGCTCGAATTTTAACAGGAAAAAAGAAGTTCGATCGCATTACTCCAGTATTGAGTGCTTTACATTGGCTTCCAATCAGTTCAAGAATATTCTTTAAAGCTGCATGCAATATACATAACATAATCTACGGAGAAAGGACTGAATAGCTCAACACAGAATTGTGATTACACATTCCACAGAGAGACTTAAGATCAGCTAATAAAGGACTCCTGTCAATACCATCAATCAGATCAGCGCATCTTAGTCAAGTTAGAGAGAGAGCATTGCAAATTGCAGGTGCAAAATTATGGAATACACTCGCAGGTCATTTAAGAACGCAACAAGAAAAAAGCAAATTTAAGGCAGAACTAAAAACATGGTTGTTTAACACAGCCTACATTGGAACTGAGAAACAGACAGACAGTTAAATTTAACAACTATCGGTGGCCTTACTCGAAACCATCAATTAATTCTGGAAACATAAAGCTATGTTTTTAGTATTTAACGGCTCAATATTCATGTATATATATTTTATAGTTTAATTAATAGTTTTTAGCTGTTTTTCTTTTAAGTTTTTGTTGTTTTATTTTCATTTTAAATCACTGATTGTAATTTTGATTGTATATTTATGGAATTGTAAACAGTTGTGAAGGCTACGCTGATACAACGGTATATAAATAACAATAAACCTTAAACCTTAAACCTTAGTCCACCAGTTTTTCCAGTTGATATTGAGGTCTTCAAGATCTCTCTGGTTCTTCATCCTACTTGACTCTGAACCCTCACGCTGTGCTGAAAGCCCTAAAACTCATGATCTCCAGACTTGCTCCTCATCAGGACCAGCAGTAAATTTTCGCAGATAAGATGCCGATGTGTGCCATGGTCAACTTTTTTTAAAATTCAGAGATAAGCATGTAAGTCTTGGTCATGCCTCGGAACGTCCATGCCATGCCCCTTTCCCGCCTCCTTATTCTGTACGCACACACGGGTATGATTGCCTGTACTTCGCGGCTTCTTAAAATTCACGTTGCTCGCACGCAGCCCAATTATAGCATATATGTGGCCATTTTTTGCACGCACAACGCTTTTAAAAACTACCTCTCAGCACAAATGTTCATTGAAGAAGGAGTGTGAGTATAGGGGCATGAAGAGGTTGCTTCTTTTCTTTTTCTTTTCTTTTTTTTGTGTAGTGCTTGTAACATAGGGACACGAGACAGCCGCCCAGGCCTCGCACAACTTCACTCCCCCCCCCCTTTTATCCCTTTTCAAAATAAATAGCCAGGACTACAGTATGGTATTAAATAAAGGCCGCAGTTTATTCAACCTAACCCGAGCCGAATCTTAACATAATTTCAAACAACTTTAAAATAACATCCCCCACCTCCGCCCCCTCCGCCGCTTGCCATTCTTCACTTACCACCGCGGCCCAATGGTAAGCCAGCTTCTGCCCCACCCCCCCCTTACTCACCCCGCCTCGTCACCAGCGAGGGTAAGCTTGCGGCCTGAGCATCGGCCCCCTCTTGCTCTCTAGGCCTTCCCGTGTAGCAGCCCCCACGCTACACGAGCATTTCCCCCCCCCCCTCCGAAATGCCCCTTCACAATTGTAAACAATACAATACATCTGGCTCGGGTTTCCGCCCCCAAACTGCGACAAAACACTCACAAAAAACAGCATAAACCAGTGACATATACTTCAAATGGGAGGGAGGGAGGGAAGCAAGAAACAACCGCCTGTCCCGCTGCCGGATTCGCAACTGCTCTCCAGACCCCTGCTTTGCTGACTACACTATCGGGGAACCAATGACAGCGCAGCGTTTTAAACGTGCCGCGCTATCATTGGCTCCCCGTCCCCCTGCCCTTTCCCCAACCCCTTCGCCGTTGCCTAGACGACCGCTCGCGCCCATGTTAACTGCGGCGCCCCAAGACTCGCTCGGTTCGCCTCCTCTAACATAGGGACACGAGACAGCCGCCCAGGCCTCGCACAACTTCACTCCCCCCCCCCTTTTATCCCTTTTCAAAATAAATAGCCAGGACTACAGTATGGTATTAAATAAAGGCCGCAGTTTATTCAACCTAACCCGAGCCGAATCTTAACATAATTTCAAACAACTTTAAAATAACATCCCCCACCTCCGCCCCCTCCGCCGCTTGCCATTCTTCACTTACCACCGCGGCCCAATGGTAAGCCAGCTTCTGCCCCACCCCCCCCTTACTCACCCCGCCTCGTCACCAGCGAGGGTAAGCTTGCGGCCTGAGCATCGGCCCCCTCTTGCTCTCTAGGCCTTCCCGTGTAGCAGCCCCCACGCTACACGAGCATTTCCCCCCCCCCCTCCGAAATGCCCCTTCACAATTGTAAACAATACAATACATCTGGCTCGGGTTTCCGCCACTAACAAAGACAAAGCATTTGTCTTTGTCCCCCACTGCGGCCTCCCCCCCCCCGTTACTGAGTTTGTTGCTTCAAACAGTCTTCCAAGGCATTGTTGAATAAATCAAGTCCTACCTCGGAAAGGTGCACCCCGTCGCCCAGAAAATAACCGCCCAATATTTCCCACGACCACTGATGTCGTATCCAAAACCCCCCTTCCCTAACTAACCACTTGCCGATCTGCCTATTCAGCTTTTTAACACCGTTACGCCATACAGGCTCCTCATGGTGTTTGAACCGAATAATGACATCGGACCACCCCAATTTGGTATGCGGCAGGAAATTCATCAGGTAAGCCAAATCCTTGCGAATAATTTTAATCAATTCCCTGCAAGTCAGTTTCCCGACATCATTGCCACCCAAATGAATGATAAGCCATTGGGGAACTCCCCATTGGAGGATATTGCCTTGTAAGAAGTCGCATAAATCACCCCATCGCATACCCCCTTTCCCAAACCATCGCACAACAATGTCCCGTGGATTCAAGTTCAGATTTTCGCCATAAGGCCTCTTCCGGGCACGGCTATGAGCTCGACGGATAAAGGAATGGCCCACGATCCAAGCACATTCCCGTCTCGCCGCCCCCCCGACCAGATCTGCAAGACACAAAATATACAATTAGGCCTGCGGGAAGAATACCAGCCCCTTCCCTGGCGACAGCACTATTTGCGCACGTACCCCCGAAAAACGGCCGACTTCCACCGCCCTAGAGCCTGTATCCTCTCTGCAGACCAGCCCATTTCCGCGGCCGTTGTAGCAGCTCCGATCCTAAACGAATGGGAGGTATAACAGCCAACCACCCATCCCAACTCAGCGACTACCCTGCGCAGGACCGCCGAAAACTGATACATCGTTAACGGGGATCCATCCTCGTGCACTAAAAAATGGCCCCCGACCGTCGGCCGAACCGAGATATACTGCAATGCCAAACGCACGGGGCACACCACCCCCTGACTGGCTCGTATCAAGGAAATCCACGCGCCCTTGCCCCTCTGATCCGTTTTAGATTTTCTCAGGCGGAGCGTCACCCGGTGTGCGTAAACGCACACATCCTCGACCAACAAACCCGCTGCCCCGTTGTCCGTTTTGGATTTTGCGACCAGCTCTCCTACGCGAAACGCTCCGAAGAAAGCCCAAGAAAAAGCCAGCCGAAACAACAATAACTCAAATTCATCGCTACACACCAGCGCCAACCCTTCCGCCAAACGGAGCAATTCGGCAAACCGAATAGGCCGCCGCTGGTCCCTACGAAAGCCATCCCCCCTGCCCCAGCCGTCGAGCAGCTTCTTAACTAGAAAGCTACGTAACGGATTACTCCACCCCTCCAACTTCTGAAAGAACGCAAACCCGGCCACCCGACTTCTAACCGAAGCTAACGAGTAACCTGCATTCCTAGCCCACAAGATGAACCGCACCATCTCTTCATCCCGCACATCCCCCCTAACCCAACCCAAGGATAATAAAAAACGGGCTACAAATGCGCGCCCTACAACATAAGCTTTCCATGTCGCAGGAGCCAAGGATTGCCGGATCAGGGTCCATCGCTCATCTAGCCAAGGTTCCACAGATGGCCTGGGACGATATCCCCTTCTGGATGTGCCTGAGGAGCCGCTGCTCGGAAGACGTCCCACTTGAAACGAGAGAGAGCGTCTGCAATGAGGTTCATGGTACCCGGAACATGCCGAGCTCTAATAGTAATGTTCCACTTTAGACAGAGGACGACCATTTCCCGCAATAAGGCCGAGACCTTAATACATTTGGCGGACTGCTTGTTAACAACCTGCACCACCCCTAAATTGTCGCACCACCACACCACCTGCCTGTTAGCTAATTCAGCGCCCCAAATTGTCAAAGCCACGGTTATAGGAAAAAGCTCAAGAAAGGTTATATTCCTAACCAAACCTTCGTCTCTCCAGCGTACCGGCCAGCGCTCCGCACACCACTTACCCCGAAAGTATAAACCCATGCCCGACGCCCCTGCCGCATCCGAGAAAAGCTCCAGCTCCACATTGGAAACCGCGACTTCTTGCATAATGCAAATCCCATTGAAGGACCGCAGAAAAGCCTCCCAAATTGCCAATTCCTCCCTAACGGACTTCGTCACCCGTATGAAATGGCGACCGGATCGTACACCCGCTGTCCGAACTGACAGGCGACGAATAAAGGCCCGTCCCATTGGGATGACCCTGCAAGCAAAAGTCAGGGAACCAATTAAACTTTGCAGCATCTTCAGGGTTACCTTTGCCGCGCCCCGTACAATACCAACTAAGTCCCTCAAGTGCTCTAATTTGTCCATCGGCAATCGACAAACCATAGCCACGGAGTCCAGTTCTATACCCAAAAAAGTCAATTTAGTGGTCGGCCCTTCCGTCTTATCCTTCGCTATAGGAACTCCGAAGCGCTCCGCCGTTCGCAAAAAACCAGCCAACTGCCGCCGACAAGAGTCAGACTCCCCCGGGCCCATGAAAAGGAAATCATCCAAATAATGCAAAGAGTCCGTACAACCAGTTTCACACTTCGTGGCCCAGTGAAGAAAAGTGCTAAAAGCCTCAAAAAAGGCGCACGAAACCGCGCAACCCATCGGCAAACAGCGATCAATGAAATAATAACCCTCGAAATAAAATCCCAGCAACGGGAAACACGACGGATGGACTGGCAACAAACGGAAAGCCGACTCGATGTCCGCCTTAGCGAACAACGCTCCTGGACCCGCCTTGCGCACCAACGCAATGGCCTCATCGAAGGAAGCATACTTTACCGTGCACGCATCCCTGGGAATGAAATCGTTAACCGACGCACCCTCCGGATACGATAAGTTAAGGATCAGTCTAAACTTGCCCGCCTCCTTTTTCGGGATAACGGCCAACGGGGACAAGTGCAGCTGGTCGAACGGCTTGGTTGGAAAGGGCCCCCCTATACGACCTTTATCCAATTCTTCCATTAACTTAGCTCGAGCGACATCTGCCATCCGGCAAGCGGACCTAGAATTCCGCGCCCTCCCCCCCTGCCCCGGACCGGTGTAAGGAATACGAAAACCGGTACTAAAACCATCCCGTAACAAAACCGCTGCTGCTGGATCAGGGTAAAACCGCAGACCCCTTATCAACGCTCCCAAATTAATGGGAGACTCCGCCTTGCACTGCAAATGACGGCTATTTGGCACTTTTGCCAGCCAGAGCCGCCGACCCCTGGGAACACCTAAGTGCAGAGTGAGCGCCTCCGCACGAGGCACACGCATGCTTAAATTTGCAGTCCGGAAACAGGCAGGTAAGTTTGTTAAATCTCCAGCATACGTCAGGTGCCCCCCCGGTGCCTTTACTACTAGACTCGCCGGCGCGCCCCACTCCACTCCGAAAGGAGTTACCCCTGACTACGCCCGTGGAAGTACTCGGCACCGCAGGAACCCCCCCCCCCGCGGTCCCCTTCCTAAGCGCTCCCGCCCCTTTATTCGTCATTTGCGTCAGCCACAAATGGATATCCTGGGATCCCCACGACATGAATTTGTTCCCCGCCATTTTTTCCCGGAACTTTTCGTCGTAGTTGAGCCAAGCCCAACCCTCGTAGTCCTTAAACGCTCCCAGAATGCTATCCGCATAGGATAGCAGCGCTCCGTACTGGGACGGATCAAAATGACTGACCACGCTGGCCAACCGTAAAAACCCACGAACCCAGTTCACTATATTTTTAGCAATCCTCGGCCCCAAACCACTTTTCCTGTGCCGTCTCTTAGCCTTTTTGGACATCTTCTTTCCCCCCCGACGGCCCTCGAGCAACTTAAAGATATTGACAAATTTCCGTCGTTTGATACGTTTAACCAAACGCGAAGGTATTTCCTCACACAGTTCCGTGAGGGACGCCAAGGCCGGGTGACCCACGTCACATTTGGGGCCGTCATCTAAAGCCAAGAACCCGCCCCGCCTGTCCGGACTGGAGCTAGACGAGGAGGTGGAGGAACTGGAACTCGTACACCCCCGGGACGCCTTCCTCTTCCCTTTAGTACCTTTACCCCCCGACCCATCTTTTTCCATACCTGGTTCAACTCCTGCCGCAGCAGCCTCCCGGCTCTCCGACTCCCTCCGGCTCGCCAATTCAGACAACGCACCACCACTGGCCTGCTTCCGCCTCTCCACCGTCCCACTGGGTCCTGGCACCTCTCTCTCTCTCCACGCCTCTCGGCTAGACGGGCCCGGCAGGTCATCATCCTCCGCGCCTGTGGAAAACCCCCCGGAAACACGAAAACCCACCTCCGCCCCTACACCCCAACTCGCCGGGGCTTTGTCATAAGCCACTGAGCCAAATGCACCGGAACCCGGGCCCTCACGCAGCCGAGACGGCTCCTGAGCGCGCGCCCCCGGGAAAACTTGTTCGCCCAAAGGAGCACCGAACCCCGCTTGCCAACCGCCGATTCCTGGGCCGCCGCTACCACTGGCCTCTCTGGGCACAGGGACTAGGCTGTAACCAGACCTGGCCAGGTGCCCCAGTAAGTCCGCGATTAGGGCCGCCGTGTGAGCCGCTCCCGGATCAGGGGAGGAAGGGGAGCCCCCGCGCTGATGGGCAGCAGCACCGGACGCCAGGACTGGGTCGCTAGCCCCGCCGGGCCTAAACCCTTTCCAGCTCCCTCCAGAAATCACGCGCCCGGATCTCCTACTGCCCCCGGGAGGATGAGCACCCGAAAACCCCCCCTTGGGGCGGGAAACCACGCCGCCGCGCCGTTTCTGCTGCACAAAGGGGCTCCGGGAACGAGGGGGGGGGGGCAAATCCCCGGCCGCCTCGCGCACCCCGAAGGCCCGGAGACGCCCTGGACGGCCCTCGAGTAGAGGGCATCGGGAGCGGGAGCTCTCGCATATCCGCCTCCCCGGAGCCCGCCGGAACGCCAGGCTCCAGCGCGCCAATGCGACAGAGGTCCCCAGTCCCCGGCATGACGCGCACCGCACGGTGGGGGGAGGCCTGCCGCGAAATTGCCGAGGGGCCTCCCGCGACCAAGCCGAAATGGGAGCCGGGGCTGGTGGGGCCGGTCTGAGGGTCGGGCTCCGGCCCGCTCTCACCGGAATCCGAGGGGTGAGGGGCAGGGACGGCTGGGGTGGGGGGGCAAGCCACGGGAGGGGTCACCCGAGACCTCGAACCGCGTGTACTCACCGGGGAAGGCAAAACCTGGGCAGCCGCACCCGACGCCCGGCCCGACCCGGCCGAGGAACGGGAAGTAGCCCGCGCCCGCTTAGTGGCGGATCGGTCCTTCGCACGCCTCATATCGCCGTCAGCTGAACCGCCGCCGACCTGGACAAACACACCGCGAAACGACCGCGACAGTTGCGAATTCGGCACCCGCAAGCAAGAAACAACCGCCTGTCCCGCTGCCGGATTCGCAACTGCTCTCCAGACCCCTGCTTTGCTGACTACACTATCGGGGAACCAATGACAGCGCAGCGTTTTAAACGTGCCGCGCTATCATTGGCTCCCCGTCCCCCTGCCCTTTCCCCAACCCCTTCGCCGTTGCCTAGACGACCGCTCGCGCCCATGTTAACTGCGGCGCCCCAAGACTCGCTCGGTTCGCCTCCTCTTATTTTAGAACCGTGTGAACCAAATCATCAATCGGCATTTGAAAATGTTCTTCTTGCAGTTTAACTTGGCATTAGCCAAATAAAGAAAGTTAAAATCTGAGTCAAAATAAGATATAAAGGTCAAGTATCATTAATCTAGGAATGTATATGTGAAATGTTAATTGTAGCAGAAATTACAAAGTCCACAGTCAGAACCACATAGATGGATAACTCAGAAGTTAACCAGCTAAATGAATATTTAGGGACTTAGTCGGCTGTATTTTAGCCGACTAATAAGCTAGCTGGCTAGAATGTGGTTGGCTAAGGCCTAGATCCACTAAGCCACGATGTTTCTTTGTGAGAGTAGTCCCACTATCGCAGGGTGATTGTGTGTCACCACATTAGTGGAAGTCCTCCTCCGAAAAAATATTGCGACTCTATGGAGCATTCTTTAATCTCGCAGACAAATTGTGGAACAAAAGAATGCGGATGGCAGCCCTATAACAATGCTGGCCCAACCTCAGTCAGATCCCCGGGTTGAGCCGGGGATCAGCACTGACCTCTGCTGAACCTTTTCTTGAGCTGCAAATAATTTTCTTTGTTTTTGTAGGCATTTTAAATGTGAAGTGGGAGCTTTAGGACCCGTGTTAGGGTCCTGAGGGTTCTGCCTCACATTTACCATTTTTGAAATAGGTGTTTTTATTTTATCATGATTGACTACTTTCTTGGTCAGCCTTGATAAAATATTATAATAAAATTTCCTATTAATGATCTTCTTTACGTGCATTTGCATTATTCATGCATGCAAATAGCATGCAAAGAAGGTCACTGTAATCAGGGAGGGTACCGGATCTGGGAATAAACCATTATGATGGCAGAAAACCGAATGATGGTATATAAAACTCGATAAATAAATAAATAAATAAATAAATATCATAAATATCACGTATATCGCACAATAGCACTGTGATAGTGCTCTATCACTTGATATATGCTGTTCAATGTATATTAGAGTAGTACTGCAGCTTGATGCATCTTCCAATAAGTTAGGGTTATTCTGGGGACGTAACTGGGAGGAATTAAGCTAGCTGGTTATGTTATACAGCTAATTCCAATATTCAAATATAGCTGGCTAACTCTGGTCAGGACAAAGAATTGTGGTACTGTTAGCCATATAAGGTTAGCTGGCTAACTTTAAGATAGCCAGCTATAATCAATCTGGCTAAAGTTGATATCCAAACAGTGTCTGAATATGGACCTCTAAATATCTGAAAATAGCCAAATTTAATGGTATACTAGAAAAACTGTAAGTCCCCAGCAGCACTAGAGAAAGCCCGAGCTTGTAAGGTCTAGCTAGTACCTGGGAGACCACTAGGGATTGCCAGGTGTGTGGGATGTAGAAGGCTAGAGAAAACCACCAGTATCCTGCAAAGAATGTCATAGTTACCATGGTGAGGCCATGATCACCTAGGTCTGTAACAAACAGGATATTTACTACCATTATTTGGTAAGATCTTATTTTTCTTTGGAAAAAAATAGTCATCAGTAATTAAACATAGAACATAATTAAATATTATAATCCCATGTCAGGTTGCATGCAAACACATTTCAGTTACAAAATAGATTCCAAAGCATCCTTTTCTTGTTCACAAAATCCAAAGCTTTAGAAATGCATTATAGTATAGAATTTTTTTCTCAAACTGAACTGATTTTTTTTTAATTTAGAAATCTTAGTCATAGAAAAACATTGGTCATCATCTTGAGATGGAAAATTAGGTTTGTTACTCATTGCAGTGATTATTATTCATGTGCTTTTCAATGATAAATCACAATAAAGTAAAAGGGAAAATATTATAGACCAATTTGCAAAATGCCTTAGCATTTGCTAGACAAAAAAAAATAACTTGAATATTATGATTAATTTGCAATGTGTTTTTTTTAAATGCAATGCTAAGGAAACTGTGTGTCTGATGAAAATGAAAATTCTTCCTGGCCTTTGCCCTTATCATGTGATTACTGCACAACCTCAAGGCAGGTAAAGTTTAGGTAGGTGGGTGCCAGGCCATGGAGGCTTCTATAGACTACAGTCAGGATCTGATCCGTTCATTAGTTACATATGTATTTGTTTCCCAAAAAACCCCCATCCCAACCCTTTCAATTTAATTTACTACAGCCCCCCACCCTCCTGACACCCCCAAGACTTGCCAAAAGTCCCTGGTGGTCCAGTGGGGGTCCTGGAGCGATCTCCTGCACTCGGGCTGTCAGCTGCCGGTATTCAAAATGGCGCCGATAGCCTTTGCCCTTACTATGTCACAGGGACTACCGATGCCATTGGTCGGCCCCTGTCACATGGTAGGAGCAATGGACGGCCGGCGCCATCTTGTGCTCCTACCATGTGACATGGGCCGACCAATGGCACCGGTAGCCCCTGCGACATAGTAAGGGCAAACGCTATTGGTGCCTTTTGAATACTGGAAGCCGACGGCCTGATTGCAGGAGATTGCTCCAGGACCCCCGCTGGACCATCAGGGACTTTTGGCAAGTCTTGGGGGGGACTCCTGACCTCCCCAAGACTTGCCAAAAGTCCCTGGTAGTCCAGCGGGGGTCCTGGAGCGATCTCCTTCACTTGGGCCATCGGCTGCTGGAATTCAAAATGGCGCCGACGGCCTTTGCCCTTACTATGTCACAGGGTCTACCGGTGCCATTGGTCGGCTCCTGTGATATAATAAGGGCAAAGGCTATCGGCGCCATTTTGAATACCGGCAGCCGACAGTCCGAGTGCAGGAGATCGCTCCAGGATCCCCGCTGGACCACCAGGGACTTTTGGCAAGTCTTGAGGGGGGGTGTCAGGAGGGGGGGGGTTATTCGTTAGTGATATGTTGTATTCATGGGGGTTCGCCATACGTTTCGTGACCCCCACGAATACAACGAATATGGCATATAAGTTGCGGATTGCCAATACGTTGCAAACGAATGCACACCCCTAGAAGGTGGCTGTTCTTGCTTTCTGAACCCAGCATCTCTGTTTTTTTGGATTTAAGCTCAGTTTGTTTTGGTGAGGCCAGCAAGTGATTTTTTCCAGGCAGCTAGACTGATGATGGTTATGATGTGATTCATGTGAATGGAGCCAATAGACGGATGTCATTTGCATAGAAGTGATATGTGATGCAGTGATCTTTGTTAAGTTGACCCAGGGGCAGAGATGAATTTAGAATTTTCCCATCCCTAGGCACTGCTGGTTGCCTCCCACTTCTAGCAAGGAATAACTGAGCAGTACGTCTAAGGCACAGCTTGTTTTGCTCTACTGTATCTGCTCCAGGCGCACCTCCTCACATCATGTCTCTGAATGACTGGAGAGGGGCTGTATTAAGAAGGAGTTTTTTCTTTGCTCCTTGCTGTGTACTCTAGCCTTACCTCTTTCCTCTTGTTCCCTGCACAGAACAGAACAGAAGGGTTGGAGTAGAGAGTAGAGCAACCTTAGTCCTCCCCTCTGCTCTGAGAAGAGACGGGTAGGAACAGGAAGCAGAAGGCTGTTCTCTGCTAAGTGAGATTCAGCACAACCGTGAGCAGCAAAAGTTCACCTGGCCTGCTGCACCCCAGATTTTGCCACCCTAGGCTCAGGCCTAGTGTGCCTATTGGCAAATCCAGGCCTGCCCAGGGAGGGCCATGTAAATGCCGAAAAGGGTAGGTGAAAGGATGGATCCTTGAGGAACCCCGCATGTGTTTGGTTGAGGGTCTGAGAGGGCCATTCCTAATACAACAGCTTGGGTGTGGTCTTGTAGGAATGAAGTTAGTTATTTTGCAACATTGTAGTTATTTAATATTATAGTAGTAGGAAGGGTTTTTAAATTGCTGCACAGTCTAAAATGTCAGTCAGCATTTTTAGAGTTCCATGTAATTTATATATATATCAAATGTAAATTATCATTTGAATATTTGCTCTGTTTAAAACAAAAATTATTTATTTAACATCTGTGTAATATTTTTTGCTGATGAAATATACTCACAGGCAGTCTTGCCAGCTTAGATGATCCTGCTGCAAAATAAAGAATTTAATATTTACCAATTTTCAGTTTGATTGTTATGGCTCCTTAAAGTAATATAGTCTATGTTTTGTAAACCTTTAATTAATTTCCAGATTCTATTTACTTCAACTTCTCTACCTCTAAGGAAAGCTTTTATTGTGTTTAATAATTCATGATAGGAAAAGGAAGTAATCATATTATATAAATGAGAACCCTCATGAATGGGACGGAGTACTGTTACTGAATGAAAATTCTGAAATGTGACATGAACAGGAGACTCTGGAGTACTCAGATCACTTTAGTGAGAGCTGCTCTACAATAACTTGAAGCTACAAGCAATAAACTTATCACTTAATGATGCCAATAAAGTGACAGAAGGTACAGGAACAGAAAATTAAATCTGGGTAGAAAAGCCATTATTTCTGTAAACCTGCCACCTGCCTGGAAAAATCCTTTATAAAACCCAAGGACATAAATTGACTGCCTCTGCGCTTTCTTTTTAATGTTCATTTGTATACTAGACTTAAATCCTGCTATTTATTATTCTGTTTCTACATATAAAGCTTCCATTTCAGAATGCTTTCATACCCTTTTAATTTTAGTAAAGAAGTACAAGTTGCATTCTATTTTTGCCATGTGTACCCAAAAGCCAGGGCAGACACCTTAAAAAAACAGCTTACAGATGTGAACTGTATTGATTTCTAAATTCAGTATGACACAAATAAATATAAGATAACACATGAAATACGATGTGAAAACAGTGTCCATGAACCCCATTAATGAGTTGGATTCAATAACAGGGATGAAACATCATAGATTATGCAGGAAAATATTTCATGTGAAGCAGTTCATGAAATGACTACAACAAAATAATACAGCCTGAGTAGTGAGTTTACTGAAAAAAACAAGTTTGCTTACCATAAACGGTGTTTTTTGTAGATTTCAGGATTAATTAGACATGATCTGTGGGTGACGTCATCTATCTGCTCTGAATGGATTTGTTTCTCCAAGCTCTTAGAGCTTTGAGCTCTATTGAGCATGTGCAGGAGCTCCTGTGCAGCCATTGCCTTGAGCACCTCCTCAGTCTGTATCACAAAGCTAATTTCTATATATCTCTCTCTAAGTAGTGGACTCTCTAGGGAGGCAGATGGGCATCTCATGTCTAATTCATCCTTAGGGATGTGAATCGTTTTTCTGATGATTGAAAACATCGGAAGATATTTTCAATCTCGTCAGAATTCGGGGGGCCCCCGAACTCGATAGGAAAGCCCCACGAAATTTTTCGTGGGGTTCTCTTATCATTTGGGGGGGCAGGGAAGAAAGGGCACTTAAAAATAACCCCCAAACCCACCCCGACCCTTTAAATTTAATTCTTTCTAATCCCCCACCCTCCCGACCCCCCCCAAATTTTTTAAGTACCTGGTGGTCCAGCGGGGGTCCCGGGAGCGATCTCCCACTCTCGGACCGTCAGCTGCCACTAATCAAAATGGTGCCAGTGGCCCTTTGCCCTTACCATGTGACAGGGGCTATCGGTGCCATTGGCCAGCCCCTGTCACATGGTAGGAGTAATGGATGGACGGCGCCATCTTTAAAAATGGTGTGGGCCATCCAGTGCTCCTACCATGTGACAGGGGCCAATGGCACCGGTACCCTGTCACATGCTAAGGGCAAAGGGCCATCGGTGCCATTTTGTTTACTGGCAGCCGATGGCCTGAGAGTGGGAGATCGCTCCCGGGACCCCCCGCTGGACCACCAGGTACTTTAAAAAAGTTTTGGGGGGGTCGGGAGGGTGGGGTATTAGAAAGAATTAAATTTAAAGGGTCAGGGTGTTTTTTTTCAGCATGACACAGCCGATTAAAATGGGTAAAAACCGCGGGAACGAAGATTTCCCGCGGTTTTTCCTGAACCCGATACCGGAAACGAGTCCGGTACAGATTCACATCCCTACTATCTATGGAAAACACTGTTTATGTTAAGCAAACTTGCTTTTTTCCCATCGAGAAGCATGGCTGAATTGGACATGATCTGCAGGGAGTCCCACGCTGAAGCTTGCAGAGAAGCTTTTACTTAGGAAGCAATCCGGACTCCTTTGTGAAGAATAAACTACCACAAGAACAGGTCATGCAAAACTGCTTGTCTTTAGGCACTGTCAGTCCTTGATGGGATGTAGAGACAGAAATTGATCATAAAAGTGTGAACTGACAATCAAGGTGCAGCTTTGCAAACGTATTCAAAGGGTATTACCCTAAAATGAGCCACCGCAGAAGCCAGAGCTCTGAGCTGAGGAGGGTGGACCCAGTCTATTATCTGCAATCTTGCTAAGATGTAGCAGAGCTGAACACATTCCGTTAAGCTGGTGGACAAAGTATGGTAAACAACTTTGATGTCATCAGTTAGTGCTGCATGTGACCACTAGAGGATAAGCCTGGCAACATGAACAAGTTATTTTCTTATACCAGTTGAAGACATCACTATAACCTAAGGTCTGAAGGAGTCTTCCTTTTTTTCCATTACGAGGTCCCAGAAGAAAGGGTAGACAACATGATAAATTGATTGATATGGAAAGTAGAGACAACCTATGTTTGAAAAATTTTGGTAGAACAGGAAGGACCACCCAATCACTGAAAAGGGCTGTATCCATGGTCTAGAGCGGACATTAGTTTGAGGTTCACAGATTCTTCGAGCTAAGGTAACCACTGTGAAAAACGCTTCTTCCCATATTTAAATAAAAAAAATCCTTTTGCTGTAGACCAAAAAAAGAGCTCCCTGTGTTAAAAAAGGACAATATTCAAGTCACCTGGAAGGGGAAATGGTTGCACTGAGGGTAAATCTGGTACAAGCCTCTCACAAAGTCAGATATCAGTAAATGAGCAGAGATGGATTTTGAGTGTACTTGAACGTGGAAGTTGCTAAGACAGTGAGATATACTTACATTGTCCGAGGTCAAGTAGCCAGGAGATCCATCCGTGGGCAAGAGTGTGTGGAGGTAGGGAGAGGCAGGCTGGATCAGGAGCAGGAAGGCTGGAAACAGGGAGGTCCAAGATTGAACTCAGAACAGGAACGCTGAAGTGGCATGCTAGACCTGTTTGCCAAGTCAGTTGGGGTACTTGCCAGGTTCTTATGGCCTGGATTGGCCACTGTTGGAAACAGGATGCTGGACTTGATGGACCCTTGGTCTGACCCAGTATGGCATTTTCTTATGTTCTTATGTTCTTATGTTTGGTGCCGGGTCATAAAGGGCCTGAGCCCTGACATCATCATAGGGGCCGGCGGCATTTTTACACCATGGGCCCTTTAAATTCCTTCTGGTGGCGCGTGCACACGCCTAAGAGGAGGACCAGAAGAGGACTGCGTCGGCGGCATCCTGTGCTTGAAGACTCGAGCCAGTGCTAGCGGAGTGGAAGGGCCACCAGCCACATGGGAAGGAGCCGGGAGGCGAGGCCCGAGTCCTTCTACTGGTGAGTATAACACTCCTGCAACAGATTGCCGAGGACATGGACCCAATGGATGCCTTGGGCCTCCAGGTTATTTCTAACCTAGCACAGAGGATCCAGCAGCAGCAGTTTCTTAAACTTCTGGTGAGCTCCTTGGAGTGACTCACCGCTCATCTAGATACCACAGAGACATCTGTCACTTCTTCAGATGCTGCAGTGACTGTGGCACCTCCAGCCATAACTACTCTACCCATGATCCTCTTACTGGCTCCATCTCAGTATGCAAGGGACCCGAAACAGTGCTGGTGGGTCCTGAACCAATGCTTTATGCACTTTTCTCTCTATCCAGTACTGTTGCCCAATGACGTGGTCAAGACCACCTTTGTGATCTTCTAACTGGATGGAAATGTCCTGGCTTCGACCTTCCCTTTATGGGAGTGAGCAGATCCCCTTCTTCAGGATCTGCAACAATTCATTAAGACCTTCAAACTCATCTTTGACCATGGTGGGTTCAGATCTCCTTCAACTATTCCTGGGTTCTCGGACCCTGATGGACTATGCAATTGAGTTTTGGACCATGGCTACATAGTTGAACTGGGGAGAGGACAGTCTCCATAGTAGTTTTATGGAAGGGCTGTTTTCATGGATCAAAAACGAGCTAGCTGCCCATGAGCTCCCAGAGTCCCTGGACAGCTTTATAGATTTGGCCAGGAGAATCAACCGCCAACTTCCACAATGGGCCAGGGAGCTCTGCCCACCATGTAGACCATTCATGCTAGCCCCCCATTTTCGGAATTCTCTCTCTCCACTACCAGCCTCAACCCTGGTCCCTGTACGCTTGTAAAAGCCAATGAAACTGGGTCATGGGCATCTCACCCCTGAAAAGAGGCTTTGCTGATGTCAGTTGGGACTCTGTTTGTACTGTGCCAGGACTGGGAAGAAGCTTGCACAGTGCCAACAGAGGCCAGGAAACTACTGAGCTTAGGATCTAGTAGGGAGGTGATTCTAGGCTTCATGACTCCAGCTCCTCAACTAACACTCCCAGTGACCATAGCAGTGGGCAACCAGGAGTTTCTCATGTTAGCCTTGGTTGATTCAAGTGTCAGGGGGAACTTTGTAATGAAAGTCCTTAACAACCACTTACATCTTCCTCCTGGTGCCCCAGAAGACACCCCTTGTCCATGGGGATCCTCTGCCTGGGCAGATCACTCTTGCTACAGCACCCCTGCATGTGTGCACAGGCTTACTGCATGTAGATGACATGGTTTTCCATGTTATTGTTAAAGCAGTACACCCCATTGTGCTGGGCCTTCTGTGGCTACAACTTCACGCTCCACAGTTGGACTGTGCCTCGTTACAGCTGACCAGCTGGGGCCCTCACTGTTGCAATTCATTCCTGCAATGTGTGTAACCACCACCTCTCTTGCTCTTGGCAACCACTCTGGCAGGACTGCCCCCACAGTGCACAGACTATACCAATATTTTCTCCAGGAGGATGGCTGAAATACTGCCCTCTTATAGGGTATACGACTGTGCCATCGATCTGCTATCCTATACCAAACTGCCCCAGGGGCGATTGTATCCATTATCCGTTGGAGCAATGTCGGAGTATATCAAAGAAAATCTGGGGTTCATCCAGTCCTCTACTTCCTCAGCTGGGACCGGGTTCTTCTTTGTCTCAAAGAAGGATGGCTTCTCTATGCCTCTGCATTGAATAGAGAGAGCTGAATGCAATAACTAAGAAGGAACACTACTCCTTACCACTCATTGCTGAGTTGTTTGACTGTCTCCAGGGATCACGAGTATTTACAAAGCTGGACCTCCGCGGGGCCTACAACCTAATTTGGATGAGGCACGGATATGAAAGGAAGATAGCATTCAATACTCAAGATAGGCAGTACAAGTGCCTAGAAATGCCCTTTGGATTATGTAATGCCCTTGCCATATTTCAGAAGATGATGAATGAAATCTTCAGAGACCTTCTCTACATTTGTGTCATTGTGTATCTTGATAATATTCTCATCTTTTCTAAGGATCTCAACTCCCACCACCAGCATGTCTGACTAGTCCACCAGAAACTACAAGATAACAAATTATATACAAAGTTGGAGAAATGCCACTTTGAGAAAGAAAATCTTCCTTTCCTAAGATACATTGTATCTAGCAAGGGCTTCCATTTGGATCCAGATAAGGTCAAGTGCATCCAAGTCTGGCCGCAGTGCTCCGGCCTTCAGGCCTTGCATAGGTTCCTAGGCTTTGCTAAATATTACTGACATTTCATCCCTAAATACTCCCAAAATACTTGGATTGCAGCTCTACTCACAGCACTCACCTGAAAAGGAGCCAACACCAAAACCTGGCCATCGGAGGCAATCATTGTTTTCCAAGAATTGAAGGATGCATTCCTAGAAAAGCCTTGCCTCCATTACCCTGATCCCATGCATCGCTTTATCCTCGAAGTCGATGCTTCATCGCTGGGAGTAGGAGTAGTACTCAGTCAGCACTCTGATACGGAAGTCCTTCATCCACATGCTTTCTTTTCATGAAAATTTTCCTCTGCAGAACGCAACTATGGGATTGGAGACAGAGAGCTCCTGGCCATCAAGCTTCCACTTGAAGAATGGTACCATTGGCTTGAAGGTGCTCAATATTGCACTACTAGCTACACTGATCACAAAAACTTAGAACAGGCCTTCCGGTCTCTGTTCTTTGCATGTTTTGATTTTGAGTTGCAGTACTGGTCAAGCATCAAGAACCATAGAACGGATGCTCTCTCCCAGTCTTTCCTGGTGGAAGACATCCAGGAACCCCTCAAGCATATTACTGATGCCTCCAGGATCCTTCTAGCTTCCACCATGACCGTTCCTCCAGAGAAGATGGTTGTACCATGCAAACTCTGAGAAAAAAGTGTTAAAATGGTCCCATGACTCCCGTGTGTGGGTCACCCTGGATAAGCTCAGACTCTTGCTATGCTCCAGCTATACTACTTGTGGCCCCAAATGCACAGAGAAGTCCGGGCCTAAGTGAATTCCTGTACCACGTGCACACAGTAGAAACCTCTGATGGGACAATCCTGGAGGCTGTTATAGCTATTGCCAGCCCCCAGGGAACCCTGAACCCACCTGTCTACCAGCATTGTGATGGACCTCCCTCTCTCAAATGGCTGCACTATCATTTGGGTTGTAATCGGCTTCTCGAAGATGGCCCATTTCATTCCATCTTCTGGACTTTCCATGGTCCTGGAGTTGGCCTGCCTATTCATGCAACACATCTTTCACCTGCACAGTCTGCTGAAGCACATAGTCTCCAATCGTGCAGCCCAGCAAGGCCAAATACTGGTGGTCCTTATGCAAAATGTTTAACATCTCCCTGGACTACATGACAGCATACCACTCCCAAGCAAACGCCAGTTGGAAGGGACCATCCGCACTCTGAAAAACTTCCTCAGGACTAATGCCAATCACCGCTAAGATGACTGGGCCTATCTGTGGGAAGAGTTTTCCCATAACTTCCACATCATCATGTCAATGGGGTCTTCACCCTTCTGGGTTGTATATGGGAGACAACTGTTACTGCTATTGCCTATTTCATTGATTGTCCCTTCACCTGCAGCCCAATTGACAGCCCTTGAGCCCACAAGCTTAAAGAACTCTGGCTACACACCACAGAGTTGCTGAGTAAAGCAGCCAAAAGGGTCAGGAAGGCTACCAATGTGCACCGGAGACCTGCGCCACAATTCAGGCCAGATGACAAAGTCTGGCTCAGCACTTGCCATATTCAGTTCTGAATGCCTTCCATGTGACTGGATCCCTGATACAATGGCCTTTTCCCATTCCTATGTCATTTGGGACTGGTAACCTATCAGCTACGGCTGTCTATCTCCCTCAGATTCCACAACATGTTCCACATCTCCCTCCTTAAACCTGTAATCCTCTTGTGGCTCTCCAGGAGACTTGTGGAACCTCAAGAAGTTTCCTCGGAGGAGGACATCGCTGTTGTGTTCAGTGGACCACGGGTCCCTCCCGCAGTCCACTACCCTTACCGCCAAGTCGGTCCAGCTCTTCTCCCCTCCCTATGCTGCACCTACTTTCAGCGATTTGACTGACTGCCACGCCTGCCTCCTAGCTCCCACTTGCTCCCCGGCACCAGTCCCTCTTCTGAGCATGGTGGGAAGCCACACCCTAGTGCTCCCATCTTCATGGCAAGATGCTGCCAGGTCCCCAGGGTGCGATCCCCTCCTGTAGGGTGTGCATGCCATGACTGCTCTAGTCTTAAAGGGCCAGATCCGGAATTCCCCAGAGGTGCTCCCTGATGATGTCTTCCAACCAGCCCTATAAAGGGCTTAGATGGAATACCTTTCAGTGCCTTGACATTACATCGTCTCCTTGGAGACGTGCATTGCCTCAGCATTCCTAGCTTCTGACTTCTGTTCCTGGTTCCTGATCCCTGCTGTGTTCCTGAGTTCTTGTGTTCCTGAATCTTGTTCCCGGTTCTGTTGGCAGTCTGGTTTGTCTTGAGTTCTTATCCACCTAGTCAGTCTTCCTCATTTGTCTTCAGCATCCCTTCCTTCTCCTGTGGTTTCTCATCTTCCTCCTCTTCGTTCTTTGTCTCCCCCGGATTGGACTTCTGGCTTTTACCTCGTATCAGTCTTCTGTCTTTCATTTTGGATTGGACTTCTGGCTTTGACTTCAGGTTAGAACTTGATGCTGCTTGACCTCTGCCTGCCACCGACCACTGCCTGTTTACCATAACTGACTGAACTCTGCCTGGCTTGACCTCTATCTGAATCTCGACACTGAGAGAACTTTGCCCACCTTGACCATAATCTGAGCCAGACTCTGATTACCTGCTGTCCGCCCTGACCACTGCTTGACCTGACTCTGCTCTCCCTCACTGTGCTGGCCCACAACTTCTTCCACATGATGGAGTCTCAATGCGTGGATGAGACGATGGTGCAAGGAAGAGGGATTCAGTTTTGTTAGGAACTGGGGAACTTTTTGGGGAAGGGGGAGTCTCTTCCGAAGGGATGGGCTCCACCTTAACCAGGGTGGAACCAGACTGCTGGCACTAACCTTTAAAAAGGAGAGAGAGCAGCTTTTAAACTAGAACACAGGGGAAAGCCGACAGTCGCTCAGCAGCGCATGGTTCGGAGAGAGGTATCTTTAAAGGATACTAATGATGTATTAGAATTAGGGCATCCCAACAGTGAGGTTCCAATAATTAGAAAAGTAGTCCAAGTGCCTGTAACTAAAAACTCACCTGAGCTAAAAAATTCTAACTTATCCCTATCAATTAAAAAGCAGAATGAAAATACAAACAAAAAACAAACTTTGAAATGTTTGTATGCTAATGCCAGAAGTCTAAGAAATAAGATGGGAGAATTAGAATGTATAGCAGTGAATGATGACATAGACTTAATTGGCATCTCAGAGACATGGTGGAAAGAGGATAACCAATGGGACAGTTCTATACCGGGGTACAAATTATATCGCAATGACAGAGAGGAGCACTCGGGAGGAGGTGTGGTGCTTTATGTCCGGGTTGGCATAGAGTCCAACAGGATAAACATCCTGCATGAGACTAAATACAAAATTGAATCTTTATGGGTAGAAATCCCTTGTGTGTCGGGGAAGACTATAGTGATAGGGGTATACTACTGTCCACCTGGTCAAGATGGTGAGACGGACAGTGAAATGCTAAGAGAAATTAGGGAAGCTAACCAAATTGGTAGTGCGGTAATAATGAGAGATTTCAATTACCCTAATATTGACTGGGTAAATGTATCATCGGGTCACGCTAGAGAGATAACGTTCCTAGATGGAATAAATGATAGCTTTATGGAGCAATTGGTTCAGGAACCGACGAGAGAGGGAGCAATTTTAGATCTAATTCTCAGTGGAGCACAGGACTTGGTGAGAGAGGTAACGGTGGTGGGGCCGCTTGGCAATAGTGATCATAATATGATCAAATTTGATTTAATGACTGGAAGAGGAACAGTGTGCAAATCCAAGGCTCTCGTGCTAAACTTTCAAAAGGGAAACTTTGACAAAATGAGAAAAATTGTTAGAAAAAAACTGAAAGGAGCAGCTACAAAAGTAAAAAATGTCAAAGAGGAATGGTCATTGTTAAAAAATACCATTCTAGAAGCACAGTCCAGAAGTATTCCACACATTAAGAAAGGTGGAAAGAAGGCAAAACGATTACCGGCATGGTTCAAAGGGGAGGTGAAAGAAGCTATTTTAGCCAAAAGATCTTCATTCAAAAATTGGAAGAAGGCTTCAACAGAAGAAAATAGGATAAAGCATAAACGTTGGCAAGTTAAATGTAAGACATTGATAAGACAGACTAAGAAAGAATTTGAAAAGAAGTTGGCTGTAGAGGCAAAAACTCATAGTAAAAACTTTTTAAAATATATCCGAAGCAGAAAGCCTGTGAGGGAGTCAGTTGGACCATTAGATGATCGAGGGGTTAAAGGGGCACTTAGAGAAGATAAGGCCATGGCGGAAAGATTAAATGATTTCTTTGCTTTGGTGTTTACTGAAGAGGATGTTGGGGAGGTACCCGTAATGGAGAAGGTTTTCATGGGTAATGATTCAGATGGACTGAATCAAATCACAGTGAACCTAGAAGATGTGGTAGGCCTGATTGACAAACTGAAGAGTAGTAAATCACCCGGACCAGATGGTATACACCCCAGAGTTCCGAAGGAGCTAAAAAATGAAATTTCAGACCTATTAGTAAAAATTTGTAACGTATCATTAAAATCATCCATTGTACCTGAAGACTGGAGGATAGCAAATGTAACCCCAATATTTAAAAAGGGCTCCAGGGGCGATCCAGGAAACTACAGACCGGTTAGCCTGACTTCAGTGCCAGGAAAAATAGTGGAAAGTATTCTAAACATCTAAATCACAGAACATATAGAAAGACATATGATAGAGGTCTTTAAGATCATGAGAGGTCTTGAACGAGTAGATGTGACTCGATTATTTACACTTTCAAATAATAGAAGGACTAGGGGTCATTCCATGAAGTTAGCAAGTAACACATTTAAGACTAATCGGAGAAAATATTTTTTCACTCAATGCACAATAAAGCTCTGGAATTTGTTGCTAGAGGAGGTGGTTAGTGCAGTTAGTGTAGCTGGGTTCAAAAAAGGTTTGGATAAGTTGTTGGAGGAGAAGTCCATTAATGGCTATTAATCATACTTAGGGGCAGATTTTAAAAAGTTGTGCGAGCGCTACGTTTGTTCACGCAGCAGGCGCGAACAAAAGTACGCCTAATTTTATAAGATACGCGCGTTTTATAAGATACGGAGGCAGGCTGCGCCGAGCCGCGCAGCCTGCCTCCGTTCCCTCCAAGGCCACTCCGATTTCGGAGCGGCCTCAGAGGGAACTTTCCTTCGCCCTCCCCGCACCTTCCCCTCCCTTCCCCTACCTAACCCACCCCCCTGGCCCTATCTAACCCCCCCCCTTACCTTTGTCAGCAAAGTTACGCCTGCTGGAAGCAGGCGTAACTTTGCACGCATCGGCCGGCAGCCCCGCTCCGTCCTCCGGTTCCGGGGGCTGGTCCGGAGGCCTCGACCACGCCCCCGGGCCGGCGTCACGCCCCCGGGCCCGCCCCCGAAATGCTGCGTCAGTAGGCCCCGCCCCCAACACGACCCCGACACGCCCCCTTACAAAAGCCCCGGGACTTACGCGCGTCCTGGGGCTTTACGCGCGCCGGCGGCCTATGTAAAATAGGCGTGCCGGCGCGCGCGGGCCTTTGAAAATCCGCCCCTCAGGGAATAGCCACTGCTATTAATTGCATCAGTAGCATGGGTTCTTCTTACTGTTTGGGTAATTGCCAGGTTCTTGTGGCCTGGTTTTGGCCTCTGTTGGAAACAGGATGCTGGGCTTGATGGACCCTTTGTCTGACCCAGCATGGCAATTTCTTATGTTCTTAAGACATGGTTTAATGGAACAAAGTCAGCATGGCTTTACCCAGGGCAAGTCTTGCCTCACAAATCTGCTTCACGTTTTTGAAGGAGTTAATAAACATGTGGATAAAGGTGAACCGGTAGATATAGTATACTTGGATTTTCAGAAGGCGTTTGACAAAGTTCCTCATGAGAGGCTTCTAGGAAAAGTAAAAAGTCATGGGATAGGTGGCGATGTCCTTTCGTCGATTGCAAACTGGCTAAAAGACAGGAAACAGAGAGTAGGATTAAATGGACAATTTTCTCAGTGGAAGGGAGTGGACAGTGGAGTGCCTCAGGGATCTCTACTGGGACCCTTACTTTTCAATATATTTCTAAATGATCTGGAAAGAAATACGACGAGTGAGATAATCAAATTTGCAGATGACACAAAATTGTTCAGAGTAGTTAAATCACAAGCAGATTGTGATAAATTGCAGGAAGACCTTGTGAGACTGGAAAATTGGGCATCCAAATGGCAGATGAAATTTAATGTGGATGTGCAAGGTGATGCATATAGGGAAAAATAACCCATGCTATAATTACACAATGTTGGGTTCCATATTAGGTGCTACAACCCAAGAAAGATATCTAGGTGTCATAGTGGATAACACATTGAAATCGTCGGTTCAGTATGCTGTGGCAGTCAAAAAAGCAAACAGAATGTTGGGAATTATTAGAAAGGGAATGGTGAATAAAACGGAAAATGTCATAATGCCTCTGTATCGCTCCATGGTGAGACCGCACCTTGAATACTGTGTACAATTCTGGTCGCCGCATCTCAAAAAAGATGTAATTGCGATGGAGAAGGTTCAGAGAAGGGCTACCAAAATGATAAGGGGAATGGAACAACTCCCCTATGAGGAAAGACTAAAGAGATTAGGACTTTTCAGCTTGGAGAAGAGACGACTGAGGGGGGATATGATAGAGGTGTTTAAAATCATGAGAGGTCTAGAACGGGTAGATGTGAATCGGTTATTTACTCTTTCGGATAGTAGAAAGACTAGGGGGCACTCCATGAAGTTAGCATGGGGCACATTTAAAACTAATCGGAGAAAGTTCTTTTTTACTCAACGCACAATTAAACTCTGGAATTTGTTGCCAGAGGATGTGGTTAGTGCAGTTAGTGTAGCTGTGTTTAAAAAAGGATTGGATAAGTTCTTGGAGGAGAAATCCATTACCTGCTATTAAGTTCACCTAGAGAATAGCCTCTGCCATTAGCAATGGTAACATGGAATAGACTTAGTTTCTGAGTACTTGCCAGGTTCTTATGGCCTGGATTGGCCACTGTTGGAAACAGGATGCTGGGCTTGATGGACCCTTGGTCTGACCCAGTATGGCATTTTCTTATGTTCTTATGTACTTATGATCTTCACTTTCACAGAGGCCTGCACCTAAGTCTTCACTGAACCCAGCACCTGAGGGCTCAACCTAAGGGGAACAAGGGCTGGTACTGGTGAAGCTTCAGTTAGGCCTCTGCTGCAGCCAGCTTCACCTGCCGATGGTGGGGACTTGCAGGGTTGCGGTAGTGGACCCTTTGGCCCAACGGTCCACTACTGCAACAAACATACTCTTTCTTCAAAGGAGATGCCTGAACTGTGGAAAAACATATGTGATCACTCCTAAGTCAGCAGAATGATTCCATAGTGGCTCCCTTCATGATACCAGGTTCCCTGAGATCAAAATGATCCCATGTGAGCATCTTCTCCCTATCAATGTGGTGTCCATCACCAGCAAGAACTGGTAAGGAAGCGTGAGAGACAGCACTCTGCCCTGAATTACAAGAGTGGTTTTGCATGAGAAAAAACTTTCTTCATGGAACTCTGGACTGTGGTAGAAGATCGTTGGGCTAGCTGATCTCCTTGAGAAAATAGGCCCACACAAAGATAATGTAGATAAAGCAAAATCAGTGGGACCACATGGCGGCAATCATGTGTCCTGATGTAATGAGAATCACTCTGGCTGTTGTGTCCTGAGAGGTTAGTACTTTGAGAATGAGCAATATCACTGCGAATGCTTGATTCATTGTCAGAAACTCTCTCCTACAGTGAGTCTATCCATGGTTCAATGGATGTCATTAGTCCAGCCAGTACTAGACCTGACTTTTGGAAATTGACCAGAAAGTCCAAATTTTGTAGAAAAAATGGGACTGCCTCACAAGGGAAAGACAACAACCTTTATTCTCAATAACTCCTTGAGATAAGCCAGTGATTCAAGTACAGGAAACAACATGAATCCCCTGGCAACAGAAGCATGCATCTACCACCACAAGGCATTAGGTAAAGACTCTCAGAACTGCCAAAAAGGCAAACAGGAGTACCCTGTAGTGATAGTGGGAAGAATCTTCCTATAAATGAAGGGAGCAGCAATGTGAAGGATGGATGCATATATGAGCATTTAGATCCATCAGCCCGAGAGAGCGTATTCCTTCCCGAAAAACCTTCTGCGTGAATACCTTCTCAATCCCTAACAAAGCAGACATTTCAGTCAACGGCTTCACTTCCAGAAATGGGCCTCAATCCTCATGAGCTATTGGGAATTAGGAAAATGAGGAGTAGAAACCTCGTCCAAAAAAGGACGCACAGACTGAAGTTATCGATGGATGATGACGAAGTGCTTGCTAGGGATGTGCAGAGCAAAAGTTTATGTTCATAAGTCCATAAGTCGAAAGGGGGTCCCATTTGCGGTCAATATGGACATATGGAGAATTCCATAAGTTGAGTCTATGTCCATACGTGCAAATAAAAATTTAAACCCCTCACCCTCCTTAATCCCCCCCCCAAGACTTACCAAAACTCCCTGGTGGTACAGCAGGGAGTCAGGATGCCATTTCTGAACTCCTTTGTGAGGAGCACGTGACGTCGGCGTCACGTCGGAGTGACGCGGCATCACGTGATTCCCGCGCGATCGCTCCGGGACCCTCGTTGCACCCAAAAGGAACTTTTGGCCAGCCGACGTCACATGCTCCTCGCAAAGGAGTTCAGAAATGGCGTCCTGACTCCCTGCTGTACCACCAGGGAGTTTTGGTAAGTCTTGGGGGGGGGGGGGGGTTAAGGAGGGTGAGGGGTTTAAATTTTTATTTAGGATCAACAATCGCGATTTCCAACTTATTCAACATAGCTATGTTGAATAAGTTGGAAATCCGATCGTTTTCGCCTCATCACTTTTTTAAGTTAAAAAAAAAAAAGTTGCGTTTTACATTTAAGTTCAAAACGAATGCACACCCCTAGTGCTTGCACTTCACGGTGAAACTGCATCAAGTGAGATAAATATGGAGTAAAATTTGAGCAGTGTGGAGGGGATGGCAGCTGGAAGCAACAGTAATGTCATCCAGACTTCACAATTTTGACTATCTGATACATCTCAAAATAAAAGTAGATTGGGAGGGAAGAAAAACCGGCCTGGGCTTGTGCCAATCTTTTGTGTGGGCTTAGTCTGGTGGCCTTCCTGCTGCTGTGGTATGGCTGGAAGTGGTTGCCAGTATTGGGTTGGAAGAAGTGGTAAGTGGTACTGCTGAAAAACCCAGAATTGACTCCTATGACAGCATGAATGTTGGTAAGCTTAGAAGATGCTTATGGATCTATGATAGGGTTGGATCGCCACATTCCATTTCTTAATTTATCAGAGTGACGAAGTACATCCAGTTACTTCTCACTGAAATTTAATTGGATGTTATTTGCCCTGAGCCACATCATATGCTGAGCTCCAGTTGAGGTTGACAAGTGGAAAAGAGCTGAAAAGTTAATAGATAGAACTGAGAAGGTGATGAATACACCCTTCCAACTTCAAAAGTGGTGGTAGATAATAAAACCCCATCTCTCACAGACTGAAGGGAAAAATCATCTGATGTTGAATAGAGTTGCTTTGATATGGAATCACATGGAACCGATTCATAGAGATATGGATAAGAAATATGGAGCTTCAGAAGAATTCCTTGCCAAGAATGTCTAGGAGCCTTATCCAGGGTGGATGACTGTGAACCCTGGGAAATTGGAACTCTACAACTGAGATTCAGCTTTGTAGCTATAGGAATGACAGAGGCAGGTGTTTCTACTTTATTATCGGCGAATAGTTCAGAATGTTGAAGACTAAGAGAGCCACTGGATCTGATGGGGTATCCAATATCTGTAGGGGTCCAAAGAGTTCCATGGAAGTGACTTTGATGGAAACAGGTGAAAGTTCAAAGGAGTTACATATGTAAAGCATATATAGACAGGTAGAGCCCAGATCTAAGTATGTAGGCACTTTTGAAAATCAGGCCCTAAGCCATGTTTCCACTTGTTCCACAAACCTTGAATACATCAGGGGTTCCCGTGTGATGTCAGGTGTATCTGGAAATGGGTCGGAAGATATATACATAGGACCTTATCATGAAGGTAAGGGTTTACTAACCCAGGACTTCAAGGACAATGAAGCCTTAGAGTGGGGATACAAAAATCCCAGTTAACCATCTCTGAACAGTCTTAATCCACTGCGATTGTGCGAGAAGATTATAGAACCTTTTATCTTCTGAGAAATTGTTAATCATGATGGGTGACAATGGGTCTCTGGTCTAATGGATTATTCCTTCTGTCGCCTTGAATAACCAGGCAGAAAAAAATGTTTGCACTCTACATGTGTTAAGTGGCTCCTTAAGAATTACCATAGGATGTGCTATTGAATCTACGATAATATGTTACATTTATATGTAGATTGCTCAATTGACTGATGTGCTCTCTTACCCAATGCAGGGTTTCTCCTGTTTTCTTTCTTTCTTTTTTTTTTAATAAGGGAGCTGGAAAGCCTAATCTTAGCTCTCATCTTAAAATTAATGAAAGCCGAGGAAATTGAAGAGTGTAGATAAGATAAGCCCTTCAACAGGGCCTGCATACAACTTCTCTCCCTCAGTGCATCACCTGCTTCAAGTGCCTCCATGGACTGTTTGCTTCGAGTATGTCAATGCTCTGCTGGCTTTGAGTGCATTGATGCTCTGTTTGATTTGAGTGCGTTGATGCTTCAAGAGCTTTAAGGCATTGAAAGCCTCGATGTGGTGAATGAGTGCTGGGAGCATCAGTACATTGTGCATCAAGTGCATCCCTCGATGCATCATGCTTCGAGCACATCCCTCACGTTACTCTTGATGTGCCGTGCATCAAGCGCATTCCTCGTTGCACCGTGCATTGAGCACGTCCCTCGTTTGACTCTTGATGCACTGTGAGTCGAGCATTTTACTCAATGTGCTGTGCACATCCAACAGCTTACAACCCATCAAGCACTTCCAGTGGCAGATGGCGATACTGACTTACATTTTCCTCGACCTGGGTTTCAGCAAATGTATCCTTTCATTCCATGGCTCTGATTTAGGCCTATGAAGAAGTGCATGAGGAGCTCTTGCTCAACCCATTTCCCGACAAAGCAGACGATGTTGAACTGCGGGAGGAACAATCCACTGCCGCCTTTGACCGACTTTTGCAGTGTCTCTGTGCATGGCACTATGGAGTGATGAGAATGTGGATAGGTCCACCATCTCCAGAGCAAGCAGGAATCTGTGAGGGTCCGCATCTCACTACAGATGTCAGTCTTCACTATTTTGAGGAGGCACGATGGTTTTTTTTTTTTTTTGAAGCACTGAAAAGTGCTCTAATGTGTACTGCAGGACAACAAGACAACAAAAATGAAAATTGAAGGAAAGAAAACAAATTTTAAAAGATTCTAAAAAAAAAAAAAATATCTGGAAAGACTGAGTACACATTTGGGCTATGCTTGGACAAAAAACAGATTGAGGAGGCACTTGAGGCAACGGCTGTGTGGGAACTTTTGCACATACTCAGTAGAGCTCAAAGCTCTACTAGCTTGGAGAGACAAGCCTATTTGGTGCCACTGGATGATATCACCCACAGATCATGTTTAATTCAGCCCTGCTTATCAACGGATAAAGAATATTACAGTAAGTAAGGAAAATATCTATATGTAACTTAATAGGTTCTGTCACGAATGTTGCTTTGGGTGCAGTCGAATGTCTATTATTTGTGATTTGTCATGTAAAAGCTCTGCAGGCCTTCATTTTTGTGTCACAGACTAGAACTGAGAAAATTGTATTGCCAGTCAATGTTTTTGGAATATTTATCACTGTTAATAGCACAGAAGCTATAGTACAATAAAAAACATATTTGCAAGCAATTGCAGTTGCTTTTGATAATTATAGATTTTCTTTCATATACTGAAGATGGCAAGACAGGGCAGTCACAAAAATCTGTCTATTCCAAGCTTGCTTTGCAAATGAAAAAATCTTCTCATTTCCTGACTGTGAGTGATTGATGATACAAATTTAATTTCCTCTGGAGCACTTTTCATTGACTCAATGTGCGTGTATCATCTAACTTAGAAAAGCCTTCTATGGTTGATTCAAAGGATATGATTTGGATGTTCCCTTTCTTATGAATCATCATCCAGACACTGTTGACAGATACTATACATGTCTGCCACAGTGAGACTTTCTAAAGAATTCTTTTGTAAAGAGAAATTAACTTTTTGCAAGGTTTGATAACTTTTATTGGACCAACATAAAAATTATTTGAAGGTGATAATATAAAGACATCAGCTATGCAATTTACAAATAAAAGAGCCTAGAAATCACTCAACATAAAATGTTGCTAGAATTGTCTTAACTACCATATTAACTTGCAATGATTACTTTTCTGTCATTATACATATTAGGTTACAATCTGCAGTATACTAGAGGGAGCTCCCAGGCCCTCTTAGAACTGCTTTGTTGTGATGTTGTTTGTTGCTTTTGCATACTGCATTTTAATTAATTTGTTTGTTTTTATGTATTGTATTTTACTGATTTGTTTTGCTTTATGTAGTGTAATTGTAAAACTTTATATACCACTTTGGGCAGCCTATTTAGGTTGGGAAGGTCATCTATAAGAATGATAAATAAATACATAAACCTTGTTATATTTTATGAAATCAAAGAACATCTCAGAAACAGAGCAGAAAGTAGAAGCACATCATTACATAAATGTTCATCTGTGTGAAGGAAGAGCACTCAGGGGAGAGGATCCCATAGGGTAAACAATTCTCTTAGGGGTTGATTTTAAAAGAAGCGCATGGATATCCATGTGTGTGGGGTTCCCGGCATGCGCACATGGATGTGCCAATTTTATAACATATGCGTGCTAGTGTGCCCGTGTTATAAAAACCAATGACCATCCACACATGCTCATGGGATTTTAAAATCCATGCGCTCATGTGCAGGCAGCCCGTGACTCGCACGCTCGAGGGAGAATGTTCAAATTATGCATGTCGTCTTGTTCAGCCTTTTTTCCCGTTCCCTCCCAGTCCGCTCCAAATAAGGAGCGGACTGGGAAGAAACATAAGAACATAAGAAATTTCCATGCTGGGTCAGACCAAGAGTCCATCAAGCCCAGCATCCTGTCCAACAAAGGCCAAACCAGGCCACAAGAACCTGGCAATTACCCAAACACTAAGAAGATCCCATGCTACTGATGCAACTAATAGCAGTGGCTATTCCCTAAGAAAACTTGATTAATAGCAGTTAATGGACTTCTCCTCCAAGAACTTATCCAAACCTTTTTTGAACCCAGCTACACTAACTGCACTAACCACATCCTCTGACAACAAATTCTAGAGCTTTATTGTGCGTTGAGTGAAAAAGAATTTTCTCCGATTAGTCTTAAATGTGCTACTTGCTAACTTCATGGAATGCCCCTAGTCCATCTATTATCCGAAAGTGTAAATAACCGATTCACATCTACACGTTCAAGACCTCTCATGATCTTAAAGACCTTTATCATATCCCCCCTGAGCCGTCTCTTCTCCAAGTTGAACAGGCCTAACCTCTTCAGCCTTTGCTCATAGGGGAGCTGTTCCATCCCTTTTTTCATTTTGGTTGCCCTTCTTTGTATCTTCTCCATCACAACTATATCTTTTTTGAGATGTGGCGATCAGAATTGTACACAATATTGAAGCTGCGGTCTCACCATGGAGTGATACAGAGGCATTATGACATTTTCCGTTTTATTAACCATTCCCTTCCTAAGAATTCCTAACATTCTGTTTGCTTTTTTGACTGCTGCAGTACATTGAGCCGATAATTTTAAAGTATTATCCACTATGATGCCTAGATCTTTTTCTGGGTGGTAGTTCCTAATATTAAGGAACTTCCTTAAACCCCTACCTAACGTTCCTCCCCTTTACCCTCTCCACCCAACCCCTAACCCTACCTACCTACCCTATATCTTTTTGTTCAGTAACTTACCTGCTCTGATGAGCAGAAGTAAGTTACTTGCCTCAGTAGTAGTGTCAAATGGCGCTGTCTCGGCTCACCCCTGCTCCCCGGCTCGCCCGTTTGGAGAGGCCCAGTACTTTGGCATGTAACAGTGCTTACGCGCTTGGCCCATCCCTTCGGAAAATGCATGCGGCAAGCATAAGGCCTGACCATGTGCATAACCCCCGTTATTTACGCACTTAGTCCTTTTAAAATTGGGCCGTTAACCTTTAAAAAAAATGGCAGCCCAATTGTGCTCCTGGCTTCAGTATCACCAAGAAATGGTGATGGCACTGTTATGAGACTCCAGGTTCTAAGGTGCATTCTGGTCCATCTGTCAACTGCTCAGAGGTCCTGGCTTAGATGGAGAGTAGCTTGTGCCAGTATGAACCAGGTAGTCGACCATTATCAAGGCTATTAAGACTGGACTTCCTACTTCACTAATATACCAGTTCCCTCCCTTAGTTCTCTTTCTCCCTAGCTGTCACCTGAGTCTGAACACCCTCTAATATCAGTATCTCTTTGAGTGCTAATGGCAATCTTTCCCTAGCTTCAAATGTAACCCTATGTTAATGCTTAGTGCAGAAGGTCACTCCATTCTCCCTCTATCCACCTTCCATAGCTGCAGACTACCCATATGTGGTGCTTCACCTAGTGCCTAGAATAAAAATTTGCAAGTCTGAAGTACTTTTTTCCCAGCACTCTCAATCCCCTCTGGGCCTTTCTTTAATTCCCTCTTCCTTAAGGCAAGCATTTAACATGTTTTGAAACCAGCTCACTTTTCTATAGTTTAGCTACTTCTTTATAACCAATATTGCATTTCTTATTCAATTAGTGACAATCTCCAAAACTCACAGATAACACAGATCATGATTGTTTTTTCAGTTCTATATAGGTTCTCTCTAGCAAACTGCTGAAATGTACATACTACTTCAGTGTTTTAACTCCAGAAGCAAAAACAGACTGAATGTTGGTGGATACAAGTCCCAAAAATCACAACATTATCATTCCCCAGTTACCTACAGAAAGAACTATAATGTTTTCCTATATTTATCACTGCAATACCTTGAGAATGAAAGCTTCATATCCTGGGCTCAGTGTTCTACAATTAAGCCCAGCACCAGTGTTATTCAGGCTTCCCCTAAACCTTTTCCTAGGAGGGTTTCTTGAGCGCACAGCCCTTAAACTTTCAAACCCAGCTGTATGATTTACATTTCCTCAAACAAGAGTTTGCAGTTTTCTCTCCAAACTACTTGAGGACGCTCACTCTTAATCTTAGCTTGCAGTCCCCACCACTCTGGAAGGCTACGTAGGTCTGTTGCAAGCACTGTGTGACCCAGGCTCTCAATGCTAATTAGGCTGCTTTAGCTTTTAGTTCACAGACACAGTAAAGTGGGCTCTCTCAGCCATATTGCCAAACAAGTTAACCAGCCTTGCTTAAATCTAGGCAAAACAACCATTATTATTCCTAATGTCTCTGTATTTCAGAAGGACTAGCTTTTATACATGTGACCCCCCCTTGTTTCAGACTATGAATTACCCTTATGCTTGGGGTGGGGAGAACAACATGAGAAATTATATCTACTAATATGATTTATCTTCAGGTTTGTAGCCTGAATAGAGGATGAGACAGGGTCCCGATCACCCTGATACCACAATTCTGTGCCCTTCCCAAACAACCTCTCACTTGTGGCACCAAAGACCAGATAAAATCATCACACCAGAATAAAACAGGAATTAATCCTTTTACTAGTACTGTGTAAGTAGACAGTAAATCCAACCAGAACATTAAATGGGAAAAGTACAATAGTGAAATATAAAATAAACTTGCAGTTTTCTTATTTTATATCAAACAATGCAAAAATAACACTGGATATGGACTGTTAGCCAGGCATCAACAAACTCATATGGATAGTAAACATAAATAGGGAATGCTAATAGAGAAAGGTATGTGTTGTTATTGTGTGTGTATGTGAGGGGAAGGCAGAAGTACACAACTTTCAAAAATTGTCTTTACCCCTAAATAATTGAAAAAAGGGGGGGGGGGGAGAGAAGCAACAGATCTACTCTAATATCACTAGTTTGTAAAGGATGCACCCTGTTCCAAACATAAAATTGTGTTGAAAAAAACAATGAAGAAAATAAAGAAGTCCCTCTTGATGGTGGAGCTGGCTAGATGACAAACCAAATAGATGAGCACCTAAGTGTATTAAAGATCTCTCTCTCTCTCCTGGAGAGCTTCCAAAATGGTTTACTTGGTACTAAATATAAATCAGGCCTAGTTTCAGTCTCTTACAGAAAGACCACAGTTCACCAGTTTTTCTTTTCCAGAAGGGTTTATGCTTGGCTTTCGATACAAAGCTGAAGCAATTAAGATGAGATGCTGAATTTGGGACAAAAGGCAAAAAAATAAACCTTCTCCCTCCTCTGCTAAAATACTCTGTGTGTAAAGTTTAGATTACTTAACTCAGTCTCTTAGGAGGGTGATCTATCCATGTGCACCTGGGCCTGGATATCTCAAGAAGGGAACTCTCTTAGTCTCTCCTCAATCTCCTGTTGGGATTTTACACGTAGCTCAGCTTTAAAGCAAGAACAGTTGTCTGTCTCTGTTTCCTCAGAGTGCAGACTTCTGTCTCTCTCTCTTGATAATTAGCAATTCAGGAGAAGAACTGATTGCAGGGCTGCCAGATGCACTCCTCTCTTCCTGGCTCCTGGCTCCAACTCCTGGTTATTCCTGCCCTGCACACACAGACAGAGCCAGCCAAATTCTACCTTTTCTCCCTTAAATGGGCTCTCAGCATTCCTTCAGCTTCCTTCTCTGCTAGCTATGTAGTGCTGTTCTCTAAGCAGGCTAAACAATACAGCCCTTTTCCCAACTTGTTAACACTGACTGTTGGATGCTGGCTCTTGCAGAACATTTGTCATTCACAGGAGAGCACACAGGGTTTTGTTTAATGAATTTTTATAATCCTTCACTTTGACTGTGGTGGCTTACAGTCTCTGCAGGGTTGAAACCCCCTTTTTGACAGGTCTAAAACACATCACTCAGAACCAGATGTTGCTCAGTCCACATTATAAAGCTCCAACATATGATAAGTTCATTAGGGCATGAACCTGGTTTATAGAAGCTTGCTACAATAGGAACTTAAACCTTGTTGTGAGCCAGGCTAATTAGTGATAGTGCTTCAGACTCTTTATTGGCAATGCTGTCCTTTTCCCCGGGTGTTTGAGAGAAAAGGGTTGACACCATACTAATGAATCATACATAGTTTAAAGGATCATTTAGAAACTAATTGAAGTCTTAGAATTGATTTAGTCTAATTAGGGACCTTTCATTTTACCTGAAGGAACTGAAGTTAATGGTAAGTAAAGAACAGTTGAGTTGTCTCTGTGAGTGGTGAACTCTATAATTAAGCCAATGGAACCTAGACTAGTGAGTCTTTAGATGACTATACTTGTTAAATTTAAGGAATGTTGACCTGTGTAATTAAGTCAATGGAACAGCTCAGTGAGCTTTAAATGATTATATTTGCTGTTAACCTTGTCTCATGCCTTGGGAAATGTTTAACATCACATTTAAGCCAATGGAAGCTAGACTAATAAGCTCTTTAATGGTTGTATGTAGTACTAGCATTGCTTTAAGCCTAGTTATAAGCTAGATAGAACTGTGTGGGTTTTTATGTGCTTATGCTGATTGTTTAATTACTGGAAAACGATGTTATTAAAGTGTTGACTAGATGGTTGCTGGTCCCATCTTTTGAACTTTGTAGTTAGGCAACTAAAGGGAGAACCCTTATTGAGAATTATACTCAGATCTAGTAAAAGTAGAGGTAGCCTGCATTCTGACACACTGACTTCCCCTTCTGGCCATATCGCTGCTATGACAGCTATTCACTTTAAGCCTATGCAAAATTAAAGCAGACCACAAGCAGTCTTCCCTACAGTCTGCTATCACTTGCTGTTCTCTGAGGCAGTATCCCTATAGGGTTAGGATCTTTGAAAAAACATCACACTCCTAGGTGACTGAAAATGGGATCCTGTCAAAAGACAATCTCTCTAGTGAAAAATCACAATATTCCTGGGACCTTGGGTGGCAAAGTCCAAAATCTCCCCAAATAAAAATATTTCTTCAGATTTCATTTCTCTTTTCTTCTCTAGGGCCACTGAAAACTCCACTTCAGTAGGTAGAAAGGCAAAGCAGTACCCTGTTCACAGGTCCCTTCACACAGGGATCTTCCTTGCTGGAAAAAAATGTGAATCTCAAAAACACACCTCCCTATCAAAAACTTAACACCTAAACTCCCAATGGCACAGGCCAGGGGGCTTATAAGGGAAAAGGCTGCTCATACTCCTCAACCTTTCTCCACGAACACCACTCACCAGCAGTAACTCAACCCATCTCCAACTCCCTACTGCACATGCTCAGCACCAATATGTTCAACAATGCTCAACACCAATATGTTCAGCAATCCCTCTTTTGGGAGAAGGACGCTTTAAGGATGGACTAAAAATCTCCAAATCCCTCAAAAAGGGAAAAAACGATTGGTAAGGGATCAAAGTATTCTTTACATTGTGTAACATTAATTTTCAAAAAGTTATATATGTAAGATGCCATTGATTTGAAATGGGTAAATGTGTGGCCCATTTACTAAAGAGCAGACCTGCCCAAACAGCTGGTTTTTTTGGAGCTCCGCCCAACTCGGGGAGCCATGCAGTGCTGGAGGAAAACAGTGAAAGAACTGTTCCCGGAGATCACGTGATGTGGTGAGCGGAGGAGGACGTGTGCAGGAGGGCTCCGGGTGCCACAATCTGGGGAAAGAAAACCGCGACAAAAATCTGAGCTTTTATACTTTCCTCAGCACAGTAGTGGACCCTCAGGTTAATGTCCATTACTACGTACATGCAGAGAGCCTCTCCGGGAATGCCCGTTAGAGCCGGGAAGAGGGAAAAGCCAAAACCGGCGGAACCAAAAATGGCGCTGACACCGGGGTCTGCTGGCCACTCCGATTTCTCTCCTGCGGCATCGGAACAGCTCAAATCCATGCTTATGGAAGCACTAGACTTAAAACTGGCGGGGAGGTGCATGCTGACCTGGCGGAAATTAATCCACGGTTCGAACGTGTGGAGGGACGGGTAAGCCTCCTGGAGGATGATAATCTGGCCCTGACAACGAAAATTATGGCCCTCGAAAAACAAGTGGCAGCACAATCGTCCAAGCTGGATGATCTTGAAAACAGAGCCCGTAGATCCAATATTAGACTCTTGGGCCTTCCTGAAACATTGATAGAAGGGAATTTGGGCTCTTTTTTGGAATCCTGGCTACCGGAGGCGCTCCATATTCCAGAGCTTGCCCCCTCTTTCCGCATAGAACGAGCGCACAGATTAGGGCAGAGGAAGGAGGGAGATAGCAGACCGAGACTTGTAATTGCGAAAATTCTAAATTTCGCTCATAAGCAAATAATACTACAGGGTTTTCGGAAGACCCCGGATCTCTGCTATGACTCCCGGAAGATTCGAATATTTCAAGACTATTCGGCGCAGGTGTTGGGCCAACGGAGAGGTTTCTCACCCATATGCTCTAAGCTATACGACAAACAAGTGAAATTTGCATTACAATATCCTGCCAGATTGAAAATCTGGCACAATAACCAAACCATTTTTTATGAAACGCCGGAAGAAGCACAGTCCTTTTTCACTACGCACCTGAAGTAACACAAACGAGGAGGGGCGGCCATTTTGTGCAGCGGTTGCTATAGCACATGGTTTCTGTTCTGGCGCCTGAGGAACTTTTCTTTGCTGGGACTGTGAGTTCCAGGCATGTAAACTACTCAATTACTCCCTAATGGGGACATTAGGTCGTTGGCTCTGTCAAGGACTAACAAGACTGTCGACACCCGGCTGTTATTTTTGAAGGACTACGTGACTTTTCGCTGGTGAACAGACTCCTTCCCGGTGTTTAACCAGATCAACGTGCCCCATAACGAGCCTGACGGCGTTCAACGATGGACGTTTCACTGAGCGGCAAGCCAATCGAACGGCCACTCTACCAGGCAATACTGGACGGCGGACCGAGGGTTATCTGGACTATGGAGGGAACTACCTTCTATACACACGGGACGCCTCTCTTAGGTGCAGCATTTGCCTTTTTGCCCCAGAGGCTATGAGTCCTGATTGGAGTGGCCATGGCATGCTTCCTGATCTGGCGGAGATATTTCGGGTGTCCAGCCCACCAGGTCGTATACTTAACTGTACGGATTCCTGGGGGTCGTTCATACTCAGCATGTGGGACTGTGTTGACAAACATCCTAATTTACACAGATTCTGACTTGGCTCTTATTGACTAAAGTGATTGTGGCACCCGACCACATAGAACGTGATCTCGTACCACATTTCGTGGGATTGCTAGTTAATGGTTTTGTGTGTTTGGTTTGGGGAAATGAGGGTGTTCTGGTTTAGTTGTAAGGGAGAGGGGGAAGGGGTGGAAGGGGGGGGAGGGTTGGGGGGATGGGGGAGGGGGGAGCTAGGGGGAGTTATGACATTACGATGCTTACGATGCAAGAAAGACCTGTGGTTTTGGATTTATGGTGTCTTAGGGGAATTATGTTCTCCGCTGGCCCGTTTCCTTAGACCTTTCTGGGCTCGGAGGGCCTTTGATTACTGTGGGAACGTGTCCTTTCAATTTCAGTGTCCCTGGCCCGCTGTACTCTCTGCCTTACTGACTTACAATGGGGGATAAAACCAGAATAATTTCGTGGAATGTTAATGGCCTTGGTAGCCCCATTAAGAGATATAAAATCTTACAGCAGCTAAAAAAAACCAGCCCCACCATCGCTTGCCTACAAGAAACCCATTTATCAGACTTGGAGAGTCAGAAGCTGCAGCGAAATTGGGTGGGCTCCTGCTATTATACTCCTGCGCAACAGAAGAAGGGTGGGGTGGCTATTTTACTCCACAAAAATGCGGATTTTAAGTTCTATAATTTGGTCTCAGATCCAGAAGGCAGGATGGTGCTGCTTACGGGTAATTTGCAAGGTACGGATGTTACCATCTGTTGTCTATACGCTCCAAACGCCTACTCTCATACCTTTTACACTTTTGTATTGTCCCAATTAGTGGAGCATGCCAAGGGTTTTGTCATAGTAGCGGGGGATTTTAACTACACAGCTGATCCCACACTTGATAAGTCACCTGAGGGCATACCTTCCCGGAATCAGGACAGCAGGGGAGTTCCCTTTTTATGCTCTGAATTTGCGCTGTTGGATTCCTGGCGAACGTTACACCCAACGGAACGCGATTATACCCATATATCCAGAGCGCATCTGACGTTCTCCCGCATTGATTATATATTAGTGCCTCGGGATGGCTTTCATGCTCTTACAGCGGCAGTTATTGGCCCTCAGGCACTGTCCGATCATGCCCTTATATGGATAGACCTGCAGTTACGTCCACGGGAGCCCAGTGAGAAATTTTGGCGATTCCCAGGGTTTCTAGGAGCGGATGGGGCATTTAAACAATTTCTCTTTCAAAAATGGGATGACTTCCACACTTTTAATAGCCAGCATTTGGAGGACCCCTGCTTGTACTGGGAAACTGCCAAGGCAGTTTTGAGGGGGAAAGTCATATCGTACGTAGCATCCAGACGGAAAAAATTGAATTCTAGGATCTTACACTTAGAAACTAAATTGACTGCTCTTAAGAGAGCTCTGTTGCCAAGACCAACACTAGAAATGAGGAAAACATATTTTAGAACTTTAAGTGAACTCAACAGTTTATTACACCAGAGGGCGCAGAAGGCTTTTCAGGTAGCGGAGAGAGATTTTTTTCGCTATGGCAATAAGGCAGGCAAACATTTAGCGAACTTAGTTCGCACACATAGGGGGAAAACTTTTATTCCAGCCATGAAAACTGCTACTGGGCAACTAGTCACATCAAGGAAGGATATTTGTGCAGTTTTCCAGCAATTCTATGAAACTTTATATACAGATGATACAACGGGTGGGGCCAGAGAGGAAGAGTCCTTTTTTCAAGGCCTTCAGCTCCCCTCGCTTTCAGTTGCACAACTGGAGTTCTTAAACCGTCCCCTCTTGGCCATAGAAGTTTTGGGTGCTATATCTACTAGTAAGGCGGGGAAGGCCCCAGGGCCTGATGGCTTCTCATTTGATTTTTACAAAATGCTGCAATATCGCCTAGTTAACCCATTAACTAAATTTTTCAATGAAGTGGTTATTGCAAATAAGTTACCCAATCATTTTAATACAGCACACATTACGGTTTTGCCAAAGCCGGGAAAGGATCCTTTATTACCAGGCTCCTACAGACCAATATCTTTACTAAATTGTGATTTGAAGCTGTTGGCTAAGATTTTGGCAGAAAGGCTTAGCCACTTACTACCCCAGTTAATTTCTGAACATCAGGTGGGCTTCGTTAAAAATAGACCAGCCTGCGGACATATCGTCCGACTACTGTCGGCTATGTCCTCTTCGATAACTTTGAACTTGCAAGCCCTGGCCATAGGCTTTGATTCTGAAAAGGCCTTTGACAGGGTAGCTTGGCCCTATCTATTTTCAGTTTTACAGAGATACGAGATGCACGGTAATTTTTTAACTTACCTCTCTGTACTGTATGATAACCCCATTTCTCATATCGTGGCCAATGGGACTAAGTCCGAGGCTGTTCCAATCAGGCGGGGGGTTCGGCAGGGTTGCCCCCTGTCGCCTCTCCTGTACATACTGGCTATTGACCCATTGTTACGGAAAATAGCCTCTACACCCACAATTGCAGGTTTCGGAGGGGAATCGTGCTCGTTTAAAATCGCCGCTTTTGCGGATGATATTCTAATCTTCCTCACGAACCCACAGGACTCATTGGACACTTTGCTTGAAATTCAATCTCAATATGGCCGCTTTGCTGGCTTACGGATCAACCGTGACAAATCAGAGGCTTTAGACGTTGGGAGCAGACTGCAACCTCAGTGGCGGGGACTTTTCCCATTAAAATGGGTAGATAAGGTTATGACTTACTTGGGCATTAAGATACCCCCAGACTTATCTGACTTTTACAAAGCCAATATTGACCCATTATTACAAACTACTTCACGCTTGCTGGCCAAATGGCAGGGTCTACCACTCTCCTTGTCCGGTAGGATACAGCTAATAAAAATGATGATTTTGCCTAAATGGCTCTATGTCCTACAGATGGCGCCCTTATGGCTTAAGGCTAAAGACTGTAAGAAAGTGAACCAACTGTTTAGTAAATTTATATGGCGGGACAAGAGAGCACGTGTTGCTTTCTCTGCCTTGATGCAACCAACAGATAAGGGGGGTCTTGGGTGCCCTAATATCCGCTTATACAATCTCGCTAGTCTGTTACGGTTTGTGAGGGACTTTTTGGCTGGCTCCTCTCACTATATACCATACGGCTCTCTTGCGGCCTGGTGGGGGGTTCCCTCATTAAATCCCCTTCTCCAAGTAGCATGGGCTAAAACGCCACCAGCCGCACACTCTCAGATTATACTTCAAGCATGCAGGAAAGCTTGGGCTTGGTTGTGTGTTAGAGGGGGTCTACCATCTAGGTTAACAGCTTTCCTGCCTATCTGTGATAATGGGTTGTTTCTCCCGGCCACTGTCGCCTTGGTGTTTCATAGGTGGCGACAGAAGGGATTGCTGTGGGTATACCAATGCTACCATAGGGATACTGGAGGTCTGAAATCCTTTTCGACCGTCCAGTCAGAATTCACACTCACACCGTTGGATGCCTATGCATATTTACAACTCAGTAGCTTTTTATCCACCCGGAGGGGTGAGATAGAGGTTTCCCTTAATTTCTGGAAACTCCAGGACTTGGTCTTTTCGACATCAGCTCAACGCCCTAAGCTAGCGCAGTATCGCAAAATGCTACAAGTGTGCTTCACATGTGATGTCATAACCCCGGCCTTTCAAAAGTGGGAGTCCTGGGCAGTCTTCTCACTTACGAAACAAGAATATTCTAATTGCTTTACACAAATTTCTCACTGGTCGGAATCTGTGACATTTAGAGAACTACAATACAAGTTCTTGAGACGTTTTTATATAGCGCGGGACAGGGCGACCCAGATGGGAATTAGCGATTCCTCTACATGCCTGAAGTGTGGGAGTGCTGTGGGCACGTTCGAACATAACTTTTGGGAATGCCATACGATTAACACCTTTTGGGTGGACATCAAGGAGAAGTGTGAAGCATTGATAGGGGGCTCTATTCCAGCTGAGCCTATGCTATGGCTCTTTGGGGTGGTTCCTGACTCACATGCGGGGATTTCGGCGCACACTATAAGGTTTCTACAAAAAGCCAGTTTCGCAGGGAAAAAAGTCATACTGTCTCATTGGGTCTCTGATGTCATCCCTAATGGTGAACACTGGTTTAGGAGTCTCGTTCACATGTTCACGTTGGAATTCCGGTGTAGACAGGGAGGGTCCTCCAAACGTCAGATAGAGATGGAGAAGATTTGGTATCCTATGCTCAACTATCTAAAACCTGAAATTGTTGCATCAACATAATGACCCAAGCTGGGAGGGGGGGGGGGGAAGAGTTTGTTTATTATTCTTTATCGTTTCTGGGGCTTTTGCATAACAGGGCGGGATAGGAGGGGTGGGGGAAGTAGGGAAATGACTAAAATACTTTGCTCTGCTTGGACCCAGTTTTTTTCATTCAGTGTGATTTCATATACCTTTTATTGTTAATAATGCACATTCTGTGTTCCACTTGTTATTGCATTTGACGTGTGGTGGGCGGTTGTCTCACATGAGGTTGCATCTGTATGTTTACTCAGTCACACTTATTGTACTGTCTAACTGTGAGCATCAATAAAAATATATTACAAAAAAAAAAAAAAGAACTGTTCCCCCGTTTTCCACAGCTGGTTTACTGTTCTTTATCAAGAAGTTCTAAAGGGGAGTGGGGCCAGCAATGGATATGGAGGAGAAGCAACTCAGCAGTGCGCTCTGCTTTTGTCCCCTTCCTGTAATTCACAGCTCAATGAGTTTCAGCTGTGCAGAAGAAAACAGCTGTTCTGAGGGGTGGAGTGTTTGTTGATTCTTTCTCACTCATGTTACCACCATGATCTTTTTGCTTTTTGCACTGTCAAAATAGCCAGTATCTTCTTTATTATTTACTTTCATACCTTCCTCCGTGTATTCTTTTCTAAGTGGTTTTAACTGAGATGGGTTCAGTAAGGTCACCTAGTTTCTAGCATGGATGATGCATCTTGTTTTCTTGAACTTGGAGATGGTGGTGGGTGGAAAGTAAAGTTAAATCCATTTGCTGTATATGATGCACCTATCTGTACAATAAATGATACATTATTACTGTATAAGCTTGATTTTTCTTTTTTAGATTTATACATAGTTAAACACAGAAACCTTTTTCCCAGTGCATTAGTGAGTAATTTTTGCTTACACTTTGTAATAAGACATAAAGTGAGTGTATCAATATATTCAGTTTCAATATACTAGAGCACATTTCATCTAGAATGGTGGGGACTAAGACCACTCTGGACAATGAATATTTATGGTTACAGATGTTCCTCCAGTGGCCCAATCAGACCATTCTTCCATGACTTGCATCATGTTTCAGTCTGACACACCTACAACCTCACTGGGACCTCTCCACCAACCCGGTCTCATGCCTCAGTCCAGGGGCGGATTGGCCTATCGGGGGATCGGGCATCCCCTGGTGGACCGGTCGCTCTAGTCACGTGGTCTGCTGAGCACGGCTGTGACAGAGCCACGCTCGGAAGACCACATGGTATCTCCTGGGCAGGCCTGGGTGGCGAATCCCCGGGCTGGTCTTCATCGGGAATCCGCCCCTGGCTCAGTCTGACATCCCCACAATCCCTCATGGCCTGATCTTGCCCAGCTGGCAAGGCCAACACTTTGTTAACCTACTCCCCATCACTGGATGTGAAGAGCTGATGTTAGAACACTTGTATGCAGAAAAGCATAATAAGGTGGCATGACTCATCCACTCATCCTTGTACCAGAAAATCACTGGTATAATGACCCTGAGAGAATTGTAGAGAATGAAGAAATTGTGATCACCTGGAGCTTTCTTATTATAACTGATAAAAAGTTTGATGCAAGAAGACTGGCTATTGTGGTAAAGGAGAAAAGCAAAGGAATGGCATTGATGAGAGAAGTATAAGTACAAAGCAATCATTCTGTGAACCATAAGGAGAGAAAGAGAGAGAGATATTCCTTATGTAGTAAATGATGCAGAGACGAAGAAAATATAGGATAAAGATATAGAAATTGTCCCAGGGCTCCCTCAGCCTAATTAAAAAGAACTTGCAGGTGTGAATAACAAAACTCAACTAAAGTCAAACAAAACTCAACTAAAGTCACAAAAGAAGTCCAGGAATAGCAGTGAGCTGAACGAGAAAAGCTGGAAAGCTATGAGCACAAATGCTTGTAGTTTGGGCAATAAAATCCCAGATCTGCAAGTCCTAATGGTGGAGGCGGACTTGGATGTTGTTATTGTCACAGAGATGTGGTTCATGGAATCTCATGATTGGGATACGGCAATACCGGGCTATAACTTATTAAGGAAGGGCAGAGAGGACAGGAAAGGGGGAGGAGTGGCTCTTTATGTCAGAAACAATATCCAAGCATCTGAGCTGCAAGGAAGATGGAGCATAGAAGAAGCACTATGGGCCAACCTAAAAAAAGATGATGGGGCTTCTGTTTTTATTGGAGTGGTTTACAGGCCTCCAAAATCAAATGGAAGAGCTTGACAAAGATCTAGTTGAAGACATCCAAAAGATGGGAAAGAAGGGAGAAGTGGTGATTGTTGGAGATTTTAATCTGCCGGATATAGACTGGAGAATCCCTTCTGCATAATCTAACAGTAGTAGAGAGATAGTGGATGCCCTGCAAGGGGCTCTGTTCAAACAAATGGTAATGGAACCCATGAGGGAGGGAGCTATACTCGATTTAGTTCTCACTAATGGAGATAATGTCTCTAATGTCCAGGTGGGTGCCCACCTTAGCACCAGTGATCATCATACTGTATGGTTTCATATCACAAATAGGATACGGAGAAGTAGTACGAAGTCCCGAGTTTTGCAGTTCAAAAACATGGAAGTACCTGGAGGAAGAACTAGAAGGCTGGGAGAACGAGAGAGATGTGGAACAACAGTGGACCAAACTAAAAGGAGCAATTACCAAGGCAACTAATCTATATGTTAGAAAAGTAAAGAAAAGCAAGAGAAAAATGAAACCTATCTGGATCTCAAAGGAGGTGGCTGACAAAATAAAAGCTAAAAGAACAGCGTTCAAGAAATATAAAGAGTCCCAAAAAGAGGAGCATAAGGAAGAATATCTGGTGGAACAGAAGGAGACGAAGAAAGCAATCAAGAAAGCGAAAATTCAAGCGGAAGAAAGGATTGCCAAAGAGGTAAAGCAAGGTGACAAAACATTTTTCAGATAAATCAGTGAAAGGAGAAAAGTCCGAAGTGGTATAGTGAAACTGAAAGGTGAAAAGGATCAATGGGTGGAGCCAGATGAAGAAATGGCAGAAATATTAAATGAATACTTCAGTTCGGTATTCACTAAAGAAGACCCCGGAGAAGGATTGACACAAGTTAACAAGAAACTGGAGGGAAGCGGAATGGATGAAACTCCGTTTATGGAACAGAAAGTATGGGAAGAGCTAGGAAAAGTAAAGGTGGACAAAGCCATGAGGCCTGATGAGGTTCATCCCAGGATACTGAGGGAGCTCAGAGATGTGCTGGCGGGTCCGCTGTGTGACCTGTTCAATAGCTCCCTGGAAACGGGAGTGGTTCCAAGTGATTGGAGAAGAGGGACGGTGGTCCCACTTCACAAGAGCGGGAGTAGAGAGGAGGCTGGAAACTACAGGCTGGTTAGCCTCACCTCGGTGGTGGGAAAGATATTGGAGTCATTGCTGAAGGAAAGAATTGTGAACTATCCACAAGCAGCAGAATTAACGGTCCAGAGGCAGCATGGTTTCACCAAGGGAAGGTCCTGTCAGACAAATCTGATTGACTTTTTTGATTGGGTAACTAAGGAATTGGATCGAGGAAGAGCACTCAATGTCATCTACTTGGATTTTACAAAGCTTTTGATACGGTCCCGCACAGGAGGCTGGTGAATAAAATGATAATTTCTTGTGTCAAGAGGAAGGGGTTGTGAAAACTTGCCAGCATCAGTCCTCAGATATGGTTTGTCATATTTCAGGATGAGTAGAAATGTTCTTTGTATTAGACTATGGAAATTTATTTCCTGCTATTCTGTTTAATGTAAACCGGTATGATTTAAATCGGATGTAAGAATGTCGGTATATAAAAATTATAAATAAATAAATAAATAAATATCTGCCACCCCTACTCCCCAGACCCTGAGGCTTTTCTACCTCGGATTTGGAGTGGGCCTAATTGTCATGTTATTTGGGGGTGTGCCTGGTTCCAAGAGTTTCAGCCACCAGGGAGTGTTTGCTGTTAGGGAGGTTGTTTGAGGTCTGCCAGCACTCCTATTAGAGGTTGCCTTTGTTGAGACAGTGGCCTATTTTCCCTCCTAAAGATGATACTTAGTAAGCATGTATTATATAGATCCACATGCCAGGAAAGTACAGGGGTAGCAGCTAGGTCCCAAGCAACAGCAGGCCTCATAGCTGCCTGCTCTTGGGCTGTGAGGATTATCTAGCCTACACAACTCCCTCACTCCTCCTAATTTGTCACACAACTGGTGACACAGTGTTAGAGAAGGCTGCAAGTAGAAGACATATTTTATTTAGTGTGAAACCCAGAAAGGGTTATGTCTAGATTGCCTTTTAAGTAGAGCAGGACACAAAAAATGGATCCAATATTAAGTCTTATGGGGTGATTAGTGTAACTTACCCTTAATACCACACAAGCTTTACATGTATATTATGTATTTTTTGGCCCTAGCACCTGTAGCTGCATATTTATATTCCCCAGAGATGAACCACACCTAGGGATTTTATGTACTTTTCAAGTAGCCCTCTAACTAAAAACGTATGATAGCATCTAGTGCCATAGCCATAGAGAAGGCCCATTGTTTGGTCAGAGGTAATATATCTTTACTATAGAAAAGGCCAATGGCTTGTAATAGCTGCACTATGACCTTCGCATAGCTAGATAACCTATTGGTCCCCAACAGAGTAAAGACATAACTATTGTACCTCTAGCCAACCATTTCTACACCTATTCCACTGATCTGCATATGAAAGTGAACACTAGTTAGCTAGTGCCTATCTTACTTACATGTCCATGTACCCAAGAGTTAGTTAAGAATACGTTCTCTGGAGATGGCAACTGGACTCAATTGTGAAGCTCAATAGGAAGAAGCTTCCCGTTTAGCTCTTGCTATCTTCCTTGGGAGCATACAATGAGGTTTTGTTTGTATGCCATAGGCCATATGGTCTTGCTTGCCAGAAAAGTGCCTAGTTAGAATGGCCAATGGCACTCTAGCATGCAAGGTCATATGGATCCCAAACCTTTGACCAACAGAACCCTTAAGAGAAAAAGCACAATCTGAAAATAGACAACCAGAAAGTATTCTTTCAAACATGTGACTATTTTATTACACAACAAATGTTGTCAACAGATTGAAAGCAAATCAATGTCCTTGATAAGCCCAATCTGCAAGGACAAGATATCAAAATGCACATGATATTGTAACTGAAATGAACAACACATTGAGTGTAGATCTGTAAATACATTGTTCCAAATGGCAACATTACATATAGGGGTAGATTTTCAAAAAGTGCGATTTGGCGTACTTTTGTTGGCGCATCAGGTGCAAACAAAAGTACGCTGGATTTTAGTAGATACGCGCGTAGCCGCTAAAATCCTGGATCGGCGCGCGCAAGGCTACCGATTCCGTATAGCCGGCGCGCGCCGAGCCGCGCAGCCTACCTCCGTTCCCTCCGAGGCCGCTCCGAAATCGGAGCGGCCTCGGAGGGAACTTTCTTTTGCCCTCCCCTCACCTTCCCCTCCCTTCTCCTACCTAACCCACCCCCCCGGCCCTGTCTAAACCCCCCCTTACCTTTGTCGGGGGATTTACGCCTCCCGGAAGGAGACGTAAATCCCCGCGCGCCAGCGGGCCGCTAGCGCGCCGGGACGCAACCTGGGGGCGGGTCCGGAGGGCACGGCCACGCCCACGGACTGCCCCGGGCTGTAACCACGCCCCCGGGCCCGCCCCCGAAACGCTACGTCCCGCCCCGAAAACGCCGCGCGGATCGGGCCCGCCCCCGACACGCCCCCCTCGGAAAACCCCGGGACTTACGCCAGTCCCGGGGCTCTGCGCGTGCCGGTAGGCCTATGTAAAATAGGCGCACCGGCGCGCAGGGCCCTGCTCGAGTAAATCCGGGCGGATTTACGCGAGCAGGACTCTTAAAATCCGCCCCATAGAGTATTAGCTTCTTATCCTTTTGTACCGACATGATTACAACAAAGAATATAGAAAGCAGAAGTGGCACCCCAGTAGCTATAGTACAGCTCTAATATTAGATCTGATAGCAATACAACTATGTGATGTTAACCAAAAGGCCCAGACAGTCCATGTTGAAAGAGTGCACTCATGGTGAAAGCCTAAGGGCCAAGGCAGCACAGTTCAAAAGGAAGGCCCAGACAAACATTGTTGAAAGATTGCACTCAAGCGGACAGCCTATGGGCCAAGGCAGCACAGTTCAACAAGAAGGCAGCAGGACCAGGACCAAAGAATGCAGCATGGAGCTGGAAGACCCAGGAGAAGACACAGCAGCATGGATGCAGGATTCCCAGGAAAAGACACTGCAGCAGGGAGGCAGCAGTAGGATGAGATAAGATGAGACACCATCATGGAGGGAGAAGCAAGATAAGATGAGATGAGATAAGATAAGACACCATCTTGTAGGCAGCAGCAGGATAAGATGAGATGAGATTAGATGAGACACCAGCATCGAGGCAGCAGTAAGATGAGATGAGATGAGATGAGACACCACCATCAGGAGCAGGAGATGAGACATGATGAGAAGAGACAGCAGCTGGACCATGACTGGAGACAGCATCAAGGAGGCTGAGAATCAGCAGAGCATCGAGGAGGGCATTAAGAGGAAAGCACTGGCAGACAATAGACCAGCACCATTATCAAGCTGGCACAGAAACTCTGTAATGAAAATGGGCCCAGCAGGCTTCTTCCACCTAGCTGGCACAGGAACTCTGTAGTGAGGTCGGGCCCAACAGGTTTCTTCCATCTAGCTGGCATAGGAACTCTGTAGTGAGAATAGAAATATAGAAACATAGAAATGACGGCAGAAGAAGATCAAATGGCCCATCCAGTCTGCCCAGCAAGCTTTCACACATTTTTTTTTCTCATACTTATCTGTTATTCTTGGCCCTTATTAGTAACGTTTTGGTTCTAGTTACCTTCCACCCCCACCATTGATGTAGAGAGCAGTGCTGGAGCTGCATCCAAGTGAAGTATCTAGCTTAATTGGCTAGGGGTAGCAACCCCCGCAACAAGCAAGCCACCCCCGCACCCACCCGTTCACCCAGCCCATGCAACTCAGTCCCTGCCAGTTGCTGTCTGAATATAAATCCTCCCTTCCTTATTCCCCCCTGCCGTTGAAGCAGTGAGCTGCACTGGATATGTATTCCAAGTGAAGTATCAGGCTTAATTGATTCGGGGTAGTAACCTCTGTAACAAGCAAGCTACACCCATGCTTATTTGTTTACCCAGACTATGTAATTCAGTCCTTGTTGGTTGTTGCCTGAATATAAATTCTCTTTTCCTCTTTCCCCCCTGCCGTTGAAGCAGAGAGCTATGCTGGATATGAATTGAAAGTGAAGTATCAGTCTTATTTGGTTTGGGGTGTTAACCGCCGCAACAAGCAAGCTACTCCCCGGTTTTTTGTGAAGGCAAATCCTTTTTTCCACATTTACTCTTGCCTTTGAAGCATAGAGCAATGTTGGAGTCGCATTAACAGTGAGTATGTTTATTGAATAAGGGTATTAATCTCCAGGTAGTAGCTGTCATTCCCGCAAGCCACCCCCATGTCTCTTCTCTTCATTCACATCCTCTATAATTTATGGATCCACAGTATTTATCCCATGCCCCTTTGAAATCCTTCACAGTTTTGGTCTTCACCACTTCCTCCGGAAGGGCGTTCCAGGCATCCACCACCCTCTCCGTGAAGAAATACTTCCTGACATTGGTTCTGAGTCTTCCTCCCTGGAGCTTCAAATTGTGACCCCTGGTTCTGCTGATTTTTTTCCAACAGAAAAGGTTTGTCATTGTCTTTGGATCATTAAAACCTTTCAAGTATCTGAAAGTCTGTATCGTATCACCTTTGCTCCTCCTTTCCTCCAGGGTGTACATATTTAGATTCTTCAATATAAGTCATTCGATGAAGACCATTCACCTTTTTGGTCGCCCTTCTCTGGACCGCCTCCATCCTGTCTCTGTCCCTTCGGGGATAAGGTCTCCAGAACTGAGCACAGTACTCCAGGTGAGGCCTTACCAAGGAACTGTACAAGGGGATAATCACTTCCCTTTTCCTACTCGATATTCCTCTTTCTATGCAGCCCAGTATTCTTCTTGCTTTAGCTATCGCCTTGTCATATTGTTTCCCCGACTTCAGATCGTTAGACACTGTCACCCCAAGGTCTCTCTCCTGCTCTGTGCACATCAGCCCTTCACCTCCCATCGAATACAGTTCTTTCGGATTTCTGCACTCCATATGCATGTCTCTGCACTTCTTGGCATTGAATCTCGGGTGCCATATCTTTGACCACTCTTCCAGCTTCCTTAAATCCCATCTCATTTTCTCCGCTCCTTCCGGCATGTCCACTCTGTTACAGATCTTAGTGTCATCCGCAAAAAGACAAACCTTACCTTCTATCTCGTCCGCTATGTCGCTCACATAGATATTGAACAGGATCGGTCCCAACACCGATCCTTGCGGCACTCTGCTCAACACCGCTCTCTCTTCAGAGTAAGTTCCATTTACCATCACACATTGCCTTCTGTCTGTCAACCAGTTTGCAATCCAGGTCACCACCTTGGCACTCACTCGCTATGAGATGAGGCTGTAAAATGGAAACTCTGAGACTGATATTTTTAAAAGTCAATTTGTAGCTTTAGGCTATGCCTTTAAGCTTCAGAGCTACTTGTGATTTATATGATTTCTAGAGCAGTTGAACTCCATACTCAAAGCCCTGTTGGAGTGCCATCAGACTTGTCACTATCTCACCCACATGTGGGGCCGCAAGCTAGGCCAAGCTATGTACACTGTGCTGGCAACCCTATACAAACACTATTGCAAAACATGCATCTTTTAGACTCACTATTAGTCAGAAAACATTGGGCCATCCACATGTATTTGGCGTTATCTTTACTTTGAGTACATTTTTTCTACTACGGTCTAGTGCTCCATTGTCAAGATGAAGCCTAACTAGGTATGCATGGTTTCTGTTACAACCTGACCCAGACAGAGGAACAGTGAGCAAAAGAAAGATGATAGAGAGGAGAGCAGATGGAAAGACTGTGCAGGGCTCCCTTCCATGGAAGGGGAAGGGGTAGTTGAGGCCTAACAGGCTTTGCTGAAGCTGGCTGCCTCGCAGCGTGGTGTCCTCAGCTTCTGGGGGTGGGCATGGAGGATCCTGGGGTAGATCAAGAATTATCTCTATTGGTATCTCATGACATAGAGCTAGATTATGGAACATACAGTAGATCATCACTATCTCACCTACTCTGGGTGGGGCATACATTATAGCCCCCCCCCCCCCCGTTTTGTCCAAACAGTGAAATCTACTTTTGAGAACTCTGAAGGTGAGTTCTATGACACAGCAGGTAAAATATATGGGCTCATTGTACCTCGTCTCCACTGGCAGGTTGGGAATACAATGGGGGTGAGAAGCCAGGTCCTGCAACCATATCTCCTGTGGCAAAGAAAGAATGGTTGCATCATTCACACCACCATGACTTTGAGATATGGCTGGCAATGCACAGCATGCTATAAGACAGTAGAAGCTAAGCTCTAGCTTAGCATGAGCCTTAAAAGCCTATTTCCCAATCCAAAGTCCTTTGACACCTTTTCTGTGACACGATATGAACACTATAGCACTAGCTTAATCTGTGTCAGATCTTCCAGACTAGGAAACTGCAACTGGGGTTTCCACCAAATATGTGGCAGCCTGTTGCTCACAACCAAGCTAAGGCTATCTGTTCTTAGCACTCATCAAACCATGAAGTAGTACATCAGAGCTGCCACACATGTCAGAACAGTCACATACAGATTTTATGACCTGCCCAAGCAGCAGAAAAAATGGTTTGGGACATTCCTCCGGAGACCCTACTGTCGCCTGGAAGGAGCTGGATACCATGAAATGCAGGGTGGCCTGGCCAATAGTTTGGTAAGCCCCAGTATAGCATGGGACCTTTCCCCTTGGATTTCTTCATATAATTCCAGGATACCCTGAGAACTGAGGCGAGACCTGCTAACCACATAATCTTCTTGCATGCCCACCAATGAGGCTCATGGAGGAAAGATGCACTCCCTGTATCTCCTCTGCCATGCCTGCCTGTGTGCCAAGCACTGCTGTGGGCCTCAACCCTCTCCCTGTAGGGCGTTGCTCGGGCTGCAGTGCAGAGACTTCCCTAGGAGCGGTTGGAACTTCCCCATCCTGTTTTAGTGGTTTTGTTGTTCTTGTTGTTGTCTGTGGTGAGCATCCTGAAGAAGTCAGTATCCCCCAAGAAGTAAACTTGCCACAAACATTATGAGTTTAGGAAGACAGGCCAGGTAAGAACAGGTGTTTTTATTGGCCCAGGAGGGCGTGGTAGGTGTCTCATTTTATCACACACGATAATAGCAGTGATAATAGCCATGATCAGCGATAATGGCTGAGGTCATAAGATAAAACCTTTTTTTCCCTTCTAACACACAAAAAAGGTGTAGTTATTTCTGATGTTAAATCCTGTGTTAGTATGCGTTAATCTATTGTGGAATGCGGTAGGACACCCTAATTTGAATTAACGTCTCTTGCTTGCATACTCAAAATTCAATTTGTATATTTATCGCACGAACAATGCATGTTAGACCCCATTTAATGCATGTTAAGGCCCTAACACATTTTTTAAAATTCTTTATTTATCACTTTTGTAATACATACAGTATTTTAAAGCATATTAGGAAACATGTTATACCACATTAGAAGAAAAAATTATTACATTGGAAATATACATAATGAAAGAATAAATCTAATGTATTAACCAAATCTCAATACAATTACTCCTGGGGGCAGTATAATGAGGAATCTTAAGGAAATTAAAAAGGAATAGACTTAACCTGATAACGGTGCTATTTATTCATTCCTAATACCTTGGGTCCCTATGGTCAAACCTGGGGTAAAAAAGAATCTAGGTAAGCTCTCAGCTGCTTGGGAGAAAAAAATATATAGGTAACACTCTCTTTCTTAATAATGCACTTGCAGGGATATCGTAGTATAAAGGTGGCCCCTAAAGATATTTCCTCCTTTCTCTTACCCAAGAAACCCTTACGTCTCTCCTGAGTGACCTTCTATATGTCAGGAAACATTCGAACCTTACTGCCATGAAATAAGGAATTTAAGTGTTTAAAGTAACATGACATTAATCTACTAATGTCCTGTTCCATGACAAGCGATACTAACAGAGTGGAACATTTTATGATCTCTATAGCAGATGATTCCAGAAATGTGATTAGATTTTGAAAATCAATTGGGAGAACTGCTGAATCATTTAAACGATTTTCAGCATTTACAGGCAAGAAATAAACCTTATTTATCATAGGAAATTGTGACTCAGACAATTGAAGTATTTCAGCAAGATATCTTTTAAATGTAACTATCGGCAGTTCTCCCATTACTCTTGGAAAATTTATTAATCTCACGTTCAGACGACTATTCCAATTTTCTATTAATTCTAAACGCCGAGACAGAGCCGCTCTATCTTTAATGGTTGTCATATTGAATTTCTTTATTTGTGAAATTTCCGTCTCTGCTTTTGCAACCGAAGTTTGAACCTGTAATAAAGTGTTCTCTTGCACTTGTATTTTTTGGTTCATTTGTGAAGAAAATAAATGCAGTTTGGAGTTACATTCCTTTACAGCCATCATAAGACCCGCTGTTAGTTCTCACAAGGACTCCAAGGTGATGACTGCTGGTCTTACCAGAACTTCAGGACATTCACCTGATGTTAAGGGGTTCACTTCAGAGGATGCTGGGTAACATCAAGAGAGAACATTGCACAAATCTCACTTTGGGTGTGTTTCCTCACTCTGAAGGTCATCAAATCTTCATAAAAGAGCACTGTTCTGTTCGTACGTCTCACTTTGAATGTCAAAGTGGCCCCTAACCCCCTACACTAATATCTAAACCTCACCTCGAGTTACTAGGGGGGCCTCCCATAGAAGGGCTACCAAAATGATAAGGGGAATGGAACAACTCCCCTATGAGGAAAGACTAAAGAGGTTAGGACTTTTCAGCTTGGAGAAGAGGGGGGATATGATAGAGGTGTTAAAATCATGAGAGGTCTAGAACGGGTAGATGTGAATCGGTTATTTACTCTTTCGGATAGTAGAAAGTAGAAGACTAGGGGACACTCCATGAAGTTAGCATGGGGCACATTTAAAACTAATCGGAGAAAGTTCTTTTTTTACTCAACGCACAATTAAACTCTGGAATTTGTTGCCAGAGAATGTGGTTCGTGCAGTTAGTATAACTGTGTTTAAAAAAGGATTGGATAAGTTCTTGGAGGAGAAGTCCATTACCTGCTATTAAGTTCACTTAGGGGCGGATTTTTAAAGGCGCGCGAATAGCCTACTTTTGTTTGTGCTCCAGGCGCAAACAAAAGTACGCTGGATTTTAGTAGATACGCGCGGAGCCGCGCGTATCTGCTAAAAACCTGGATCAGCGCGCGCAAGGCTATGGATTTTGTATAGCCGGCGCGCGCCGAGCCGCGCAGCCTACCCCCGTTCCCTCCGAGGCCGCTCCGAAATCGGAGCGGCCTCGGAGGGAACTTTCCTTTGCCCTCCCCTCACCTTCCCCTCCCTTCCCCTACCTAACCCACCCGCCTGGCCCTGTCTAAACACCCCCCCTTACCTTTGTCGGGGGATTTACGCCTCCCAGAGGGAGGCGTAAATCCCCGCGCGTCAGCGGGCCTCCTGCGCGCCGGGCCGTGACCTGGGGGCGGGTACGCAGGGCGCGGCCATGCCCCCGGACCGCAGCCACGCCCCCGTACCCGCCCCCAAAACGCTGCCGACACGCCCCCGAAACGCCGCGACGACCGGGCCCGCCCCCGGACACGCCCCCGACACGCCCCCCTCGGAGAACCCCGGGACTTACGCGAGTCCCGGGGCTCTGTGCGCGCCGGGAGCCTATGTAAAATAGGCTTCCCGGCGCGCAGGGCCCCTGCTCGCGTAAATCCCGCCCAGTTTTGGCGGATTTACGCAAGCAGGGCTCTGAAAATCCGCCCCTTAGAGAATAGCCACTGCCATTAGCAATGGTTACATGGAATAGACTTAGTTTTTGGGTACTTGCCAGGTTCTTATGGCCTGGATTGGCCACTGTTGGAAACAGGATGCTGGGCTTGATAGACCCTTGGTCTGACCCAGTATGGCATTTTCTTATGTTCTTATGTTCTTATATAAATACCTATCTAGTGTGAGGGCATTATGGCTAGTCTCTCTCTCTCTCTCTCTCTCTCTCTCTCCACCCCTTTTCTATGACATGCAATATTTTGATAAATCCAAGCCTAAGTTAGCCAGTTGACTTAGCTGGCTAAGTCTGGTTGGGCCAAAGAGCTGTCCTAAAGTTAGGTGACTATAGTTAGCCAGATAACTTTAAGATAGCCACCTACTTTCAATAGTGTGGTTTCACTATTGAACATACTTCCAAAGTTAACCAGATAAGTTTATTCGGCTAACTTTACTAGCAGGAGTGTGTCTGAATATGGACCTCCTTATTAACTGAGCTTCAAGAAACAAACAGAATGCCTCTAAAGAGGAGAATGGAGGTGGGAAAAAAGTGTGAAGGATATTGAAGAATGGTTGATAAAAAGGGGTACTCACTTTTCAGATGTTAACCCTATGTTCTACAATAATAACATGGGTCAGAAACTCTATTTTGTCTTCAAATTCTTATGCGCCGACTTTATTTTTCAGACTTGGCTCGCCCATGACCTGCTCCTGCCCCACCAAGACCCCGCTCATGTACTGCACTTTGTTTGCTTTTATGATTTGTGCACGTAGTGGGAGATATGCGCATACCCACATGGGTTTTAAAATTTGCGCGGCGTGCACTACACCGAGTCATGCACATATCTTCCAGCTTCGGCATGCATAGGGGTTTTAAAATCAACCAATAAATATTTACATTTTTCATTACACACATGCATAGCCAACAAATACATTATTACCCATTTCCTTGGATCATATTCTCATAATATCATCACCTCATAGAGCCATTCAGGCAGGAGATTTATTCCTTCATATAAAAATATACTGATTAGTACACCCATTTGCTCCATCTTAGATCTTTTTATTTATTTATTTATTTAGTGGTTTTCTATACCGGCATTCGCGATAGTATCACATCATGCTGGTTTACATTTAACAAAGGGGGTGTAAAATGAAGATACAATAAAACTTTAACAGGTGTGAAGAGAAACGTTGCAGTTACAACTGGATGTACACAACTGGGAGCAGAAAAAAAGGCGATAGGAATTTAGCAGAAAGAGCAATTATTTACAATGTTATGGTATTTACAATGTTATTGTTTACAATGTTATGGTAATGACTGAGAGTAAATTGAGGGTGCGTTAGGTTCAGTTGGGGTCCGGAAAGGCTTTTTTAAATAACCACGTTTTGAGCCTTTTCCTGAATGTTAGAAGGCAGGGTTCCTGTCGCAGATCCGGAGGGATGGAGTTCCATAGAGGTGATCCTGCTGTGGAGAAGGCCCGGTCTCTAAAGGTTTTATGTTGAGAGGTTTTGGAGTGTGGTACATGTAATAATTCTCTATAAGTCTCTCTGATGAGTCTGGCGGAGGTATGTTTTTTGAATGGGATTTGTAGGTTAAGCGGAGCATGGTGATGAATAGCTTTGTAGATGGTAGTAATGGACTTATATATGATTCTGTAGTGAATTGGCAACCAATGTAGGTCTTTGAGGATTGGAGATATGTGGTCTCTTCTCCTTGTGTTTGTCAATATTCTGGCTGCCGTGTTTTGAACCATCTGAAGAGGTTTGGTGTGAGATGAGGGGAGACCTAATAAGATAGAGTTACAGTAATCTATCTTAGAGAAGATTATTGCTTGCAGAACTGTTCTGTAGTCATGAAAGTGGAAGAGTGCCTTTATTCTTTTTAGGACATGTAGTTTATGAAAGCAGTCCTTAGTTGTTTGGTTAATAAATGATTTTAGGTTTAGCCGATTATCAATTATAGCTCTTAAGTCTCTTACTTGTGAAATTTGCAGGTTGGCTGGTGGATTCGTAGTGATGTTACTGTTATCCGGGGATATGAGAAGGAGTTCGCTTTTTGAAGAATTTAGTATTAAGTTTAGACTGGTGAGGAGGCAGTTGATTTCTAGAAGGCAATTTTCCCAAAATTCTAGAGTTTTTGTGATGGATTCTTTAAGGGGGATCACGATCTGGACATCGTCGGCGTATAAGAAGTGTTTTAGGTTCATATTGGTTAACAACTGGCAAAGTGGGAGAAGGTAAATGTTGAAGAGCTTGGGAGAGAGGGAGGAGCCTTGAGGAACTCCTAGTGAGGAAGGATAACAGTGAGATTCTTTATTGTGTATTTTGACCTTGTAGCCTCTGTTCCCAAGGAATGTTTTGAACCAGGCCAGTGCAGTACCTGTAATGCCGATGTTCGCCAGCTGATTTAGGAGGATGGCATGGTTAACAGTATCAAATGCTGCCGAGAGGTCCAGGAGGATCAATAAGTAGGCATGACCTTTATCGAGGCCCATGATGAGGAAGTCTGTCAGGGAAATGAGTAGTGATTCGGTACTTAATGCTTTTCGGAAGCCATATTGAGTAGGGAACAGGATATTGTGATCTTCGATGTAGGCCGATAATTATGTGTTAACTAATTTTTTTATGACCTTGGCTATGAATGGGAGGTTGGAGATCGGAAGGAAGCTGTTGGGATCTTTAGGGTCCAAGTTTGGTTTCTTTAGGAGAGGTCTGATGGAGGCTATTTTAAGGTTGTCTGGATAGATTCCTTGGGATAAAGAACAATTGATATTGTCCGCCAGAGCTTTAGAGATGGTATCAGGGATTAGAAGAAGCAGTTTGGTCGGGATTTGGTCAAAGGGATGTGAAGAAGTTTCATTTTCTTCAAAACTGGATCTAAAATGGAGGACCTTATCCTCCATTTTAGATCCAAGGACAAGCTGTACTTTTGCCCTCCATTTTAGATGTAGCATCATGTGATGTTTTTTACCCTTTCAATGGAAAACATGTTTATCTCCTACAAAAAAGGGAACAATTGCAGTTTCATTAAGATCCAATACCCCAGGTGTGGGCCTAAAATAATTCTTGTTTTGACACAGTTATGACTTAATCTTTCATTTCTTAATCAGATCATAAGACTTTAGTCAGATAGAAAAACAAATTGCTTAGCTCAGCTATTTGTTCCACAGCAATGCTCTTTGCAAAATTAGCTAATAATGAAGATCCTAAGTACCAGGAAGGTCTTTTCTAAACTAATTCTGCAATTCCTCTATCCTAATCTTAGGCCTTCATGAAATCCATTTCTTTTTTCACCTCCATCAGCTTTTGTGGGATAAAAAAAAAATTCTTGACTTCATTCCTGAGTCTACTTTCTTTGAGCTTCATATCATGACTTCTGGTACCAGAATTTTGCTTATTTCAGTAAATCTCTTCTCTTCTCTGGAGTATATATATTTGGGTCCTTCCATATCACTTTGGAACAGCATAAGAACATAAGAAGTTACCATACTGGGTCAGACTGAGGGTCCTTCAAGCCCAGCATCTTGTTTCTAAGAGAGGCCAATCCAGGATATAAGTACCCAGCAAGTACCCAGACAGTAAATAAATTCCATGCCAGTAATAAGCAGTCATTATTCCCTAAGTCAACTTGACTAATACCAATTTATGGACTTCTCTGGGAACTTGTCCAAGCTTTTTTTAAACCCAGATAAGCTAACTTCCTTAACCACATCCTCTGGCAACACATTGCCCTGCTTAATTTTGCATTGAGTGGAAAAGATTTTCAATTTGTTTTAATCGTGCTACTTGTTAACTTCATGGAGTACCCCCTAGACCTTCTATTATGTGAAAGTATAAACTACAGATTCATATCGTATTTACCTGTTCTAGTCCTCTCATGATTTTGCAGACCTCCATCATATCCCCCCTCAGTGATCCCTTCTCCAAGCCTTTCCTCATAGGGGAGCCATTCCATCCCTTTTATCATTTTGGTCACCCTTCTTTGTATCTTCTCCAGTGCATCCATATCTTTTTTGAGATGCGGCAACCAGGTGTGGTCTCACCATGGAGTGATAAAGAGGCATTATGACATTCTCCGTTTTATTTACCATTACATTTTGTTTGCTTTTTTTGACTGCCACAGCATACTGAGCTGACAATTTCAATGTATTGTCCACTAGGACACCTAGATCATTTTCTTGGGTGGTAACTCCTAACATGACATCTAACATTGTGTAACTACAGCATGGTTATTTTTCCCTATATGCATCACCTTGCACTTGTCCATGTTATATTTCATCTATCATTTGGATGCCTAATCTTCCAGTCTCACAAGGTCCCCCTGCAGTTTATCACAATTCACTTGTGATTTATCTGAATAATTCTGTGTCATCTGCAAATTTCATCACCTCACACATCATACCTCTTTCCAGATCATTTATAAATATATTAAAAACCAATGGTCCAAGTATAGATCCCTGAGACACTCCTCTGCTTACCTCTCACCACTGAGAAAACTGACCATTTAATTCTATTCTGTTTCCTGACTTTTAACCAGTATGCAATTCACAAAAGTACATTGCCTCCTATCCTATGACTTTTTGATTTTCTTAGAAGCCTCTCATGGGGGATGTTGTCAAACGCCTTCTGAAAATCCAAATACACTACATCTATTGGCTCACCTTTATCCACATGTTATTAACCCCTTAAAAAAATATAGCAGATTTGTGAGGCAAGACTTCCCTTGGATAAATCCATGCTAGATGTGTCTCATTAAACTATTTCTATCTATGTATTCTATGATTTTGTTCTTTAGTGTTTCCAGTTTTCCTGGCACTGAAGTCAGTCTCACCAGTCAATAGTTTCCCGGATCACTCTGGAACCCTTTTTATATATTGGGCTTACATTGGCCACCTTCCAGTCTTTGGGTACAATGGCCGATTTTAATAATAGATTACAAATTGCTAGTAATAGATCTGAAATTTTGTTTTTGAATTCTTTCAGAACTGAACAACATTACTAAATACTACTTTCAATATTCTACCCCTTCACCTACTTACACCCATAACAAATTCACACACATTGGCTCTTTCAATCACATGTCAATATTCACAGCTTTTATATCATATGCATCACTCCAGGTAATGCATCACATAGCTTATTCATAAATAATACAAATTTTACTGGAAATATAATGTTTTACAATTTTTACATTATTTCTGCTTTCTGATGGCGGCATTACAGCATGGGAGATGCTGATTAACTCTCTTCTGATTTTTCTACGTCTGTGTGATGATGTGAGGACCTTCTTTTCCTTCTTCCATTCTGGACCATGCTTTGGCAGGTCCTTCAATTGAAAACCAGAATAACAAGGTATGACTGAAGGGGAAGAAAACAATTAAAATGTCTTCTAGCAGACTCCAAGCACAATGTAAAACATTACAGAGAACATTTAACGTAAGACAGTGTAGACAGCACATACAAATTAACATCTAAAAGGGTCGGGAATTCCATGTATTCATGTCCCCACTGGGTAAAAGCCAAAATGGATGATTTAGGACCTCTACACAGGAAGCTACATGGCTAAACAAGGGAAAAGAAAAGTGCTGAATAAAGTGCTTGCTTGAAACAATAACACATTTTCAGTTGCACAGAAACAGCAAAGATCTAATACATAGAGATTAAAAGAAAGACAATGTAACAAAATGCAGGCAAAATAATAATGGATTTCAAAAAAATGGCACTACACACACACACACACACACAGAGGGCAAGTACATTTGATTTACATGCTGCCTGTAAAACTGTACAATGCCCAAAGCACAGAATTGAAAGTACGGCAGATTCCATATATAGGCACAATGGGCAGACACATGAGCAACAGTCATCCAATGTGCACAAAGCTGAACTGAGGTGGAAGCACATGCAAAAACACCAACCACAACCTGCTAAAAAAAGCACCTGCCACCTCAGCATGACAGGCAGACACTGACAGCGCGCGAAAGCAAACTTGCAGTCACACACACAAGTTGTCATATAAAAAAATAAAGGGGCAGATTTTAAAAGGTACGCGCGTGGGGTACATTTGTGTGCGCTACCCGGCACGCACAAATGTACGCACGATTTTATAACATGCGCATGCAGCCGTGCACATGTTATAAAATCAGGGGTCGTCACGCGCACCTTGCGCACGCCGAGCCCTCGAGGAGACCTGCTGGCTTTCCCCGTTCCCTCCGAGGCTGCTCTGAAATCGGAGCGGCCTCGGAGGGAACTTTCCTTCCCCCTCCCACCTTCCCCTCCCTTCCCCTACCTGTCCCGTCCCCCAGCTCGAAATCCCCCCTGTACCTTTGTTTTGGAAGTTACGTAACTTGCGCATGCTGGCCGAGTGCTGTGCCGGCGCGCGATCCCTCGGCCGCTGTGCCAGAGTCCTCGGCCGCGCCTCCCGGACCACCCCGGACCACCCAGCCACGCTCCCGGACCGCCACGCCCCGGACCGTCTGCCCCCCCCCAAGCCCACCCCCGTCCTGCCCCCTGCCCGCCCATTCAGAAAAGCCCCAAGACATACGCGCGTCCTGGGGCTTTATGTTCGCCGCCGGGCCTTTTGAAAATAGGCCTGGCGCGCATAACCCCCCTTTGCGCGTAAATCCTCCTGGATTTATGCGCGTAGGTCTTTGAAAATCTGCCCCAAAATTTTCTTTTTTTTTTTTGTTAGTGTTGCAGAAGAATCAATGTGGTTTCAGCAATACCTAATAACAGCTGTAGATGCATTTAGTGGGGGGCCATACATCCAGCAACTGTCAATTTGGTACCACCTGTTGCACTAGGCCCTTTTTTCTCACTTATGAGCATTGTAATGGCAATAAAAGAAAGGAGTCCACAGCTTGGTTGTGGAGTCGTTCTGTGGTGTGTCCCACATAACTTCTCATCGGTTGTGGATAGGCAGGCCAAACTCCGCCCGTGGTTTGATCAATGCCGTTTATATTGACCAAGGTGCATTTATAGAGCAGATGCAGATAAAATCACTCTTTTTTTTTGCAAAGTACTATAGGGTCACTGAAGTGGGGTAGATTGAGAGAGGAGGAGATAGATGGGCGTATTGGAAATTGAGATGGCACAAACAATTCATGGGTTGAAATTGAGAAGTTTGTTTTCAGCTTCAAGAAACATTCCACTTCCCCCTGCCCCTCCCCCTTGACAAAAAAGAAATTGTTATTGGCCTCCATTTGTGCTGCCCTTGCTTTGATATTCCTATTCATTGGTTTTTCTTTGGCCAAGTGTCCATATTCACTTCTGCTTCGTTTGTAAACTTTCGGCATGTATATATTTATTTTTATGTTGCATTACTGTCTTTTGGTTTCTCTGTACTCATACACCAACCCCGTTTATTATATTTGCTTTTCACTGACTATTGTATAGAGTAACAAAGATGGTTGCTAATAGAGATGTGCATCGTTTTTTGTGTTCGTGTCGTTCTTCGTTTTTCGGCCACCATGGAAAATGTCGTTTTTTTTCGGTTCGGGTCTTTTTTTTCGCGAAAAATCGATTTTTAGTTAGTGCGCGCTAACTCCCCATTAGTGCGCGCTAACTCCCCATTAGTGCGCACTAACTCCCATTAGTGCGCACTAACAAAAACCGTTAGATTTTGTTACTTTTTGTTAGTTTTTGTTAGTTTTTGTTAGTGCGCGCTAACGGGAGTTAGCACGCACTAACGGGGAGTTAGCGCGCACTGACTCCCGTTAGTGCGCACTAATTAGAAAAACGAATTTTTGAGAAAAAATGGGAAAATCCTGATTTTTTTCGGGCTCCCTGAAACATGCCGAATTGGACAATTTCATTGCAATTTTCCAATTCGGCAAAAACGAATGCACATCTCTAGTTGCTAACACTGTAATATGAAATTTTTAAAAATTGTTAAGCAAGAACATTTTACTGATAAATTACTCACAAGAAGATATTATCAACCACTCCACTATGAATTGCTGAATGCATTTGTTTTCTAGATGTGAAGCATATAAATGATATAATTTGTTTTAGAGCACTTGGTACAGGGTTGTAGATAGCAGTAGATAAAAACATTGAAGTTTTCTATTTTCCATGTCATTCCCCTCTGACTCTAAGAGCTGCTTTTCAATCTTGAACTATATAATTTCTAGTTTCCACCTGCTATGTGATCAGTGTATCATAATGAAACTGAATTGTGTGTGTATTTATTAGAAATATTTTTCTAAAAAGCAATACATCCAAAAGTGCTCTGAAAACTTTTAATTAAGCATTTAAATTAAAAATGTGTCACAGTTTACTTTATAGCAGTTTTAAGATAATGTAACATTAATGCTTTTTCTTTAGAAAAATAAATGCAGTTTGGCAGCTCCTCCATATTTAAAGCACAAATGGTTTTCTTTGAAGATAATCTTTTCCTATTATTCTTGTATTCTGTCCTAAACTGATGCCCATCAATACAAGTTTTTCCTTTGGATTGTAATTTGTCGTTTACTGTGTGAAATAGGTTGGAGGATATGCTTTTATTACACTGTGAAATTCATGCAATTGCATTTTTATGGAAATAGAATGCAACCTAGAAGCAGACAAATTAACTCTGGAAGTTTATGACCTGGCTCCCAACTTTACTTTGTTTCAAGACACAGCCCTTCAACATGGTGCTGTGCCCAGATCCATCCACCAGTTGTCCCTTGCATCAGGGTAGGTGAGTGTAGAAAAGCCCCTATTGGGAAGGAAAAACGGGGGAGGTCACATTTGGAGGGGCTGTAAAAGTCAGCTGTAAACTATGAGGAGGTTTGTTTTTTTTTTAATTTGGCTTCTGATACTTACCCTCCTGGAGAATAGTGGATGAAAGCTGGGGGGTTGGAGGAAGGAAGCATTTTTTTTTTTAAATGTTGCAGCATAATGAGAAACCCATGCATCATCATGTTTAAAATCATGAGAGGTCTAGAACGGGTAGATGTGAATCGGTTATTTACTCTTTCGGATAGTAGAAAGACTAGGGGGCACTCCATGAAGTTAGCATGGGGCACATTTAAAACTAATCGGAGAAAGTTCTTTTTTACTCAACGCACAGTTAAACTCTGGAATTTGTTGCCAGAGGATGTGGTTAGTGCAGTTAGTATAGCTGTGTTTAAAAAAGGATTGGATAAGTTCTTGGAGGAGAAGTCCATTACCTGCTATTAAGTTCACTTAGAGAATAGCCACTGCCATTAGCAATGGTAACATGGAATAGGCTTAGTTTTTGGGTACTTGCCAGGTTCTTGTGGCCTGGATTGGCCACTGTTGGAAACAGGATGCTGGGCTTGATGGACCCTTGGTCTGACCCAGTATGGCATTTTCTTATGTTCTTATGTTCTTATTTATTTCAAGACTAGGGGTGCTGCCATCAACCTTGAGCTTTACATGACAAAGGTCTTACAGATATCTTCTGTAAATCATCACAATTAATGAATTTGAAGAGGCAGGATTTCTCACAGCATCATTGTGCCCTGGAAGGCAAAGTAAGTATGATTGTGATCCCTGCCTATTTCATTTACAATTTATTCATCAAGCCCTTGGAAGGTAGGCATGGGAGGGATTAGACCTAATAAAAACAGCCCAAAATTGAATGGGCCCTTAGAAGGCAAGTAGAGAAGTATTGAGAGCAGAAGCTGTTTGTGCTGGTAAGTGAACAAGGATTTGTTAATACTGCTTTGCTGGGAAATTTTTGTGACTTAAAGCTTGGGAGAGAAGAGAGATTGTGGAGTAAATTATTTATTCCTGTGCCCTTTTGCCTTTAGAATATTTCTGTGTTCTTTGCCTTAGAATTAAAATAGTTTATTTCTGTGTAATTGGCCTTTAACATTTAAATGCTAAATTATTCCTGTAACCCTGGCCTGTAGAACATAAGAGCATAAGAAATTTACATACTGGGTCAGACCAAGGGTCCATCAAGCCCAGCATCCTGTTTCAAATAGTGACCAATCCAGGCTTACAAGTACCTGACAAGTACCAAAACAAGTACTTATAACCTGGATTTATAAGCTAGTTTATCCATGTGTCCCTGGCATTTAGAATTTAAAAATTAACATCTCCCTGTATCTTTTTGACCTTTATCATTTAAATACTCACAGCTAGATTCATCAAAATGCTATAAATATAGCAGAAATAGCTCCTGCAATAAAAATGAGTGTAGTTAGGATAATTTTCTGCTTACTGAATATATATATATATATATATATATATATGTAGAGAGAGAGAGAGAAAACTTCAAAGGGGCAAATAAGACTCTCTATATAAGTAGCACTGTAGATGGGCACATTCATCTCAGTGTGGGTTTGGGGGTGGTGTTAAATATACCTTTAGATGAATTAACTGCATATTTGATATCACTGAGGAATTTCTATCATTTGAATCAATGAACGGTGCGACAAGAAGGTTTGATTTGTACAATGCAGTCCTATTCATCTTAGTAAAGTGCTCTCTCTCTCTCTTTTCCATTAACTCCTCCCACTTACATACTAAATGTAAAATTGACACGTTGTGCTATTTAATGTGTATTCGGGCCCTAACACATTTTGATGAATGACCCTATAAGTTATTCATGTATCCATGGCCTTTAGAATTTTAAAAATAACATATTCCTGTGTATTTTTGACTATTCCCTCCCCAATTCCCAACCACCTCAAGCACATTCTCTAATTATGGACTATTAGCCCAATTATAAGGACGAGGGAAATTGTCACAAGAGTCAATTAGGGATTTAGATAAAACAAAGGAGTAATCCTGCCCTCATAAATTAACTGCTGCTCCCTTGCTGGTTATTGACAACTAACACAAAATACACAAAAATACATTTAAAGGACTTTACTTTAGATTAAGCTTCTCTACTCTCTTAGCAACCTTAAATAACTAACAACTCAATAATATTTAAATGCAGACAACAGTTGAGCAGTGAGATAGGGCTATCCAGTGTTTTGCATTAGGTGCCACACATATGATTATCTACTCGTTGGTGAGAAGTTGTACGTGCACAACCAGGACAAAGAGCTGCAAGATTGGAGGATTCAGAATCTAAATGGCAGATGAAATTTAAAGTGGACAATTTAAATTGATGCATATAAAGAAGAATAATCCAAATGATAGGTACACGATGCTGGGTTCCATATTAGGCATCTCCACACAGGAAAAAGATCTTGGAGTCACTGTGGACAATATTTTGAAATGCTTGGCCAAGGGCTCAATTGAAGTAAAAAAAAAAAAAAAAAAAGCAAATATAATGTTAGGTATTATTAGCTACGGAATGGAAAATAAAGCAGAGGTTATCATAATGCCTCTTTATCTATCCATGGTGCAACTGTACTTTTAGTATTGTGTGCAGTTATGGTTACCCTATCTCAAAATGATATTGTGAAGCTAGAAAAGGTGTAGAGAAGGGTGAACAAATTATAAAGGAAATGGAACAGCTCCCCTCTCAGAAAAGGATAAACAGATTAGGGCTCATCAGCCTGGAGAAGAAACATCTTAGAGGAGACATGGCTGAAGTGATATTTCTAAAATCTTGAATAGGTGGAACAGATAAAAAGGGAATGGTTATTTACCCTTTCAAATTGTACTAGGATTAAGGGACACTCCATGAAGCTAATAGGTAGCACATTTAAAACAAATTGGAGAATTTGTTTTTTTGCTCAGTCGTCAAACTGTGGAATTTGTTAACAAAGGATGTGGTGAAAGCAGTATAGCTGAGTTTATAAAAGGTTTAGACAAGTTACTGAAGGAAAAGTCCATAAACCATTATTTGCCATGTAGACTTGGGAAAGCCACTGGTTATCCCTGGATATGAGCAAAAAGGATTGGATCTGTTCTTTGGGATCCTGCTGGTTACTTGTGACCTGGATTGGCCATTGTTGGAGGCAGGATGTTGGGCTTAATGGACTTTTGATTTGACCTAGTATGGCATTTCCAGAAACCTTCATTTTCAGTTTTTATTTTGTTTTCCCTGGGAAATTATCAGTGTTTCTTACAACAAAAATGGAAGAAATCACTAGAAAAATATGAGGTAATTTTTCCAGGTAATATCTTTTTGTTCTTGATGTAATAAATATAAATTCCCAGAAGAAATAAAATAACAACTGAAAACAAAGTTCTCTAGGCATTTCATTTGTGTGTTGATCATCAAGGACTCTGCCAACACAAATATCCAACATGGATTATGTATTTCGCATGGAAATGTTAGGATGGGGCCATGTAGAGGGCTCAGGTTTGGGGGTATTGTACCAGCTAATGTGAACTGAATTGAAAGCTGTATTTACTAACAGGATTTTAATGGGATAAAGCTGTGACCATCTATCTCCATTTCTAAGTCCTAAGGATTCTGTAGAGCAGCGGTTCTCAACCGGTGTGTAGTGACACACCAATGTGTCGCCAAGCACCAGCTGGTGTGCTGAATATCCTGGTGTCCCACAGCCCCAGTTATACTTCCCTTTACCTTTTTCCTGCACCCGTGGGCTAATGGGAAGCCTCCTCCCTTCTTCTTGCCCCCGCGGGCCAATCGGAAGCCTCTTACCTTCTTCCTGCCAGTGGGAGAAGCTGCTGATTGGCCAATGGGGCAGGAAGAAGGGGGGCATCTCACAGCCCGGGGGTGGGGTGGTTTGAGGGGGGCTGAGAGGAGTGGCAGTGTCCAGGCCCGTGGCAGCAAAGAAGCCTGACCCTGTGGCCGCCACGTGCTGGAAGTACTGAAATTAAACACAGTGGCAAGCCACAAAGAAAAGAGGCCAGCCACGCCAGGATTTCCCGCTTCTAAAGCGGCAGGGAACCGTGATAGAGTAGGAATTCCCCAAAGCAGCAGTGAGTCACAAGCACAAAGAGGCCGGTTGCTCCGGGAATTCCCCCCCCCCCCCCCCGATGCAACAGTGAGCGTGGCAAAGCCGCAATTAAAGTAAAAGTGGCACTCAGCCATACTGATTACAGATGGGGCAATTGGAGCTCCCAACGGCCGTAAAAGTAGGCAGATGGAGGATCGCGGGAGCCTAGGGATATCCCGACAGTCAGAAGAAAGGCTTGAGTGCTGTTGCATATTTTTCTAAAATAAATGTTTGCTGCTTCAGTGCAGCTGAGAAGGCAGCAGCAGCACTGGGAAATCTGCCACTGTGAAATTAAAGGGGAACACAGCATTGGGGCTCTAAGCAAAGTGTGTCTGAGAGACAGAGACTGGTCAGGGAGGTGACTAGGGTGTGTGTGATAGACAGAGACTGGGCAGGGATGTGACTGGGGTGTGTGTGAGAGACAGGCAGGGAGGAGATGGGTGAGTGTGAGAGACAGAGATTGGGCAGGGAGATGAGTGGGGTGAGTGTGAGAGACAGAGACTGGGCAGGGAGGTGACTGGGTTGTGTGTGAGAGACAGACTGGGTGGGGAGGTGACTGGAGTGTGTGTGTGTGAGAGAGAGAGACTGGGCAGGGAGGTGTTGGGTGTGTGTGTGAGAGAGAGAGACTTGGCAGGGTGGTGATGGGTGAGTGTGAGAGACAGAGACTGGGCAGGGAGGTGACGGGTTTGTGTGAGAGACAGAGATTGGGCAGGGAGGTGACTGGGGTGTGTGTGTGAGAGAGAGACTAGGCAGGGAGTTGATGGGTGTGTGTGAGAGACAGAGACTGGGCAGGGAGGTGATTGGGTTGTGTGTGAGAGACAGACTGGGCAGGGAGGTGACTGGGGTGTGTGTGAGAGAGAGAGACTGGGAAGGGAGGTGTTGGGTGTGTGAGAGAGAGAGAGACTGGGCAGGGATGTGACTGGGGTGTGTGTGAGAGACAGAGATTGGGCAGGGAGGTGACTGGGGTGTGTGTGTGAGAGACAGAGACTGGGCAGGGAGGTGATTGGGTTGTGTGTGAGAGAGTGAGAGACTGGGCAGGGAAGTGATTGGTTGTGTGTGAGAGACAGAGACTGGTTAGGGAGGTGACTGGCGTGTGTGTGAGACACAGAGACTGGTTAGGGAGGTGACTGGCGTGTGTGTGAGAGACAGAGATAAGACTAGGCAGGGAGGTGACTGGTGTCTTTGTGTGAGACAGAGACTTGTCGTAGGGTTTAATTGGGGTGTGTGTGTGTGTGTGTGTGTGAGTGACTTGTGGGCCCTAAAGAAGAGGACCATGAGGACAGTGCTTCAGCAGCCGCTGCTGCTCCTGGTATGTGCTTTCAAGGGAAAGGAGTAGGAGATTTGCTGGAGAGGGTAAGTAAAGGTGGAAATTTAAAATTTATTTTTCTTGATTGACTGCCATTTTAATTATTGAGTATTATGTGATGTGTCTGCTGTTTTGAAATATTTAATTGATATTTGGACAATTTTTAATAATTTGTATGAGTTTTAATTGTTTGACCTTATTCTGTTCATCAGCAGTTTTGAAACATTTATTAATATAGTTTTACAATTATTTCTGTGTGGGGATCTATAGCAGCTTGGCTTGTTCTGTTTTCCTAATAGGAGGTTTATTAGTGTTTAGGACCTGATTTAATATTTGTAGTGTTGCCTTTTCATAGATAGGGTTGTTATGTGTTCCATAATGCAGGTGTAAGTTTGTGCAGATTAGTTTCTGTGCATTATTGCAGATCCTGGGACTGTGTTAGGTGCTATATTTCTCTTTCCATTTCTCCAGGTTTGCTCTGCATGCAGAGTGGCTTTTTTGGTTTTCCATTCCAGTTTCTGTCTCCATATTTGTAATTTGAGGGTTTTCTGTACTTGGTGAAGGGTGTGTGACCGAGGTGAGGTATTTTACTAGCTTGTAGGCATTTGTATCAATCTTATTTGTTGTGATTTCTCAATAGGATATGCATTAGTGGTAAATTATCGCCTTTTCATAAGGAAGGCTATTTTGCCTGGTAGTAAAAGGAGTTTGCTTTGCTTTTACTGAGATGTCATCAGACCCAGAATATCTTTTTTGTATGGCGAGTTGTACAGGGTAATGCCCTAGATCTGCTCTGCACCCCTTGTTGGAGGTCAAGGGGGGTTCCCATGGATACAGAGTGTATGTTTACATATAGCCCTGTGACGGTCACATGTTCAGTGTGTCACGCATGTGAGAACCATCTGTCAGGTGTGTCCCGGCCGAAAAAAGGTTGAGAACCACTGGTATATAGAGAGTTGGGGGTAACAAGTGAGAAAGAGAATTCATGGAGTTGAGATGCTGGGCTGTCACTGCCAGGCTGGGAATTGTGAATCGGATGCTTTTGAAAAACTCTTATGTGCAGGTAGCTTCTGGAGTGCCAAACTCCATCAATGGATGTTGTTTGCAAAAGTGAAAAAGCTTGTATTTTGTGGTTTGTCACAAAGCAGATTGGTTAGAATTTATGAAAGGGCTCAGAGGATTCTTTTTAGGGCAGCAAAATTGCTGTAAGCAAACATTTTCCATGTCATCTGCCAGATGCCTTTTAAAATAATAGGGTAAATGTAATATAAATGGTTTCCAGCATTCACTGCAGTTTGTTGTTGCTAGCCTTTTTGAAGTCTCTGAGAGCTAAGCTCTTAGAACCCAGTGTAATATCGGTGGAGAGCAGAAAAGTAAAACTTGGTGAAATAAATCATTTAAAAGCTTTTTAAATTGTTTACTTCTATCCAGTCTTCAGTGGAAATGTAACAATATAGCATATTTTACTCAGTATTTACAAAGGTATGTTATTAACTAAATTTAACAAACAGACATCTTGCCTGGTTCTTGGTTCTGTTGTTGCCTCTTTGGGAGTTATTCCTTGATCTCTTTTCTTTTTTTCAAATAATATATTGTATATATGTTTTTTGTTTTCAAATGCATAATTAATGGTGTATGCAGTCACAGTCTGGCAAGGCTGGAATCAGGGAGCACCACCACAGGAGTGGTACAGGACCTTCGGGCAGGACTAGAGCTGGACTTCTGCCTAACCAGTCTACTCTATCACCCTTGGGTTCTAGGGTCCCATAGGATTTTCCTTCTGGCAAACATCATGGTGCTTCTGAGTCTGACTGGAAGCTGGAGACAAGGCATTGGCAGGCAGCTGGATACAAGTACTGTCTGGGGACTGGAGCCAAGGACAAGAGATAGATCTGGGAAATAGAAAAGGAGCTGAACAGGACTGGGCAAGGATTGGACTGAAGAAGAACAGGACAAGGACAGATCTAAACAAGCAACAGGAAACAAGAAAGCCCAAACAGAGAGCAAGGTAGGAAGGTCAACCTAGAAGGCCCGAAGATCACATGGTAAAACAGAAAAGCCCAAGTGGGTACAGAGCATGTCAGGGAGGCCTGCTAGGACACAGAACAAGGCCAGAAGGCCTGGAAGGGCACAGAGCAAGGCAAGAGTCCAGGAGAGGTCATAGAACAAGGTTAGAGGCCAGGAGAGGTCACAAGGCAATGCAAGAGGCCAAGAGAGGCCACAAGGCATGAACATAAGAAATTGCCATGCTGGGTGAGACCAAGGGTCAATTAAGCCCAGCATCCTGTTTCCAACACAGTCCAAACCAGGCCACAAGAACCTGGCAAGTACCCAAACACCAAAAAGATCCCATGCTACTGATGCAATTAATAGCAGTGGCTTTTCCCTAAGTAAACTTGATTAATAGCAGTTAATGGACTTCTCCTTCAAGAATTTATACAAACCTTTTTTGAACCCAGCTACACTAACTGCACTAACCACATCCTCTGGCAACAAATTCCAGAGCTTAATTGTGCGTTGAGTGAAAAAGAATTTTCTCTGGCAGGAGGACTGGGTAGACTGCAAGGCAAAGTAGAAGACCACAAGGTGGAATAGTGAGAAGGAGGTGGCCAGGTGAAGGAACAGAGGTGACTCAATGAAGAGGCACTGAGGTACTGGCAGGCTGGATTAAGTAAGGTTGGGGCTGAGGCATCAGGTGATCAGCCCTGGTGGAGGGAATGCTGCACAGCAGGCTGAACCACGGCACAGGGAGGCTGCATAGCTGGTGAAACCATGTCGTGTGCCTTCTTTTATGGCCTTACCATGCATTAAAAAAGAAAAAAAACCTCATCTGTGAAGCTTGTCATCACTTGTTTGGGCTCTTTCTTATTCTGTGTGTATCAGTACAGTATCTACACAGGGCTCTGATGAGGATCAGCAGAGGCGAGTCTTAATTTACCTAGACTTAGTTATGGTTGTTTGAACTGGTGGGGTGACTTTTCAAAAAGGTTAAATTTAAGGGCTGTGCAGACAAAACAAATTCAGCTTTTTTTTTTTTCTTTTTCAGGATGGGGGAGGTATTTATTTATTTTTCAGTTCATTTCAATTTTTTGCCTCAGATTGGTTCATTAACCAAGCTGAAATACACATTTAAAAAATGCTTCCCAGTCCCCTGCCACTGCTTCTTAGAGTCTCTGCAAACCCCAATAAGCTTGGGACCAGGCCGTACCACGTGAGGCTTCTGGGCCCCTATGACCTCCCCTCCAGCCCCAGGAAATGAGCTGGGGCCAAGGACCTCCCCAGCCTTCATTTACCCCTTCCATGGGATCAGAAGACTATTACATTTTGGCATTTTTGGGGTCCTCCCCTTGCTCTATTCCCACCTTGTTATGGGCAGTGCTTCAAGGATATAAATCCCCCCCCCCCCTAAGCATCAGGGCCGGTGCTAAGTTTTTTTCTGCCCTGTGCAAACATTTATTGTGCTACCCCCCCCCCCCCCCCCCCCCACCGATTCATTCAGTCTCTGTCCTGGTCCATCAAATAAAGCCCAGATCCCTCCTTCCAATCTATATTTTTAAAAACTGACACGCCCCCACCCCCTCACCTTGGACACATATGCAGAGCACAAAGAGACCCTCACCAAAAACATAGGGGTAGATTTTCAAACAAGGCGCGTTGGCGTACTTTTGTTGGCGCTCCAGGCGCCAACAAAAGTACGCGGGATTTTAGTAGATACGCGCGGAGCCGCGCGTATCCGCTAAAATCCTGGATCGGCGCGCGCAAGGCTATCAATTACGTATAGCCGGCGCGCGCCGAGCCGTGCCGAGCCGTGCAGCCTACCCCCGTTCCCTCCAAGGCCGCTCCGAAATCGGAGCGGCCTCGGAGGGAATCCTCTAACGCCCTCCCCTCACCTTCCCCTCCCTTCCTCTACCTAACCCACCCCCCCGGCCCTGTCTAAACCCCCCCCCTTACCTTTGTCGGGGGATTTACGCCTCCCGGAGGGAAGCGTAAATCCCCGAGCGCCAGCGGGCCACTAGCGCACCGGGACGTGACCTGGGGGCGGGTAGGGAGGGCGCGGCCACGCCCCTGGACCGCCCCGGGCCGTAACCACGCCCCGGACCCGCCCCCAAAACGCTGCCGACACGCCCCCTAAACGCCGCAACGACCGGGCCTGCCCCCGACACGCCCCCAACACGCCCCCCTCGGAGAACCCCGGGACTTACGCGAGTCCCGGGGTCTGTGCGCGCCGGTGAGCCTATGTAAAATAGGCTCACCGGCGCGCAGGGCCCTGCTCGCCTAAATCCGCCCGGATTTGGGCGGATTTAGGCGAGCAGGGCTCTTAAAATCCGCCCCATAATGAAGAGATCAGAAAGTATAAACAGAAACGTGCTGAGAAGAACTGAACTGGAACCCACAAGCCAGCCCCTATATGCAGAGCAACAACGGAAAAACAGAAACATTACCATTCTTCATAAAACATTAAATAATAAAATCAAGAAATATAAAACATCAATCATAACAGTAAGATCATATTCGTAAAAAGAATAAATATTTCAAACCAGTTCATGAATAAGAATATCCACAATTTCCCAAATACCAATAAAATATTTCAAAACATCTGATGAATAAAAAATCCAATAATTATAAAATGTGCTATTTCCCCCCAAAATATCAAATATTTCAAAAGAGCAGAAACATCAAATTACACCCAATAAATCAAACTAATAAGGATTTAAAAAATCTCCTGCTCTCCATACATGGGATCTTTTGATTTCCAGTCACCCTGAGATCCTCATGGTTTGGGGGAGGTAGGGCGATACAAATTTTATCTTCCCTCTCTCTCTCACACACACACACACACACACACACCACCACCAACAACAACACATTAATTATCTCACACACCCCTCTCTCTCACATAAACAGGCTCCTTCTCTCTCATAGATACATTATGTATGTATGTGCATGTGTGTGCCTGAGAGCCTAAATGTGACACATAGGCTCTCACAGGCACACAAACAATCACAAACACACACACAAGCATACAGTCTCTCACAGACACATTCACAGGTACATAGGCTCTCTCACATGACACACAGACACATAGGCCCTCACACACACATGTGCCAACACAAATACATAGGCTTTTACACAGACACAAACACATAGGCTCTCATACAGACACACACAGCTGCTCTCACACATGCTCTCACAGACACATACTGGCGCTCACTCACACACACACATATATACAGGGCCTCTTGTTGTCAACAGGACGTGGTGAGATAAGCTCCACCTCAGCCCCATGGACCTCCTGTTCTCTTCGGGCTGTGGTGGGATGAGCTCCACAATGGCTCACTGGCCTTCCTGCTTGGTAGGAGGGGGGGGGGGGAGCGGAAGTTGTGCACGGGCGTGCACCCACACAAATAAAAACATGGGCCTCTCCTTCTTCAGCCCCTGGCGGGTTGAGCTCCGGCGGTGGGCTGTGGCATCTCTCCTTCTTCAGCCACCGGCGGATTAAGCTCCGCCCTTGGCCTCGCGGCCTCTGCTGCTGCCTCCAGCCCACTGCCTCCCTGGGTGTGCCACCCCATGCAAATGCACAGTCTGCACACCCGGTCATGCCAGGCTTGCCAAGCATGTTACTAGGGTCATTGCTTTTCCCTAAGAGGACTGATCCAGAAGGGTCTTTCTGCTTTCCTGGTGGCTTGTGCCCAAGGAGAGTGGAGTTTTTGAAGAGTGGAGCTTTTGTGGAGTTTTGGAGACTATTGAAGTTGTGCAAGTTTTTGGGAATCAGTTCCTGAGAGAAGAGCAAACCCCTTGTATCTTGAGGGGATGAGCCCTAGAGATTTTCCTGCCTTTGCACCCAGAGAACAGCAGAGAAGACCTGGGGATTTGTGGCTGTTTTGATGAGCTTGTTGTGAGAGAAAGTTAGAGCTGCTTATTTTTGAAGAGTTTTTTGGATCATGGGATTTTTGTTATCTCACCCTTATTTGGTGCTAGTGGTTTCAGAGGATTACCCCTCCCTTCAAGGGGACGGTATTTTTGAGCTGGATACAGGTTCATTTGGGAGAAGAAATAGGAGTGAAGTGCATACAGTTTGAAGACAAAGTTGTACTGTGCACGTTTGTGAGAAGAAGCAAATAAAAAATATAAACTTTAATTCAAATTTCAACCATCATCATCGGTCCAAGTTCAAAATATTCTTATCAGCAAAAGTTGCTCCCTTGACTTGATCGTGTTTCATGTCTAGCCTGCACTGGGAGGGTCAGGGTACTGTTTAGAGAAGAGTTAAACATACGACTGCTGATAATAGTAAGAGTTCCACAAGCGCCCAAAATGATGTGGGGTTTTCACCCAAAAAAGTTATGAGATGAGACTGAAGGACCTATACATGTGTACACTGGAGGAGAAGAGAGACCTGGGATATATGATTCAGACTTTTAAATACCTGAAAGGTTTGAATAAGGTACAGGAATCAAACCTTTTTCAAAGGAAAGAAAACGGTAGAACAAGGAGTCAGAATAGAAGCTCCAAGGGAGTCAAGTCAGGACCAACGTCAGGAAGTATTTCTTCATGGAACAGGTGGTAGATGCATGCAGTGATCTCCCAGAAGAGGTAGTGGGGAAAAAAGCTGGTTATGGAATTCAAAATGGCATGGGATAAACACAGAAGAATTCTAGTGGAGATGAATAAAAGGAAAACCCTTGTTGCCTGGGGTAACTGCACAGAGCAAAAATTACCTTTGAATAAAATAAAGAATAATAAAAAAAGATTGGTGGGCAGGCTGGATGGTCACTTGGGTCTTTTTCTGCTGACATTTACTATGTTGCTATGTTATTATGAAATTCAGCAGAGCACCTAATCAGCAGCACTCTACTGAAAATCCATGACAATTTATTTGGCTAATTGTAGACAAATAAGTTGTCCGCTCGCCACGCTGCTGAATGATAGAGTAGATGATCTGAGATTCCTGCCTTTAGAATGGAGGAGAGGCAATAAAGATCTTTTTGTATCCCAATGTGAACAGCTCTGGATTTACTGCCTAGATACTGTGTTCCCAAATGGACAGAATTGCACAGTGTACTTTCCTGTGCTTCTTTGTTGGGGTAATTTTCAAAGGGATCTACACACATAAACCCATTTAATGTGCATAAGTGGCTTTTTGAAAATTGCCTGGGGATTGCATGTGTAACAGTGTATGCAGACGCCATTTCACATGTTTTTTTTTTAATATGCACCCCACAACGAGGCATTATGGGGGCAGAGCTGGGGGAAGGACAGAACTTACACGCATACTTTTGAATTTTGAAAGCATGCACAATGTTATTCCTGGTCCTGAGCAGATGTAACTTTCTGATTTAGGTCAGCACCAGTTCCTTGTACACCTACACATTTTCAAAGCAGTTTAATGCGCATAATCCACTTTGAAATTCTGTTTGCAATCTTTGGGTAAAAAGCACCCACAGACTTTAGTCTATGAGGGCTGTTTTAAAATTACCCTATAAATGTCAACTGGGATGCATCATTTTACCAACATAGGATGTCTACTACTAATTGCTGGATTTGTCATTTCAGAGTTGGAACTCCTGGGGATTTCTTTCATTGTTTACAGAAAAGAATGTGGTTATTAATGTGCCAACAGCTTTCATCATAGCTCTTTACTGTAAGGTGATTTTTGCTATAGGCGTTTTTGTATCTTATTTAAGAAGGAAATTAATTAAGTGCATATTTGGTCAAGGTGACATGTGACTTTTCCTTTGTTACTCAATCATTTCAGAATTCAGAACGAGATGGAAGCTGTGTTGGAGAGTAAAATGGTGTGTTTTTTTGCACCAATGAAAGCATAGCTGATGAATCCATATTGGAGCATAACAGAGAGTGATTGGAATACATTTTAGTAGAGGCAATACATCTTTATAGAGGGAGAAAAACTCAAGAGCAGTCCTGGTATTGCTACTATTTCTGAGTTAGAAGAGAATGTAATGTAATGTAAAAATAAAAAAAGAACAGAAAAGCATTTTTGACATTCAGACCTTCCAGCGTTGAAGACGGATGCATCTGAGTCTGTGAATGTCCTAGAGTTATATTACTTCATGTAGCAATGAGTTTTCCATCATGATGGCTCTCTTCATTTCAGGTGGCAGGTTTTTTTTTTTCAATTAGACACTACCCGACAGTTTTGCATCTGGAGAGGGGTTGTGAAAATCAATGATTTGTTGAACACATAACAAAGGCATACTATAATATTGAGACTCTTCACATTTAGAAGTTTTTCAATATCCTTGGATGCTGTTACCTTCTAGAGATGTGCATTCATTTGAAACATTTTTCAGTGTTTTGTGTCATTTTCTTTACAATATGACAGAAAAAAACAAATAAAATTTCATCTTTTGTTTCTTCTGTCATTTTGGGGCAGATTTTAAAAGATTTACACGTGTAGGGGGTTACACGCGCCTGGCCTATTTTCAAAATAGTTATTTTCAAAAAAGTTCACCTTGCGCGTGCCGAGACCTCGGGGAGGCCAGCTTGCTTTCCCCGTTCCCTCCCTCCCCCCACCTTCCGCTCCCTTCCCCTACCTGTCCCGCCCCCCAGCATGAAACCCCCCACCATACCTTTGTTTCGGAAGAGGCCGAGTGCTGTGTCGGCGTGTGATCCCTCGGCTGCTGTGCTGGAGTCCTTGGCCCGCCTCCCGGACCACCCGCAGACCGTTCAGCCATGCCCCAGACTGTCTGCCCCACCCCCGTCCCACCCTCATCCCGCCCATTTTTTCAAGCCCCGGGACTTATACGCATCCCGGGGCATTATGTGCACCGATGGGCCTTTTGAAAATAGGTCTGGCACGCATAACCCCCCTACATGCATAAATCCTCCATCTTTAAAAATGGTGCCGGCCGTCCAGTGCTCCTACCATGTGACAGGGGCCGGCCAATGGCACGGTCACCCTGTCATATGGTAAGGGCAAAGGGCCATCGGCACCATTTTTATTAGTGGCAGCCGACGGCCCGAGAGCGGGAGATTGATCCCGGGGCCCACTGGACCACCAGGTAATTTTAAAACGTTTTGGAAGGGGGGGGGGGTCGGGAGGGTGGTGGAGGCTAAGGGAGCGGTTTTAAAGGGTCGGGGTGGGTTTTTAGGTTGTGTCCTAACTCCTGTTAGTGTGCACTAACCCGATTAACGATTTTTTCATGATAAATCGGTGGAATTTCTATTGTATCGCACTCTTTAACGATTAATGACGATTTAAAAAATATCGGACGATATTTTAAATCGTCAAAAAACGATTCACATCCCTAGTTCTTTCCTGCTTAAATAGAGCTCCTGTGGGATGCTTGTTTTAATATTGGTAAGTGTGATCATTTCTGTCTTCTTTTGTTTGTGATCTTTTTTAATTTGCATTATCATATATTTTGCCATCTTTTTTGACATCTCTTTTGTAATGCTACTGTAGGATCCCTTATATTCCTGGGCTATCACATTGAGGCTTCAGGAACCCATCCAACAGAAGACAAGGTAAAAGCAATCCATGATGCCCTTGAACTGACTTCTAAAGATCAGCTGAGTTCCTTTTAGAATACTTAACTTCTGTCATAGGTTTTTTTTTCACAAAAGGCAACACTCTCTGATACACAGTCTTTTTAAAAGGTGAGCCACAGAAGAGGAACCACTGACATGTGAATGCTTTCCGGAAGTATTAAAAACTCCTGCTATCAGACTCTGTGCTGAATTATATAATGCACTTTACATTTTTTTAAAGAAAATTAGGTTTAGGCTAGGCAAAATATCTGTATTGATGCACTTCACCCAATCATCTATTATTAATCATATATAAAAGTCATAAATGATTACATTTACAAAATTGCTGTAAAATCTTAATTTTAGTCCAGTAAGAATTGGCCACCATTAAGAATTGTAAACTTATTTGTATGGTGATAATAGGAACTAATAAATTAAACAAGTTCCTGTAAGGCAAAACACTGGATTTCTATTTTGCAACTAATTAATTTGCAAGAACATAGATTTTATGCCATGTGTGGGGTTATAAATATTTATGTGTTATAAAAAATGCTAAATAATAGATTACCAGATGAAATGGCAGCTTTTATCATGATCCAGCAGTGAGGATATAGAACAAAAACATGCCTAGAAACCACAACATGGAGAAAACAAAAGGTTTCCACCCTAACTCTTCAAATTCCCCCACTCACCTGCTACACAATAGGAATGAATACACCAATGAAAAAGAATATGTAATAATCAGGATAATGTTGAACATACACAATATATAAATCCTGAATGTATATATAGTGGGTAAAAAATCTATGATGTTTCTCTGAGACCTCATATGCCATGCCTTAGGGGAAACAGGCTATGGGGGCTACAAGCTCAATGAAGAGCTTTCAGCAGCAGGAATCTTTTCTAATCATTGGTCATATTAGAGATAATTTATGAGATGCCCCTTATCTGAGGCTATCCTATAGTCCACTTATCTTTTGTTGTGAGCTTTCCAGTGCAATTTTTGCTGGTAAAGTTCTGAGAAAAGTCCGTGCACCAATTGGAGATCCGGCCAGGTGAAAATGTCCGACGCTGTCGGACACTCAGTGTTTTGGAGAAACCTCCTTCCTCAGGGGGTCGGATGAAATTCTTGCCGGTACAAGGAATTTTGTATGGTACTCCTATGTCACTCTGACAACATTTGCGAATTGTGTTGTGCACTGTTAAACAAGCAGTGTGCAACCCCACTCTGAACCGTCTATCTCTGAACTAGTAAAAAGTTGATAATTGTAATTCTAATGGTGCCTAAGGCCTGGATTTATCAAAATGCACTAAATATCACATGTGATAGAAAAAGGGTCATGTTTTATGGTGATAAGTGAAAGAATTGTGGTATTTCCTACATACAACCACTGGGGGGACCATTTTTACTATCAGGGCCAGGGAGGAGAGAGAGAGAGAGAGGGAGGGAGAGAGAGAGAGAGACTGGCTAGCCATAATGCCTTCACACTAGATAGGTATTTATATCTCTATAGGAGGCCCACCTAGTAACTCGAGGTGAGGTTTAGGTATTAGTGTAGGAGTTAGGGGCCACTTTGACATTCAAAGTGAGATGTACGAACAGAACAGTGCACTCTTGTGAAGATTTGATGACCTTTGGAGAGAGGAAACTCACTCAAAGATGAGATTTGTGCAATGTTCTCTCAACCTAGCTTGATGTTATTTATTTATTTATTTAGGGGCGGATTTTAAGAGCCCTGCTCGCCGGTGCGCCTATTTTACATAGGCCTGCCGGCGCACGCAGAGCCCCGGGACTTGCGTAAGTCCCGGGGTTTTCCGAGGGGGGCGTGTTGGGAGCGTGTCAGGGGCGGGGCCGATCGGCGCGGCATTTTCGGGGCGGGTCGCGGCGTTTCGGGGCGGGCCTGGGGGCGTGGTTTCGGCCAGGGACGGTCCGGGGCGTGGCCGCGCCCTCCTGAACCGCCCCCGGGTTGCGTCTAGGCGCACCAGCGGCCCGCTGGCGCGCGGGGATTTACTTCTCCCTCTGGGTGGCGTAAATCCCCCAACAAAGGTAGGGGGGGGGGGTTTAGACAGGGCCGGGGGGGGGGGTTAGGTAGAGGAAGGGAGGGGAAGGTGAGGGGAGGGCGATAGCGAATTCCCTCCGAGGCCGCTCCGATTTCGGAGCGGCCTCGGAGGGAACGGAGGCAGGCTGTGCGGCTCGGCGCGCGCCGGCTACACGAAATCGGTAGCCTTGCATGCGCCGATCCAGGATTTTAGCAGATACGCGCGGCTACACGCGTATCTACTAAAATCCAGCGTACTTTTGTTTGCGCCTGATGCGCCTACAAAAGTACGCGAGGGCGCCCTTTTTGAAAATCTACCCCTTATTTATTTATTTAAAGCTTTTTTTATACCGGTATTAGTAGATACATCGTATCAATTTACATCAGAACCAAAGTTGGAAATTACATTAAACAGGTAGCGGGGATTGGATTACATAGGAACAAAGAGAAATAGCAAGGAACTGGTAAAGAAGAGCAGCGGATTGTGTAAAGCTAACAAGTCAACAATGTAACATAACTAATCATGGGTTCAGGTTAAGTGCTGATGCAGCAAGGGTTAAGAGTGCAGGGGATCTACTCGGGGTAAGCCTGTTTGAAGAGCCAGGTCTTTAATTTAGTTCTGAATTTGATGGTACAAGGCTCAAGCCGGAGGTTAGTGGGTAGTGAGTTCCAGCGGGTAGGCCCAGCAATGGAGAGGGCACAATCCCTTTTGGAGGTAAGGTGTGCCTTCTTGAGGGATGGCATGTGGAGGGCCTTCTTGAGGGATGTTACCCAGGTAGAGAGTCCAACAAGCTAGGTTGAGAGAACATTGCACAAATCTCATCTTTGAGTGAGTTTTCTCACTCCAAAGGTCATCAAATCTTCACAAGAGAGCACTGTTCTGTTCGTACATCTCACTTTGAATGTCAAAGTGGCCCCTAACCCCTACACTAATACCTATACCTCACCTCGAGTTATTAGGTGGGCCTCCCATAGAGGTATAAATACCTATCTAGTGTGAGGGCATTATGGCTAGGTTCTCTCTCTCTCTCTCTCTCTCTCTCTCCCTCCCTCCCCCTCCCTCTCTCCCTCCCTCCCTCTCTCTCTCTCTCTCTCTCTCCTAAACCAAAACCAGCATTCAAGAACATGCAATAAAGCCTTAACACAACCTATCACATGAAAAAGAGTAGTTAGGGCCTTGCAAAACAGTGAACCCAACTCCTCTTCTTTTTCTGATTTGCATTGCACCATACATTATGGTGCTATTGCATGCATTAAAGGTGCTTAACGCATGCGAAAACACCATAATGCTATTTGATAAATGAGCCTGTAAGTTAGGAGGTACTTTATTTTTCAGCTGAAAAGTCACATAAATTTAGGACCTTAAATTTAGGCCTGCTATTTATTTCCCTAGAATTAGGCTTCTAAATTAGGTGCCTAGTTCTGACAATCAGTGTTAAGCTCCTAACTTTGTTTCCCTGCCCTAACTCCACTCCTTTAGCCACCCTCTATTTAGGATTTCAAAATTTAGGAGCCTAATAAAACCAAGATCCTAATTTTAGCCTTAGTAAATTTTCAAAAGGGCTAATTTAGGAGCCTAACTCCAAAAGATAGGAGCCTAAACTCTGAAAATTGGCCCCATCATGGCCAGTACATCTTAGAAACTTGCTCTTTATGAATAGGAGTACTGTTCAAAATAGGTCTGGAGCTTTTGGCCTTTGCAGGGTCATAAGTAAGCAAAATATTACTGTTGTGGAAAGTAAGAATTACAGTGATCTTTTTCATTAATTCATTACTTCCTTACTCCCACTGCCTCTGCTCTCTTAACTGTGTACAGTTTAATCTTAGAAGGGCAAAAGGGGCCACCAACAATTCATGTGTGTGCTGTAACTCTCGTGGTTTCTTGGATTAACAAATTGCAGGTGTGTACAATAGCTATCATGTTATCACAGCTTTGAACAGAAATCCTGCCAGCTTGGGGTCCAGAAGCAATGATCCAGGTAAATTTACAAGCAAATTGTACATCTCACACTACCACTGTCCTATAGGCAAAATCAGAAACACACCAACAGTCGTGCTGCTTAACCCAGGCCAAGGAATAGCTATCTCCCTAAATAAAGATTTCAAGCTGTGGATCCCCACATTCTTAACTCAAACTCAGGTGTCCCTGACACCAGCCTTTAAAACTCCCTGCTGAAAATTGTACTGCCTGTGGTAATTGAATTTGTAGCAAAGGTTACAGCATTGAACTGCTACCAACCTGTAACATATGAATGCAATTTATTCCCTGTGGAGAATGATGACCTATGTAAGATAACAAGAAAAACATAACTTGCAATAGAAGCTGCTGATACAGGTTATAAGAAATATTACCGACAAAGATTTTATTTATTTATTTTATTTAGCATTTTTATATACCGACCTTCATGGTTAAATACCATATCAGTTCGGTTTACATCGAACAGGGTTAGATAACTGAAACGGAAGGAACAACTTTTTTATAATCAAAGAGACAAAAGAAACAAAAGTTACATTTAACAAGGACAGTAAACTTGGAAGCTTAGGCAGCTGGAAGAAAAAGGCCCAAAGAGGGTATTAAAATAAATTAAATACAAGAGTCATAACGGAATCCGGTGTAGTGTTAGTCCAATTATTAGGGGGAGTGCTACTGCAAATGAAGTATTTAGAGGAGGAGCGAGGTTCCATTGCTCGTGAGCGGATTAATTGATGCATGCAATTATGACATAACTCTTCTTCAAAAGCTTCAAAAGCTGCAAACCAGGAGCAGTAAGAATCTCCTTTGAATCATATTGCTAGTTTTGTTCACATCTATCAGATAGTTCTCCCTCTTTTGGTGATTCCTCCAAGGTCACTCCTATTCCATAGTATCAACATTTCCACTTTGAGATCATTGCCTAAAAAAGCAGGCAGTTTTTCACCAGTTCTTTGAACATTGCACTCTCTGTTGACTAAACCATCTTGTTGCAGTGCAACTAAATGAAATCACAGCTGTAATGATAGCTTTAGACCTATGCCCCTTAACTGCACCTAAAGCAGTTGCTTTTTACAGGCTCCTTCAAGTGAGAGTTCCCTGGTATTAGAAGCCATTCCAAAAGTGTTTTGACCCTTTAGAAGCTCCTAAATTATACTGCAATTATATTCAAAAATTGATCAAGGCCCTGAGGGTCAGTGTATAATTAACTGTCCATTAAGAGTGTAATTTTCAAAAAGCTTTTGTGGGTAAAATGTTTTACATGCAGAAATGGTGTTTTACAAAGTTGTCTACCTAATATGTAGGTAAACTTATGTGCATATATCATGTTTGCTTGTAAATTTACCTGGACTAAACGGAGGCATTCCTGGGAGGAGTTGAGGAGGGGTCTGGACTTACATGCATGCTTTTGGATTTTAACAAAAGCATGCATGTAGATTTTCATGAAACATATTTAAGACGATTTAACAGCTTTAAATTGTGCAGATAGATTTGGTGGAATAATTTTCAAAGAGCACATATGCATGTAAGTTTGCTTTGAAAACGGATGTTACTTACACCACTCTTGTACACCTTTGTCCTTCTTCTGGTGCCTTGGGCTTTTGACGCAATTCTTCTCCTGCCTTAGACCTTGCTGTATATCTTGGGGCCTTCAATTCACTCTTGGTACCTTTATGTGGTTCCTCTTCAGCTCTGGCTGTCTTTGAGGTCCTTTTCAAATTATCTTCCCTTCCCTAATGCCTATATTGCTGAGCTATGTAGAATTGTGGAGCATTGCAAATTTAGGCAGCAATCGAAAGCATTTTGAACATCAAAACTTTGGCTAGACATTGAATAACACAGTCTAATACTTGTAGCAACAAGTGGCTCAAGGCATCAGCATGGGCAGTTACTTTGCTAGACTTGCACACCAAAGAATAGTCATAAGCACTCAGCATGATACTCCAACATTGCTTCTCTAACAACAAAATAAACAATATTGTCTGGAGAATATGCCCAATAAAGCTTGTGGTCAATACAGATTTCAACATATTTGTGGAACATTTTATCTCCAGCTACCAACATGAGTGCTTATCTATCAATTTGTCACTATATGTTCAAAAAACTGCTTCACCTTTGTGTAACACCTGATCCAAACACTCACATAACACTGGTCTTATATTGGAAGAATCCAACACAATCAAGTGAAATGAACCATTCAACCAGACCTCATACACTTTAACCAGTGCTTGTTTGCACAGGATAAATACCACATATTTTGAAAAACTTATGTGTAGAGTGGTTCTAATCATTGGTCATTGGTTGTTAGGTTCAATACCATATTTTTCATTTTTTGCTTTTTATACTTTTGTGTTTTTTATTCCATACTGTGGAAAGTACTTGTCTTAAAGAACATTATTTTGTAAGAAGTACTTATCTTAGACGATGTTTACAGCTGAATGTCTTTAAGTTTTAGACCGGAACGCCGGAGGAAAAGAAACAACTACGCCCGACGCGGCTCGCGTTTCTTTTTTTGCTTCTTCAGGGGCTCTTGATAAGTTGTCTGTAAACACAAACGCTGTATTAAACAATGTAGTTTGAAAAACAATTGTAAAATATACTTGCTCTTTTATCCATACATCAGTTAAATAGACTTGTGTCTCCCGACTTCCACAGTCTGCAAAACAGCTGTTCCTCCATTTTGGAAATTTAAACCGGCGGCTTTTTAAACCAACTCACGGATCGTATCCCAACCAATCAGGGCGGTCCAACTTCTGACAGCAAAATAACGTGATGACATTGTAGACTCTCATACGTTAGAACAATGTGGTCCAATCAATGGCTTCATTCATCCCCGTAGGGGAGACTGCTTGTAATGTGAAAATCCATTTCTGTTCAATAAAGTTGAGTTTGAATGAACTATCTCCGCTGTCATCTGACTGAACTATTTGATCCAGGATTGTCCATTTAAGATTTTGAAATGTATGTCCTCTCTCTATGCAATGTTTAACCATTGGAGCTTCTAAATTTGAAGTGTTAAGTCTGCTGCGGTGTTCTCGTAAGCGGATCTTAATCGCTCTTTTTGTGCGTCCAACATAGATTAAAGGACAAGTGCATTGAATTACATATACGACATTGGAGGACAGACAATTTGTATGATGACATTTCTTGAATCTCCGTCCTGTATTCGGATGGTACCATTCTGGTCCTACTATTGCTGATTCACACATATCACATGCTCCACACATGCTATGCATCCCTTCACTTATCAAAACAGTGTGGGTGATATTTGCCCGGACAATATGTTCTTTAATATTTTTTCCTCGGGAGTATGAAAATAAAGGTAAATCAGAAAAGATGGACGAATGTAATTGTAACACATGCCAGTGTCGTTTTATGCTCTGGACAATAAATTTAGATTTCTCAGAATGCTGTAACACGCAAACATATGGACAATCTTGCTTGCGTGTCTGATATTCCAAAAGCGATGTTCTGTCAGAATATTTAGCACGGCGATAGGCTTTATGAACCGCATCAAACGGATATCCGCGTTCAAAAAATCTATATGCCAATGTTCCTGCTTGTTTTTTAAAGTCCCGTTGATCTGAACAAATACGTTTCAAACGAAAAAACTGACTCACCGGTAATCCTCGTTTAAACGCTGTGGGGTGACAGCTATTAAATCGCAATAGATTATTTCTCTCTGATGGTTTTCGAAAGATAGTGGTGGCAATTTTTTTATTTTGAATGTGTATTTGAATATCCAAAAAATTGATTTTTTCTGTATCATACTGAAAAGTAAATTTTAAATAGTGATCAATTGTGTTTAGCCAAATGATAAATTGTTTCAACGACCCCTCATCTGACGTCCAAAAAAACAATAGATCGTCGATGTAACGAATCCAAAATGGAATATGTTGAAAATAAATTGAACCATATATGAAATGCCGTTCTAAACGATCCATGACTAAATTGGCAATTGATGGGGCCGCTGAAGACCCCATCGCTATTCCGTGAATCTGCAAATAATATTGTGTTTGAAAACGAAAAAAAATTTTTTTAAGAACCAATTCTGCTATTTTCAACAAAAACGCTACTGGGATTCTTGATGGTGCATGATTTTCCAAGGTTTCAGTAATAACTTCCAGGGCCACTGACTGTGACACATTAGTGTATAATGATATCACATCCAAAGATGACAAAAAAAGATTATCTGATTGATATTCAAATTCACTCAGTTTTTTCAACGTTTGGGTTGTATCCTTCACGTAAGATTGCATTTTTTGTACGTGTGGTTGCAGGAACTTGTTGAGAAAAATTGCTAGCGGTTCCAGTAAGGACCCATTACTTGACACAATCGGCCTTAACGGGGGATTAGTCATCGATTTATGGATTTTCGGAATGCCATAGAGTATTGGCGTTCTCGGATGTTGTACCCTCAAGAAGAGTCTTTCTTTCCGTGTGAGGAAGGGAGTAGCTTTTTCCTCTAAATAATGATCTATGATCATCTGTAATTCTTCAGTGGGATTCTCTTCCAATAATCGATAATAGTTAGTGTCTGCCAATTGGTCCTGTAGTGCCTGTACATACTGAAGTTTGTCCTGAATAATGATGCCTCCCCCTTTATCTGCAGGCTTTACTATAATGGCATCATTATTTGCTAATGTTTTTAAAGCCAGTTTTTGATGCGTTGAAACATTGTTATATGATTTGCCGGACGAGGATTCCATTATACCAAGATCATTTAATACTAAGTCTCTAAATGTGGCAATCTTAGGATCTATAGGTCCCGGGGGCATCCAGGACGATTTGGGTCTGACCACTGAGATTCTATCCGATGGAACGTCATTATTTGCACAATGTAGCTTAATCTGGAGTTTCCTAATAAATCGGGCTATAGAAATGCGGCTTTCAAACGCCTTGTGGGAGTTGGATGGCACAAATGATAACCCACAGTTTAAAATCTGCTCCTGTGCCTCTGTCAATTTATACTGAGAAATATTTATTACGGCGGAGCTTGTTGCGTTTTGGACCGAGTCTGCGGTCCCTCCCATTGAGCGTGTGCCTGTGTTACTGGGTCTTGATGGTAAGCTCTGCGTTGGGATCGCCATCGATTTCGTCCTCTCCCTCTGTTTAAAAAAGGGGGGCGATTTCCAGTGCCCCTCTTCGAATATTTAGAGGAACCTTCATCCGAACTACTCGAACTACTTAGGCTATCTGAGCTGGCGAACACGACTCGTCTTCCCTCCGACGATTTGTTCTTCGTTTTCTCCTTTTCCTTTTCTTTATCTTTATTCAGCCAACGATATACATTGTTGGTAGCATAATCGTCCTCATCTCGATGAATTTTGTTTATTTTAAATTGTTTCATTGAAGTCCGGAATTCATCTAAAGCTGCCTGATTTTTTTGAATCATTTGTTCCATTTGTTCTGATGAAGTTTCTTGTGTGATTTTTTCTTGAAGCTCTATTATTTGTACAGTTGTTTCATCAATTGATATTTTCGTACGTTCCACTATAAGTGTCATCAAATCGATGGAGCACTTATTTAAAATTGCAATCCATTTACTCATAAATGATTCATCTTCTTGATACACAAGAGGGGCTTTATTGATCCTTAAACCACGCGGGATTATCTGTTGGCGTAAGTATTGAATCAACGTCGCTGAATGAAGTTCATAACGGATCAACTGCTGTTGTAAATCATTATAGGACGTTTCAAAATCTTCTTTAGGAGTTGTAGTTTCTTCAGTCAAAAGGGGTTGACCCTGTAACATGCTCGATATATAATCTGCTGAGAAGCTGAACGTTTCCTTTAGTTTGTTAGGATCCATATTTAGGCAGTAAAATTTAACACTATATGTTCAAAAAACTGCTTCACCTTTGTGTAACACCTGATCCAAACACTCACATAACACTGGTCTTATATTGGAAGAATCCAACACAATCAAGTGAAATGAACCATTCAACCAGACCTCATACACTTTAACCAGTGCTTGTTTGCACAGGATAAATACCACATATTTTGAAAAACTTATGTGTAGAGTGGTTCTAATCATTGGTCATTGGTTGTTAGGTTCAATACCATATTTTTCATTTTTTGCTTTTTATACTTTTGTGTTTTTTATTCCATACTGTGGAAAGTACTTGTCTTAAAGAACATTATTTTGTAAGAAGTACTTATCTTAGACGATGTTTACAGCTGAATGTCTTTAAGTTTTAGACCGGAACGCCGGAGGAAAAGAAACAACTACGCCCGACGCGGCTCGCGTTTCTTTTTTTGCTTCTTCAGGGGCTCTTGATAAGTTGTCTGTAAACACAAACGCTGTATTAAACAATGTAGTTTGAAAAACAATTGTAAAATATACTTGCTCTTTTATCCATACATCAGTTAAACAGACTTGTGTCTCCCGACTTCCACAGTCTGCAAAACAGCAATAGTACCATCCGAATACAGGACGGAGATTCAAGAAATGTCATCATACAAATTGTCTGTCCTCCAATGTCGTATATGTAATTCAATGCACTTGTCCTTTAATCTATGTTGGACGCACAAAAAGAGCGATTAAGATCCGCTTACGAGAACACCGCAGCAGACTTAACACTTCAAATTTAGAAGCTCCAATGGTTAAACATTGCATAGAGAGAGGACATACATTTCAAAATCTTAAATGGACAATCCTGGATCAAATAGTTCAGTCAGATGACAGCGGAGATAGTTCATTCAAACTCAACTTTATTGAACAGAAATGGATTTTCACATTACAAGCAGTCTCCCCTACGGGGATGAATGAAGCCATTGATTGGACCACATTGTTCTAACGTATGAGAGTCTACAATGTCATCACGTTATTGTTACAGTTTTGGCTGCAGTGCAACCACCTCACCACCAGGGGTCCCTCTAGTGCTGGCTTTCCGGACAGGCCCAGTCCATCTTATCTGTCCACTCTGTGCTCTGGGTGTGTCCTTATAACCCTGTCTGACAGTTGCCTCGGTGCTTCGGCATCAAGCTCACCTGGGCTCCCTGCTCTAGCCTTGCGCGGCCTTCGGGCCTTTCCTTGCCTTGCGTGGCCTTCGGGCCTTTCCTTGCCTTGCCCTGCGCGGCCTTCGGGCCTTTCCTTGCCTTGCCCTGCGCGGCCTTCGGGCCTCCTTCCTCGCTGTTCTCACCTGGCCTACGGGCCTTCTGACCTGCCTGCTCTGCTTACGGTGTGTGGCCTACGGGCCTTCTGTGTATGTGTGGCCTATGGGCCTTCTGACCTGCTTGCCCTGACTACGGTGTGTGGCCTACGGGCCTTCTGTGTATGTGTGGCCTACGGGCCTTCTGACCTGCCTGCTCTGCTTATGGTGTGTGGCCTACGGGCCTTCTGTGTGTGTGTGGCCTACGGGCCTTCTGACCTGCCCTGCTCTGCTTATGGTGTGTGGCCTACGGGCCTTCTGACCTGCCTTGCCCTGCTTACTGTGCCCTGACCCAGCCTGAACTTAGACTCTGCTCATTGCCGCCTGCCCTGACCCAGCCTGAACTTAGACTCTGCTCATTGCCGCCTGCCCTGACCCAGCCTGAACTTAGACTCTGCTCATTGCCGCCTGCCCTGACCCAGCCTGAACTTAGACTCTGCTCATTGCCGCCTGCCCTGACCCAGCCTGAACTTAGACTCTGCTCATTGCCGCCTGCCCCGACCCAGCCTGAACTTAGACTCTGCTCATTGCCGCCTGCCCTGACCCAGCCTGAACTTAGACTCTGCTCCTTGCCGCCTGCTCTGACCCAGACTGGAACCAGACACTGTTTCTGGCTTCCTGTCTCTCTCCACCTGGAGCCACCCTGCTAGGTGGTGTTCACGCCTCCTGACCGGAGCCCAAGCGTAACAGTATGCCGAAGCCTCAAATTTCCAGGGGAAGAGATAGGTCTGTGTCCTGCCGGTGAGTCAACTTTTCACTAATTCAAGATGCCTCCTTCTTTAAAGTTTTATACCTGCAATTCCTGTCAGACTTTGAATTATCCAAGCTATCATAACTGTCTAGCCTGTGAACTTGTTGGTCAGGAACACTGGTCATGCAATAATTGCAACAAGAAAAATGTCTCTGTCTATCAGGAATGTTTGAACTGTCTGGCTCCTAAACCAGGGTGGTGGAAATGCTCCTGTCTTCCGTGTTTGTTACCTCCAGGCAAACCCTGCCCCCGGTGTTCTGCTCTAGGACCAGCTGTGCCATTAAAAAAAGCTATCAGCTCTCCTAACCAGTATTCTGTTTCTGGCTCAACTAAAACAGACATTTTTGCTGGCAGTTTGTGGATAGAAAAACCCAGGACTTACCTGGCCAAGAAGGCTTCTGTGACACCAGTGCTAGAGCCTCAGGAACAGGTTTCTCTCAAACGGAGAGAGCTGATTAGCTCTAGCAGGGCTCTGCTTCCCACAGCTGCTGTTGAGACACTAACGAGCACATTCCCTAGACGTCCTAGAACTGCCTGTGCCTTCTCTAAACTGCTCCTCCAGAAACAAAATAAGGAGCCTCAGAGTGTGGCTCGAGGTATCAAGCCCACAGCAGTGCTACTTGAGTCTTCTATGTGCACTGCTTCAAACCTTGCTGCTCTGCCATCTGAGCCTGTTTCATCACCCCAGGGGGGGGCCAAGCCTGCTGCATCGCCCCAGGAGGGGGCCAAGCCTGCTACATCGCCCCAGGAGGGGGCCAAGCCTGCTGCCTCGCCCCAAGAGGGGGCCAAGCCTGCTGCCTCGCCCCAAGAGGGGGCCAAGCTGCTGCATCACCCCAGGAGGGGGCCAAGCCTGCTACATCGCCCCAAGAGGGGACCAAGCCTGCTGCATCGCCCCAAGAGGGGGCCAAGCCTGCTGCTTCGCCCCAAGAGGGGGCCAAGCCTGCTGCTTTGCCCCAAGAAGGGGCCAAGCCTGCTACATCGCCCCAAGAGGGGGCCAAGCCTGCTACATCGCCCCAAGAGGGGGCCAAGCCTGCTACATCGCCCCAGGAGGGGGCCAAGCCTGCTGCCTCGCCCCAAGAGGGGGCCAAGCCTGCTGCATCACCCCAGGAGGGGGCCAAGCCTGCTGCATCGCCCCAAGAAGGGGCCAAGCCTGCTGCATCGCCCCAGGAGGGGGCCAAGCCTGCTGCATCGCCCCAGGAGGGGGCCAAGCCTGCTGCATCGCCCCAGGAGGGGGCCAAGCCTGCTGCATCGCCCCAGGAGGGGGCCAAGCCTGCTGCATCGCCCCAGGAGGGGGCCAAGCCTGCTACATCGCCCCAGGAGGGGGCCAAGCTTGCTTCATCGCCCCGAGAGGGGTCCGATCCTGCTACAACGTCCGGAGAGGTGTTCCAGCCTGCTGTTTCATCCCGAGAGGGGCCCGAACCTGCTGCACTACCCTGAGAAGGGCCTGCTAAACCGGTCCTGCTGCCACCCCCGGAGGGGCTCAAACCGGTACCACTAACAGACTTTCTAACTCAGCCATCTGAGCCTGTTGAATTGCTCCAGCTGTTGTTGCCCTCGGAGGGGCCAGATCTCATCTTTGAGTACCCCCTGCTAAGATGGGACCCAGGAGGAGGGGGAGGCCTTGAGGAGGGGGTACTGTTACAGTTTTGGCTGCAGTGCAACCACCTCACCACCAGGGGTCCCTCTAGTGCTGGCTTTCCGGACAGGCCCAGTCCATCTTATCTGTCCACTCTGTGCTCTGGGTGTGTCCTTATAACCCTGTCTGACAGTTGCCTCGGTGCTTCGGCATCGAGCTCACCTGGGCTCCCTGCTCTAGCCTTGCGCGGCCTTCGGGCCTTTCCTTGCCTTGCCCTGCGCGGCCTTCGGGCCTTTCCTTGCCTTGCCTTGCGCGGCCTTCGGGCCTCCTTCCTCGCTGTTCTCACCTGGCCTACGGGCCTTCTGACCTGCCTGCTCTGCTTACGGTGTGTGGCCTACGGGCCTTCTGGGTATGTGTGGCCTATGGGCCTTCTGACCTGCTTGCCCTGACTACGGTGTGTGGCCTACGGGCCTTCTGTGTATGTGTGGCCTACGGGCCTTCTGACCTGCCTGCTCTGCTTATGGTGTGTGGCCTACGGGCCTTCTGTGTGTGTGTGGCCTACGGGCCTTCTGACCTGCCCTGCTCTGCTTATGGTGTGTGGCCTACGGGCCTTCTGTGTATGTGTGGCCTACGGGCCTTCTGACCTGCCTGCTCTGCTTATGGTGTGTGGCCTACGGGCCTTCTGTGTGTGTGTGGCCTACGGGCCTTCTGACCTGCCTTGCCCTGCTTACTGTGCCCTGACCCAGCCTGAACTTAGACTCTGCTCATTGCCGCCTGCCCTGACCCAGCCTGAACTTAGACTCTGCTCATTGCCGCCTGCCCTGACCCAGCCTGAACTTAGACTCTGCTCCTTGCCGCCTGCTCTGACCCAGACTGGAACCAGACATTGTTTCTAGCTTCCTGTCTCTCTCCACCTGGAGCCACCCTGCTAGGTGGTGTTCACGCCTCCTGACCGGAGCCCAAGCGTAACAGTTATTTTGCTGTCAGAAGTTGGACCGCCCCGATTGGTTGGGATACGATCCGTGAGTTGGTTTAAAAAGCCGCCGGTTTAAATTTCCAAAATGGAGGAACAGCTGTTTTGCAGACTGTGGAAGTCGGGAGACACAAGTCTATTTAACTGATGTATGGATAAAAGAGCAAGTATATTTTACAATTGTTTTTCAAACTACATTGTTTAATACAGCGTTTGTGTTTACAGACAACTTATCAAGAGCCCCTGAAGAAGCAAAAAAAGAAACGCGAGCCGCGTCGGGCGTAGTTGTTTCTTTTCCTCCGGCGTTCCGGTCTAAAACTTAAAGACATTCAGCTGTAAACATCGTCTAAGATAAGTACTTCTTACAAAATAATGTTCTTTAAGACAAGTACTTTCCACAGTATGGAATAAAAAACACAAAAGTATAAAAAGCAAAAAATGAAAATTATGGTATTGAACCTAACAACCAATGACCAATGATTAGAACCACTCTACACATAAGTTTTTCAAAATATGTGGTATTTATCCTGTGCAAACAAGCACTGGTTAAAGTGTATGAGGTCTGGTTGAATGGTTCATTTCACTTGATTGTGTTGGATTCTTCCAATATAAGACCAGTGTTATGTGAGTGTTTGGTTTTTATCTATCAATTTGAGCATAATCTTGTTCAGATGATAAGATTCAAGAATAATAGGCATTAGGTGCTTCCATGCTATCTGCCAAAGTATACCTCAGAACAGCCCCAAAACCTTATGATGAAGCATTACAGATAACTATGAGAATCCTCTGTTCACCATAGTGTATGAGCACAGAGTTTGATATCAGGAGTCTTTTTTGATTCTGGAAAGCATCCACATGTCAGTAGATCCTCTTCCATAGACCCCTTTAAAGAGAAGCTGTGTAGTGGTTCAAAGAGTATTGCCTTTTGTGAAGGAAACAGATGACAGAAGATGAGCATCCCAAAAGGGACTCAGTTCATCTTTAGAAGTCAGTTTAGAAGCATCATGAATTCACAAAAAAGTAGCACTGGGAGTCCCAACTTCACATTTATCTTTATTTGTATGTCTGACTTCTCAGTTTCCCTAAGTCAACCAGCGAATTCATCCTCTGATGGTCCCATGACCATCAGAGAACGATTCAAAATAAGGTGCTCGAAAACCAGCCACACCAATGTCCCATGGCTTTCCTTCACACTCTTAGATTTGACAATCCCCCAGGATTCTCAACAGATGTGGGACTTAAATATCTATGGGATCCATTTAATAATATCAGGCAGGGCAGAGGAAATCACAGCATCTCTCTCCTCTCCCAGGACTCCAAAACCAACCATGGCAATATCTCGCTTCACGCACAGAACTAGTGATCCTCCCACTTCTATGTAAACTTGTTCCTGATTCCAGCTCCTGACCTGTAAATTCAGCTTCCTACTCGTTTGGTTTTGTGTGAACTTGCTCCCGGTTTGAGCTCAAGCCTGCTTTTGTGTGAATATGTTCCCGACTCTTGCCCTTGACCAGCAACCACAACTTACTATTGATGTCTGTTACTGCTCCTGCTTGCAACCAGCTGGGTTGCTGAGCTGTTCCCAGTCTGTCCTAGGCTGAGGTTTAGTTCTGCCCGAGTCTGTAAGTAATCAGAGGAAATCTGACAATATCAATGAGCTGCTCTGCATACATTTACATGTGATTCAGCTTATTCAAATTACTATTGCACTCGTCCATGTTAACTTCACTTTCATGTTAACATGGCCTAATGCGCAAGCGTGTTATGGCTAACATAACATTAACAAGTGTCAAATATGTATTAAAGCTGTTAGCCTTAACATAGCTTTAATACATAAGGAATTCATAATACATAGGAAATAAGTCAGAACACAAAGTCCAAAGTGTGATATATTTTTTTTTTTTTTTTTGCTGGGTAGCTTTGGGGCTCTCAAACCTTGTGCTTTTGCTGCCTGTTCTACACAAAAAAAAAAGAAAATGTTTCTCACCTTCTAATCGGTTATATTTGTACTGTAACTACTTGTAATATAAATGAGTTCCTACTGAGCAATGTCCAAATTTCCTGCTGATTATTAAACTGTAGGAACAGAATTTTCATTCAATCACAGTGTATTTGACAGTGTCTGTTTTCAGCAAGGGAGTGGGGTTTTGGAGATTATGATTTCTTGCTAATGATCAGACTACAATGAATCAACTAACAAGCACTGTAGGGAATTCAATTAGCAAGAAGATGTTTTTTGGTTTTACACAGTCACATTTTAAAAAAGCAATTTTCCTCTGTCTGTACAGGTTAGAAAGCACATTGGGAGGCAATCACTGTATTTCCATGATTGCAGCATTTTCAGTGTAAACTACCGAGGTCTGCAAATAGATTGTTATTCGTTTACCAATTTTCTTAATTTATGCATACAACATTGTCAATTCAAAGACAAAAAAGCATGCCTTTTCTATATGTATCATAAAATTCGTAATTTTTCCATATTCAATTATTCCTATCAGCACACAGGCCATATAAAATGTGAGATTATGGAACGGCAGCATGTACATTTTCAATGGGGATATTATATACAAGAACCCAGACTAGCAAGAACAAAATCTAACAATTGGGATGCCCTTTATAACTTGTACAATGGAGAAAATTGTTAACCAATGTATAAAATTATAGATATTTTACAGATCAATGTTATTCAATTATATTTTATTGCATTCTTGCAAAATAAATTACAATCGTACCATTAGTCTCTGTTATAATACATATTTCACATTTTTAAATGAAAGATAAAATCATACAAATCTTAACCATATTTGTACCAAGGATGGAAACTCATCAAACATTAACCATTACAGTTAAGAAGTTTGCTTGATGGGAAGATACTTCACCCCAAGTTCAGAATGCCTTCTCTTACAGTGGTATAAAAAGTTGACTAATATGTGGGCCTCCCCAGAGTCTCTCTCTCTCTCTCTCTGAATGAGGATTTGTGATATTTATCGCAAATCCTGTTTCGGCCATAATGCACAGCATAATGCCCAGAAAAAAGGTGTAGTCAAATCCTGCTATTGCATGCAAAGTTAAGTTGCGTGCGCTGGCCAACTGCCGGCGTACGATCCCCGGCACAGCAGCAAATGGCCGCTATGCTAGGAGCCACTGACCCCATCCCCACCCACCCCCGGACCACCCACACCCTGCCTCCTCCCCGCCCCTTTTTGCAAGCTCCGGGGCTTACATGCATCCCGGGGCTTGCAAAAAGGGGCTTGCAGATATGGTTATCTGGCTAACTTGCTCAGTCAGATAGTGGTTTAGGGGCAGATTTTCAAAGGGTTACACACGTAACTTATGCGTGTAACCCCGAAAACCTGCTCCTGCATGCGCCAAGCCTATTTTGCAAAGGCTCGGCAATGCGCGCAAGCCCCGGGATGCACATATGTCCCGGGGCTTTGAAAAAGGGGCAGGAAGGGGGCAGGGCAGGGGGCAGGGTGCCAGTCCAGGGGCGGTCCAGGTGTGGTCCCGAGTCCTCCGGCACAGCGGCCCTGCCGGGGGATGGTGCGCCAGTAGCCGGCCGGCACGCGCAAGTTACATCTGCTAGGCGTAACTCCTGAAATAAAGGTAGGGGGGATTTAGGTAGGGCTGGGGGGTGGGTTAGATAGGGGAAGGGAGGGGAAGGTGGGGGGAGCGGAAGGAAAGTTCCCTCCGAGGCCTCTCCGATTTCAGAGCGGCCTCGGAGGGAACGGGAAATTGAGAGTGGGAGTACCCTGAGGCAAGGAGCAAGTGCTGCTGAAACTCTATAGTGTCAGTTTAATTAGATGAAACCTTCTGCTGCTATTGTTTATGCATGAATTTCCCTTTGTGGGGTTCCCTGTCATGGGCAATGCCTATGAGGTGCTGCCGCTTCATTCAGGGAAGGATGTGCTGTATGTGAGTACGCTGAAGACTGTGTGATGTCGCTGGTTTGCTAAAGTTTTCTTTTGCGGTGTTCCTTATTATGGATGATACCTGCGAGGTGCCGCTTTAAGAGAAGGAAGTGCCTTTTTTGAGTATGCCAAAGACTGTGTGATGTCAAATGTTTTCTAAGTAAAGGAAGTATCCTTTGTGGAGTATGCTTGCCTGGTAGTCCCTCCATTCTTAAGGAGCCCTTGAAGGGTCAGTTTCAACATAAAAACGTTTTGACCATGAACGATGAACTAATTGGTTCCTGCCATCATTTGCGACCATTCTTATGGATCTGATTGGAACTCTTTGCTATGAATAACTACTCAAATGGACTACAAGAAGTTTTCTGAGTTTCCTATGAAAGATTACATGTTTTTTTTACCAGTCTAACGGACTTTATTGGAACCTTCTGTCATTATTTGCTCTTGGGATGGACTAAGATGTTGAGTTTTCCTGTGCAACATCACGCAGCTTCAAATTTCATTGAATATGTTTTTTAAATATTGTTTTTTGTTTTGTTGTGTATTTGTTTTTGGGTCTGTATTGTCTTTACAGAGGAGGTGTTTATGTTAGTCTTGTTTTTAGTGATGTATGTGTTGAACAAATAGAGGGAAAGACAGAACTATCTGTCTTTATCTGGTTATATCGGGTATCTGGTTATCCCTCTGTCATTCTCTTTCTTCTATTCCCAAGTTTGATCTCCTTGTTATATGTAACTTTTTTTACCTCCTCTGATTATTTTACTGTTAAATGATTGATAAGAATGTTTTTTTCCCCTTGTTCCATGTAAACCGATTTGATATGACACCTGTCATGAAGGTCGGTATATAAAAGAATTAAATAAATTAAATAATAATAAACTATGAAGTTTTGGGATTTTATACCTGGTATTTTTATACTATAGTTAAATGGTAGATCATGAATACTTTAAAATATTAATAAAGGTCTGACTAGTTGTTTAACATAGATTTATTTTTTGTGAGCTATTTTTAGAAGTGTTCCATGATGGTGTCTTGATTATCAGTATTTTAGGACAGTTGATGGTGATGTTTCTGTGTTTTCTTAATTTTGAATGTACCCAAATGTTTTTTTTATGAATTGTTGAGATCAGTTTAGAACTAAATTATAAGGCAATGAATGCAGAATATAAGCATTTGTAAATAAATATATAAATAAATATTGGGAAAAATGAGGCATTCGTTGGGCATAATTTAACATTTTTTTCTGAATGTCTTCCAAGCCCAGTGCACAGGTTGAATTACCGTATATGGCTACTCCTAATGGCCTCCATGATTGTTAGCATTTGCACAAGTAATACAAAAGAGAGCACTAATGGCTTTACCAGCTGTTTCTCTATTTCTAGAGCTGTGTAATGTGAAGAGTTACCAGTCCAGACATACGCATGCCTCAGTAAACATGCTAAATTGTAGTTGTTAAAATCAGATAAGGCTAAGCCCTCAACTTGAATTGGATGATAAAGTTTATGTAGTGCAATCCTGGATTTGTTTAACCTTTCTATAAAAAGGAGGAAAAGGCTTTATTCAATTTTTGGAAGTCTTTACTGTGAATCACTTATGGTAGTAGTTGAAATATATAAAGCCATTTTGGGAGAAGCACGATTTTAACTAATTGCACCCTCCTTATCAAAAACAAGGTTAGAATCTGAAAACTAACAATTTTTCAGTTACATTTAGTGCTGGAAGAACATTCAGACTATTCATTTGATTTAAGTCCCTAGAGATTAGGACTCCAAGAAACTTAATACATCCGTGAACCCATTGTAATGGGATTTCATTTCCTACCATTGCCTACTTATCCTGCTTCAAGTCTAATGCTTCTGTTTTATCTAAGCTGTTGGGGTTTGAGGAATGCATAGATATTTCCATAGGACAGGAAGTAATCAAATTAAACCTTTAAGCGGATGATATGTTTTTGATAGCTTTCAGATCGGGAGGCTCATCTATCTTGGGCCTTAGAAATGATTGAATTACACAGATCAAATGTCAAAGTGAAATTCGACTCAACAGCTGAGTAATCTAATTGCATCTCAAAAATAAAAGTTCAGATCTTCTTGTGTCTAGCTATAGCCAGCCTTATTAAATTATGACTTCAGTACATCTCCATGTTTCCAAAGAATGACTCTGCGCTACTGCACTTTTACTTTCAGTGCATCAAGTGTTTTCTCAAAGCTAAAGTACTCTTTTCTGACTAAAGAGAAATGGTTCAAAGTTCCAGTGGGCACATACAGAAAGGCCATAGTGGAACTTGGTTTGTTTAAATGTAGCAAATTGCCATGATGGAGAAATAGACCTATGCTTAGTTCTTGAATCGTTCGAACTTACCTGTTAATAACGTAAATTACTCTTTTGATCTAAAGTTGATAACGCTGTCTTTTGTCCTTGGGAAAGGAATTGTTTCTCCATTCTGGAGAAAAGTTAATCGGAGACCTATTCCTTGCAATTAAATCATTTCACACAATCTTTTATATAAGAATATCCATGACTTATTGTTATGACCACTGGCCGAGGCCATCTGCGGCAGGCTCAACTCACGTCATGTTATGCCTGGTTCTCTACCCCCGGTATTCTCGCGGTGGTGGCCAGCCACTGCCACCGCATTCCTTCTGGCTCCCTGCACTCCATGTGGTGGCTGGGACGCTGCCGACCAGCGTTCCGATCCTGGGCCTCTCTAGGCGCGCACGCGTGCCATCTGTCCGCCCTTTAAAGGGCCAATGGCGGGAACTCCAGGCTCATCCCCGGCTGATGACATCACTGGCCTGGAGGACTTAAGCTTCACATCCAGCCACCACTAACCGACTTGGCAATGAGTTCCTTGGTTCCTTTTTGGTGCCATTATCTCTCCTTGGACCAGTTGCTCCTGCCGTCGTATCTCTGCGCTTCTCCTTCCGGGTTCCTGCCTCAGCGCTCCCCACTCCACGGGTCCTGGCTCAGCGCTACTTCATCCAGACTCCCTCTCAGCGCTTCTCACTCCGCGGGCCCTGGTTCAGCGCAACTTAAGCTGGACTCTCTTTCAGCACTTCCTGCTCCTTGGGGCCAGACTCAGTGCTACTTCACGTGTGAGTCTCTACCGCAGTGCCGGCTGCTCCTTGGGACCCCCACGGCACTTCTGTTTGAGGACTTGCTACAATATCTTCACTCTTCAAGAGTCAGCTCAGTGCAGTACTCCACCAGACTGTGTCTCGGCGCCCCGCTCCTTGGGGTATTCCTCTGCGCTGCTACTACAGAAGGTTCTGGCACCAGGCTTGCCGTGTCCCAGGCAGTACTTCTGCGCTGCTAGTCTCCAGGCACCTGCTACAGCGGATTTCCCGCTCTAGCCCTTATCCAGCGTGCTACAGTTCGTGTCTCTGCATCTGCATCTCCTCTCCTCGAGGCCACTTCCACGTGGTCTTGCTCTACTCTCTTCAAAGCTGCAGTAGCCTTGCATCCCCTGAGACTCTTTCTCCTCCTTCCTGCGAGAGTGCGCCTGTCTCGAACTGTGCCTAACCTCTCTGACACTCTCTGCACTCACTCGCCTACTCTCTCCGGGACCAGCCACACAGGGGCACTGCTAAGTCCTGCCGGCCCCGGCACCCAAGGGCTCAATCTGTGGGTAACGAGGGTCGGCACAGGTGACGTTCCAGCTCGCCTCTGTTCCCGGCCAGACTCACCTCCCGACGGTGGGGACCTGTGGGGCCCAACCACTCAGGTAGGAACAACACCACCTCGGGCCAAGGGTCCACAATTCCTAACATTTATGTCTTGATTTATTTTATGTTTACCTTTCTGTGTGATCACCTCTCTTTTTCTTGTTGATTCTATGTCAGCTCATTGCAAATGACCACTAGCCCTGAATTGGACTATCCATCACTCTATGGACATTGTAATATAGTCTCTTGTATTTTGTAACATAGTTATCTTACTTTTCCTTTTATCTGCCTAAGATACCCAGTTTATCTGCCTAAGATACCCAGTTGTCACAGTCCCCCCTTCTCAACTTCTCGAGGTTTTATATTGTTTCTTTCTCTTATGCAATTAATTGTTCTATGTAAGGGCCATGCCCAAAAGTTCTGCGTTGTCTGTAAACCGATACGATGTGCAAACGGCTATCGGTATAGAAGAAACTCTAAATAAACTAATAATTAAATAAATAAATAAATAAATGATGAAAGTCAGAAAATATATTTTAATATAGGGAGAAAATAACCAAATTGATTTTCATAGATACACTTGTATTTACCCATTTAAAATGTTGAGCTTAATATTGGTAGATAAAAATAGGCATGCATTCAAAGCATGTCTACTTTTATTTTCCTAAAATGATGGGCACAGTTAGGTCGGGAAAAGAAGTTAAACACAAAAAGGTGAATTTTAAAAGCCGGACACGTGCATTAATTAGGAGATCACAAATATGTCGGGCTTGAGTACGTTGAGCAGATTTTAAAAGCCGCCGAGATACGCACATATCTCCCAAAGCGTGCACATCTTGGAAGTTTTGAAAAAGGGGCGAGGCGTGGGCATGGTTTGGGCAGAGCACGGGTATTTTGGTGCGGAGATGTGTGCATAAATACTTATGTGCTCTGGCACGCGCCGAGGCTCTGCCGTGTAACTTTACTTCTAGGGATGTGAATCGTTTTTTGACGATTTAAAATATCGTCCGATATATTTTAAATCGTCAAAAATCGTTAGGGCCACGATACAATACCAATTCCCCTGATTTATCATCAAAAAATCGTAAATCGGGGGAAGGGGGAGGGCAGGAAAACCGGCACACTAAAACACCCTAAAACCCACCCTGACCCTTTAAATTAAATCCCCCACCCTCCCGAACCCCCCCCCCCCCCCAAATGCCTTAAATTACCTGGGGGTCCAGCGGCACACTAAAACACGGCACACTAAAACCCCCTAAAACCCACCCCGACCCTTTAAATTAAATCCCCCACCCTCCCGAACCCCTCCCCCCCAATGCCTTAATTACCTGGGGGTCTGTAGCCTTAAATTACCTCCGTAGCGGCGGTCCGTAGCTAAATCGGGGGAAGGGGGAGAGCAGGAAAAGCGGCACACTAAATCGTGTAGTCTTCAGCCGGCGCCATTTTGCAAAATGGCCGCCGCAAAATGGCGGTGGCCATAGACCAAAACGATTTGACGCAGGAGGTCGTTCCGGACCCCCGCTGGAATTTTGGCAAGTCTTGTGGGGGTCAGGAGGCCCCCCCAAGCTGGCCAAAAGTTCCTGGGGGTCCAGAGGGGGTCCGTGAGCGATTTCCTGCCGCGAATCGTTTTCCGTACGGAAAATGGCGCCGGCAGGAGATCGACTGCAGGAGGTCGTTCGAATCGTTTTGGTCTATGGCCGCCGCCATTTTGCGGCGACCATTTTGCAAAATGGCGCCGGCTGAAGACTACACGATTTAGTGTGCCGCTTTTCCTGCTCTCCCCCTTCCCCCGATTTAGCTACGGACCGCCGCTACGGAGGTAATTTAAGGCTACGGACCCCCAGGTAATTTAAGGCATTTGGGGGGGGGGTTCGGGAGGGTGGGGGATTTAATTTAAAGGGTCGGGGTGGGTTTTAGGGGGTTTTAGTGTGCCATGTTTTAGTGTGCCGCTGGACCCCCAGGTAATTTAAGGCATTTGGGGGGGGTTCGGGAGGGTGGGGGATTTAATTTAAAGGGTCGGGGTGGGTTTTAGGGGGTTTTAGTGTGCCGGCTCATGATTTTAACGATTTTCACGATACTTTACACACCCAAACGGCAACAATACGATTCCCTCCCCCTCCCAGCCGAAATCGATCGTTAAGACGATCGAGGACACGATTCACATCTCTATTTACTTCTGCTATGGATGACGTGTAAGTAATAAAATAAAGAAAAATAGACAAATCTTAAGGGGCGGATTTTAAAATCCCTGCGTGCTGGCGCGTCTATTTTGCATAGGCCGCCAGCGTGGGCAGAGCCTCGGGACGCGCGTAAGTCCCGGGGCTTCCTGGCGGGGGCGTGGCGGGGGGCGTGGCGGGATGACATGGCGTTTAGGGGGCGGGGGTGCGGTGTTTCGGGGGGCGGCGACGTGGGCGTGGTTTCGGCCCGGGGGCGTTCCGGGGGCGTGGCTGCGGCCTCTGGAACAGCTCCCGGGACCGGACCACGGAGCGGGGCAGCCGGCCGACGCGTGCAAAGTTACGCCTGCTTTCAGCAGGCGTAACTTTGCCGACAAAGGTAAGGGAGGGTTTAGATAGGGCCGGGGGAGTGGGTTAGGTAGGGGAAGGGAGGGGAAGGTGGGGGGAAGGCGAAGGAAAGTTCCCTCCGAGGCCGCTCCGAAATCGGAGCGGCCTCGGAGGGAACAGGCAGCGCGCACTGGGCTCGGCGCGCGCAGGTTGCACAAATGTGCACCCACTTGCACGCGCCGACCCCGGATTTTATAAGATATGCACGGCTACGCGCGTATCTTATAAAATCCAGCGTACTTTTGTTCGCGCCTGGTGCGCGAACAAAAGTACGCGTTCGCACAAGTATTTAAAATCTACCCCTAAGGGTTTAAGGTTCGGAACTAACTGGGGGGAGTGAAGGCAATTAAACCAGAAGGGTTTGGAGGATCAATCTCTTAACTTGGTGAACTGGGAGCAATCTTGTAAAACTGGAAATAGCCTTGGCATGTTCCCCTTTTAAAATCCCCCGATTTATGCAGTACAAATCGGCATTTGCACGCGCTTGTATACACCCACAAAATTTGGCAAACGTGCGCACGGCCAGGTAATTTTATAATATGTACACATATATGCGCGCAAGTTATAAAATAACTGCGTCGGTGGGCTGATGCAGACATCCACGTGTACACCTGCAGCCCAGTTTGAAAGTTACCATCAAAGATTTTATAATCAATCTCCATGCTTTATTTGTGGTGAATACTTTTTCATCTGTCCCCATGCAGATACAAAACTGCAAGAACGCTGTCCCAGTGATCTGCATGCCCATCACAAGAGAAACTCTGCAGTGTGTTTGATTATTGTCCTTTTCACTCCTATAGGCTATATAAAAACCCTCATTGAAGACCCCATGTTTAACTTGCCATTTTCATAGAAGGCAGGCCTCTTTCAATGAAAAGGAGGCTCTAGAACAGTGATGGCTAACCTATGACACGCGTGTCAGAGGTGACACGCCGAGCCGTTTTTGCTGACACGCGTAGCGTTTCGGGACTATCGATGTTTTATTTTTTTTTTATCGGCTGCGCCGAGCCTTTTTTTTTTTATCGGCTGCTCCAACCCTTTAAAATTAGTTTTTTAGTATCCCTCCAGCCCCCCCAATGCCCCCGGGCACAGGGAGACGCATGCGGCGCAGCGACAGGCATGGGCCGTGGTGAGGCTCACTTCACCACAGCCCAAAGAAAAAGATCGTGTTGAATGCGCTGATGCTCCTCCTCCTTCCTGCCTGTGCGGCCCCGAAAGTAAACGTTGCCGGAGCCGCGAGGGCAGGAGGGAGATGAAGCATCAGTGTGTGCAGAAGAGGAGCATCGCTTGCGCTTACAGGCTGCCGCGAATCTCAAATCGCAGCGGCCCGAGAAGAGGAAGAAGCCCGGTAGCAGGGCCGCTGCAGAGCCCATCCTGCGGCGACCCGCGAAGAGGAGGCCCAGAGGTGAGAGAGAGGCTGAGGGTCTGTGTGTGTGTGTGCGCGTGTATGAGATGAGTTGAGAGATTGTGTGTGAGGACCTGAATGTTTGCAGAGACTGCATGTGCTTGAGCAAGACAGCATGTGGGAGTGAGAGAGAGCCTGTGTGTGAGAGTCAGACAGCATGTGCCAGTGAGAGACTGTGTGTATGAATGGTTGTATGAGAGAGAGCATGTGACAGTGAGAGCCTGTGTGTGTGAGAGAGAGAGAAATGCATGTGAGAATGAGATCCTGACTGTGTGTTTGAGGGAAGAAGATGGAGAGAAAAGAAACAGAAAAAAAGACAATATAAAAGGAATTGGCAAAAAAAAATAAAGGGAAGGTGGAAAAAAAAGCCTGTGACCAACCAATTAGAAAACTAAGATCAGACAGTAAAGGTTAAAAAAAATATATATATTTTTAGTGATTGGCACATGTAATCTTTGGGAATGTGCAAGAATAGCAACATCCCCAATAGTCATGTGGCAGCAGTGACAGTGGCAGCAGAGGAATGAGAGAGGTTCCGAGGTTGCTGGCAAAAGAGAGGGGGGTCTGCCTTTAGTGTGTGCATGTGTATGAATGGGACTCTGCCTGGGGTGTGTGTGTGTGTGTGTGTGTGAATGCATAGGTGCCTGCCTGGGGGTCTGTGTGTGTGAGAATGAATTGGTGCCTGCCTGGAGGATGGAGCGGGAGTGGTGTGAAAATGAATGGGAGCCTGCCTGGGTGTGTGTGTTTGTGTGTATGTGAGGGAGCCAGTGAGTGTGAGAGCATGAGTGTGTATGAGAAAATCCAGGGGAGTAAGAGTTTGTGTGTGTGTGTGTGGTGGAGGGGGAGAGAGTGTTTTAATTGAAGATTTAGCCAATGAAATTCAGCAACAAAAAAGTCACTAAGCAGGCAAGGTAAAGAATTATCTGTTTTTGCTTTATTAATAAATACAGTACATATATTAAAATTATAACTTCTTGTTATTAATTAGAGCTACAAATATCACAATTATGGATTTTTCTAGAAGTGACACACCACCCTAGTTATGCTTGATTTTTTTATGAATTCTGACACACTGAGCTCAAAAGGTTGGCTATCACTGCTCTAGAACAAGGAGTTAAGGCAGAATGGTGATAGGGGGCAGGTTCAGGAGTAATCTAAAGAAAAACCTTTTTGGTGAAAGGGTGGCAGACACATGGAATGGCTACCCAGTAAGGGTGGTGGAGATAAGAACAGTATTAGAATTCAAGAGCATGTGGGAGAAACAGAGGATTTCTGAGGGAGAGGAAGAGATTGAAAAACTAAGCGGGAGATGTGAATGGGCAGACTAAATGTGCTGTATATAGTCTTTATCTGTCATTACGACCCATATTTCTTTGGTTCCTACAGACTTCTTCTACTACCAGTGGTTCTTTTATCCTAAGAGGGGTAGAAAAGGAAGCTTCATTCATATATAGAAACTGTATATTGTTCGACAAGGAAGCATATAGTAACATAGTAATGACGGCAGAAAAAGACCAAAATGGTCCATCCAGTCTGCCCAGCAAGCCTCCCAAGGCAGCAACCGCCGCTCCATGCAGGCTACCCCCATGTTTCTCTCAAGAGTAGTAACTGCTGCTCCGTGCAGGCTACCCCCATGTTTCTCTCAAGAGTAGTAACTGCTGCTCCGTGCAGGCTACCCCCATGTTTCTCTTAAGGGTAGTAACTGCTGCTCCGTGCCGGTTTAGCGTTTTTATTTATTCATTTTCATGATGTGCAGTGCTGCTGCTGCTAAGGGAGTGATAGCAAGGCAAAGTGTTCAGTATGCATGATAATTCTTTTTTATGACTTGCACCTGCATGTAACACTACTCTTATGCCTAATAAGCAGAAGAATTCAAGCATATTGTAATGAATATGATAATGTATTATGCAATTCTGTGCAATGATCTTTCAAAAAATGACCATTACTAATATTTACATAATTTTTACTGAGATACATAGGAGTGAATTTTCAAAGGAGTTATACATAGCAATTATATATCATAGCAATTTTCAAAAGTCCATTTATAGGGCCAGATTTTAAAAAATCACGCGCGTAAATCCTCTGGATTTACGTGCGTAACCGGTCTTACGGGCGCCGGGCCTATTTTAGAAAGGCCCGACGATGCGAGTAAAACCCCGGGACACGTCTAAGTCTCGGGGCTTGCAAAAAGGGGAGGAGAGGGGGTAGGGTCGGGTTCAGAGGCTCCAGGCACAGCGGCCATTTGCCACTGTGCTTGGGATCACACGCTGGCAGTCGGCCGGCGTGCGCAACTCACTTCAACCCCAGGGCTGAAGTAAGTTTTGTAACAATAAAAAGAAATCAACAAAGGTAGGGGGGAAAGGGCGAGGGAGGTAGGGGAAGGGAAGGGAAGGTGGGGTGGGGGGTAGGGAACGGGGGAAGGCAGCGCGGCTCGGAGCGGGCTCGGCGCGCACAAGGTGCACAATTGTGCACCTCCTTGTGTACGCCGACCCTGGATTTTATAACATGCGTGCGCATGTTATAAAATAGGGTATACATGTGTGTGCGCCGGGTAGCGGGCTTCCTTTTTAAAATCTACCCCAAAATCTTTTAAAAATTCAGCTCTATCGAATGAATCATCAAGAGAGTTATGCGCATAAAAGTAGCAATTTGCAAAAGCCCATAAAGTCCATGGACATAAAACCCAGTTTTATATGCATAAGTCCTTTCCAAAATTGCCAAGTGTTTCTTTTTAATGAATACATACACTGGTAATACAAATTATTTTACCACCTCATATACTTTCTCATATACTTGGCACATTAAATTGTAAATACGTTTAGATATGTTGTGGAAAATTTCAATTACCTTTCTGGAAATTTGTTTCAGCTTTTAATCTATTGTTTTTCTTCTTGATCTCTACTTTATACCTACACACTCTTTAAGGATCCTAGGTCTTTAGTAATATCGCATTCTGCCTCATGGGAGGACAGGAAAGTATAGTATGTTTCCTCAAGGTACTTGCCCAAGTCACTAACCTGCACATGAATGTTAGTACACTTCAGTATAGCTGACCTTCCATTGAATTATGTTGAAATGCTACTTTAACAAGTATTTCTTTATTTAAAATACTTATATTCTGCCCATAGCAGACCAGCTGTGAATTTCAAAAGACAAATAATTAAAACACAAGCATAGTCATACAACAAATAAGATCCCAAAATGTCTACTATGACAATGTACACTTAATAACAACTGAACCATGACTACAGCCACTATGCCTCAGAGAATGCCTCCTGAAACTATAACACTTTGAGCTTTGTGTGAAAACGGCCATGATCTGTAATATACTGAAGGTCCTCTGTTAGGGCACTCCATAATATGGGCCCCAGAACAGAAAGGGCTCGATGACCTGGCTCATGTCAATGGACATAGACACTACAAACAAAGGCTTATCAGCTGAACGCAGACAATGAGAGGGAATATATTCATTAAACAAGCCAGCTAAGAAAGAAAGCCCATTCTCTCTAATAAAGGGCTTCCCAAACCTGCATTGGGAACCCCACAGCCAGTCAGGTTTTCAGGATATCCACAATGCATATACATGAGATAAATTTGCATGTGCTGAGTCTTCATGGTATGCAAATTTATCTAATGCAAATCGCATTGTGGATATCCTGAATTTCCGACTGGCTGTGGGTTCCCCAGGACAGGTTTGGGAAACACTGCATTAGAGGGGATGGGACAAGCTTGAATTTTATCCTTTGAGCTACAGGCAGCCAATGCAAGCGCTTAAGTAAGGGAGTAACTTGCATCCTTGGTGATTTACCCAGCACAAGCCATACCACCAAATTTTGTAACACCTGCAATACTCTGTTGAGACTTAGGAAGTCTGGTACAGAGTGAATTGCAATAGTCTAATGATGTTAATACAAAACCTTGAACAATTATTTCAAAATCATCTCTAGGAAGCATATATTTAAGATGCTGTAACATTTTAACCTTGTGAAAGCTCTAATTCAATGTAGAATTAATCTGGGTCTTGAAAGAAAGACAAGAATCAGACTGGAAGCCCAAGTTCCTTACATTATCACCAATAGAAATATATGTTCCCTCTATAAAAACCCAGGACAGCTAACAGGAATCGGTGTCCTGGCAATCCATAATACTTCTGCTTTAGAGGAATTTAAAATGAAATTATTGCTTTGCATCCAAGCACTGACAGAATTTAAACATCATGAAGCCAGGTTGAAATCAGTAGACATATTGTTCCGAAGTGGAAAAAGCAATTGACTGTCATCTGTATAGATTTTAAAGCAGCTGTCAAAAGAATCCAAAATACAGCATAGTGGATACAAATATTTATTACATAAAGTGGGGAATAACACTGAGCCATGAGGTTGCGCTCGGGGGTGGACCCTTGTCCTGGAGCAGTATAGAACGGCTCCCTGGTAGGGACAAGGAAGCACCTGCTCCCAGGGGGTAGAGCACTGGAGGAGACAGAGGCTAGGATGAGCTTCACCACTGGAAGCCCGCGGTCCCCCTGGGTGGAGCCCGTAGGGACCCGGACCACTTGGACTTAGGTGGGCCTCGCAGGGTCTCCTGGTGAAGTAGTAGAGAGGAATGCCCACAAGCAGCAAGGGAGCACAGCTGGTCACTAGGCTGTACGTCTGGAGAACCAAGGAAGACCAGTACAGCGTAGGCAATGACAAGGCAAGAGACAAAGCCAGAATCAGGAGACGTAGTCAATGGCAGCCGGGGTCAGGGTCCGAAGATCAGACAGAGGAGTAGTCAACAAAGCAAGTGTCAGGTTCCAGAGGTCAGATGAGGTCACAAGGCAGGCAGAGGTCAGGATCCAGGCAGCGAGCAGAATGATCAAGGAACAGGCCGATGTCAGTACCAGAGAGACAGTCCAAGGGTACTACCTGGGGAGACAGGAGACAGATGCTGGAACAGACAGATGCTGGAACAGTAGGACACTGGAACAAGGCTGGAACAAGACTGTGAATGCGGAGGCAAACTAGTACACTTACAGTGCCGATCCAAGGCAAGGAAGTGCAGGCAGGGACTTCCTTACATTGTACGTTTAATCAGGGCGCGTCGTGGAGCCAGGACCCGCCCCTGGCCCTGGCCCACAAAAGGCCGGGCGGTCCATGCGTGCGCGCGCGTAGAGGCATGGCCAACGTCACTGGGGATGCCGAACTCTGGCGTGAGGCCTGGTGCGCAGTGGAAGGCCCAGCGACCGCTGCCGCGGGACACCGAGGCCTGGAGGAGCTCACAGCTGCCGCTGGGGAGGCCGACCTGTGTCCTGCAGAGGAGTTAGCGAGGTGAGCAGGCCTGTGCGCGGGCCGGGTGCGGACGGGGCACTCAACACATGAGGCACATCAGAAACAAGAATAAACCAACTGGACTGTCACTCTCCTATCCTAACCTGCTGTTTCCAACTAAAAAAGTATGATTCAAACCAGCAAATAATATTTCCTCCCACGCCCAGCCCAGGTAGTGTCTTAATCAAAATGGAGTGACTAATCGTATTAAAAATGGCTACTATATTAAGTAAAACCACTAATATGGCCCTTCCATCATTTAGCTAGTGCAAAAGAATTAAAAGCTCCTGTGTTCAGTATGAAATCTGCACTGATGTGGTTTTAATACCCTTTTATCCACAAGAAGCTCATTAAGCTGAACCAGCACTGCTTTCTCCAAAAGCTTCACTAGTGAAGGGAGATTTGAAATTGGTCTGTAACTAGAAAAACTATTGTCAGGTAACTTGACTCTTAAGAGTAGGATGCACACCTGCCCTTTTCAATTCACAGGGGACAATACTTCCTGACAGAAAAAAATCCAAAAGGGACAGAAATCCAAAGGGCAAAAAGATGATTATAAATCAGTCATAATTATCTCATTCTCTACAGTTGACATGGACTGAAACTTATCCAAAACCCCAGTGACAGAGGAAGTGTCTAGAGTTGGAGTTCTCAGCCCCTGTTGTTTCATAGTCTGTAAAATTCTGTCAACCATGGATATGCAGAAATCAACAAGCTGCTTAGGGTCAAGCTCATGATCAGGCAGAGGTGATTTTGGACCTTGAAGGAGCCTATTACAAATCACAAACAGCTTATAAAACCAATTTAAAGAGGCCTGCAAATGAGATGTATAGTAAACCGTCCTAGAATTTTCAAAACACTTCCTGTAATCAGAGCAAGCAACAACTAATCTATTTTTATTCTCTGATGTAGGCAACCTGTGCCATTTTCGTTCTACCTGACACATGATCCATTGTTTATCAGTTAAGTCTTGATTAAACCAGAGAAACCCCAGAGAAAGAACATCTTATTCCTTACATTTTAATGGGGTTATTTTATAGGTAATGGAATTAAGATTAAGGGTGAGTGAAAGACTCCTCATTAAGAGTGTCCTTAATCTTGATCCACTCATCCCTAAATACTTCTAAATCAATGTGTCACCAACATTGCTTCCAAATTTCTCTGTTATGAACTATTATTTGACCCCCATAATTGGCAAAAGAGTAAATGTCACCAGTAAATAATCTGGCCATAATACGGGTTGAACAGAAAGATTGGTGCTATAACCCTTGTTTGCATAAAACTCAGGGATCACTAAATGATCCAAGACATGCCCAGCTCTGTAAAGTGTACAGCAGCTAAAAATGATGGAAAGTCCTGCAAAAAAACATCCTGTAGCTTGCTGTCAGAATGAATATTAAAAGCAACTATCAAAACCTTTTCTGAACGCAGAAGAAAAGCAATAATGAAATCAGCAATCGAGGTGATAGCACAGGCAGTCCCAGGAGGACAATAAAGTGAGCTCATAATCCAATCATTCATTCTCATTGCCAAGCTGTCACACCTATAACCCACCTCGTTGGCAACTGGTCTGGAGACAGTGTCCCTATAAAGTAAAACCACCACACTCCCTCTTCTATTTATTTAACTTGCTGAGGGAAAGTGTACCCAGCTGGACAGAGTAAATGTAACACACATTATTGGCATCCGTGTGCCATGTTTAGGTAAGAAATAACCTGCTCAAATGCAACTCTAGTAATAAGGCCATAATTACATTACATTTCTTTCTGATCAGACATTGATATATGCTACAGACATAGATGATAGTTGGTGGGATCATTAAATGTTGAACAAGAGGGAATACAGGGAGGAATCTCTAAAACTGTGATCTGAACCCTAAATCTATGAAAAAACATTTTTAGGAAAAAAGACTACATTTGCCCTGCCCCGAATCACAGATATAGCCCCCTCTACCATATACACAAAAAGTAGACCAAAGTTGCAATGATTATGAGAAAGAAAAAGAAGTTGTTTGAGAGAGGAAAACCTTTAATGTTAACAGATATGGGTTGCATTCAACCTTTTTGGTACAGCTGTACCAGAAAATAAAAACCTTTGAAAAGAGGGTATACAAAAGGAGCAATATGGGCAATGAAAAAATATGTATAATTAAATTTATCAGTAGAGCCGTGCAGAAATATAGAATTCTTCTGTAGTTAAAAGTCTGAACAAAGAAAAGTTTGTAGTGAGACTGGTTTTGAATTTGGCTACTAGACCAAAGGGTTTACTCAGTCAGAGGCTGGTATTAAAACCAGAAACTGTAAAAACTGACTAAAAAGGAGTATTTCTGCACTGGCTCCACTGAGTGAACTGGAGATATAAAAGGCAGTTTTGAGATCTGTACAGTTTGGTTTCAAACTAAGGCCTAGATCCTCTAAGGTCGCAGATCATTGCCTGCTTTTGCGCCAAATAACTACACCATAAAGGTGTAGTTATTCGGCGCGAAACTGGCGGCGATAAGGAATTTTAACCTTTTGCCGCCAGCGATGTGTCCGCAGCGTCGGCCCCGGTGCTGCCCCGACTCCTCCTCTTCCGGGGCTGACTCCGCCCTGTGCTAGCTGTCGCACTCGAAAAGCCTCTTTTCGCGTGCAATAGTGTTAGAGACTGACCCCCTAAATCTCCAAAATAATACTTGGGAAGTTAAAATTAAGGAACATTTCTACAGTAATTAAAACCCTTCTCTACTGGACTATCAGTGAGATTGACAGACATATAATTAGAGAAAAAAAGTACATTTGATTCTCTGACAAAATTTAAAGATGTTCATTTTTAGTGCAGTGGTTCCAGCAAATGAGGCATACACATGCTTAGAATTTCTGGAAGATAATTCGCAAAAGTATACACAGCTTCTCTTGTTGATTTTGTTAAATCTTAGGGGTAGATTTTAAAAGGTGCATGAGCGTGTCAATGTTCATGCAGTTCCCAGTGTTGCGCGTCCCGGACGCGTGGGTGCAGCAACTGGGCCTGCTCACCTCGCGCTGCCCTCCACTAGCTCCGGTCTTGCCGCTGCTGCCAGCTCCCGGCGCCCCCGACACTCACCGCGGCCCTCTCCGGCTTCCTCTATACCGCAGACCTCACAGCAGAGCTCCCGTCGGGGCTCCGCATCGTCGACCACCTCAACACCGCCCCTAGCCACGCGCGCAGCCGATGTCCTGAGCTTTAAAGGGCCAAGCGCTGGAAAACCGATTCAGATGCAATGTGATGACATCACTCAGTAGCCCTATAAATAGTGAGGCCCTGTCCCCAGGACCTCGCCTTGGCAATCGGGTTGACACTGTGGTGTTCTAGTTTGCCTGATCCTGTGTTCCAGTGTTTTCTTGTTCCAGTGTCTCCTTGTTCCTGCATCTCCGTGTGTTCCTTCCTGTGTCCTTACTCATAGTACCTTCTCGGACTGATCTTTGGTATTGACCTCGGCCTGTGTGACTACTCTCTTCATCTGCTGCCTGGAACTGACCACTGCCTGTGACTACCGGACCTACCTGCTTGGATTCCATCCGTGGCTTTCACCAGATCAGACCCGCTGGCGCTGCCTGCTTTGCCCGGACAACCTTCCTGAGCTGCCTGGAACTGACCACTGCCTGTCTGACTACTCTCTTTCGGGCCGATAAAGTAAAAATCGCGAGAGAGCGGGCGAGCGCTCGCTCTCCCGGCACACGCACAGAACACTCTCCTGTACGCGCGATACAGTAAATTAATTTATTTAAATTAGGGTCCGTGGTAAAAAGAGGCACTAGGGAGACTAGCGCGTCCCTAGCGCCTCTTTTTGCACAGGAGCGGTGGCTGTCAGCAGGTTTGACAGCCGACGCTCAATTTTGCCGGCGTCGGTTCTCGAGCCCGCTGACAGCCAGGGCCCCAACTGGATTATGACATGAGTTTTAGAGGCCTTGCTTCTCTGACTTCACAATTTGCTTTGCATTTCTGCTAGCCGAGATTCCTGGGAAGCATTCCTTTGTGTTTCCCTCAAAATGTTTCCCCGAGTCTTTGATAATAGTTACCCAGCAGGAGTTTTCTGTTTAGATGCCCTTTGACAGTACATTGGGGTTTGTGTATACATTGGGTGTCTTCTGCCATTTCACATACTACTTCAATTTCTATTTCTGGAGCATCTTCATTTTCCAAAGCAGAAAAGGCATTTTTGTATTGGTATCATTTGGGGAGGGAGTACCTCTGTGTCACAGGTCTTTTCTATTAGAGCTGTGAAATCCTCAGCTCCATGTGCAGCGGTGATCAAGACTGCAAATAGAATGTTAGGTATCATAAGAAAAGGAATGGAAACAAAACAGAAGATATCATAGTGCTTCTGCATAATTCATGGCACAACTTTACATTGAGTATTGTGTGCTCTTCTGGTCTCAAAAAATATATAGCAGAATTTGAAAAGGTGCAAAGATCAAAGGGGATGGAACAGCTCCCCTATTGAGAAAAGATTAAACAGATTAAGGCTCTTCAGCTTGGAGAAGAGACGGCTGAAAGAAGATATAGAAGAGGTTTATAAATTCATGAGCGGTGTGGAATGGGTAAATAGGGCACAGTTATATTTACCCATTCCTATAGTACTAAGACTAGGTGACACACCATGAAGCTAATGGGTAACAGCTTTAAAACAAATCAGAGAAAGTATTTTTTCACTCAGCATACAATTACTGTAGAATTTAGTGCCAGAGGATGTGGTGAAAGTAGTTAGCATAGCTGGGTTTAAAAAGGGTCTAGACATGATCCTGGAGGAAAAATTCATAAACTACTATTAGCCATGTAGACTTGGAGAAGCCACTGATTATTCAGGTTATGAGCAAGAAGGACTAGACCTATTCTTTGGGATCTTACCAGGTACATGTGACCTGGATTGGCACTGTTAGAGGCAGGATGCTGGGCTTGATTGTCCTTTGATCTGACCCATTATGGCATTTCTTATGTTCTTAGCCCACTGTGACCAATTTATTTCTGTATTTTTGAATCCTCTGTGGGAGTAGGATTCAAAAACCCTACCTAGATGATATATACTAGGGGAAGATCCTCTAATGGTAAATTTCTTTTGGCAACAGAATGTTAGGAACTATTAGGAAAGGAATGGAGCATAAAAAGGAGAATGTCTGTGTATCGATCCATGGTGAGACCACACCTAGAGTACTGTGTGAAATTCTGGTTAATGCATCTCAAGAAGATATAGCTGAACTGGAAAGAGGTACAGAGAAGGGTGATCAAAATAACAAAGGGGTAGAATGGCTCCCCTATTAGGAAAGGAGACCCTTGCGATTTTTTTCCAAACCTTTTCCATTGGAAAAAAAATCAGCAGAACCAGGGGTCACGATTTAAAACTCCAGAGAGGAAGACTCAGAACCAATGTCAGGAAGTATTTCTTCACGGAGAGGGTGGTGGATGTTTGGAATGACCGTCCGGAGGAAGTGGTGAAGACCAAAACTGTAAAGGCCTTCAAAGGGGCGTGGGATAAACTCTGTGGATCCATAAAGTCTAGAGGATGTGAATGAAGAGTGGGTGGCTCACGAGAACGATGGCTACTACCTGGTGATAATACCCTTATTCAATAAACATACACACGGTTAATGCGACTCCAACATTGCTCTAAGCTTCAGCGGGAATGAGGAAATGTGGAAAAAAGGATTTGCATTCATAAAAAAGCAGGGAGTAGCTTGCTTGTTACAGCGGTTGCTACCCCAAACCAAATAAGCTAATACTTCACTTTCAATGCATGATACTTCACTTTCAATGCATATCCAGCATAGCTCTCTGCTTCAACGGCAGGAGAGAAAGTCTGACACTTCACACATATCCAGCATAGCTCTCTGCTTCAACGGCAGGAGAGAAAGTCTGACACTTCACACATATCCAGCATAGCTCTCTGCTTCAACGGCAGGAGAGAAAGTCTGACACTTCACACATATCCAGCATAGCTCTCTGCTTCAACGGCAGGGGAGGAAATTTGACACTTCAACCATATCCAGCATGGCTCTCTGCTTCAACAGCAGGGGGGAATGAAGAAAGGTAGATCTATATTCAGGCAGCAGTCAACAAGGACTGAATTACATAGTCTGGATAAACAGATAAGCATGGGTGTAGCTTGCTTATTGCGGTGGTTAATACCCCTAACTAATTAAGCTATTTCACTTAGATGCAGTTCCAACACTGCTCTCTACATTAATGGTGGGGGTGGAAGGGAAATAGAATAAAAAAGGTTACTAAGAGCCAAGAGAAACATAAGTATGTGAGAGAAAAAAAGTGCAAAAGCTTGCTGGGCAAACTGGATGGGCAGTTTGGTCTTCTTCTGCCGTCATTTCTCTGTTTCTATGGATAAAGTGGTTAGGGCTGTCTAGCTTGGAAAAGACACAACTGTGGGGGGATATGAAACTGAAATGGAAACCCCAAGAAGCCGGACTCTGAATGCAGTTGCACTGGAACACCAAAGAATGAGAAACAAATGCATTTCCTCCTGAATTGAGCAAAATACAAAGATGTAAGAAATGCATACTCCCAAAGCTGATAAAATCCATTTTTAAAAACAGAAAATAAAATATTTTTTCTACCTTTTGTTGTCTGGGCATTTTATTTATTTATTTATTTATTTATTTATTTAGATTGGGTTGGTTCTGGTCTCTTTTTTTGTCTTCTTCTATGTTCTTTTCTAGGGTCTCTTTTTCGTTTGTTTTCACTTCTGCCTTCTTCCTTCCCTACATCTGACATTGATCTTTCCCTTTCATGTTTTTCTCTGTTTCTCTCTTTTCTGCCTCTTTATCCAGTCATAGCTAAATTTCACCCTTCCTTCTTTCCCATTTATTCCTCTAGCCCTCAGACTCCTTGTTTTTTAATCTCTCACATACTTACCAGCTTCCATTTTCTGCAATCACCCCTTCCATGTTCCCTCTCTCTCACTCTTTCCCCAGTCTCCTATTCTCTTTTATCTTGTACCCATTCCCTAGTCTTCCATTTCTACCTGCTGTACTCACCCCCTGCCCAACACATACTGTATCTATCTTCTTCTCCCTCTCATTTCTTCACCAGCTCCAGCTCCTTCCCTGTCACTCCTTCACTCTCTGGCATCCAGACTGTTCTTCTGTCACTTACCTCCTACCCAGCCTCCTAGTACTCCTCTTTTTCCACCTCCACAGACTCATTCCCACCCTCTCTCACCTCTTTCACAAACTTATCCTTTTCCTCTCTCTCATCCCTCCATAGCACCCCCATTTCCTTTCAATGGTTCTCATCCTCTGTCCTGTCCTCCAGGTCATTCAGACCATCTATGAACCCCCATCCTACCCTTCAGCCTCCTTCTCTTACCTCATACTCTTCAAACCACTAATGCACGTCTACTCATACCACCCAATTGCTGAGTTCCCACTGTCCCCAATAAACCCTACTCTGCATACCACTGTTTCCAAGTTTCCATTCTCCCATTCATCCTCAGTCCCTGCTTTCCTGGACTCTCACCCAGACTGTCTCCAAATGCTTACCCAAATTCCTGAGTCCCCACTCTCTCCCCTCTCACTGAATCCCATTCTTCTCCTGCTGTCCCCACAGTCACGATTTTTGCTCTGCTCTTCCACAAGTTCTGAGTCCTATTCTTCCCCTTCACTCCCCTCCAGTCCCCCATTCCCTGTTTTTTCCAGTTTCCTATCCAGTCCCCATTCTTCCCCTGCTCTCCCCCTAATCCCACAGTCTTATCCTTCCCTTGCTCTTCCCCAATCCCCATCCTATTCTTTCCCCGCTCTCCCCTAATCCCCATTCTAGTCTTTTCTTGTTATCCCCAATCCCTGAGCCCCCATTCATCCATATTTTCCCAGTCCCCAAGTACCCATTCATCCCCTATTCCTCTTTCATCCCCATTCTCCCAGATTTCCCCCAGTCCACTAGTCCCCATTTCCCCTATCCATCCTTATTCTTCCCCTACTCTCCTCTTAGTTCCTATTCTTCCCTTCTTCTCTCCCCTAATTCTCAAGTCCCTGGTCTTCCAGTATCCACCCAGTCCTTAGATATCTATTCTTCCTATTCTGGCCGTACCCAAGTCCCTCAGTTCTCACTCTCCCATCCAGTCCCTGGTCCTCCCCTGCTCTTCCCTTGGGAGTCCAGTTTTTCTTCTGGTCTTTTCCCCTTTCCCTACCACCTTCCCTAAGAACCTGCAGCCAATACCTGTAAGCAGGTACAGCTGCAGTTCCTCCTCCTACCTTGGCGCCTCTTCCTTTCTGTGTCCCCGGTGGTGGAAATAGAGGCTGTTTGAACCACAGGGCTCCATAGATACAAGAGCCATGCAGTTCAAATAGCTTCTGCTTCCTCCTGGCTGCAGAAAGGAAGAGAAATTGTAGCTGTTAGTCAGATTGAGGATGTTGGGGGATGCCTTTGTGAGCTGTGCAGTGCATTATAAGTTAGAGGAGAAAACTGTTTTTTTTTTTTATAGTGGCTGCTGAGACTCGGAGCACTGATTAGGAGACTCAAGGCATGTGTCCCATGTGCCCAGAGTTAATGACACTCCTGTTTATAGGCAAGCAAGATCAAAGCAATGAGAGTTGTTTCAATATTTATAGCAAAAAAAAAAAAGAATTTAGCAGTGGGAAATGCTTGAATTCCTCTGTAAATTAGCTGCACCCAAATATAGTCACAAAACTTAATTTTTCTGGTTTTAAGCACCCTCTGGAGATGCAGGCTTTTGCACAATGGCCAAATAAAAAAGAAAGAAAAATAAACCCCAAAATTCAGTTTCCAAGATATAGATTCCATATGCAAAAGCAGCAAGGTGTTCCTTATCCCTTTTCTAGCCCCATTTCCTTCCCCTGTTAACTCACCTATATTTGCTTTTCAGTCCGTCCCTTTCTTCCTCTATCACTGCTCTTCTCCTACTGAGGAATTAACTGCAGCAGTAGAAGTCACCAAAGGGATAGGTTTAAAGAATTTGCTTTCACTGTCTCAGTGGGTGACCTGCCTCCCATTTATCTTGTCCCCATGGTACTTCCTCTTTGAATCAGAGGTACGCCATGGGAAACAAGAGAAGAAAAGGTCCTTTGGAGCAATTTAATTCATGTGCACCTGTTATACCCTTCCCTGTAGCGCTGCTCCATTAAAACTATTATGCTGTGAACGGTGTGGCAAAACGGACGGGGGCACCAGGCTGCTCCTGATCAAGGGCCTGCAATCTCACCTTCTTAGGCAGGGAATGAGGAGAACTCTTTTGATCTGTGAACATGGTTTCATTGGCTGCTAAGAGTGTTAGTTGCTTTAACAGATCCTGTTACTTTACTTTAATTCCATGATGCTTTTTAACCTTGAGTGGATTACAATTTTCTGTACAATATAAAAAATATTCTTATTATGACCCATTCTGGATTGAAGTTATTTTGCTGGTAAAGAAATGACACACCTATTTTATTTAGAAATCTAACATATAGACATCTAGTAATGAATTATTATCTCAATTTATAAATCATTTCAGTTTCTCAGGTGGTAGGAATATTGTGAAGGAGTATATATTATCCCTCATAGACCATGGATGGTTGTGAGGAAGTATATATCCCTTGGACCAGGTGAGAAAGTATACATCCCTCATAGATCATGTTCATTGGTGACTCAGAAAACTTGCCAAGTCACTCTTTCCACCCAGCGGGACTAGCTATAAAGAACAGACCAGGCAGAACAAGTTAGAGTCCGGGGGAAAAAGAGACAAACTGAAAGTCTGAAGTCCTCAGGAGGGATTTATTTAATTTTTCACAGATTTTATAAATTGCCTTTTTGGCCTTAAAGAAAGCCCCCAAACTGGAGTAAATTAAATAATAAAACAATGAAAAAAACAATATAATAGCATAAAAATAAAATACATCATAAAATGACAATTTCATCTACCAACACAATCCATCTCCACCAGTTGTAATATCCCTGCCAACTCCTGCAAACCTCATCCAACCTCATAACACTGTCTATACCAGCTAACCTGGAAAAAGACAAGATTTAATCTCTCTCCTGCCTGATCTCCAACAGCAGCTTATTCAACAATGTTGGCACCATCACCAAACATTCTCTAGCGTATACCCTTGTCCCCTTTTCTTCCTTAAAAGATTGAATATTAAGCAGCTCCTCCTGGCTAGATAATAGTTGTCTCTTTGGCTCATACCAACCTATTTTATCTTCTAAATACTAAGGTCTATTTCTCCTCAAAACTGAGTGCAAGCATCAGAATTTTGAAGTGGATCCAACACTACACTGAAAACCAGTGTAAGCTGCATAAAAGTGATGCAAGATGGAAATATGAAAGACATCTTGAAACCACCCTCACTACTGTATTCTGAGCTACCTTGCCTGCCCTGTGAGTCTCACAGGGCAGGCAGCAGATCTCGTAGTTGGTTTCCAGGCAGAAGTCAGGACAGGCGGCAAATCTCGTAGTCGGGTTTCCAAGAGAAAGTCAGGACAGGCGGCAGGTCTCGTAGTCGGGTTTCCAGGTGAAGTTCGAAATCCAGAAGGTCGAAGAGCAGGAACAAGGACTAAGACGCAATCCCCTGCAGAGAAACAGGAAACCTGAGCAGAAGCCAAGGCAAGGTCTGACAGCCAGACCTTGCCTTAAGTAGCAAAAGGCTGGGCAGGGCAATGGGGAGGAACCACAGCAATTTCCTGCCGTGGTCCCTTTAAGTCAAGAGCATGAATGCGAGCAGGCCTAGGAAGGCCCAGAGGAGGCAGGGCCCGTGCCGGGGACATCAGCGCGTTGGGAAGGCCTGGGCGGACAGGCCTGCTGGCGCAGGGGGAGAGTGGAGTGAAAGGCAGGTCCCCGAGCATTGCTGGCCGCCGCAGCAGGCGACCCGGAGCTGGAGGATGCCACGCCGCGCCAGTAAGGAAGGGTGATCGGGCGCGGGAAGCCGCGGCCGGTGGCCCTAACAACTTGTCCACATTCAATTTCATCTGCCATTTGGATGCCCAATCTTCCAGTCTCGCAAGTTCTTCCTGCAATTTATCACAATCTGCTTGTGATCTAACTACTCTGAATAATTTTGTATCATCTGCAAATTTGATAACCTCACTTGTCATATTCATTTCTAGATCATTTATAAATATTTTGAAAAGCACTGGTCCAAGTACAGATCCCAAGGCACTGCACTATTTACCCTTTTCCACTGAGAAAATTGACCATTTAATCCTATTCTGTTTCCTGTCTTTTAACCAGTTTGTAATCCACGAAAGGACATTGCTTCCTAACCATGACTGTTTTCTTAGAAGCTTCTCATGAGGGTTTTTGTCAAAACCCTTCTGAAAACAAATACACTACATCTACCAGTTCATCTTTATCCAGATGTTTATTAACCTCATCAAAAAACAAGCAGATTTGTGAGGCAAGAATTCCCTTGGGTAAATTCATGCAGACTGTGCTCCATTAAACCATGTCTTTCCTCATGCTCTGTGATTTTGATCTTTAGAATAGTTTCCACTATTTTTCCCAGTCTTCAACTTTGGTAAGGAAATACCATGCAATCAAATCATGAATAATTAATATTTTGTTTTGAAATAACCTTCCATTAACTAACAAATAATATATCTCCAAATCTCAAACCAACCCAAACTTCTAAAGAAGTAGTAATAGGAGTTAAAAAACATTGTTGTTTACTAAATAGCCTATGAAATTCTCTCCTCTGCACATTTTTCCCCAGATCTATCACACAAATTAGCCTCCCCTTCCATACCACTTAAATCAACATTAAAATACTCTTAAAATCTTGCCTGAAAATAGCCCAACCCACCCAACCCTGTCCATGCTCTCTCTGGGGCTCTCCAAAAGGCTCCTAAGGGACACTCACCTTCAGCTTGCATCTTACCTGAGCCACCTATTACCTAATGGAAGCACGGGATGATTAAAAGATACCTGCAGCTAATGTAAAGGGAGTGGGACCTCTGGCATTTGGTCCCAGGGTCCTTTCTCCCTGCCTGGGAGAGTGCTTGACAGCTTTTGAGCCGGCTGTCAAGCACTCTCCCAGGCAGGAGAAAGGACCCTGGAACCAAAACAGGACACTGGGCAGGGTTCAGGAAAGCATCTCAACTCTCCCTACTTGCCAGTAAAGCTGGCAAAACAGGCAAAAAGCAGTATAGGGTGCTTAAAACTGTTAATGCATCACACTGAGTGCCTGATCATGTCACTAAAACAGCATTTGGTTTGAGATATTTGTATTTTGTATACAGTATTTAGTCCAAATTAAATTTACTGGGTTATTAGGTATATATTCACAGAAGGCATTAATATTAACTTAAACTCTAGCAATAATATTGTGCATCTTATTCTTTGTTAAACAGTTACTAATTCTGGATTATCGTGGCCACTTTAAATACTGTACCCTGGCTTGGGTGGATTTCTTATTGAAAAGACAGGATATTTATTTATTTATTTAAAATTTTATATACCGGCATTCATGTTGCAAACACATCATGCCGGTTTACATATAACAGGGGTGTACTGTGAACAATTCAATAACCTATTTGTGTAGAAGGAAGCAGTTACAAATAACAAGGTAATAGAACTGGGAGGAGAGAAGAAAAGGGAGAGAATAACATTAGGTATAGGTATTTACATTAGTAAATACCTATACCTAATGTTATTCTAATTTATACCTAATGTTATTCTAATTTATATCCTAATGTTAGGATATAAATCTAATGAATACATAAATTCATGAGGATTTACTGTAACTGTCTAGACTTGTTTATATGGAGTTTTGAGGCTCAGGGGTCATTTACTAAGCTTCGACATGGGTATAATGCCTGAAACAGTATTGTCACATGATATAGCCATATCACTGGTGATGTTGTACGATATTCATATCATGTGATATTTTACCCTCAAACATGCCCCTAGTAAGATGAGCTGATTTACATGTGATTTGCATGCATAATGCATACATTTTTCAAATTGCTTGCAAAGCAGCTCATGCCTAGGTAATGCAATGCTAATGAATTTAAGTGGCTTGCTGGAAAAACAATACAAGCTACCTTAATTCTTGAAAAGTTAGCTATCAATCAAAAGCTGAGGCTAACTGTTCCCGGACCACAGGGACATTAATGCACAAGCTCTGGGGCTGCTATTTAAAGACGCACGGGGCTTGAAATGGCCCCCTCCCAAAGTGTAAGAAAATCTCTGCTGATCTCCCTGCCGTCTATTAAGGTGTAGATGTTAAAAAAAAGTAAAAATAATGATCACAGTATCACATGGCGATGCACCCTCCAATTGCAAACCCCTCCCCTTGCAAAAAAATTACCCTATGTTTACCCCACCAGTTAACCTCCCTGCCCCCAAACCCACTTTCCCCAATTTCCACTTTCTTAACTGGTGTCTAATGAGGACTCTATTGACCCTTCAGACCTCAATATCTTTAAAAGACTTCCTGGTGGTCCAGAGGTGGCCCAGATTGCTCCCTAGCTCTGGGCAGGTCAACACCATCTTTCAAAATGTCTGCGACTGGCTTTTGCCTCTTTCATATGATAGGGCAAAGGCTGGTTGCCACCATTTAAAGATGGTGTTGACTGGCCCAAGGCTAACGGATGCTCCGGGCCACCAGTGGATTACTAGGGAGTCTTTCAAAGGTATGGAGGGGGAGTCTTGGAGGGTCTAGGAAGTCTGGGGATCCCCACTAGACACCAGGGATTTAATCTGTAGAAGGGAAAGGCAGCGGTTGGTGTGAAGTTGGTAAGAACATAAGAAATTGCCATGCTGGGTCAGACCAAGGGTCCATCAAGCCCAGCATCTTGTTTCCAACAGAGGCCAAAACCAGGCCACAAGAACCCGGCAATTACCCAAACACTAAGAGGATCCCGTGCTACTGATGCAATTAATAGCAGTGGCTATTCCCTAAGTAAATATGATTAATAGCAGTTAACTAGGGGATACGTTTTTGACAAAGTGGAGGGGTTAGGGATAAGGGTGGGGTATGGCCTCTAACATTGCAATCATTTTTAAAACTTTGAAAAATTTCTCAGCTGCTGTGACAGGCAGCAGGGGGGGGGGGGGGGGTAGGCGGGTTCTTCCATGACACTCAAGGGGGTCTTTTTACACATTGGGAGGGGTTATATCAGGCTATATGGCCCTTTAACCAGATGGTGGCCCCTGGCAAAGTGGGCCATTTTCGCATGTTTCTTCCACCTAGCTTCATGATATTTTTTCATGCAGAATTTTTGTATGAGAAAAAATATTGCAGAAATACTGCTGCAATATTTTACGAGGATGGGAAAAAAATCACAGGAACACCCTGGCTCTCGGCAGCAAGGTGACTGCTACTATGATTTTGGTATTAAAGAGATTTGGCATTAATGTGAAATTTTGTTCTACCTATTGACATTGTCTTGAGCTTTTGTTAGGTACTGAATTAAATTTAAATAAAAACTTTACGTAAAGTTAGAGCTCAAATAGTGTTAGGTCTTATGCTTTCTTTTCGCTTGTCATTTTGCGTATATTTTTTTTTCCCTTTCAGAGTTTTTGTTTGTTTTGTGTAAAGAAACTTGCTTAAAGGAACACTTTGTGGAGGCTTTTTCTCAGAACTAATGTTACAACCTATAGAGAGAGTCAGAGAAGCCTTAGCTTCACCCTTACAATTGTATAATTTAAACTAGTTACATGAACATTATCAAGATCGATTCTTGCTTGACATCACTTGCTTGTTAAAATTGTCCTAATGTTATTTGTTTGTTACTTGATATAGTCCTTTCCACTTTAGTACCAATTTTGCACGTTCTCTCTGCTTTCTTATTGAAAAAAACCATAAATTGTTATCCATATTTTACCTCCTGCTTGGTTGTCATAGGTACCGTTTTCCTCTTTCAAGACTGCTTAAACCCAGCCGCTAAAGTCTATGGTACCTGGCATATATTTCTATAATTGCTTCCTCATCTAGTGCACTGTGGATAAATGCACTATCATTACAAGAGCAGAATGGAAATAACCATATCTTCCTTCTTTTGTACAGCAGGTTGTGTCAGATCAATTCTTTTTTAGAAAATGGATTTGTGGATCACAGACTGGTGATGTATGTATGAAAGTAAACCGTGGAGAAGAACTGGACATTTCTTGTCAGAAAATGCTTTGAGTGAACACTGTGAATTCACAGTTTTAAATTAATTAGGATATTGGGCTGTAAACGTAGGCATCAAGAGACAATATCTCTACATTTTAATAGGTAGACTGGGAGTCAACAGATAGAGTCTATTTTAAAGACAGTATATTATTTCAAAATGTGGCTAATCATTAAGTACTGCACAAATCATGTTCTTGGAGACAGTTTGTTATAATCAAGGAATGTTATCAAGAAGTTGTTTATAGTCCATCCCATTTTCCTTGATAAGTGATCCAATCTAAACTGTTTAAAATATATGGGTTTTTCTCTGAAGTTTGTGTGCTTTCTTATTCTCAAGTATATAGGTTAACATTTTTACTGTGGCATGAATCACAACTAAATGTTTGCTAGCTGCTTGGGTTCAGGCCATATTATCCTCCCCTCCCATTTTTATACTTTGAGGACGTGCTCGGCATTCAAGGCCGGGTCCCGGGTCCCGGGTCCCAGGCCCAGTGTTACACATATCGTCGGGCTGCCTCCCTGCCTCCCCCCCCCCCCTCACCCACAAAGGAGAATTCTAGCACCAGACACCCCCCCCCTCATTGCCCGGATCCTCCCCATCCTACCCGATGCCTTTATGATGTAGCTGGGACCGAGAGACCCTCTGCCCCACTCTCAGCACCTCCGACACTGCTCTGACAGAAGCAGCACTGGAAGTATAAATTTCAACATAAACTTACACTTCCAGAACTGTCAGAGCAGGCTGGAGGCACAAGGATTCCTCTTTGTGGGTGAGTGGGGGGAAAGGTGGGGAGGCAGCTCATTGATATGTGTAAGGAACTGGGAACTTCTTCCAGGTTTTAAAAGGTTTTGGGGAACGGGGGGAGAATATGGCCCGACAGGGCACTAATATCATGCTTTGGGGAGGGGCAGGGAGGGGATTGGCGGCACATTGTACTGTTATTTACTTAGCAAATAATAGCACTACTTAACCGGATACCTTTTAAAGATATCCGGTTACGTAGCATGTTATCTGGCCACATAAGGCTGGATAACTAAAAACCTACTTGGTTATATTTGAATATAGCCAGGTAGGTTTTGTAGTTATTTAGTTATATATAGCCGGATAACTTTAAAGTGGCATATTTAAAGAAAAACTCCAGGGATGATGACTCGGAACGAATATCATGAAATATTTCTTAACAGAGAGGGTGGTGGATGCCTGGAATGCCCTTCCAGAGGAAGTGGTGAAGGTAAACATTGAAAGAATTCAAAGGGGCATGAGATAAACACTGTAGATCCCCTACAGGATGGAAATGAAGAAATGAGTACATGGGGGTAACGTGCTGATGCAGCGGTTACTACCCTTAACCAATAAGCCTGATACTTTGATGCAACTCAACAATGGTCTCTGTTTCAACTGCAAGGGTTAATGGAGAATTGGATTCAAACACCAACAAATGAGGTCCTCACTTTTATGGACTGGGAATCTGTTAAACATGAGGAAACCTGCATAGCACGGCAGATGCTACCGTGGACCTGCTGGGCAGACTGGATGGACCATTTGGTCTTTTTCTGCCGTCATTTCTATGTCTATGTTTCTATGTTATATTCAATGGGATGTTTATCCTAACTGGACTACTGAATATGGACCTCTACATGACTTACAAGAATACTATTTTATTAGCACTTGTGAGATAAAATTATGTCAACCAATTAAGAAAACGTTATGTTAACTAAGTAGCTAACTCAATGGTGTGCAAATTAGAGATGATGATCGATTTAACTTTTATATCACTGACATTCTCTGAGACTGCTTCTGAATTGCCTTTTCTGCTAATTGCACTTTAAGAACATAAGAACATAAGAAATTGCCATGTTGGGTCAGACCAAGGGTCCAACAAGCCCAGCATCCTGTTTCCAACAGAGGACTGGACGGACAGGCACAGCATTAAAGAACCTGGGATATCTTAATAAGTGACTTTTCTCTTTTAACTGCCAGTATTGAGTGTTTATATTTATAATCCACAACAAAGTGCTTATTTTTCAGGCATTTAGATATTTTTGGAGGGAAGTAAAAATAAATGTTTATCAGTGTTTTACAGCGCAAAATAAAATTTTACGTGCATTTTAATGTTGATTCAATTTAATTAGGCATAAATCAATTTATCTTCAGATTTTTTACAAGCCTCAGCACTACAAGGGTAGAAGAAAACGTTTTCTTTCTTCTGTTTTTTTTAGAGCCAGTGTTAAACAAAAGAGCAATCTACATTTTATGGATCATCCTGAATCAGAGACAACTGAAGAAATTCACCCTTCTATAATAAATTCCTCCAATGTTACATCATACATTTTAATATGGTTTAAGCAAGAAGGATTGAGGTTTGAGGAAAGAGGAAACCTGACCGTCACGGACACATGTGAGGGATTTTAAGAAGCAAATAGACAAGGTTAAAATCCTGACCCCAACAATAGAGATCTTGTAAATGGAAGAGAGGGATGTTTTTGAGACTCACACACCAAACTGTTCTTCCAGAGATAGAGGGGGAGGGAGAAATCACTTTCTTCTGGATCCCCTTCCAACTCTTGTCCTGTTTCCACAGATGTTTTGGCAGCCTTTGGAAGTTCTAGGCTTTATTTTTGAAGGATTGGAGAGTTGGGGTTAATTTTTTCCCTCTCACTCTTTGAGAGAGGAGTTTGGGTTATACATGTGTTATATTTTGCTTGATTATTGTATTTACTATTGATTGCTATTGTATTTAACTGTATTTCATCTAATTGTATGTATTATTTTTATGTTGTAAGCCACTTTAAGTCTCTTTTTGTTGCTCGCCCCATCCGCGCACGGGCTTGCTCTCCTCTCCATCTCCTTTGCAGGTCCCGGGTCGGCTTCTCCAGCAGCAGCCACAAGCTCCTCCAGGCCTCGGCGTCCCCTGGCGGCAGTCGCCGGGCCTTCCTCAGCGCACCAGGCCTCACGGCAGGGCTCGGCATCCTCTGTGGCGTTGTCCCCGCACCTAGGTACACGCGCGCGGACCGCCCGGTCCCTCATAGGGCCAGAGGCGGGTCCAAGCTCTGTGGTGCGCCCTGATTGAACGCAGTACAAGAGGAAATGCCTGCCTGCACTTCCTTGCCTTGGCAATCGGGTCGACACCGTGTGTGTACTAGTTTGCCTCCATGTCTCATCGCCTGTTCCAGTCTTGTTCCAGCGTCCTCCTGTTCCAGTGTTCCCCCAGGTAGTATCTCTTGGACTGACTTTCTGGTACTGACCTCTGCCTGTTCTTGATCAGGTTTATCGCTGCCCGGATTCTGACCTCTGCCTGCCTCCTTGACCATGTCTGATCTCTGGAACCTGACCTCTGCTTTGGCTGATTACTCTTGGACTGATCCTTGGAACTTGACCTCTGCTATTACTGACCACGCCTCCTTAATTCTGGCCCTGCTCCTAGAATTGTCATCGCAGACACTGTACTGGCCTTCCTTGATCCCTCAGGCCTCCAGTCTAGACATTGACCGTGCACCCTTGATCCTGGTGGGCACACCATTGAACTTCCTTTTTGGGAGACCCTGCGAGACCCACCTAAGTCCAAGCGGCCCGGGTCCCCAGGGGCTTCACCCGGGGGGACCGCGGGCTTCCAGTGGTGAAGCTCCAGCTAGCCTCTGTCTCCTCCTGTGCTCCGCCTCCTGGTGGCAGGTGCTTCCTGGGTCCGACCAGGGAGCCGCCCAACACTGCTCCAGAACAAGTGTCCACCTCCAAGCACAACACTTTTGTGGTAAAGGAGTGTGATATAAGAAATAAATGTAATGTAACTGGAAACAGAGGCCCTGAAAAATAGGGCTGCACAGACATTATTTACATTTTATTTTTTTCATTTGTTTCTTTCATTTCTTGTTGTTTCTTCTTTAAAACAGAAAAATGAAGCAAATGAAATACAAAGAACAAAGTAAAAAAAAAAAAAAAGATGTCGAATAAAAAATAACCCTCCCCTCTCCCCCTGATTCCTCCGCTCCTGAACACTCTACTATATTTTATTTCTTCTCATGATATGAGCGATTCTCAGTCACTCCTGTACCAATTGTTAATTTATTCTATAACAAATGGTGCCTGCCATGCCCAGACCCAGAATAGTGCCATTAAGCATGGTGCCAGACTTGCTCAGACAGCCTCATTTCTAAGCATAGCTCTGGCAGGGCAACAGTGACCATAGATTACTCCTGCATGGTAAAAGAGTTTGATGGAATTGGAGGGTGAGGGGAATGAAAGGGAGGGGGGCCCAGGAATTTTGGGGAATTTTATTTTTGTCAGCAATGCTTTTTCAAAATGAAGCAAAGGAAAACCAACACAGTTTTGTTTGTTTTTCTTTCATTTCATTTTAGAAATCAATTGAAACAAAATGGGAAATTCCATTAAAAATACCCATTTTGTTTTAAATAAATGCACATTTCTTTTTTTTTTTTTATTTATATTTTTGAAATTATAGCATTTACAAAGGAAAATGATATAATCAAGCATTATAGCAATAATTACATTTACACCAATTTTTAAGGAAAACAAATATATTCCAGCCCACATCTAGGAGGAAAGGAGAGAAATTAAATCTATTTTGCTAAGACTTTCTCTTTTACAATCAAATCTCCCTTTACCCTAACTCAATTTGCTTGGGATTTATCAGAAATAAAACGTTGCAAATGGGAGGGATCAAGAAAAATAAACTTGTTATTCTGAAACAGTATCTGGCATTTACAGGGAAATTTCAAAAAGAAACTAGCTCCCATGTCTTGCACAGATTGTTTTAATAACAAGAATTGTTTCCTCCGTGCTTGTGTAGCACGGGAAACATCGGGAAAGATTTGTATCTTGTGACCACAAAAAATGTGGTCTTTGTTCTGAAAATATTTAAGGAAAAACAAATCTTTATCCCGTTTCAATACAAAGGAAACTAACAAGGTTGCCCTTGAATTTATCAAGTCCAAGGAGTCTTCCAAAAAAGTGGAGACTCCTGGACTATCCAAAACATCTATTTCACCCTCCACTTTTTGCAAGATTTTTTTCCTTGGCAAGTAATATATTTTCGAAAGTGTTGGTATTTTCCCTTCATCATATAACAGGACCTCCATTACATATTTTCTAAATAATTCATCAGGAGATAACAGTCTTGAAATCGGAAAGTTAAGTAATCTGAGATTACTAGATCTCATCTCATTCTCCAATATTTCAATCCTGTTATGTAACATCATATTATCTTTAATGGAGGATATATTGACAGCCTGTAATTTATCCACCACTGGGTTCAAATTTGCAACATCCTTTTCTAATTTTTCTGTTCTTATTTCTAAATCTTCAAATTTCTCTTTAGTTTCCACAGAAAACGTATACACTTTGGATATAAACCCAGACATTTTCTTATCTATTTTAGCTGACAGTTTCCATACATCCAACAAAGTCACATTTTCTGGTTCAACAATACTTTCACCCTCCTCATCTCTTATAATAGGAATTACTGATGGACATTTAACCTTTTTACTTTCCTTGTCTGTTGCCTCGCTACCCAGGATCAAAGTACCCACTTGAGTTGACCGTTCTGTTGGGGATACAAGTCCTCTCTCGGTCTGTATCGCTCCAGCTGCCTGGCTTCTCTCCTCGCTTGCTGCCAATGTAGTTTCCACTACCGGGTATAGAGGTGATTGTATGGCCATGGAGCTTAAAGAAGGACCTACCATAGTATGATCCTCCATAACTCCACCAACAACAGACTCCCCCACATAAACAATGTGGGAATCCATCGGGCCAATTCTTTTTGTCACGGGGGTAGAAGGTGAGGAGGCATAGGTTTTACTTTTTCTTTTTCTACCCATAAAAATTTTTTACCCAGGGGCGCGCCCCTTTGGCGCGCGGCTTCGGCTGCGCGCCGGCGGCTGCGCGCCGCAGTGCCCTTACTTTTATGCTGTCCCGGGGCACTCAGTGATGACGTCACCAGCAGGGGGTCCGCCCCTTCGATCCGGGCCTCCCCTCTCTCGACCGGGAGAAGATATTCCGTCTCAAAGACTACTAGTAGGTAGTGCGGTCGAGGTCCCCAGCGAAATAGACCCTCTCTCCTCTCCTCGGTCTATTCGCCGCAGTGCCCTTACTTTTATGCTGTCCCGGGGCACTCAGTGATGACGTCACCAGCAGGGGGTCCGCCCCTTCGATCCGGGCCTCCCCTCTCTCGACCGGGAGAAGATATTCCGTCTCAAAGACTACTAGTAGGTAGTGCGGTCGAGGTCCCCAGCGAAATAGACCCTCTCTCCTCTCCTCGGTCTATTCGCCGCAGTGCCCTTACTTTTATGCTGTCCCGGGGCACTCAGTGATGACGTCACCAGCAGGGGGTCCGCCCCTTCGATCCGGGCCTCCCCTCTCTCGACCGGGAGAAGATATTCCGTCTCAAAGACTACTAGTAGGTAGTGCGGTCGAGGTCCCCAGCGAAATAGACCCTCTCTCCTCTCCTCGGTCTATTCGCCGCAGTGCCCTTACTTTTATGCTGTCCCGGGGCACTCAGTGATGACGTCACCAGCAGGGGGTCCGCCCCTTCGATCCGGGCCTCCCCTCTCTCGACCGGGAGAAGATATTCCGTCTCAAAGACTACTAGTAGGTAGTGCGGTCGAGGTCCCCAGCGAAATAGACCCTCTCTCCTCTCCTCGGTCTATTCGCCGCAGTGCCCTTACTTTTATGCTGTCCCGGGGCACTCAGTGATGACGTCACCAGCAGGGGGTCCGCCCCCTTCGATCCGGGCCTCCCCTCTCTCGACCGGGAGAAGATATTCCGTCTCAAAGACTACTAGTAGGTAGTGCGGTCGAGGTCCCCAGCGAAATAGACCCTCTCTCCTCTCCTCGGTCTATTCGCCGCAGTGCCCTTACTTTTATGCTGTCCCGGGGCACTCAGTGATGACGTCACCAGCAGGGGGTCCGCCCCTTCGATCCGGGCCTCCCCTCTCTCGACCGGGAGAAGATATTCCGTCTCAAAGACTACTAGTAGGTAGTGCGGTCGAGGTCCCCAGCGAAATAGACCCTCTCTCCTCTCCTCGGTCTATTCGCCGCAGTGCCCTTACTTTTATGCTGTCCCGGGGCACTCAGTGATGACGTCACCAGCAGGGGGTCCGCCCCTTCGATCCGGGCCTCCCCTCTCTCGACCGGGAGAAGATATTCCGTCTCAAAGACTACTAGTAGGTAGTGCGGTCGAGGTCCCCAGCGAAATAGACCCTCTCTCCTCTCCTCGGTCTATTCGCCGCAGTGCCCTTACTTTTATGCTGTCCCGGGGCACTCAGTGATGACGTCACCAGCAGGGGGTCCGCCCCTTCGATCCGGGCCTCCCCTCTCTCGACCGGGAGAAGATATTCCGTCTCAAAGACTACTAGTAGGTAGTGCGGTCGAGGTCCCCAGCGAAATAGACCCTCTCTCCTCTCCTCCAGACCCTCTCTCCTCTCCTCCTAAATGCACATTTCTATTAAAAAATGAAGACTGTGGAAGGAGATCACACTATACAATTTTACGTTTTAGCCCTGGAGAATGAATACATTTGATAAAAAAAAACCCCCACAGCTTTGTGGGCTTGTAAGAGATCTGAGCCAAATTGATCATTTTCCTTGATTTATTTGTATAATTATTACTCTGACTTAGAACACATTTTCTTTACAAATATTAATGTAATGTTATTATTTGTTAAAATTGAATACATGGTTACAAAAAACACAGCTAACAAACTTTTAGCATAAATTCACAGGCCGTTATTACCTTAGACTCTGATTGGAATGCTTTACTATCTCTGGAGAGCTCTATTCTACCCTTGACTTTAGTAATGACTGATACTCAACAGCATATTCATTCTATGGATCCACTTATTTCAGCATTTACTTCTGAGGAGTTGGATCAAAGGATGAACCAGTTTCAGTCTATTCAAACTGGGTTGGTACAAGGAGAACTTGTTAATGTTATGAAATTGGAGAATCTAGAAAATTCCCTCAGATATTTAAATCTGAGAGTTTTTACCTTTCCCTATAAAAATTTACTATCTCCAAGATATCAATTTAAGAAATATCTGTAAGAAGTTCTCCAATTTCCTGCTGACACCATTCCACCTATCTCCAAGAGTTACTGTTCTTCTACAGAAAAGAAAGACATTATTTCTTCAGGAACACCATTTCAGATTGCTGGAGCTACTGATCTTTCTGCCTTTCTGGAGACATCTGGGAAGGGTCTGGTTGAATATCAAGGGACCTTACTTGTTAGTTTTTTTTTTCCTCTGATTGTGATGCTATATTGAGACTCTATGTAATAGAGACAAATAATACTATGCCCAAAAGATATGGATTTACCCTGATAAAACTAGGGCAACCCAACAATGTAGAAATAATTTTTTGGACTCAGGAAACAAATCGGAAACCGATCAATTATGCTGAGAAGCAAGACGAACAACGGTGATTGGTTTAATGGGATTCTTTATTGGTGTTAGCCCGACTCTGGCCGAGTTTCGCTCACGACGGAGCTGCCTCAGGGGCTGTACCAACGGTTGCTTATGTTAGCTCACATGAATAATATTGAAACTTCTCACCAAATTAGTTGGAATTGTGGTAGGTTGATTCGATATGGAACAAATAAATTGTTCTGTTTTAAATGTGATTATTCAAGTCACACTGTTCACTTCTTTTTCTTCGACTATGTGAGTAAGATAAAAACCGCACTAAGTGCCATTTCTTAGAAGAATACCGTCACATTTAAAACAGAACAATTTATTTGTTCCATATCAAATCAACCTACCACAATTCCAACTAATTTGGTGAGAAGTTTCAATATTATTCTTGTGAGCTAACATAAGCAACCGTTGGTACAGCCCCTGAGGCAGCTCCGTCGTGAGCGAAACTCGGCCAGAGTCGGACTAACACCAATAAAGAATCCCAATAGACCGATCACCGTTGTTCGTCTTGCTTCTCGAAATAATTTTTTGGCAATGAGTCAACAGACTTGATACATTTTCTTCGAACTTTCTCAACTGCGGCTTTTCCTTGATTCACATATTCCATCTGATAGTGCTTGCTAACTTAGGCCTAGATTCATCAATAACACATGCATTACCCAAAAAGGGGTGTGTTTATGGAAATTTACACACCTTGTGGTAAGTTACTGCTTCGCATAGGTATTATTGCATGGTTGCTAACTTAGCACTTCATATGGTGCAGTAAATATAGTGCACCCTGTGATATATGAGAGAGAGAGAAAGAGAGAGAGACTAACTATTTACAAGGCCCTCATGCTAGTTAAGTATTTATATCTCTATAGGAGGGCCACCTGATAGGTGGCCCTCCTATAGAGATAGGTGTTAGTGGTGGTATAGGGTTTAGGGGCCAGTTTTGCATGTAGAGTGAGATGTACGAACAACCCAGTATGCCTTGATGAAGATTTGGCATCATTTGAAGTGAGAAAAGTCTCAAAAAGATGAAATTTCTACTGTGTTCTCTCACCCTAGCCTGATGAACTACATCAAGCTTGGGTGAGAGAACATGGTACAAAATTTCATCTTTTAGCTAGCTTCTCAAGTTAGAATACCTGAAGACTCTAGATCCCACCAGGCTCTTTCCAAATGAAAGCTCACCTCCTCTTCAGGCTTCACTATGCCTCCTAGCACTCCCCTTGGAAGCAAACTGTCCAAACTTCAGGAGATGCATGCTTGGTTGCCCTCAAGGTGATAATGTCTCTCTACAGGTCATTGGTGAGATTTCACCTTGAAGAATGGTGTTGATTTTCAGCCTGCCTCTGAGCACCTCCAATAGCTGGCTATCTTAGACTAATTTCCAGCTGCTACCTAGCCAGGTATCTGGCAGATGAAAATATGTCTAAGGGGGTCATTTTCAAAGGCCCTTTTTGCGTGCGATAGCATGCTGGGGGTGGAGTCGGGGTGGCGAGGAGGCTGACTCGGCGGTGTCTTCGCTGGCGGCGATAAAGTTAGTGACGTTATCGTAGCCAGAAGTGCACCCAATAGCACCACCTTTCACGGTGGTGCTATTGGGTGCACTTCTGGCACCCAATAGCACGTGCAAAAAGCCGGCAGCGAAAACACCCGCGGTGGTGCGAAGGCTACCAGCTTTCGCAGGCCCCCCCACCCTTTTTCGCTGGATTCACCATTCTGCGATAGAATGGTGAATCCAGGCCCAAGTTAGCTGGCTAAGTTTAATTGTCTTACAGTATTTAGGGTTACCTTTACCATTTCCAAGATTAACCATTTAAATGTAGTCAGCTAGCACTGAAAATCGGCACTAGCTAAATTAGACAGTAACTTTCAAACCTGCTCGCGGTCATCCATGTGTGCACGGCTGCTGGCAAGCGCACTTGAATGTGACAATGTTATAACATGTGCACGCTGAGGCGTGCATGTTATAAAATCCGCTACCCCTGTGCACATGCTTGCCTGATTTTATATTGGCTTTCGCATGTGCTCGCGAATACCTTATCACTCGCGTAATGGGGGGAATTTTATAATATGCGTGCGGCGATGTGATAGGCCCAGCCATGTGCATATCTCCTGGCTTTCACGTGTGCAGAGCTTTTAAAATTTTGCCTTTAGGCTATAAAAAAATAAATAAAGGGAAGGAACAGAAATGTTTAATAAAGTAATCTGAATAAATACAATATGGAAATTAACAGAATGAAGAAAATTCAAAGAGAGAATATAGCAAGGCACTGTTATGAATCCTCCTGTAGCTGTGCTATGGGAGGCTTCTCACCTCTTTCCTGGAGGCCACTCCGAAGCCGGGGTCTCGCCTATAAACTATCCAGGATTTGCTCCAGGGCCTGGGGGGCCTTCGATGTCCTTGGGGCCTGCCTGAGGCTTGCTTGGGTCTGCGGTGGACTTCCTGGTTTGGGCCATGCCCTTCCCTAGGGGCCAGCCCACAGCACTTCTCCTCAGTTATAGGGCCAGCTAGGTGTGGCCCATCCAAACTCCTCCCAGGGAGTTGCTTGCCTTCAGCCCTATAAAAGGACTTCAACTTTCAGTCAGCCTTGCCTTTGCGATGAGCCAGTCGTCTGAGGAGCTTCTCCTTCCACTTGGACTCCATGGTCCTGCTCTTGCTTGGTGTTCCAGTATGCCAAGGGATCCCTCTTCGTTTCATCTCTGCTGTTCCTGATCCCGCTCTCTGATGTCCTGATGTTCCTGTTGTCTTCCGTCTCTGCCCACCTGATGTTCCAGAAGGCCTGACATCCTCGATGGCTAGAGGTCCTTATGTACCTGATCTTCCTGATGTTTGTTTCTGCAATGTTCCAGCTCTCCGAGTCCTCCAGATGGCCACCCCGAAGGTAAATCCATTCCGTCGGTTCCTGTTTCTGGTCATTGGAGCCCCTGTCAGTTGGATTGCTTTCCTGAGCCTGCCCCGCTCCCATGTGGTCCGTGACCAGCCTTCTTAGGCTGTGTAGGGTGCGTAGAGGATAGGGTGGTCCGTGACCAGCCCATTGGGTCCGCCCTGAATAGTGGGCTGTGTAGGGTGCCTTAAGGAACAGTGCCCACTTGTCTTCGTCTAAGTCTTCCAAGTCCTTTTCGGCTCATCTGGATTTCCCAAGGTCCATAAGAGTTATCCTTGCCTCGGTCGTTCTTGATGCACTGAGTCTCCATCTACTCTAGTTCCAGAGGCCTTCCATGGGAGAGCTTCCACCCACTTGCCCTTCTGGAGGTCTTTCATTCCTGTTGTTGATGCCTTGTGTCTTCTCCTGAGTCCTGAAGCCTTCGTCTCAGTCTTCAAGCTTCAGCCCTTGTCCGCCCACATCTCTTGTCCAGCCTGCCGCCTGTGCTGCTCCCTGCAGCAGGTCCGAAAGGGCTGGGAGAAGTCAGAGGATCACTCAGAGACCAATCTTGCATGGTTGGCCTCATTCAGGCATGCAGGTCGGCAGGGGCCTGGTCACCTCCAACCCTAGACGTGGTCCGTCTTACTGCAAGGGGCACACATCTCACCCCTAGCACTCCCAGCCTCCGGAGCGCAACAGGCACAACATGATATAATTAAGAAAGATAAAGATAGAAATACTAGGAAATGGACAAAAAGACAAAGTTGAAGCTGTTATATTGATAGCTGTTAATGTGTTATATTGCATATCAATTGGTGGGGCATTGGGTTAGCTGTGTGCTGCAGTGTGGTGAGAACTGTTTTTAGTTATTGTTCACTAGTGTAGCTCTTGAATAAGTATATTTAACTTAAAATTTACAATTTAATAGAGTGGTATAGGACCAACATCAACATAATGTTATTGCCCATACGTTTCTTCCTTCTATGTGGTCTTAGGGGGAGTGTGAGTGTGTGTGTGTGTGTTGGGGGGGGGGGGGGGGGGGGCAGGGTGATGGTGGTGGAAGAGTTTTTAAACACCTTAAAGTGTGTGGTGTTGCCTTGCAATTAGTTTTATCTGCATCAGAGTGTAATGTCACAATGTGTCCTTCCAAAATGTTCTTCTTATTTGTTTGCTTTCTTTCTATGCTATTTTGGTTGGTATTTCTGAATATAACAAAAGACTACAGGAGAAGCATTGAATTTTGATTAATTCAGATCCAGTAAACAATTAGATGTAATACACATGTACAATATGCTTTTTAAATCATTATTATATCCCAATATGCTAGGGAAGGGTCAATGAAGGTTCACAATATGCTAATGTGGGTTTTGAATGTGTTTTAATAAAGCACATACTAGCTCAGCCTTTCAGCTTTGAGCAGTTAGCTTGTTCTCAAGGTCAATTTAACTGCAACAGAATGAATGAAACAACTGTGAACAAAGAAATCATTTGATATCATTAAGAAATGATTGACTGTTTCTTTAGGCTATTGTGCAACACTCTATGAAGCAGAAAAGTGAACTTTTATCTAACTGAGGGATGTAGAGTAAGGGCTAGAGCCTCCGTTCTGTGTTGAATAAATCATACAATGGATAAATCTATGCAGGATAGAGTCAAATGTAAACTGGCCCATAGCTCTTATTTTACTTTTTACCTGATGAGAAAACATTTTCTGTAGATTGTATATTTCTAATATTCATCTATTGACATAGCTCAGGGATTATGGGGATGAGGCTCAGAACAGTTTGCAGGAAAATAAAGTATGAACTCACTATAACACCATATACATAAGCTGAAAAATAATGTATTTTAATCGTGTGGACACCTCATAAATTTACGTGGGCTTATCACTGAATACCTCACGTTAAGGTTGTGCAGCGTTTTGAAGGCTGCTATGCACGTCTATTAACTTTACTTAGACTGTGCCCTTAATAAATAATCATTGATGACCACACTATCTTTGTCTTTTTGTTTTTGAATTTTAACTTGTATTTGGTTTGCAGAAGAAACCGCACACTTATCTGAGCATTGCTTGAACAGTATTTGACAACACCGACCCAACCCGACACGATACATGTTTCGTGGGCTTCATCAGGGGTGGAAAACATATGCGGTGTGTTCTATCTCTGTCTTTCTGCATTCACTGCTACTCGGTTTCAGCTTTAAACTAGCATGTCACAATTTGGGAAGGTTTGCATGCTCACAAATATCTCTAAACTCATCCTAATAAATATTCTTTCATAATATTGGCAGCAATAAAAGTCAGCAAACAGGCTACCAGAGATACCTATTTTTAAATCAAACAAGCAATATACAGTATTTATGAGTAACCTTCAAGCTATACTCCCTGTGTTAGGCCATTTCAAAACAATAAAAGAAAATTATTCCTTACCTGCTAATTTTCGTTCCTGTAGTACTAAGGATCAGTCCAGACTGTGGGTTATGCTCCCAGTCCAGCAGGTGGAGTCAGAAGCAAAAATCAGAGGGGGTTCTATATGACGTGTCCCCCTGTGCCTCAATCCTCAGTAACTAGACTTAAAAAGCCAAAGAGAAGAGACGGAGGGATCAAGAATAACAATTGTTCAACCATAATGAACGAAGATTAAAAACTAATAACAAACAACCTACAAAAGGAACTTGTTCAACTGAACTGTGTAAACAGAAAAACCCCTGGAGCCCCAGGGGGAGTTTATAAGAAGCAGAAAGAATAGGAGTGACGAGCAGAGGCTTATCCCAAAAACAACCCTTAAATGCTAGGGAGGGCGTCTGGACTGATCCTTAGTACTACAGGAACGAAAATTAGCAGGTAAGGAATAATTTTCTTTTCCCTGTACGTACAAGGATCAGTCCAGACTGTGGGATGTACCAAAGCTTCCCTACTCCGGGTGGGCCGATACCAGCCCTGCTCTCAAGACACTATCTCCAAAGGAACCGAAACCCGGAGCCCGAACATCTAAACGATAGTGTCTAGAGAAAGTATGTAGAGATTTCCAGGTGGCCGCTCTACAAATTTCTTGAGCAGACACCGAAGAACTTTCTGCCCAGGACGCAGCCTGCGCCCGGAGGGAATGTGCCTTAACCCCCAGAGGTGGTTGGCGCCCTTTCCCTATGTATGCAGCAGAAATCGCACCTTTCAACCATCGAGCAATGGTTGTCTTAGAAGCCATCTGACCCTTCCTGGGGCCAGACCATAGAACAAAAAGATGATCCGTGAGACGAAAGTCATTGGTAGATTCCAAGTACTGCATGAGACATCTTTTAACATCCAGACTACGTAGTTGTCTGGAATCAGACACGGAGAAAGAAGGGAGTTCTACCGACTGATTCAAGTGGAAAGAAGAAACCACCTTTGGAAGAAAAGAGGGAACAGTCCTTAGGGAAATACCGTCCTCTGAAATACGGAGGTAAGGTTCTCGGCAAGACAAAGCTTGGAGTTCTGAAATACGACGAGCAGAACTTATGGCTACCAGAAAGACAGACTTTAGAGTGAGGTCTTTGATGGTGGCCGTGCGTAAAGGCTCAAAAGGAGGTCCTACAAGAGCCTCGAGAACCAAATTGAGACTCCAAGAGGGACAAGGCGATCTGGAAGGAGGATTCAATTGTCGCACACCCTTAAGAAAACGGAGTATATCTGGATGAGAAGAGAGAGGAGAAATAATTCCCGTCTGCAAAAACGCTCCCAACGCTGCTACTTGCACCCTAAGGGAGTTATATGCAAGACCCATGTCAAGGCCATCTTGAAGAAAAGCTAAGACTTGAACTACCGAGGCATTAGTCGGTACAAAGTCACGACCAACACACCAATCCTCAAAAACTTTCCAAACTCTGATATAAGTGACCGAGGTGGAAGTCTTTCTAGACCGCAACAGAGTGGAAATAACCGCCTCAGGATATCCTTGATGTCTCAGCTTGCGCCTCTCAAAAGCCAGGCTGCAAGACAGAAGCGATCTGCCTCTTCTAAAAATATTGGACCCTGTTTGAGAAGACGAGGAAGATGACTGAGACGTATTGGCCCTTCGCGAACTAGAAGAAGTAGGTCCGCGAACCATGGTCTCCTTGGCCATTCCGGGGCTACCAGAATTACCGGTCCTGGGTGAACTTCTATGCGACGAAGTACCCGTCCCACTAGGGGCCACGGGGGAAATACATACAGCAGAATTTGTCTGGGCCACGGGAGGACCAGAGCATCTACCCCTTCTGCCCCGTGCTCTCTTCTGCGACTGAAGAAACGAGTGGCCTTTGTGTTCTTGGCTGTGGCCATGAGATCTACGTGGGGAGGACCCCAACGATCTTCTATGAGAATCATCGCCTCTCTGGAGAGCTCCCACTCTCCTGGATCCAGACGTTGTCGGCTGAGAAAATCCGCCTGAACGTTGTCTATGCCTGCGATGTGAGAGGCAGCTATCCGAGACAAGTGCTGTTCCGCCCACAGCATTAGCCTTTCCGCTTCCCACGCAACCAAGGGACTCCTCGTGCCTCCCTGACGGTTGATGTAAGATACCGTGGTTGCATTGTCCGAGAGAATCCTGACTGCTCTTTGATGAACAAGAGGAAGGAATCCCTGTAAGGCAAGGCGAACGGCCCTTGTCTCCAACTGGTTGATGGACCACTGACTCTGCTCGTGTGTCCAAATTCCTTGAATGGAACTCGACTGGCATACCGCCCCCCAACCCGTGAGGCTGGCATCCGTGGTGACTACTAACCAATCTGGTGTCTCCAAGGACACTCCCTGGGCCAGATTGTGAGGATCCAACCACCAAAGGAGACTGAGTCGAGTTGCCGGTGGAATTGGAAGAACCGCACTGTACTCGTGAGATGTCGGCTTCCAACGGGATAGCAGAGCCTTCTGTAGAGGTCGAAGATGCGCAAAAGCCCATGGAACTAGATCGATCGTGGAGGCCATAGTTCCCAGTACTTGTAGATAATCCCAGGCTGTTGGAACTTGAAGAGACAAGAAACGAGAGACCTGTTCTCTCAATGCCTGTGCTCGCTCTGGACGTAGGAACACTTTTCCCTCTCTCGTGTTGAAGTGAGCGCCCAGAAAATCCAACGACTGAGATGGAGTAAGACGGCTTTTGTCGTAGTTGATTATCCAGCCCAGGGACTGAAGCAGGGACACTACCTTGTCCACTGCAAGGATCCCCTGTCTTCGGGACTTTGCCCGAATAAGCCAGTCGTCGAGATATGGATGAACCAGAATTCCTTCCCGACGAAGGGCCGCTGCGACTACAACCATAATCTTTGTAAAAACTCGAGGAGCTGTGGCTAGACCAAAAGGTAGCGCCTTGAATTGGAAATGCTGCCCTAGGATTTTGAAGCGGAGAAAGCGTTGAAAATCCGGATGGATCGGAATATGGAGGTACGCCTCCGTTAGATCCAAAGAAGCAAGAAATTCTCCTTGATGAACCGCTGCTAACACTGACCTGAGCGTTTCCATGCGAAAACGAGGTACCCTGAGTGCTCTGTTGACGGTCTTGAGGTCTAGAATGGGTCGGAAAGATCCCTCCTTTTTGGGAACCACAAAATAAATGGAGTAGTGACCTCGACCCAGCTCGGTGACGGACACTGGTCTTATCGCTCCTAAAGCCCGCAGATGCTGAAGAGTCTGACGGACGGCTTGCTGCTTGTGGAGAGAACCGCAAGGCGAGAAGAGAAATCTATCTCTGGGGGCGTAGACAAAATCCAATGCGTAACCTTGACTTAGGATGTCCAGAACCCACTGGTCCGACGTGATGCGAGCCCACTCCCTGTAAAAGAGGGAGAGCCGGCCCCCCACCCACGGGGTCAGCTCGTGGGCTAATTTGGCATCATTGTGATGGTTTAGGGGTTGAGCGAGAGGCTGTAGCCTCTTTGCCCGTTCGCCTACCTCGAAAGGACCGATTCCAGCCTTGAGAGCGATAAGATGGAGTCCTTGAAGCTGGCTGTTGCCTGTTTGTTCAAGCGCGACGCTGGTTCCGAGATCGGTTTCTGGAAAAACTAAAAGACCTAGCTGAGCAAGGTCTGTCCTCTGGAAGCTTATGCACCGCATTCTCATTCAGGGACTTGATTACCTGGTCCAAATCCTCTCCAAAAAGGAACTTTCCCTTAAAAGGTAAAGAACCCAGACGTGTCTTGGAAGAGGAATCCGCCGACCAGTTGCGGAGCCAGAGAAGACGGCGGGCCGAAACAGCTGAAACCATTGACCGAGAGAGAACTCTAAGAAGGTCATAAAGTGCGTCCGCACCATAGGCTATCACAGACTCTAGCCTATCTGCCTGTTGAGCTTCAGCAGTAGGAAGATCCTGCGAGGTGAGTAGTTGTTGAATCCAACGTAAGCCAGCCCTCTGCGCAAGAGCAGTGCAGATAGCCGCACGCACTCCGAGAGCCGAGACCTCAAAAATTCTCTTAAGAAAAACCTCCAACTTCCTGTCCTGCAGATCCCTTAGAGCTGTACCACCCGTTACAGGGATAGTGGTGCTTTTAGTCACCGCAGAGACCGCAGAATCCACTGCCGGTACTTTTAGGAGGTCCAGAAAATCCCCCGGAAGAGGATATAATTTTTCCATAGCTCTGCTGACCCTGAGGGAGGCCTCTGGAGTATCCCATTCCCTAGAAATCAGTTGTAAAAAACTGGGGTGTGTAGGGAAAGCTTTTGCCATAGGTCGGAGTCCCGCAAGAAGGGGGTCTCCCTTCTTAATTTTAGGGTCTGAAGGTGTTGGATCCGGGGGAGGGTCAATGTCCATTTCCTGGAGAATATGCGGAATAAGACCCTCCAATTCCTCTAGTTGGAAGATGCGAAGTACCCGTGGATCATCACCTTCAACCTGTACTGAAAGAGTAGGATCATCTCCCAATTGGTCCTGAATCACATCTCCCTGTGGAATAACAGGAGAGATCCATGGTGGACCCGCGGGAGGCTTGGAAGGTATCGGAGTGGAATCTATGAGGTGGTCCCCGCCCTGTGCCGAAGGTCCCCCAGATGAGGGATCCAAACGTGGAATCTTGGCAGGGGGAGGACCCCAGGGCGCACCCAAGGGCTGACCGCAGCTCTGTAGGAAAGCACGATGCATTAAAACTACAAATTCCGGAGAAAAACCTGGCAGTCCTGGAGCCAGTCCCCCCAGGGGTTCCACTAAAGAAAATTGATCACCTGAGCTTACCGTGGGTGTCAAAACGGCTGCTTGTCGAGAAACTGGGTCCCCCCGTTCCTCACAATCAGAAGCGCCCGTTTCCTCTTCAGAGAATAAAATGGCCGCCGTTCCCGCGCTCAGCGGGAACGGGGCTTGCCGCTGACCAGAAGTGCCGTCTTCAACTTGGATTCCTGTGCCTTCCCCCGATGGTGTGCCAACTTTTTCAGAAGGTTTTCAGCTAGAGCACAGCCCCTCGGTAGAGAGGCGGCTCACTAAACGCCCGCAGGAAGCACAAGACGACGACCGAGACATGAGGGAGGAGTCACTTCCTTTGGGGAGGCAGGAACCAGACAGCGCGGCAGAGACCTGTAAAAGGTACTAGGGATTAGGGAAAAAACGCTAAATCACCCTCCCTCCTCCTACCGACCAAAGCACTGCCGGGGAAAGGACCTCCCAGAAGGCGGCAGCCCCGCGGAATGGCGCGTCGCGGAGCTGCAGATAGGAAACACGACGGACCCGGGAGGGAGGTGGCGAAAACTGACAGGAAAATTTTATTAAAATCGCCGCCCTCCAGTGCCACCAGAAGGGGCAAGAGGTGAAAACCACTGTTTCTGAAATAAAAATTTAAACATTTAAACACTTACCCCAAATAAGAGAGAAGAATAAAAAAGGTAAAGTGAACAGAAACAGAAAGTCAAACAAAGTCCTGTCAAGTACCAGACAAGAGTCTGAAATAAAGTCTATAACTACTTAAATTTTTTTTATTTTTTTTTATATTCTTAATCCCTCAAGAGAATAGGAAAGACCTAAAGAGGCTGTGCTGGGGACTGAACAGTCCACTGCTCACACCTGCTGGAGTCAGAAGATACTGAGGATTGAGGCACAGGGGGACACGTCATATAGAACCCCCTCTAATTTTTGCTTCTGACTCCACCTGCTGGACTGGGAGCATAACCCACAGTCTGGACTGATCCTTGTACGTACAGGGAACCATATAATGTCATACAAATGAAAATCTCTACATGCAAAAAAGAGCTATGTGAACAACAGCTTGCATGGTTTCTCCTACTGAAAGAAAAAGCTCATCATCTCAAAATAATGTCAAATTAAAACTTCAACAATAGCCTATAACAATTATTATGCAAAAGAACTCTATAGATACAACCATCAAAAACCATCTGAGTGATACATCAATTACACAAACAATAGAGAGTTGTCAGAACTCAAAAAATAGAAAAGCCTACAGACCTACCATGATAAAAAACAGTAAATTGGAAAAACAGCTGGAGAAAGAGCGGAACCTATATGCTACCATCAGAAGTTAGCAAAAAAAATGTTGCATTTTCTCATACAAAACAATATCAGAAGCAGCATCTCATCCCAAGCCATTGGCATAGTGCCCTGTATAAAAAGTGACTTAAGCTTTACCATACAGAACAACCCCAATAGCCACATGTGGACTCAGAGCTGCCCCTCCCCCTGCCACTTTATTTTTCAAAATGTAATTATTTCAATCACTCTAACTAAACTTACACACTGAATGGAATACAGTTTATATAAAAGTAGAAACATATCTGGCTACACTTCTCGCTGGCTCCTTTTTCGTTTGGCAGTGGTGGAGCAAGTGGCTTCCCCCCAATTCTGCTTCCTCTCGTCTTTGAAGATCTTAGCGCAGATGGCTCCTCTCTTTTCAGGCTGCTTTTCACCGTACAAGTGGCAGTGATGTGTTTGTGTTGGGGGGCAGGGGAGGGATTTAAACATAGATAGCCCTGCTCAACTTTAGCTCCTCTCTGCTTTATCAATTGGACAGGTCAAAGGAGGCACGAAGTCCCACTTCCTCTCAACACCTTGCAGCTTTGGTGGGCAGGTAGAATACAAACAACTTTGTTCACCCCTTGCTTCTCTTTCATTGGGATGGGGGGGGGGGGGGCAGGCAGATGGCCTTGTTTATTCCCAATTCCTATCTATTTCAGTGGTTGGACACACAGAGAGAGAAGAAGCAGGCTTCCCGTAGAGCTAGCTGCCTGCCGTTCCTTCCATCCTGTGTCAATGCCCCTCCCTAGGAGGTCAGCCCCCTCCCCAGGTTGAGAACCACTATAATAAAACAAATTGTTTAATAGTCAGCACTTATTGAACAAGTATAATCATGGGAATATAAATACATAATGCAAAAAAAGCAAGGGAATGAAATGCACTTCCAAATACATATCCTCAACACCAGTCATCTCAGCAAGGTCTCTGACTCTGTCCTCTCAGAGAGGCTCAGAATCTGCCCACAAACATGCATGAAATTAAACTTTATTGTGATCTGTTGGAATGCTTTAAGAAACTGTGCATAAAATAGCATTTCCTCAAGAAAGTAAGCCCTCTTCAATACCACACTAAATAACTGTGGTAGAAAGAAGAATACCTATTCTCTCCCACCACATAAATGTAACCAGAGATATATGAGTATTTAAACAAACGTTTTTGAACTGCTTTTACAAATCTGCAAGAAGTCTGAGGGGGTCATCAGATTAGTTGAAAGTATTATTTTGTACTATGTGGAATACTCAAATTAGAAAATCTGTAAGGGAGTTTGAGTAGATTAGCCCAATTGATGGAATTCACAGCTGGCGGACCTGATGTGGATTCTTGCAAATCCAGAGTGAATCCACATCACAGCCTCACTAGTTCTAAAGACAGTTTGGATTCTTATAAAGCTTGGTGGTAAGCCATAAGATAATGCCTGTGTGTTGGATTTAAGTGTGAGACTTAGAGGTGTTTAAAATCATGAGAGGTCTAGAACGGGTAGATGTGAATCGGGTATTTACTCTTTCAGATAGTAGAAAGACTAGGGGGCACTCCATGAAGTTAGCATGGGGCACATTTAAAACTAATCGGAGAAAGTTCTTTTTTACTCAACGTACAATTAAACTCTGGAATTTGTTGCCAGAGAATGTGGTTAGTATAGCTGTGTTTAAAAAAGGATTGGATAAGTTCTTGGAGGAGAAGTCCATTACCTGCTATTAAGTTCACTTAGAGAATAGCCACTGCCATTAGCAATGGTTACATGGAATAGACTTAGTTTTTTGGGTATTTGCCAGGTTCTTATGGCCTGGATTGGCCACTGTTGGAAAAAGGATGCTGGGCTTGATGGACCCTTGGTCTGACCCAGTATAGCATTTTCTTATGTTCTTATGTTCTTATGTAAAGAACCAACAAGGAAAACCTTAATGCTGGGCAGACCTACCACCAGAGGTGGTGAAGGCCAGCATTATAACTGAATGTAAACATTCTTGGGATAGATTTGGAGAGCAGTAGGAATAGGTTTGAAGACAGGGTAGAAGATATGATGAGAGAAGTTTCTGATGTTTGTTTAACTATGGGCATTCAAATGCTTATCTACCCAAAGTAGTAGAGAGCCAGACAGGAAGAAAATTGGGAAGGGTGACCAAAATGATAAAGGGGATGGAATGGCTCCCCTATGAGAAAAGACTAAAGAGGCTAGGGCTGTTCAGCTTAGAGAAGAAACGGCTGAGGGGGGGATATGACACAGATCTACAAAATCATGAAAGGACTTGAACAGGTAAATGTTAATTGGTTATTTACTCTCTCAGACAATAAAAGGACTAGGGAGCACTCCATGAAGTTAGCAAGTAGCTAATTTAAAAGAAAAAAACAGAAAATTATTTTTCAGTCAGTGCATAATTAAGCTCTGGAATTCATTGCCAGAGGATGTGGTTATGGCAATTAGTGTAACTGAGTTTAAAAAAGGTGGTTTGGATAAGTTCCTAGAGGAGAAGACCATAAACAGCTATTAATCAATAAGGAATAGTAGCTTGGGATCAATTTAATGTTTGGGTACTTGCCAAGTACTTGTAATTTGGATTGGCCACTGCTGGAAACAGGATGCTGGGCTTGATGGACCCTTGCTCTGACCCAGTTTGGCGTGTCTTATGTTGAATTAGTTCTAGGTGGGCTAGGTTGCAACTGAAAATTGATTTAAATTAGCCAGCTATAACTGGCTGGATTTAAACCAGCAACCTTTGTTTCCAAGAATGTTTTGGGGTAATTTACACAGTGTAGCAGTTACAAATCTATCACCTGAATCCAGGTGATGGCAATAAATAGGCAGCTTTATAAAAGCAGCTCAGACAGGATTAGGTTGTTAGAGCCAGGGGAGAGAGTTGGAGGAAGGAAGCTGCTAGAGGACACTATCTGGAGATGCATAACATATCTCCATACTAAAAGTTTGCAAAAGTCTCACCTATATGCAAGTGGCAGTGGGTTTGATTTTTAAGGCTAGAAAAAAACCATCTAGTTGTTAGCACAGAGGTGGAGTTTTTATGTTTATCTTGCTTGCCATAAACTGTAGGGACAATAAAACTGCAGAAAAAACAGCCTCTTAGCCTGGTAACTGAAATGAATAAATTCAGTGAGGTTGCTATTATGTAGGCCAGTCAGTGGGAAAGTTTACTTGGATGTTCAGCAGCACTTAGATGGATAATTCTGCCTTTGAATATACCTAGCTAAAGTTACCCAGGGCAGACCAGATAGGCCGCCATTTTCTCTGTTTCCATTTTCTCCAACCAGAATTTCAGCATTCACCATCTAAAATTTAGCAGCGTCCCTCTTTTTATCCAGCTGAATTTTGTGTGGGCAAAAGTTATTCGGGCAAAATTTAGCCAGGGAGGAGGGTTAAATTTTCAGTTCTTGTTTTTTGTCCAGGAAAGTCAAAAGGTTACCCACACAAAGCCTTTGAATATGAACCTCTCAATGTTTTAGCTCTAAAAGTCTATAATATTGCCAGGCACAAAGCCTAGGGAACCTCTGTACAAAGTTTTCCCAGCATAACTGTTCAATTTTATTTTTTGTTTCCTTGTAGCCTATTTGGGAGAGGTAGTTAATAAATTTGTAAATTAAATAAAAATAATTGATCAAATTAGTGAACAAAGTAATGCAGAACAAGCAACAACAATAACATAAAACAAAATAAATAAAACTTCCCATAAATTAACAGCTATAAAACCATTTTCAAAACAAACATAATGGCATCATGGCATGTTATATTCACAACATATATTCTTAGGCTACCCCTTGCCTACCCTACAACCCACAGGACCAGAAAAAAATGTTCTTCAGGACCAACAAAACAACTTGAGGTCCATATTCAGAAAGCCATTGAATGGATAAGTTATCTGGCTAAAGTTAACTGAATAAATTGTCCCATATATTCCCACTAAATATACTTGTCTAAAGTTATCCAGCTACATGTAGCCGGGTAACTAAAACACCTAACTGGCTATGTTTGAATATTACTGGTTAATGTTATTTAGTTATCCAGTCTGTGGCTGGATACATTTGCTACTTAACTGGATATCTTTTCAAGATATCCGGTTAAGTAGTTCTGTCAAAAATCTTTTAATAAAGATATAAAAGGGCCAGCAGCCCACACTCCTCCCTCCTCCAAAACATCATACATGGCCCTATTAGACCGAGTACCCTTCACCCCCCAAACCCCTCTTACATATCTTAAAAGATCCTGGGTTTGCAAGTTGGGCTCCTCTTCTCCATTTCTCTTAATATCTACGTAAATTGGGCTGCCCCTGCAAGTCCACCAACCCACCTGCAGTGCCGATGTGCTGCATTCCCCCCCACCTCCATTGACCCCGACTCTCCCCCAACTCCCTCCTCCAGTACCTATAAATCCTCTGCCGGGAGTGAGGGACATACTTGCTCATTCCTGGCACTTCCAGTGCATTGCTAATGCTAACTGTTCATGGAAAGGGAAAGGAGAGGCTCAGCCATATAGATAACGTCAATGCATGGCTCAAAACCTGGTGTAAGGAAAAACGTTTTGGATATATTGGGGGCAGGAGCCCTGTATGGAACAGTAAAAGGCTCTATGTCAAAGATGACTTACATCTCTTTGTGGCAGGAAAAAGGATCCTAAGTGAAAAATTCAAATATGCTATAAGGCATTTAAACTAGAGGACGGGGTGGCAGAAGGAAATTGGAATGTTACCCCCAACATCACCAAGAAATGGGTAAAGAAATTAACAAAAATCAGCTGAATAAAGCAGAAAAGAAGTCCAAGAAGAAAAGTAACCTGAAGGAGAGAAGCTGGAAAGTTATGTGCACAAATGCTCATGGTGTGGGCAATAAAATCACAGACCTGCAGGCTCACACTGGGGAGTGCCCCCTAGTGCTCCCTTCCATTGCAGTGCAACAGATTGCGAAGGCCATGTGCCCAGTGGGACAACCTTGTCCTGGGTCTAGTCTCTGGACTTTGTTTTTTGCTCAAGAATTTTTTTTTTTTAATTTCTTCTTTCCTCACAACGTGCAGGAGGCACCTGCACTACCAATCCTTGATCCTAGATCTTCGACTCTTCTGACCTCCCAAAGGAGGGAGGGGCCTCTTTTGAGGTGGGGGTGCTGTTGCTATCCCATTCATGGCAGGGCCATGAGGAGGCTCTTACCTCTGTGACCCAGATGCCGCCCCGAAGCCTCGTTCCTTTTCACGGCATGGAGCCGCCCCCAGAGTTCCAGCGTGGTGAGGAGCCGCCGCGAGCCAGCCCTTTCATCTGTGGCACGGAGGCCACGACGCCACTTCTTCCTTTGTGGCTGGGGCCGCTGATGTCATCCGCTTCTTCACGGCCAGGAGGCCGTGTACCCAGTGTCCTCTTCGCGGCTGGAGCTGCCCTCTGTCCTCCATGCGCACCCCAGAGGCCTCCTCCCATGTGGGGGCCTGCACAGAGGTCCAGCTTCCTCCTGCACTCTTCAGCGCTGCCTGTCCATGGTCCTTCCTGCTTCCACCCTAGGCGCGGGGCTGTGCATCTCTGCCCTTCTTAAAGGGCCAGTGAAAAAGTGATCCTTCTGACTCCGCCCTGGGCATCTCCTTCCTTCAGCCCTACAAAAGGGCTCCCCGTCATTCCATCACTGCCTCTGCAAGGAGCAAGTTCCTCCCTGGAGCTTGTCCTTCTGGAGCTGTTCTTCTGAGGACCCCTTGTTTCCTGCTCCTGCTTGGCATTCTTCATCTTCATGAGATCCCACGTTGTCCATGTTTCTAGTTTCCGCACTGATGTCTTGATGTTCTCAGTTGTTCCTGTTGTCTGATGTCTTCATGTCCTGATGTCTTCAGTGTCCTGATGTTCCGTTCCAGCCCTGATGTATTCATCCACGTTCCAAATGTTCTCCATTGTCCAGATGTCCTCAGCTCCGCTCTGACCCATCCCTCGTGGTCCATGACCAGCCTGGCTGGGTTGAGTAGGGCACATAGAGGCCCAATGGTCCGCAACCACCCCCACTGGGGTGTGTAGGGCGCTGGTGGGTCTTTCCATCTGTTGGAGCCAAGAAGTCTTCTCATCCCTCATCAGAACTCTACCTTGTTCCTGATGTCCGTAAGCCTGATGTCTGTCCTTTCCCTGGGCAGGCCCTGCTCCCCTCATGGTCTGCGACCAGCTGGCTGGCTGTGAAGGGCACGTAGGGGACAGAGTGGTCCGCGTCCAGCCCAGCTGGGCTGTGTAGGGTGCCTGAGGGACCTTGCTCGCTGTCCTGTCCTGTTGTTCATCCTTCTCTCCATGCTGCTCCATGCTCGCTGTCCTGTCCTGTCCTGTTGTTCATCCTTCTCTCCATGCTGCTCTTCACCGAGTGTCCATGAGTGACGGAGGCCCTGCACTCTCTTGAGAGTTCTAGACTTTTAACTACCTGATTTTAACTTGCCTTGCCTTGCCATGCCATGCCTTGCCTTTTTCTTCCTCAACACCCGAGTCTTCGTCTTCCTCAACGCCTGAGTCTTTGTCTCTTCATCCTGTACCAGATGCCTCCATCTGCCTGCCTCTGTCTGGCCTGCTGCTTCTTGCCATTACCCAGCAGCAGGTCTGAAAGGGCTTGGAGTGGTCGGAGGACCACTCAGAGACCACCATTGCATTGGTGGCCTCACAGAAGCATGCAGGTCCAGTGGAGGGTCAGGATCTCCAGATTCCCAGACAAGGACCCGTCTCTCCGCAAGGGCACACACATCTCGTCCCGCACTGGGGAGTGCCCCCTAGCGTTCCCTTCCATCGCAGTGCAACAATAGTGCTTCACGTCAGAAACAATATCCAAGCAACTGAAATGCAAGGGACATGGGGTAGGGAAGAAGCATTATGGGCTAACCTATAAAAAGATGATGATGCTTCCATTTACATAGGTGTGGACTACAGGCCTCCAATTCAGACAGAAAAGCTAGATAGAGAACTGATCGAAGACATCGAAAAGATGGGGAAGATGGGAGAAGTGTTGCTCATTGGAGATTTTAATTTGTTGAATGTAAACTGTAGTATCTCTTCTGCGGAAGCTACAAGAAGTAGATAGATAGTGGATACCCTCCAAGGGGCTATGCTCATACAAATGGTAATGGAACCTATGAGGAAGGGTGTGATACTTGACCTTGTGCTCACAAATGGGGACAATATCTTTAATGTCTGGACAGGTGCCTACCTGAGTACAAGTGATCATCATATGGTATGGTTTGATATCGCAAATAAGAGACAAAGAAGTCACACAAAGACCTGAGTTTTGAATTTCAAAAATATGGACTTTGTCAAAATGAAGATGTACCTGGAGGAAGAACCATAAGACTGGGAGAAAATAGGCAAGGTGGAACAGTGAGCTAAATTAAAAGGAGCTATTGCAAAGGCAACAAATCTATTTGTTAGAAAAGTAAACAAAAGTGCAAGGAAAAAGAAACCAATTTGGTTCTCAAATGAGGTGGCTGCAAAATAAAGTAAAAACATCAAAATTCAGGAAGTATAAAAGATCCTAAAAAGAGGAACACAGGGAACAATACCTGATGAAACTGAGGGAGATTAAGAAAGAAATCAGGAAAGCAAAATGTCAAGCTGAAGAAAGCATTGCCAAAGAGATAAAGAGAAGTGACAAAACATTTTTCAGAAATATAAGAGAAAGAAGGAAAGCCCAGAGTGTCATAATGAAATTGAAAGGTGATGAGAATCAATGTGTCAAAACGGACAAGGAAATGGAGGAAATATTAAACAAATAGTTCAGTTCAGTATTTACTAAAGAAGACCTGGGAGAAGGACCATTGCTGGTTGACAAGACCATAGAAGGAAATGGGTTAGACACAACTCATTTTACAGGAGTATATATGGGAAGAGCTAGGGAAACTGAAAGTGGACAAGTCCATGGGGCCGAATGAGGTACATCCCAGGAAACAATGAGAACTCAGAGATGTCCTGGCAGGTCCGCTAAATGACTTGCTCAATAGATCCCTGGAAACAGGAATGGTGCCACAAGATTTGAGAAGAGTGAATGTGACCCTGCTTCATAAGACTGGTAGCAGAGAGGAAGCTGGAAACTAGAGGCCAGTTAGCCTCACCTCTGTGGTATGAAAATAATAGAGATGCTGAGGAAAGAAAGGATACTAAACTATCTACAATACGGTAAGTTGCTGGATCTGAGGCAGCATGTATTCACCAGGGGAAGGACCTATCAAGAAATCTGATTGATTTTTTTGATTGGGTGACTAGAGAATTGGATTGAGAGAGTGTTCAATGTCATCTATTTGGATTTCAGCAAAGTTTTTGATACGGTCCTACACAGGAGGCTTGTGAACAAAATGAGAAGATTGGGAGTGAGTTCCAAGGTGGTGGCATGGATTACAAACTGGTTGACTAATCATAGACAGCATGTAATGGTAAATGGAATAAAGAGAGAGCCATGTTAAGTGGGGTGCCACAGGGATTGATATTGGGACAGGTTCTGTTCAATCTATTTGTGAGCAACATTGTGGAAGGGATAGAAGGTAAAATTTGTCTATTTGCGGTTTATACCGAGATCTGCAACTGAGTAGGCATGTCTGAAAGAGTAGAGAGAATGAAAAATGATTTACAAAAGCTTGAAGAGTGGTTGAAGATTTGGCAGCTGGGATTCAGTGCCAAGAAGGGCAGAGTCATGTATCTGGGATGTGGTAATCCAAAAAATCTGTATGTGATCGGGGCTGAAATACTAATGTGTACTGTTGTGCTGGAGGTGGGCCCTTGGGCCAAGGTGGGGTTGACTCTACCCATAGGAGGGATCCTATGGGTCCCCACCGTCAGCAGGCAGAGAGGGCTGATGGATGGAAGCCGGCTGGTGCTTCACCAATACCAGCTCTCGTTCCCTGCGGGTTGAGCCTTTGGGTGCCGGGGACGGCTGGACTTAAGTGGCCTCCATCAGTGGTCGTCGATGGATGGATTGAGGTCAGCCAGAGGCAGCAACAGGTAAAGGTATCAGTCCATACTGGATGAGGCGGAGTCCCGGAGACCTGGGCGTCAATAGGAAAAGTTAGACAGGGAACGCCTGTGCAACAGCAGGCCGAAGCCTGAATAAGCCATGTCCAGGAAAAGGGCTGAAGAGGTGTCGTTGAGCAAACTTGGTTCAAGGCTGGCAGCAATCTGGAAGCAATGGCAAGCAAGGCTGAAGTCTGGACGAGGAGAGAAGCAAGTGGATGGTCAGACGAAGCAGAAGTCCAGGGCTGGAGAGAGGCCACAGAGTAGTCAGGCAATGCAGAGGTCAAACCAGATCAGCAGTCCAAAGGGGAGACGAAGGAACAGGAACACAGGAACAAGGATACTCAGGATCAGGAACCAGTAACAGTAGAAGCAACGAGCACTCGACAAGCAAGGGGACCTGTTGCAAAGGCAATCTGAGGCAGCGGAGCCTGGCCTTATATACCAGAGCTCTGCTGATGTCGTCATCCGGGGCCTACGGCTAGGTTCCCGCCACAGTCCCTACTTAAGGTTTGGTTGTGCGCATGCGCGCACCTAGGGAGGAGCGTGGCGCTGGTTGGAATGGCGTCTCTTCGCAGGCCATGCGGAGAGGCCTGGTGCGGAGCGCCGGGAGCAGTATCAGAGCCGGAGGCACTAGGGGCGGCCTGAGAATGGAGCCGGTGGCCCACAGCTGCCAGAGACGAGGGACCAGGTACTGGATTACTCTGAAAGAGGTGAAGGGGCCGAGCCGCAAGTCTGCTGCGGCCGGCGCACGTAACATGTACAGAACAAGAGCGGTATCTTGGGGTGATAGTGTCTGGTGATCTGAAGATGGCAAAGCAATGTGACAAGGCAGTAGGTAAAGCCAGAAGAATATTGTGCTGTATAGAGAGAATAACCAGTAAGAAAAAGGAGGTGGTGATGCCCTTGTATAGGTGGTGAGGCCTCATTTGGAGTACTGTGTTCAGTTCTAGTCCTCATCTGAAGGGGAATAAAGATAGGATGGAGGTGGTCTAGAGAAGAGTGACCAAAATGGTGTGGGGTCAGTATCAGAAAACCTATGAGGAGAGGCTGAATGATCTGCATATGTATACCCTAGAAGAGAGGAGGTGCAGGGGAGAAATGATACAGACCTTCAGATACCTGAAAGGTTTAAATGATGCACAAACTTCAAACCTTTTCAATTGGAAAGAAATAAGTAGAACTAGGGGTCACAAAATGAAACCCCAGGGAGGACATCTCAGAACCAACATCGGAAAATATTTCTTCACAGAGAGGGTGGTAGATGGCTGGAATGCACTTCCGGAGGAGGCGGTGAAGACCAAAACAGTGAAAGAATTCAAAGAGGCATGAGATAAATACTGTGGATCCCTAAAAGCTGCAGAATGGAAATGAAGAAGAGTGCATGGGGGTAACTTGCTGGTGCGGCAGTTACTACCCTTAACCAATAAGTCTTGATTCTGTTGATGCAACGCCATCAATGCTCTCTGCTTCTACGGCCAAGTCCAAGCAAAGCACGTGAAACAGAACTGTCTGAATTTTCAGGAAGGCTCATCACCCAGTAAAAATGTTCCTAACAGTAAATTTTTGTTGGTTATCATAAGGCTCAGGGATCATTTAACAGAGAAGCAGTTTCTATTAGGGATGTGAATCGTGTGATCGATCGTCTTAACGATCAATTTTGGCTGGGGGTGGAGGGAAATCTGATCGTCATGTTTTTTTGTTAAATTGTTAAAAATCGTAAATCGGGGAGGGCGGGAAAACCGACACACCAAAACAACCCTAAAACCCACCCCGACACTTTAAAACAAATCCCCCACCCTCCCGAACCCCCCAAAATGTTTTAAATTACCTAGGATCCAGTGGGGGGGGGGGGGGGGGTGTCCCGGCGCGATCTCCCGCTCTCGGGCCGCGGCTGCGTTAATAGAAATGGCGCCGGTGGCCCTTTGCCCTTACCATGTGACAGGGCAAAGGTAGCACCGGCGCCATTTTGGTTCCTGTCACCCGACGTCATGAGTGCAGGAGATCGCTCCCGGACCCCCGCTGGACCCCCAGGGACTTTTGGCCAGCTTGGTGGGGCCTCCTGACCCCCCCACAAGACTTGCCAAAAGTCCAGCAGGGGTCCGGGAGCGACCTCCTGCACGCGGGCCGTATTGCCAATATTCAAAATGGCGCCAGCGCTACTTTTGCCCTCACTATGTCGACATAGTGAGGGCAAAAGTCAAAATGGCGCCGGCGCTACTTTTGCCCTCACTGACATCCTTTCACATGAATAGCGACACAGTAAAAGGTTTTGTTATTCACTGCGCTACTGCTGGCGATAATGTTCCTCACATTATCACCGGCAGCTGTGCCACAGCTGACTCCTCCCCCTCCCCACCCCGACTCCTCCCCTCCAGGTAATTTACATCCTATCACACGCAAAAAGGCCCTTTTCGCATGTGATAAATCCTTAGTAAATTACCCCTAACTTTGACTGAATATGGACCTCAAAAAGTCAATTTTCAAAGTATTAAATATGAAATATTAAGGATTGCCTTGAATAAACCATGAAGCTCTTTAGTTAGCATATTTTATGCATCTATAAAGATGCATTTCTCAATTATCAGTTACCTGGTTTGTTTGTTTGTTTGTTTTTAAATCTTGGAGTCATGTAGATATGTTTATTAAGCAATTCAACAACCAGATTACTGGCAGCATTTGTATTTTCAAAATATTTTGAAACATTCAATGAATGAAAATTGTTATTGCTGCAATTGCCATGGGAGGGAGCGCTGGGGGCGCTTCCCATTGTGGGACGAGATGTGTGTGCCCTTGCAGTGAGGTGGACCTCGTCTGGGAAAGGTGAAGAGCAGGGCCCTGCTGACCTGTACAGCCTATTGAGACCAACCAGGCAAGGTTTGGCCTCTGAGTGGTCCTCTGACCACTCCAAGCCCTTTCGTACCTGCTGCAGGGAGCAGCAAAGGCGGTAGGCTGGACAGAGGTCAAGGGCTGAAGGAGACATCGGCACTGGAGGAAGAGACGAACACACCGGCGTTGAAGACTCAGATGTTGGAGTATGAGACGAGGACTCAGATGTTGGAGGCAAGGCAAGGCGAGGCAAGGCAAGCTAAAAACATGTAATAAAAGTCTGGAACATCCAGGCAAGTAATGTCCCTTAGGCGCCCTACACAGACCAGCCAGGCTGGTCGAGGGCCACACAAGAAGGGCATCAGAACCCCGGGAATTCAGGAACAGGACGAAGACGGACTGGTGAGCAATATCCCTCAGGGCGCCCTACACAGCCAGCCGGCTGGTCACGGACCATGAGGGGAGCAGGATCTGCCCTAGGAAAGGGCAACATTGAGACATCAGGAACAGATGGGCATCAGGACAGGCGGACACCGAAGACATCTGGACATAGACAAAGAGGATCATCGGCCCCGTGGGATGGAGGAATCCCACCAGCACCCTACACACTCCAGCGGGGGTGGTCACGGAACACTGGAATGGAATGACGGAGCCTCAGGAACATGGAAGATGAAGGACATCAGGACGCGGAGGCACATCAAGGAACGCTGGGACACTGGACACATCAGGAGACATCAAGGACATCAGTGCAGAGACCGGAACAAGGAACGAAGAGGGATCCCAAAAAAGGAACCCAGTCAAGAGCAGAATGCAGGAAGTCCAAATGAAGACCAGCTCCAGGAGGAACTTGCTCCTTACGAAGGCAAAGCAAGAGTGACTGAGAAGCCCTTTTATAGGGCAGGAGAACGCCTATGTGATGTCATATAGGAAGGACCAGAGGGGCCACTCACTGCTGGCCCTTTAAAGCAAGGTACAGGTATTTTTTTCAAAGGTACTTAGGTACTGGTATTTTTGTGCCACTGCAGGTCCTGCTCTAACTGCTGACATAGGTACAGTATGGTTTCCTTGCTGAATATTAAACTGTGCATAACTTGCTTCTCTAACTGATCCAAAAATTGTGCCCTAGTCCTGTATACTTTCTGTAAAGGATACCTCCTCTGTTCTCTCTCCCTCCTCAACCACTGTGCCATGAGTATTTATAAGCCCATTAGAATTATTTTGAAAATGGATTTTCTACCACTGATTCCTCCCCCAATATGGCCCTGTCAGTCCCCCCCCCACCCAGTATAGCCCAGTATGTCCTAGTTGCTCCTCAGTCTGTCCCACTTACTATCCAGTATAGCCCAGTCTAACACAAGGATACTCAATCCCAGCCCCTAGGCTGCTGTCATGTCCACTCACCTGGAGAAGCCAGCCTACCAAACAACAGATTGCACAGCACCATGAAAGTTTGAACTTGCGTACATAAATGAGCAGTAGTAAATGTACTCTTGCTGTGTTGATGACATTCTTACATAAGTTGCTTTTAAAATAGCGACTTACTTACCATGCCCTGATACTCTAACATATCCATGTTTTCTGCACATAATTTTATAATAAAAATGAAATTAAAAATAAATGACAATTTTTGACTGCATATCTCTAATGCCTAGTACTCATAGTATGGAGCACATTGCACTTTTAGCTCTGACATAGTGACATAGGCTCTGTGTGACATAGTATTTTGTTTTATATGTTTATATTTTATATTTTTAATGATTGTATTGTATGTTAATTGTTTTATGTTTGAATTATCCATGTCAAATCTTACTCAAAAACCCCTAAATTCCAATGTAAATCCTGGGGAAATACAATGAAATTGTTATACAAAAATATCCAGTATATATGTTAATAAGTGTCACTTAGTCAAAAAATCTTTTATAACAGGTCAGAATTCCAACTTCATCCCCTGTGCCCTAAATAGATTAAAGAAAATTCGGTGTAGGAAATAGCTAGAATATATCCTCGTTTTGTTTTATTGATTTCTTAAAAAGCTCCCAAACTGAAGTAAACTACAACCCTCCATTTGTTTGATATGAAATGGGAAGGATATATGATTAGATTATATATTTGAAATTTACATTTGAATATTTGTTTTCCTTATCTTACCATGTGTTTTCTGCAAAATAATATGTTATTGTATTTGAAAAATTAATATATATATATATTTTTTAAATTATTTATTTTATTTATTTGTTTGTTTATAGGTCCACCACCCTATCAACCTGTCCAATATATATACAGGCTGATTATCATTGGTCCAATTTTCTGATTTTTTTATATTTTTATCTTATGCATTTAAAAATGATTACCAGAGTCACTGACATTCAACACTGCATTATATCACCATAGTCCAAAAAAGATATAGTGAGCCAATAAGGTACTTAGGCCTGGATTCATCATTCATCGCTGAATGATGAATCCAGCAAAAACGGGAGGGCAAGCCTGTGAAAGCCCGCAGCCTTCATTCCACTATGGTGTCTTCGCTGCCAGCTTTTGCACTGAATAGTGCCACCGTAAAAGGTGGTGCTATTCAGTGTGTTACTGGCGACGATAACGTTACTAACCTTATCGCTGCCAGTGAATACACCACCGAGTCCGCCCCCTCTCCGCCCCAACTCCTCCCCTCGCCGCCCCCACTCCGCCCTGACTCCAATTTGCATGTTATCGCACGCGAAAAGGGCCGTATTGCGTGCGATAAGCCTTTAGAAAATAACCCCCTTAGCTTGTATTTAAATGGTTGCCAACAAGTTTCCACTGCTTCAGAGGGCTCTTCCTTCTCCTTTCAAGCTCACTCATGGATATTTTCTTTTGAATATGCAAGGCAGATGGACTACAAGTTTTTGCTATTTCTCATTTAATGGGATTAAGATCTTCTCTAGCTCTATCAGTGGTCCCATAAACTTTTATTTTCTCTTTTTTGCCTACATTCTAATCTGTCTTCTATCATTCCTTTCAGCTACTCTTGATAATAATTATTTTCAAAAAGTGCAGCATTTATGTTTCTCTGGACCACATACTGAAAAACATATTGCCTCCTTCATACATTATTGCTGGATTTATATTTCCATTGTTTGTTAAATAGAACACTCAAAATATGGAACACATAAATAATTACCTGGACCATCTCTACTTGAAAAATGGACAGGGGATGAGAACATGAATGCAGGAGTTCAGGAATTATTATTTTAGCAACAGGGAACTAGAAACTTGCAAGTGTATTTGCTGCCTGCCTTTTCAAAGTTTCCTACAGAGCTACAAATAAGAAACAGCATAATCCCAGGACATTGCCAAAGCAAAAATAAAACTAAGGCAAGAACAGAGCACCTCATCTGGGTTTTTTTTTCAATGAAATATACTGAGCTGCCTGATGAACTTTGGACACTGAAATTAATATGATTAAGTAAAAAGTCAGTTGAGTGAGATGATGACTAAGATAGAACAAAATACAAAATAAAACTAGGAACAATTGTGCCATACATATTGAAACAGTACATGATAGTAATTAGACTAGCTTGAGTCAAACCCAGTGATCCAGTGTTAAATGTTTGTAGAAGATGCAATGCCCTTCTGGAAGAGGAGGTGAAGACAAAAACGGTAAACACAGATACACAGAAATATGTCAGAAAAAGATTTTTTGGCCTTCCAGTCTGCCCATTTTACAAATAACGGCATTATAATTCTCATCAATTATTTAGAGATCACCAGTATTTATCTCATGCTTTCTTGAATTCAGATACTGTTTTTGTCTCCACCACTTCCACTGGGAGGCTGTTCCACATATCTACCACCTTCGGAGTGAGGAAACTCACTCCAAGATGAGATATGTGCAATGTTCTCTCCACCTAGCTTGTTGTTACCCAGGTAGAGATTCCATCAAGCTAGGTTGAGAGAACTTTGCACAAATCTCATCTTGGAGTGAGTTTCCTCACTCCGTAGGTCATCAAATCTTCACAAGAGACCACTGTTCTGTTCGTACGTCTCACGTTGAATGTGAAAGTGGCCCCTACCCCCCCTACACTAATACTTAAACCTCACCTCGAGCAACTGAGTGGATGCAATAACTAACTAAATTTAGCCAGTTTATCACTTGGTGAATTTTCAGCTGAATGTAATTGGCAAGGTTTTCAGCTGAAAGTTTGACCTGCTAGATTTACGACTGGTATTTGTGGGCTTCCTTTGCGAGCCATCACATTCACCTGACACTGCTGATTCCGCAGTCTGCCTCACAGCGAGGACATTGGTGGCATCATCCTTCAGGGGCTTCCCCCTAGGTGTGTGTGGCATGCACCTGCCTTTCTAGGCCCTGCAGCATGAACCATTCTTCCTGTTGCAGGATGATGACATCACACGGCCAGGTATTTAAACCCCGGCTATGCAACACATCACTGCCTCAGACATGGGTTGACTACAGCTTCCTATAGTATGAGTTGCTGCTTTCCTGCCTGCCTGCCCACCTCGTCTCTCCAAGCCTGATCTTGCCTTGTCTCCCCAGCCCTGCTTGCCAGCATTGTCTCTCCAAGCCTGATCCTGCCTTTACTCTCCAGCCCAGCCTGCCCTCAAACTGCCTTTTGGAAATGACCTCAACCTGGACCGTGACCCTTTTTGCCTGGTGCCCACCTCTGATCTCAACCTGGACCTCGACCATTCTCACCTATCGCCTGCCTCTGACATCAGCCTGAACCATGACCATCCTTGCCTGCTCCCGACCCTAGCCATGACCAAGATTTCTCATCTTACTTCACTTCACGAGATTCACGCTAAGTCCTGCTGGCCCTGGAACCTGAGGGCTCAACCTAAGGGGAAAGAGGCTGGTATAGGTGAAGCCCTAGATAAGGCTCACACCAGCCCAGACCCACCAGCTGTCAAGAAAAACTTACAGAGCCTTCCCTGTAGATTGAGTCATCCTCCCCCCATGATATCATGATAATCTGATTTCCCGCCCTTCTTTATGTACTGTTTGCATTATGTATTATTGTTCTCAATTCTCTGTATAGCACCTCTGCTGCATATCCTGTTCTTTGTAAACTGATGCGATGTTCCCAACGAATGTCGGCCTAGAAACTTCAAATAAATGCATGCATCTCAGCTTCACGCTCCAAAACAACATGCCCCGCCTAGACCACACCCCCACCCCGCCCCTTTTGAAAATTTCCAGTATGCATTTCATGCATATCTGGACATCTTTTAAAATCTACTAGGCACACGCAAGCCCGAAATATTTGCACATCCTCTAATCAATGTATGCGTCGGGCTTTTAAAATTCACCTTAAAGTTAGTTGATTAAACCTTTCGAAAATCCAGTAAGTTATTTTACATTTTAAACATTCTCAAGCAAAAAAACTGTTTAGTACACAATTACTAATCAAATTGTTTATTAAATAAATAGAAACCACTGACTTCAAATTTACTCTACACACAAAATGGAATTTCTGTTGCCAGGCTACTCATTAATGGTAGGACTAGGCTGTTAACATTTTAAGAAAAGATGACGGAATTAGAAAGGTAAAGATTTTTACTCAGTTTGTGTAAGATAATATATTAAGGAATGATAACATTTACCATGAAATTTTAATTTATTAGGAAAAACTGTAACGGTATTATTCTTTGTTATTGATAAATCAAAACCTTAGCAACTAGAAGAAAATGTCCAGGGTTTATGTATATGCAAGTATGAGACAAGGGTAATATGTGATTATGTTCTGGTTGTTATTTATAGTACAAAAACTGATAGTACTGGGAAATGATGATAGCTATATTACTAAGTGACATCAGTATAACCTGCCTCAGTTTGTTAAAAAAAAAAAAAAAAAAGTCAACATAAGTGATATTTAAGCTTAAAAGTTAGTAATTTTCAATCCGTTTACATTAAAAAAAATTATGCATGGAGATAGCTGTTCTAAAATTGACCTTGGTTCAGTGTACATAAATTTAAGCTCAAAAGTCAGTTTCATATGCACGTTTACATGCACTGAGGAAAGGTGTGGATCTGTGATTAATCCACTTATCTGGGCAGGCAGGACTCATGATGTTCCTTCCATAAAATTTACAAACACAGGAGAATAGCTTAAAGGGAAGGGAGTACTGTTGGGATTTCACCTGCTATGCAGCTTCATCCTACCCTGCTGCCTCCTGCAATGTCACCTCCCTACCAGAGGAGGCAGTAGAACATCAGCCCACAGCACTTAACTCGAAATGTGCGGATTTTATTATTTTATCTCACTGCTAATTTATGAGAAAATATACAGTACATAAGAACTATACTTCTATATTAGAATGATACAAGGATAAAAGGACAAGATTTATCACATTCATCAAATAGTATTTATAATGAAAATATGTAACCAGAACTTAATGGCACTTGTTTAGAATGTTTGACCATATACATTTATCAGTATTATTTTAAGTGCCTCTCTGTAAACGGTTGTGATAGTATTTAACTGAACGACGGTATAGAAAAGATTTTAAATAAATAAATAAATAAATAAATACTTTGAATTATCCAAGTCATCTCCTCACTGGCCTCCTGAATCCTCCCGCGATGCAGCTTCTTCTCTACCAGGGGATCTCAGCAAGTGTAGCCTTTAGCCTTGCCAAGCTCCTTCTCACTTCCTGTACCACAACCAACCTCTAGCCTTATGTAATCCAGTCTTGTCTATTTCCCATTGCCTTCTCATGGAGCCACTCTTGGCTCTCTGACCTGTCCACTATTTCCCTGCCTAATGCCTTGTGGCTTCCAAGCCTTCCTCCTCTTTGCCTTGCCTTGTGGTCTTTGGGCGTTCTTGCTCCTTGCCTTACCTTGTGGCCTACGGGCCTTCTTGTACCTTGTCTTGTGGCCTACTGACACCTTGCCTTGCTTTGTGCCTTCGGGCCTTCTTGCTCCTAGTATCTCACTCAGTGGCCTATGCTAGACCTTACCTGTCCTTGCACAGGCACCTTTGGGTCTACTGCCTAGTGGACTAAGGGCATTCAGCCTTGTTGCCTTCGGGCTTCTATATTTCTGTTAAGAACATAAGAAATTGCCATACTAGGTCAGACCAAGGTTCCATCAAGCCCAGCATCCTGTTTCCAACGGTGACTAATCCAGGCTACAAATACCTGGCAAGTACCCAAACACTAAGTATATCCAATGCTACTGATACTAGTAATAGCAGTGACTATTTTCTAAGTCAACTTGATTAATAGCAGGTAATGGACATCTCCTCCAAGAACTTATCCAAACCTTTTTTAAACCCATCTACACTAACTGAACTAACCACATGTCCTGGCAACAAATTCCAGAGCTTAATTGTGCATTCAGTGAAAAATAATTTTCTCAGATTTTAAATGTGCTACATGCTAACTTCATGAAGTGCCCCCTAGTCCTTCTATTATCCGAAAGAGTAAATAACCGATTCACATTTACCCATTCTAGACCTCTCATGATTTTAAACACCTCTATCATAGCCCCCTCAGCCGTCTCTTCTCCAAGCTAAACAGCTCTAACCTTTTTAGTCTTTCTTTTTAGGGGAGCAGTTCCATCCCCTTTATCATTTTGGTCGCCCTTCTCTGTAGCTTCTCCAGTGCAATTATATCTTTCTTGAGATGCGGTGACCAGAACTGTACACAGCATTCAAGGTGAAGTCTTACCATGTAGCGATACAGAGGCATTATGATATCCTCCATTTTATTCACCATTCCCTTCCTAATAATTCCTAACATTTTGTTTGCTTTGACTGCCACAGCACACTGAGCCGAGGATTTCAATGTGTTATCCACTATGATGCCTAGATCTCTTTCCTGGGAGGTAACTCCTAATATGGAACCTAACATTGTGTAATTATAGCATGGGTTATTTTTTCCTATATGCATCATTTTACACTTATCCACATTAAATTTCATCTGCCATTTGGATGCCCAATTTTCCAGTCTTAAAAGGTCCTCCTGCAATTTATCACAATCTGCTTGAGATTTAACCACTCTGAATAATTTTGTCTCAACTGCAAATTTGATTTTCTCACTTGTATTCCTTTCCAGATCATTTATAAATATATAGAAATGCATGGGTCCTAGTACAGATCCTTGAGGCACTCCACTGTATACCCTCTTCCACTGAGAAAATTGTCCATTTAATCCTACTCTGTTCCTGTCTTTTAACCAGTTTGTAATCCACGAAAGGACATTGCCACCTATCCCATTACTTTTTCTTTTGTTAGAAGCCTGTAATGAGGAACTTTCTCGAATGCCTTCTGAAAATCCAAATACACTACATCCACTGGTTCACCTAAATCTACGTTTATTATCCCCTTCAAAAAAGTGAAGCAGATTTGTGAGATAAGACTTGCCTTGGATAAATCCATGCTGACTGGGTTCTATTAAACCTTGTCTTTCTATATGCTCTGTGATTTTGATCTTTAGAACATTTTCCATTATTTTTCCTGGCACTGAAGTCAGGCTAACTGGTCTGTAATTTCCTGCATCAGCCCTGGAGCCCTTTAAATATTAGGGTTACATTAGCCACCCTCCAGTCTTCAGGTACAATGGATGATTTTAATGATAGGTTACAAATTTTAACTAATAGATCTGAAATTTCCGTCAGAACCCTGGGGTGTATTCTATCTGGTCCAGGTGGTTTATTGTTCTTCAATTTGTCAATCAGGCCTACCACATCTTCTAGGTTCATCATGATTTGATTCAGTCCATCTGAATCATTACCCATGAAAATCTTGTCCAGAACGGGTATCTATCTCCCCACATCCTCTTCAGTAAACACCGAAGCAAAGAAATTGTTTAATCTTTCCGTGATGGCCTTACCTTCTCTAAGTGCCCCTTTAACTCCTCGATCATCTAATGGTCCAACTGATTCCCTCGCAGGCTTCCTGCTTTGAGTATATTTTAAAAAGTTTTTACTGTGAGTTTTTGCCTCTATGGCCAACTTCTTTTCAAATTCTCTCTTAACGTGTCTTATCAATGTCTTACATTTAACTTGCCAATGCTTATGCTTTATCCTATTTTCTTCTGTTGGATCCTTCTTCCAATTTTTGAATGAAGGTCTTTTGACTAAAATAGCCTTCCTTCCACCTTTCTTAATGTGTGGAATACATCTGGACTGTGCTTCTAGGATGGTATTTTTCAACAATGTCCATGCCTCTTGCACACTTTTTACCCTTTTACCTGTAGCTATTCCTTTCAGTTTTTTCTATTTTTTTCATTTTACCTTTTGAAAGTTTAGCGCTAGAGCAGTAGATTTACTTACTGTTCCCCTTCCTGTCATTAATCCAAATATGATCACTATTGCTAAGCGGCCCCTCCATCGTTACCTCTCTCACCAAATCCTGTGCTCCACTAAAGAATTAGATCTAAAATTGCTCCTTCTCTCATTGGTTCCAGAATCAATTTCTCCACAAAACTGTCATTTATTCCATCCAGGATCTTATCTCTCTCTTACATTTAGCCAGTCAATAATGGGGTAATTGAAATCTCCCACTATTACTGCACTACCAATTCGGTTAGCTTCCCTAATTTATTTATTTATTTATTTGGTACTTTTTCTATACCAACATTCATGACTGGACATACCACATTGGTTTACATCAAACCAAGGTTAAACAAATTATTGTTGTTTTTACATCGAACATGGGATACATCAAGCAAGGATAACTTCAACAAGGATAATATCAACATCAATATAAGGGTGCAGCAAACACTTAAGAACAAGCATTTCACTGTCTGTCTCACCATCTTGGCCAGGTGGACGGTAGTATACTTCTATCACTATATTTTTCCCCAACACACAAGGGATTTCTACCCATAAAGATTCGATTGTGCATTTAGTCTCATGGATGATCTTTATCCTGTTGAACTCTAGGCCATCCCAGACATAAAGTGCTACACAGCCTCCTGGGTGCTCCTCTCTGTCATTGCAATATAATTTGTACCCTGGTATAGCACTGTCCCATTGGTTATCCTCCTTCCACCATGTCTCTGAGATGCCAATTAAGTCTATGTCATCATTTACTGCTAAATAACTGATGAATAGAATATCCAATAATTAAAGACTCAAGCAAATTTTGAAACCTTTACCAAACACCAATAAAATATTTTAAACAGCAGATACATCACATATTACCCAATAATTAAAATGATAGTCAATCAAGAAAAATGAATTAAAAAAGCCACCTTTACTTGCCCTCTCCAGCAGTTCTCCTACTCCTTTCCCTTGCAGGCCACACCAGAAACAGCAGTAGCTGCTGAAGCTGTCCTCACGGTCCTCTTCCTTAGGGACCACAAACAATCTCTTCTCTCTCTCTCTCTCTCACACACATACACACACACACACACACACCAGTCATACCCTCAAGACCAATTTCTGTCTCTCACACACCAATCATCTCCCCAATCAGTCTCTCTCTCTCACACACACACAGACAAGCACAGACAAGCACACATATACCAGTCATCTCCCTGATCAGTCTCACACATATACATGTCACCTCTCTGGCCAGTCTCTCTTAATCACACAATGCTCTCGCTCTCTCTTACTTACACAAAGGCTTTCAATCACACACATGCTCTCTCTCTTTCACTTACACACAAGCTCTCAATCACACACATGTTCTATCTCACAGCCACAAGCCAGCCAAAAATTTGCTCCATCTCTCTTGCACACACACGTTGACACACAGAAGCACCCTCCCTGTCTCACATACACATTACACTCTCACAGAAGCACCTTGCTTTCAGACTTGCAGCATTTTTTTACTTTTACTAAAAGTGAAAGTGATGATCCCAACCATTAAATAAGAAAACCACATTCCTATCAGAAGGTGAAATGACATCCTTCCTTCAGGTTCTGTCCTCCCAAGGGACAGCCACCCACACAGTACAGCTTCTCTTGTTTTACACTTTCAGGCAATAAAGCAAGTGTCTTTCTTCAAACTATCAGTCACATGATTATTCATATGGGAGATATAGCACCAAAAGACATCCTTAGTCAACTTCCCTTTTAAATGGGAAGATTCTAGTCTTAGTCATTTAAAAATATACATTTTCTAAAGGCTTAAAAAAAATGACAAAACCGTTTCAGATTGGAACTATTCTGGTCTTCATGTTTAAATTATGCTTAAAAAAACCCAAACAAACCCCACGTGGCATCAGTATCTTAAATTTGTGATTTTGCTGAGATGAACATTTTAAATAGTTTAATTTTTTTTGCTTTAGTATTTGTCTCTACCCACTTTGCTAAATGTTATTTTCCAGAAGAGGGATGCTTAACATTCAGTAATTTAATCTTTCATCCAACTTTTCAAAAGTTGCACTACCAGTACAAAAGTTGAGGTATATGTACTATCACATTTCATTTTTTTTAAACACACACAGAAGCACCATTCCTTTCTCACATTCACACACACACATACACACACACAAGCACCGTTCCTTTCTCACACACACACAAGCACCCTTCTGATCCAAGGCACCCGCTGAACAGCTGGTCTCCGGTGGCGGTTAGCAGCACTGGTGTTCACTTCTTCGGCCCCCGCCGGCCTCGGTTTTAATTTCTTCGGCCCTCTTGGTCTCCGGCGGGGGCCGAAGAAATTAAAATCGAGGCTGGCGGGGGCCGAAGAAGTGAACACAGATGCTGCTAACCGCCACCGGAGACCAGCTGTTCAGTGGGGGCCTTGATTTTAATTTCTTCGGTCCCTGCCAGCCTCGATTTTAATTTCTTCGGCCCCCGACTTGGTCTCCGGTGGGGGCCGAAGAAATTAAAATCGAGGCCGGTGGGGACCGAAGAAAAGAAGATAGGCGCTGCTGAGCCAGCTTCTTTTCTTCGCCCATCTTCTTTTTTTCGGCCACCGCCGTCGGCCTTGATTTTAATTTAGTTGGCCCCCTGCCGACTTGGTCTCTGGCAGGGCTGGCTGGGAGGCTCCCATCTTCTTTGGCCCCTGCCGGCTTGGTCTTCCATGGGGGCTGGCTGATCTTCTTTTCTTCGGCCTCGATTTTCATTTCTTCGGCCCACGCTGGCTTGGTCTAATGGCGGGGGCTGGCTAGGAGGCGCTGAGGCTGGGCTGAGGAAGAGCCAAGCGGTCGAGACCACGTGACCAGTTAGACCGGCCCACCGGGGGATGCCCGATCCCCCGATAGGTCATTCCCCCCCCTGGTGTAATATGATAAGGAGTTATTGAGGGCGAGAAGATTAGTGAGGATATTGAGGGCGAGAAGATTAGTGAGGATATGGTTAATTGATATGAGACAGGTTTCCCAGGTCTTGAGGGATTTGGAAATGGATTCTGTAATGGGGATAAGGATTTGGACGTTGTCCGCGTAGATGAAATGAGTGAGACCTAGATCAGATAGGAGTTGGCATAGGGACAGCATGTATATATTGAACAGCGTGGAGGATAGAGAGGAGCCTTGGGGTATGCCTCGAGTTAAGTTGATAGGTTCAGATTTGCTATTACCAATTTTGACTTTGTAGTGTCTATTATCCAGGTAAGATTCAAACCAGCGAAGAGCGGTTCCAGTAATGCCAATTTCAGTGAGACGGTTTAGTAGAATCTTGTGGCTGATAGTGTCGAAGGCAGAAGAGATATCTAGCATGGCAAGAATGTAAGAGTGCCCATTATCAATATTTTTGAGGAGAGTGTCTGTGAGGGAGATTAGAAGAGTTTCGGTGCTGAAGAATTTGCGGAAGCCAAATTGAGAAGGGTATAAAATATTGTTTTTCTAAGCGGTCAGAGAGTTGGATGTTTATTACTTTTTCCATAAGTTTGATTAAAAAGGGTAGGATTGAAATTGGCCGATAGTTGGCAGGTTCAATAGAGTTGAGATTAGGTTTCTTAAGGACAGGTTTGCCAATGGCTTGTTTTAATGAGGTAGGGACGTTTCCAAGGATGATGGAACAGTTAATGATATCACCTAATGGTTTGGCTATTAAGTTTGGGATCATCAGGAGGTATTTTGTGGGGATGGTATTGGAGGGATGTGATGCAGGTTTAATTTTCTTTAAGAGTGTTTCTATTTCGGAATAGGAGGTGGTCTCAAAGGAATCCAGGGTCGTATTATGGATTTTAGCGGGGATGTTAATGTGGGTGGAGGAAGGGGGAAAGTTTGACATAAGCTTAGAGATTTTGTCATTGAAAAAGCATGAAAGGTCATCACATGTGGTTTTGGCATCATTATCAGAATCATTTTAAAAGCTGTATCCTTGGTAGAGTCAAGTGCTCAGCCCAAGAAAATTGATCTGAAGTGAGGGTGTGTGTACAGAAAAGAACCTCAGAACACCTTTAGGGATCAGCTCCAGGTATCTGACCCGGTCCACCTTAAGATACAGTTCAGAAGAGAATCATGGCCACAGGGTGTTCCCTAATTAATAGGCTGATGCAATACAGTGCGCTCAGCCTAGTGCACTGTTTAACCAGTGGTTGGACATGGGTTTTGGACACGCATCCACAACCCCTTATTCTATAAGGGGATTAGCGTGTCCAAAACGCGTGTTCAACTCCTCGTGAAACTAATAGCGTTCATTAAATTCAAAAGCATGTTGATGAAGCTATTAGCTATTCTCCCCCAATCCAAAAAAAAGAAAAGTGCTCCCAATGCGCATATTTATACCCTCAGAAATTAACGCCTGCCCAGAGCAGGCGTTAATTTCTGAGTAGCCCAAAAGTATACAGAAATGCAGAAAATACTGCTTTTCTGTACTTCCTCTGACTTAATATCGTGGTAATATTAAATCAGAGGAACAACCTCTCTTGGGTGTCTGCTGCCAAGGAGGTGCTAGGGGTGCACATTTGTCCCTAGCGCTTCCTTGGCAGCATGACCCCCCCATTTAAATATTTGATCACACACCCAGGAGAAATGACTGGGCGTGTGTTAGGATAGCTCAACACTCAATACTGAGCGCCCGTTTTCTGCACTGATTTATTGGATTGGCCTGAAAGAGAATAAGAAAGCAGGCCCAGGAGGGAACAGAGAGGTCTAGGACAAGAGGAGGACAGAGCAAACACTATTTTATAGATCTAGAAGCCCTAATTTTGTGACAGGTTCAAACTCCTGAGGTAAGCAGACCGTATGTGGTTTTTGTTGTATAATAAAAGAACTGATTGAGAGAAGGCCTGAGTCTAGCTGCTTCTGAACTCCAGCATGGTCCCTGGTGCCACAACCACGTGCAGTGCTACAAACACATGCAGCAGTTAGAGAATAATAATGATGATAATTACTGTGTCCAGTCCACATAACTGATGTTATACTGGTCCTCGCCTATGTTAAATCATAATATTCCTTTAGCTGGTATTACATGCAAAATGGTCAGGATTATTTTTTTTTCCTGAAAACTGGTAGAAAATGTTGAAGGACCAATTGATCTCAATACCCCAAACCATGAGGAACTACAGAGAATGAAGAAAGAGAGAGAGAAAAATATAACCCTTATGAGGATGCCAGCCCTGGAAGTTACCACAGCAGCAAGGAAGGGATCCAAGAAGAAAAGCTAGAAAAGCAATTTTCAGAAAGGCCACATGTGTGTAAAGTACTCGGGCACTTTTAACATATGCAATGTTTGGCTAGTTTGTAAAGAAAACGTATCTGGATACTTGACCTTTGAAAATGAGCATAACATTTGCACCATATACTTTGCATCTGCTGTCTCAGATGGGCTGCCACGAGGGGGACATTAGCATGCGTACTTGTGAAAATGCCCTGTGCCTGCTGTTTTTCTCTTCTAACCCAAACATTTATTTATTTTATTTAAATTCTTTTTTTTAATATACTGATGCTCAAGACCATGTCTTATCGTACCGGTTTACATCAAAACCAGGGTAAAACCATAAATAATAAGAATGAAAGTTACAATGAACAGGGAGAGTAATTCAGGACAATTGAAAGTAGAAGGAATTAGATTAAGATAACCCTTTTTAAGGAAATGCGCAACAGGCAACTATATACAATTGTTTTGCAAGTCATTGTTAGTTGGGGAGAGTCTCATACTGGAAAGGCTTGAGAGAACAGCCAAGTTTTCAGTTTCTTTCTGAAGGAAAGAAGACATTCTTACAACAAACATGTTGTAAGAAATCCTCCTTACGGTCTGGCTAAACGGGTATGAACCGTGGAAGCCCTCACATACTTTTAACTGGGGGCAACTTTCAACCAAGCCATTTTGCCCAGATAAATGGCTTTGAAAATTGTCCTCTGAGATGAGAAAGAGAGAGAGAGAGAGAGAGAGAGAGGGAGGGAGGAAGGAAGAGACAACTTTAAGGGAACTAGACTTTACGGGAAGAGCAAATATGAAAATAAAGAAATAGAACAGAGAATACTCTGATGGAAGGGACTGGGGTGAAAGATGCAGCAATAGAAGGATCCAAAGTGAAGGAGTAACTAGGGTAAACTAAATGAAAGAAAAGAATGTGGTGTAAAAAAAAACCAAACCAAGACAAATATTGAGGGAAAAAGAAGGGAGAAATTGGTAAAAAGGAAAAGGGAGGGAGTGGAGTGAAGTAGAAGTAGTTGTTTATTTGGTTCCTTACAAGCTTGTCTACTGCTACTTATTATTTCTGTACTGCTATTAGACATATGTAGCGCCTTCTGACTCTGTTAATCTGCCTCTATTGTTTGACACAATATACAAAATCATGCTATTTTTATTTTTATGTTCCAGATGAAATGCAAAAGCAGAGGTTTTTTTGTTTGTTTTAATAGAACACAGTAGAAGTTCTGGAAGCTTTCTAAGACAACATTGTATTTCATGAAAGATTAAGCAGGTTATTTTATTTAATTTAAATAAATATTTCTTAATCACCTTACTGATTATGTCTCTCAAAGCGAGGTTATTGTAGTTGGCATGTGTATTTGGAATGTAAAACTACACTTACAAAAAGTCCAGTCATCTCCTGTTAGCATCTACAGCTGCTCTCTATACCACCTGTTCCTATGTGAAAATTACCCCTGGTTAAAAAAATATATATATCTAAAATGACTACCAAACACTGGCTGTGAGCTGTTGTTGCTCACCCTGTAGGAGAGGAAGATATGACTAAACACAGGGTGTTAATTATCCCCATTTGCTGAACAACATGAGAAGCAGTTCTATCTATTTGCACAATTACTATCCTGAGATGACTATATAACAGAAGAGGCATTCAGTTTGCTGTTAGCTGCAGTCTGATAAAAGCTTTTAGAAATTGGAAATGTGCACGTAGCAAAGCAATTTGTCCTCCTTTTTACATATAGCTCTTCTAAAATTGTAATTTTAGGATAGGAGGTAGATTGGGTCACTAAATAGATAATTGAAATGCTCCATCCCTAGCTCTGATAGAGAGGGGTGAGTGAGTGTACCACTAATTCAGATGAACTGCAGCACAAGAAGCCAATGTAATAAGGTATGCTTAGCAGAGGACCATGTTTAACCCATAGTTGTGTACACCTTTTTTGTGCACTAACTTTACTGCCAATGCACAGAAAATGTGTGCACAACACTATGAGTAAAGGCCAGCACCCTGACATGGAAATGCCATGGAAATGAAAGCATTAGATGGTTGCGATGGAGAAGGTACAGAGAAGGGCAACCAAAATGATAAAGGGGATGGAACAGCTCCCCTATGAGGAAAGGCTGAAGAGGTTCGGGCTGTTCAGCTTGGAGAAGAGACTGCTGAGAGGGGATATGATAGAGGTCTTTAAGATCATGAGAGGTCTTGAACGGGTAGATGTGAATTGGTTATTTACACTTCTGAATAATAGAAGGACTAGGGGACATTCCATGAAGTTAGCAAGTAGCACATTTAAGTCGAGAACATTCTTTTTCACTCAATGCACAATAAAGCTCTGAGATTTGTTGCCAGAGGATGTGATTAGTGCAGTTAGTGTAGCTGGGTTCAAAAAGATTTGGATAAGTTCTCGGAGGAGAATTCCATTGGCAGCTATTAATCAAGTCATAGAAAATCATAGAAAAAAAAACGCTAAATAAATAAATAAGTTTACTTAGGGAATAGCCACTGTTATTAATTGCATCAGTAGCATTGGATCTTCTTAGTGTTTGGGTAATTGCCAGGTTCTTGTGGCCTGGTTTGGCCTCTGTTGGAAACAGGATGCTGGGCTTGATGGACCCTTGGTCTGACCCAGCATGGCAATTTTTTATGTTCTCAGGTTTTCTTAGAACTGGAAATCTTACTCTTTGTCAGAGGAGGAATAAAGTTTCCAGGGTTAATATTAGTCTATGGGTGGAAGCTGAAGTTCTGGTGACAGTATATGTAGTCAGGATTTATGGAATAAAACATGCTTTATGTACATAAAGCATGTTTTCTGCAAAGAAAATATGATTTATATACATAAAACATATTTTTGTTGCGTCCGTCAGTGCTAGACGGCTTTGCCCCGTTTGCCTCACCTTATTCACGGCTCCTCTCGCTTACCTAGGAAAGATGGCTACTGCCGCGTCTACAAGCCGACATCTCCGGCGTCCCTGGAACAGCTATGGTGCAGCCTCCCGCCATGCTCCTCCCAGGTACTTATTAGGGTGCGCGTACGCGTCACCCACATCTTTATTCCAACCTTGGCGCGTACCTCGGGGGCGTTCCCCCTTGCTGATGTCACGCCATCCAGGTATATAACCTATGTTAATTTGCTAGCTCATTGAGTTAGCAAGGACTTATACAGACTTGTATCAGACTCGATTCTGGACTCGTATCCGTTCCTGTCTACGCTACTCTGCTGCTGGAAGCTCTCTCTGCCCTATGGGTAACTGCTAACCTGGGTACCCGCTCCTCGGGGGCCCTCTGCTTTATTTCAGGTGCCTTACAGGGAACAGGTATTCACTTCGAGGGCCTGCTCTCCCTGCCATCGGTGCCTGTACTTTCTTCTGCAACCTGATGGAATCGCATACCTACAGCAAACATCTAGTGAGTACTCTAACTCTCAATCTCTCATATCCACAGTGATGGGTTGAGAAAGCAACAAGGAAGGCTGTCTAACAAAGCCGTTGGGGCAACAAAAGAAAGATTAGAAGCCAATATGTCCGAATTCCGATCTTTTATTTTAGTCTTCAATAAAAGATCGGAATTCGGACATATTGGCTTCTAATCTCATATCCACAGTACTTCCTTGCTGGGAAACCTGCTTCGGAACCATCCAATACCAACGGGGTGAGAAGGGCTCCCTCTGCCGAGGTCCCTGAGACTGTAACTACCAGACTGCCTCATTACTGCCACCTCTGGTGGTACTCTTCAAGCTGTATAATAAAGAACTGTGTTTGAGCATTCTGAGTCTAGCCTAGTACTGTGGCTCCTCACGAGGCTCCTACCCATGGGCATGGTCATCTGCCACAGTACCCAAGGATCCACCCAAACACCACTCTACCATAACAATTTTATGCACACAAACGTGCTTGCTGTTTTGTGTGCATAAATTATGAGCATCAAAGACTTCTTTTTCCTTCTGAGTTAAAATGTGCGCTCAGTCTCAGCCAAAGGCTGAGCACACATTTTAACTCATCTTTGTGAGCTTTTTAACTCCTGATGCATACCCTTTGTTTATTGCATCAGGAGATACATTTTTTTTTATCTTGTGGGTTAAACGAACTGTGCTGAAATTCAGCACATAATTTTTCTGTATACTTTCTAATATCAGACCCTGGAAAGATAGGAGGGAGTGTACATAGATTCCAGTAGGAGGTAATCAGAAGCTGTCAGATGGACAATTTGCATAAAAGAGGAAATTGCTGAATTGCAATCTGTTGTTACTATATTTAATTCCCAGATCAACTTAGCAGCCCTGATAATAGTCCATCTGTTGTTGGGATTTTGTTGGGGAGAAAGAAGGGAAATTTAATCTAAAACTTTTACCCAATTAGCGGTAGCAGGTGCCAAATATGCTTGGACCAATAGAGCCCATCCAAAAAGGGCTCCTTCCAAGTCAGTCCCAGGCCCAAAAATGCCTCACAAGGCAGATGAACATGGTATTAAAAAATTTACACTGTGGGACTGATATTCAAAAAAAAGATGAGCTCCTAAATTTAGTCTCTTGAATTAGGTCCCAAGTTAATTTCCTAGTTAAAAGCAAACTTAGGAGCCTAAGAGGATAATTTTCAAAGTGTTTAGCCTTTCAAATGTTTGATTTATGCTCCTAAATTGTGCATTTAGAAAATTTATTAGAGATCAGTTCCTAAATGTAGGTATCTAATTTCATTAGGTGCCTACATTTGGAAATTAATGCAAACATGTTTAACACATGATTGTTTCTGTTTGATATTTGCTTTTGCACATGACATGATTTATAACTAAGAGTTAATATCTTTCCAGCTTGTGGATCATATTAGGCATGTACAGTTGCAGTTATTCATTCGGTTCAGTTTATGAAAAAAAAAGTCTCATTTGTTAATTTTATTTGTTCATTCATTTACCATCATCATCAATGGAAGAAGCAATGCAGTCTATTTTGGGCTCTCAAATTGAGCTTTTCTAATCATTTCTAATGAAACTGTTAGGTAGACATCAGAAGAGTGAAGGCATGCCAATGCACCAAAACTGTGTCAACATGGCACCAAAAGTGATATGAAGAGTCCAAGAACCTGTAATAGGGCAAACTAGTACCAGGAGTTATCCAAGGCTTCATCAGAGGAGCAAAGAAGCTTAAAAAATGGATGAAACACCCCAAGGCTGAAAAAGTGGGATAAAGGATAGCAACAGCAGTGGCATGATCTCCCCAAGGCTACACAAAAGGGGAAAACAGCATCAAGAATGGCATGAAGAGCTCAAGGAACCAAGAACAAAGCACCAAAAGAGGCAGAACCCTTCCCTAAGGCAGAAAAGCAATTGAAAGATTGGCATGAACACCCCAAAGTATATGAAAGGTACAAAGCAGCAACTCAGAGTGTTAAGATAACCCTAAAAATCCAAATGAAGACCAAAAAACCCAATCAAATTGGTAGAAAACCCTAGGCATGTGGAAACCAGAGGAAATCCCTGGAGGAGGCCTGATGGAATTTCCATACAGCATCATTAAGTGAAGGAGCTGGCTGTTCAGGCTTAGAGTTGGCTTCACTGGAAGCAAAGATGCCACTGACTAGAGGCATCAATGCTCTTTAGGTAGTGCTGTTTAATATCCTCTCAAGGAATCTGAGACATGATTCTTCATCTAAATCCACTTTTTCAAATACTGCCTTCATAACCTCAGAAACAGTAATCACAGAGGTTCTGGGTGATGCACTTCTGCAACCCTTACCTTTTGCTGTGGTGTAATCCATCAAAAGTTAACTACAGGATGAGACCAATAATTACAAGAACCATAAAGAAATGCAGTTTGAAGAAAATATCCAAGCAGGCATGAAATTGTTACAGGTAATTAGGTGGGTAAGGCCTGTATAAAGCATTGGATAAGATAAAAAGAGTCATCAAGTACCATAAGGGAAGATGATTTGGAAAGAAACTCAGAGACAGCTGGAACAGAGAAGGAAGCGTCCTAAGTTACCAAGGCTGGTTTGGAGCAGAATCTGTAGAAGTAGAGCAAAACAGGAAGAAGAGTAGCTGAAAAATCCCCAAGGTGTTCCTTAAGGACTGAGGTGGGAGGAAGAATGGCATCAAAAGCCCAAGGCACCAGCAGTGGCAAAGCTGTACCAGGAGTGGCATGAAGGACTCAAGGAATAGTGCAGCAAGCATGCAAAGTAATGGATGGTCAGAGTAAGACCAAAAGTAGGCAAACACCATAGGTAAAGGGGATTTGGAAAGAACCAACAACAAGGAGTAAAGAAGGAAGCACCTTAAGGTAGCAAGACTGGCTTGGACCACTGGTAATTAAAAACAGAAATGGTAGGAACAGATCAATATAGCAAGAAGAGTGACTGAAAAATCCCCAAGATGTACCTCAAGGGTTGAGATACAAGGAAGAATGGTATCAAAAGCCCAAGTATTGGTGCAGCAAGCATGCACAGAAATGGATGGCCAAGGAAAAATCCCCAAGATGTACCTCAAGGGTTGAGATACAAGGAAGAATGGTATCAAAAGCCCAAGTATTGGTGCAGCAAGCATGCACAGCAATGGATGGCCAAGGCCAAGGCAAGACCAAGAACTAGCAAGTACCATAAGGGAATGGGATTTGAAAAGAAATGTGAAGACAGCCAGAGTCGGGGTGCCTGTCCCGGTCAGTGGAATGGCTACCTGGCTGATCCTATCAGCAGAATATTCTTCTGTCATAGATTAACCATGCATGTGGGACTCTGCTCCTATAGTTTCTGTTCCAAACCAGTCCTAGTACCTTAAAGTGCTTCCTCCTCTGCCCTGTCTTTAGTTTCTTTCCAAATCCCCTTCCCTTGTGGTATTTGCTGACTCTTGATCTTACCCATTCCATGCTTTATACGGTCCTTACTTATCCAATTATCTGTAACAATTTCATGCCCGCTTGGATATTTTCTTCAAACTATTATCTTATGGTTCTTGCAATTATTGGTCTCATCCTGTAATTAACTTATGATGGATTACAACCACAGTCACATGGCCAATACAGTGAAACTGTGAATGGCTCATCAAATCAGTTAAGATTCTATCTGATATTTAGAGAATGGTAGTAATTATAGAGCTATTTAAAATACATAAATTCCCAGAAGTGTATTAGTCTGACCTCTGAGGTGAGCAAACTAATGGAATAGCTGCTTAAACAGAGGATAGTACAATTTTATGAATCCAATGAATTGTAGGTTTTGAGACAGCAGGGTTTTACCAGATGTAAATCTTGTTAGACAAATCTGAACAATTTCTTTGATTGGGTGACCACCAGAGAGTTGGATCAAGGGAGAGTGCTAGACATAGTGTATTTGGATTTCAGCAAGGTCTTTGATAAGGTTCAGCACAGAAGACTTATAAATAAATTGTATGCCCTTGGTATGGAACCTAGAGTGACCGACTTGTTTAGAAACTGGATGAGTGGGAGGCAAAAAAAAGGGTCGTGGTAAATGGAGTTTTCTCTGAGGAGAGGGGTGTTACTAGTGGTGTGCCTCAGGGTTTGCTCCTTGTACCTGTTCTCTTCAACATTTTTGTGAATGACATAACGGAAGAGTTGCCGGGGAAAAGTTACATAAGAACATAAGAAAATGCCATACTGGGTCAGACCAAGAGTCCATCAAGCCCAGCATCCTGTTTCCAACAGTGGCCAATCCAGGCCATAAGAACCTGGCAAGTACCCAAAAGCTAAGTCTATTCCATGTTACCATTGCTAATGGCAGTGGCTATTCTCTAAGTGAACTTAATAGCAGGTAATAGACTTCTCCTCCAAGAACTTATCCAATCCTTTTTTAAACACAGCTATACTAACTGCACTAACCACATCCTCTGGCAACAAATTCCAGAGTTTAATTGTGCGTTGAGTAAAAAAGAACTTTCTCCGATTAGTTTTAAATGTGCCCCATGCTAACTTCATGGAATGCCCCCTAGTCTTTCTACTATCCAAAAGAGTAAATAACCGATTCACATCTACCTGTTCTAGACCTCTCATGATTTTAAACACCTCTATCATATTCCCCCTCAGTCGTCTCTTCTCCAAGCTGAAAAGTCCTAACCTCTTTAGTCTTTCCTCATAGGGGAGTTGTTCCATTCCCCTTATCATTTTGGTAGCCCTTCTCTGTACCTTCTCTTCTTTTTGTCGATGATACCAAAATCTGTGACAGGGTGGATTGCCAGGAAGGAGTGAGAAACATGAGGAGGGATCTAGTGAAGCTCAAGGAACAGTCTAAGATCTGGTAGCTAAGATTTAATGCTAAAAAATGCAGAATAATTTATTTAGGATGCAAAAATCTAAGGGAAAGCTACAGTATTGGAAGTGAAATTTTTCTAAGCAGAAAGGAAGAGTCAGATTTGAGGGTAATTGTATCTGATGATCTTAAGGTGTCCAAGCAGGTGGATAAAACAATGGTAAAAGCCAGAAAGATGCTTGGCTGCATAAGGAGAGGAATGGTCAGCAGAAATAGGAATATATATATATATCCATCCATAAGGATAGACCCAGGCCAAGGTCCAATATTAGAGCCCGCTTCGGAAACCAGATCCTGATAACGGGGCCCAACACTGAGGCCTGACCCAGAGGTCAAGTCCCACTGCTTGGGCCTCAGGGTCATGCCTGGGCCCAGCACACAGGCCTCAAAAGTCTTCTTTCTTCCTTCTTTTTCCTGTCTTAACCAATGAAACTACACAGTCTGCTCGGGGGGAGGGGGGATTACCAGAATTAATTAACTCTGGTGCATCTTCCCCAGCAGAGGGTGCCATTTTGATGTATGGCAACTGTAAAATAGGAAATTTCATCTCATTTTCTTCCCAAATGCCTATCCCTACTAAACATATATACCCTAAAGGCAAGACAAGATAGGAGAGATATGATAGAGACATTCAAACGTCTCAAATGTTTCCATGCACAGGAGGTAAGCCTTTCCAATGGAAAGGAGGCTCTAGAATGAGAGGTCATGAGATGAGGTTGAAAGAGGGTAGAGTCAGAAATAATCTTAGGAAAAATTTCTTTACAGGAAGGATGGTGGATGTGTGGAACAGCCTCCTAGTAGAAGTGGTAGAAACAAAAAACAGTATCTGAATTCAATAAAGCATGGGATAAATACAGGGGATCTCTAAGGAAGTGATGAGCGTTAGAATGCTAAATTAATTGGACGGATGGGGAAACTGGATGAGTCATAGGGTCTTTTTCTGCCATCATGTTTCTATATTGTATTGCTATTATAGTAATTTTTCCAAATAAAGGAGGAAAAAGGCCTCAGCATAGAGCCAAGTGTACAAACAGATATACTGTGCTTCCAATCATTGGCCTAAAGTCCTCCTATGATGTAAAACACCTCAAAATAAACTGTTTTGAAAATCTCAAATATCAGAGTCACTTTTCTTAATAGAAACATAGAAATGTGATGGCAGAAAAAGACAATATGGCCTATATAGTCTGCCTATCTGGCCAACTAATTTAGCTTTACAATTCCCATTACTCTCTCAGAGATCCCCTGTATTTATCTCCTGCTTTCTTGAATTCAGATACTGTTTTTGTCTCCACCTCCTCCATGCATCTGCCACCATCTGTAAAGCAATATTTCCTAATAGTAACAGAATTGTGATAGCTGAAAAAGAACATTTGGCCTATCTTAAATATGAATGCCATGGTGAAACCACTTAAAGTAGGAGTTCAATGTTAAGCTGATGCGGGCAGCGGAATTCATTTTATTGAACATTGAAGCTAGCTTCATCTGAAAAAATGATTAGTACCATTAGTAATGCATTGCATTGAGAAGAAACATTCTTTTGAACAATAACATGCTTTATAATGGTTTGTGTTCAAAGATATCTAAGATGAGGTTATTGGGATGCTCCATTGTGACATCTGTAACAAAAGTGGATTTGTCAATTAAGTACAGAACTCTCTGGAATAGAGAATATTTTGGAGATTATTGCAGTGATCTTCATTTGATTGGCTAGTTTGTTCAATCACATTTTTTTAGCCTTTTCATTCATTTTGTTTTGGCCACCTTAGCATTATCCATATATGAAGGCTTCTGTTACCTGTGTTTGTTGCCACCATTATAGTATCTGTGTAGATGCTGTCACTGTGAAGACCATATTTTATCTATAGTAAGTTTCACTTTATTTTAAGTGTTTATGCTTGAATAGTAGTTTTTCTCATTTCAATCTTTTTACATAATCTATTTTGAAATAATTACCTGTGGTTAAATTGCTGAGTAAATATGCCCTGAAGCAGTTCTATGCAGTGAAATGCTGAATACATCAGCTTGACACTGAACTCCTATACGCTTCAAGAGACTGTGGTGATGCACCAGTCATTGGCTTAGGTCCTGTGCAGGAATCCCTAGGTAAACCCATAGGAGCAGTGCAAGACTGGGAAGTAGTAAGAGAAAAGAGAAAGTAGTTGTGCAGGAAACTACATTTCCCAGAGTGCCCCTGCCTAGTCTCTTGGGCCAGAGGCTATGCATTCAGCAGTATAAGGAATGTGGACAATGGTAGCACATACAAACTGGACCTATAAGTAACTAGAGACCCAGTGACATGCCCAGGAGAAAACTGCTCCTCAGCATATAAACTGCAGTAGGGAAATTTATTTATTTATTTATAAACTTTTCTATACCGATATTCGTAGCGACATCATATCGATTTACAGCATAACAGCAGGTGGAAATAACAATGAACAGGTATGGGGAGAGAAGACATAGGAACACATAGCTTAGCAAGGAAGTGAAACCATTAAACCATTCAAACATCAACTCCTTAAATAACAGTTATATAATATAAATATAATTATCATAATTATCATAACAGAACTATGTGTAGGATTCAGCAAAAAGGCTGGCATGACGAGTAGGGGGGAAGAGGAGGGCTGGGATTATTGAGGGTATGCTTGTTTGAAAAGCCAGGTCTTTAAGTTAGCTCTGAATTTGGAGGGACCATAGGTTAGTCGGTAAGGAGTTCCAGTGTGTGGGTCCGGCTATGGAAATAGCTCGTTCACTTGTGGATGTGAGGTGAGCGTTTTTTGGGGTGGGCACATGAAGGGTCCCATTATTGGAAGCTCTAGTGAGGCGATTCGAGCGTATGGGTTGGAATGGCTCTTCAAGCCAATTGGAGTTATGAATGTGTATGGCTTTGTGGATTATGGTGAGGGTTTTATAGATGATACGGGAGGGGATAGGGAGCCAGTGCAGGTCTTTGAGGATATGAGAGATGTAGTCATATTTACGGATATTGGATGTAGTTCACGCTACTGCATTTTGAAGCAGTTGTAGTGGTTTTAGAGTGGAGAAGGGGAGACCTAGGAAGAGTGAGTTACAGTAGTCAAGTTTTGAAGAGAAAGTGGCTTGGATGACGGTACGGAAGTCTCTGGTGTGCAGTAAAAGTTTTAGTTTTTTCATCACATTAAGTTTATAGTAGCCTTCTTTGAGGATTTTGTTGATATGTTTTTTAAGGTTCAGCTGCTGGTCGAATTGAACCCTTAAGTTTCATACGCAAGGCTGCATAAGATAGGCATTATAGGCAGGATCATTTGCAAGGATGGGTTTGGGGGGAATATGTTGTGAGATGAGGAGCAGTTCTGCTTTTGAGGAGTTGAGGGCGAGGTGGAGGTTGGAGAGAAGGGTATTTATGGAGGCAAGGCAATTGTTCCAGAATTGGAGGGCGTTGGTTAAGGAGTCATGAACGGGAATAATGATTTGAACATCATCGGCGTATAGGTAGTATTTGAGGCCAAGGTCTGTTAGGAGATGGCAGAGGGGGGTGAGGTAGATATTGAAAAGGGTGGATGAGAGGGAGGAGCCTTGGGGAACTCCTTGGGAGAGAGCATGGTGGGAGGATTCGGCATTGCCTATCTTAACAGAGTATTGTCTGTTAGAAAGATAGGAGGTGAACTATTGGAGAGCAGCACCTGAGAGGCCAATGTCAGTTAGGCGGGAAAGGAGTTGGGTGTGGCTTACAGTATCGAATGCAGCAGAAATGTCCAAGGATGAAGCATTGTCCTTGGTCCATGCCTCTGATGAGGTAATTGGAGAGGGAGAGTAGCAGGGTTTCTGTATTAAGGTGCTTACGAAAGCCAAATTGCGAGGGGTGGAGTATATTATTTTCTTCAAGGTAGTCCGTTAGCTGGGAGTTGATCACCTTTTCCATGATTTTTGAGATGAAAGGGAGGTTAGAGATGGGCCGATAATTAGCTGGGACTTGTGGGTCTAGGGAGGGTTTTTTGAGAAGGGGTTTGATCACCGCATGCTTGAGGGAGTCCGGGACAATGCCTGATGAGAGGGAGCTGTTGATGATAATAGCTAAAAGTTTGGCTATGGTGTCGGGTATCATGAGTAGGGCTTTGGTGGGTATAGCGTCTGAGGGATGGGATGCAGGTTTAATCATTTTGAGGAGAGATGTGATTTCAAATCAAAGAGGTGAGCTCAAGGGAGTCGAGGGTAGCAGGTGTAGACAGAGGATCCGGTGAGGGACGTTGGGGGTTAGGAGGGAATCTAAGGAGGATATTTGATATTTTGTTGTGGAAGTAAAGGGCCAGTACTTCACCTTTGTTCTTTGCTTCGTTATCAGGAATGGGGGGGGGGGGTCAGCCTTGGTGAGTTTGGAGACATAGGAGAAGAGTGCTTTTGGGTTGTAGACGTAGTCATGTATTTTTGAGGAGTAGAAATCACGTTTGGCATTCAGGGTGGAGGATCTGTAACTGTGAAGGGCAGATTTGAAGATGGAGGCTTTCTGAGTAGAGGGGTCTTTCCGCCAAGCTCTCTCTTTTTGTCTGAGATCTTTTTTTTTTTTTGTTTTAGTTCAGTAATATACCAAGGTTTTAAGTTCTTAGCCACATGATTCAGCTCAAGTCTGATGGTTGGGCACAGTTTGTCTGCAATATCTAGGGTGAGATTGCTCCAGGATTTGATTGCAGCATCGGGATGAGTGCAATCGAGTTTGTGTAGGGAACTGGAGAAGGCAGAGATAAGATCCTCACTGGGGCAGGATTTTCTATAAGTGATAGTATTATTGGGAGCATGGGGATTCAAAGTGGGTGTCTTTATTGAGAGACAAGTTTTGATGAGGGAGTGGTCTGACCATGGGACAGGGGTGATGGTGGAGAGGATCTGAGAATTAATGAACAAAAGATCCAGCATGTGCCCTGCTTTATGGGTGGGGGAGGAGATGATTTGTTTGTATCCAGTGGCCTGGAGGGAGTTGAGAAGGGCTTCACAGGATGAGGAACGTGGGGAGACATCAACATGAAGGTTAAAATCTCCTAAGATAATAGCAGGCATTTCAATGTTGATGTTGTCTGAGATGTATTCGATAAGGTGGGAGGGATTAAGTTCTATGAGGCCGGGGTGGGGGGGGGGGGGGCATAGATGAGGCACACTTGTAGATCCTGGGATTTGTACAGCCCAATCTCAAATTTAGTACGGGGTTCGATGTTTATGTGTTTAAGTTTTATATGCTGTTTGACTGCAAGGAGGAGGCCTCCACCTCTTTTCTTAAGTCTCAGGATGGAGAAAATGTCATACATGAGATTGGGGAGCTGATTGAGGAGGACAGAGTCAGAGTCTTTAAGCCAGGTCTCTGTGAAAGCACAGATATCTGGTTTGCAGTCGATTAGGAGGTCGTTGAGAATTATGGTTTTTTTCGCGAGTGATTGGGTGATGAAAACATTACAGCTAGGGTTGTTAGTCCTAAGAGTTGTGTAACTGGTGAGGTGAGGATGGGGAGTAGGGACTTACAATGAATAGGGTGGTTGAGATGTGTGAGGTAAAGAGATCTGCGGGTATGGTAGTGGATGCATGGGATTGGGAAATTAGGGTAGCTAGCCATGGTGGTCTTAATGGTCCCCCCGATGGAAATGGGGTAAGGAGAATTACATAAAGGGTAAGGAGAATTACATAAAGGAGGTTGGAAAACAGACACAGCAGAAGCACAATATACAATATATACCGTATACAATATTCTAGAACTTCAGGCAAGTAGACCAATGCAGGGAGATGGTAATAAAGAATATGATTCAATTGATAATGATTACTCCTGAGGCATATCTGAGCAGTGGGGGGACGCAGGACAAAGGGGTATTGGGCAGGTTAGTTGAAGGGGAGCACAAAGGGGTGCACTAAGGGGCAGGCCCTTAGTCATGCTCCTGCGGCGAATGACGCCTGACGCGCAACGCCAGCGGTCGGGGCTGGGAATTTAAAGTTCTCTCCAGGCACAGAAGATGACGTGATCCGGGGTGGGCCGAAGCTGCGTGGCAGGGAGGCTGGGCGGCAGTGAGGCGGTCTTGTGGGGCTCCGGGACCCCAACAGGTCTGCGCCGGTCGCGCGGGAGCCCTGGCCTGTAGCGGTGACGAGCAGGAATAGTGTTTTGTTTGAATTAAAATGCTGCATTAGTGAGATATACAGGAGTAAACCTCTCCTCAGCTTATAAACTGCAGGGAGGAAAGACATAGGAATAGTGCTGTGTTTGAATTAAAAAGCTATGGGCCGGATTTTAAAAGGGTTACGCGCATAAGGTACGCGCGTAACCCTTTTAAAACCCCCCTGCATGCGCCAAGCCTATTTTGCATAGGCTCAGTGGTGCGTGCAAGCCCCGGGACGTGCGTAAGTCCCGGGGCTTGCAAAAGGGGTGGTCGGGGGCGTGTTTGGGGGCGGTTTAAAGTTCTCTCCAGCCCCAGAAGATGATGTGATCCAGGGTGGGCCGAAGCCGCGTGGCAGGGAGGCCGGGCAGCAGTGAGGCGGTCTTGTGGGGTGTCCGGGGGCGGTCCGGGGGTGTGGCCGAGTTCCGACACAGCAGCCTGTGTCGGGGCCTGCCATGCCAGAAGACAGCCGGCGCGCGTAAGTTACTACTGCCTGGAGGCTGTAGTAACTTTTGGAATAAAGGTAGGGGGGGCGGGTTTAGATAAGGCCAAGAGGGTGGATTAGGTAGGGGAAGGGAGGGGAAGGTGTGGGGGGGTGGAAGGAAAGTTCCCTCTGAGGCCGCTCCGATTTCGGAGCGGCCTCGGAGGTAACGGGCAGCACGCACAGGGCTCGACGCGCACAAGTTGCACAAATGTGCACCCCCTTGCTCGCGCCGACCCCGGATTTTATAAGATACAGGCGGCTACGAGCGTATCTTATAAAATCCAGCGTACTTTTGTTCGTGCCTGGTTCGGGAACAAAAGTACGCGCGTGCGCTCTTTTTTAAAATGTACCTCTATATTTGTTAGATGCCCAGAAGCAAAAGACCAGGCTTATTTGGTAAGCTGTATGTAGGAACTGCACAGGGGCAGATCACCCCTCCTTATTAGCAAGTAGGAACATAAAACTTTGGAGTAGGAAAATTTCTCCCTGAGTCAGTAATCTTGCCTAGGATCTGCAGAGGGATAGGCTATTCCCTGCTTAGTAAAGCCAGGAAAGGAAATGTACTAGAATGAACTCAGTTCCATTAATTAAGCATTTGGCATTACCAGCCAGGGCTAGCTGCATAGCACTGATACTCCTAATTAAGGGAACTAGGTGCCTCAGTGAAACTCTTGTGTCCCAAAGAAGCAAATTATATGCCTTGCTGGATAGAGTTTCCCAATACTGCTTAGGTTGGTGAAAGCATCTGGAAGCTTGAACAGTCTCTGCCTTAGATTTTGGTAGGGGCTGAAATGGACAACTGCTTTGTTTGAACCCAAGAATTTTGCCTGTGGTTTGTTATGGAAGAATTATAATGCTGCTGGGCAGTAAAAGCTGGGATTTGCATGAATCGAGATGGCATCAGGGAAGTTTAATAATACAAGTAACTAAAAGAATGCTTCTGCTTCATGGACTTGTTTTTGGATATTAAGAGACAGTTCTAGTTTTGCCAGCCTGAAGATGTCATTGTGAAGGTGAACTAAAGAAATGCCACAGTGATCCCTAGTGGGAAGAAAGGGTCAGTAATCATATCACCAAGCACTCTGCCCAGTGCTGTGAAAGCAGGGGACCTAGGAGCAATACACTGGAATTCAGGGCACAGTTTGCCTGATCATAGATTAGCTGACACCCCAGCACAGGACAGCTACAAACCTAAACCCCCACTGGACTTGCTGGCTCCAAAACCCCCACCTTGCTACAGATCACTGTAGCATTCATATTTAACATAAGTGACTGATAGTCTCACTTTCTATGTTGCTTTTTTGAGTTTTTAATTGTAGAGCTAATACATGCTAACAAACGCTGACCTCAAGACAATGCAGGGAAGCATAAACACCACAATGACATCAAAACTTATTTTAAAAAGCATTTACATGCTTAAAATTGGGTTTTACACATTTAATTGCACTTTAACAGTGTTACTGGACTTTTGAAAATTACTACAATATATGCCATTGAATTTTCCAACGGCTATTCAATTGTAAGTAATTAACATGCATTAATGGCTTTTTAAAATTGCTACAATAGTATATTATATTTACATGTGTAACTCCTTTAAAAATTACCTCCATAGTGTGGGGAATCATAAATTGATCAAAGGTGTAAAATACTACAAGTCATACACTGCGAGGAATTGCAAACACAAAAGCATCAAAACCCCAAGGCTTACAGTAAAAGGAATTGCAAAGAGCACAAAATCATCAAAACCCAGTGCGGTTAATTACAAACAGCACAAACGTATCATAATCCCCAAGGCATAGAGTGCAGTCAATCACAAATAACACAAAGTTATTAACTCCTATGACAAAGAATCACACTACAAAGGGGCGATAACTACCAAAACATAGAATGCCGTTTTCGCCCCGAATGAGGCTGAATATGGAAGACTCATCACCGGCATGATTCGAGGGCCGATGGACACCCACCTCTTTAGAGGAATTGGTTTGCCGGGTGAAGAGTCGCAGGAGGGAAGCCGAGGAGACGCACTAACAACCGGCATCCTCCAGGACTCAGTGACATCGTTGTCCCTGACGGAGAGAACAGCCCCTGAAAACCCGGCGGCAAGTCAAGACGAATAACCTGAACCACCTGGAGATACCTCTGGGTCACGCCAGGGAGGGGGCCCCGGGAGGAGCAGAGGAAGCTCCGACAAGCGCGGGGCAGCCAGAAACCTCTGTGACGGAGGGTGATCCTCGCAGTGGAGAAATACGGGCTCTGGAAGAGCTAGTTTCCTGGCAAGTTGGAGGTGAACTCGGAGAAATGCTACAAGAATTGTTACCTGAACCGACCCCAATGGTAAGACCAGAAATTTTCTCACTCAAAACGATATGGCTGGCTATAGAAATATTGAACACAATGTGACTATTCAAATTAGACCTATTGTGAAAAAAGTGGGACAAATAGAGATACAACTACAAAAATTAAACAAGAAAGTTGTGGAAAGTAAATGGGATGTGGAAATATTAAAATCAGATGTTGGGGAAATGAAAAAGCAATATCAAGGAATGGCAAAGGGCAATTTATATCTTAAGGAAATTGGAAAATTTGGATAACCAACAGAGAAGTAGGAATCTGAGATTGATCAATTTTCCTAAGAAGATTACATCTCCCTACAAGGAAAAAGCTTCTTCATAACAAGCAGGAAAAATGTGGGATGCCTCAGAAGTATCTGATTTAAGATATTGGCACTTGCTGGAATTCCACATATATGATGCTGCAAATTTTAGTGAAGCAGTATAGATATCCCTTCATGATCTGCCTTTGGAAACCAGAGATAGGTGTAGATCATGCCCCATGGCTTCTGTAATAGGTTTTTGGAATAAGGTATTTGCCTTGTAGTCTGAATCTCACAAAACAAACTAAGAAAATAAAACATGGACTACTGCTTATGAGAAACTATGAAAAGGTATATGTTGTGTATAATATATGTACAAAACCAAATGCTTTTGAGAATGCTTGGGAACTAGGACTAGGGGGCATTCCATGAAGTTAGCAAGTAGCACATTTAAGACTAATCGGAGAAAATTCTTTTTCACTCAACGCACAATAAAGCTCTGGAATTTGTTGCCAGAGGATGTGGTTAATGCAGTTAGTGTAGCTGGGTTCAAAAAAGGTTTGGATAAGTTCCTGGAGAAGAAGTCCATTAACTGCTATTAATCAACTTTACTTAGGAAATAGCCACTGCTATTAATTGCATCAGTAGCATGGGATCTTCTTAGTGTTTGGGTAATTGCCAGGTTTTTGTGGCCTGGTTTGGCCTCTGTTGGAAACAGGATGCTAGACTTGATGGACCTTTGGTCTGACCCAGCATGGCAATTTCTTATGTTCTTAATATCAGAGACTGAGTCTTTCCTCTTAGTTCAGCTCTCGTTAGCAATCTCTTGCCCCATCCATTTTGTATCTGTATATAATGTTCTTTGCTTGTGCATGCTCAGAACAATTCTCTTTGTTTATAACTTCTGAAGTTTTGCCCAAATGACTGATAAGGAAAATCTATTACCTCTAAATGATGTACCTGTTCTACGGACTGACTCCTGTAACTAACCTCTGCTTTGCCCGACCAAGCTACTGATCTTCTCCTGGACCCGACCTCTGCTTTGCCTGACCACGCTACTGATCTTCTCCTGGACCCGACCTGTGCTTTGCCTGACCACGCTACTGATCTTCTCCTGGACCCGACCTCTGCTTTGACTATGGCACTGACCATCTCCTGGACCTGACCATTGCCTTGCCTTTCCGCTCTACCTTGCCTGCTGCCTGCCCTGACTCCAGCTTGTTCAACGACGCCTCTGCTGCATTCTTCCTGGACTTGGCTACTTAGGCTTCAGACTGCTCTTGCTCGGGTGCCTCCTGTCTGTCTCTCATTCCATTTGGCGCCCTGGCCTCTGGGACTCTGTCTCCTTCAGATCTGATCCACTACCTTCATTACTGTTGGCTCCTGGCTGACCTCCTTCTTGTCCATCAGAAGACATCGGACGTAGGCCCACCTAACTCCAGCCAGCCTCGGTACCCAAGGGCTCAACCCGTGGGGAATGAAGCAAAGCTCCAGCCGGCCTCCGTCAGTCAGCCAGCTCCGTCTACCTATGGTGGGGACCTGTAGGGCTTGCCCTGCGGGTAGTGTCAACCCCACCTCGGCTAAAAGGGCCACCTCCTGCGGAACATGGTGAGGCTGGGCTGGCAGACTGTGCAGGCTAGGCTGGAGCACAAGAACAAGGTGCAAGCAGAGCTGCAGCTCAGAAACAATGTGCAGGCTAGGCTGGAGCTCAGAAATGGTGTGCAGGCTGGCTGTGAGCAGGTATCCCCTGTTGGACAGGTGGACTGTGAGCAGGCATCCCCTGTTGGGCAGGTAGACTGTGAGCAGATGCCACCTGTTGGGCTAGCTGGCTGAAGGCAGGTTTTTCCTGCTAGATGTAGGCAGGTGCCTGATGCTGGATGAACTGGCTGGAGTCAGGTGTCTCCTGCTGGCTGTATGCAGATACCTGCTGCTGACTGAACTGGTTGGAGGCAGATATCTTCTTCTAGACGAAATGGCTGTGGTTCCTCCTGGAACTGCACGGCTGAATGTGGTTCCTTCCAGAGCTTCATGGCTTGACTGGACCCCTCCTGGGGTGGCATGGGTGGACTGAACCTCTCCTGGGGCAGGATGATTTGAATGGACCCCTCCTGGGGCAGCATGGGTGGACTGGTTGCAACAGGACTGGGGCCCACTGCTAGGTGATCAGGCTGCAGAGAGTGCCCTAAGCTGGGGGGATCATACTGGAGAAGAGTGCCCATGGCTGGGCTGTCAGGCTTGGGAAAAGTGCTCTTTGCTGGCTGGTCACACTCTGAATGGATGACCTTAGCTGGACTGGCTGTGACTGAGCAAAGACCATCTGCTAGGCTGGTTGCAGCTGAATGAGAGCTTTTTGCTTTTTGCAGAAGCTCTTTTGGGTCTGAATCACTGGACTCAGAGTGTTGCTTTAAATTGGAATTAAAAACAGATGCTGCTCTCAGATGTTTCACAGAGCTCATTAACTGGTACTGGCCTACAGCTGGGAAGAGCCGAGTTCTGCAGGGGCTGATTAATCCCTGCAGTTTTGGGTAATCTGAAGTGTGAAAGCCACTGGAACTCTGCAAGCAAGGTTAGTGACATTTTTCTCTGCTAAAGTTGTTGCAGGTTTTATAACGGTAATTCCAGAATTGATTAATGCTTTTCCTCTTGACCCTGGTTCTGTCTCTGACTTTACTGACACAGATTTAAGGTTACTCGGAGGAACAGGTTTCACAGAGCTCATGCTGTAAGTGGGGACCAGAGGTTTTACAGCATGAGCTGATTCCTTCTCTCCATAGGCTACATTTTAATTAGTTAGGCCAGAGCTTTCCAAACTTTTCATGTTGGTGACACACTTTTTAGACAAACATAATTTCAGGACACAGTAATTCAGTCTACTAGTAAACCAGAGGTTAAAGGTTAAACGAACGAAACATATTTCGACAATTTATGTATGTTTCCTTAAATATATAGATAAATAAAATGTTTCACGACACAACCTATCTCATGAAAACCTTAAATTTATATTAAAAATATATATTCCAAGATTCATGTTATTGTTATAATTTATGAGAAACAATAATAAAACAAATTGTCTGTCCCCCACACACTCATCTCTCTCCTCCCCCCCAGCACATGTCTGGCCCCCACACACTCATATCTCTCCCCCTCAAGCACATGTCTGACCCCCACACACTCATTTCTCTCCCCCCAGCACATGTCTGTACCCCACACACTCATATCTCTCCCCCTCAAGCACATGTCTGTCCCCCCAGCACGTTTGCCCCCCACTCACTCATCTCTCTCCCCCCAGCACATATCTGGCCCCCACACTCATGTACCTCGTCTTTTTGATTGTTGCCAGTTAAGTGCTTCACTCCCTTCCATGATCACCAGACACTGCTGCTTGCAGTCAGTACTCCTCATGGCCAGGCCTCATTGGCAGCAGCAGCCAATGCAAGGATGGCTGGGCTCGTTCCACCCACCAAGCCCCCCAAAAAAACGCGATTGACAGCAAAAATCACCCAATAATAAGCAACCCATAAACTGAAAAAAAAAAAAAAGTGACTCTCTAGAAAAAAAAAAGCCCAAACTTGCATCAGAGGTGACCGGGCTTGCGCGACACACCTGCACACTGCAGGCGATACACTAACGTGTCCCGACACACAGTTTGGAAAGCTCTGAGTTAGGCAAACTGGGGTTTTCTGAGATGTTGCACTAAGAGTCTTTGCAGCAATCTGCACACAGATAGCCTGGGTTAATGTTTCTCCTGGACCAGGCTCTAGTTTTAAGAGTGCTCTGGTCTTTTTGAAAACTGGTTTGGTGGCCCCAAAGGGCAGGCTCTTACTGGAGAGATATAACTGGGAATGCAGGGGCAGATCCACCAGCTTGGGTTAGGAGAATCACAGCGCAAAAGGTGGGGAAATAAAAAGGCATTTTTATTTCTACAGCCATTGCATTTACAAGAACTGTGGTTTAGTACTGACACCCTATGCATTCAGAGTAGTGTGGAGGGTTCAAAGTCAAGACAGGTAGTGGAGGAAAAATACTGGTCTACTGTGAAGATATTATTGCCTGAATTAAATGCCTACTCACCAGGCTGGTTCAAGGTCCTGCCTCCACTCCTGCAAACAATGTTTGGCTTCAGTACCCTGTTGTGGCTCCAGTGCTGGTGGAACATGGTGGACACCACATCCAGAGTGGTGCAGGATGGCATGACAGCTGGAGCTTAGGTAACCCGGGGAGGCTGCGTTGGCAGACTGTGCAAGTAGAGCTGGAGCTCGGGAATGATATGCAGGCTGGTCTGGGGGTCAGGAATGGAGTGCACGCTGGGCTGCAGCTGCATGCAGGCAAGAGTGAACTAGAACACAGGAACAGACTAGAGCTGCTTGGAGGTAAGAGAGAACTGGAACACAGGAACAGACTGGAGCTGCTTGGTGGCAAGAGAGAATTGGAACACAGGAAAAGACTGGAGCTGCTTGGAGGTAAGAGAGAACTGGAACAACTGGAACAGAGTACAGGTACATTTGGAACTGGAACTGAGGCTATGGCACAGACAGATTAGGACAGGACAAGGACAGCATGGAACATAGAACATAGAACAGGAAAGCTTGAAGGCAGCGTAGGCAAGAAAGGTCCCTAGGAGCAATGAAGAGAGAGGTCTAGCATCAGGGAGAGGCCAAGGAAAGCTTCAGGCCTGGTTAGGCCATAAGACAGGAGACAGAAAGAGGCATAGAGTTAGGAAGAGGCCAAGAGGGACCTCAGGGCTAGGCATGGATACAGCTGGAGGCCAGGAGGCCACAAGTCAGAGACAAGAGCAGAAGACCAGATGGCTACAAGGCAGCGACTGGAATCAGGCCCAGAGACCATGAGGTAAGAAAGGGGAATGCTGTAGTCAGAAGGCCCAAAAGCCACAAAACAAGGTAAAGGTCTGAGAAGGCCAGAAGGCAGAAGTGGCTAGAGCAAGGAGCTAAATAGAACTTCATACTGAAGAATTGAAGCAGGGCCTAGACAGGATTAAATAGGACTGGAGTCTGGGCTTGGTGCAGGCAGGCAAGAAGAGCTTGGACAGCAAGGGAAGTGTGCTCAAGGAGCAGGGCCGGTTCAAGGGTATTAGGCGCCCTAGGCGAAACGTCAGCTATGCCGCCCCCCCCCCCCCCCCCGCCTCCACACACAATTAACTTACATTGTGCATTAATGAAAATAACGAAGTCTGTATTTATAACAGAACACTTATTTGACATTTTTATGCCATGTAAACCATTGAGATGATTTGTCTTATCGACGGTATAGAAACTCTTTTATAAATAAATAAATAAAAATAAATAAAATAAACATAAACCAAAGCTATACTTGTTGCTCAAACAAAAAAAGCAGACACATCACATAATATTAAATAATTAAAATGGCAGTCAATCAAGAAAAATAAACTTAAAAAGCCATCTTTACTTACCCCCTCCAGCAGCTCTCTTACTCCTCTTCCATGCAGGCTGTAGTACACACCAGAAGCAGCAGTAGTGGCTAAGCTCTATACTCATGGTCCTCTTCCTTAGGGCCCATGTCTCTCACACACACACCATATCAGTCATGCCCCCATGACCAGTTTCTGTCTCTCACACACCAATCACCTCCCAAACAGTCTTTGACAAACACACCAGTCACCTTCCTGAACAGTTTCTCTCATGCCATACACACACAGGCTTCCCACGCCCGTGTTCCACTTACATATATGGGCTTTCTCACTCTCATAATCACTTTCTCTTTCTCACACACACTCACCAGTCTCTCACTCCCATGCTTGTTCTCTCCACATGCACAGGCTTCTCATTCCCATAATCACTTTCTCTTTCTCACACACATACCCAGAGTTCTCACTTCCATGCTTTTTCTCTCTTTCACACACACACACACACACATCAGTCACATCCCTGACTGTCTCACACTCTCACACATCAGTCATCTCTCTGAGCAGTCACTTTCATTGTCTCTCACATATACACATACATCAGCTCTCTGACCAGTTTCTCTCAATCACACACACATGCTCTCGATCAAATACATTCTCTCACTTACACACAGGCTCTCAATCACACACAGGCTAGCTGGCTGCTTCTCTCTCTTTCTCTCACTCACTTCCCCCCCCCCCCCCCCCCCCCCCCCCCGAGAACAAATGGTAGCTGCCGCAGCCTCCTCCAGCCCCCACAGGCCAAGAAGGAAGAATCCCATCGGCCGCAGGAAGCTCGTGCTGCTGACTCCTTTCCCGATTACCGGCTGCTTCAATTGCTCAGGGGCCGATGCTGCTGTCGCCGCTATTTTTTTCATGCGGCACGGCTCTTTCTCCTTCCCGCCAGTGGCGTAGCCAGAATTGATTTTTTGGGTGGGCACAAGGTTAACATGGGTGGACTGTAGGCATGCAGGTCTACTAGTTGTTTTTTTACTGATAAATAATGCCAAATTATGCAGCATAGCATTCACATCTACGCCTAAGTATGAGGTTTACTTAATGATACAAACATAATTCACGGTGATTTGTGGTACTTTAGCCTTCTTATTATTACGATTTTATACACGGCTCCTACCTGTCCATAAATTTTGAGAGAGCGGTTGTGTTGCTTATATTTAAATTGCTAACATTGTTGTCTGATCTTTGTATTTTTCTAATCAGTTGGTCCTGGTCTCTTTTTCCCATTTTTTCCCTTATAGCTCATTTCCTAATTCCTTTTCAGTGTCTTTCTTCTATTACTGTCTTCTTCCCTTCCACACACACACACACACACACACACACACACACACACACATACACGCTTTCTCTCACAGACTCCCTCTCACACACTCAAGCTGTCACTCTCATATGCTCTCTCCCCCCCCCCCCCCCCCCCCACAAGCTCACATTCAAGTTCTCACTTTCTCACCCCTCCCCAGGCTTATATTCTTATGCACACACAGACGCACATCCAGGCACCCATTCTCACCCACACACATAAACCCAGACTCCCATTCTCACCCACAAACCCATGCTCCCAGTCTCACCCACACATATTCAAGCTCCCATTCTCATCCATACATATACACATTTAAGGTACTATACTCACCCACACATACACACATTCAAGCACCCATTCTTATCCACATATTCAAGCTTCCATTCTCACCCACCCACACAAACCCAGGCTCTCATTCTCACCCATATATACACACATTCAAGCTCCCATTCTCACCCACCCACAAACCCAGGCTCCCATTCTCAACCACACATACACACATTCGAGCTCCCATTCACCCACATATTCAAGCTTCCATTCTCACCCACATACACACCCAGGCTCCAGTTTTCACCCACACACACTCCCATTCTCATCCACACATACACATTCAAGCACGTGCACAGCTTCCGCTTTCTCCCCCAAAGCAGGAAGATCAGCTGCCTCTCCTGCTGCCACCGGCCTCCTGCTATCTTCTGGCGTCGGGCCGTACTGCCCGCCGATCTTCCTGCTTGGGGGGGGGGGAGGAAGCGGACGTTGTGTGCTGCGCTTCCGCTCCCCCCCCCCCCCAGGAAGTTCGGCGGGCAGTACGGCCCGACGCCCGAAGATAGCAGGAGGCCGGTGGCAGCAGGAGAGGCAGCTGATCTTCCTGCTTTGGGGGAGAAAGCGGAAGCTGTGCGCGGCGCTTCCGCTCCCCCAAACAGGAAGTTCGGCAGGCCGTTTGGTCCGAAGATAGCAGGAGAACGGGTGGCAGCAGGAGAGGCAGCTGATCTTCCTGCATTGGGGGGAGGAAGCAGAAGCTGCGCGTGGCGCTTCCGCTCCCCCCCCCCGAACAGGAAGACCGGTTGGCCATACGGCCGCAGCAGCGCTTCCCCATGTGTGCCGTGATGGCGCGCGAAGCGTGGGTTCTCTTGTTCGCTGTCGCGGGGATGGGATCCCGCGACAGCCTTGCAGTTCCGGTGCCAGTTGGGTGGGCCTGGGTCTAAGTTGGGTGGGCACCTGCCCACCCAGGCCCACCCGTGGCTACGCCACTGCTTCCCGCGCATCACTTCCTGTTCCTGGTCGGGGGGGGGGGGCGGGAAGAAGAAAAGGGCAGCCGCGGATGCAACAGCTTTTTTTTTTTTTTGCACCGCGGGGCAGGGGCGGGCTGCCGGCAGCGGCTCTTTTATTTTTATCGGGGGGGGGGGGGGGGGCGGCGGCTTAATGCAGCTCTTTTATTTTTACCGGGGCAGGCTACGGCTCTCTTAATTTTACCGGGGCAGTGCCGCCCCCGGGAAGCTGGCGCCCTAGGCGACCGCCTAGTTCGCCTAGTGCTTCCGCCGGCCCTGTCAAGGAGGTCCCCTGGTGGAGCGGAGGCTGTTGGACTGGCTGAGACAAGAAACCAGGGAAGTGCTGGATAGTACAGTTCAGAAAATGGCTTACTAGAGTCCTGTAGTGGAGGGGAGGCCACACAGTGGCCAGAACCGTAACAGAAAATAGCTAGACCTCCCTCAAATGTGATAAAGTACATAAGAACATAAGATATGCCATACTGGGTCAGACCGTGGCCAATCCAAGTCACAAGTATCTGGCAAGTACTCAGACATTAAATAGATCCCACGTTACTATTCCTTATTGATTAATAGCAGTTTATGGACTTCTCCTCTAGGATCTTATCGAAACCTTGAATGACAATGAATTTCAGAGCTTAACTATGCATTAAATGAAAAATAATTTTCTCTGATTTGTTTTAAATGAGCTACTTGCTAACTTCATGGAGTGCTCCCTAGTCCTTCTATTATCTGAGAGAGTAAATAACCGATTTGCATTAACCTGTTCAAGTGCTTTCATGATTTTGTAGACCTCTATCAAATCCCCCCTCAGCTGTCTCTTCTCCAAGCTGAACAACCTTAACCTCTTTAGCCTTTCCTCATAGGGGAGCCATTCCATTCTCCTTATCATTTTGGTCGCCCTTCTCTGCATTTTCTCCAGTGCAACTATCTTTTGTGACATGCGGTGACCAGAATTGCACACAGTATTCAAGGTGCAGTTTCACCATGTAACAATACATAGGCATTATGATATCCACCATTTTATTTGCCATTCCCTTCCTAATAATTCCTAACATTCTGTTTGCTTGTTTGACCGCAACAGCTGACAATTTCAATGTATTATCCACCATGATGCCTAGATCTCTTTCCTGGGTGGTAGCTTCTAAATTGGAACCTTACATAGTGTAATTACAGCAAGGATTATTTTTCCCCATATGCATCACCTTGCACTTGTCCTCATTAAATTCATCTGCCATTTGTAAGCCCAATCTTCCATTCTCATAAGGTCCTCCTGCAATTTATCACAATTCACTTGAGATTTAACTACGCTGCATAATTTTGTGTCATCCACAAATTTGATCACCTCACTCATCGTTCTCCTTTCCAGATCATTTATAAATATATATAAAAGTATTCGTCCAAGTACAGATCCCTGGGGCACCTTATTGTTTACCTTTTTTCCACTGTGAAAACAGACCATTTAATCCTACTCTCTGTTTTCCTGTCTTTTAGCCAGTTTGCAATCCACAAAAGGACATTGCCTCCTATTCCATGACTTTTTAGTTTTCTTAGAAGCCTTTCAGGAGGGACTTTGTCAAATGCCTCCTGAAAATCCAAACACACCACTTCTACTGGTTCATCATTGTCCATATGTTTATTCACCCCTTCAAAAAATGTGGGAGATTTGTGAGGCAAGACTTCCTTTGAGTAAATCCAGGCTGGCTGTGTCCCATTAAATAAACCATGCCTATCTAAATATTTTGTGAATTTTTTCTATGTGAGCTACACTATTTCATTTGCATAAGATTTCATATGCATGAACTACTTTCAGTGAATTTGCAAAATTCATGCATGCTAATGATATGCAAAGCAGCTCATTGTAATGGGGGCGGGTTTCAGGCTCAAACATCATGCGATATCATGAATATCACACGATAGCGCTGCAATACTTCTATATCATGCACTATAAAGCTGTTCTGTTGGGCCTGCCACGGGCTTCCCCCAGGGTTGGCCCTCCTTACCTCCAGCTGGGAATGGAGGGGTTTCCCATGATACCGTGACGGCTCCTATAGCAGCAATGAAAAGGCTGCCACACAGGCTCAACCGTGCTGCGAGAGGAATGCCGCTCCACTGAGCAAGTGACCCTAGGTGCACCCCACTTCAGAATTTAAAAGGCCCACGACAGGAGAACCTCGACCAAGGATTTATTAGACCCTCCACATCGCCAGCAGGGGCATGGTTTTTCTTCGTGTCTAAGAAGGATGGGACATTACGCCCTTGTATAGACTACTGGGGCTTGAACGCAATAACCAAGAAAGATCGCTTCCCCCTACCCCTTATCTCAGAATTTCTTGATTGTCTTCAAGGAGCTTGGCTTTTTATAAAATTGGACCTCCTTGGAGTTTACAACCTAATTCAAATCAAGTAAGGCAATGAATGGAAGACAGCTTTCAACAAGCAGGATGGTCATTATGAATACCTGGTTATGCCCTTCAGCCTGTGCAATGCCCCAGCAGTCTTCCAAAACATGATGAATGAGGTCTTTAGAGATCTCTTGTATGAATGTGTAGTATTCTACCTTGATGACATTTTTATTTTCTCTAAGGATCTTCAGTCTCATTGTTGGTATGTTCATCAATCATGACAAGCTTAGACTACTGCAATGCGTTATATTTAGGTCTTCCCAATATCACAATACGTCTATTACAACTTATTCAAAATTCTGCCGCATGCACTCTATATAATTTATCACGCAAAGACCATATAACTCCAGCAGTACAATATCTTCATTGGTTTCCTATCTCTTACCGAATTTCCTACAAAATCTTGACAATAATACATAATTTACTATACAATCACAACTCTGAATGGCTCTGTTCCCTTCTCAGGATTTATAAACCAACTAGACAATTATGATCAATGGATAAATGTATTCTCAAGGTCCCAACAGTAAAGATGGCAAGACTTGACATGACAAGTGAACGAGCGTTTTCAGTTGCAGGTCCCCGACTCTGGAACTCTATCCCAGAAGAAATTAGATTCACTCAAAATATAAAAGTATTCAAAAAACATTTGAAAACATATCTGTTTACTGAAGCTTATAATACCAGTTAACTGATTATATATATATAGAAAGAAGATTTAAAAACTGTAGTTCACTGCTTATTTTTACTGTATAAATTAGAATGAATGAGTAGTATTGTTTTAATTATGTATGTTTTTATTTTGTAAACCGTTTAGGCGGCCATCCCCTGACTATTTTGCGATATATAAGAACACTTTTAAATAAATAAAATAAAATAAAATCAAGGTCCTCCAGCATCTGTGGCCCCACAAGCTATATGCCAAGCTCAAGAAATGCAGTTTTGAAAAGGAGAGCCTACACTTTCTGGGGTACATAATTTCCAGCAGTGGCCTTCGCGTGGATCCACAGAAAGTAGACTGTATTCATAGTTGGGTGTAACCTTCCAGATCTCATGCTTTGCAGAGGTTCCTAGGATTCGCAAGAGTCTACAGGCACTTCATCCCCAACTACTCTCAAATCACTGCCCCCCACCTCATGGCACTTACCCAAAAGGGGGCCAAAACCAAGACCTGGCCTCCTGAGGCAGTCTCCACCTTCCATGAGCTAGAACAGGCTTTCCTCCAGGAAACATGTCTCCGTCATCCGGACCCTATACTTCCTTTCATTCTAGAGGTCAACGCCTCTTCCTTGGGTGTGGGGGCTGTGTTGATTCAACACAGATACTGGAGTTCTCCAGCCCTGCTCTTTTTTTCTCCCAAAAATTCTCCTCTGCCAAATGGAATTACAGCATCGGGGACAAAGAGATGCTAGCCATCAAAATGGCACTCGAAGAATGGAAGGAGCGCAAGACTGAATTATAATACACATGGACCATAAAAACTTGGAACATCTCCTCCATCAGGCTCAACGTTTGAATGCCTGTCAGGCTCGATGGTCCCTGTTTTTTGCCCAGTTTGATTTTGAATTGAGATACCGGTCAGTGGCCAAAAATACCTGGGCGGATGCCCTCTCTCATTCTTTTGAAACAGAAGGCATGCCAGATCTCCAGGCCTCATCATTGATCTGGCTAGGATTTTCTTAGCTGCATCCATGCCCATTCCTCCAAGAAAGATGGTTGTTCCATGCTGTCTCCATCAGAAAGCTCTGGAATAGTCCCATGACTTGTGTGTCACGGGGCACCCTGGTCTGGCCCGGACCTACGCGCTGCTCCGGACTCTCGCACTGCTCCAGAAGTACTGATAGTGGCCACAGATGCAGAGTGATTTCAAGGCCTGTAAGGACGCTTGTCCCACCTGTGCTCAGCAAAAACCTCTGGTATGATGACCTTTGGGACTGTACAGCTGTTACTGTACAGCTGTTGCCAGCTCCCAAGCAACCCTGGACTCTTCTGCCCATCGACTTTGTGGTGGAACTCCCCCTCTCTAATGGCTGCTGTACTATCTGGGTCGTTATTGACTGTTTCTCTAAAATGACCCACTTTGTTTCTCTTCCTTCCACACCTGAATTGGCACGGCCACATGCGTAACCCCTGATATGTGCAGAAGTGCCAGGCCAGCAAAAAGGGTTGGGTCGGGGGCATAGTCTGGGTGGAGCAGGGGCCGGCCTGGACAGTGGCCATTAGATAGGTGGGGTTAGGGGTCGGGGAGGAGAGGAGAGGAGAGGGGAAAAGGTAGGAAGGTAAGTTAGGGGTATAGGAACGTTCCCTCACAGTCTGCGCTTTAGAGTTGCCTGGGAGGGAACTGGAGAAGGCCTACTCGTGTCGCCGCACGTTGGTTTCTAAAATTCCCCTCCCCCCTTGTACATGTAAGTCCCATCTGCGCACACCGGGACCTGTGCGCACATGGACGCCCACGCGGTTCTTTTAAAATTGACTCCCAAGTGCAGACCATTCAGCTGAAGGTGCCTTTCCAAGAAAGCTTAAGTTTTGTTCAGGTGTAGGTGTGCGCCTCAGAGAGCTCATGCCTTCTTTGGTCTGAGGTGGAGTAAACTCACAATTCTGGTGGCCAAAGTTATTCTGTTGCTTGCTTGCCAAGTCTGTTGGAAAGACACTACCACATGGGCACAGCAATAGAATATCATGGCCACCAGAAATGTAGGTTAACTTTTTTATTCCATCTCGGTTCAAGGAGTGAACCTTAAAAATCCTCTTGTGCATTAAGCCAGGAGAATGGAGATAAGCACTTGAAGTTGGAAGGAGGGTGACCATAAAGAGCTTGCATGCAAGATTATGCCCAAGTCAGGATGCCCACTGCCAATCTCACATGCATGGTGATTCGGCCAAGTGAAATCAAAGGGAAAGATTTCTGGTACAGGTAACTACAGCCATTTGAGATGCAGAGTACCAGAGTGCATACTGTTCACCTGTAGGTGCTACCCTAGAAAGCTTACCTTTTGATTTCATGTGGCATGTCTTGCCCAAATGGTCTTGCATGTGAGTTTGTACCCAACTGCCAATCTTTCATGCTAGGTCATTTTGATCACATTCCTTCCAACTTCAAGCACTTACAGCTTTACTCCTATTTTAAAGCAGTTTTCTGCGTTAGCACAGATTTTTTACTTTAACTCCAATTTTAGTGTGTTTTTTTTTGTTTAACACGCTTTTTAATTCCTGTTTGATTTGCATTCCAATAGCTTACTGCAGCCCTTGTGGACCCCTATTTTTAACGCCTGCGTTAAGTAAAACCCATGCTAAAATGTAACTTCAATTTTAGTGTGGGGTTTTTTTTATTGCATCTGCCCCAAGGAATGCAATAAATGTATTCCTTTTTATATATTCTGAATTTCTCACAATGTTTCTTATAGAGTATCCAGTTCTCCAGAAGTTAGAAAACTCGCAGGATATTATTTATGTAAATTTATGTATAATGTGTTGCACTTGGGAAAACATTTTATTTTACAATGTTATTTTTAATGAATTTACAAAGTTAAACTTGAACAGCAAAAATACTTTGAAGAAAGAGAGAACACAGAGAACAAAAACATAAGTTTAAGAAAGATCTGAAAAGACCATGAAGCAAAAACCACAAACATCTCTATCTCTGCTTTATCTCTGATCTCATAAAAAGTTAGTGTCTAGTTAAAAAAGAAAAGATTTACAAGAACATGCTTTATAAACAATAAGAAAGGATGACTGGACCTGTAAATTCTCTGAAGCTTAGTGTCAAAGAAAAATAAATTTAATGCAGGATAGTTGGTCACTGGAGACTTAACATGTTTATTTTTCAAAAAACCCACTAATTGATCCTAGGAAGCATTTTGAGACCCTGAGACCTCATGGCACGGGTTCTTGGAAATTTTAAATAAAATTCTACCCTTTTATTTGAACCCCTTTTTGGTGGAGACACTAACGTTTCTTCCTTCTCTCCTGGGTGGATCAAGTAATAGCAGGAAAAATATTTATCTTAAGATCTATAGAAAAAATATTCATATTAGGGAAAAAAGATATAAAGTCCAATTAGAGTCCAGTTCTGTGGCAATCAACACCATTAAAGTAGTTTTCCCAATAACAGTCTCTTGGACTTCTTGAGTCAAACCTAAACCATCGCCACCATTAACTCTTCCATTCCAGATGTAAACTCATTTCCCCATTGCTTTAGGGTAGATAGACAAAAAAAAACCCTGAATATGGGAGAAATGGTTTCCTGAAAACTTTAAAAACCTCCAGCCAATAATGTTCAAACAAGCCCTGAGATGACGAGACTTTAGAACATTTTAAAAAGCATAATTTCTTCTTTTTAGCAGTGTTTTCCAAATTGAGAGTTTTCTGGTAGAGAACTAAGGTTTCTTTAATAATAGCCAACAGACATGCTGTAAGTAATATATTTCTATTGGACTAACTCATTACGTCTGTGACTAGCTTTTAGAGCTATGCAGTCTTCAAGCCAATGAAGAGACAACACAGTTACACTGGGTTTAAATAGCACAGTGTCAGCCAGGCATGAGCTTGTCTGCATTTGCCAGTAAGTTGCAGGTTACTTTACAATTAATAGCAATATTTACATTCTTCAAATCAGATATCTGATCTTCTCTCTCTCGAATCCTTGTCATATAGTCCTCTAAGAAAGGGCACCGAACACCCAACTGAACAAACTCGATCACACTTGCTGCCAGTTCAAAGAAAGCTCAAGTGCACTACAGGGTAGAGAAGGTTCCAGTCACACAATTACCTGCCAAATTTCCTCAAGAGTGGTAACCAAGTCTCCAGTATTCACTTTCCTTTCTTTGTTCTCTGATCATCTGGAGTCTCTAATGGAATCAGGAGCCCACACTGCTCTACATCCATTCAATTTAAAAGCAATAATGGACATGATTTATAGGGATGTGAATCGTTTTTCAACGATTAAAATTATCGTCCGATAATGTTTATATCGTCTTAAATCGTTATAGAACACGATACAATAGAAATTCTAACGATTTATCGTTAAAAATCGTTAAATCGTGTTAGTGCGCACTAACTCGATTTAGTGCGCACTAACTGAAAATGATACAAATAAACACTTTCCAGGTCACTGAAGGTCAGTTAGGAATGAATATGTGTTCCTATTGGCTGGCTGCCCTCTTATCTATTGATGTTACCACTGAGGTGATGGTTGGGGGGATGGGAAATGGAACTGGAAACTAACGAACACCAACAGAAAATGAAACAAAGTGTTCACACTTCCCAGGTCAGTAAAGGTCACTTAGGAATGAATATGTATGTATGTATTCCTATTGGCTGGCTGTGCTCTTATCTATTGATGTTACCAATATGGTTGGGGGGATGTGAAATGGAAACAGTTGGAAGCTTGACAAAAAAAGTAATGTAATGATCAGCACTCACCTGACTAGAACTTGTTTGTTTATTATTTTTGTTAGCAGGCACCTGAAATGCTAGTGCATGTTGAATTTGCCAATCACTGTGCATTTTAGAAAGGTGGTCCTGGCTGGAACTGTACACAGTTCAAATATATGTAATTGATTGTTGGTAAGTGTATTTTTTAAGTAGCCACACTGGCACCAGTATGTTTACTTTTCCTCCTACTTAACTCACTAGCTCAGCTTTGTAAGAAGGGCTTCTCTGCTTGTGTGTTGTTTTTGTTTGGTGTGAGGAGAGCAGAAACATCAGATCTTTATTCAATCTACTACAGTCATCTCTTACAGTGCCCTATCCCTATTAATACCAGGAGTGTTGTGATCTTCCTGCACACAGTGCCCTAACCCTGATACCAGTCTGAGACAGCTCCCTCCCTGCATTACTAGTGAGAGGCTGGCTTCACAGACAGGGGGGAGCTGCCTGACCCTCACTCCTGACTTCCCCCATGTCCCAGCTAGTGAATGGTGTGTAGGTGAGGGGGGGGGGAGGATGGTGAAGTCTGAGACAGCTCCCTCCCTGCATTACTAGTGAGAGGCTGGCTTCACAGACAGGGGGGAGCTGCCTGACCCTCACTCCTGACTTCCCCCATGTCCCAGCTAGTGAATGGTGTGTGGGTGAGGGGGGGGGGAGGATGGTGAAGTCTGAGACAGCTCCCTCCCTGCATTACTAGTGAGAGGCTGGCTTCACAGACAGGGGGGAGCTGCCTGACCCTCACTCCTGACTTCCCCCATGTCCCAGCTAGTGAATGGTGTGTGGGTGAGGGGGGGGGGGGGAGGATGGTGAAGTCTGAGACAGCTCCCTCCCTGCATTACTAGTGAGAGGCTGGCTTCACAGACAGGGGGGAGCTGCCTGACCCTCACTCCTGACTTCCCCCATGTCCCAGCTAGTGAATGGTGTGTGGGTGAGGGGGGGGGGGAGGATGGTGAAGTCTGAGACAGTTCCCTCCCTGCATTACTAGTGAGAGGCTGGCTTCACAGACAGGGGGGAGCTGCCTGACCCTCACTCCTGACTTCCCCCATGTCCCAGCTAGTGAATGGTGTGTGGGTGAGGGGGGGGGGAGGATGGTGAAGTCTGAGACAGCTCCCTCCCTGCATTACTAGTGAGAGGCTGGCTTCGCAGACAGGGGGGAGCTGCCTGACCCTCACTCCTGACTTCCCCCATGTCCCAGCTAGTGAATGGTGTGTGGGTGAGGGGGGGGGGGAGGATGGTGAAGTCTGAGGACAGCTCCCTCCCTGCATTACTAGTGAGAGGCTGGCTTCACAGACAGGGGGGAGCTGCCTGACCCTCACTCCTGACTTCCCCCATGTCCCAGCTAGTGAATGGTGTGTGGGTGAGGGGGGGGGGGGGAGGATGGTGAAGTCTGAGACAGCTCCCTCCCTGCATTACTAGTGAGAGGCTGGCTTCACAGACAGGGGGGAGCTGCCTGACCCTCACTCCTGACTTCCCCCATGTCCCAGCTAGTGAATGGTGTGTGGGTGAGGGGGGGGGAGGATGGTGAAGTCTGAGACAGCTCCCTCCCTGCATTACTAGTGAGAGGCTGGCTTCACAGACAGGGGGGAGCTGCCTGACCCTCACTCCTGACTTCCCCCATGTCCCAGCTAGTGAATGGTGTGTGGGTGAGGGGGGGGGGGGGGGAGGATGGTGAAGTCTGAGACAGCTCCCTCCCTGCATTACTAGTGAGAGGCTGGCTTCACAGACAGGGGGGAGCTGCCTGTCCCTCACTCCTGACTTCCCCCATGTCCCAGCTAGTGAATGGTGTGTGGGTGAGGGGGGGGGGGGTGGATGGGGAAGTCTGAGACAGCTCCCTCCCTGCATTACTAGTGAGAGGCTGGCTTCACAGACAGGGGGGAGCTGCCTGACCCTCACTCCTGACTTCCCCCATGTCCCAGCTAGTGAATGGTGTGTGGGTAAGGGGGGGGGGGGAGGATGGTGAAGTCTGAGACAGCTCCCTCCCTGCATTACTAGTGAGAGGCTGGCTTCACAGACAGGGGGGAGCTGCCTGACCCTCACTCCTCCGGGGTATTGTGATCTTCCTGCACACAGTGCCCTATCCCTGATACCAGGGGTGTTGTGATCTTCCTGCATGCAGTGCCCTATCCCTATTAATACCAGGAGTGTTGTGATCTTCCTGCATGCAGTGCCCTATCCCTATTAATACCAGGAGTGTTGTGATCTTCCTGCATGCAGTGCCCTATCCCTGATACCGGGATGTGTGCAGGAAGATCACAACACCCCCAGTATCAGGAATAGGGCACTGTGTGCAGGAAGATCACAACACCCCTGGTATTAGGGATAGGGCACTGTGTGCAGGAAGATCACAACACTCCTGGTATTAATAGGGATAGGGCACTGTGTGCAGGAAGATCACAATACCCCTGGTATCAGGGTTAGGGCACAAGTTCTAGTCACATTGACTGATCACATTACTTGTTTTGTCAAGCTACCAACTGTTTCCATTTCCCATCCCCCATATACTGTCAGTAGGAAACTTGGTAACATGAATAAATAAGAGGGCAGCCAATAGGAATACATATTCATTCCTAAACTGACCTTAACTGACCTGAAAAGTGTCAAATTGTATCATTTTCAGTTAGTGCGCACTAACTCCCAGTTAGTGCGCACTAACTCCCGTTAGTGCGCACTAACTCGAGTTAGTGCGCACTAATCGGAAAAAAAACGATTTTTTAACGATTTTTAACTAAAAAATCGTGCCTAAGACGATTTTCTTGCCCTGCCACACGATTTCTATCGTTAAGACGATATGGAAAACGATTCACATCCCTAATGATTTATAACTTCATCCCTTCACGCTTTCAGTTGGGGTAGCTATATCTTTCTTCAAATTCCTGTCAGAATCAACAGCTGCGGAGCTCCTTACACACATACACACCCCACCATTGGGGTAGATACATTAGATAAATCTTTGGGCCCAGGGTACTGGAAGTCCACACCATCCTCGCCACTGGATTCAATGAATCTGCTTTTTTTGAGCGGGACACAGACTCAGGATTCATGCGAACCCCTGTTGATCACTTTATTAACTGGAATTCTGCACTTAAAAAAATATAATCTGCTTAGCTGGTTCTGCTAAACTGGTCCTGTTAAACTGTCATTATAGTTATTCTGTAAAAATTGTTATATTGGTAACACTGTAAAGCACTGTTGCTGACTCCATGTTGCCTGTAAACCAATTTGATGTCCAACAACGAAGGTCAGCATAGAAAAACAATAAATAAATAAATAAATGCCTGGTGAATTGGGCACCTCTCCTGCATCTGTGCTCATGACAAATATCCATAAGACTGGACAGGAGACTGATTCACTTTCAAAAGTTCCCCTTCATTTTCCAATGATGAAGAAAGAAAATAACATAAAAAAAAAGCAGAGGTAGCTCACTAATGATTCCTCTGTATCCCAAGCAACCATATTTTAAAATAATTTTATTTTATAAAACAGTTTAGCAGGCTGGTAAGAAGAATGAGAATCACCCGGATTCAAGTTGCAAGAATCAGGAAGTCAGTGCTCATGTTTTACCTGTTATTGCAAAACATTCTAGGAATGAACAATGGGGAAAAAAAATCAAGCTTCAGAACAGAGGAGTTGGAAATACATGGGTTGACTCATCTGTTTCTTAGAAGCTCAAGTCAGACAGTGATCTTTCAATAAATACATTTAAAGATAAAAACAAAATTATTATATTTTTCTCTATTCTTCAAATAAAAGGAAAACCATGGCAATTTTGGGGCCAATGCAATACAGTGTGCTCAGCCAAGTGCACTGTATAACCCGCACTCCAATGTAGTTTGAAGCTCTGAGAGAGAGAGACTAGCCATAATGCCCTCACACTAGATAGTTATTTACATCTCTATGGGAGGCCCACCTAGTCACTCGAGATGAGGTTTAGGTATTAGTGTAGGGGTTAGGGGCCACTTTGACATTCAAAGTGAGATGTAGAAACAGAACAGTGCTCTCTAGTGAAGATTTGATGACCCTTGGAGTGAGGACACTCACCCAAAGATGAGATTTGTGCAATGTTCTCTCAAACTACTTGATGGACTCTCTACCTGAATAACATCAAGCTAGGTGGAGAGAGCATTGAGGTGTTGCATGAAATGCTACACTCCTATGTAATAGTATATCTTGATGATGTTTTGATTTATTCACCAGATCTGAAGTCACATCGTTAACACATTTATTTATTTATTTATTTATTTATTTATTTAAAAGTATTTATATACCGCTTTTCAAATAAGGTTTTATCAAAATGGTTTACAAATATAAATAAAAACAATGAAAATAAAATTAAGAATAAAATATACATAAAATAATAGGTAGATAGAATACTAGCATAAACAAAAATTGTTTCTATAAAATGAAAGAAAAAGAGGTGACTGTGCCATGATTAGAATACGGAATCTGGGAATGAAAGTCAGATGGATGGAGTTGTGGTAGTGAGAGAGAGATTTTTGGTAGAAAAATGTTGTGATGGAATATTAAATGCGAGTTGAAAAAGGTATGTTTTTAAAGATTTTTTGAAGTGGTGAGGATTTGATATAAGGCATAGAGGATGGGGTAAAGAGTTCCAAAGGGATGGTCCTGCTACGGAGAATGACCTCTTTCTGGTGATGTCTAATCTGGCCTGACGTGGAGATGGTGTATCTAAAAGGTTTTGGGAAAGCGATCTTAAGTGTCGAGTGGGTTTGTAAATGCAGAGTAATGAGCAAAGCCAAGTGGAAGAAGGATTATGAATTAAGCTGTGAATGATTGAAAGTACTTTATATTTTATCCTGTATTTTATGGGCAACCAGTGAAAAGAATGTAGAATGGGGGTAATGTGATTACGAATGGAGATGCCTGATAATAGACGTGCTGCACTATTTTGAACTAATTGCAATGAATGTATAGAAGAGTCGGGCAGGCCTACGTAAAGAGCATTACAGTAGTCTAAGCCAGAAAAAATTAAAGATTGAAGAACAGTTCTGAAATCACGATGAAACAAAAGAGGGCGAAGACGCTTTAAGAGTTGAAGTTTGTAGAATGATTTATTTGTTAAGGAAGAGATCTGCTGTTTCATGGATAAATCAGGTTTATGATTACTCCAAGATTTGTTGCGTATTGAGTTATTGGAATTGATAAACCATTAATTGTCAAATGTGAAGGAGGACCTATAGAAGAGTCTATAATGGATGTTAAATGTACTACTTCAGTATTTGATGGGTTGAGTTTCAAACCTTAAACAAGTACTGCAAGTTCTCAAAGACAATCAATTGTATGCGAAGCTAGAAAAGTGTACGTTTGAATGTGAGTCAATCCCCTTCCTGGAATATATCGTTTCTTCTACCGGGTTCCACATGGACCCGGAGAAGGTGTCCGCTATAAAGGACTGGCCTTGCCCTGTGGGGGTGAAGGCGTTACAACGTTTTCTTGGATTTGCAAACTTGTACAGACAGTTTATTCCTAATTATTCCCTCAGAGTCGTACCTCTTACCGTGCTAACCAAAAAAGGGGCAGATGCTAAAGTTTGGCCCAAAGCAGCCTGTCAAGCTTTTGAGGATCTAAAACAAGCATTCTTGTTGGACACTTGTTATACCATCTAGATCCGCGTCGTCCTTTCATTGTAGAGGTGGATGCCTCCAGCATTGCAGTAGGGGCAATCTTAAGTCAACACTCTTGCTCGGGTAAACTACTTCCATGTTCTTACTTTTCCAAAAGGTTTTCAGCAGCCGAGTGTAACTACGGTATAGGAGACAAGGAACTCCTAGCAATCAAGTTAGCATTTGAAGAATGGAGGTAATGGCTGGAGGGGGCAGCGCACCTGTTACGGTATACACAGATCATAAGAATTTAGAATTCTTGTGCCAAGCCCAGCGGTTAAACCCTAGACAAGCCCGGTGGTCCCCCTTCTTCAATCGCTTTGACTTTACACTTCGGTATCGTCCAGCGGCCAAGAATACTCATGCGGATGCCTTGTCACGAACTGTGGAACTAGAAGAAGAGGGAGAGCTTCCCCAGTACATCTTGGATCCAGCAAGAATCAACATAGCGGCAGTGACAGTGAGCCCACTAGGAAGGACGGTAGTCCCAAAGTGTTTCCGAAAGGAGGTATTAAGGTCGGCCCATGACTCCCTTTCTGGTGGTCATGCTGGCCAAGAAAGAACGTTAGACTTGCTAAACCATTATTATTGGTGGCCAAACGTGAGAACCGATGTTCGAAGCTACGTAGGTTCCTGCCCCACTTGCGCTAGACAAAAATCTCATATTGGCCAACCTTGGGGGTTGCTGCAACCACTGCCTGTTCCCACGGTACCATGGACTCATATTGCCACAGACTTCATGGTGGATCTACCTTCATCGAACGGGAAGTCAGTTGTTTGGGTAACAGTGGATCGCTTTTCCAAGATGGCCCATTTTGTTCCGTTGGCCAAATTGCCATCTACACCACAGTTAGCTCTGCTTTTCACTCAGCACATCTTCCGGATTCATGGACTTCCACAGGACATTGTTTCTGACCAGGGCCCCCAGTTTACGGCCTGTTATTGGAAAGCCCTGTGCAAGACGTTTGGGTTTCAACTCAGTTTATCTACTGCCTTTCATCCCCAGAGTAACGGCCAGACTGAGCGCATGAACCGTTCCTTAAAAACATTTCTTCGCGCCTTTTCCAATGAGAGACAAGACAACTGGGTAGAGTTACTACCATGGGCCGAATTCTCTTACAATACTCAGATTCACTCAGCCACGGGGAAGTCACCCTTTCAAGTTGTGTATGGTAAGCAACTTAAACCACCGCTACCCCTGCCTCTGACCGTTCCGTCACTGGCAGCCCAGGTGTCTGCTCAGCAATTGCATAATCTCTGGAATTCCATCCAAACCAGATTAACTACATCAACAAGATCTGCCAAGAGGCATGCCGATCGGCATAGTCAACCTGCACCAGTGTTTCTTCCAGGAGACAAAGTTTGGTTAAGCACAAAGAACATTCACCTTAGATTGCCTTTGAAGAAATTGGCTCCTAAGTTCTGCGGTCCATTCTGAATTGCTGAGAGAGTTGGAATGGTTTCCTATCGCTTACGGTTGCCCAGTTCCTTACGTATTCACAATGTATTTCATGTCTCTCTACTCAAACCAGTTGTTCTTTCAAGGTTTCATCGAAGACCTCCAGACCCTGCGGACACCCCCGCTGCTGCTGATCCCACATACCAGGTTCGAGAGGTCCTTGATGTCCGATTCCTCCACCGCCGCTGGGAGTACCTGTTGGCTTGGGAGGGCTTCGGTGAGGAGGAGAACACCTGGGAACCTGGAAAATCTCTCCTGCAACAGTTCCATCAAGACCATCCTGGTAAACTGGGTCCCTTGAAGAGGGGGCGTAAGAGAGGGGGTACTGTTGCGGTCCCGGTCGCTAGACTCGCAACCGGGGTCCTTACCTTCCTCTCTCGCGCGAGGGAGATTGTTTTAAAGATTCACCTGCAGGAAGTTCCGGCCCGCCTCCTTGATGATGTCAGACGCCGGCAAGGTATTTAAGCCTGGCATCTGGCTAAGGAGGTTGCCTAGCAACGAGGTTCTCTCCTTGGAGGCACCAGTTGCTGTATTCCTGAGCCTTCTCCTGCTATGTTCCTGATCCTGGTCCTGCTGTGTTCCTGATCCTGCTCATCTTCCGGATTCTTCTCGGTTTGTATCCTTGGTTCCTGATCCCAGTTCACCTCTGATACTCCATGTCTGTCGCCTGTCTCGACTTCTGCTCCATCATCGCTTTGGTCTCGCTTCTGCTGCCTAAGTCCCAGTGGTCCGGATCCTCAAGGGCTCCTCCTGGGGGGATCGCGGATCTCCAGGGTGAAGATTCCATCTTCTCTTCAGGACTCGCTTCTGCTGCCTAAGTCCCAGCGGTCCGGGTCCTTACGGGCTCTTCCCGGGGGGATCTCGGATCTCCAGGGTGAAGATTCTGTTCCTGCGTTCATCTTAGTACCACCTCCCGGCCTGTCCCATCTCCGCGGAGCTCTCTCTTCCAACCATCTTCCTCCACCAGGTCGGCCCAAGGGTCTACTGTTCAGTCCGCAACAGTTTGCAACAATCATTGCAAAAACGTGTTCTTATGTTCTTTATTTATTTATTTATTTATTTAAATCTTTTCTATACCGTCGTTAAGAAGGATCCGTCACAACGGTTTACAATAGGGCACATAAAATAAGGATGCTGAGATATATTAATTTACATGCGTGCCGTAGTGATTCGGTACATAGTTTTCTAAATGATATAATTGGGTTGTGATACAATACTGACCAGGAACTATCAGTTTAAAAACAAAACTAACTTTATAGGTGTCAACTTCTCCTCTTGTGAAGAACGAGAAGGGAGAGTACAAAACAAATCAAAAATATAGCTACACACTTCATTTGTTCATACCTCATACTTCGTCTGCCTCACTGTTTCTCCTTCTCTATTTGGTAGGCTAGCTTGAATAGCCAGGTTTTTAAGCCTTTTCTGAAGGTTTCTGAAGAAATAACTCACATCCAGACACGCACTACAGGCTCAGCATCAGAGTCCCCAAGTCCTTCAGGCATAGTGTCAATCCCCAGCCCTGTGATGAAATAACCACCTGCACCCCTCAAGGTCCAGCCAGCCCCTCCAACACAGTTCCTGTGTCCAAATCCAAATCCTTTCCCTTGCCAGTAATTGGTTCTCACTATTCCGATTCAGTTCATAATCCAGCCTTTAAATATAGAAGCAGCTCTTGAGACAGTGCACCACCACCACCCCCACCCCCCAGTCTGTTGCAGCCTAGTGTTAGTCTTGAGCCATGCACTGAAATAACCAGCTGTAACCTTCCCCTTAGGTTCAGCCAACCTTTCCAGCAGTCTCTGCATCCAGAATCCAAATTCCAAACTTTGTCTTAGTAAGTAAGAATTTGTATTCCAATTCACTTGTGCTTCTGTTCACCTCTGGGCTGTTGGAAGCCCCAGGCACTCTTCTGCTCTCACCCTTGTGATCCACACTGATCTTTCTTTCTCAAATCTCAACCCACAAGGTAGGTTCTTAATAGTTTATACCCACATTATAAGGCCTTTTTTGTAGTGCTTCTGGATGAAGCACAAACGCTCTCCTCTACTCCCTTTGTACGCCAACACACATTGTATGGTCTTGGTAATATTTCTGGATGAAGCACTGATACTTTTCCTCTAACCCCTTGCCATGGTCCCTCCAGATCCTCCTGATGACATGACTCCTTCCTCAGACGACGAGCTCTGAGCCCTTGTGTACACACTCCTTAAATACAACTACAACTCATTCAACCACTGGCTAGCAGTCACAATTGTCACTTACCACACACTGCACACACCTTCAAGGCTGTCTTTGAACCACACTCCAGAATTTTCCCCATTACAGGAAATAGAATAAACTTTTAACCTTTCAAGAAAAAACACATAATCCACACCCCTTATAAAAAGGGCTACCCACTATATCCTCCTGCTAGCCATCCCCTCTCAGATAAACTTTGGATAACATAATATCTGCCTTTGTGTTACGCTCGCCAACCGTGGGGCTCTGGCTCCCTGGCCCTGGCTCCCTGGCAGCCTTGGAAAGCTGCTGCCAACATCAGCCGTCTCTCCCTGGGTCCGCCGGAGTCTCTCCTTCCTCTCCGGCGGCCAGGACGCCGCCGACTGCCGCTCCCCCGCGGGCTCCTCCTACGGGCGCGAGCACACCTCCTCCCATGTCTTAAAGGGACGGTGGCGGGAAATTGCTGCTGGCCCTTCCCGATGATGTATCCACCTCCAGCCTATTTAAGGCTGCATCAGGCTCCCAGCTGGCTTGACAACAGGTCTCCTCGTTGTCTTCTCCAGTGTACTCGTTTGGCTGATCCTGCGTTCCAGACTTTGCTCATAATGTTGAAATCCTTACTGACATCAAGAAGTTTTGTTTAAAAGAGCCAAAATATTACTTTTTCAAGATTGTTATGTAACTGTGGCTGCAAAGAGAAAAGCCTTTGCTCCTGTACGTGTCAAATTGATTTAAAAAAAAATCAGATCTACACTCTTATTTCCAGCAAAATTAAAAGTTTTTCATAAAGGGAAAATACAAGACAACTGCTATTAAATTTAAAGAGATTTTTTTTCAAATAAAATTCACAACTATCAATATAATCCCAGAGCACTATTCTCATATGTAGCTCTCAATCAATTCAATATCACATGATATCTCTGATAGAAAATGCGATGAGATCGCACACTTCTTCAGAGACAAAACTCTCAATTTATTAAAAAATATTCACATTCAGGAATCCAGTTAGATAGCACTTCCAACAAATCCAGAAATTTCATGGCCAACCTTTGATACTATTTCCTCAACTGAAATTGAGGGCATCATAAAAAATATGAATCCTGCTACACACCCTACTGACTCCATTTCCATCAAATTACTAAAGACAATTCCCAATTTAATTGCCAGGCCCATAGCTGATATTGTTAACCTTTCCTTAACCCAAGGTTCTTTCCTAGATATACTTAAATGCGCCATAGTGAAGCCCATCTTGAAAAAAGTTCAAACTAACCTTTTGGATCCGTCTAATTTTAGGCCCATCTCCAAAATCCTAGAAAAAGTAGTCAATAATATTTAGAAACACACAACATCTTCTATCCCTTGCAGTTTGGATTCCGAAAGTTCTATAGCACAGAAACTCTTCTGGTCTCCCTCCAGGATACCGTCCTGAGAGGGTCAGATAATGCTCAAACTTACCTTTTAGTGATGCTCGACATTTCTTCAGCTTTCGATATGGTGAACCATATCACCCTTATTGACAGACTAAGGGAAATAGGCCTAAAGGAAATTACTCTACAATGGTTTAAATCTTATTTGGACAATAGATCATATACAGTAAAAATAACTAACAAGGAATCAGACCAAATTAATTTAATTCATGGCATTCCGCAGGGATCATCATTGTCCGCCACTCTTTTTAATATTTATATGCTTCCATTATGCAAACTTTTAGCTGGTCTTAGTCTTACCCATTTTATTTATGCAGAAGATGTGCAGATTTTAATACCAATTGAAAATTCCCTGGAGTCTACTTTTAAACTCTGAGACATCTATCTCTCCACAATTAATAAAGTCTTGACACAAATGAGCCTTTCCCTTAACTCTAAGAAAACTGAGATACTATATATTTGCCCCAAATTAAATCAACAGAAAGAGTCAGAAATTTTGGATGCCTCTAAAAATTATCCCATCTCTTTCGAAGTTAGAGACCTTGGGATTGTCCTAGACAGTGAAGTTAACTTAAAAAGATGGGTAAACAGGATAATTAAGGATGGTTATTTTAAATTAAATGTTTTAAAGAGATTAAAGCCCCTTTTATACTCCAATGATTTTAGAACTGTTTTGCAAGCTCTTATTCTCTCCAAGATGGATTACAGCAATGCCTTACTATTGAGCCTTCCTGCTACCTCCACTAGACCTCTTCAGTTGCTCCAAAATTCGGCCACTAGACTTTTAACTAACTCCAGAAAATCTGATCACATGACTCCAATTTTGAGAGACCTTCACTGGCTTGCTATCATATACCGGATTCAATATAAAGCTCTTTCCCTTATACACAAGACCCTCTATAACAACAAAGCTGAATGGCAGACTACGGCCTTGCTTTCCACGCTCCTCTAAGGACAACAAGATCAACTGGTACTGGGACCCTACCAATCCCATCTCCAAAAACAGCACATCTGAATGCTGTCAGAGAAAGAGCCCTATCCATTACCGGACCTCGTGGAACTCCTTACCACAAAGCCTGAGGCTGGAAACAAGCTTCAAGATTTTTAAGAAAGGTGTCAAAACATGGCTGTTTCAGCAAGCCTTCCATTAACTATACCCTGACTTTCTTTTATCTCTATTTATTATTTTTCTGCTTTTACTAGTTTTAGTATTCTGTTAATATTCTTTTTAGAATTTTATCTTTTAGTCTTTTAAATGATTTAATAATATTGTCAATTTTTGTATTTATAATTTTCTTTCATTTTTGAAATGCAAATTTTTTAACTGGACATTTGTCTCCAATTTGTAAACTGTGATATGTGTACAAGAATGTCGGTATATAAAAATCAATAAATAAAAATAAATAATTTTTTTCTATACACTGCTGAGGAAGCACATTCTTTTCTTTAAAAGTTAGACTCCAGTTAAATTGTGCTTTATTGCTTTCTTATATGCAACAAGATGGGCTATTATGGTTAAGTATTTTGAAATGCCTTTCTCGAATAGCTCATTTTTTATTCTCTTTTTCACAATATGTTATACCACTCCTATTATTGTCTTTTACTTTTCTTTCTTCTGTACATGATTATTCTTAATATAGAATATTTTATTTTATTTATTTAGTTCTTTTTTATACTGACATTCATGATAAAGATCATATCATATCGGTTTACATGGAACAAAGGGTTATAACACCAACATAGAAGAAGAGGCAAAAAGTTACAATAAAACAGGGGCATGGAAACTAGGGAGATGAAGAAGCCAGAAGCAGAAGATAAACATGGCAACTATAACAAATAATATACATAATGTCTACCCCATAATGCATAATATAATATAAAACAATATACATAATTTGTACCCCATAATGCATAATATAATATAATATGCATTATGGGGTAGACTTTCAAAGCGTTACATGCACCGGGCCAATTTTCAAAGGCCCAGTCACAAGCGTAAATCCCTGGGACATGCGTAAGTCCTGGGGCCTTGGGGAAGGGGCGGAGCCAGAGGCCCCCTGCACAGCGGCCATTTGCCGCTGTGCCAGGAGATCGCATGCAAGCAGGGTGCTGGCGCTTGCAACCTGCGCCTGCCAGCCTGCCAGCCCCACCCCTTTCCTGCGTTCTGGAGATTTACATGCGTGACCGGGTCTTTGAAAATGGGCCTGGCGCGTTAATACTTTGAAAATCCATCCCTTAGTAAATATCTGACAACTACTGTGCTAAATACTATTACAGATCTGGAGGGAAGATGCATATTTCTTGAAGAAAAATTTAATACACTGGTTCTTTTGGGTAGTGTCTGTGCTCCAAATGTGTACTCTCATTCCTTTTAGGTTAAAATTTTCAATATTTTTTACAATATTCCCATATACCTATTTTGGTGGAGAAGGGGGGAATTTAGTACTATTCTTAATTCTGAAACAGACAGCCCTCTAAACCCTCTTTTCTGAGGGATGAGAGATATGGTATACTTTATTTATGTCATCTTCAATTATTGGATGTATGGCGAGCACTGCATCCCTTGGAGATAGATCTTTCTGACATTTCTAGGGACCACAGGTCCAAACCCTAGGGTTGGATTATATGTTATTATCCAGAGAGTACTTCTTTCGGGTGGTGGGGTCTGAAAGAGACCCTCTTGAAATACCTGATCATGCTCCAGTAGGGTTGGATGTTGAAGGTTTTGCTCCTCCAAGCCGGAATCAGAGATGGAGAATCCCTTCATATTTATATTATGATAGCAAATTCCATAAATATCTAAAGACTAAATGGCAAGATTTTGAGTTTTTTAATATAGCCCATCAGGGCTCTCCCTTATTATTGAGAAACAGTGAAGGCTTTGCTTCATGGAGAAGTCATAGCTTATTCTGCCAAATGAAAATAAGAAAGATATTTGCATTTGGAGAAACAATTACCGTATCTATTGAGAAACGTAGATATTGCCACAATCCTTCCTTGGAAAATTGCACACAATTTATTGCAACATAAACTGCACTAAATGAACTCTTGCATCAGAAAAACAAAGAAAAATGTATTCTACTACAGACATAATGTTTTTCTCCCATAGGAACAAGACAGAGAGATTATTAGCCATTGTTATTAGAAACTGGGGAGAGCACAAACACATTTGTCTTTGAAAGATACAAAAGGGCAAACATAATGCACACCTAAGAAAATTGGGGACATATTTTATCATTATTACAATGATCTCTATCATGCAGAACCTTGAGAAAAGGTGCAGGTTCAGGAGTATTTGGCTAAGTTACAACTTCCTGAAGTATCTGAGGATGTCTTGCACCATTTAAATGCAGCACTCACCCTCCAGGGGGCCTGGATCTCGAAATGATATAAATCTTCTGGATTGGATAAACTACCCAATGAGTTTTATAAAATATTAATTAACCAAGTGTGCTTACCCTTGGGGAACGTGTTTGATACTCTTTTGGAACTGGTTTTTGCTTCTTGGCCTTCTAAAAGTGGTCCTTCCAAAGCTGAATAGAGACCCTGTGCTGCCCACTTCTTATAGGTCTAACTCATTTTGAATTTTGATGTGAAACTCATAACTAAAATGATTGCCAATCTGCTATCTCTTTTTCTTTCCAAATTAATCACTCCAGAACAAGTGGGCTTTGTTAGAGGCCGGCAAGCAGTTCTCAATCTGTGCAGGGTTGTGGTATCTATAGATTTTTCATTGAAATCTGAGTTCTACTCTTCTTTAGTTAACTTTGATGCTGAAAAAGCCTTTAATAGGTTAAACTGGACCTTTTTAGGCTTTTGGTTTTCAATGTCAATTTATTACTTTTCTTACTATTTTTCTACACCAATCCTAAAACAGGTATTTTTGTGAATGGAGAATTATCACAAGACTTTGTTTAACAAAGAAGCATAAGGTAGGGTTGCTGTTTATCACCTTTGCTCTTTGTCCTTTCACTGCATGCACTTTGGAGGATTTTGCTCTTGCATAAGGATATTCATGGAATTGCTATTAGGTGAGCTGTCTTTAAATTAGCAGTCTTCGCCAATGACCTCTTAATTCATGTAACAGATCTGCCACTCCTTTGCGATAGGTCAATCAAGAAATGGAGGCATACAGTATTCGAGCAGCTCTAAAATTGAACTTGGGCAAGTCAGAAGCCCTACCAATAGGGAAATGGAATATTAACAATTGGGAAGGTGTATTTCCTTTGAAGTAGGCACCTGATGGGGTTAAACATTTGGGTATTTGGTTGCCAAAGAATACCTCTTCTCTTTATTTTATTGATGTGACTAAATTGCATGAGGTTACAGAAAGATCTTTAAGGAACTGGGTTCACTTGCCTTTATCTTTATTAGGGAGAATACACCTGTTCAAAATTACCATTCTCCCAAAATGGCTTTATATTCAAGGAATTCCTCCATTATATCTTTCCAATCTTAGTCTTAAAAATTATATAAGGAAATTTGGCTTTTTCTTTGGAAAGAGAAAAAACCTAGAATGGCCTTGAATACATTGATGAAGCTTTAGGATTCCCTTATATTAAAACTTATAATCAATTTACATTCGGGCCAATCCAGTACCGAGCGGTAGGAAGAGCTGCGTTAGTGCCTACGGCACCCGCGGTTACCGCCCGCACAGTGCAGCTCACCTACCGCTCGATCCTGAACCCTAATTATATGTAAATGTAAACCGCGTCCGAAAAGCCTTAGGCCCGCGCAACCCAGGATACTGGATAGAGCGCCTATACAGTATCCTGGGTGCGCGGGCCTAAGGCTTCACGCCACGCTGGTATCTGTCATTTCAAATGTCATTTGAAATGACAGATACCAGGAAGCAACGGCGAAGACAGCACAGAAGCAACGGCGAAACGACTTTTCAGTGTCCCCCCTCCTCTCGGAGCAGGGCGCGAAAAGCCGCCTTGCTCCGGGAGGAGGGGGGACACTAGCAACGGTGAAGCAACGGCAAAGACAGCGCAGAAGCAACGGCGAGCGACTTTTCGGGTTTTTTTTGCTTCCCCGCTGTCAGTGTCCCCCCTCCTCTCGGAGCAGGGCGCGAAAAGCCGCCTTGCTCCGGGAGGAGGGGGGACACTAGCAACGGTGAAGCAACGGCGAAGACAGCGCAGAAGCAACGGCGAGCGACTTTTCGGGTTTTTTTTGCTTCCCCGCTGTCAGTGTCCCCCCTCCTCTCGGAGCAGGGCGCGAAAAGCAGCCTTGCTCCGGGAGGAGGGGGGGCACTGACAGCGGGGAAACAACGGCGAAGCAAAAAAAAAACCAAAAGCAATTTTGGTTTTTTTTTTTTCAAAAGCGACAATTTTTTTTTTTTCCAAAAGCGACTTACTTTTGGGATCTGTCAAGAACCCATGCGATCGTAGCTCCTCCCGACGAAGACAAAGATGGCCGCCTGCACGGGGAAAGCGTACAATTGGCCGCTGAAGACGTGACATCGTGACGTCATGTCTTCAGCGGCCAATTGCACGCTTTCCCCGTGCAGGCGGCCATCTTCGTCGGGAGGAGCTACGATCGCATGGGTTCCTGATGATGGCTTCAGAAAAGTAAGTTGGCAGGCGTCCAAAAGCGACTTACTTTTGGGATCTTGACAGATCCCAAAAGTAAGTCGCTTTTGGAAAAAAAAAAAAATTGTCGCTTTTGAAAAAAAAAACCCAAAATTGCTTTTGGTTTTTTTTTGCTTCGCCGTTGCTTCCCCGCTGTCAGTGCCCCCCCTCCTCCCGGAGCAAGGCTGCTTTTCGCGCCCTGCTCCGAGAGGAGGGGGGGACACTGACAGCGGGGAAGCAAAAAAAAAAACGAAAAGTCGCTTTGCCGTTGCAGTCTCCGTGGCAGCCCCAGTCCGGACATCGGAGGGGGGCTGCAACGGTTTTTTCGCTTTTTTTTTTGGCTTCGGGAGCAGGGGAGAGGACTGGGGCTGCCACGGAGACCGGCCCCCATGATCGCGGCTGGGGCAGGTGAGCGGGGGCTGGGGGAAAGCTTGCCATCTACCCTTACCCCTGCCTCTACCGCCTGGGTCAGGGTAGGCGGTAAGTTAGCAGGTTAAACGCGCGACAAAACGGCAGGGAAAACTAGCGATAGTCGGGGCGCGGGTTACGGGATGCTAGGGAATAGCTAATTGGCTCGTTTGCATGCAATATCGAGCTAATTCGCTCGTTTGCATGCAATATACATGCCGCGGGCGGAAGGGGTTGCCCGGGGAATTTAGGACGCGGTAGGAGTAGGTTAAAGGGGATTCGGGATAGCAGGAAGGGCTAACGCGGCCGAAAACGGAGTAAAAAGCGGCTTAGAGCAGGGTAAAGGCGGCCGCACTTTACAGGATTGGCCTGATTGTATTGGAGATTGGCTTATGACAATGGCATATTACACAGATGTAACCTTAGAGTCGGAACTAGTAGCTCCTTTATCTTTAAGTTATGCTCTACATGACTCTCCTTCTACTATTTCTGCTTACTTGCTTTTGTCTCCTCTTTGTCAAACTTGGCAGTGGTTTACTTCTAATGTATGACTGAATCTTCAGATATCACCCTTTTTGCCCCTTTGGGGGAACGGTGATTTTATTCCTGGTTTGGGGTGGGATACTTTAAGAGAGAGATTTAAATCTAGATTTATTAAATGTATATGCCACCTATGCCCTAGGTGGCTTACAACCAACATACACATTACTAAAGTGAGACAAACTATCACCAGTTTAAAATAATATATGAAATAAGAACCAAATGCAATATAAAATCATACAATTACTTATGAAAGCTAGGTTAAAAAGCAATATTTAAAACTGTTTCCTAATGGCCAGATATAAAATGGCCCATGGGCGCAAAAAAACAGGGGTTACGCGCGTGGCCGGGCCTTGCGCATGCCACACACATTTTAAAAGGGGCCTGGCCATGTGCGTTATCCCTGTTACACGTACAGGAAAGAGCTGGGCCTTGGCAAAGGGATGGGGAGGAGGCGGGGAGGGCCGGGGCTGAAGGCGCCAGTACAGCGGCCATTTGCTGCTGTGCCGGCGTGCAGAAACCGCATCTGCTCCTTTGGAGGAGCAAAAGGTAATTTTAAAAAATTGGGGATACCTAGGATGGGGAAGGGAGGTTAAGGGAGAGGGTAGAGAAGTTCCCTCCGAGTTTGCTCCTTAATTGGAGCGGACTGGGAGGGAAATGGGGAAGCCTGACGATGCATCGCCGCGTGCACTGGCGCGCATGTTATAAAATCATGCGTCCATGTGTGCGCACCGGGTAGAGTGCGCACATGGATGCACACTTGTATTTTTTAAAAATTTACCCCTACGTGTTTAAGTACTACTACTTAAAATAAACATGAACATTAAGAACAAGCAAATTACTCATGAAAAGGTTGTTTAAAAAGTAATGTTTTCATATGGCAGATTATTCCATTTGACAGGGGCAGCAACCAAAAAGGCATATTGACGAGTTCACAATAGTTGGGCTTGACGCATGAAAGGTACCTCTAACAAGGTCTGTTGTGAAGAGCATAATGCTTGTGTTGGTTTATACAATTTTAGCATCATCTTCACCCATGGAGTGGGTGGGAGAGGAAACAATTTGTGAACCAATAAGATAATCATATATAATCCTTGATAGAATAGGAAGCTAGTGGTGTTCAGCATAAACAGGCTTGATATGTTCACAAATTGAAAGCCCAGATATCAGCTGAGCCACAGTGTTCAGTAAAAGTTGCATTGATTTCATCGCAGCAGCTGGAAGACCTAGATATAAAGCGTGACAGCACATGAGCAGAAGAAGGCAGCAGGCAGTGAGCCAGACCAACCCATCATCCCCCTCATGCCCCTTCTGGAAGTGGAAAATGCCTGTTGCCACATGACAGGCACTGCACCAGCACCGTCCACAGCACCAGCTCTGGCCACAGCACCGCCACCAGCACCAGTTCTATCACAGCACCATCACCACCACAGGCCTCCATGCTCCAGCAGCTGGACTGGCTGGAAAGGAGTCATCGTGTCCAGTTACATCTGATATAGGCAGAGCTAGTGCACAAGAGGAGGGCTGTTAATGAGCAAACCTAGGCCCTGTGTGCCCAGATGGCAGTGCAGGTACAGGCTCTGACAACAGTGGCAACATCAGTAAATAACCTCTGTTAAATGATGGAGATTTTACAAAGGATGCTGGAGCATGCCCCTGTGCCTTCCCCAGCATCAGAGGTCTCAACACCGTGCAAAAGTCTCCAGTCCAAGAGATGACCCAGGGTAGGCCTCCCCAAGGACATGCCGTCCCCAAGTGGCAAGCCATGGCAGGGTAAAAGGCCATGAACCACTGAAATACCTGGCTTGCAATCCCAAAAAAGAAGACTTGTTGGACAAGCCTGGCCAGGACTCTGCACAGAGTTCCTGTGCCGGCTAGATGGAAGAAGCCTGCTGGGCCTGTCCTGACTACAGATTCCTGTGCTTGCTTGATGATGGTCTGGTCTACTGTGTGCCACTGTTGTCCTCCAGGCTACATCTAATGCCCTCCTTGATGCTCTGCCTGTACTTCAGCCTCCTTGAGGCCATTTCCTGTCACAGTCCAGCTGCTATCTCATCTCATCATCTCTCATCTCCTGCTCCAGATACTGGTGTTTCATTTCATCACATCTCAGCCTGTTGCCACCTCCATGCTGGTGTCTCATCTCATCTCAGCCTGCTACCGGCTCCATGCTGGTGTCTCATTTCATCTCAATCTGCTGCTGCTTCCATGCTGGTGTCTCATTTCATCTCAGTCTGCTACCGGCTCCATGCTGGTGTCTCATTTCATCTCAGTCTGCTGCTGCTTCCATGCTGGTGTCTTATCTCATCTCAGCCTGCTGCCGTCTCCATGCTACTGCATCTTGTCCTGGTCCTTGGCCTCCATGCTGCTCTCTTTGCTCCTGGTCCTGCTGCCTTCTTGCTGAACTCTGCTGCTGTGGCCCTTAGGCTGTCTTCCCTGAGTGCACTCTTTCTCCATGGACTGTCTGGGGCTGTTATCTTCCCATCATATATTTGTGCTGCTATCTGCTGTAACATGGCAGCTGTACTGTAGCTATTGGGGTACCACTTCCACTTTCTATAGTCTTTGCTGTAATCATGATTCTGCAAAAAGCAAAATATGTTAACCCTGTATTTTTCATGATGCTATTTCTATGAATGTATGTACAGGTATACACTCAAGTGCAGTTCATTTCTGTGTCAATGTAATGTGCTATTTAATATCTTGTCCTTGAAGAATGTGATTGCCAAAGACATTGATTTGCTTTTAATCTGTTGAAAAAAATTTGCCCTTGGAGTAAACTGCTCAAGGTTTGAAAAAAGATTTTCTTAAGGGTTGAGTAGGTCAAAGGAGTGGGCTCCACATGACCTTGCATGCTACAGTGGCCTTTCACATTCCAACTCACCACATATTTGGCAGGCAAGATCTTATAGCTGAGGCCATACAATTGACAGCTCAGTGTATGCTCCCAAGGAAGACAACAAGAGCTAAACAAGAAGCTCCTTACTGTGGAGCTTCACTATTGCCTCCTGTTGCCTTCTTCAGACAGCATAATCTTAGCTAAGTATGGGATACAAGGAACAGTATGTGAGATGGGCACTAGCTAATTAATGTTCCACTCCAAATGCTGTCCAGTACAATAGGTATTGAAATGCTTGGCTAGAGTGTCAGTAGCTATGTCTTCACTGTGTGGGGGCCCAATGGATTGTCTAGCTATGCGCCGGTCATAGTGCAGCTAGAACAAACCATTGGGCTCTTCCACTGTGAAGATATATCACCTCTGACCAAACAATGGACCTTCTCACTGCCTCTATCTCATCCTTAGGAAACAGGTATTAGAAAGATCCACAAGGCAGACCAGTACAGGCATGGCAGTCAATCTCTGAAATTCTGCCTGGTCCCAAGCCCCAGAAGCAGCCTTTACACTGTCTGCTCTTGGCCTGAGCCCATTCTCTACATGACACCACTCCCTCACTCCTTCTCAGTAGTTACACAGCAGGTGATGCCCACTTCCAGCAGCCTGCTACTAAACAGCGGTGCACAATGCAAAGGCTGGTTACTGGACTGTGAACTGGTTAAAAGATAGGAAACGGGGAGTAAGACCAGTTTTCCATATAGAGGAAGATAAATAGTGGTTTGCCCCCGGGATCTCTACTGGGGCCATTGGTTTTTTTTAACCTATTTATAAATGATCTGGAAAAGAGAACAACAAGTGAGATAAACAAATTTGCAGATGACATAAAATTATTCCAAGTTGTTAAATCACAAGTGGATTGTGAGAAACTGCAGGAGAACCTTGGGAAATTGGGCATACAAACAGCAGATGAAATTGAATGTGACCAAGTGCAAAGTGACATACATAGGGAAAAAATAATCCTAAATGTTGTTACGTGATGTTGGCTTCCATATTAAGAGTCACTACCCAGGAAAAAGATCTATGCATCAAGGTGGACCATAAGTTAAAATTCTTGGCTCAGTATGCGATGGAGGTCAAAAAAAGATAAGAATTTAGAAAGTGCTGGGGAGGAGTTGGCTGTCCTGGTACTTGTGGGAACCAATGACATAGTAAGGTGAAAGAAGGAGGTTCTGGAGGCTAAATTTGGGCTCTTAGGTAGGAAACTGAAATCCAGAACCTCCAGGTTTGCATCCTCAGAAATGCTTCCCGTTCCACGTGCAAGACCCCAGAGGCAGGCCGAGCTCCAGAGTCTCAATGTATGAATGAGACAATGGTGCAGGGAATAGGGTTTTAGGTGAAGCCCTAAGGATCCACCTTAACCAGAGTGTTACCAGGCTGTTGGCACTAATCTTTAAAAACTAATCTTTTAAACTAGATGATGGGTGAACAGTTACTAAGAAGCACAGGGTTCAGAATGATGTATTTTTGAAGGATACCTAGAAAATAAGGAAGCTAGGGAATCCTGATAGAGAGATTGCAATAAATGCTAAAGTAGCCCAGGGTGGCTTTAAGTAAAGAGCAAACAGAACAGAAAGATTCCAAATTGCCCTTGTCAGCTGATGAGCAGGTTGTTAACACAAACAAAAAAACATACTTTGAAATGCTAGAAGACTAAAAAATAATATGGAAGAGTTGGAATGTATAGCACTGAATGAAGAGGTGGATATAATTGGCATCTCAGAGACCTGGTGGAAGGAAGATAATCAATGGGACACTGATACCAGGGCACAAATTATATTACAATGTAAGAATGGATGAAATTAGTGGAGGGGCAGTGCTATATGTCATAAAGAGGGCTTAAAGTCATCCAGGACGAAGGTTCTGCAGGAACTACTCCATGTGAGTAGTGGTGTAATACCATTCACCTGGCCAGAATAAACAGACATTACAATAAAATGCTAACAAAATTAGCAACACAATAACAATGGGTGATTTCAATTACCCCAGTATTGACTGGATAAATGTCACATCAGGATATGTTAAGAAGGTAAAGTTCCTAGATGAAATAAATGACTGCTTCATGGAGCAGCTGGTACAAGAACCAACAAGAGAGGGAGCTATTTTAGACCTAATCCTTAGTAGAACACATGATTTGCTGTGAGAGGAAACAGTGTTGGATCTGAGACCTGGGGTCGTGGACCTTGAGACCCTCATTCAAAGTTCACTTTACTGATGGGCAGTGCCAGATTATCACTGGATGCCAAGCAGGGAGGAGGTAGGAGAGATACCACCTTTGCCTCAGCTCCAGACACACCAGAAGCCTTGGGATCGGGTGCCCTGGGGCCTTACATTCCAGCTTGGAGGATCTGGAAATATGGTTCTGGAGTCCATGGTCCTGAATAAGTGTTGAAGAGGGTTCTGGGAAATGGAAATCACTGGAGATAGTATAATCATCAGGGGACAGTGGATTGATTGTGCACTTTCCTTTCCTCTGTTCATTGCGTACCCAAACAGCATAGGGAGAAATGGAGCTCATGATCAATGCTGGGAAGTGGTCCATAAGAGCATGGCAGGGTGTATGATGGGTGCAAAGGGGTGTTATATTAACAGGAGGCAGTGGGAAGTACAACAATACCAGGGGATTGCTCCAATGATGGGAAAGTTAATGGGATATGTGGTGGGATATGCAATCAGCAGGAAAAAGTGCAATCAGCACCAGGGCTGTGCATTCAGAGCAGCTGATGGTCCATTGGTAGCAGACAGCAGGACATGCAATCAACAGAAGGGGGCAGTGGCAGAGCTGCCAGGTTACCTAGTTCCAGGAAGTAGACATTCTGGCCAGTCCTGGTTTTGAACTTACATCCCAATGAAGTGTGTATCTGTAGTCTCTGATTTTACTCATTGAAATTAGAGCTGCATGTCCCATAATGCATCAGGTTAGGGATATCAGAAACCCAGTTCCTTCCTGGAGTTGGGTGACTTGGAAAACTCTGTACAATCAGTGCTGAGGGAGAACTCCATGTGGAGGAGGGGTGGACATGGTGTACAGTTGCTGCAAGGGGTGCTCCATCAATTCTAGGGGTATAGGTTGTCCAATTAGTGTTGGGGGTTGCTCCATTGGTGCAAGCTGTTAGGATCTATTGCCAATTTCTCCTCCAACCTGCAGGTGGTGCTGTGAGCAGCTTGGACTATCTATTCAGTCACCCAGCCCTTGCCCCTCGCTTTCCCCTAGTGGCCATCTTGTTTCCTGTATAGACTTGTTCTTATACTGAAGCAGTCTCATCAGCCAGTGCTTAGTCCTACCTTCCAGTCCTCATACTCTGGCTCCGTTCCTGTATGCAGAGCACTTTCTTCATCTCCCGATTCTACATTCAGCACACCTACCTGTTCTCCTTCCTGAGTTCCTGGATTTCTGGTTTGTTCCAGGTCCTTGCTCCATTCCAGGCCTCTTTCTCCTTGTTCATATTGGTGGCCACCCCATTTCTCATCTCACCAGCCACCAGCACCTGAGAACTCAACCTGAAGGGGAGGTGGCTGGCATAGGCAGAAAATCTTTTTACCTTCAGTGGCCTGGATTTGACTCACCTGAGGCTAGGCTGCTAATTTCTGGGGCAACTCATGGATAGCAAATGTCACCTGGACAATCCATCATGTAGAACTGGTGGTTAGGTCTACACATAGGGCCGGATTTTAAAAGGGTTACTCGTTTAAGTTAAGCGCGTAACCCTTAAAAAAAACCCTACGCGTGCTGAGCCTATTTTGCATAGGCTCGGTGGCTCGCGCAAGCCCCGGGACGCATGTAAGTCCCGAGGCTTTGCTAGGGGGGCATGTCAGGGGGCGTGTCAGGGGCAGCGCAACATTCGGGGTGTTCCGGGGGGCGTGGTGCCGGCCCGGGGGCATTCCGGGGGGTGTGACCGAGGCCTCCGGACCAGCCCCCGGGTCGGGTGATCGCGCGGCAGAGGGCCATCAGCACGCGTGAGTTATGCCTGCTTTGATCAGGTGTAACTTGTGCGATAAAGGTAGGGGGGTTAGGTAGGGGAAGGGAGGGCAAGGTGCGGGGGGGGGGGGGTGGTGGTGGAAGGAAAGTTCCCTCTGAGGCCGCTCCGATTTCAAAGCAGCCTCGGAGGGAACGGGTAGCGCGCGCAAGGTTCAGCGCATGCAAGGTGCACAAATGTGCACCCCTTTGCGCACGCCAACCCCGGATTTTATAAGATATGCGTGGCTACGCACGTATCTTATAAAATCCTGCGTACTTTTGTTTGCGCGGGGTGTAGATTTATAAAATCTACCCCATAGATTTCCATCATAGGGCTCAGACTGAGGTAAAACAAGGGAGAACATAGCTCCCTTTCATAACAGAAAGAAATAAATCATTCCTCTTGTTAAGGAGAGTGAGGATGGAGCCTCTACTCCAGAAATAATTGTTAAGATGCCTCAGTTAAACCAGTGTGCAGTGTTCTCTGTGCCTGTCATGCAGGAACAGCCAGGACATTAAAGATAATGATGCCGGGAAGTTGCAACTTGCATCAGGGATTCCGGCTTATAGGGACTAAGCCATTCTAATAAATTGTTGAGTCTGGAAAAGATACTCCACACTTCAGTTCCCAAGGACTTGAGGCTTTGCCTTTTCAGATTACCCCAAGGAGATTTGAAGGAGCTGCCAGAGTGTGATATGCGGTTCTTGGAAAAGGCGCTGATCGTTGCGGTGCAGACGATCATGTCGCAGTGGATATCTGAAGACCGGCCCTCGGGAGGGCAATGGCATGCACGTCTGGTGACGCTCTTACAACACGAGTTTTGGACGGCACAATCGCAACCGACGGCAAAGCAGGACATATGTGCAGTAGTTTGGAATAAGTTTTGGTGGTCACTTACAGACTCTAAACGGGATTTGATCCTTACAGTTACTGGATACAAATACAAACATTCAGGAGAGACTGGGTGCAAAACCTAGCGGGAAACAGATGGATTAGAACTGGTGTTCTATGCTGCTTTTGATATGCCTAAGGTATATGGTGTATGTGTTTAAGGGGGGGGGGGAAGGGTGGGGAGGGGGACGGGTTTCAACTGTTTTATCCTGTTTTCTATTGTTTTGTTTTATTGTAAAAACTGTAATAAAGAAAGATTTAAAAAAAAAAAAAAAAAAGACAATGATGCTGAGACTCTGCAGACAACCATAACATGGCTGCTTTGGTTGTCACTGTACCATGAGATTGCACTATGCTCTGGAATATATGAATTTAAGAGCCAATGAGTAAAGGAGAGGGATTTTTCAGATCAGCCAGGCTTCATGGCAGAGAACAGTTCCTGACAAAGAAAATCAACAGACTGCTAATTCTGACTCAACTCAAATAGGCCTGCAGATTACTGCAGGGATTTTGAATGAGTAACCTGCTTAGACTGGACAGCTAAACAGACAATTTATGATGAACTGCACAAGGAATTGCAATGTTGCTATTGCTGTGTTTGCTAAAGCTGCTGTTTGATTCCTGCAGCTTTGGACAGGAGAGCTGGGATAAAGGCTCCTGACATGAAGAACAGAACATTATCGAGTAGTCCTTGTATCTCACACAAGGAGATAAACTTTGTATACGAGGCTCTGTACTGATGTCTGAACTGCTAATTTACACTGATTGGCCATTTTCCTTGCAATCATTATGATATGTTCAGCAATACCATCTGGGGTAGAATGGGAGCATCCGACCTTTCACAAAATAGTGTGATGTCAATCTTATTCAGACTGCACCTCTAAGAACATTATTTATGTGCTACAGTGTCCATGCTCTCTGATTTATGTGGGACGAACAAGTCATACCATTCGAGTTAGGCTCATTGAACATCGCAGTAGGATCAACATAACAACTCTACTTTGAGTGCACTTGTAGTGAAACACTGCATGGAACAACAACATACTTTTTCCGATTTAAGATGGTCTGTTCTGCAAGTGATACACTCTTCCCCGCGAGGAGGTGATACATCGGTGATTTTGAACCATCAGGAGCAATGATACACTTTTGATTTAAGCATTACTGCTCCCCATGGCTTAATTTAAATGAAGCTTTGGATTGGAATGTTCTCTGATTAGGTTTGCCACTTTTTATCAGCGGAGCTGTCATTCACTTGAGTTTTGACTGCCCCTGAGCCGTCGACGATCAGTTGTTTGCTTCCCGTGCTTTGCTCTTTAAAAATGACATCTATTATAGCAATACTTTTTTCAATGCTGAGACATTGATGAGCACTTTTCGAACTTTCACCATAATTTTTTATAATCTAGAGAGTTCATCATGAATGCCTTCATGAAGTATGAGATGATTCAGTGAGATTGCTTGTTTCTTTTATTGTATAGACTGTTACATGTATGTTTTTATCTTCTGTGTTTTCACTGTATATGATGTTTCTCCCTTTATGTTCTTATAACAATTAAGACAACACTTTTTTGCTTTCTTTTATGTGCCTCTGATGCAGATCATGAAACCCTGTTAGTGTGGGGCCAGCTTCAAAGAGATAAATTCTCACTCTTCTTATAGAGATAAGTTTTTACTTGCATTACTTTAGTAAAAAAGCCAAAAAAACATTGTTACTTGTGAATGTCATGATTATAACCCATTGACGTCTTTGGATCTTCAGACTTCATCTGCTCTGAGTGCAATCAGCATCTCCGGAGATATGACAGTGATTCTACAAGTTATTGTTAACTAATATGTGAGCTTATATTGAAGCAAGTTTTCATAGGTGAACCTTTTTTGTGTTTGTACCTTTAGTAAAAGGCAGAATAGCAAATGTTTATAAATAAGTAAATAGCCAACTAGTTAAGTTTATCTTTTCTTAGCTGGCTATCTTTATTTCTTTGGTTCTTTAGGCAGCTAATAGGGGGTCTACATGGAAAAAAATGTTTCATTCATATTATCTGTCTATCCGTCCATATATATATTTGTTTTTCATTTCATTTGATGTTTATATCAGTTTATTTGATTTCTTACTAACAAAACAAACACAAAAGAATAGGAAAAAGAAAACAAAAGAATGGGCCTTCCGTCAGTGCTACCGATAATTAAAAGTTGAACCCTCCCTGGGCATTTTCCTATCCCCCTTCTCCCTTGTTGTCTCGTACCCCTTCCATGGGGGTTTCCAAAATCAAAATGGGGCAAGAGCGATCCCCAGTTACTCTTGCTATTACTGGTCCCTTTTTCAAAATGGTACTGGTCAGCCCTGAGGCCACTATCATTTATGCCGTATGCCTCAGTGCCATTTTGAAAAGGGAATGCGATGAATCATGAACAATGGGGAATCTCTCCTGCCTCACTTCAGAGACACTATGGTAGGACGTGTCTGTGAGGCTTGGGGCTGGGATGGTCACAGGGGAAGGCCTGGGTAGGGAGGTTCATTTTGAAATGTTGGCAATGCTGATTTGTTTCCTACTTTCAAAACAAAAAGAAATGAAAAACAAAATCCAGAATTTCAGGTTTTCTATCACCAATTCATTCTAATGAAAGATTTGAATATATAGGGAAGAGGTGGAGCTGGTATTTTCCAGCTATAAAACATCTCCCCAATCCAACCCCCATCCATCAGCCTGAAACTAACATAGTAAACTTGGGCAGTCTGATAAGAGAAGGTAAAGTAAAAAAGAGCAGAGGGTAGAGTAAGGAAGGGAGAGGGAAAGAGGGTAGAAAGGGGAAAAGGTGGAAGAGATGATGAGGAAAAATACAGAGGAAGGGGATTCAGAGAAAGCCATAGGGAGAAGTTGGGAACACAATACTGGAGGCTGGTTGGGACTCAGTAGGAAGCGAGTGTTGTGTGAAGGGACTGGACTGGAGAGGGGAAAGGGTGCAGCATGAATGCACTGGTTCAGGAAATTGGAGGGAGAGAGAAAAAGAGACCAGTGGGTTGAGCTTAGGGGAAGTGGAAAAGGGGGGGAAAGCTGGTGGAGATGAACAGGGAAGGGAGGAAAGACTGGTGGAGGTTTCAATACTTCACTTGCTCTTTTTCTGGCTACTTGAGTCTTCTCCATGTCTGCACCATCTGCTCTTCACCAGACATTTAACACAGACTGGGGCCAGCCATGCCTATGACTCAATGACCTGCTGTGCTGAGTTCTTCTTGTTAATGTTTTACAACTGGAACACTCTCCACCACCTCATCAGAACTGGCAAATCTATGCTGGTAAACTACCCATGTACATTTTTACATTTATATTTTTATATGCTTGAATTATATCCCATTGATTCAGGAAAACTGTTCATGGTGACTAATAGGCAAAAAAAACCCAACAAAAAACAACACAAAAAAGGCACATATTTACCATATCAGACTTACAGAATGGTAAACATGCAACTTTAAAGAACATGCAGCAAGAAACATTTTGTTATGACATAGTTCAAAAAGTATGGTGCATTGTTAGTTGCTATGTAGAAAAAGAAATTTGATATAAGTAAAGAGCACCAAGTGATAGAACAAAAACATATCTTAAGCATACTGTGATGGAGAACAATACTTACATTTTCTCAAAACGGGGAAACTACTTAAAAGCAATTGCAAAACCTGGCAAATTGCCAATCACTGTAGGCAGGCATGAAAAAAATTTGCTAAATAACTCCTTACAGAGGAAGCCTGAATGCATATTAAACAAAATCTAACATGGGGATTCTGGTTTTCAAACAACCCACATAAGGAAGCCCGCAGAAATGAGTGCAATGTACATCAGTTTTCAAAAAGGACATACACGCATAAATCCACTTTCATAGTTATCCCAAAAAGACTACCCTACCTACTGTTTGGTGTGCATGCATTTTTTTCTTTAAAGTTGTGTGCATATTGCCAAATTTTATAAAATGTACAGGTACATACAAACACCTCTCCAACTCCACCCCAGGAGCACCTCACTCCATCTGGGTAAATGTACATGCAAATATTACATATATGCATAATTTATCCACATAGCTTCTTAAGGCACATTTTTTTTTTTACTCTCATGTTTGCTGACTGATGCCTGTTCTGACATTTTTTTAAGCTGTTTTTTGTTGTAATGTTTGCATATTCAAAAGCATTTAACCAGATAACTGAAAAATTATCCAGCTAAATGAAAATGCATGCATGCGAGGAACTAGAATTTTTATTGGCATGCCAAAGTATGCACATACATAGGAAAATACACACAGTAACATGCACTTAAGTGTGCATGTATCCTGTGCACAGAGGTGTGCGCACTACATATGACAAGCACACGTTTGCGCGGGCGGGAAATGCACTTGCTTGACCACCACTTCTGAATCCGCAGGAGCATACAAGAGAAAATGCCTTGTCTGCCCGGCAGCCCAATTTTACCACCAGGGACGTGCAATGCTTGGTGTCCCTGGTGGTGTCCAACGAGGCAAACTTGTACTATGTGGTAGGAGAACACGGGAACCTGAGGCGCAATAAGCTAGCCTGGAGGCAGCTCTGCACTTCGTTTAATCATGGTGCATCCTATCCACGTAGGTTGAGTAGAATGGGGCTAATAGTATGTTGAGGGTCAGGCCATGCATGGGGGGCTACTAGGGGTGGTATTTAGTGTAGTACAGCTACATTGATAGCATCCATGCACTAATAATGTACATCATATTTTGTTATCCTATAGATTGAGGACTTGAAGAAGGCCAGGGAGCTGTGCCTGAAGTGGAGGCACTGGCTGGACCAGTTATGCACTCAGCGTAATGGGGCTGGAGGTAAGATATTCCTCATGCCAGCTTCTATTGGTTAGCAAGCTCCATCTATGTCTTCTCTGTGTCAAGAACCACATTACTTGCCTCCTCCTCTGCCCCCCTTCCTCTAATCCTCCTTCACATACCTCTGTGTCACAGGCTCCATTCTCTTGAAAGTATTTAAGAAAGACACCCTGTAGCCTAGCTGGCATGCTTTCAGGGTCTTTACTCCCACTCCAACATGGATTCCTCTGTAACCAACATGGCTCAGGACCAATACAACAATGTGTGGCATCACAACTCTACATGATTTCCTACAAACATCTTTACTGGTGATTTGAACCCCTGTTGCACATTTATTGTCCTCACCCCTCCAGCAATATGCATCATGTTCCCATCAATGAGAAGAATGTCTAGTCACCTACCAAAATGGAAGGCAGCATCTGGCTGACAGAGTTGTCCCATTCCTAACTATGCTTCCCTTTGCTTCACCTTTCCCTCCAAAATGAAGTACTCTAACTGTCTCAGTCCCCCTGCGCAACATACTCTGTAGCATGTGATCACATAACATGACAGACACATGCTTTTGTTTTCACAGATATTAGTTCCTCATCATCGTCCTTCTCCTCGGATGAGGAGGAGCAAGATGGAGAAGGTGGCAAGGCCCCATCCCCACACCCAGCCGTAGCAGCTGAAGCCACCACTGGGGAGAAGCAGGAAGCTCCTCCCCCACCCTGACCACCATGAAGGGAACCAGTGGTAGTGGTGGTCCAGCGCCTCTGCCTCCAGCAGGCGCACCCTGGCTCTGAACAGCCCCCAGCCCCCTCCGGTCCCCTCCCCATTTGGCCCAGGGAGTTAGGGATGCAACAACACACACAGGCCAGCCTTTGCTGGCTGAGGGAGGCCTGCATGCCCCTCTGCTCTCTCTGCCTTCAGCCGCACCCCAGTGACCAAAAAGAGGCTCATCAATGTGAACACCCAATCCCGGCAAAAAGCCTCTTTCTAGGCGGCAATTTGATGCCGTGGTGCAGGTGATAGCAAAAGAGCAGAGGAGGATGCAGGCTTGGGAGTCTGCTCGGGATGGTGCACCACATGGTCATGCCCTGCAGAGGCTGGACATCAGCTGACAGCCATCCCGAGCAGACTCCTAAATCTGAAATTGCAGCTGTCCCTAACTCCCTGTTTTGTTTTGTTTTTTGCATAAGAGTTTACTCTGTAGTTATCCCTTTCTCATCCCATTTCTTTTGGACAATGTATGTATAAAATTTACAAACTAGTTAATAAAAAGTTAGCTACAGTTAAAAAAACTTTGTAGGAGTGAACCTGTGCTTATAGTTTCCAAGAGGTGATTAATTCAAAGTCAACAGTTACATGGATAACTTGGAGTTAGTTGGCTATCTTATTTATTTATTTATTTATTTAACATTTTTATATACCGAAATTCATCTTGTGACTTATCCCTCTAAATGACTTTGAATATTGTCCTCTATGGCTTTTTGGCTGTGGGAATAGCCATGATGGCAGTTCACACACTTAAATTTCATGCTTAAGAAGGAGTTGAGGAAAAATTACACAGCACCTTTCTTCAAATTATCAGGCAATCCCTAAACCTACACAGTCTGCATTCCCATCCATCAGCAGTGTAACTGTGCTGCATGTGTAAGGGTTTTAGTAAAGGTATATAAAGTATAGGCAATGTCCCCTGAGTGACACATTACACAAAAAAATATATGCCACAGTTTGTTTTATATTCATTAGCTAGCCCTTGTTGGCTTTAAGAAACAGTATGCAGTCTGTTTCTCTCCTACCTCACAAGGGTTTATTGTCTTACAAATGCCTAACTATACAGCAGATGGATGACTGCAAGAAATCCCTTCAGAGAGCACATAATACAAGATCTGTGAAGAACCTCCTGTCCCTGGTCCACCTGTACCATACTGGAGGAGCAAGCTATGTAGCTTTCTGAGCTTGCTAAGGCCTGTTACAGCAGCCATTCCTTGCTAATCTTGTGATCTGTGCACCTGAAGCTCTTCCACATATGTGTAAAAGCAAGGAGGAGCCAAGTTCCCTGACTGAAGCCAATCCTGACATCAAGCCTCACAGCTGAAGAATGATGGGAAGTCTAATTGCATTCTTTTTTTTTCACATTATAACATTTTATAGAAACAATAGTAATGGGTAGGGGCAGGAGCACACACGAAGACAACACAAGATGGGCCACATATGTTGAGAGACATCATTGTGTATTAAAGGGTTAGGAGACACATACTCTCAACATTAGACTGAATTTGCTGAAAGAGAGACAGTAAGCTTGCTGGTGTGGTCCACATAGCTTTCTCAAGAATGGAACCCAGTGGGATCAAGCAAAATTTATTTATTTTATTTATTTGTATTTTTCTATACCGGCATTCACGGAGTTCGTATCATGTCGGTTTACATAAAACAAGGGGTGAGAAATACATTATAACGTAAATAACTAATAACATAAGAGTATACATTAAAAGTAAAACAAGTGCATGGAAGAAGAAGTTACAATAAAACGAGGGTCATTCTAACTGGGATTAGAGTTAGAGGAAAGATAAAAAGTTTAACAAGAAGTAAAACATTGTAGTGATTGGTAGATAGTGACTGTTTCAGTTTAATAGGAAATGTTCAGTAATGCTGCATTTGATGGTAGTGAATCTTTAAGGGTCCGGAAATGCTTTCATGAACAGCCATGTTTTCAGTCTTTTCCTGAAGGTTAGAAGACATGGTTCCTGTCTTAGTTCTAGGGGGATGGAGTTCCACAGTGGGGGACCTGCTGTGGAGAAGGCCCGATCTCTCAATGTTATATGTTGGGTGGTATTGTTGTGTGGTACCTGTAGATATTCTCTATATGCTTCTCTGATGGGTCTGTTGGAGGAGTGTTTTTTAAGAGCTATTTGTAGATGGAGTGGAGCCAGTCCATGGATATTCTTGTAGATTGTGGTGAGGGATTTATGAATTATTCTGTAGTGGATTGGTAACCAGTGTAGGTCTTTAAGGACTGGTGTAATGTGATCTCTTCTTCTTTTGTTTGTTAGAATTCTTGCTGCGGTGTTCTGTATCATTTGGAGCGGTTTAGTATGTGATGATGGGAGGCCTAGTAGGATCGAGTTGCAGTAATCAATTTTCGCAAATATTATTGCTTGGAGCACTGTTCTATAATCATGGAAGTGAAATAGGGGTTTTATTCTTTTTAATACGTGCAGTTTGTGGAAGCAGTCTTTGGTTGTTTGGTTGATAAACGATTTCAAATTTAGCCGGTTATCTATGGAGACTCCTAAATCTCTTACTTTTGAGGTTTGCAAGTTGGCTGGCGGGTTTGTAGTGATTTTGCAATTATCTGGAGAGATTAGAATGAATTGCAGAAAAGATGCCTAATAGTTTGGATCTCACCAACTAACCTTCCACTCCTCACCCAATCATACAGAATACAGCTAGGCACTCAGGTGTTCTAATTTATGAAATAGATTTTCCATGAAATCTACTATCATGCAATGGGTCATTAAGTGGAAAAGCCTCTTCTACAAGTGCATATTTAAAATGATGAAACTCAAATAGCTTTCGGGGGTGGTGGAGACCACACTGAAAAGTGAGAGCATTGAGAGGAGAGGATCATCTTGCTGGTGGATGGCAGTGGAAGTAAGTACTGCTTGGAGAAAGTTTTAAAACTTAAAAGTATTAGGGAGAAGTAAACTATTGGGGCATATTATTTAGCATGTTTGTGTGTTTTGTTGTAAATAGGTAGTCAGAAAGTCAGGCAACAAACAGAAGTTTGTGTGTTTTATTTTAAACAGGTAGTCTGCAAGGGAGTTGATTGGACTATTGGATGATCAAGGGATTAAAGGGGCACAGAAAAGATAAGGCCATTGTGGAAAGATTAAGGGGCCAATTTTAAATCCTATGCGCGTGGTGTACATTTGTGTGCGCTACCCGGCGCGCACAAATGTACACCTGATTTTATAACGTGCACGCGCTGCCACGCGCATGTTATAAAATCCAGGGTCGGCACTTGCAAGGGGGTGCACACCTGAGCACCTTGCATGCGCTGAGCCCAAGGGGAGCCCCGATGGCTTTCCCCGTTCCCTCCAAGGCCGCTCCAAAATTGGAGCGGCCTTGGAGGGAACTTTTTTTTAGCTCCCCCCACCTTACTTCACCGAGTTACGCCTGCCAGCCGGCTGCCAGTACGTGAACCTCTGGCACAGCGGCTGTGCTGGAGGACTATAGACCGCGCCCGGACTGCCGCCCCGCCTCCTGTCCTGCCCCCGGACCGCCCATTTTTGAAAGCCCTGGGATATACGCGTGTCCCGGGGCTTGCGCGCAAAATAGGCTCGGTGTGTGCAGGGGTAGGTTTTCAGGGGTTACACGTGTATATTACATGCATAACCCTTTGAAAATCTACCCCTTAATGATTTCCTTGCTTCAGTGTTTACTGAAGAGGATGTTAGAGAGATACCTGTTCCATTGAAGGTTTTCATGAGTGATGATTCAGATCATCTGAACCAAATCACAGTGAATCTAGAAGATGTGGTAGGCCTGACTGAAAACCTGAAGAGTAGTAAATCACCTGGGCCAGATGGTATACACCAAAGGTTCTGAAAGAACTAAAAAATTAAATTTCAGAATTATTAGAAAAAATGTGTAACCCTGTCATTAAAATAATCCAATGTACCTGAAGATTGGAAGATGGCCTGTATGACCCCTATATTTATAAAGGGATCCAGGGGTGATTGGGGAAACTATAGACTGGTGAGCCTGACTTCAGTGCTGGGAAAAATCATGGAAACTATTATAAAGAATAAAATCACAAAACATTTAAATAGACATAGTTTGATGGGACAAAGCAAATATGGATTTACCCAAGGGAAGTCTTGCCTCACAAATCTCCTACCTTTTTTTGGAAGGATGAATAAACATGTGGACAAAGATGAACGGGTAGATGTGGTATATTTCGATTTTCAAAAGGCATTTGACAAAGCCCCGCATGAGAAGCTTCTAAGAAAACGAAAAAGTCATGGGATAGGAGGCGATGTCCTTTTGTGGACTGCAAGTTTTATTTATTTATTTATTTAACACTTTTCTATACCGACCTTCATGAAAAATTTCATATCAGATCGGTTTACATGTAACAAAGGGTATAACTCAAACAAGAACAATTCACTAGAAGCGGAAGTTACATATAACAAGGGTAGATAACTTGGAGGCTAGGCTAGTCAGAGGTATAGGACAGTGTAACTGAAGAGAACTAGAAAAGGCAATGGAACAAAAGAAACGGCGGCTTAATTATAATGTTTAAACATAGCGAGGCGTTAGCCGGTAAAGCAGAGTCCTGTCCGGTTGACAATTAATGGCTTAGAAAGTTAGGGGAAGGCCTGGAGGAAGAGCCAGGTCTTGTTTTTTGTGGAAAGTTCGAAGGCAAGGTTCTAGTCTGAGGTCAGTGGGCATATTGTTCCAGATAGTTGGACCTGCTGTAGAGAATGCTCGTTCTTTGGTGTATGATAGTCGCGTGGCTTTTGTTGGGGGAACTTGCAGGGTACCTTTGTACGCTTCTCTTATAGGTCTTGAGGATGAATATAATTTGAGAGGAATATGGAGGTCTAGTTGTTGCTTATTGTATATGGTTTTATGAATTGTGGTGAGGGCCTTGTGCATTATTCTATATTTTATTGGCAGCCAGTGAAGGTTCCGTAGTATGGGAGTGATGTGCGAACCTCTGTTGGTGTTGGTTAGGATTCTGGCTGCCGAATTCTGGAGCATCTGTAATGGTTTGATGGAGGAGAAAGGGAGTCCGAGAAGGAGAGCGTTGCAGTAATCTGTTTTGGAAAAGAGCGTGGTTTGGAGCACGGTCCTAAAGTCCTGGAAATGGAGGAGAGGTTTGAGCCTTTTCATAACTTGGAGTCTATAGAAACAATCCTTGGCGGTGTTGTTGATGGATTTCTTTAGATTCAGGTGGTTATCGAGGATGACTCCTAGGTCCCTTACTTGTGAGATCTGGGTGTTGGATGATGTTGGATGGGTTAGTGCTGAGTGGTCGGGGGAAATGAGAAGGAGTTCTGTCTTAGATGCATTGAGGACTAGGTTAAGACCAGAGAGTAGGCTGTTAATAGCAGCTTTCCCAGTATGAGAGCGTTTTAGAGAGTGATTCTGTTATGGGGATCAGAATCTGTACGTCGTCTGCATAGAGGTAGTGGATTAATTTTAGTTTTGTAAGCAGCTGGCAGAGGGGGAGGAGATAGATATTGAAGAGGGTGGGGGACAGGGAGGATCCTTGCGGTACGCCTAAAGTTGATTTGACGTCTGAAGATTCTTTATTATTGTTTACCTTAAAACTCCTGTTGCTGAGGAAGGAGGAGAACCATTTATGTGCGGATCCTGATAATCCGATTTCTGAAAGCCGATTTAGTAGGATGGTGTGGTTCACGGTGTCAAAGGCTGCGGAGATATCTAGAAGGATCAGGATGAATGACAGTCCTTTGTCAAGGCCCATGATGATGTGGTCCGAGAGTGAGATAAGGAGGGATTCTGTACTTAATGATTTACGAAAACCATATTGGGATGGATAGAGGGTATTGTCTTCTTCCAGATAATCTGAGAGTTGCGTATTTACCAGTTTCTCCATGATTTTGGCCAGAAAAGGAAGGTTAGATATGGGGCAGAAATTGGCGGGATCTCTCGTGTCCAGGTTAGGTTTCTTTAGTAGGGGTTTGAGGGAGGCTGTTTTTAGTTTGTCGGGATATATTCCTTGGGAGAGTGAGCAGTTTATGATATTGGTCAAAGGTCTGGAGATAGTCGTCGGGATGAGAAGCAGAAGTTTAGTTGGAATGTGATCTGATGGGTGGTTGGAAGGTTTCAGCTTCTTAAGTAAGAATTCGATCTCAAGTGGGGTAGTTGGTTCAAAAGAATCTAGGTTAGCTCCAGGGTGAGGAATTGGTTAAAAAGAGGTTGGTTAAAAGACAGGAAACAGAGAACAGGATTAAATGGTTAGCTTTCACAGTAGAAAAAGGTAAACAGTGGAGTGCCTCAGGCATCTATACTTGGACCAGTGCTTTTTAGTATATTTATAAATGGTCTGGAAAGGGGTATGATGAGTGAAGTGATGAAATTTGCAGATGACAAAAAATTATGCAGAGTAGTTAAATGTCAAGCGGATTGTAATGAATTGCAGGAGGACCTTGTGAGACTGGAAGATTGGACTTCCAAATGGCAGATGAAATTTAATGTGGATAAGTGTAAAGTGATGCATATAGGGAAAAATAACCTTTGCTGTAGTTACACAATGTTAGGTTCTATCTTAGGAGTTACCACCCAAGAAAGAGATCTAGGCATCATAGTAGATAATGCATTGAAATTGTCGACTCAGTGTGCTGTGGTGATCAAAAAAGCAGAATCTTAGGACTTATTAGGAAGGGATTGGAAAATAAAACAGAGGATATCATATGGCCTCTGTATCGCTCCATGGTGATAAAAACAAAGAAGAGGGTCGGTATAAAAACAAAGGACTTTTATTAATTCTTGCCCAATCTTGTTTTTATCGCTGCATAGCTATCTTGGATCGGCTTCTGCTTTGTTTTTTGGATCGCTCCATGGTGAGACAGCACTTTGAATACTGTGTGCAATTCTGGTCACCACATCTCAAAAAGGATATAGCTGCACTGGAGAAAGTGCAGAGGAGAGCGACCAAAATAAGGGGCATAGAATGGCTGCCTTATGCGAAAAGGCTAAATAGGTTAGGGCTTTTCAATTTGGAGAAGAGACAACTGAGGGGGAATATGATAGAAGTCTACAAAATCATGAAAGGACTTGAACAAGTTAAAGCAAATTGCTTATTTTCTCTCTCAGATAATAGAAGGACTAGGGGGCACTGTATGAAGTTAGCAAGTAGCTCATTTAAAATATATCAAAGAAATTATTTTTCACTCAGCACATAGTTAAGCTCTGGAATTCATTGCCAGAGGATGTGGTTAATGCAGTTAGTTTAACTGGTTTAAAAAAGGGTTTGGCTAATTTCCTAGAGGACAAATCCATAAACTGCTATTACGGTAATTAATAAGCAATAGCAGCTTGTGATCTATCTAATGTTTGGGTACTTGCAGTTACTTACGACTTGGATTGGCCACTGTTGGAAACAGGATACTGAGCTTGATGGACCCTTGGTCTGACCCAGTACAGTATTGCTTATGTTCTTATGTTCTAAATACTTTCCTTTACTACACAGCTATAGAGTTAACACGGGTAAGTTTGTGCAATAACGCGAGCAAACATATACACGCATTTCATTGCTCTGTGTTTTAATTTAGTACGTGTGTAATGGGTCTGATTTTTGCACGCAACTCCTTTGAAAATTACCGAATATGTACATGCATAATCACCGCCTACTTATGCGCGAATATACATGTATATTATGATCCTGTGCGTGAATGAATACAAGTACTATGTGCCTTTGTGGGCCAAAAAAGGGGGAGCCTGATCCTTATTTCTTAGCGCCATCATGACTCAGAGCCATCAAGGACACATGGGTGTGACGGACCCTCCAGTTGCGTCACCAGTAGGACCAGGTTGTGCCCTTTCTTCACCTAGAGAGAGATAGAGAATAGGTTAGAGTGAAGGGAGGCTCCATTCAAATACAGCCCCTCCATGGGATCTGGAATGGCCTGCCCACTTGAAACAATATATAACCGAGCCCTTGCTATAGCTTGGGAGGGAGTCCATTTAGGTGCAGAGGTGCCAGGAGTTAACATTTGTTATTTTATAGGCCCAGTCAATAAAGGCAGGCTAATCCAGGCTGTTGATCCCGTCCATGGTCGGAAGGGATTTCTTCTTCCAGTACACAACCTGTCTGGTTGAGCCTTCTCTGGGTCTAAGTTTAGGGATTTCTGAGATTTTATTTAGGAGCCTCATTAGACACCTGGGCCTGTCTTACATGTATGGATTGGGGAACTCTGCGTGTGAGCCACCCAGGGATAGGGAAGATTCACCCCTGAAGTGGTTGTGACCTTCTGTGAGGAGGGGACCCCGCTGTTACTTTCTGTTCCTTTTTAGGGAAAGAACACTTTTGTTAGAAGATCCAAGAGGAAGGTTTTTGTCTGCCCCTTCCTTCTTGCTAGAAGCAAAAGAACTGCTTGTTTCAAAGAGGGTCCTTTCCATCGAGGATCTAGAGAGAGTACTAAAAGTACTGTATAAGATAAAGGAGATCCTGAAGATCTGCTAACTGTGAGTAAAGGAAACAACATCACTGGGGACGCTCATCCAGTGTTCACCACCCTTGAGAGAGAAAGAGAGAATTTACTCTCTGTGTCATAGACTTTGCTATTTTTATCAGCTTGGAAGGGGTTTTCACCATCCTAAAGACCTTGCCCATTTGGGAGCTCCACTTTACCTTAATGCAAGAAGAGCATGTGCCTCCTTTGCCCTGATATAATTGAGTCCTGCACAGATAGAGGGAAGAGGCTATAAAGGAACTGAAGAGAGATTCTTGTGGTGCTGCAGTTTGAGATTTGTGATATTCACCATCACTGTTTAACAGTAAAGCCTTTTATTTTGGCACTAACCAAGTGGCTCCAGAGTATTTATTTCTGCACTCACTACAAAGACCAGCATCCTCCCCAGGGGAAACACAAGGGAATGTGTAAGAAAACATCCCTATCACATTGGGACCTGAGAGGACTCCTTTCTTCCCCCAGTCCAGGGAATCCAGTGCACCTTGGGAAATGAAGGAGGTATAAAAGCTAGTCAGGGTTCCTGCCCCGAAGTGTATAACTTTATGGCCTCACCTGTGTTAGACCAGCACACTGGAGTGGGGTTTCATAAAATGGCACCCAGCAATGTGGGGCTAGGAGTACGGGGTGTGAAGACGGATGAAGAGTTAAAACCTGCTGTTTTACAACTAGCTGGACATTTGGAAAAACTTGTAAAAAAAAAAATCCCCCATAGAGATTAATGAGTCAAAGATGGCCACCCGCCCTGCCTGCGGGGGAGGGGTTCAGAAGCAAATCCCTTGTGCTGCTTACCCAGTCCTCAAGGGGCTTGGTGACATCAGCAAAGAGAAGGAGTTGGTGACAACAGTGAAGGAGGAGCTGATGCAAATCCACCAGGAGTCAGAAGTTCAGGATGATGTCTGAAGAGAGCGAAGGACAGGGTCTGCCCAAGTCTCTGGAAGTGCTGTTGCCACTCTATGAGGCAGAGTTAAGGCTTGTTTGGCCATGAAGCCAGTGAGAGAAGGACACGGAGGAGAAACCGGAGCAGCAAAGGAGACAGCCTGCAGACAGAGAGAGCTGCAAGAGACATAGGCCAGCCTTGCAGGGAGACTTGCCTGGACAGAGAGCAACATCGGGTAGCCTGGATTAGAGAGGAAGCAGGTCAGAGAATAATAAAGGACTCTGATCCTGAATTCATCTGTAATCACCCAGACTACAACAGAGCAATAACAAGGAAAATGAAGGAGGCTCAGCTTGGCCATAATATCAGGAAGTACTCAGTGGTCTACAATCATCCTGTGGGTCCTCCTATGAGTACCAGATCTGTTGCCTATTTTTCAAGGGTGTCACCACTTATAAGCCTCACCCAGACCACTATGAGCCTGAACCAGTGAAGCCACCTACTAAGTAAAAATCCATGTATCTTCCAGTTTGAGAAAGAAATTCTGTTTTTCTGCTGCTATAATAAAAATGGTTTAGTTCCTGACATTTTTGGGAAGGGAAAAGCAGATTTTGTTTTATTACCACTGTTTTCAATTGCACTATAATTATCTTTTGTCCTATTATAGAGGTCTTATGTTTTTGTTCATCATGTGAACATTTCTTTTATGAATATGATTATCTATCAACAAGATGACCTGGCCTTTCAGCAGCCTAGAGGAGCAGAAGACCAGTTTCTACATCCAAGATCGGGACTTTTGTTTATTGAACTTTTCCTTTGGCCATTCATTGGATGGTTTTAATAAAGAATTTTTTCATGAGTTAGAATTTTCAGCACAAACATGTTCTATTTGGTTTCTTATGCCATTATGATATTTGTTGCAATAAATGCTTTTGATATACAATTACAAAATCCTGCTATAAAAAACTGAAACTCTGTTTTACAAAAATTGTATTAGTGTCCTTGGGCTTATTGGTAGCATTGTCATGTAAAGTAACCTTTTTTCATTTGTAGGTTGGGTGCCAATTACCCATCTGGTGCTTTTGAACCTGTTTTCATAGAAGAACTGCCATAGGAGTGACATCTGCCATCTAATATTTTATCTTTTCTCCCCAGGTATTGGAGGAACATCTTCCAGGTTCTTGTCCTTGGAGCTGTGTCGTTATCTGTCCTTCAGCATGAAGGACTAAAGTAAAGGTTGTTTTCAATTAAAGGAGTGAGTGCAGTGCACAAGAGTTACTGAAAGTGATCTATTACAGGATGGTGAGAGCAACCTCTACAATTGGGTGGTGGCAGCACCCATCAGTATCCAACAGTGGCAGTGTTGGTCATTTAACGTCATTACTTCCATTTTGAATCCGAAATCTGGTGGAATTGTATTTGGAGTTTTGTCTTAATTTTTCCTTTGCAGGCTGGAGCTGCTTGCCGTTCAATAGAGTGCATGTACCAGATGCAGAATCTTCTTCTTGGGTATCACAAGCGCCCAAGACAGGAATGGATGACATGTTCTCCTGTCTTATGTCATCTTATTATTTGAAGTTGGTGTATTGCAATGCAATAATGAGGGTTAGGTGTTTATTGTAAAATCTGTGGAAGAGTTACCAGTGCTCAGATTTTGAATAAGTGAGAGGGGTTGTGACGGACCCTCCAGTTGCATCACCAGTAGGACATGGTTGAGCCTTTTGTTTAGCTAGAGAGAGAGAGAGAGAGAGAGAGAGAGAGAGAATAGGTTAGAGTGAAGGGAGGTTCCATTCAAATACAGCCTCTCCTTCTGTGGGGTCTGGAATGGCCTGCCCAGGTGAAACAATATATAACCGAGCCTTTGCTATAGCTTGGGAGGGAGTCCATTTTGGTTAGCACAGAGGGCAGAGGTGTCAGGAGTTAACTTTTGTTGTTTTACAGGCCCAGTCGGTAAAGGCAGGCTAATCCAGGCTGTTGGTCCTGACCGAGGTTGGGAGGAATTTCCTCTTCCAGTGTACAACCTGTCAGGGTCAGTTCTCTCTGGGTTTAAGTTAGGGGAATTTTGATACTTTTATTTAGGAGCCTGACTGGACACCTGGGTCTTAACTGTAGGGATTGGGGAACCCTGCGTGTGAGCTGCCCAGGGATAGGGAAGATACACCCCTGAAATGGTGGTGTCCTGCTGTAAGGAGGGGACTCCACTGTTAGTTTCTGTTTCTTTTTTTGGGAAAGAACGCTTTAGTGAGAAGATCCAGGAGGAAGATTTTGGCTGCCCCTTCCTTCCTGCTAGAAGCAAGAGAGTTGCTTGTTTCAAAGAGGGTCCTTTCCATCAGGGATCCAGAGAGAGTACTAAAAGGACTGTGTAAGATCAAGGAGATCCTGAACATCTGCTAACTGTGAGAAAAGAAACAACATCACTGGGGGGACGCCCATCCAGTGTTCACCATCCTTGGGAGAGAAAGAGAGGATTTACTCTCTGTGCCATAGATTTTGCTATTTTTATCAGCTTGGAAGGGGTTTTGACCATCCTAAAGGCCTTGCCCATTTGGGAGCTCCACTTTACCTTAATGCAAGAAGAGTGGGTGCCTCCTTGGCCTGATATAAGTGAGTCCTGCACAGATAGAGGGAAGAGGCTATAAAGGAACTGAAGAGAGATTTCTGTGGTGCTACAGTTTGAGATTTGTGACGTTCACCATCAGTGCTTAACAGTATAAAGCCTTTTATTTGGGCACTAACCAAGTGGCTCCAGAGTATTTATTTCTGCACTCACTACAAAGACCAGTATCCTCCCCAGGGGAAACACAAGGGAATGTGTAAGAAAACCATCCCTGTCACATTGGGACCTGAGAGGTCTCCTTTCTTCCCCCAGTCCAGGGAATCCACACCTTGGAAAGTAGAGGAGGTACAAGAGCTAGTCAGGGTTCCTGCACCGAAGAGTATAATTAACTGTATGACATCACTTGGGGTGGAATTACATGCGTAAGCCTAATTTCTGCCCAGGGAGGTTGATCTCTTTGTAAAGGAAGTGATGAAGTGAGTACTGTATATAAGATACCTTGTGCTAGTGTTTCTCCATGGCATATAATTAGTGTGCTATACCAGGTCCTTCTTCTATAATGATGTAGGCTGCATGTGCCCACAGAGAAGACCATGATTCACCCCGTCGCTCCAGAGCTTTGGGTCTGGAGTGTAGGGCAGTGGGCACTGCATTAAAAGATAGGTGTTTGCTGAACCTATGGATTGCACATAGAGAGCATGCCTTTTTAGTTGGAGATTGATATAATGGGATATTTTTGTACTTATATTTATAAATATTATAAATTTCAAAAAATGTCTTAAAAAAATATACATTTTTTTCACTGAAAAACTGTGAGTGGGTTTTTAATAAGAAAAATTGGTAGTTTTTGGTTTCCTTTTTGGAAGAAGACATTTTTGTACTTTCCATATCTGTATGGAAACTTGACCTAGTGCTTGTCTACTGTCCTCTCACCTCCGGATCCAACTAAATGGAATCTTCACTGGCACATTTTGTATTCAGCTATATGACTTAAATGTGATAGGTGATCTTGCAGAGAACCACAAATTGAGCCAATAAGTAACCCGTTTATAGAGTGTATGTATATAGTTGGAACCTAAGCAGCTAGGCATGCTGAGTAAAAGCTTGTGGTTCCAGAAACAAAACGTTTGGAAGGAGTACTCAATTTATATTTTCAATGAAGTATCAGGAGGTACAGAAGGAGGAGTTGAGGACCTGTATCGATTCTTAACTTAGAAATTCTTTAGACACTTACACACCAATGATATGAAACTAAAACATGAACCATGTTCACTACTGCAGAAGCTGAGATGAGGCACAGGCAGGGCCAAAGGGCCTGAAAAGGCCACATCACTGTATATGTGTTACACTCGCCTATCGCGTGGCCCTGCGGTCAGCGTCGCTCACCTCCGGACACTCTTCAGCAGGCCCAGGCTCTCTGGCAGTGTCGGGGAGCTGCTGCCAATGTCAACTGCTCCTCCTGGGGGCCGCTGGAGTCTCTCCCTCCTCTCCGGTGGCCGGTGCACCACTGACTCCCGCTCCTCTGCAAGCTCCTCCTCTGCGCACTTGTGCGCCTCCTCTCGGGCCTTAAAGGGCCAGTGGCGGGAAATTACTGCTGGCCTTCCCTGATGACGTCTCAACCTCCAGCCTATTTAAGGCTGCATCAGGCTCCTAGCAGATGGCTTGGCAACAGGTCTCCTCGCTGTCTTCTCCAGCATGCTCATTTGGCTGATCCTGCATTCCTGATCCTGTGTTCCTGATCCTGTGTTCCTGTTCCTGTCCCTGTTCCTTCTCCTCTTCCCTCGGATGGACCTTGGCTCTTGATCCGGCTTCCTTCTTGACCATTTCCTCTGCTGCCTGCCTCTGACCTCTGGACCAGACCTGATCACACCTTCTGCCACCTGCCTCAGACCTCTGGACTGGACCTTACCATGTCCTATTCTGCCTGCTTCGCACCATTGGTCCCCCATGACCGTTCGCCTTGTCTAGCCATGCCCTGCGGGATCATCCGGCAGAGGCCCACCTAAGACCAGCCGGCCCCGGTACCCAAGGGCTCAAACTGCAGGGAACGAGGGCTGGTAATGGTGAAGCTCCAGCTGGCCTTTGCTTCCCATCCGGGCTCACCTCCCAATAGTGGGGACTTGCGGGGGTCTCCCTCACAGGTGGCGCTAATACCACCTCGGGCCAAGGGTCCACGTTCTGCAACAATATGGCAACTGCCCAAAACCGAGGAGGAGGAGGAGGAGCTACAGGAAGGGCTACCCATGGGGGAAGAGCTGCCACAACCATCTGGCGAGACACAGGAGGAGCTGGAGGATTTGATGCAGGAGGAGCCAGTGGAGGAAAAGCAGCAAGCTGGCCTTGATTCCTCAAAAGAGGAGATGGCTGGAGGCCAGGTCAGCAGAGTACTTCCTCATTGAGATGAATGCCTGAATCCTGGAGGAGGTGCATCCTGACTTCCATGGCCTGCAGGAGATGATTCAGAAAGAGGTAAAGGCACCAAGGGAAGAACTGAGGGGCCTGTGACAAGAAATATATGAGCAGACAGCTGTATGGAGGGAGCTGCTCACCAGATTGCCCCCTTGGCAGTCACAGCCATCACCAGGAATATCAGTGGTGCCTTACCAAGCTGCCAGAGCCTCCTGAAATTCCTGCACCCTCTGAAGGACCATCTCTAAGGAGAAATGCAAGACACAGCTTGCCCAGTGCCCCCACACACAGCCCAAGAAAGAGAAAGCATGCCCAAAAGAGACATTAAATGTATTCTGTACAGCACTTTGATACATTTTCACTTCATACCTTAATAAATTCATTGCACCTATGAAAATATCTTTATATCAGAGTATTCTTTTCCTCTACAGCCTGTCTTTGACTGTGGCAATGTATCACTTGCAATTCCTCTTAACTGAGGTCTTATTCCTCCTCCTATTCCTCTTCATCTAGTTTCTCTGGAGGAGGCATATGTCTGGTTTTGGCCAAGTTATGTAGCATACAGCAGGCTCGGAAGATCTGATAGTCTTTTGGTGGGTTGAGAGGATGCATCCCCCTGATGTGGAAGTGTGTTGTGAGCAAGCTGAAGGTTATCTCAATGACTGCTCTGGCCATCCATTGGGCCTTGTTATATTGCATCTCTGCTGCATTCTATGGAATGGCCACAGGGATCATGAGCCATGATTTGAGGGCATAGCCTCTGTTTACTGAAAGAGAGAAACCAGAGCAAAGCTGTTATATAGGATTTTAGGTTGGACTGGACATTAGGGGATTAGGCTGGGTCGGAGCTCTTCTCCAGGACAGGCAGCCCACTTAGAGATGTGAGACACCCACAGAAGAGACTGGTTGTGATATGGTGTTACCAATGAATTGTTTCCTATCTAGTAGCCAGCCCCCCATGATGTTCCCTTCCTGGAAGCGGTCATGATTTTCTGACTGCAAGAGGAAGTAGGCATCGTGAGTCGATCCAGGAAACTTGGGGACAATGTCCAGAATGAGCCCCTTAGCATTAACAGACCACCTGCATATTGTGGGAGTGGAAACCCTTGTGGTTGCGGCCTCATCTTCCCCTTGTGTTCTTATAGGGATGTATATGCAATTGATCACCCCCAAGGTGGAGGAAAAGTGTGCTACCTGATAGAAATCCTGCATGATTTGTTCTTGCTGTCATCTGCACTGAGGGAAGGATATATATATCGGCATGTTCTCCTTAGCAAGGTGGCCAGCACCTGATTGATGCACATGGAAGTGGAAGACTGGCCTATGCCAGCCGTCACCCCCAGAGGAGTTTGAAAGGTGCCGGTAGCAAAAAATGGTAGAGCAGTGGTGATCTTGAGATGTGCTAGCAAGGCATGGCCCCTCTAGCTGGTGTGTTGTAGATCTGCCTGTAACTGCTGGCATAGATATTTATTTATTTAGAATTTTTATATACCAACACTATATGGTTTCCTTATTAAACCTGAACCTACATATGACTTCCTCCTCTGACAGATCTAAAAACTGAGTCCTTGTCCTGTAGACTCTGTGTGCGGGATACATTCTCCTCCTTCTCTTCCTCTTCTCCTCTCTCTCTTTCTCTCTCTCTCTTTCTCTCTCTCTCTTTCTCTCTCCTGCGCCTTAAAGTCATGAGTATCCATACAGTGATTATAGTCATTTTGCTATAAAGTGTGTCCTCGTGCCTCAAAACCTTCAAGTGACTGCCACTCCCTTCTCTAACCCACCCCCAATGGGTCCCTGTTGACATTGGAGATCCCACATCCCCCCACTGGCAGTTCCTGCTTCTGTCAAGAGAAGGTGGCCTGACAAATGACAAGAGGCTAATCGAATGTCTCTTTGGAGCCATGCGGATAAACCCCTTGTAGCAAGTTCACGTGCATAAGGTCGGATTGAAATATGTCATTACGCATGTATGCATAGTCACGCCCCTATTACTCCCCTTTTGTATGCGCATACTGTTACATGAGCACAAATATATATGCGCATACATTGTGGATTTTAAAAGTATGTGCTCATCCTGTGCGGCCCACATATATTTGTATCTAGCTATTTTTGCACGAGCAAGGCTTTAAAATTGGCCTGTAATCTGTTGTATTGGTAGTGTCCATTCTATTATGTATTACGATCTGTTGTATTGGTAGTGTCCATTCTATTACGTATTTAATTTTGCAAGCATAGCCTTTGAAACCCACTGCTAACATTCTGCAACCTCTCTTTACATACCAGCCCTAGCATAAGGTGATTGAATGAAATATACAGTATATTTCTTAAAGTAATTGAATTATGAATTTTTGTGACATATGCATGAATGATCAATATCTAATGCTGACACCATGGCAATTGATAATAATGCTTACAGGAGTTTCAAACTTTTGCTTATTCAAACCTTTTACAATTCTTTTGTAGCCATATAAATATTATCTTTAATATTATTTACCAGTCATAATATCTAATGTGCTAAAATACATCTTATTACAGGCTAATCTCTAAAGGGAACAGTACAGACAGATTTCTTACTGCAACTTGTTAAAAAACAAATTCTATGAATATATAATGAATTTGGATATGCTAATTCAACAACAGAGCTACATTGACAGTATTGAATTCTGTGTCTTGTGTTCATTAGCAGTAGTTATATGTGTATTTGAGTGAGAAATTATATCAGTATAACAAAGCATAATTCTAGTTAGTAAACAACTATTATTGGCAGCAGGAGTGGCATGCTATTTCCCATGTTATGACCTTTTATTAGTCATGACTGTTCTAGCTTTTTATTAACCAGTTCTCACAACCACCACAGTAAGTATACATGGATAACGGCAATCAGAATTAGTGCATATAGCGAGAGGTATTCTATTCCAGTTTACCAAAATATACACAATTATCAGCTAACAATGTAAAAGCCACCATACATAATCATTCTCAGATACCCATATTACAAAATAATGGCCAGGCAGTCCTGAACTAGTATAAAATATATTATCTTTATGTAAAAATGCAGATGGTTTGAGTCGCACAAGTTATTTTTCGTCTCTGAAGGACAAATAGTGGAAAGAAACATGGGGCTCAATATTCTTGGTTATCCATGTAAGCCCCAATCCTGAATATACCCAAATATAAAGTTAGTTGGGTAACTTTATTTGGCTATTTTTAGGACAGCCCTTCAGCACAACTAATGTTATCCGAATAACTTAGCCGAATCGCACTGAATATCAAGTTATTTCACTAAATTATCCACAGCCATGTGGTTGAGGTCCAGTGCCTGGACCCAGGAAGCCTCCCCCCCAATAGTAGTACCCCACCCATGAAAAAAAACATCATGGCTTCGTCTACCCAGAGGTGGGAGAGCTAAAGCTTTTAAGAAGTATTCAGGAAAGGGATGGACTGGGACTATGTTCTGATAAAATATTGTGTCTGTATTCTGACCACTACAGTGGGGCTGAAGCTGGGATGACATTGTGAATCTAAAATAGGATTGAACTCTCTCCAGTCTGAGTAATCTGAGAAACCTGAGTAGTTGGAGGAACTGGGAAGAGAAGGAATTTAAAAAGTGGACTTCCAAAGAAATTTACAGACTTTTTCTAAAGGAGCGAGGTCACATGTTTAGTAATCTTTCTGCTGTCTTATCATTTATTGACTTTAATTGAAATCCAGTTTGAAGCTATAAATATTATTCGGTCATCTAATCGAATATCAGTAGAAGAAGTTGGAAACCACCCTGTTTCTCAGAGTGTTTATTGGATGCAAAGCCTGTGATTATCAGTGCTGTGTACAGAGCACAGGGAAGGGCTTGTATTGCAAGAATTGGGCATAAAAACTATTGTTCATTTCCTATGTAGAATCCTAGAACTCAGACTGTAAAAGCTACAGAGAGAAACTGAGAGATTTCAATGGAGTTGTGTGCAGAAAGGGTCCATCTCCATCATCTCTTTTCTATATGCCCCTGGGTGCCAGCTAAAGGATCCGTCCTGCCCAGGGTTTACACTTGTAATTTTGAAGATTGACTGTAGCCAGGTTTAATAATGTAGGCTTCAGTTTAAAATGAATTCGTGTAATGTGCATAATACAAAACATAATTTCTCCAGTAACTTTTATTTGTTTGCATTTTTGCCATATATGGAAAAATGAAATATTTTCCCTGTTCTTTTTCCAGCGCTTAGGGGCCTATATACTAATGCATATAGGGAAAAATGCATATAGGGAAAAATAACCCATGCTATAATTACACGATGTTGGGTTCCATATTAGGTGCTACAACCCAAGAAAGAGATCTAGGTGTCATAGTGGATAACACATTGAAATCGTCGGTTCAGTGTGCTGCGGCAGTCAAAAAAGCAAACAGAATGTTGGGAATTATTAGAAAAGGAATGATGAATAAAATGGAAAATGTCATAATGCCTCTGTATCGCTCCATGGTGAGACCGCACCTTGAATACTGTGTACAATTCTGGTCGCCGCATCTCAAAAAAGATATAATTGCGATGGAGAAGGTACAGAGAAGGGCTACCAAAATGATAAGGGGAATGGAACAACTCCCCTATGAGGAAAGACTAAAGAGGTTAGGACTTTTCAGCTTGGAGAAGAGACGACTGAGGGGGGATATGATAGAGGTGTTTAAAATCATGAGAGGTCTAGAACGGGTAGGTGTGAATCGGTTATTTACTCTTTCGGATAGTAGAAGGACTAGGGGACACTCCATGAAGTTAGCATGGGGCACATTTAAAACTAATCGGAGAAAGTTCTTTTTTACTCAACGCACAATTAAACTCTGGAATTTGTTGCCAGAGAATGTGGTTCATGCAGTTAGTATAGCTGTGTTTAAAAAAGGATTGGATAAGTTCTTGGAGGAGAAGTCCATTACCTGCTATTAAGTTCACTTAGAGAATAGCCACTGCCATTAGCAATGGTTACATGGAATAGACTTAGTTTTTGGGTACTTGCCAGGTTCTTATGGCCTGGATTGGCCACTGTTGGAAACAGGATGCTGGGCTTGATGGACCCTTGGTCTGACCCAGTATGGCATTTTCTTATGTTCTTATGTTCTTAGCTTGCATATTAAACTGCACTTGCAAATGAAGGAGTATCAGATGTTAATTAGGTTTTACCCGACACATAGAAATATCATTGTGTGCCTTGTTCCAGTATTCCTGATTCTGCCTTGCCTCTTTCAGCCTTCCTCACAGCCTTCCTCACCTTGCTCAGCTTGCTATGCCTTGCCCAGCTTGCCTTGCCATGCCCAGGCGGCTGTGCTACCTTGTCTTCTCTATCCTGCCCTGTCCTGCTTCCTGCCTTACCTCATCCTGGTCCATTGCCTGTCTGCCTGCCTGGTATTTTACCTCTGCTACAGTACAGACCCACACTTCACTATTGCCTGCTGCCTGCCACCAACCTCTGCTATGAACCTAGGTTACTCTCTTGCCTGCTGCCTGCCTCTGACCTCAGCTACAGATCATGTCTACATCTCTACATCTCTCTTGCTGCCCACCTTAACCTCTGACTTGCTCCTGGTAATTGTCTCACCATAACCTGTCCTGACCTTGGCCTAGCTCTGTATGCACTATTGGATTCTTGAAACCCTGCTGGCCCCTGAAACCCAAAGGCTCAACCAGAGGGGGATGAAGCTGGCATAGGTGAAACTGCAGTCTAGTCCCAGGCAAGGGTGCATTCACTAGATGTCGATGTGGGTCTAGTAGGTTTGCCTGCCAGTCTGTGTCAACCATGCCACAGCACAAGCATCCACTATTCTTTAGGGATGTGAATCGTTTTTCAACGATTAAAATTATCGTCCGATAATGTTTATATCGTCTTAAATCGTTATAGAACACGATACAATAGAAATTCTAACGATTTATCGTTAAAAATCGTTAAATCGTGTTAGTGCGCACTAACTCGAGTTAGTGCGCACTAACGGGGAGTTAGTGCGCACTAACTCGATTAGTGCGCACTAACTGAAAATGATACAAATAAACACTTTCCAGGTCACTGAAGGTCAGTTAGGAATGAATATGTGTTCCTATTGGCTGGCTGCCCTCTTATCTATTGATGTTACCAAGGTTACCACTGAGGTGATGGTTGGGGGGATGGGAAATGGAACTGGAAACTAACGAACACCAACAGAAAATGAAACAAAGTGTTCACACTTCCCAGGTCAGTAAAGGTCACTTAGGAATGAATATGTATGTATGTATTCCTATTGGCTGGCTGTGCTCTTATCTATTGATGTTACCAATAGGGATGTGAATGGTTTAAGACGATTAAAATTATCGTCCGATAATTTTAATATCGTCTTAAACCGTTATGGAACACAATACAATACAGATTCTAACGATTTATCGTTATAAATCGTTAGAATCGTGAGCCGGCACACTAAAAACCCCCTAAAACCCACCCCCGACCCTTTAAATTAAATCCCCCACCCTCCCGAACCCCCCCCAAATAACTTAAATAACCTGCGGGTCCAGCGGCGGTCCGGAACGGCAGCGGTCCGGAACGGGCTCCTGCTCCTGCATCTTGTCGTCTTCGGCCGGCGCCATTTTCCAAAATGGCGCCGAAAAATGGCGGCGGCCATAGACGAAAAAGATTGGACGGCAGGAGGTCCTTCCGGACCCCCGCTGGACTTTTGGCAAGTCTCGTGGGGGTCAGGAGGCCCCCCACAAGCTGGCCAAAAGTTCCTGGAGGTCCAGCGGGGGTCAGGGAGCGATTTCCCGCCGCGAATCGTTTTTGTACGGAAAATGGCGCCGGCAGGAGATCGACTGCAGGAGGTCGTTCAGCGAGGGTTCCGGCGCCTCGCTGAACGACCTCCTGCAGTCGATCTCCTGCCGGCGCCATTTTCCGTACGAAAACGATTCGCGGCGGGAAATCGCTCCCTGACCCCCGCTGGACCTCCAGGAACTTTTGGCCAGCTTGTGGGGGGCCTCCTGACCCCCACGAGACTTGCCAAAAGTCCAGCGGGGGTCCGGAAGGACCTCCTGCCGTCCAATCTTTTTCGTCTATGGCCGCCGCCATTTTTCGGCGCCATTTTGGAAAATGGCGCCGGCCGAAGACGACAAGATGCAGGAGCAGGAGCCCGTTCCGGACCGCTGCCGTTCCGGACCGCCGCTGGACCCGCAGGTTATTTAAGTTATTTGGGGGTGGGGGATTTAATTTAAAGGGTTGGGGGTGGGTTTTAGGGGGTTTTAATGTGCCGGTTTTTCGATTTTTCGATTTTTCGATTTTTTAACGATTTTTCATTCACGATTTTTCACGATATTTTACCCCCCCAAACGGCAACAATACGATTCCCCTCCCCCTCCCAGCCGAAATCGATCGTTAAGACGATCGAGGACACGATTCACATCCCTAGTTACCAATATGGTTGGGGGGATGTGAAATGGAAACAGTTGGAAGCTTGACAAAAAAAGTAATGTAATGATCATCACTCACGTGACTAGAACTTGTTTGTTTATTATTTTTGTTAGCAGGCACCTGAAATGCTAGTGCATGTTGAATTTGCCAATCACTGTGCATTTTAGAAAGGTGGTCCTGGCTGGAACTGTACACAGTTCAAATATATGTAATTGATTGTTGGTAAGTGTATTTTTTAAGTAGCCACACTGGCACCAGTATGTTTACTTTTCCTCCTACTTAACTCACTAGCTCAGCTTTGTAAGAAGGGCTTCTCTGCTTGTGTGTTGTTTTTGTTTGGTGTGAGGAGAGCAGAAACATCAGATCTTTATTCAGTCTACTACAGTCATCTCTTACAGTGCCCTATCCCTATTAATACCAGGAGTGTTGTGATCTTCCTGCACACAGTGCCCTAACCCTGATACCAGTCTGAGACAGCTCCCTCCCTGCATTACTAGTGAGAGGCTGGCTTCACAGACAGGGGGGAGCTGCCTGACCCTCACTCCTGACTTCCCCCATGTCCCAGCTAGTGAATGGTGTGTGGGTGAGGGGGGGGGGGGAGGATGGTGAAGTCTGAGACAGCTCCCTCCCTGCATTACTAGTGAGAGGCTGGCTTCACAGACAGGGGGGAGCTGCCTGACCCTCACTCCTGACTTCCCCCATGTCCCAGCTAGTGAATGGTGTGTGGGTGAGGGGGGGGGGGGGAGGATGGTGAAGTCTGAGACAGCTCCCTCCCTGCATTACTAGTGAGAGGCTGGCTTCGCAGACAGGGGGGAGCTGCCTG